>NC_073714.1:3460791-4692904 GCF_023634085.1 Falco cherrug | reverse complement strand
TCCTTTTCCTGAACTCGGG
Source organism: Falco cherrug (assembly GCF_023634085.1). Classification (NCBI taxonomy): domain Eukaryota; kingdom Metazoa; phylum Chordata; class Aves; order Falconiformes; family Falconidae; genus Falco; species Falco cherrug. The sequence goes on along the minus strand of NC_073714.1, from coordinate 4,692,885 downwards.
AAAAGCTGCTCTCTTTCCATGGAATACAGGGGAGCCTAGAGAGAAGCCAGACTGAACAAGCTGGAGCCTCTCCAAAGTTTTTTCTGCAGATCATCCTGGAATCCCCCCTTCCACTCCATGCCCAAACACTGCGTTCTGACATTTTAAAAGGGTGACAACCCAAGTTTCTTCCAGCGTAACGTTACCTTCAAACACGCGCAGTGCTGTTTGCCCTCAGCTGAGGTCCCCAAGCGGAGCCTGTTTCAAGGCAGGGACAGAGAAAGAAAGGATCACGCAAACTGCCGTTTCAGAAGAACGTATCACGGTCTGTCACCCCACCTCTCAGCAGCTCTGCACAACAAAACCAACTGTATTTTTTTCATACGTTAGCCAAGTCAGCTGGAGTCTTGCCTTTGGCACTGAAGAGGGTAGAGACAGAAGGGTCATAGCTGGAATTCCTGTTCAGACGGCCTCTGTGGAACGAGCAGCTAAAGAAATCAGCCCTAACCCCCAAGTGAAGCAACCTAGAGGAGGGCTAGCAAGGACAGCAGGGAAGCAAGGACTGGAGCGCACCGTGGGGGCGTAGGTGATGCAGCGCAGAAAAGGCCTCGTTCAGATCACTGCCAGCTGCTCTCCCTCATCCCAGCTGACCAGGGCACGAAGTTGGGAAGCACTGGACGGGAGCCAGACCTGCTCCCCACCAGGACAGATCTCCACTGGTCCCATGCAGAAAATGCGACCGCTCCGTTTGATGCCAGTTGAGAGCCAGGTTCTCCGATGCCGCAGTAAACTAATTTACTTTAAAGGGGAACGGAAGCAAACGAGAAGAGGGCTGGAAACAATAGGTTACATACTTGAACTCCTGTCTGCTTCCCTTGGATGCGTTTGCCATGCGAATTAAAGGAACAACGCTGAATTTGATCTGAGCTGCAAACAAAGTTCACTGAAACCAAACCAGGCATGAAGGGTGAACTCCTGGCACCGCCGAGGCCAACGACAAAACTCCCCGTTTACCTCACCCAAGCCTGGATTTCACCCACAGTTTTTAGAAAACCAACAAGCCACAGAAACCTACCCAAGACTCGAGTTTTAACTTCACTGAAAAATGCACATAAAACAAATATTTCTCTACAATGATTGTAAAGTAAACAGCCTTAAAGCGCCCTCCTGCATGAAAACGTGAAACGAATCGAAGCACAAAGCCAACCAACCTGTTTTCTTGCCCAAAATGAGGCCTATGTATAAAAGAGAAAAACAGATGGAGTAAAGGTATTCATAAACAAATAATACAAAGTTTGCCCAAAGCACAAATGAAGAAACATGGGTGTTTCATCCCCATAAAGTTCACATCCATGAGGCTAGCTTTTCCAAAAAAGCCCAAAGAACGGAGGCACGCAGCCAGCCACACTTCCAGGAGAGGAGCATATTCTCTTTTGAAAAGTCCCAGACACAGTATTTAAAATATATGACAAACATTAGCGTGTTAACATTTTCAGGCCGTAATTTGTGATATTATGAATCTAGTTCACTAAATGTCCTGTTTATCATAAAAGAAAAAAAAAAAAAAAAGCTGCAATCAACCACAACTCCCACCTGCTTTGGGAAAAACCAAAGGCCACCCACCAAGAGTGTGCTCACGAGGGCAGTTTTGCATGCTTCAATGTGGAAAAGCAATTTTGCAAATGGTATAATTTTGCTGAGAGAACAGCTGAGCTGACATAGAGGAGAGTCTTGGAAGCTTTGAAGTCTAGTTGGATTATTTACCCTTCTTTCCACTGCTCAGCTCCAGTTGCTGATACCCAACCATCAGGAATGTCTCTCTCCATCATCCTAAGCAGCTCAGTTACTGTCCTTGCTGCTACTCTTTAGGAAGATGGTTTTTGTTCAGAGATGGTTTTATCCTAATCCGAGACGCTCTGGAAGGCAGTACGGTCAGGTTTAGCCTCCTCTACAGGGTTTGCCCACAGCCATAATCAACGTTGTGCTAATTTTTCACAGCTGTAAAATGAGAAGTTGTAAAATGGGCGACTCTCCTCCAACTTCCCTAACTCAAGAGATGTGTTACAAACACCGTTAGCGAGGTGTTCAGATACTACAGTCGTAAGGGCAATACACACGTACACAGACACAGACAGGTCCAAGCATGAGGCTTTGCATCAGTACACTTCGGCGACCAAAGCAAAGGGCTACTTCAGAAAATCCTGCCAACGCACTTTCTGCCTAAAATGTTCTAAAAAGTGGCACTGGGGGAAATAACGCTGCTGAAAGGTCAGACACAGATGTGACAGAGAATGTTATTTTGATCGAATTCAACTTAACAAGGAAGAACAAAATGATAATTCAAGTGTGAACCAGGTGTACTAGTAACAAAGGAATAACCAACAAAATGTCAATGAACTGAAGTTGTAAAGAAAATACCATTTCAGTGTTATTAATTTCAATTGACAGCAAAGATTTGAAGAAAAAGTGGCTATTAGTATGCGCAATGAGACCACAGTATGCACAACGAATCCCCCTTTGTGTTCTCTGTATGTGTCAGGTTATCTTCATACACAAATTTCATACTCTAAGTGATAACATTATGAAAAGTAATTTCCAGGTGGGGGTGGGGTGGGTGTTAAGGCTATTTATTTGAAGCGTTAGACCAAGTTCACAGGCCAGACACAACCTCTTTGCAAGGTCCAGACCCAGAAAAAGACTTGCTTCTGAAACACAGACAGTGCAGCTGTGTTTGGACCACTGGCTCCTGCTCCCGACCTCCATGTCAAGAGTCCGCCCACCAGGCCAGGGATCAAAGATCGCTTATAACCATCCTCCAAGAGATGAGGATGTCCAGGTCCATCAGCAACTAGGTTTGAACTGAGGAGAGTCAGGCTGACTCCTGGCTGTGCCTAAGATCTCTCTATATCCGTGGATCGGACAATAGACACTAGTACCTGTTCTGAACGATGCTCTTTTATTTCCCTGTACCTTAACTCTCCTCCTGCGAAATGGCAGCACCTCAAAGGACATGAAAGAATGCAAGATGCTCAGATATTGTATCACTTTACACCATTATCCCTGATTCCCATAGGCGGAACAGACTCCAGGATGCAGCGTTACAGTTCACAGGTGATCAGCTGCACGGCAACAGAGGTTTTTATTTTTTTTCTCTAGCTTAAACAAGGTTAACAATGACTCACAGAGCTTTAAAATCCTGGCTCTGACAAGCCAAGCATCTGTAGCCAACACAAGCGGGGACAGATAGCCTCGAAGTCATTCATGAGGCATTTCAGAGCCAGAGGGGAACACTAGGAGTGTCTAATCCTGGTGTCAGCAGAACACTCAGTTTGTCTGTCTTTTTATTTTGAGATATTTTCATTTCCCAATTTCTTTCTTCCTCCCAAAGAGGGCATGAGCACAAAAGGAACAATGCCAACAAAATCCTGATGCTAAAGCTGCATACATAAGTGGACATGTATAAATCCTTAAATTAAGTGGCCCAGTTTTCAAAGGCACATACTACACTGGCATCAAGCTTCTGGGGGTGAACCATATGATGGGACGTCTACCCATAGTCATCATGGAGAAAGGAACAACGGCACAGCAATGAGGAGAATCTGCTACTCATACTGGAGCCAGAGGTCAAAGTGACAGTGGTTTCAGTAGGAGCACACCCAAGAATCTGGCAAAGTCACACGAGGAGCAAGGGAAAACCTGCCAACACAGCAGGCGAGAGTGAAACAACCGACAGCTGCGAGATGTGGAAGTCCTGGGGTCTTGCTTTTCCACTCCTTTTCCTCACCCCTACACAAGCTCTTCTCAGCAACCTGGACAGACATCAGAAATCCCCCACGGCTGGTACCTGGTCCACAATATCACATGACTTACACAGCCCACAAGTTTCTGCCCATAGCTGAGAAAGACACAAGTAAAGCTTTCTTGGAAGAGAAAAACCAGCCCGCTTACTGATCATGGTGGTGCCCCCAGCCAGCGCAGCCTTGGTCCCTTGGAAGAAGTCATCAGCAGATGTCATCCCCTGTTCCGGCATCTGGAAGCGGGTGTGAACATCAATCCCTCCAGGAATCACCATCCTGCCGTGGGCTTCAATAGTCTTCACTCCCCCTGGCACAATCAGATTCTCTCCTATTTGCCTGGGTAAAGAGGTTTCGAACAGCGGGTCAGACACAAACAAGGCGAACGGGCTGCAAACATACACCCCTGTGCTACTCTGCCTGGCCAGGGTTTGCTTTTTCCATAGGAAGCATCGTACAGGATGGCATACATCGCTGATAACACTCCCTCCTTCCCCTTGAAGCCACTGCGTAATTGAGAGCAAAGTGTGCGACTACTTCAGGACCTCGGGGCGGTATTGGACTGAAGGAGGAGCCGTGCGGCTCATCGGACAATGGCTGCACCAAGCAGAGGATCAGCCTCTGGGACTGGACTGGGACTGGACCGGGGCTGCCAAGTGGCGGTTCAACGCTTGCTTCTCCCTAACAGCGATTCGGATGTCAGCACGGTTTTGGGAGCACTGGAAGGATTTTTGCCTCTGCCCTGTCTACTTGCCTTTCGCGCCTAAACGTGCCGTAGTCCCTGCACAAATACAAACCCGAGCAGACAGCGGTTACCAAACTCCTTGAAGGTCTCTCCAGTTCAGCTCTTCACAGACCCATTTTTAAAAGTGCAATAGTGGACAACACATTGCAATTAATTAGCTGCCTTTGGCTGGCTCCTTTAACTTTTAACCTTGATTAACAATGCACATGTGCTGACTGTTTAGCCAGAACAGGAAAATTCCTTGTTTGTAACCTCTGGCTCGTCCGTTTTTTCCTAAGCGTAATTTTCCAAAGAAATCTGCAATACATTTAACATGCCAGACATGCATGTTTCAGGACTGAAAACACAGAAGCATGCCGGAAAGAGGTCTGAACCTCAGCCCTTAAGCTACAGGATCGTTTTGAACTTTAAGGGGGTCTGGATTGATCTTTGCATCATAGAACCATAGAAGACAGCGCTGCAGAAGACCTGAAGAGGTCACCTAATTCCAGCCTCCCACCCTAAACCGTATTAGGATGCTGAACTCTGGATTCAAAATATCTGAAGTCATAACTCAGTAAAACATTACAACACAGGTAACTTCAAACACACGTGTCATCTCCACGTGAGGCTATTCACATGGCTAAAATTAAGCCCATGTAAATACCCCCTTTGACCTATGCTTTAATAACAGTGGGGGTTTGGCCCACTCGTTTATTTAATTCAACACCTTTTTAAAAGCTCTTCCATCAAACACCAGAATATACATATAGTGTTCATTTTTCATTGCAATTTAATACAGCTCACTAAGACTGAGTTACTCCTTGCTAATCTGCAGTACGTTTCTGTACATTTCCAGTAACGACACGGTATCGGGCATCACTTACTTTATCAACCCATCTTCCATGTAAATGTCTGCATAAAAGGACTGGTCGTCATTAACTATTTTACCACCTTTGATCAAAAGACGATCACTCTGCAACAAAGAAGCATAAAACAATACATAATTATTCTGTGAGAAAGCTGACAGTCTGCAGTGTCACTCCTGGGATGAAAGAGTAGAGATGGAAACAACCCCTACATTATTCAAAAGCACATGTCAAAGCACAAGTCAGTTGCCGCACTTTCAACTGGAAAGATAAAATATTTTATTTCATCTGCGAGTCCTTTCATCACACTAATGATAAAAAAAGAAAAAAAAAAGCAGAACTGAGAAGGAGCTGGGTTCCACCACACTTGTCTACTTGGCAGCTTCACCCATACCTGCAGCTTGCCACCATCACCTACAGCAAAAGTATATACTTTGAGAGATGCGTAATAGCCACATCTATATCTCTATTTTTTTTCTGCCTTGGTCATATGCAAAATTTCCTATATGCACCCACACGCTGGAGTCACTACTTGGCTAACTGTGAGTCAACTGCTGTCAGGGAAATGGACCAAAAGTCTGTTGCCATGGGTTACACAACACAAACAAACTCATTTTGTCCAACTTAGTGATGCTTCGACGCAGTGGATACTTTTACCGCCTTTCCAGAGCACTACTGCATAATCAGATGGAAATAAGCCCATATTAGCAAATGAAGTTCAAGAGAAGGATTTAAAAAACAGTCATTAAAATTTCCTCACATCAGAAGACAGTTTGGCAGGAACAGAAAGGGAATTATAACAAGGCAGCTATGGGGCAATGTGCTTGTATCGCAGCCCAGGTTACACCTTGCTTTTGCGAGATTTTAGGTCACGACCGAGTTTTATCTTTTTTTGCAGTACTCAAACAAGAGTGAAACACTCTCTGCAGAGCTCTAGGTGGGGAGGAAAGTTACAAGTGACCGCTGTGCTCCTCTGCCCCCTCCGTTACTGATGCACATACGTAAAGCCAGGCACACACACGTTACGCAAGTGCTCCGTTCAGGCTACACCTTGGCCCTTGTGCTTACTCCGATGCTCTTTCCTCCTCCCAAAAAGGTCTTTGCAAGAGAACAAAGCTATACCAGAACAGCACAGCCGAAGACTGGTGAAACCAAAAGCTGACATCAAGAACGGGCAGAACGCCAGACTTCAACTTGGTGATGCCTCGAACTTATAGCAAATACACCTACGGCAGGGAGAGCGGGGCACAGGGCCCTTGTTTTGAGCTGGGACACTCTGCTGGGCAGACAGAAGAAAAGAATCGGGCGTTTTCCCAAAGAGCTACAAAAATGAAGAGCTGGAGCACCCAAATGTCAACTCAACAAGCTGACATGGCTCTCGTAATGTCAGAAGGGCTACTGCATCCACTGCTGATTTATTCCATCACATCCATCTTTTATATAATGGCTAAACATCCACGAGATGCTAAATGTTCTCCTTCCCCCTCTTTTTTTTTCTCTCTTTCTCCTTCCTCCTACTGCTGCAATGGAGAGTTTCCCTGAATAAGGCCACCAATTGAAAAAAAAAAACCAAAAAAAACACAAAAAAAAACACAAAGACAGAAAACCCCCAAGATTTAAATTTAGGATCTGCGGTGAATGCCAATAAGCCTGAAAGAATTAACTTGGGGCGTGAAAAACCCACTTGTCTTTCAACGCCAGCCTCTACAGCAAACTGTCCTACATGTTTACCATTTCCAGAAACACTGCAGTATTTATGCCCACCTCTAGTGCAGGCTCCTTGTGCTCTTAAAAAAAAGCAACTACTACCAAAATCAGGCAGTTTGGCCATCGATGCCACTGGCAGCCCAAATCCTAACGCACTGGGCGTCAATTAAGACAGAAGAAAAAAAAAATATATACATATAGCTATCGATAACAACGCAGACTCGACCATTTTAATGATGCTGAGTGCTTCTGCTAGTAAACAGGTCTCCTGCCGTGGCTGTATGGCAGGCTCGGGAATCTGTGCGAATCCTTCTGCTCGTTTCAACCACCTTGGAGACAAAAGCGCCTGCAGTTTGCAACTGTGCGAGGGGCTGCCACTAAATCTATCTGTATTTACCCTACCAATGCAATCAAAACAGCCAGGCATCAATTATCCTTCTTCTTCCTCAAGCATTAGTCCCAGGAGATTCCGGGTTTATACAACAGCTAATAAGATGAAAATCTGGGGTTTTTTCTATCCTTTATCTTTGCAGGAGGATTGCATCGGGTGCACGCAACATAAATCAGAGCAGTCAGTCATAAGAAAAATGCGTCACGGTACTTTTGGCCCGTGACAGCGATTCGGCAGTAACCTTCATCGATATTTAAACGCAGGCATCTTTTTAAACTCTCCACCACTGGTCTCCAGGAGGGAAACTACCCACCCCCAGAAGGAAGGGGGGGAAAAAAAAAAAAAAGAAAAAAAAAAAAAAAGAGAGAGAGGATGCTCCATGCATCACATAGGGATTCTGTGCATCCCCTGCATTTCCTAAACCCCCTGTAAAACCTAACGGTGCAGCCCAGAAATGTCACACCTCACTCAGCTCCATTTCGGAGCCCACTTTTCCACCAGGGAAGGAGGGCTGGGATGGGCGTGTCTGGGAGCCGCTGCCACTAATGAACAACTCTGTGTCAAAAAAAATAATAATAATAAAAAAAATATTTATATAAATGGCTGTAAGAGCCCGTTAGATGGGAATAGCTCGCCTTACGTAAGGAAAAGTTAGTGTCCTGGGATCTGCAATACCTGCCCTAAATCGGCTGCCGGGATCAGGCAAGGGGGGGTTTACGTAACGGCTCCGTCCCTTTTCCCCCAGGATTGCACCGAGGAGCAGGATTGCACCGAGGAGCGGACCCAGCGTTGCCAGAAGCTTCTCGGGGAAACGGAGCAAACCCTGCCCCATGCCCATCCCACTGGGGCAGGGGGCTCCGGCCGACCCCCCCCGGCCGGGCTGGGGCAGGAGGGCAGCCGCCTCCACCCCACCCCCCCCTCCCCTCCCCAGGCACATCGGTGCGGCTGCCCCCGCGGCGGCAGCGGCGCGATCGCGGCGATGCAGCGGCTCGAAGCCGCCCCCGGCCCCGCCGCCCGCGCCCCCCCCCGCCCCCCCCCCGCGGAGGAAGCGCCGCGCTACGCCCTGATCTCATTATCCTGCCCCCGGCCTCGGCCACCGCTGCCCGCGCACACAAAGGGCTTAATCCCCGCGCACCCCTCCCCCTCCCCCGCTTTTATTCCCGTGCACTCGACTCACCGTGATCCGTGGAATATTTTTCTTCCCCTGATAAGACATCTTGGGAAATCACTCCCCAATTTATTTATTTAATTTTCTTTTTGTGTGTGCGTGTGTGTGTGTGTGTGTGTGGTCGGAGAAGCGGGGCGGCTGCTGTATCGCTATTGTCTCCCGTGCAGCAACTGCTCCCCGACCTCCCCTCTACCGGAAAAAAAAAAATAATAATAATAAAATAAGAATAAAAATCAATTCCCCCGAGCCCTAATCAATGCGATCACAAGGAAGGGGAGCGGGGGGTCCGCCGGGGAGGGCGCGGCGCGGCGGGGAGGCGAGCCCTGCTCTCCGCAACGGCAGGAAGGGGAGAAGCTGCCACCCCTGCGCGTCTCCCTTTCTTCCCTCTGCCCGGAGCCCAGCCCAGCCCAGCCCAGCCCGGCCCAGCCCAGCCTAGCCCGGCCCAGCCCGGCCCAGCCCCGGCCGCGCACGGAGGGGGCGAGCGCCGCCAGCAACAACGGCGGCGGCAGCGCGGGGCGGCGGCGGCAGCCGCGCATGCGCCCCCCACCCGCTCCCGCCCCTCTGCCCAGCGGGGGGGCCGCGCAGCTCGGGGCGCCATTGGCCGAGAGCGCGGCGGGATGCAAATGAGAGGCGGCTGCCGTGCAATGGGGAGAGGGGGGAGGTGCCCGTATGCAAAGTGGCGCAATGGGGACGTCAGTGCGGGCGCGGGGCTGCGCGCGGCTGGTGGCGGGAGCGGCCGCCGGGGGCGGGGCGCGGCGGGGGGGGCGGGGCTGCCAGCGCTCCGCCGCAAAGCACAGCGCGCCGGGTGCGGGGGCTCCAACGGCTCCCCCCGGGGGGGGGGGGGCGGGGGGCAGGGGGCTGCGGGCACCCCCCTCCTACCCCCGCGGGAGGAGGGGGGGCTGCCCCCGGGGCGGTGGGGAGCGCGCTGCCCTCCATCTTCTTTGTCCCACCCCGCCCCTGGCGCCAGCGGAGCGGGAAGCTGGTGGGAAGCATTAGCAGCTTGGGGGGGGGCGGGGGGAAATAAGGTTTGGAGCCACTCCCGGGTATGTGATTTCTCAGCGTGTCAGCCACGCCTTCGAAATGCCTTCTACACCCCCTTGTCCAGAAAATGCAGCCCGGATTCCAGCCCCACCCCGTCCCCCCAGCCCTGGTCACTAACCTGGAGCCTTAGTGCCAGGGAAAGGTGGGCTCAGAGCTACGACGGTGGTCCTCTCCCCATCACTCTGGCCATTTCTTACTAGTCCAGTGTTGCAAACTCCGCGTTCAATGTTTCAGTCACACTTGGAGTCTTAAATTTCTCAGTCCCTGAACTCCATAAGCTGGTACTTCAAGGAAAGAAACGCATTAAATGGCACAAATATGTCCTTATTTACAGTGCACTTGCCCCCAGTGCAACGAAGAGCAATGGGATTCATGGCCAGAGTATGGGACAACCATTCAAAAGACATCTGTTTGCTTACACCAGCTCCTCTTACATCAGCTGCTCTGGGGGAAGGTACGAGACCCCTTTTGGGGAAGCCACAAACAGCACAAACCCACTTCTGCTTGAAGGTTGTAACAATCCATGACCAACAGACTCACCTTCTTCCCTCAGTCACGAATGAATTCCACAACACACAAAGCAAACTGCAAGCTGCTAGCACAAAATGCACTGATCTTTTACCTACCCGAGTAGTTCTGTGAAACACAGCGTGCACGGCCCCTAAGATATTAAAACCTTTGGTATATCACTGCAGTAAATCGTTACAAAGGCAACATCGGTTCGAACAGGTGACTGTCAGGACCTTTTATGTACATTAGTTCACAGGAAGACTGTACGGCAAAGAGTAAAAGAGCTTTTCCTGGTTATAGGTAGGGCATCAGGCAACATTTAAGTAGCTAATATGCCAATCAGTTAATATCCAATTAGTAGCAAATGAGTAAGTGGCTCACTATGACAGTAACAAAATGATTACTTTGTTAGCCTGTAGGGTTTTATTTTGACTTAATGATTAGAATAGACAATACTAAATGAGATATCCTGCCCCTCTCTGATCTGTGCTGGAAGAAGTTTTGAAATCTCAGCATATTTTTGCTCAGAACATGGAAGAAAGCATCTACATCAGATTTCTAAATTTAGACAGCACAAGTGCTCCTTTTTTCCCCTCTTTCACGCTAGCATTCCTCCTCGATTTCATATCTGAATGGTTTCTTGCCTTTGCTTGCCAGGTAAAAGCGTGTCTTCAGCTCTAAAAGCAGCAGCCAACGCTGCCGAAGGGTTTGAGCGATGGCATCGAGGCCCTTGGGCAGCTGACCTGAGGTGCTAAGTCCAGCTACCATTTCAAGATCCTGCCCTGGCAGCAGCAAGATGATTACAGAGGAAGGACCGCCAACACGGCAGAGGAACCTGCGCATCTCCAGCGCTGACTCACCTCCTCGACCTTGGGCAGGTCACGTCTCCACGTTATGCTAAAAGTTATGGAACAGCAGTACCAGTAGAAGAAACAGAGGCACCATTAAGGGGTGATGTCATCAGCACGCTAATATTTCTAAAGCTATTCTCATCTGCTCAAAGACAGCTATTTAAAATACTTTTTTTTTTTTTAAAGGCAATCCTTACTGCATATGGGCCTAATTCAGAACAGCAGTTATTGAACTTTGAATACGTTCCATAACCTGGATCCAGTAGCGACTAGGTTCAGAAAGTAATAGCGAATCTTCAGATGACACTTAGCTTTTCCTTCCCATCACCATGTTGCAAGAACCTAAGTAGTACAGAATAAAATACATGAAGAGATTAAAGAGCTGGAAAACATGGCTGTTCAATATTCAACATCCACACAGCACCAAATTTTAAAAACTTCCATATGACCAGAAGGACCAGAACTGAGTTCCCAAGTCTATCTTCTAGCTCCATTACACCAAGTGCCAATACAGCCCAATTTTCTTTCCTTTTAGGCATGAGCTAAAAGCTTGTCAAAATAAATAATTTAAAAATTATTAACGTACTTGCAAAGTGGCTTGTTTAGCCCTGCTAAACAAAGGCAAGGCATGGATATTGTCTGTTGTATAAACAGACGTGAGGAGAGGTGATCAGGAGGGAAGGAGAAGAGCTGTATCTAGAGGACAATGTTGGGATGAGAACAAGCAGAGAACAGAGTCAGAGATACCAAGATGCGTGCCTGCTTTTTTTTTTTTTTTTTTTTTTAAATAAAAGCTGATTCATTCCTCTGGTAAAGCTATAGTTTGTGTATCATTTCCCCCGTGGGTTAAACGAAGAAAGAAGATTATTTATGAAATATCAGGGCCAGGAGTTGGGTCCGAAGTTAAGAGGAGAGTTGAACCCGCTTCGTACCTCCTTGCAGGTTTGTACCCGATCCAGCTGTCGCACAGCGGTGCCGTTACCTGCCAAGGTACTGCGGGAAGCGACGGGGTTTCTAGATAGTGTTGCGGCACTTTGTCTTCCTTAGGTCTATTAACGCAGGCGGCAGGCTGAGCAGGCTAAAATTAGAAGGTGCTACAGAGAACGCACGCTGCCAAACCTTCCTTGCCAAGCGTTAGCGGAGGAGAGCGGTGCAGCACGGCTGGCCAGCCCATCCCAGCTCCCGGCCTGCAGCCACCACGACAGGACCAGCAAGATTGCTGCAGCCAAGTCACAGCAGCAGCAAAGAGCACCGATATCTTCAATTACACAACATCAGCACGTCCGAGGGCCCCGACGATAACCCCCCAACAGCAAAAGAGGAGAGGAAATGCACAAAACACAGCATTATGCCCACATTTGCAGTGCCAGCGCCTACCCCAGCCATGTATGGAGCTGTGCTCTGCTCTGGCTGTGTGTCCCTGGCCCCTCCGTAGGATGAGGGCACCTGGGCGGGTGTTGGCCAGCAGATACACCAGGTTGCCATCAGCCATTTCTGCACAGATACCAGCCAGCGTAGGACATCTTGTGCAGGCTCTTTGCAGCAGAAACGCATTTCGTGCTAAAGGAACTATGTCTATGTCTAAATTTGTCTTCCGGAAAGGTCTAGAGGGAAAATGGCACAAGAATATGAGAATCTCTGCACAGTGATAATTATGCTAAAATAAATCATCACAGGCATCCGTTGAAATCAATTTACATCAGCTCTGAATCCTAACTTTACAGGTGCTGTGGACTACCATCGTGCACTTAGCGAGGAATTTTATTCCCCACTCTGGAGTTTATGGATGGTTGGGGGGGGGGGGGGGGCGGGGCGGGGGGGGAATCTATTGAAAGAGTCTCTTCCTCCATGGAATTTCAGCATAATTGCAACAAACGCCACAGAATTTCTGCAACACCTGATTGCTTTTACTCCTACTGAATTCTTAAAGGTTCATCCACAAGGACATTTTGCTATGAAATTATAAAACCTGCAAATGGAAACACACATTTTAAGATGTAACGAAAAGAGGGATCCAGAGATGGATTTAAAGCATTCCTGGAAGCACCTGAAATTTTAGCCCTACAGCATCAGCAAGCTCTGGATTTCTCTTTAGGCTTGTTGGATGCCAATAATCCCCCCTCCCTGTGGGGATTCGCCCCCTGCCAAAGCCAGCGAGGCTCCTGGTTTTGTGGTCAGAGGCAGCAGGACCAGGCCAAAAAAGCTTTCACCAGGTCACCCATCAGGCCCTGACTTTCTGTCACCATTCCACCCGTGCCCATTGCTGCATCAGCTCCGAGTCTCAACAGCTTCAAAGGAGTTTCCCAGGGATCCAGCAGTCCCCTGCATCTCACCAAGTGTTGGGAGGATTAAATACAGGCTGACACATGACACAAGGAGTACGTCTGTCCTTCCCAAAAGATGATGAAAGAACTGTCCGTTATTAATCACTACATGTTAAATTACAGAGGGGAATTATACTTGCCAATGGGCATCTTCTAATTTGTTTTGTTATCTTACAGGAGAAAATTGTCCAGATATGGAAATTACCACAGAGGTCAAAGGTGCTACTATGAGGGGGAGAAAAATCATACAATTTCTCAGAGAAACAGCCTAATCTTTTTTGAATATAGACTATTTTAGATTATGAGAGGGAGATTCACTTTCCAGCCACAAAAACAGGTCAATAAAAACGCACGTTTGATCTGCAAATTAAAATTAAGCTTTCAGTTGATTTTGTTTCCTTGAAAATTCCAGGAAACCTTGAGAAAGTTCAGAAATAACCTTCTAAGATGACTGTTACTATCAGAGTGCGTTTCTTAGAGGAACTGTCCTGAAGCATTTTGGGTGCTTTAGAATCTTAATAGGCCTTAAACAAGTCCAAGCCACTGCTCCACGGTTAATTTACTATCACCTCACGTTATCGGGAAAGAGACAGCCCTCGTCAGGGTTCTAGACAGGGATTGCTCTGCCATGAGTAGTACGATACATGGCAAACACGTGCGCTCCTCTCTAAGCAGCTACACTCATGCTGTGACCTTCATTATAGTTAAATACAGCATTTCTGGAACAAAGGCATGGGACACTTGGGCATCCTTGTCCTTGGTCCTCCCTTTCATCCAGTGGCGAGAGTTTAGCATCCACAGGCCCATGATTAACCAGGGAACCATGATTAAGATCTAAAAAAATGGCTATTTTCACTACTTCTTAACATTATAGCCCCTTCTCCTTCCCCAAAAACCTACAGGACAAAGCATCAAGCTCTCAGCAATTGCTTGTGTCAGCCAGCTTGGTCTATCTCTGATGTACATTACCCCAGACAATGAGCAAATGAAATTCTGGCCTCTATTCTCCCACCCTGAGATTCATTCCAAATCTCTGGGGGGTGACCAAAGAGCAGGACGGACATAGTGCTTCTGGTGTGAATCGTAAACAGGTTTGGGTTTTTGGTAGCTTTCCTACAGCACTGCTCCCAGATGCCGTCCCTTTTTAGGGTAAGAGAGTTCCTGCAGAACACACACATCACCTTGACGTGAGCTTTGCTGCCTACATCATTTCCCAACTTTATAACACCACCACAGAAGATAGACTCAGATTTCATGTGCCACAAGACAGACAAGTGATACGGGGAGTTAGACATGGTCCTACAGGTAAAAAAAAATTCAGGCAGACTTAAACAACTGCTCAGCACCTACTAAAAACAGACGGCTCATGTCAAATGATGGCCAGGGCACTGGCATAAGGGTGGCACGCAAAGCTGCCACCTCATCGTGCCAGGCACTGCACCCATCCCCCAAGACAAAGCCTGCTTCGCAAGGTGCTGCTGAAAGCCCAGACCTCTGAAAGGGCTCAGCTCCAAACCGAGTGGGGAGATCTGGCCCCAGGTGTTGAGGTTTTCCCTCCAGGCTTTAGCCCAAGTAGCATGTTGTCCCTGTGTCACAGCCCCTTGTTCATCTCTGCTTGAGAGACTGTGGTATTGATAAATTCCTGCCACAGCACCGACAGACCACTCCACCAGACGCCCACTGCATGCACGGCACATTCCAGCTATGCAGATGGGTGGCTTTAGGAGGGATCTAAGAAGTTAAGAGGAATTTGGCATTTGTGCTCATCATTGTTAGTTTTTCTATGGTTTGGTGGGGTGTTTTTTTTCCAGTAGTCAGACAAACTATTATGATCCATTGGAAGAACACACAAGTCATCCTCCTTTATGATTATTTTGCAAGCAATGATTGTCGAAACAAGGCTAGAAAAACTGCAAGCATTGTAACCAATTAAACTTGGAACTGCATTTCCAGCTGTCTGGAACAGCTTCTTTGTTTTACACAACAGTTCCATTAACGTTCCAGAGTCTATGATTATTTGAGCTCTCAACAACGTCCTGTTATTCATTATTTTCCCTCTCCAGGAATGAACAGCCATGATCCTGAGAGCTTTGAGGTTTTAGCAGAAAGTCCAGTCATGTCAAAAGCTTCATGACACTGCAAGTGATTCCTCTCCTGTCAATTCTAAAATAAAAATATTTTCCTAGTCTCTGATTATGCGTTACCGTTACTTATCTTATTACACTAGGACATAGCTTTGCTGGTTTAGAGCAGCAGTTCACACCCAGTGCTCTGCACTTCCCAAAGGTCCATGAACTGTTTCTAAGGGATGCAAAAAAGGTATGCGAAGGTGTCTGTTGCACAGGGGAACCACCTGAATCACTGGACTAACAACAAGATGGCAATGGGAAACTGAGTTAGCGACTTAAGAAGAGATTTGGGATCCCAGGGCTTGTACTTGCGTTGAAGTGTCTTAGCACCTACTCAGACTCTCCGTGCAAACTAGATTAAAGCAAGTCCCAGGCCTGCTGATCCCTCCTGCAATCAAACCTTGCTTTCCCCATATAGATGTTCCCTAAAAGACTGTCTCTGTCCCAAAGAACGTCAACAGGTGACCAAGACAGAAGGAATACCAAGCGCACACATGGGAAGTCTGGGAAATAGACACAGAGGAATGACCCAGGTAACGCAAGCAATGGCCAGGGTTTTTCAAAACCCAGAAGAATGCAGGTGTCTCAAGACTGTTCATCTAAGGAACAGGGGACTAATGCCCTGGGAAGTCCTTTTATCAGTCCTCCTGCTCTGAGACGAGGTAGCTTCCAGCGTCTGCACCGACTACTACAAAGCAGCGCTATGAGTAAGTGCTGCAGGTCCCTGCCCTGATGCTAGCTGAGTACCGAATCCCTGTAGGAAACGGGCTTACAGGTGCACAGCCATGAAAGCCAGACCAAGTGCTTGTTGTCTCACTGAAGAAATCCCAGGTTTGAACATGACATTCCTGTTAGACCACAGTGATGGTCCCGCTGAGGTCAGGGCTTCAGAGCACAACGCAGTGCTCCGACACTGAACGAGGCGCTCCAGAACCAGCCATTAACAGCCTAAACAGGGAAGATGACAAAGCCTAGGATGCGAAACAGAAACACCACTAATTCTCTGAGGCCTGACAGCTGTGAAGGAGCAGAGCTTGCCTCAGATCTGCTGAGTTGCGGACCTGTTGAATAGGTCACTGCCTCCAGAGGCTTAACTGCAAAGCAATGCTTAAACTAAGACAGAGCGCCTTCCTGGTGCCTCTAGAGATGATCTTAACCCTGAATTATGAGGCAGCATGGCCCAGAGGCAATAAAGCGAGGCCATGATAGATGCCTACAGAATACCCTAGGAAGGATAGACACAAAGAGATTTGATTACCCTTATCTTTACCAGAAGAACAATATATTGCAATTTAATGTGGAATAATTACATTCCTTTTTTCATCCTCTGGACAGTTAAGACCTTGGCAAAATAAAAAAAATAGCTTGTCCATCTTGCTTTGTTCGTCATTTCAGGGGAGATTAATACAAGATCTCTCTATACAGTGACAGAAAGGATGACTCTTTTAAACACACTTTGGGTCCAGTCACTGGCTAAAATACTTCCACCTATCTCCATTGCCTCCAGTTGCTCATCACCCATTCCCATCAGCTCACAATATTGTCCTTCGGTTGCTGAAACAGAGCATGGACTGACCTTCTTGTATGTTGATTGTTATAGTATCGAGAAAAATTGCAACTATTGTCAGCCTGAAGCTAAAGAAAAAGAAGCAGTAAGGTTTTAGCCTATTGTGAAATAATTCACACAAGTTAAAAGTTCAAGATCCTATAAATTAGCATACTGTTCCTTTCTACCATAGTTTAGACCCCCACCACACCGAAACAGTGTACAGGCTATCCAGGGTGCACCGATTTCAGATGTGTTATTAAATGCTTTAAGACAGAGGTTTGAAAATAATAGGCCAAATACAGCTGCAAAACTTCAGAAGCCTTTTAACTGCTATCTGATATTATTTTAATGCACTGTTTCCTTTAATGCCACTCCTGCAACATTTTTTTTTATTTTTTTTTTTAATATGGTGAGATCTGATTATCATCAAAAACACATTTCTATTAACTACACCGAAGTAAAAGCCATTTTTACCCACTGAGGATCTAACCATTGATTCAAGCTATAGATGCAGTCAGCTGGAAAACCATCACAGCTAAAACACTCCCGCAATAAAGTGCCAATCCATAGCAAGACATTTATAATAAAAGACTGCACTTACCCAAATGCTCGCAACCCCTCACAACACAATCCACTGGCATCAGTGTTATGTAAAGCTAACGAGAAACAACCCAAACGTTTTGCACTATCCCATTATTTCATCCCCTCAGTTAATGTTTATACAACAATCTTCAAAAATAGAACCAACACCCACACTTTTTGTTAAGAAGTGATTAATATCCTGTGTGGACTTCTGATTTTTCACCATATTGTACTTAAAAGTTGTGGGGGTTTTATTTTTATTATTATACTGGTACCCTTTAATCAAAAAATAATTGATCTTTTCAGAATTGATATATCACCTGTTTATACTTATGTCCTGCAGGACATCATCACTTCAAATTGTATGAAATTAGTCCTGAAAATGTCCCAAACTGCAAAACCTTTGACTCCCCAAGATGCAAGGGCGTACGCCCTTTATTCTTGAGATGCACCTTGGTTAGTCCAACAAGACGAATAGATCAGGGAAAGTTACTCACTTAGTAGGCACTTCAACATGGTCAAATCAAACCATAGGCATTTGTAGTGGCAAACTTTTGTTTGGGTTTGGCAAATCGGGCTTGATGCGGCACGGAGCACATCCCACTCCTAATTAAAGGTTGCTGCGTAGCGCTTCTGAAAACCAAGGCCTTCCTTTGTGATCTCACCACAAACAGCAGTTGTGCAAACAGGGCTGGATGGAGCCCTTAGGTTACTGTAGGTAGGAAGAAGCAGAGTAGGGTCTGATGTGGGGAGGAGCCCCCAGTAATACTCCTAGTAATATCTCACATTTCTTCTGAAAGCAGGAGAAAGTGGCAAACAAGCCCATCATATAAATTCCAGGCAGACTTCTGCTCTGTATATGCAATCTATACCATTAGTAAAACCCAGGAAGTATATCCTAGAGACAGTCTGCAGAAGAAAGGACTGCTCTGTAAACCCACTGGGGAACTGCTCACAGAAACTCTTTCCCAGTATGCTGGGAGTTTATCAGTTTGCTGGTCGGTGCTTCATTCATTTCCACTCTTCCAGCCTATGCATAGGAGCCAGCATTGTCTGAGGAACGCACAGAGTGTTTCATGGCTCAGATCTGAATAAAGCTTCCTTAAATCTATTTATCGAGGAAAGCAAATGTGCATGGTCAGCTAGACCTATGGGTTGAATGGGTTTTGCCTCAGGAAGGGGACAGGCTTTATTACACCACAACACATACAGAGAGTGAGAAAATAGCTTCAGGGGCCTTAAAAGACTGGGAGGAGTTCACTGGGTTTCTAAGAGAATGCCACATTCCTCTGAAAGTCCCAGATCTTCCCGAGGCAAGAATTCCCACTGTAGCCAGAGGCCTTGATCAAAATTGGTATTGAAATACAGCTCCCAGGGGTCACGCTGGAGTCTGCCCTCCCCTGGGAGGAGGGGGTAGGAGTTTCCCCTGGAAGAAGCCTGCAGGGATCTGATCCCTGTAGGTGGAAGCTCATTGATGCTCTTTTGCTAACAATTGCATTTCTGTTCCAGTGAGCTGCATTCACTATCTGGGTGGGGCATTTTTCTACCGTTGTGCTGGGGGCAAATCGCCTAAGAAACAAAAAAGTCGGTCTCTATCACCAAATAGGAAGGCAGGGCGGGGAAAGGGAGGGTGGTTATGGGTGCGGGGGCTCCTTTCTTCTTCTGCCCTCCTCCCCGTGCACATACACACACACCTGCAGAGAGCACACGGATAACATTAGAGGTCTGGCAAGAAGGCTCTAGGAGAGATGCTGCTGCTTAGAGGAAGACATTGACTGCCACATACAAGCAGGTGACATAAAAGCAAGAAACTGCAGGGTGGAAAGGATACAGCCCTTCCGCAGCCTGTCGCGTGTTCAAGCTGCATCTCACACACACACGTACACACACGCACATATATATATATATATAATATATATATGCACCCACCTTGTCATTCAGGTTCTGCAGCGCCTCCTTCCCAGTGGCACTCCTGATCTCCACCTTTCTCCCGAAATCAACAGATGGTTCCCCTCCCTTCCCGCTCTGCCTGGAATAGACGGACTGAGCATCCGGACCCAGGTGGGCAACATCCTTCTGCTTCGCCACGACTTTGTTAGATCCGCGGCCCACCGAGAGGGAGTCGAAGTCGATGGTCTTGTTCTCCAGGGAGCCTTCCACTGGGCAGAACATGCCACAGAATTTTTGCCGGGGCTTGGGACTGCCTGAGCCCAGGTTTTTGAAGAAGGCTGGCACTTCTTCTTCCTCACCCTGCCGGCCCGACTGCTTCCTCTCAGCCATGGCTTATGTGGTCTCCCTGCTAAGGGAAAATAATAACAGCAGTAACCAGGAGGATCCTTCACACACACACGCACACACACCAGAAGAGGAGAGGGGAAAAAAAAAAAAAAAAAAAAAAAAAAAAAGATTGCTCTGGGTCCTAGAGATACGGCAACATCAATTGCAAAGGGCTGTGCCTGGCAGATCCCCTGCCCCCATCGGTACAATATAGCCTGTGGCTCGCTCTGTTTTCTGTGATTCGGTGCAAAGTTGAGGGGAGGTTGGGGCAGATCCTGCTGCAATCAGGGGAGGAGGTTTCAAGTTCCCAGCATCCAGATGGGGAGGGAGGGAAAAGGAGAGAGAGAGGAAAAAAAAAAAAAAAAATCCTCACTCTGCAGCAGAAACTGAGGACTGATCCGGAAGTGATGCGAGTGGTGAATTGGCAAATAGACTCGATCAGGTTGGAGCAACAGCCCCCATCACACACCCTCGCCCCCCTCCCCTTCCCCAGCGTGCTGCTCTCGCTACAAGTTGCGGAGAGGCCGATGGGGACTGAGCACCCCCCTCACCTCCGGCCGCTCCGGAGGCGTGTTCCCAAGGCAGGGGGAGAAAGGGTCTCTTCCTTCCTCCCACCACCCTTTCCCCTTCCTCCCCTAGCCCCGCAATGGAGGAGTCAGGGAGTGCTCCGGGAATCCTATTGTTTCTCACTTTTCTCAAGGCAGCGGAGCCGGAGGGCGGGGAGCAGATGAGATGACGGTTGGGTCAGTGGGGCTAGTGGGAGCCAAAATGCTGACTCATCATTTTGGTTTTGGGGGCATCGTTGGTGCCATGACTCGGGTAGACCCTCTTCGCGGCGGGGGGGGGGGGGGGGGGGGAGGGGTTGATTGATGGCACTGGAAAGAGAATGAGAAAGAGAGACAGATGGGAGAAGGGTGTGGGAACCGAGGGAGAGAGGAAAATGCGCCGTTCACCAGGACTTACCTCCAGGAGCCGAAATTAGTGACCTTGCAAGTCAATTAAGCCTCCGCAACGCCAGCAGCCCCCAGTCCCTCCCCGCGGGGGATCAGGGGAGGCAGCCAAAGGCGGCTCCGGCTGGATGCAGGTTTCTAGAGGAGGAGACAGAGCAGCAGCCCCTTGCCCGTGCTGACAGCGACCCTGCGCTGGGAGACGGGGAGCGAGTGGCCGCGGAGCCCCCCCGCCACCCCCGGGCCGCGGAGCCCCCGGCCGGGCCGGGCCACGGCGCTGTCCCTTCAGCACCACGGGCTCGCAGCCCCGGGGGGCCCGCAGCCCCGGCCAGGCGCTCGCCCCGCACCCCCAGCCCCTGCCGCCACGCAGCGCCTGGCCTGAGCCGCTGGGCTCCAACACCCCCTCCTGCTCCTCGGGGCTGGTACAGCTGCATGTGTCGGGGACCCTTTTTTACTTATTCTCTCGGGTTTGTACCTAAATAAACAGCTCCAGCGGCTGGCGATGCGGAGGGAGGGTCGCCTGAGTCATTTCCCGGGGGCTTGTTCCAACAGGGAACACCGAGGGGCTCTGCGAGGCCGGCCGAGGCTGTGTAGGTGGGAGGAGAGACATTTTTATCACAGAGGTAAGTGGTGCCGCACACAAAAGGTTTAGCTTGGCTGTCTCCACCTGATACATGCTATTAACACGGCTGATCTGGGTCCTTAAGCCTAATCCATATGCAACGTTGCTCCGAACCAAACCCAATCACCAAGCTGTTTACTCCTATGCATTATTCATTGATATGCAGCTTCACACACGCATACATTAAATGTTAATTTAGAGGCATCTGTGTCCAAACGGCTACCTTTGCAAGATTCAAAAAAAAAAAAAAAAAAAACAAACCACCAAACCCGCCAAGAGCAATAAATAAATAAACCCCAGAACCCTGCAAACCACACCCAAATCAAAGCATTTGTACCAAAAGGTGGAAAGAGACCAAACCCAAGGTCACCACCAAGTGAAGCCCTGTAATAAATGCACAGCACAGCGATAAAAGACTCCAGACTAAAAGGAAAGAAATAAGCCTGCAGCTTGGCCCTGAAGGATGAAGATGATGTGCTCTGGTAACTAATGAAGGAGGGAGCACGCCAAAGACAGAGGCTCTCCAGGGGAAAAGCTCCACCTCCTTCCCCTTCTGGGACCAGCACAGCAGATCAGCCAGGGTTGTCACCACACTGATCCCAGGTGCTTTGTTGGCGATTGGAGGCCAACATATGGTCTCTCAGGTATGATGAAGGCCTGCATTATTTAAGGTTTATAAATATTAATACTCATAGCATTGCTGATCAGGCAGAGTCCACAGAAGATGCAGAGAGCGCCGACAGAGGCTCCTCCAAGCTGAAAGCCTTGAAGCGATTGTGTCGACACGTTCTGCAGTTTGCTGAACTGTAGGCAGTGGCTTTCAGGGACAACCTTAAATAAAGCTCACTCATCACTTGGCACATCCTTGGAAGATGCTCAGATGGCTACAGACACAGGCTGCTGTGGAGGGATGGAAAGGGAAGGATCTGCCAGTAAGTTAGCCTAGAGGCTGTGAAGTGACCAAGACAAGAACAAAATCCTGCAGACGAGACTGCAACTTCCAAACATTTCAGACCTGATAAAGGTCACTCCCAAAAGCTGAGGTTTCCTACCAGACAGATCTGACTCTTTTCCAATAAACCCTCAAAACACAGACAACAATCACATACTGAACAGACACCTCCAAGTCACTTCCCCTTTCCACAGGCACTTGAGGACACACTCAGCAGTATCTTCAGTTACTTTGTGTTTTTATTGCCTGTTGTGATCACGCGAAGTCTATCAAAGACACCTTACCACAGGCTGATCTCTTGAACCTCTCTGACTGGCCTCATGTATCAAACCAAACATGATTCTAATCACCCACAAGGAAATTCAGGCACCCCAAAAGAAACACTGAACTACTACAAGGCATTCTCCTTTGATTATACTGTCCTTTCTGGGTATTTCACAAGATGTTTGTATAGTACTTTCTCTGTCTTCACAGTCCTTTCATGGACACTGGGGAAAAAAAAAATGGTGATTTCAGAAGTTTTTATTTCCACCTGTTAAAACTCAAGTACCAGCTCTTGGGCAATGTAATGTCACGCTGTAGCAAATTCTACTTGGTTTTTGGTTTTTTTTTGGTACTTGAAATGAAACTTTTTGATATGCCTGCATGACTCTACAGCTTTATTCCTAAGATTTTTTTTTCTACAGAAAGAGTGCTATCATGAGTAAAGCTGAACCAGCCAGTGCCCTGAGAACTCAGACCCCCAAAATCACTCTGACTTTGAGACCAGCCATAGACACTTATTGACTACATGAGTCCCATTAAGCCTCTTTAACCTCTGACACTCAAGTCTTGTTTAAGATCCCAGAATTCCCAGACAGATATATCAGGTTCCTTACCAACTTTGTTATCATGAAAAGAGTATAGGTTGATGCAACTTACATTTCAGTTTGAGTTTGTTTACAGCTAGTTATAGCATGGCATAGCTCCTGAGTGGTAATGTATTAAACCAGCAACTGGATACGCCCATGCTCTAAGCACAGAAATAACCAGATTTTGCTGAAAAATCCCTGGGAGCTGATAATCTGTGTGTTTAATAATCCCATAGGGTGTCTGTTTTCACTGAGAACCACATAAATTACTTGGAAAATGACACCAACCCTCATCTGAGTTTCATAAACCAAACAAATTCCTCAGATAACAGCTCCTATTTAGCCCTCTTGGCAACAAAGGTGGAGAAACACTAAAATTAAATAAACACATCCTGAGAAACCAATCAGGCCAGTTGGGAGCTAGAATGGCAGCTTCAGCCTCCATGCAGCAAATATCATATTCCGATCCTGTGATGAGTATTAATTGGTTCTCGCAACAACACAGTGATACAGGTACGCAGAGCAGAATCACTAACTTGAACACTTATTGCTAAATAGTTTATCTGCAAATACAGGAAGAATTAGTTAATTTTATCAGTTAGTATTATCCACACACCATATAATAAAAGGAACAAAAGAAGGAAAGCGAGTGGAATCACAACATCAGGTTTTCTTAATGTTGTAACGCTCTGGATGTTTCTGGGCAAGTGACTTCTAGCAGTAATCACTCAACACGGCAGAAAAGTGATGAATAGAGAGCTTGCACAGCCTGCCTGAAACTGCAGGGGAAGGCGGTGGTATAACTGACTTAATTTAAGATTCTTTTATGCCAGTGCACAAAACTCCTAAGTGACATACCTACTCTCACTACCCTAGCACCGCGTGACAACAGACAATCCTTGCCTGGGGATCTGCCCTGGCAAAGGCAAGAAAAAGGACCGCTTGATGAGCACAAGGGTGTCACAAGGATCCTTTTGCAAAACAATTTTACAGTGATATAGAAGGGGAAATGTGAGCACAAAGACATGAGGTAGGTAGGCTCCTCGTCAAACAAGTGGAAAATTAGGTCTTTTTACTTACATACTAACACTCTGTGCTACAGTGCTCTGGTATCTGTGGCCTGCCCAGAAAAACTCGGGAGCAAGGGACTCCCTCACTAACCTGCATTGCATCAATGGCTCCAGTGATTTCTGATCTCCTCATTCCGTCTGGCCAAGATGTGTCAGCTTACTTCTTTATGCGTAAAATGACAAACGATGCTTTATTACATTTCACTGCCAGAGTTACTTACAAGTGCAGGGTCAGGCTGAACAATCAAAATTAATCTGAATTAGAAATAATGCAATATAAGCTCTATGTTGCTTTATTTGCCTACCATTCTTACGTGAGACAACTGCTGCAAATCCAGAATTTTCTTCATTATCCAAAGATTAAGAAACCAGCCAGAAATTAGAGCAGTAGCCATTAAATTGCCATTATTAAAATTGATGACAGCCACTACTTCCAAATCTGGGGCTCTTCCTATTGCAAATAATTAATTATTAACACCACCAGTGGGTGCAAAATTTATCATGCGAGGCAGGATCCCACTGAAATTTGGACATTTGCAAAAGCAGAGCTCCACAAAATGTATATTCTCCAGTGAAAATGAGCAAAGAAGGAGAGCAGTACGAGCTACCATGCCATCTTAAGGCATGGCTTACAGAACTCTAGCCTGGATCCCACCCTCTAGGACAGGACCCCTAAGATCTAGCCAGGACCAGGGTTTTCATGGCAACCAGGTATTTGTACCGGTATCTGGCAGATAACCATGAACGGAACAGTCAAGGCATTCTGCACAGGGGGGATTTACCCGTTCCTGGCTGCAGAAGTACTGAGCTCGATGCCTCCAGCACCTGAACAACAGCCCTAAGGAGCACAGGTCAAAACCCTTGCAGAGAAAGCCGCAGCTTGCTACCCGGACAAACAAAGAAAGCGTCTGCGTCACAACATGGGCTTCTGCTAGCTGAAGCACAGCTGACATTCACACTCCGGAGCAAATTCAAGTAAAATACTAGACATTTTTAAGTCACTGACAATCCTTCAATTAAGTTTCATTGGGTCACAACGCAAGAATACAGTTTAGTCCTCAGAATTAAGTCAAGTCGATACCGTGTTTTTAGCTGGGTGCACTGAAAGGAGGCCCCATGGTAAAGTTAGCTGATTTCTTCTACTGAATGTAGAGAAAAATCACCACGACGCCTGGGAGCCCAGGGCTAAAAGCAGAGATCCAGTGACCACTCATATACACTAGCAAGTGATTTTCAAAGAGAAGCTGAACAAAACTTGAACAGAAATCCACATCCAGATTTCAAGGATGCTCTAAGTAAGGGCTTGGGACAGCCTGTGCTGACCTCTGCAACCATCACTGCTTACAGAATTAGGCAGCCTGTGCATTTCCCTGCCTGATCACAAGCTGGGAAAGAAATTTTTCCTCCCTCTGGCTGTTGCCATACCTATTGCTGATCCCTGTGTCTGACCCTGTAATTTTTATTTTCTCAGGCGCAGGCTCAGTATCAAGAGGTGCCAGTGAGTAACCACATTTCCAGAATATTCCTTGAATATTAAGAATCAAACCAAACCCTAAAATGCTTCATTGGGTTGGAATTGTTCTGGCATAGCACAAAAACTGAAAGACCAAGTTGTCTACAGAGAAATCATTAACCAACTTCCCTTTGGGATATGATAATTGCTGGAGTGGTTGACAGCTTTTCTTGGCGTTGAGTGCTCAAAGACGAGACACATTATTTCAGAAACATTAAAGACCAGAAGAAACTCTTTTGATACATGAGTAAAGTCCATTCAAATGCTGAAACAAAGCTCATTTATTTCCATGGTCCTTTTTATTTCTGCTTATCCTATGCCTCTCCTTTCCTTTATGGTTTTGTCCTCAGCAACCTCAACTAATATAAACCAGCCCTGGTGAGTTTCTGCCAATCAAGGTTTGGTGCCAGTGGGGTTTAGTCCATGAAAACAGATGGTTTGAAAGCCACATTGTGCCACCGTGCCCACAGCCAATAGTACAAATATTTAGTCAATTAGAAGGGGATTTTCCAAACGCACAAATGGAAATTAGGCACACAACTCCCATTGACTTCCAGGGGGAGTGGAAAGCCTCGCTGCCTTCAAAATCCCTCCTTACTAATTCAGTCTTCATAAAATATATGCACGTGAAAGGTACCAGCCTGCTCTGAAATCAGACATTTCTCAGCTATTCCCAGGACAAAAATGATGGATAGAAGCAATAGGAATCTCTCTGAAGGGTTCAGTATTTTAAGACAAAAGTTCCAGCAAAACTGCTGATTTCATTGAGGTTCATAAATGTCCTGTGACATTTTGAAGCCCTAGAAGTAGGTTGTGTGGATTTATTACAGCTGAGGATCGAGGTATGCTTCTTCCAGACAGTGTCATTAAGAGAACTCACCCATCTAACCACAAAAAGGCATCATTAAATATTAACATTTCCTCTGAACACCTCTCTAAGAATATGACAGCTAGTGCTTTACCACCACTAAAATCTGTATGGAACTGGGACTCAACAGGAAATAGCTATTGATTTGTGGACTGGAAATCGTTTAAAATGTAGCCAGAATTTGCCAAAAAGGACCCAAAATGGACAATGACAATCTTTACTATTGTAACATCGCTTAAGTCAGGGAGCTCCGGTCAAAAAATGAAGGAGAAAAACAGGTAAATATTACTGTTCACGTCCTGTCACTGAGATCTCTTGACTGCTCTCTATTTCCCCAGATAAGATCTTTCCATTGCAAGCACGCCAGAACCGTGATCCACATGCCTTGACACACCTTCTGTGCACTGTGTTAATAAATAATGATGATGACAACAATAGTAAGGGTTATAAAGCATATCATGCTCTATGAATGATTCACTCACTTGACTTTGCGTGTTACAGCTCTCCAGTTTCCTTTAAGCCAGGACACAACAGCACTAAAAATAAAAAAGTCTGCAGTAAACTCGATGTGAGACATACCCCAGACTCATGATAAACAAGTACTACTTGGCTTAGCACGCTGCAATTTTATCAAAGATGATGTCCAGGCTCACTTTTAGCTGCTCTAGGATTGCTCTCTCCCGTCCTTCCTATTTCACGGGAATTCCTGTAGCACTTCCCATTAAGTGGAACTGCCTCCCCATTTATTAGAATGGAAAAACTTTACAGAATATCCTGGGGCATCATCTGCTATGTTACACCCATAATATAGGATGATGGGCTCAGAAAATACCTCCTTGGGCACTGAGACCAGTTTTCTGCACTCACAGGCAGCGATGTAATCAATACTTGGATCAGTACTGTGCTTTGAATATTTATCACACACACACATCCCACGAGCACAGAAATTTTTCCCTTATCCCTTTTCAGAGACTCAAGACTTTTCACTGCAGAGATTCAAGCTACACAGGTTAGAAAAAAAAGAGAGGGAGGGCACAGCCAGGGTCCAGGTAGAGAAGGGATGCTGGATGAAAACGCTCAGGTGAGTTCAGAAGATGTTACTTATAGTGATGGTTCTGTTTATCAACTTCACTGGATGAAAGCTGTCAGCTCATAGCACAAAAGCAACTTACCCTTAAGCTGCATTAAGCAGCTTGACCTCACTGGCTCTGTGTTTGGTGCTGGCTTTAGAGCCTATTTTAAACACACTGCACCAGTCCGCACAGGTAGATATTTAGAAAACAGCTCTGAACACAATTTTTACACACACGCAATGACTTACTTATTGAACTTAAGGATTGAGAAAGGGAAAGTATCTTGAGTCTGTTGGTAAAGGTAAATAGATTGTCATGCTTCATTCTGCAATAAAAATGCCAATTAGAGACAATAATGCAGAAGAGAAAATCACTACAATTGAAAGCTAATGAACATTACGGCTAAGCTGGGCCATCCTGCCAGGCTGACACTGTTTCCATCTGCAAAAGTAGGAAATAAACCTACTAAGGGAAACAGATTTCCAAGTAGGACAACACTCTCAAGTGTAACAGACAGAACTAAAGCTTCCCGATATGTTCCATATTCAGCATGTCATGTGCTATATAATATTATAAACATACACAAAAGAAGCAATCTTTTCCAAAGATCTTAAGCAAATATTTTCTGGATGACCAGTGTTTCAAAGGACATGCTGAACTGGGATTTGGTTTGATGGCAGAAAGAAGAATGTGAAGGACAAGTAGTTAAATAAAAATTTCACACTGGAAATTTCCAAGCGCACAATCAAGCCAAGTCATCAAATCCCACAACTTGCAAAGCAAGAAAAAGGAAAACTTCACTTTTCTTTCTTGTTTTTACAGAGGTTCCTCTTCTCTCCAAGTGTGATGTCTGGGACAACGAATGCTAACTGGTAAGACGCATTGGTGTCGCTGAATTTAAACATTAAGCTAAGAAGAAAAAGCTTCAAGCAGAAACCTGCACTGAGCTGTCTCTGTACCACTCAGTTTCTTCATTTTGCTGACACAGCTTGGAAACCTCACCAGGCCACACTGCCCAGCAGGAGACAGTTCAGTCACTTCTGAAGACGCCTTCAGCTAAGCACTCATACAAGGCACTGAAAAATCATTTGTCATTTTTGAAAATCTCATCTCATTACATTTTAAATAGACAGGACAGACAAAGGCAGCATTATTAGCTTCACTGTACACATGGGAAATGAGGCATAGAAATTCAAACAGCCCACCTAAAACCGCAGAAGCTGCCCGTGACATGGAGCAAGAGCAAGGCACCGGTGCAGGCTCTTGTTTGTCTGTAGTCAACGCTATTTGGGGAACCTCCTCCCCACCACTGCCGCTCTGTTCACTCTGCCCTCATAGTTTTCAGCCCGTCTTTCTAGGCAGGGGCAGAAGAAAAGCCAGGAATAACAGTAGTAGTAAGAAAGAGGACTAAAAACAGTAACAGCAATGCAAAAAAACAGATCTCTTTGTGCTGCTCTGCAGAACCCATTAAGTCTGGGAGTGCTGCAGTTGCTGCTAACATGAACCAATGTCCTCATGTTGCACTTATTAAATAAATCTAATCTTATTAAACTGCATTACAAGCTTTTATTTCATAAATCTGTGTGCCTCCCAGATCACCCAAAGAATTAACTCCTGAATGAACTATGCCTTTTCTCCCCATAGCCTTGCAGAAGGCACTGCGGACAAAACCGCCATCTCTGCTGATGACATCGCTCCCAAGGACCAGAGCAGGCTCCGGGCCCCCCGCATGCATTACCGGCCAAAGCCCAAGATGCAGCTTTGCTGAACGGGAAACGCCAGCAAGCAGCAATGGTTCCCCTTGAATCAGGGAGGGAGGTGACAGCGTGGAGGGTGCCCCGGTGTGGGGATGGGAGAGGCCCTTTGCATCACGCTACCATCTGTAGCATACTAATCAGAGGGCTGCCAGCTGCTGCTTTTGAAAGGAACAGTAAAGTGTCACCAGCACGAGACGCCTCATCGTCCACTGCCAGGGTATCCCTGCACAGCCAGAGATATGCCAGGGTCACACCTGACTTTCCATGGGCAGAATGAGGAGTTACACACAGGGAGATCGTTTCCCCCACCAGTGAAATGCATACTCCCTTTTAAACGGTAAGGGAGCATGGGAGCACCTAAGATGCTGCTTTAACATCCACGTAAGTTGGGTACTGGTGTTTCAGAAAGAGTGCAAGTTGCATACCCTCCAATATGTGCTGTATATGTGGAAATATTTGTTTAAAATCATCCACAGAGCCTGCTGTAATTGAGTGAAAATGCAGGATATTACTAACTCTTCCAGAAGAGCAGTACCAGGAGGTCAGGCTCTGTGTTACACTGTGCAAAACAGCCTTTCTCCCCCTTCAATTGCTTGGATTTTGTTTTAACGATCTGAGGTCAACATGAAACAATTTGTTAAATAAACTTCAGTGAATCAAAACATAAAATTTCAGACTGACCTGCCTTCCATCTGATATGAAATGTCTCATTTGGGGGCTAAGCAGGTTGGTTTTTTTTAAGGTTGAGTTGTACTTTTCGTAGGATCAAAGGAGACATTTGCATAGAAAGACATTGTGACTTCAAAATGAAGAACTGCAGTTTTTAAAGAACCGGCATGAGTATTTTAACCCTTTAGAAAGAAAAAAGAAAAACTCTCTCTCAAACGTTTTGACAATTTTAAGCACAGCTCAATGGATAGGTTTGATACTCGCTTCACACAATTGGATAAAGAATATTCACAAAGGTCTCACACTGTAACCACTACAGATTTTGAGCATGGACAATGCCCAGACCCAAGCCAGTTTAGCTGAGCTGACATCTGGAAGACACAGAGCCAGGGCATGCCCCAGGGATCCCAGCATCGCTAACGCTGCCCCACTGCAAGCGTAAGAACATTTCCAAACAACGCGCACGGCTTTGGTATCTATCTCTGACAACAATGCTCTAAGGAAGAAACACGTTACTCTTCAGCAGCCTCAATGCCGATACTGATACGCAAAAGAAAATGGATTGCACCTACATCTCCTGACAGATCTGTGCATCTCTTGCAAACAACTAGCCCAGATTCAGAAACACGCAATGGCTGCAGCAGTATTGGTAGAGCAATTCTCCCGCTGAGATTTAAGATACCATTCAGGTGTTTTGCAGGATTCAATGTTCCACACTTCAAAGTCGGAGCCTCAGAGTATGGCACAATTCTCCCCAGGTCCAACAGTGCCCCATTAGCTTTTAATCTGGATCAGTTTTTCCAGTCTTACACAGGAAAAGCAAACACTCTCCCTCAAATTACTCATCATTTTCTTTCCCTAACAGAAGCCAATAAATTAGCATTACAGTGGGAAGTATGCACTGGCTGCTCTACAGTTTCCTGTCTGCTTTGCTAATGTGTGCAAATGTAAGAGTTCTGCAGAGGACTGTAATCTGCAAGGCTGCTTCGGCTAGGTACAGGCAGTGAAATAAATACACATACTTGAGTGAGTCTTTACAAGCAAACCAGCCTGCTTTAGCAGGCTCACTTCTCTGTTCCATTCTGCATCCCAAAACCTGTCAAGTGAAGCAGCACTGTCCGTTGTCTGCTATACCAGAATGTAAACTCAGGCTCCTGGCTTGGCTCTGCAACTGACTCACTGTGACCTTTGGCATGTCACTGCATTCACCTGTGCCTATTAAGAGGCAATAATACTAATTATCTGCAAAGATGAGAGACTCGTTAATTCTTTAGTGAGCAGAAAATTATTTCAGATGTGGGGATTAAAGAATAAACAACCACAATAATGAAATGAAATCACTTGAGAGGTCTACTGCATTGTACACTAATTAATCAGCATCTCAAAAATCAGGTTTGAGAAATATTAACGTTAAGGTAAGCGAGTTATTTTTTAATAAGAATGCATACGCAACTTTGCACAAACAGTATACCCATCATCTGAAAACCCATGAAAGTCCAGTCATTTCAGAGGAGCAGGATTTTAAAGCACATTGTTTTTCAAAGGGCACCTCTCTTGCAATTCAAGGTGGGACAGATTCTGTGAGCCTAAAATATATTTACGCCCTATAAATTTAACCAGCAGCAGCAAAAGTCAAGTTAAGGCCCATCCTGAAAAATGTTTCAACAGCACCTTGGGCAGCATGGGAGGATAAACTTTCTGGTCATGCAGAAAAGATGCTCTAACTGAGGCTAAATTGCAGGGTGCTGGGAGGAAATGGTTACCACTATCTCTAGGAACAATAATTAAGTTGGAAAGCTGGCTTTGATTCCTGTATGAGAACACAAGGAACTCTTTCCCTGGAAATCTGTCCCCTCATTG
Source organism: Falco cherrug (assembly GCF_023634085.1). NCBI lineage: Eukaryota > Metazoa > Chordata > Aves > Falconiformes > Falconidae > Falco > Falco cherrug. The sequence continues at coordinate 4,660,808 of NC_073714.1, read as the reverse complement.
GAGATACTGATTCAGTCTCTCGGCTGTGACTGTCCCCTCCATTATCCTTCTCTCGGTAACTACCTATACAGGTATAACCTCTAGCACCAAGTCATTTTCAAGGTCACATCATTTTGGTACTGTTCTAAACAAAAATAGTTAATGTGTCAGCAACACCAAATTCCTGAGCTGTTACCCCAGTTCTGATGTTCATTCTTTTGACCGAGGCAAGCCATTTCCCTTCTGTGGGATCCATCTACACATTTGTTAAATGGCAGCGATAATATTGACCTGCTGCTCACAACTGGTTAAAGAATAGATTCACCCGTGCTTTATGCTGTTTTCCATGGTAGCAGCAAGTCCCAGAGGGACAGCGTGCTGGCAGAAGGAAAAACGCTGCATTGTGTCTGGAGAGGGAATGCCTGGATCATGATAAAGGAAGACAAAGTCAGCCTTCAGAGCCCCGTGCTGGTAGCTACTGAACCCCACTGGCTCTCGTTCGTCTCACAGAAACAACGCTATAAACTGCCGCCTCCCAAAAATGCCCAGCACTCTCTCTTATAAAGATCCAGACTTTTGCCTGTACAAAGCTGCTTACTCCCAAATTTCCCCTCTTTGTGTACAGCGGACATATGGTGTATTGTTGAAGGCACAGAGGCAAAAGGAAGAAAACATAGGCTCACAAAGGAACCCCCAGCTAAAAAGCACCATCCATTCATGAGTTAAAAATGAAAGCAAGCCTTCAGGATGTTTGAAACAGCAGGGTATCAGCTGGAGCCTGCATGAAGGCTTTTCCCATTGCCATTCATAACAAAATCAGGAGGCAGAAAGTTACTATAGCAATGGCAACAGAATGCAAAATGGGTGCTCTTCAGAGGGCAGGAGGAGCTCTTAAAAGAAAGGCAGGGGTCTGTTTCTCTTCATCCTTTGGGGCTGCCAAACACAGATCAGGTCCAGTTTGCCAGTACACCTCCCTCTCTATATTATTCTTATTGTAGATCACTGAATCTTAGCTTCGACAACTTAAAAAACACTGAAATGAAGCCTAGCTGAAAAGACAACCATCCGCCCACTCAATCTCCAGGTGCTGAAGCAGACCTGAAGTAACCCATGGCTGCACAATAAAAAGGCTGGGCTCAATGTACATGAAGAAAACCACCAGGCAGTAAAAAATCTGTGGATACAGACCCCTCCACTCATGCCTTTGTTCAGACAGTTTATCACGCATTTAGCTTTGGAACAGATATGTCTGCTTCCAACAGGTCCAAGTTTTGCTGGTGGATGGATGTGATCACACCAGCCAGCAGTGTGACAAGTGCATTGCAAGGGATTCTGCAGCACAGATGTTCAGGACCAGATCCAAACCTTGCCATAAGATTACCCGCAGAGCTGGACAGTCACTGACTGCGCCCCTACGATGGGATTCGACACAACTAAGGCTTATGCAGCACGTTGAGTCCAGGATGCGGCTCGTCTGAAATGAATACACTATAGTTGGTTCAGCTCTAGGGATCAAAGTTTCCATACACGCTTCGCAAAACTCAGCTCATCTCTTAGCAGATCCAATTGTCCAGACACAATCATGGAAAAGCCCTGGGGAATACTGGATCAGAAGGACTGACTTGGGACAGAGAGCAGCCCCCTGCAATTGCAAGCAGCCCCACAACAGAGGTCTGGTTCAGATGCATCTATACAAGATCCTCTCCCTACACCACAGATCATTTTCTAAAAGACCAAAATCACAACTTAAATATTGACCAGGAGAAGCACAGGACATGTTGAAGGGCTATTAAGTGAAAAGAAAGAGACTATCAGCCAAAGAACATTATGAATGTAAATTAAAGCAGCCATAATACCTGTTAACCCCCGAGCATTTTAATAGAAGATGGGAGCACAAAAGTGGCTTAAAACCGTCATCCATGTCTCCCTCCCATTTATCCTCATGTGAAATTAAGCAATAAAAATCAGACCTGTAGGAATGTTCCCACTCAGTGAAGGCTTCGGGCTATATTTGCACCCTCTATTACAACAGTTGCAGTCTGAGTTCTGCCACAGATTTAGTGCAAGAAAAGAGCAGACTGCAGCCACTTTTACAAAAGGAAACAAACAACTTTTCCTTGCAATCTATATCTTCATTTCTTGTTTGGCAAAACCAGCCTTTTTAAACATTTGCAAGGCAACGATCAAACCCGCAGCGAACATTCAGTCCCCATGCGGTGCCTGCTTTAATTTAGTCAGCTAGATGGCAGGCACTTCTGATTGCCTGTCTGACAGCTTTGTTTGCCTAATAGATCTTACCTTGTCTTCTCTAATTTTTAATGCTGACCAGTTCTCCGCACAAAATGGGGGTCTGCAGCAAGCACTTATTTCAAAAGTGGCCTCGTTGCCTTGGTTACCAACCATCAAGCCTAGGCCTTTGCAAGCTCTGTCGAGATCTACCTTCGCCTTGGTTTTGTCTTGTTTTTCGTACTACTGAGAGATCTCTGCTCTCAGACAGCGCAGCAGAAAGCTGGACTTAAATGAATAAATTAAATAACCTGAGGGAAATGCCCTCGGGTGTGCATCATTCACGTGGTCTTGTATAAATCACGAGGTCAGTGAGAAATAACAAAAACAGCAGCAGAAGACACACCGCTGTATTAGTTTAGCCACAAAGACTATGCAAGTAGTTTTCCTAGCGAAACAGGCTCAGCCTACATCCCGAGGAGCTGGCACTTGCTCTGCTGTGAATTAGCAGCGGTGGCGAGACAGAATTGGAACTGGGGCATCGCTGGCGCTGCGTTTGCCTGAGCTCCTCACACAAAGCCCAGATCTCCACAGTCCGATGAAGGCAAGGGAGGAAAGAAATCCTGTTACAGCCGTTTTCCAGAGGGAGAAGGGAAGCTCAGCAGCAGGATTTTTGACGAGCGCAGCAGATGGGTCTGCCAGGTTTGCAACGTGGAGGACAAAGGCCGGACGCGACAAGGCTGTAGCTGCCCCTCAGCAGCCCTCGGCGGGGGGCACCTCTCGGTCACGTCGCACAGCTGGGACCCCTCACCTGAGCCCCCTCGGAAACCACATCTGCTCAGGCCTCACCCGGCACCAGGCCCACCAGACCAGCCTCCCGCACTGGGCCTCCTCGTCCTCAGCAGGGAACTGCCGACACGTGGCTTCTGTTCTGTCAAGAGGAGCAGAGCTCAGGCCTACGCGCTATTTCAGCCTACTCAACGGAGCATCTAAGTCAGAGCTGGAGGCTACACGCAGGCCCTAGGCAGGGGTCTATTTGGGATACGTACTCCAACCAGCCTGGACTAAGCGTGCTGAACAGCCATCAACACAGCACAGGCCAAAACTTACACAGAAAGATTCATCAGTGGCTGCTTTTGATTAACAGATATGTTGAGAAAAACTTTGATGTGCCAGTGGATAAATCTAAAGAAGAAAATTAAGCCAAATCCAAACAATCCTTACTGTTTCTGTTAACCATTCTCCGGCTCCTAGAAACTAGCTGTTTTCTGTATCTGCTATTACACAGTTAAATACAACATCTGATTTTGTTTTTAAAGCACTGGCTGGGAGAATTGGTTCAGAGCCCACTAAAATGTTAATACATACTGAGAAAGGTCCCTGCATTCTTCTGCACAGAAAGCAAGTTAGATTTGGTTAATTCCATTTTTGGGAAGTGCAGGCCATTCTCAGCACTGTAAATCAATGTGACTCCATTAAACAATCATTCCTATCTATGTCTATGGTATGGCAAATTGTCACATCAAGTGCAAATCATATAAGAAGATGAAACAAATATCATGCAGCCCTCACGCCCCACCTATATTGAATTAAAAAAGCCATCTCTAACTCTTTCTTGTCTCCTTCACTGTTGCAGACTTAATTAGATCTTCCAGACAGAAACAATCCACTCTACATACAGGAGTGCCAGAAAGGAAAAAGGACAAGGAATTTTAATTGCACTGTAATCCTTTCAGCTAGGTTTCTTGCAAACACTACATTTCAGGGACCCAACAGACTAGAACCAAAAGCAGAACTATGAACCTTTAAAAAGAAAACACATTAAAATGAATGTGATCTGCAAGATCCATAGACTGTATTCATCTCCAGGCAGTTGGCCATGCTGTAGTTTAATGTAAGGAAGTAATATAATTTAAACCATTTGTCACTCCTAACTGAATGGAAAAAGGGAAACGGCCAATTTGTTAGCTGACTTTGCCTTCGTTGTAACTGCTGTATCCATCTTTCCTGCTTCTCTGTACCCCACCACCACAGGCCATAGTCCAAGCTGTCAGCAGTTCTCACACGAGTCTTCAGATTGTCACTGAGAAAACGTTTCATTCTATAGTTCATATATCTCGATGGGAGGCCTATAAATAGACACTATTTTCTACCCTTGTTACTGTGCTGTATCCATCACCGTAACAGCAAAATTACCTTTCAGCACTGCATTAAGTCAACGGTTCTCCAACTACAAAGCACTAATGTCTATGAGGCCGTGGTAAATGGTCCACTGAGCCATACCGCATGCTAAAATAAACGCCTTCATTATGAGTTCCGTTACGGTAACAAAAGCAGTCCCAATCTCCACAAAATATTCAAGGGTGACAACAGTCTGCCAACCCAATTACTGACAATACACCCAAAGATTTGCCAAGAGAACTTAAGATCCAGCTCCCATTTCGCATTGTGGGTGCATCAGGCCGTGCTCTGTTTTACGCTGAAAGGAGCTGGGAGGACGCGTATTGGTGTGGCTTTCTTGGGGAGTTATTTGGCACTACCCACTGCCCAGACCCTGTCAGAACCTCCAACCAAATTCTGTTTGGCAGCACTTTATTCCAAGCCAGGCAGGGACTACAGACTCATGCCCATTTGCTACATCCACCCCAACAGCTACCCTGCTCCTTCACATGGAAGATGCAAGCTAAACGACTCAGCTGCTGAGAGGCCTCTGAACTCTTCCCACAGCTCTCCTCACCTACACAGCCGCCTTCCTTTCACTACAGTTTTAAAGCAAAGTTTACAAGCTTTTAGTTTTGACGACAGAGATGGCAAAGTCCCAATAGCTTCCAGAGATAGGGTCCCGACAGGCCTTCTGCAAGACGTACAGCACTACGTAGAGCAGTCCAGCCGTGCTGCTCTTCCAGGTTGCCGGACATGATAACTTGGGACTTCAAAGGGGTTTTGTGTGTACGTGAGGGTGTTTTGCAACCCCTGTGAAAATCAAATGGCATGTGCTTGTTGTGCTTGTCCCCAGTTGCCCTAGTTAATGAGTTTTTAGTGCACTGAACCCTACTTAATACACTGCTTAATAAAATGAGAATAATTAATCAATTATCCAAAAGGGCCCAGCTTATGATCGTTCTTACGCACTTGCCACACTAGCCAGGGTCCTTTCCCCCAACTCTCCTTGGCATCACAAATCATCCCTTTTTGATGCCTGATGCCTAGACACAATGAGGGACCTCTCTTCTCCAGCACAGTTGCAGGCTGGGTGGTATAACATGGCTGCTGGCCACACTTCGTTCCTGTTGTGGGGTCAAACACTTGGCCATGCTGCCAGTTGTCCCTTGCCACGCTGCTCTCAAGTGGCCACTACTGCTCAGAAGTCCCAGCTGGGACGATGCTGGAGAAAGCAGTCATACATCCAGTCTGTGACAGAGGCTAGATCCACCAAACCAAACCCTGCTCAGCTGTCTGTGCTACTACCAGATTGATATTCATGTTTGCATTCTAGCCGGGATGTGCAAACCTATTGCGCTGCGTGCTAGACAATCCCTACTGAGGGCTCCAAGCTCCTCATCGCCTAAAACTATCATTTGCTTCAATACATAAACCTGACATTGCTGACAGAGCTCCGGATGGCTTTGCTGTTTCTACCTGGCTCTTTCTTCAGACTTATCTCCTACTGCCATGCTGACCTTGATGGATGCCAAGTCTCTCCTACTTTAGCCCACTGAAGCTCCCAACCTTCTTGCATGTTCCTTCTTCAGATCAAGTTGCCCCTCCCTCCCCTGTGGCATCACATCAGTAAAAACGTGGAAGTCATCCTGACAGAGGAAGCACTTTAAATGGCCACACCTTGCTACTTACTCCCTAGAGCTGAGAAAAAGAAGCGCCTTCCTTTATCTTAGAACTAACAAAATTAACTGGCGTTCCTGCAGGAGTCTGTCAGGAAAAAAAGGATTTCTTCCACCTTAGTGACAAATGCTATTTCACAACAGAAAAAATTAAATCCCAATCAACCCTTTGAAATCACCTAAGGCCTTTGCACTCCTCACAACGTATTTCCAAAACACTCTGGGGACTGTTATCCCGAACTCTGCAGCGAACAGCTCCAGGGTACATCTGATTTGCCTGATATCTTTCTGGCTGTAGCAAACATGCAGGTTTCTTTTTTTGCAGGAGGACAAGGCAGCACCTGCATGGCCATCTAACTCAGGGTGCAGGAGGGGAGTAAGCCTTAGATAAAGAAACAGAAGGGACTTAAATACCAGGCTTCCACTGAAAGGAAAAAAAAACCAACCACCACCCTAATTTAGGCAAAGATCATCACAGAACTTCAGACCATTACATTTCATTCAGCTATGCCTGGATACATCTGAATGCATCAGGGTCAGGCCCTGCCAGAACAATTCATCCAGTCTATGACTCATTCTGTACTGCCCTCCTTCCCTTTGCTCGCTCAGAGCCAGGCAAAGGAGCGGCTCCCAGCTGGACAAGCCCTTCTGTCAGCTCATCCCTGTCATAGGAGATGGGGGGGGCACTGAAACCTGCAGCTCTCAATCATTTCATGGGGTTCTGCGTAGAGAAGAATAACAAAAAAAGAAATCCTTCACCCCTAAATTCAACAAGAGTGCGGCACCAGACACAAGTCTGATCAAGGAGTGCATAGCAGAACGAGCAAGCTAGTGCAAACAGACCCACATACCAGACTGGGTGGATCTCCTCTGACACCCTGGAAATGCTGGGTCTGACAGCCGGGCTGCAGCGCTGGAGGGCACCCACCTCCTGCCATGGTGCTGGTTTTTCTTAGGGTTTCTGAATCAGGGAAGTCAGGCAGCTGATCCTAGAAATAACAGCTGGGAGCAGCCCAACACTCAACGCCATTGTCACAACAGCGCTGCTGAAGATCCTGATGTTAAAGGGAGGGTGCAGAACAGAAACCTACTGGCCAGACGCCCATTCTGACAGGAAAAGCCCTAAAGCATTTACAGCAAGGATTTCAGAAGTGCTCAGCAATTAAGATTCCCAACTAGAGACATCTCAGTGGCCTAGACTATTAGTGTGCCTGCCTCCAGCAAACGGTGCATAAAATTCCTGGCACACGGGAACACAAGAGATGTTCCCATCTCACCGTTCCACGGCAAGGGAACGGAGATGAGAACCAGAGAAGGAACACGGCCTTGCTTTTTTATTTTTATTTATTGCCACAGCCCCTTCATTTGTCTGACAGAGACCCTGAAAGAGGCAGGAGGTGGCCACAAAGCAGGGGCCTCAGCTGCAGGGAGCTTTAAAGCCCTGGAGACAACCTTAAATGGTGGCGAGAGTCTGTATGGCTTTGCTAATACAGAAAGCAGAGAGAAGCATGCTTACGAGCAATGCACATGGCCTGGTTTTGCAACAGCCTTCTGAAAGAGTTTAGCTTCTTCAGTAAACCCAAGGTGCCCCAAAATGATTACCTAGCGCATAAGAGGTTCTAATCTATAGGAATCTAACTATAATTTTTCCTACAAAGTTCCTGGAAAATTACCTTTCTGAATCACAGCTATTTTAGTAGCCAACCAGTGAAAGAAGAGTCTGCAGCAAGACACAGAATAAGTTATGAGATGCTGTTTAGGCTGGAGTTGTTCGCAAGCACCTGTGAAAGCACATAAACAAAAAGCTGCTTATTGCTTAAATCTAGGGAACGCTACGTCCCTCTTGGAAGGCACAGAGCAATGCAGGTGCTTGCAGCGGCAGGGGTGGGAGGGTAAGTACAGCTACAACTCAGGGAAGACCACAGTGATTTCTTTTGCAATACAAACACATTGCTTGATTGCTACCTGGCCAAGCAAAAATAAAGGGAAGGCCAGTGGCAATATGTGTCAGCGTATTTAAATGGTTACCAGGAAACTGGCTGAAGGGAAGAAAACAAAGGCTCCCCAGTGGACTGACAAGCAGGACAGAAACTCAACTGCATTTGTACTGTGGTTTTACAGGCCATTACCTGCACCGAGACACCAGCCCCTTCCTAGCCGCTAGCCCTCCCTCTGCAATCTGCTTTGTGACCCTGCTTGGATCCAATACATCCGATCAAGCCAGACAATTTCTCCAGGAAGCCTGCCTTCACTTAGGCCTGCAATTAGGCTGGCCATTGCTTTCTCACCTGATTAATCTAAAATTACGCATCTACCAGTACTCTGCGAGAGACTACAGCTCAGCACAGAGCCAGCTGTTACAAGCTTTATGTTCAACTTACGTGTAAAGGGCCTTAAAAAAAAAATGTGTTAGCCCACCCTGCTACATTTAGGGGAAAAACAGATAGAAAAAAATACGACCTAACGAGTAAAATATAAAGCTGTCCAGGCTGCTGTGCTTAAATGCTTTACAGAAGCATCTTTAGGCTAAATCCTATTCCTTATTTTCCTGTCTGATCCTAATACTACAAATGTGTATCACACCCTCTTTTTGCTCATATGACCATTCAAACAGATACAGATTTTACTCATTTTATTCCCCTTCATCTTAAGCCAAATCTCCTCGACTTATCCTCAAAGTGAAACACAATGTAATCACTGAGCGAACCTTTTCCTTTTATCTCAAAGAAGTATCTCCCACGCAAGGGCGGGGGGGAAGGGGGGTGGAAGAGTGCAGACTTCCCTTTAAACATTAAAAATAGTAACAGTAAAGTATTTCTGCAGTTGTGAGAAAATATGGTGTTGGTTTTACCTGGGCTATAGGTGATTTTCTTTTTCAAACTTTTCAGATTTATAATCTGCTCTAGCCACAAGCCAGATGTTGGGTTTCCTTCATGTTACACAGGACCAACACACACAAAGGTCACATGACAAAGAATCAGCATTCACTGATTATTATTTTTTTTAAATCAAGCTGGGAGGAGGAAAAAGCATGGTTTGCTAGCAAAGTTGCTGCTTTACCAGAAGGGTAGGTTGCAGAAGTTCTTGGTTAATCAAGCTGCTGAAAGGTTAATTATCTGTCACAATACACATGGGGTGGGGAAGCAATCATCGGGAGGCCCGAATTGCTAGAGAGTAGAGGTTTCGGGAACAAAAGGCAAACGGGTGCTTGGGGCAAGGAATCTCCCTCCCTGTCTTTGCAAAGCATCATGTGCATCTGCAGCACGGTATTAGGGACAGCTAATAATAAATAATCTGTAGTGCTGGGCACCTGCTAAACTAATTGCAGCACAGCATGTTCGAGTGCTGTGTGGAGAGCATCTGGAGACAGAACTCAACGCAGCGTAAGAGCTCACAGAAAGCAGCGAAGCAGCGTGTTAGCACGCTGGCTCCCAAGTGCCAGACGGCTACTAGATCTGTGCTTTGGGCTGGGGAATGCAGATCACTAACAAGACAGAAGGAATAGCTGTCAGTTGAGACTCCTGAGCTCTGTCCCCGACTCTGGAGCCTGCAGAGCCAGCGGAAAGACTCACCCTGCCTTTGAATCAGGCTCTCTGCCACCAATATGCTGCGTGGCCATGGCAACCTGGAATCACTTGGGAGGTCACAACACGGGAGAAGAGCTTCGCATTCGCTCCACCAGAGCTCCGAGCGAGATTCACTTCTGAACAGGGATCTGGCGCGAGGCCTGGGCAGCACTTAGGTCCCACAAAAGAAGGCCTGTACATGGGGAACTTGACCCACATCTCTTATCAGTAGAGCTGATGAATTAGAGCTGCTTGTATTTCATACAGTCATTCTTTAGAAAATAAGCCTTTGCTTGACCCTGCTGAAATCTACAACTCCCAGTGAAGGACGAGGCACAGCACAAACTGGGGTCACTGTGACTCCAATACAGTGCCCAGCCTGCCCAGAAGCCTCGGCCTCTCTCCCCGCTGCTTCAGACCAATGCAAGGACACAGGATCGCACCCATTGCTCCCCCAGGACCCTTGCAGGAGCTTTCCCCAGCCTGACCCTCTTCGCCCCACTCTCCCCCAGGCAGCCCAGCTGTGTGACCCAGCTCTAGCGCTATCCGTCACGCAGAGCCCTCCGGCAGCACCGTGTCACCGCCTCGAGAGCACAGGTCTTACAGCAACGCAGCCCTGCACGGGACAGTTCACCCACCCAAAAGCTACTGTCCCAGGTTGCTAGCAAATTCAGAGTGGATAAAATCAAACATGTTTAGCCAGCTTTTAGAGGCTTGACCAAAGAGACACAGAAACTTACTTCAGCAAAAGGAAAAAGCAGCTGATGACTGAACATAATCAGAGTCCTGAGGAAGAAACCAGTGGTGCCAGCATAATACATCTGAACATTAATCAAGCCCCATTTCTCTTAAAAGTCAAAAGATATTTAGTGCTGCACTGGAGAAAGGCCTTGAGGAGGTATAAATTATTCTCTCCGACCAATATTCTAATCGCTCTGCCTAACCTCCAGAGATCATCATTAGGTTTCTGGCTCACTGCCCCACTGCATGTGATAAAAGCATTTCAGGCTTCCCAATGAGGTTTTCATCGCTCTCCATAGGAGGTCTGGGAAGGCCACTGGACTCTACCTCAAGAACAATGCAGGTTTCCTTGCTGATAAAAACGGTAGGGAATAGACCTTCTAACGGGCTCTGTGTATGCACTGAAAGAGAAAGGATCTTAACATGACAGCACCAGTCACCCCCTTCGTACCATCTACATCCTACTGCACAAGTACGTCTATAGGCTTCAGCCGTGCTGCATGACAGAATCTGGCACCCCAGCTCGGTTCACACAAGTTTGGTAGCCACAGCCACTGAACACAGACCCGCTGCTCTCCAGTGAGGCTCCACGTGTATTAATTAATTGCAGAAACAAGGCGATAGATTTTCAGTTCCTGACCATCACGGTACAATTCATACAGCAATTGGATTGCCTGATCACAATACAGTGTCACAATACACTGTAATTCATAAAAATGTAAAATATATGTATTTATATATGAAATATAAATATGTTAATACGTAACACAATATTGCGCATGAATGTGAAATACATTACACTATCGCAGAGATTAAAAATGCGCTTACTGACTCAGTATGCTAACATGTGAGTTCACTTTGGTAATTTAAGATTAAAGACCATCACCTCACTACTTCACTAAGCTAAGGCCCACAAAAACAGCCCACCATAAATTATCAAGTTCCACACAAATTTGAGTCTCATAGGAATAAGTTTCTATAGGAATATAAATGTATTAATTGCCTCATCACATCTGGCCTTATAAGGGAAGACAGACATACCATATAATCAGAAAACTAATCAAACCAGAACAGGTCAGAGAGCACACATCAGCATACAATTTGCTGACACTAGAATTATCTACGCTGACTGAGAATCTGGAAAAAATATCATTGGTGTTCAAGATGTTTAAACAAAAGGATTATGGCAATCTTTTACTTTTAAATGATATCATTAACACCTTTCTACGGTAGGTTAGTATTTCCATTTCCTCCAGATGAGAAGTCATAAAGACCTTCCTAGAGCCAATATTAAGTCAGTGGCATAAAGAAAGCTGCTCCTTTAAGTACTCATCTAGGAAAACAAAACCACTATTCGTATTTCCAGCCCAATAAAAAAAAAAAAAAACAACTTTAAAAAAAAATCCTTAATGCTTGGAGAACAAATTTAAAGTAAAACACATATTAAACCAAAACAAAAACCGGTCAAATTCACCAGAAGGGGTAAATAGTAAAATAAATCGGTAAGAAAAAGCTAAATAGTGAAGCTGTAAGGCTTGTGTTGTTTTGGCTTTCAGCAGGTGTGTCAATTATGCATGCAAATTTGCATGCTCAACTAGGTGTCTACATCAAGAATAACATACAAGCTCTTTGGGGCAAGAAAGACATCTTCCCATGTTTGCAGAATTCAGTATTGCAAAACCTGAGTCAGAGGGTTAAGAGAGGCACAGGCTGGGAAGAAAATCCCTTCCGTTGTGCCTTTTCTCCTTTTTTGTTACACCGATCCAATTAACCTACTCATAGACGCTCACAACTAACAATACTTTCAGAGCCGCTGCGTTTGTCTTCCTCATGCATTCATCAGTGTAAATACTTCCAGCAGCTCTCTGCCTACTCTTTGGAAACCTGTAACTCTTGTGCAGAATTACTGAAATCTAATTCCCTGTCCTCTCTTCCCCACCCCAACTAATTTTACATTAACTTTGCTCTGACAGCACTCGTAAAAGGAACGCGAGTGATTTATAAGCAACTCTCACTTGCAGAAGGAAATGCAATATAGCATGTTTCAGCATCACTCTCTCTCTCTCTCATACATATATCTGTTGAGAAATAAAAGCTCAAGCCTGAAAAGTGCCAGAACACAATCTTGTGAATAAGCCTGCCAGGGTGACATCACTTATCATACCACTACGTTACCAACCAATTGGGGAGGCTTCTCATGCAGCCGTTATTTCTCACCTAGCAGGGAAGCCTATAGGAAAATGTTACAGCACTGGGAAAGGACGGATCTTTTATTGTTGATGCTTATCTTGCCACACCTCCTCTTTCCCCTTTCCCACTCTAGCATGCAGACACACACACACACAGAGAACACAGCGGAGGCAAAACCACTATGCAGAGCAAAAATCCGTTTCTGTGTATCAGGCTTTTGGCAGTGATTCACGTAAGAACCTCCTGCTGGTTCTTCACAAAAAACCCCAAAATTCATTATTTTTGTTCAGCAGTTTCAGTAGGAGGAAGAGGCTTCCTCTTCTAAGTCACTGATCATTTTAACTCACTGTTACGACACTGCACAGCTAACGGTCTTTCCGTTATTTCCATCCCAAACATATTAAAAGCAATTCATCTCCAGCCAGATAGCCCAGTCATGCCTAACCCTGTGAAAAGACCACAGAGAATTTAAAGCTAGGGCTACGTTCCGACTTTCCCCAGATACCTGTTAATTTAACTAGACAAGACCCAGTTCTTAGCACACAAAAAGCCCCGCATCAGATCAGGGCAAGCGGCAGGGCTGCAGACTGAGGCCTGCAAGTACATCCTGTGTTTACACAAGGTACTTCACTGCAGCTGCCATCTAGGAGGAGAAATAAGAAACAGGCACATAATACTGGTCACAGGATGAACCAAGCTATTAAAATAATTGGTAGGAACCACAGAGATCCCTTCTACCCGTCAAGAGAGCGCTCTTAAAGAAGCAGCTGTAATTGTCAATTGCTTCACTCTGAAATAAAATGACATTTGGTTCAGCAAGTAAGCAAGCCTGTATAGTCATCCGATACTGGTACAGCCTGTTCATGCGAGAGAAAAACCAGCCCCTCTGTGAGAATTCAAAAGGAGACTGTGGGCTGTACTCGGCACACAGTGTTAAACACGGCTAACTCAGCAGCACCTGAAAAGCCTACGAGTACAAATAGATTTTTGTGTCACACACATTGCAAAAGTATTTGAGCACTGCTCCAACTCTGGATAGCAATTACACATGCTAGAACGCTTTACTTATAAGTTTGCAAAGATGAAGCTGAAAAATCCAATTCCAGTATCCATCTTGCTCTTACTGACTCCGATATAAACATTTCTTCCTACTTTATCAGTATTTACAAAACTATCAGTATTTTTAAAAAGCAGAACCCTGCAACTAGAGCTGCCTAGATAAGCCCAGAAAAAGGAACACACTGTTCCTTCCCAGCGCTGGGGCAGCACAGCCAGGCCAGACCCACCAAGCTCGTTCGGACCTCGGCCGCTCCACCGCACTGCTCAGCACAGGCAGGGACTCTTAGGGACCCCTGCCCGGCCAAACCACACTGCAGCGCCAGACTGCTGTCAGTGCCTGCCCCATTCACTACCCCCTCACCAACACCTATCTAGTCTTGCTGAAACTCAAATACTGGCAGCTACCACTTCTTTTTCATCTCCCCCCCCCCAAGCAAAACACTGGCAGAAACAACTTATTTCTGTGAGCCCCTTTCCGTATGAAGCTCAGAACTGTAAGCAATTAAGTTTTCTCCAGCACCACTGGAAGTGAACACTGGTCACAAAGCATCCTCCAGGTCTTCTGGAGGATTTCAGACAGAAAAGTCCAGAAGATGACTCCAAGCTCGGAGCTGAATCCCAATTTAGCCTACTTAAGCCTGCATTACCCTCCTACCCAGACATGACAGACTGCTTCCTTTATAACCTACTTCCTTTGAGGTGAAAGCAAAACAGTGACTCGAACACACACCCTTCTGGCCTTCATCAGATCCAATTATACAGATCAACCACACAGAGTGCAAGATCTGAAGCTGTACACAGCCACCACATACCTACCTGAAGAACAGCAGATCTCACAGAACCAGGAAATACACACCACAAAACAAGGCAATGTTTTGTTTCAGTAACTGAAACTCTTCATGAAATAGGTGGGTCTTCAAAAAGACTGCACTCACTCATGTTATTTGAACAAAAAAAAAAAAAAAAAAAAAAAAGAGAGAAGTGGCATGAAAACACGAGCGAAGGAAACATTTCGAAGGAGCACTCAAGAGAGAAGACTGGGCAGACCAGAGGAAAGAGGAGCGCAATGAAGCAAGATGAGAACACAAGAGTCCAAGCAATGAACTTCACAGCGAATAATGGAAAAGCAGAAGCAAGAGGTTTTCAATCAATAGTAAGCTGTAGAGAAGACATGTCGTTCCGGTTGCAGACCTGTCAGAATGGTCCTGCAAAAGCTCTTTATGGTACCTGAAGGATGATCAAATTGCTTGCTCCTGTTCACAAAAAAATCTGGAAGAATGAATATAGCTTGTGTTTGAAATGCTACACATGCACCTTTTGTATCTTGTGTGGCCAAAAGCTCGTGTAACATTTCTAAAGTAAATAAGGATTTTTTTTTAATTATTTTTTTTTTACAACAGGAAGGATTACAAGTATGTTTCACTGAAATTTAGCACACAATTTTTCTAGTGGCCACAGATAAATTACTGTCCCTCAGCATGTATTTAGATGCACGTTACATGTCCGTTGAAAAAGGTTGTGAAAATTCCTAAACTACAGAGATTTTCATTAAAACACTTACTTAGGAGACACAGCATGCACCTGAGAGTTCAAAGGCTCCTTCATCTACCACAGAAAGGTACTCTGGGATCCAGTGGCTGGAATTCAAACTTCGGTCCAAAGCAAGATGTAAGTTAAACGCTGTAAGAGCTGAATCAAGTGGAAGGTCCAGCACAACACCATACATTAAATCTTTGCAAGGATATATGCATCCTTCTCTGTGACCTAAATTAAGTACCTTAACTGTAACAATTTAAACAGCTGTAGGACTCTTTTTCATTATACACACCAGAATAAGCACTTAGGGTGTTTTCTGGCCTTAAAATTCATTAGCTTGTATTATAGACAACAAACTGCCAGTTAAACAAACTGTACCAATGGGGGGGGGGGGGGGGGGGGAGTCTCTCTAAACAAACTCCACAATCTTATCACAAAAGTGTTAGGAAACAGTTTAAAATAGAGAATGCTAGTTTCCGTACTCTCTTTTCTGGCAGTAGCTCAAAAAGTTAAGTCATGTTTACTTTCCTTAATGGAAAACCACCACTCGCTCTCCCCCTAACGTCAAGACTAATCATGCTTTGAGTACTGGCAAGCAGAAGTTTGGCTGAGTCAGCTGCGCCTGGGCAAGCTGACATACAGTGCAGGACATAAAGAGTGATTTAATGAAACAGAAATTAATTTAGCTTCTTCTTTTTCATGGGGATGCCGTATGCAGCACAAAATTTTTCCAGGAGTATCTTAAGGTTTCAGTTTTGTTTTTAAAGTGAAGAATGAACTATACAGCATAGTTCAAGAGCCCTAGCGTTTTATTGGGCTTTCAAGACCCAAAACACAAAGAAGTCTTCATATATAACTATACACAAGGCAAAGATCCTATAAACACTTGCACAGAATCAGGATTTCATCTTTAGATAGAATTTTTACATGTATCCACACACACAAATGTGTAACTAAATTTTTATATAGAACTTTTTCATAAAACACAGAATTCAAAGTAAATTCTAATCTTTCCATATTTGCACACTTCAGTTTGCAACAGAATGTAAATAGGACTTGACACCCCGTGTCAGCCTCACGTGAATAGCTAACTTAGCTAAATCTCTAGGTGCACTGTAGTGAAGTAAAGGTAGAAAGTAACTTTCCCAAACATAACACGAAACACGCTTCTTGGTGCCGTTTACCGAGGAAAGCAAGACACTACCCAGCTCATTTGTCTACCTACGCTGCATTTAGTTGAACAGATAAGCAATATCACTATGCTGCTCTAAATTAAGTATGTAAATAAAACCCTTCAGTTTTTCTTTCAACACTCTTGTACTAGAATGAGTCTTCAAACTCCATCAAAATGTGATTTTTACCAGAAAAATCTCAGTGCAAAGATACTGCTGCTTTATGCAATATTATCTTGTATTCATTCTATTGCAAGACATTGCATTGCAACAAGAAGTTTTGAAGCGCACAATGATTTCTTCCCCTGCAACACCTACTAAGTAAGTGTGTTTAACTCAGTTGGCTGTAGAGAAACAATCTGCTCAAAACCCCCATAACCCTGCTCTCCAAAGCAGTTTCATAGCACTAGTAATTCAAAACTTCAGGCCCAAGTTTCACTGTAAGTCCCAAACATCCAACCTTTTTGAAAGCAGGATTTTTAATTTTATCTTACTCCTCTGAAAAAGTAAATAAATCTCATTTTCACAATGCTTTGGATTTTTACGTTAAAAACATGTTACAAAATTGCTAGGTAACTAAAATCGGCAGTTAACAGTATCAGAATGATGACATTTCACATTTAGCATGAACAACTCTTCGCACGACACTCCCAGAAACAGCCCGTGCTCTTCAACCAAGAATATGGAGGCAGATTAACAATTTGGGTTTATGTCCCTTATTCTTTAATCTGCAAATTTAACAGAATTAGGAAACAGAAGAGAAATACAAGGAGTACAATAGAGTTGACCAATTATACAAAATCTCATCAATTCTACTTTACATTTCATATGCCACTACATTATTTTGCTTTAGAAGTTTTCCTTGACAAGGTGCTGGAGGACTTGGCGCAGGTATACAATGCTGACAATGGAAATATTTTATTAAGTGCTTCAGGAAAAGAAGCGAATGATCCCAAGTCAATAAAAAAAACCAAAACCAAACCCAAGCAATCTTTCAAAAAATTATTCCAGTCTATAAACAGCAGCTTCAATGTTCATGTAACCCAGAACACAAGATTCATAAAACACTATACAAAGCAGTCCTGTAAAAAAAGAAAAAAAGAAGAAAGAAAAAGAGAAGAAAGGCGCAGCATGAAGTAATTTCAGACAACCAGTTTTGTGAGAGCTTTAATGGCACAAAATGTTTATAAGCTACAACTTATACATGTACTGTAAACTGTATATAATGTTACAAAGTGCTAACTAATTTATGAAGAATGCATAATCACTTTGGCTCAGTTAACTCCAATATTTCAACAAATGTCAATTAAAAAATTTGAATTTTGAACAATCTTCAGCTTTCACTTTTTAAAACAGTAAGTAAATATGCATTTGCTGCAGTTAGCCTGCTGCATTTTTAATGTGCGAGTTTATGCATTTTTTTTCTTGACCCTATTTACAAATATTCTAGGCCAGTTTTCACTGAATGTAAGAAAAACGAAGCCTGCATTTTTTTTTTCCAAAACTGTAAACAGGTATAAAGCTTTTTAAACAACATTTATCTTAACAAAACTTCAACTATCAATAGTTGAAACCCCTTTTCAAATTATACAACAATCTGTTTCTGTTCACTGTAAAACTAGAAGTTGTAGGCTTTCATCCAAAGCTTATAGCAGGGTATCAATAAATACTGCATTGTATCATACCAAGTGTTACAGTGATCATGTATCCATTCCTCATCTATAGTTTTCACAATTTTTACTTCATGGCTCCTTCAAATATTATAAATTGTCTTGATACTCTAGCCACAAGCTTGCAATATTAATCATCAGATATTCTGAAGAAGAATTACCTTTTAATTAAGGGGTAATTTTTTTAAAAAAAAAGTACTCCCTACTTAGTAAAAATCTGTTTTTCGACTATTCCAATTTCCATACAAAACAAGGTGCTGTAATTAGAACTGAAAGTGTTTCAGCCTTTCTCCTGTCCCCTCAGTTTTTAGGACTGTAAAATGATGTACTATCTAAAACACCCTTCACCACTTCCCCCTTCCCTCCCTCACCTTTGGGTGAAACCCAATATCCACACCTGAAACAAATACGCGGTAGTGGGCAACTCAAGTGCCACTAGTATTGACAACTAAAAGAAAAAAAAAGATGTCTTCAAGAGAATTTTTTGTTAGACTGCCCTTTCACCCTGAAAGCATTCTCTAACAGCATTCAGAAGTAGAGAATAAAAGTAAATACAGTTTAGAAGTGGATTTATACTTACCTTTTCTTACTTCCTGGGAGCTAACTAAGTTCTTTTAAAACCAAATCTCAATCGGGATTTAGCTTCTATGCACCAACTGTTTCAAGCAATCACTGCTGTATCAAATAATCAACTTTATAAAGTCTGATGCAAGCAAACAATTACAGGTAGCTGTTCTCTCCATACCGGCCGACTATATTTTCTTATCATTTTCTACAAGTCAGCCTACTGAACTTTTTAATTAAATGAGATTTTTGCTAGTTTTAAAATTAGCATTGGTTCCCTAAATACTTAGTATTAAATTCTATATCATTTTTTTAATATATTCATATATATATAAAAAAAGAGTATTCTATCCTTCAGAGTCATGCTACATGTTCTGAAATCCAATAAAATCTATTTAAGGACACGACTGCCCCGATGCTTTTTAACAATTTGGTACTAAAGCTTCACATTTTGAAAAGAAGTGTCACTGAAGGAGGACAAGGTTTAATGTTCCCTAAGATAAAAGTTCAACAACATTAGTGAGAAGTCTATCTAACATGAGACACCACAAGTGACTTTCAGATTCCATTTATCCCCAAAGGAGATTGTACAGTAAACAATGAGAGATAGGAATATTGAAAACTCATTTGCAGAAGACATTTCAGAGCTTGACAACTTCTGAATCTTTACGCACCTGCAAGATTGTCCCCCTAAAAGATTAAGTCAAACGCTTTACTTCCTGAAACTGCCATGTCATCATAATTGTAAATGGTTCCACAACAAACAGAATCATATCCTTTTATACAGAGTCTAACTACACCTACAGCTGTTGGGTTTTTCCTTAATTTAAAACTACTTTTAAAAGGAAAATTTCACATTTAAAATTTTCCCTTAAGAAAACAGGTAAGGAAAAGAAAAGCTTCTTCACATGCAAACAATGCGATTTTTCTAGTATTTTCTAGGCATCAGACAGGTTTTCCTACAAGGAATAAGGAGCTGACTTCATAGAAAAGACAAGATTACAACAATTACCTAGTATTAAAATATGCTGATGGATTTAGTAATCCTACTTTAAAATTTACGCAGTCTTTGCCTCCTGCAAATCAAATGGTGTTAGCTAGTAAAAGGGGCCAAGTACACTTCCCCCAAAAGCCGATTTAAACTGTTTTTTATTGCCAGGGATTTCTTAGTTTATATCACAACCAGCTTGTTTTTCAAAAGAAAAATTCATTTTCACTCCAATCAATAATTTTCTTCCAAAGAGACTGTTAATTTTATCACCATAATACAGTCAACATTTATACCATGCACAACTGCAATTTGTCAGGTTGCACTAAAGAGGCAACAACATCACTGATAAAATTAAAACTTGCTGGTGGCGTTTTGCATTGAGAGAAGCCCTTGCAACATATAGACAGTTGTAAACTCCATTCAGCAACTCTGACGTGTCTTGCAGGCCAAGAGGCAGGGGAATGGGAGGAGAGAGGGAAAGAATGTGGATAGCGAAACACCTCAACAGAGTTCCAACACAATACTGAATTCCAGAGTTAGCGAAAACCTGGATATGTAAGGAAAGGGTGAAGTCAGGGTCATGCTTAAAATGGTCTCAAGTCAAATGTACTAAAATGAGACAGTAACACCTTCACAGGTCACGTGGATTTCCAGGTTTTGCACTCCATCTTTCAATAAGTGCTGGCTGAAGGGGTGGTCAGTCGTTTTCCAATGTAGATGCTGAAATAAAAAGTATAAGGCATATCGTATTTCACAGAAATACTCCCTTGTTTTCCAAACACTCCTCACACGCTCAGCTGTTCTCTTTGTCTTGCAAAGCAGAATCTGATGAGATTCTTCCAAGGACTTCTCTTCTACAAAATCACTTAAGAGTGAGATTTTCAGATGAGCCTAGAAGGACTGAGACTATCAAGTAAAAGTGGTTTTCTTCCAGTCCCAAGCTCACTTGAAAACCCCAGTCCCAAAGCTTTTGTGTTGTTTGTAGAGGAACTGACACAGGGCTCCTGAAACAGCTGAGCAACACTCTCAGGTTGTTACAGTAAAACAAATAAAGTACTGCCTATAAAGGGAGGGGGTGAGCTTTAAAACACTGAGCATTGAGGATCTACGCAAACACTGACCTCTAACAAATAAATCCAGGCAAGATTTAATTCGTCACAGAAACACACAATTTTGCTACAGTGCAAATATGTTACAATACATTCTCACATATTCTTACCCTCCTAATTTCTTTGACAGTTTAAAAGAATTTAAAGAGACACCTGAACTACACTCCCAGAAACAAATATGAAGCTAAATAAAAACACATTTCAAGTACGTCTTTGCCCCAACACAGAAGAACCTAAGACAGATAAACATAACGTAAGGACTTAAGCAAACTGAGAGACTGTGTTGGATTACGCTGGCAATGAAAACATTGCTGAGCAGAGTCACAGCTGACCCTGCAGAACACATCCAGTAGTTCACATATCTTTCTGTAACTATTCAATCCTTGACTTTCAGTAGTATCAGGCAACTGCACCATTAGACATTGAAAATTACAGAGTACGTGCCATACACACAGAACTACAGCGTCATTATTCATACAACCTGTTTTTGTAATGGTTAGTAGAAGTTACAGCAGTTTTCCACCTATTCTGTTCTTCCTTTCCCTACATTATAAACGGCAGCATTTAAGTAGAAGGCGTGAATAATCAAATGACACATGCTAGAATTGCAAAGGTTATCTGCAAATTCATGCTAAGCCATGCATTTTCAATATAAGAAACTCGATCTATTCTAGAAAAAAAAACATACTAAAATGGCTGCAAAGTTTTAGCTGCTGCAAAGTTTTCCTGCATTTCAAAAAGTACACCAAGTCTACCTTGAGCAAGGTGCAACAATACTCTAGTTATTCTAGATAAAGCCCTTTTCAGCAGGCACCTGGCATACAAGTAAAGCAGCAAAGCAAAGCCAGATGCAAAAGTTGAAGTGAAAATTAGGTTAATACTTACCCTAGTCCCAAAGCCAAAACATGAGATATGAACAGAGATGGAATGAAAACCTTAAGAAATTCTGCAGAGAAAATGCCACCTTTTTTCATCGCTCCACTTTTCCTCATACTTAAAGACACTGAACGTTTAGGATGTCTGAAATGAAATTCCCTGAAAGAAGAGGGGGAGGGGGGAGAAATTCAACAAGATTTGTTTCTTTACTTTTTTTTTTTTTTTCTCTTCACACAAATGCACAGATCTCTGTAGGAACACTTTTTTCAAAAGTACAAAGAGCTAGAGATCAAAGCAAGAGATCCCTTACACAGTGTAAGGAATCAAAGATAATAATAGGAGGTATTGTGGAGAGACCACTTACACAGACAGTACAGAGACAAAGGGAGCAGTAGCTGAAGAGAGAGGTAGGTCCGAGAGAGGGAATTTCAGGATGTGATTTGTTAGCAAGAGCCTTGTTTGTTGTTCCAAACAGAGACACAGAAGTCTGCCAGAATTAAACAGCATCCTCTATTTTAATAAAAATGCTTTGCATTCAAGGATCTCAACGTTTCCCCTTCCGTGGATGAACATTACATATTTTACATAGAAAGAAAAAAAGGTACAGAGAATTTAGGAGACTGGCCCAAGGCTATTCCATTCAATAAGCCAAAACTAAATCCCATGAATCCCAGCTCCAAGTACCCAGCTCTCCCAATAATTATAATTTTGTCAAGAAAGCTTGTAATCAGCTTGCTGTGGATTTATACTCCTTTCAATAAAAAGGTCATTCTGTTGCTATTAAGATTTTCATACTTCATTGTTTTGACTTTTTCTAGCCTCCCCAAAGAGAAATTTTTTCTAAGACAATCTTATTTGGAGAGCCAGAGTAATTCCATGCAATTGCGACTTACGATTCTTCTCTCCTTCATACAAAAGAATATACATTAAAAAAAGTTTAACTCACTTGGGAGGAATGTTTTCAGGCCTACTTGACCAGTCCGACACCCAGTCAGCACTTTTCTTCAAAACTTCCAATTCTTTCTCTCCTTCGACTGCTTCTTCTTCAGACTGAAAATATACAGGGGACAAGCCTCACATCACTCGACTAGCTCCTCTTTACAGTGTTAAATTGAGAGCAACAATAACAGTGGCAAAGTGATAAGCACCAAATGGTGGCACCTGACAAACTAGGGAGTGTTCTTGGCCTATTGATTATTTAGAAGAGATTTTATTATGCTAAGAGGAGGATCTGCGGAAGTCAGTATACTACAAATTCTAGTACTAGACCCAGGCCTTCCACATCATTGCAAGTTGTTTGGTTTTATGAGGGCTAACAGAAAAAAAGTATTATTTTAATCCTAAATGTAATAAACCAGCATTACTGCAAAAAATATTAAAGTGTAATTACAACTGGCAAAAAGTTGATGGCATTTGATTTAAAGCCTCCAGAACATGGCTAAAGCACAGAAAGACAACCAAATAAAAAGGTTTCAAATACAGTATTTTGACTTTTTTTAAAGGTGTTACTAGTCATTTAAAATTTATATTACTTACAACTAGCAGCTTCTACTGGGTGCATCCCAGGTGCAGTAGGGAAAGGCAAGCACTCACTACAATTGTCTTGCTCCAAAGATTTAACATTACGTCATCAGATGCAAATGTTACCATATAGGAAAAAATTGAATTAAAAAGGACTGGAGAACGCTACTGACTTCAGTACAAACTCTTCCTTAGTATTTAAACAATTTCCTGAGTGGTTTTTAGTAAAACAAGATAAACCACGTACAACATTAAAGTAGGAACCACACCAAAAGCAGGAGTAATCAAATACAACAGTCATGAAAGTGAGCTGGCAGCGCTAACCAACAACCTCACTGGGATCGTTCTGGCTCTGTAGGGCAGAACTGCAACAGCCCTACTATTTGGCCAGGTCTTTGAAAACATTAAATGCGAGGTTTCATTCTTCCAGGAATGCTTTTTATTTATACTGCTGAAGACAGCAAATTCTATTAAATGATTAAACCAAGAGTTCAGCACTAGTCTCCTCTCAGTTTGTACTATGGAGATTACTCACTATCATGTGAGCTGACTATCGGTAAAGCAATAAACCGAACACCCTGAAAACTTGTGCAGAAATATTAACATTTCAAAGACAAAACGAAATAGGTTTCACATACACAGTGCAAGCAGTGTTGAACAATAATGTAACTGCTACTAAATAGGGCGTTACTCAGCTTTAGAGTTGGAGCCTCATTTTCCCCTCTCACTCCAAAGCTATTAATCCTACAAGTCAAATTTCAATTAATACAGAATCTAAGCCTGAACAGAGTTCACTAACCCTCCCTCATTTTTAAAAATAATTGTTCTGGAATGTGTTTTAATGTAATAAAACTTTATTCTGAAAACAATGCCTTAAAAGAAAAGATAATTCAGTTAAACTGACATAAGCTTGAGCGCACAAAAATTATTTACAGGCAGGTACTATATAAAGTTCTAATAAAAAACAGGATTGAGTAAAAACCTCCAAGTACAAGACGAGGAAACGGAAACAGCCTTACCCAAATGACTAAGGAACACCTCCAAATTTTGAATAAATAAGGTTTGTAAAATACATTTGCTAGTACTGCACCTAACAACCAAGTTTAGGGTTCCTGAACAAAAAAAGGTAAATTGCTAGCAAGCCGCAGTGTGATGCTTTTTTTTCCTGACATGTAAAATACATAACATTTTAGACTTCTGACATGACAGAGAGCTTGCTCTACCCCTCAAGTACTCCCAGTACTTGGGATCTATGTAAATACATGGTCCACATACAATAGCCACAACTTTAAAATATATTTTTTAAAAGTTAACATATTTTAAAGGTTAATGAAGAAAATACCTGAGAACTACTGTCTTTACTTGTGTGCATTTCCACATCAAAAGTTATCTGTCCATCTTCTTGAGGTGAAGGGCTAAAGAAAAATTGATTGCATTATGTCATTTTGTCATACTGCACTGTTTCATCTAAAGAATCATTAGTGTAAACAGCATCGCAGCTGAATCATTTCCACATGCACTTCTGCACACAATTCAGAAGACTTACACACTACGCTACCCTTCAGATCACAAACATCACTATTGGCAAGTCTTCCAAACCCCCTCACCTTTTCCATCTTTTTCCCACTTATAATTCTACCTTTCTCAACGGGGTTGACCGTCCTTCCACTGGAGCAAAGAAAGCACTGCCCAAAACTTCAGCTGCTACACAAAAGATGTAGATCCCTTCCTTCTTTTAGGTAACACTGCCAGTATCGTGAATTATACCTCTTTTTGTATCATTATATGCAGAAATATCACACATCAAAACATCTTTTAATGTTTGGCAAGAATACATGCTCCTCTTGTTAGCCTCACTTTGAATATTACAAAACTGGTAATCTACCTGAGATATTAGTCACCTCGATCAAGGAAGCACTAGAGAATTTAAGTCAGGAACAATACAAAATGCTCTATGATGCACCAAAGCAGGTGTCTCTCAATAGAACGCCCAGGGCATCTTTTTAACCTGACTTAAGCTTTCATGATAAAGGTGTATTTTAGAAGCATCCAAAAAAGAACCCAGAACACCACATTTAAGAGCAACTTACTGTTTAGAATGCAAAATATCAAAGTACCTCCCCTTTCCTGTATATTACTTTAACTGCCAAAAGGGGACAAAAACTTAACAAAAAATTAGTAAGCGGAAAATTAAGGTAAAAATAAGGAATCTGTTTTCATTCACTTCAAATGTGGCTGGTGACTGAAAAATCCTCTGCTAGTAAAAGAAACCATCCAGCCACCATCTAGCAAACATTCCTGGTTCGACTGCAAAGTACAAAACTACTGAGAGAGCTAGTCTCTTAGCAACATAGATGTAACAAACTTTAATTTTCTACAAATGTAACCATTCTATTTGAAGTACTGGTCTGGATTATTTTCAAACATTCTACTACATTCAGTAATTAAATCAGGCCTCACTAGTTTTAAATAGCTTTTACATCCATCAACCACTTTATAAGCTACACAGTAGACATGACAGACAGCATTCACCCGGCAAAACCAAAGGAGGCACAAGCAGAAGGACAGATAAAAATTATATACAGAAACTGCTCAAGGATTTCCAAAAATGCCCCAAAACTTGTAAGAAAAATGGTATAATGAACACATAAGAAAATCATAATGCTCACATCTGCCTCAAAACATTACATTGTTAGGCAAGAAACATTTTGCCTTCACAGGAAAAAAAAGCAGAATACTGAAAGCAAGGAGTACAAATTCTGACAATCTTTTTTCCTGTTAAGTCCAGTGATGTGTTTCATTATGCTTAACTAAATACAAAGCACGTGTACATAACATTATTATTAAGAAACCAGTAAAATTAGGTATTTTTTATACCATATGTGATTTATGACAATGTGAATTTTAACTCTGTTGTTGACGTGACTTTCCCGCTCCTGGATTCCTTAGCTTTTTGTAGCGACAACGTATTTTTCAAGTCAGATGTCATATTTTACAGCCAACTACCACGAGCCAGCAAGGACTCCAAATATTGGTGCATGTCAAACTTATACCTAAGAAAAAGCTTTACCCCCTCCATTAGCGTCTACAGTATAAATCCTGCAATAAATTGCATGCAGGACAGCAAACATTTCTTTACCTGTCACAGTGGGAACTCCCTCTTGAACTGCTCTGTCCTGATTCATGCTGGGCATCCAGGAGAATTTTTTCCATGTCTCCATTGTGGATGGAGGATGATGAAGGGACATGTTCCAGACCTCCGTTTTTCCCATTGCCATTATCGTTGCTATTGCCATTGCCGTTCATCTGTAACTCCACCCAGGAACCTGTTGGGCCAGCCAGATGTCATTTCATTAAAAGCAGTGGAACTAAAACACATCTCATGTTTATCAATTTACACAGAAAAACCACGAATATGGTGAATTCAGATAACATACACTGCTGCTGGGAGAAAGCTCATAAACACGTACTGGAGACAAGAGTGACATGTTCCCTCCTCTTTCACCAACAAACACACCCCTAAAAAGTTATGTTTGGTTGCTACCTACCTCTGGGGCTAGTCAAACAAGATGTCCCCTCTCAAGTATTAATACTTTAACAGGCCACATTTCTCTCTGCGTTTTGAAGCTTCAGTTACCTATTTATCGCCAATTACACTAGCCACCCCGCTTCCCTGTTCTACATCTACGCTCCTTTTTGGAACAAAATTTTCATCCCCTAGCCCCCTACTGTTCAACTCCCCTGTCTGCAATTTTCTATTCTCCCCTCTACTTCCAAAGGCCCTGAATCAAACCCTGATTTTCATTTACACCAGGCAGGCTGCCATTCTCAGGCCTCATTCAACTTTCTTTGCCCTGGCCCTCTGACAAACATCTCCCATTCAATACCATCTGCCACCCCTCCTATCCTACCGTACCGCAACTCAAACATCAGAAGCTTGAGGCAGGCATTATGTCTCCTCACACAGCCAAACTACCACACTAACATGCATTTCATTGCAGTTAGATTAAAAGATTTCACTTGCTAATAAGCCAAGATAAAGAATGGAGTAGCAGGGAAATCCAGAGCTCTCACATGTAATAACAGTCAGCAATTTCAATGGCAATCACTTCAGCCTCTTTTTTTCTCCCCCTTTTTTTTCTTTCCTTAGCCAGGGAAGGCTGTATAGCCCACAAGTTGAGATTTACTGTTTCCACCACCCACCCACCCCTTTTTTTTTTTTTTCTGTAGTTATACCTATGGGATATCCATGTGTGCACTGAGATTAAAGCAGCTGCTAAAAAGTTCATATACTCCATATTTCAGGTGAGTATTTTTATTTTTTTTAAATGTCTTCACTTGTATTTTATGTGCAGATTAACTAAATGCAAAACAATATTTACTGGTATGGTATGTTCACTAGTGACATGTTTCAATTGGAAACTAGTGAAAACAAACAAGTTTTGGAAACACTCTTAATTCATAAATATACCAGTAAAGTCCTGAAGCGTAAAGATAGAATAGACTTCTACCGCTCTATCTGTTCCAAATATTTAACTACACTCCCTACCGAACTGCAATTCCAACCTTCTCATGTAGGCATACAACAAGAACGATTTCACTATACAGCCACTTTATTAGCCATAATTATGGAGAGAAAGATCTCCCAATCTCTCAAAAGCATACCATTTTCGATGCAACATTATTTCCCATTATTGGTCAGATAATGATTTCGCACACATATATTATGTCATCACAACTCCTATGTAATTTAATTTACACCACCTGAAGGCAAGCACTTTCACATTTTTTGTGTTTCATTGATTTTTTAAGTTTTGACATCTTCATTACTGAGGCAAAAATATTCAAGAAAAGAAAGCCTGATAATACGAATACAACAGCTAAAACTACACTCTAAACCCTGTTTTTACAGGTTCTAAATTTTAACACTGATTGCTTGACTTCTGAAATGCACCTTAGAGTGCCTGCACATGTTTTTTACAGGAAAGTTTTGGCTCTGGGAACTCCATCAGTGACACAGGAAGGGATTTATGTCATAACGAGTTCACCTGTTTTCAGCTTGATTTTGTGAAGCTGAAACAGAGTTTGTCCTTTGTACCAATTAACTATGCCATTATACTGATGACCACGGAAGCATCATACTCTTAAGAGTGCCGGTGGTTTACAGTCTGGTTTCCCCAAGTTGTATTCACAAACAAGGAATTTAGGGTGTGCACAATCATACGATGTACACCAACCCTGTACTACATACTGGGCTTTTCAGATAATGAAGCATTAACTGGGAAAAGGCAGCCTTTGCTCAGGCTAGTCAGCATGAGACGCAGAGATGGTATTATTTCAGATTTATGATGATTGCAGGTGTCTAAATTTCAAAGTAAAAAGGCCACGCTCTAAGAACTACATCAGGAAGCTGGCTTTGCCGTGCAGCAACACCTTCACAGCAAGGGGCCACACATGCAAAAAAACTCAACACGTGGCACCTGCAGTTAGAAGACAAGTTAGGCCAGAAGGCTATACATTCCCCAAGAGCCATTTTGGAGTAAAGAGCATCTAATGGGAAAACTATAATGCTCAGGATCTGCAAAGACACCTATTATTAAAAAATCAGCAGTGAGCGACAAACAGCGTGAGAGGAACAGGGGCCAAAGGTGCAAGGGGATGTCTTCCTCTGACAAGCACAGGCAGGGAAAAGCCCAGCAGAAGATGATCAGAACTGGTTGCTCTAGTATGCAGCTATTAAACACACCTCCACAGCACTTAAGATTATGCACAAATAAAATCTTTGTTAACATTTATCCCAGACTGACAAAACTTGCCGTTTATCTAAAATGTGCTGTGGTCATACTAGGAAGAACATTCAAATTAAACTGTGAGTAAAGAGTCCCGACGAGTCGAGCAGTAGTTTACATGACAAGCAGCACGTTCTCCATCTGACCTCACTTTTAATGAGTCAAAATACATTCAAGGAAGCATAATCTGACATCAAGCTAGAACATGCTACATACTCCCACTGGCAGTCACAACCGGTTTGTGAGATGGGATTCAGAGAGCCCTAGTACTTTCAAAGACTGATGAGAGGGACAAAAATCTCTGCTTCTTTAAAAAGATGCACAGGAATGTATTTGAGAACAAACTGCCCAAGTAGTAAGCCAGCGCTGTGTGCCCCAAGCTTTCTTCAAAACTATGAAAGTTACATTAATCACCTGCTCTTAAGAGAACTCTTGTTTTTATCATATTTATACTTGACAGTAAAATGGGAAACATGGTCAAGTTAAGAAATGCAGCAGCATTTTCCTCCGTTCACAAATCACATCACACACACTTTGGGGGGGAAAAAAAACCCAAGCAGCTGCTTATATGAATGATATCTTTCTCCAAAATTGTCTGAATTTTGCCCATGCTCTTAAGGCTAACTAATTTGCTATTAATTGATATGCACTGACTTTAATTACAAGTTTTTCATAACTGGGGGACTGTTTAAACAACAGTAGCCAAACGTGTGGAGGAAAAGCGTCTCATTTCTCATTTTGTTTATTCACTCTATGATTTCTCTTGGGGGGGGTGGAGATATCGAGGACAATATATAAATTATATACACATCTATATTACATATATGTTTATATAAATAATCCAAAGTAGTAGTTCACAAGGAGCCTGAGCCATGGTAATTTTGAATAAACTGATGTCACTTCTATAATGCAGTACACCATTAACAACAACAAAAAAAAAAAAAAAAGAAAGAGAAAAAGAGAAAGAAGAAACAAAAGCTGTTCAGATTCCCATAGTGGTAATTATTAAGCAGATTTTCCATGACAGGGCTAGATGGGTTCCTCCCTAAAGTGGGATTTCTTCTTTTTGTCAATATGTAACAGAGCTTTATAATAATTAAAATACGCAAAGAATCTAGAATTCCCAGTGCAAGCAAGCCTTTTTTTTTTTTCCTTTTCTTTTTTTTTGTGAACCCAACAAAGTATAGGTTCAGTTACTCCCAGGTCTTCTGACCCTCGATTCAAGTACGAAGGGATCTTTAAATGAAAGGCCCTAAACATGCAGAAACGACGTACAGAACAAAATGAATAAGTGTCTAAGCTCATTAGCCTGAAAAAGTTCACTGGAAAGCTTACATAATGGCAGAAAATGTACCTATAACACCAAAGCATTGTGGAGCAGCTGAACATCTGAAAGCAGCACTAAGCCTACATGGAGCTGATTGGTTGCATATGTTTTGTTCACGGAGCACAGACTATCAAACATTTCCTCTCATACCTTGTGCTCACCACCTTCAGTAATCACATTGATTTTGCTAAGCCTTTACGTGCTGATCCAGCAGTAAGATCTACGTGGGCAGATCCAGCACAGGCTTACAGTGCACTCATCTCTTGTTGCTCCTACTTTACAGCAGATTAATGTGTCCCATAGAGTAAGTTAACATACTAACAGAAAATAAAAAGGAAACATTTAAAATACAAAGATCGCAGTTTCTGAAGTAAGCATTGTTAGGTACTAAGCATGTCGCAACTTTAAGACAGCATAATCGGTATTTTAATACGCTAACAGCCCTGAATAATTTGTTAAAATACCTATTTGACTCAGGTGAACATTGCTGCAAACTGCCATCGTTATCACAAGAGGTAGTGTTGCCACAACACAACAGCAGCATTATGAAATAGGCACCATTTATTCTTCTTTAATACAATTCCCATTGAGTTACAGGAGATCAGCCAACCAACGTATTTCGCGGTCAGTTAAACTTCATTGTAAACCACGAACGTAACAGTTAATGATTAATACAATTTATTCACCTCTTCAACTGCAGTATCCTTAATAATTACAAACAAATGAAAGGACACGCTGAAGCAGCTGTATAAAACGAGGGAAAAGCATCTGCCAAGTAAGTAGGAGAGCACACATAAAACCCACCGATGTGCCCTACCAGTGTTATCCGAGGAACAAAAGGATGCAGCAGGGCAGCTGACATAGATGCCGGATATAGAGGAAAATAGCTCACGTCAGTGGTATTGACTCAGCCACTGAATAAACTCATTCCCACAGTCACGCTCCTCCCCCTACCCTGCTGTATCCCCATCTTAGCTTTTAATACCAGCCACCGAATAAACTCCGTTTAACCACGAAACAAACCTGCTCCCGCTCTCGGCTCGCCCCGAGCCCCGCCGCTAAGCTCCCTCCCGCGCCCGCCCCCCCCCCCCCCCCCCCAGCCCCGCCGCCTCAGCGCTCCTGTGAGGGGCGGCCCGGCCCGACCCCCCCAGCCTGGCCCGAACCCCCCGGCCCGAGCCCCCGCCCCAGCCCTCCCGCAGCACCCCGGGCGCTCGCCCCGGCTCCGGCGCGCAGCCCCCAGCCCTGCGGCCGCCCCACCGCCCCTTCCCCCCTCAGGCAGCTCCCGCCGAGGCGCTGCCCCGGCCCGCCCCGGGTCCCCTCAGGCCTCGCCACCCGCCTCTCCCTCACGGGCCGCCGGCGCAGCCCGCCGAGACCATTACAGCCGCTCCACGGCCCGGGTAAGGCGGAGGGAGGGCGGCCGCAGCCCCAGGGCAGCCCTCACAACGTCCCCCCCCGCCCCCGCCCCATTTGCGTTCCTTTGCAGACGCTAACGGCGGCCGCACTCACTGTTGAGGCCCGGCTCGGTGTGCGTCCCCTCAGCCGGCGGGTTGTTGTTGTTGTTGTGCTGCGGCGGCTCATGAGGGCTGGACATGGCGGCGCAGGAGCGGCGGCTGAGGCGACTGAGGGAGCCGCTGAGGCTGGGACAACAACAACAACAAACCCCGGACTCCGCTCCGGGCCCGGCCACCCCGCCTCCTCGCACCGCGCAGGCGCGGGCCGCGCCGTTCCCGCCCTCCCGCCGCCGCGCACGCGCCGCCCGGCCCGGGGCGCGTGCCGCGCACCATGGCGCTCTCCGTGCCTGCGCACGTCCCGCCGCCGCCGCCGCGCCTGCGCGCCACGGCCGGGCGCCGAGGGGAGGGGGCGCCGGGGGGCCCTGAGCGGCGCTGGCCGCCTCCAGTCACGGGGGACCGCGGGCCGGCCCGCCCCGCTGGAGCCGTGGGACGCCAGTGTCCCTTCAGGAGAGAGAGCTAGAGCGTTCCCGCCAGCCCCGGCGTAGGCCGCGGCCGCCGTTCCGCGCCCGGAGAGGACGAGGTCAGCCTGCACAGGCCTGCACAGGCGAACCCGTGTCGCGGTGCCCATCAGGCCCCCAGCTCAGCCGAGTTTCCACATGAGGGAGTGCAACAAATCCCCCTCCGCAGGCGCAGCGGGTGTGAGGTAACCTGTCAAACCTGCGTGGCGCAGTGGGCTCCCAACGCTTCCTCTCACATCAGGCTTGCTTTCGCCTCAGGTAATTTTAAGCCAAGAGCAGGTCCAAAAAATAAGAGCCAAGGCATTCTGTAAGAACTAATGGTCTTTAAGGTTTAATACCCACCTGAAATGATAGTGTTCAGGAGCCAAACCAACCTCTGCGTGGCAGGTTTTTTCATTATTGGCAGACAGTTAAGGTAGAGAAGATGGCATCTGTGTAATGAAATAGGGCTTGTTCTGCACTGGGATGCAAAAGCACAGCTACAAAAAGTGAAATTAGTGTGCACCGCAGTTTCCTTTCAGTATGAAAATGAAGAGGCACCCTTAGGCTATTTATGCACATACAGCTGTACTGAGCATGGGAGTAACGCAGAATTCTGGGGAAGGCACATTCAAATGCAGTGAGATACAGATGCAAACATCTACCTTACCCTGCTGAGGTTTATTCATTTGTAGCATGGGTAGCTTCTGTACCAAGTACCTATTCTAAGTCAAACAATCACGTATAGAAGACAAGGCTCTTCTAAATTATTAATCTCAAGATTTCCAGAGTTCATTTTATCTTGCAAATCAAGCCAGTCAATTCCTCAAGGCAGAGCAACATTGCATAGGTACTTGGTATGGCCTTCAGCAGACCCTTTACTAAGATTCTTCTGTTTCTGATCTCCTTTTTCACTCACATTCTCTAACAGAAAGAACCAGCAAGACTAACTTCCTCCCAGGTGATTATTTAATTTGCCTTCACAGCTTGAGAAATGATGTTTACTAACTTCATTCCATTTGACATCACTTAAAGCTCAAGGTTTATTTTGAGGCCTAGAGTCTTTCTGGGCAACTTTGTACCTTAAGTCCCATCTCGCACATCTATATACGAGCATTTTGCTTCCCAACAGTGGTAACGGAGCCTTTTATATCATAAACCCCACCCCATCAGCAGCCAAGAGAAAATAAATTGTCTTTTATGTTACTGTACCCACAGTAGGAGTTCAGTAACAGTAATATGATCAGAGACTGAAGTCACGCAGATACAGTTCCATTAATGTCCTTTCTTTTGTCATCTCCCTGTTACATATGGAAAGAAGTAACTTTTGTGTCAGAACTATTTAAAGCTAGAGAAAAGCCTGTATGTACAGTTGTCACAGTCATCCCATACTACAATACCGGTTTCAAACGTTTCTCATCTTCTGTTTATCTATGCTGTGTTGACAAGCATCGGCATTAGAAATCCACCTTCCATAACACTGACCTTTCTTAGCAAATTGACCATATACCCTGCGTGACTGTAGCAGATGTCTAACCTTGTGGAAAACCTGGATTTCTCTGGGATATCACTGGAAAAGAATTAGCTACACATAGCAAAAAGCAAGCAATGCTTCAAATAATTTAATAAAACAGCTATTTATGGGTAGAAAGGCCGCAGATACATTCTAGATTGGAATCAGAACAATGAGCTACTTAGGATTTTGAATAGAAAACCTGCCTAGGTAATCCTGTCCCACTTTGCAACCCTAACAATCACAGGATAGCATCACGAGTATTTGTCATCCCCATCATTCAGGAAGCATCTGCTATAATACTTGCGGTATGAATATTTATCAGTAAAGTGGGACTATTAGAATTTCTGAGTCAGAAATAAATTGATCAAGATTACAGAGTGAGTCAATGCAGAGCCAGAAATAGCATTCACAAGTCCTGACTTTCAGCCCTGTGCTCTTAACCACTACACAGGTTCCTTAAGTCAGTTGAATGATGTAATTAATGTTTGTAAAGTAATTTGAATCCTTGCATGGAAAATGCTATGACAATAGCAAGGTTGGAGAGGCAGAAAACCACATGTTAATAGAAGAGAAACAATGGCCATAAACTCCTGGGAAAGCCTTTTGTACTGAAGTGCAATAAAAAGGGTTTTCTTCTAGAAAGTTATAAGAAGCCTTTAATTTGATTGAAATCAAACAACTAACAAGCCACCTGATTTATCTTAAAGCCTCTCCCAGTTTTATTCTCATGGTTCCAAGATGTTCTAAATGTTGGAAGCAATTTAGGTAAAAAACAATCTAAAGTCTTAAAATGTGCTGCAATTACTTTTATTTTATTCATTTAGTACTTCTATGCCCCAAATCTGGAAAAAACTGCTAACCTGTTGCTAAGATGGATGCCACCCCAGCATGTGGGAAACACAAAGGCAGTCCTTTCCCTGCACACCTCTTTTGGTGTCTTTATGCTGGAGGTAGCGATGATATGTACTGGGAATGCTTTTCTTTTATTTTTTATTTAGGAACAACTGATCAAAGTCCTTGCAGATGACTGGCAATTCCAAAGATGACTTCAAGGGACAGCCACAACACCTAACCTTGATCCCTTGCATTTCTGAAGCATCCATCTCTCTCTGGTAAGATCTTGCCTCCTGGTAGAGAGCACCCCCACACAAAAAACTGCATCAGAAAAAAACTGTGAACACTGTTCTCTTGTAAAAGAGAAATAATAGATTGTTTGCAAAAGGTTGAGATTATTAAAGCTCAAGGGTAGCTTTTTGAGAGAAATAGAATTCACGCTGTTTCTTAGATTCTCTGCTGTATCACAGCAGAAAGGAACATTTTCTGTTTCTATTCCCATCACTGCTATCACTTTTTTCCACTGCTCATTTTTACAAGCCCAAACCTTTCAGTACCAGGTTAAGTAAAGAAGTTTGCCAAGAGCAAACAGACAAATCACTCAAGACAAGGATAGTCATTACAGCAATCTCACTTTCAGTACACCTCTCTGCACCTTGATTCAGTATGCCGATCCTTCAACTTAAAACAATTAATTGCATAGGAAAGGGCAAAAGGAAATACCTTTTGTTCAGTTAGAAGTGTCTGTTGGGATTTGGGAGGCTACACACCTTCCCTACAGCCCAAGATGAAGGGCTGAAAAACCAGTGCCCAGGAACTTACTTCTTAGCTCTGTCCTGCTAACATTCCAGAGCAGACAATAATAAAAGAAACCCCACAAAACTAGTATTCCATCATCCCGTGGCCCGTCTCCAAGAGGGGAAGAAGTACAGGTTTTTCCTTACCAGCACTAATTGAGCTTTTTCTAATAAGGCTGAGAATACAAGAATATGTAGTTAAATAAGTGCTGGAGTGGAAGTTGTGCCTTAAGAGAGCAGTAAGGGGAAGCAGGGTATTGCTGCGTATTCAACATGTTTATCAAGGCAGCAGATCCTTCTCAGCAGGAAAACTGTGAAGGGACTTGAGCCACAGAGCTTGCCTACACCTCGGCATTGTACCCGTGGATAACCGGCTTATGCTGAACGTTAATTGTCGACAATAGCATCACTGTGGTTCAGAGCACGGCTGCAATCTTGCAGATACCAACAACTGAAGTGGTTGATGTTGGCATTTAGGTACCATAACTGGCTTCCAAGACACAACACAAAGGAACAGAACCTCCTTTCCTGTATTTAGTCTGGTATTCAAATACTGAGACTTGAGAGCTTGCACTGTTTTCACTGGGCACTGGAAGAGACTGCTGGGGGTGGGGGTGGTGGCTGCTTTTCCATAACTCTGTGTGTTGGTGCAACATCCCCCCTCCCGCCTGGCACGCTGCTTAGGAGAAGGCCTGGAAGTCACAACACAGAAGCTAGTAGAATGGGGCACTGCTCAGCATGCAGTAGGGAAGAGATCAGTAATTTCAAAAATACCTGTAAACAGAGAAAAGGAGAGGGACAGGAAAAAGGATAAAAAGCAACCTGACAAAATGTATTCTATGCATACTTTTATTAATAAAATATAAGATTTACAGCATATGCCAATGGACAGTGTGCTTAGAGAATTATCTAGTTGGATAAGTATGACACCAAAGTCAGTAGCTGGTTTTGGTGAGGATAAATTAAACCTCAGATGACATGCCAGGGATCACTGCTACTGACCAAATGAAAAATCTTTCCTAAAACTAGCTTTAAAACCCCTGATTCCGTCCCAGCATGTGCACAGCTGAGGTCCAAGAGGCAGTTTCGCTTTAATGTAGTATTGCTAGGAGGCTGCGCTCTGTTCTGTGTGAAATGTACCTGTTCCGTTTCTGTGCCATCTTCACGCCCTCGCTTCCTTTTATGTCTGTGCTAAGCAAATTTTCAGGTATTCAGTGCATCGTTTGGGATACAGGTACGCACAAGAGCAGCAGTCTTAATACCATGACCCTCAGTCTTCCCAAAATAGCAGTTATTAAACCTACGCAGTTTTTCACAAAATGGAGATGAATTTTACCAGCTTTGATGCAAAAGCAGCATCTAATTACCTCTTTGCCCTTGCGATAAAATAAAAAATAATCCTTGGACCTGATCCTGTAGACACCTATACACATGATTAATGTTACTCAAGTTGTTTCCTTAACTATTAGCCAGTAGTCATTTGAGTAAAATTAGTCACATGCCATGTGAGTAGGGCCTGCTAGTTTATTCACCCATTGGAAAACAGTTTGTCCCTGGGGCAGTTAATTTTTTTTTTTTTTTTTTACAAGGCTAACAGGTGAAAAAAAAAAAAAAAGGTAAAATCCTTACAAAGGCTCATGGTCAAGCATGCATGTTACAAGACAAATACTGTATTTAAGAGAACCAGATCTAATAAATATTAGAATTTTTACATTTTCAAACCACTGCACAAGGATTAAAAGAAATTAAAGTATGACTGCAATAGTAGTCTGGTTAACAACCTCTAACCCAGCCATAATTTTACAGCAGAAACGGTATCTTAGCTGATCAAATAATAAGAGGCATTGTAAAAACTACTGATAACTAAGCCACAGAAATAATTTTAAGTATCGGTAACTGAAAAGTGAAAATTTTCCCAGTCAAGGGGTAAGTTCACTACAACTTTAAACTTCATTCTGAACATTTCCATGAAGGAAGAGTAAACCTAAAAGCACAATTCGCAAAAATACCTGGAGGTAAAAACTCATGAGCCTTATAAAGCATCAGTATCTGGTTCATCTTTGGATAAGCCTTATTTGCTGAAGAGTTTAAATCTCTCAAATAACTATGAACACTTATTTCATGCAGCTTCTGTACTCCACGTATTTTCTGATCGTTGCACTATTCAACATTTCTGTAAGTGCAGTAACTTTGCAAAGCCAAAAGCCAGAAGAAACACTTGCATGGTAAAACTACATTTCCACTCAGTTACTGATAGCAATAGAATACAGAAAATAGAGCATCTCAGAATGCGGTGTAGTAATTACCTACGTAATCACTTGGTATTTCATACTACATAACATCACACTGCCAGACAAGAATTCAGACATCCTTTTTAAAAGCCACAGGGGACTTCGTACTCTAAACAAGGCATTAAAGGTATTGTATCCTAAAACAAGGCATTAAAGAAACCAGGATGAAACTAAACATTAAGACGTTAGTCCCATAAAACGGATTTTAAAACCTGAAAATTTCCCATTTAAGCAATAGTTTAAAAAAAAGAGCCTTCATGGATCCTGGAACATTAACTGACCTGTTCAGATTATGGCAAAATCTGATGGCAGTTGATGGTTTTGAGATGGAAGTGGTCAACCCACACTATGGGTGGTATTCTTGTCATTCGTGAATGAATGCAGATACTTGTGAAATCCCTCCCTCTCTTCAGTCCCATGAAAAATGATTAATACTGGTTAAAATCATTACAAAAAACATCATTTTATTTTCATGCATCTAAGGTAAAACACAGAGTATTTGTATAAAGAGGTAGATTAAAAAAAAAAAGAAAACAGATTCTCCATTCTTTGTCACTTTTATTCAGTAGTTTGTTTGTGGTTTTCCTTATTTTCTCTTTTTTTGGCGCCAGACACGGCAAGGAGTGATTACAGTCAATTGTTATTAAAACATTTGTTGCAACACAGTCGCCCTTTACCACTGACCCCAAACGGACCCATTTCATGTGCTTTATTTTGTTGGGGGTTTTTTTGTTGGTTTTTTGTTGTTTTTTTTTTTCTTCTATACACCACCACCAAGGCTAGGTGGAGGGGGATGAAAGGGAAAGGGGGAGTCCAGGAGGCCAGAAGGAGGAGGAATGCTACAAGCCACAGCAAGAATGAGCTGTATTTAATAAAAAAAGGGGGCCACGAATGATACAGTAATGAGGTTACACAATTAAATCCCATAGCATGATTGAAGGCTTTCCCTGTGTTTGACGTCATCACAATGGAAGGCATAAAAAGTGGAGTAAACCGATGTTGATACAGTCCAATCTAGTCCATTAGGCAAGATGGTGCAAGTAGTCATTTAAATTAAAAAGTGCCCTATCCTCACCTAAATGGCTAGCAGACATGGAGAAGAACGCAGTGACAGATCAACAGAGCTTTCTCCATGTAGCTATAAAAGAGTGTTGTCATATGGCACATTTTTAAACACTGGAAAGGGGTGCCATAATGGACCTCTCATTCTCTTTCATTTACAGGTACAAATGCTAGATTCAACTATTTCAACTATGCAGGAAGTGGACTCTTCAGTTAGGAATGCCAACCCTAATTCATTTTGTCTTGAAATATATACAAGTTGTTTGTAGTAGCTACAGCAATGATGTTCTCCTTAGGATGCCAGGCTGTGTGTAGAATCTTCTTGTTGAAGTCTAGGCTGTCAACACTGATTTCATCCTTCTTCCGTTTACCGCTTGCGCATACTTTACGTGGCTTCAAAACGGTACGCGGTTTATTGTTTTCCCGGGACGCCTCTAAGGTGATGTCTCGCTTTGTGTTTCTGTCGAACATTCTGAAGAAGTTGTTGTAAGATCCTGTCATGACAATGCTGCGGAGGGGGGGGAAGGAACAAAGTAACAGTTCAGTTAGGAATAACCTCTCCTTTCATTCAATCCGAGGGTCCCACCTAAGATCATGCCCTATTCTACAAGTACAAAGCAGGCATCCTCACCCACATCATCTACAACCTGAAGTGAAACCAAGGCTTTTGAATATTTTAGTGATTTAGAAAAATAAGTATTTTTTTTCCTTAACTGGACATTTTAAGGTACACACTTTGTCATCTAAACACTTCGACTGTCATCATTCAATTTGCTGCTTATGCACACGTGGGGAAGTGACCTAATGAAAGCCAAACACACCAGGTTTTAAGCCACATAGTTTTAGTTACACACCAAGTGGCAGAATTTAGATACTAACCCAGTTTGTGATACTACCTCATAGGAGATCCTTATTCTATCTCAGCTTTTCAGTAAGACAAATAAAAGTTTCCCTGTCCTTTTGCCTCAAAAACATATTTGGACAGATAACCAAGTTTTTAAAAAAAAAAAAAAAAAAGCTGTGTCTGAAGATACTGATAGGGATACAATAAGCTGATTTAGATCTAGCAAATAAGCAGTTAATTACATGATTAACACAAAAGCAACAGCTGTCTTAAATGGTGTTACTGGCTAGTCAACCATGCCCAAGCAAGGCAAACTTGACAACTTACTGTAAGAAAGAAAATTCCTAGAAGGCATTTCCCAAGCGTTCTACCTTTTGCCAAGGCAGCTTTAAATAGAAAACACACCCCCAGGTTCCCCAACAGGCCTGGTACAGATTCTTATCGGTAGAGCACACAATCAGACCATAGGGTTTGAGTACATGGGCCTTATTCCCACACAAAATATTCCAAAGTTGGATTTTAACACATGACACAGGAAAAAAACCCAAAAAACCCACCCCAAAAATCCACCCTAAAAAACCAAAACCCAAACACCACAAGAAAGATAACCAGTAGAGGTAATCAACCTAGTAGATTAGGGTATCAGTAGTATTTCACCCATGAAAAGTTTGCAGAAAACCATGTCTAATCCTACTACTTCATGTATCTCTCCAGTTTAAGCGGCTGGAACATTTGATGGCGAAGTAACAGAACTCAAATTTCTAATCAAATTCTAAGTCTCTCTAGTACACAAAGGCAATTCTCTATAATCCTACACTACAACATCAGAGGTTAA
This sequence comes from Falco cherrug, assembly GCF_023634085.1. NCBI lineage: Eukaryota > Metazoa > Chordata > Aves > Falconiformes > Falconidae > Falco > Falco cherrug. The sequence continues at coordinate 4,620,526 of NC_073714.1, read as the reverse complement.
GGGCTAATATACATACATTAAAGTCTACTTTAGTACAAAAATATTACCCAGGCCAAACCACAAAATCAAACAGATATCTGAGGTCATGCCTCAAGTTGCCCATTTTAAGAATAACTTGGAGAGGTCTTAAGTGCATGTAGAGAAGAATTAAACTTGCCTGTCTGATCCATTCCAACAGCATTCAAATTTGTCAAAAATGCAGTCATTCTCATACAGTGAACAAAGTTTACTTCTGAGGTATTCATGCACCTGGAAAAAAGTAAGTTAGATAAACTGAATGAATATTGAACTTGCATACCTGTAAAATACCCATCATAGATTCTGTTCCAAAAGAAATCAAGTATCCGGACAGCACTTACACCCTATGCACAGGAGCACACACAGCTCCCTCCTCTGACTGTGGATGAACCGATGCACAAATTAACATACTCTGCTCCACAGAGATTTCAAAAGAACTCAAACAGCAGCAAGTCACTCGGGGTGGGGACACTTGGCAATTCTTCAGAATGCTTTCCCTCTCTAAGCAGCTGTCATAACCTCACTATCCTCTTAGATACCCAAGAGGATTTGGCAGACTTATTGCTAAAAATCATGTTTTGGTGACTGATCTTTCTCATACGTGTGATGAAGATGATCCCTTCACAAATTTTCTTCTAAATGCCACAGCAATTTTCAGTGCTGGATGAAAACATTCTGCAGAGGAAATATTCTACCTCCCATTTTCTTCAGGACCCAACAGAAGAATGTAAAGTCAACTGAAGACCCTTAAGAGAGATGTGCTAGCTGATGGCTAACCATTAACCTTTCCACATTTCCACTGTGTAAGAGGGAGGCTTTTTTCATACCCAAATACTGCTTTGGGTTCTGCAGTCAACCTGCAAATAGCGAAATCCTTTGGCACATGTACGGAACCCACAAATCTCATCGGTTCTTTGCCTGGACGTACTGATCTATAGACAAAATAACTGCCACACCAAGACTACCGGTAAGACTCAGCATCCTTCAAGGTTTTAATTTCTAGCCTATAGCATCTTCACCCAATACCTGGTATGTTTCCACCGGTCTATTTTCCATATTTAAATCCCAGATCTTCACTGACAGGTAATCTCTAGTCATCATGTATCGACCACTATGGCTAAATTTGACATCAGATATGGAAGAGATGATTTCAGAGAAAAATGATCTGTTGCTAGGATCTTCCGGTTCTTCAAACACTGCATAAAAATAAGATAGGCATTTCAAGAGTAAGTTTATGTCTCTCCCAGTACAAGAAACACACAAATTAGGTCAGCATTTTCTCAAAAAGCTTGCGACATTGGGCCACTCTGCCAGCATTACGTAAAATAACAACAAGAAAGCCTTATAATACAGTTACCATACTCTGAAATATTTTATTTTCTTAGCAAGTCAAGGGCGGTCTCTTGAAGTGAACTACTTGCTAGTATCCGGAGCCTGCCTTCACCCACAATATTTCTAGCATCAAATACCAACCAACCAACTAGTATTTGGCCTCCTGAAGTCTGCACAAAGCCACTCCTAGTCCTGCTCTGTAGGCAGACTCCCCAGCTTAAGCTGCTAAGAATTTTATTTGCTACTTTGGCAAAATATGAATCTAATTTTAAGATTTGTTTAGATTTTAGGCTTTAGAGCTATTCAACATACTACAGAAATCCAATACAAATATATACAAACACACAATTCAGTGTTTAATATATTCTTATTGAGTGCTTAGTTTCATCTAACAGCAAGATACCGTATTCCACAAAAAGACAATAAACTACCAGGACAGAACTTACATTTTGAATGTCTGTCACAGAGTGCTGATGCTCGCATATCACAGAGACGAATTGTTCCTTTACTGCTGCTGTATACAAACGTATTACAGCTGTTTGGGTGGAACTCTGCAGCTGTTATCACCTCTGTGAGCTCTTCCATGTTGGCAGGCTTAATATCTACAATATCTACAGCATTTTGTTAAGAAATTTTCTCCAGTTTTCACAACATTTTTCAGCTTTGAATGTATTCAGCTGCGCTTTTTTCAGGACTGTGGGACCTAGGTCACACACTGGATCAAAGGTAACATCAAGTCTCACAATTTGTCTAACAAGCAAGACTGTAACGTTGCATTCTGTATCAGACTGAAATTAATTCTTGTAACAGCAAAAGCCTGCTGAATTTTTTCCTCCACTTAAGCAGTAATTAATTCTATACTACATATCTGTCACCTAAGCTTTTTCACATTGAACTTTATTTTGCTAAATTCAAATTACACTGCCATGTTACAAAGAAGATGTGTGTGATTTCTGCTCAGGATCCTGCTGATTTGTCCACAGATCTCTGCTCCCAGCAACGGGACTGAATACATATTCCTGTGATCCTACTGCCTGCAACTTCTGTAGGTACACGTGAGAGAGGCTGATGGTTAGGTTAGAAGGTAAAAAAGAATAAACGTTGGTGAAATAAGGATGGTACTTCTGGCTTGCTTCTTACAGCAAGTCAAGAATTAAGTTTCACAAGATAAGTTTACTGTAATGCTGCCTTGCAGAACCGCTCATCTCACTTGGAAACTTAAGCTTTTTTCTCTCCTTCCAAAGGGTCTGGTTTTCACCACGCAAATGATTACTCCCTCCTTGTATTGCTCACGCTGAGCTACCTCTCCAGAAGTAAAAGCCCTTACAAATACTACAGAGAAATACAGGATGTGGAGAAACATACTACACAAAAAGCCATTTGTGAAAGGAAGCAAAATCCAACGGTTTTGTTGTAACCAAACTGTTCCCATCATGCAAAACAATGCAAAAAAAGATACTAAAACTTCTGTCTGTAATTTCTAGGTGCCACAGGTTAATCCGCAAGTCATCTGCGGATAAGTACGTTTCATAATCGCTATTAATGGAGATGGAATTGATGTGATACGTGTGAGCATTGGCAAATATTCTTCGTGGACTAGCTTCAACCATGAGGTCCATGGGCCTGAATACTGGCACCTGCAAAACACAAAGCAATGGAAGTTTGAGACACAGAGGTGCTACAAACACATCAGCACTCACAATCACAGTCCTTCAACACACCAAGCCGATTAAAGTATCTCAAAATGACCTCAGAAGTAAATGTGTCTGCCCACTGGCATTACAGAAAACGTAAAGTTTGTAGTCCGATGTGGCAGTTACTCACTGAGCCGCGGGCTAATCTGTGTGCCAGGGGCCAGGAGCAGAAAAATCATTTGAACGTGGCTTAATTCACAGTGAGTGAACTACTCACCCGTAGTGTTGTAACTGTAGTAGGATCCCTATACCGTCCATCTTCTTCCTTTAAATTATAACCCTCTGGTCTTTTGTCCCTTTCACTGATTTTCCATAACTTTATTGTTTTATCTGAAATAAAACAGCCAGAGTTTAAGATCAAAGCTCTAGCAAAGACACTAGTCTTCACAGTTGAAGCACTTTAATGTGAAGCCTTCGAACAAGACAAGACCACCTACATGTACCAAAAAAGACAAAAATACTGCCTGGAGAAAACAAGACAAGATAAAAAGCATTAAAAAGACCTCCTCCACAGTTTGTTCTTTTTATAAAAGTTACAGCAAGTTTCAGTTAGGATTGTTATGAATGACTAATGTAAGGTCTCACACAGTTACACACATAGGAAGGTGCTGAATGACAGCTTAGCTAAGCCCCTTTGCTGTAAAGCAACCAAGGCAGAAATGACTAATGCACCACGCCACGCTGCGGGACTCGTGCGGCCAGGCGAGCCAGAACAGCAGTACAGTTAAACAGCGTAACTCTTGTGTAGCCACATCCCCAGATACTTGCATTTAAAACCAGTTGGCTTCCAGGAGAGGATCAGACAAAATCGTAATAGTGAACTCGTGTAACAATAGGTTACCGTGCAAAATTAACTATTAAGTTATAACTTACCATTTGTAGACAATAAAAACTGAGCAGCATTTTTCTGGGGTAACCACCTAATTTTGTTGATCTTCTCTTCAATTTCTAAACTTTTCAAGTAGTCGAACTCTGGTTCATGGCTTTGAAAGGTACTGTAAACATTGTATTCTCCCCTACTGTGAGACTGGGTTTTGTTCTAAAAAGAGAATTAAATGATCAAAATACGTATGCAATGTACAGAATGCTTTTCAAGGCTGCAGGCAGAAGCCAGAACTAGATAGTTATGCAGCAAGATATACAGGCAGACTGCTAATTAGCATAAGAGTAGGTTAAAGCTTCTACATTCTATTGTTGCCTATGCCAGATTTGCCGCGAGTATCCTTTGGTGTACAACTTGCCTTATTTTAACGAGCCTGTAGAACAGACGAAATAAGGACCATCTCTTTTGCAAGAGCTTGATTAGAGTTTCTACTATTTTCGCTAAGAAAGCATCAGAGAAGAAACAGTTATCACAGCAGCTTTTGATTCCTGAAGTTTCCAGAAACTCCCCTTAGCCACATGGAGAGCATTTCCAGCAAGTTCTCATATTCATTCCAAGCAGCTGAACTTACATTCTAGGCATCATAGATTTTCTTTTTTAAAAAATAACTCCAAAATCTTCATTTTTCCACCTTTAATTTTTCCACCTTTGTTTTGTAAGCAGGATACTCCTCAAGAGAACTACACAGCCACATGTATGGCAGATCTACTCTTACGGTTAAGTTCAGCTTGCTAGGCACACCATGGAAATCCCACGTCAGCTCTAAATTTATACAAGTAGCTCCACTGTTTTGGCATATCATCTCCACATTCCCCGAGACCTTCTGAACTGCTTGAGCAGCTTTTTTTTTTTTTTCCCCTCATTCTGGAGTTGAGAGGGGAAAAAAAAAGCTGAACACCTCTGCTGAATACATCTTTGACATGAAAAGCCACACCTGAAGTTAGCCTGTTCAGGATGGAACAGTTTGGAAAACTGAAAAACCTCTAAATTTGCACAATTCCTCTTTCTAAAAGCTATGTTGTCAGCAATGGCTTCCTAGCACTAACGCTGCATGGCATGGCCTGAACCTTAAATTCCCTCCAGTGAGTAAGGCCAAAGAAAACTGGAACAGTTTCTCAAAGTGCTCACAAGGCGTACCTGAAATTAACTCCAGCTTAATTTTATGATATATTCCTATTCTAACTATTTCAAGAGGTTGCACCATCAGATGCCTTTCCTGTGATAGTTCTTGACTAGCAACTTTGCTCCTTCCTTCTCTTGTGTGTCTCACATGTCCATCCATTCATTTCATCCCTTAAATACCTCATTAAAATGTACTTCTTGATACGCTCCTTGCTAGCTCACATTCGTCACATCCTTAGCATCATTTTCTCTTGCTTCATAGCCTTACATTAATAGCTGGCAGGAACACTTAACATTTTACAGTAAGCTGCAGGGGAGGAAAACGTGGACAAAATGCATAGAAATAAAATTTGGCACGAGAATTTTGTGTCACACCTATCAATTACACTGGCTTTTGCACCCTAGAGAACAGAAGGACCTTTTTTCTAAGTTGCAGTTAGACCTAACAAGTTAAGCAGGGTCACTGCACAGAACAGGCGACTTCTGAAGTAAATCTATTGTGCTTTAGGAAATGCTGGTCATGATTCAGGGAACTTTCATTCAGTTCCATACTTGCCATAATGATAGAGTCAAATATATTTCTTGTGCATTGTAGTAAAATTCTACAAGACTAGAATAATACATACAACTAAGAATACGTGAAATCCATCCTTAGGACAAAAGCAAAATGTAAAGCATCAGATCATCTCATGGCAGTCAAAAAAAAATATATTTAAAAAGCCCCAAGAAAACAAAAAGAGGCGTTGGCTCAAGCGCCCTATGTTAAATTCCAATTTAGGTAATTACAGGCTGCCTACACAAATTCCTCCTTCAGTTTCAATTAGATACAGCGTTCATTTCCTGCCCGATACTCACGTAATGGCACTTGCTTCATGTGGCAACAAGGGCCACCACATTCCAGCCCAGAGGTGGCAGCATTTTGGCAGTGGGTAAAGCTACCCAAACTTGTATAACCCCACGTAAGAGCGGTTGTGGTTTAGTGTTTCTCTTCCTGTATGTATGGTCTGTAAAGCACTCGAATGCAGTGTGATAGAAGGTGGCACATAAATCCAACGAAATACTTGTCTGAGGTACTCTTACGTACAAAACTTGCTCTAGACAGTTGTGCCTATGGCATAACTAAATACTAATACCCACTGTTCATTCCCAAAACACCGAGAAGTCAAATTGAATTCTTCATATACCTGGAGTCACAGATCGTAAGGATATGAGCTATGGGTTATGCATCAAAAACGCAAGGAGCCATTTGAAGACAACTCACTTGAGAACAGGCAATTAGCTATTTAAGCTACATTAAAGGATCCTTAAAGGATGCAAGCTAAAACTCAAGAGTTAAAAAAAACAAAAACCAAACAAAAAAGAAAAAAACAAAAACAAACAAAAAACCCAAAACCAACAACAAAAACCCACACCACACGAGCTGGCAGCCAAACCCAGGACGATCAGAGTAAGCACACTCCACACAGAGAGATCTGCTCAGGCTCCAGCCGAGGAACGGGAGGCCAGGCAGGCAGGGCAGGCAAGCCGGCAGGCAGGCAGGCAGGGCAGGCAAGCCGGCCTACCCACTAGATGGCACCAGGTGACCAGAGCGATGCTCTGTATGCATTGCCAACTGCCTGCACACCAGCAAAAAAGCAACCCTGGAATTCTGCAGGTTTAGGATTTTTCGAATCAAAATTGAATGGAACAGTAAGGTAAGGGAAAAAGTAACAGCATGACTTTTCTAGGCAGCGAGATGACAGAAGTGCCTTTTTATCCTGCCCCTGAAATAAATTCCTACCAAGTCAACATCTAACTACAGCCTCAGTTACAAAGTGTGCCATCTCAGCTTTTCCACCTTCAACATGTGAGTAGAAGCCCTTCCCTAGTACTGATCTGTGTGTAGTGCTCTAAGAAGACCAAAAGAACAAGTATAAAATGGAAAGATACCGTTGCTACTATGATGCTATGATTTTACCTGATTGATGTCAGAATGGAAAAGGACATCTTAGGTCACAGTTACATACTCACTGAAGGGCAAGTTTTATTTCCCAAACTACAGCGAAATCTGCAATAATCATGCCAGCCAAGCGGAATCATTGTAAAACAACCAGCTTCAGCTTTCCCAAGGTCTTTTTGTGTCCTACCTCCCTTTCCTGTTTTCATTTTAAACACTCTTAGACCACAGAGAAATTAATTTGTAAGTGTCACAAAATCCTCAGTAATTTCTTCACTCTTAAATTTCATTATTTTAATCACCGATTACATAGGCAGAGAAAAGTTTTTTATAAAAGCATGCTCCTTTCCTTGAAAAGGAGATTGATTAGGAACAGAGAAGAACATTATAGTAGTTAGCACTCACCTCCTGCTCCTGTTGAAAGATGACAACTCTGCCTCCTTTGTCTCCTGTTGCTAACAATTCTCCAGAATGGTTAAATTCTACTGTAGAAATTATATCCGCTGCATAGGAATAAAAATAAAACCCAGAAGTTAATAATTCTTCTAAATACTAAGTGTCCAAGAAAGCTACAATTATAAGATAAAATGCATACTTCAGTTTAAATATACTTATGTTACAAAAGACAAGTAGGGATTTTCTTCAAAAATATTATAGAAGCATTTTTTTAAAGCTGTACATTTAAAACCAGTTAGTAGCTCCCCATGCCAGAATTAAAAAGTTGTGTTGTGCATTAGATTTGTTTTTAAGGGTTTTATATCATCACTTCTTAGAACTGTTTTCCTGTTATGACTGCTACTCTACTCTAGTAATGGATTTTCAGCATGTACTGTTAACAGCAGAGACCGTGTATATATATTCCTACCTTTATTTTCTCCATTCTTTCTGATAGAAGATTTAGATACAGTCATTACCCATATGATCTCAAAAACTTTTTTTTTATGACTGTACACATTTGACAGCTTAAAGGCAGAACTTATTAGGGAGATGTTCAGACATCAGTGTCTAAGGAATGCAAGGATGTGAAACAAAAACAGCTACAGAAAATTCGGAAATAAATTCAACAGATTGTCTCTAAAAAACTTTTGAGTATCTCTTCTGGATGAGGAAGGTTTACATTACCACAAGTATTTTTACAGAGTGCTAAAATTAAATCGTGACTGTACACTGACAAAAAAACCCAGTCATGCCTAGTATCAAACTGATCTGTTCATACAACAAAAAGAAAAAGGGACAAATTACAACTTAAGCTCAAGCACACCAATTCACATTTTCAAACGCACGCATGCCCCTCATACTTTCAAATAGCGCGATCATAAGCCAAGCCATTCTTCGAAGGCCAACTTCAAATTGCAATACAACCATGTACATGTAATTTTCTGCAGGAGAAAGTACCCAAGGTTTTTACACACGCAGATCTTTGGGCTATTTCACTTTCGTGTCAGTCTAATGCAGACCAACAGTGTATCCACGTTTTCTATTAGAGTTAAAATGGTCTGGTACCAGGCTGAAAGCTACTGCTAAAAAAAAAGCTACTCAGTCTGAATTTAAAGACACTATTGTGCAGCGTATCACGGAAGCTATCTTATCATAGACAGCAACAGGGTTATTTCATTTTTGAAGAAGTGAAACATGCAGGATTTTCCTCTTATTCATTCTAATATCAAAATGAGACTTACATCATTCTCTGGTTGTCCCAAACACATGGGCGGTGGCCTCTGAGGGCATTAGCAAGCTGTTCTTTAATAACTGCATTACACAGCAGGTACAAGAATGCAGTGCTATCTGTCTGAAAACTGCACAGTGCAAAGACAGCCTGGACAAGCAGGCCTAACTCAGCTGCAAAATCCTCAGGAGGCAAAAGATGCAAAATCAGATTCTTGGCACGAGTGGATATGTACAGCTCACTTATGTTTTCTATATATACAGTACAAACTGCCACATAACAAAGGATAAACACAATATCATCCTGCCTCCATCGACCTCCCCTGCCACGATTACCTGGCACCACTGCAATAAACAGGCTGAAATTTCTCAAGAACACTGCTAAGGACATAAATACGATGTAGGCTTGTATGTAGATAAACAAGGATCCAGACCATGACACAGGAAAACCTTGAGTGCTCCTAATTATTTTTTTCCTGGAAGGTAACGGTTACTTTAGCCATTCATTCACATAGTTTTGAACAAGATTAAGGGATTTATCTCGCATCTGTAAGACTTAAGACTGCATACCATTCAGATGAAGATGCAGCATTCAATATGTGCCTTTCACAGGTGAACGGGGCACAAAGATAACATAAAATTAATCAAATCCAGTATCCAAAGAGTGAAGTGCAAACCAAGCAACCTAATTTTGCCTGTTCCATACAATGCGAACCACATTATTGTAATCCTCTGATAGGATAAGACTTAAGGAAGTTATCAATTAATTGAAGAAAAACAAGATAACTCGCCTTTCAGTGAGACATATACAGAATAATCAGGATTTTGAAAAACACTGAGAGATTTAACACTGCAACCTGTGCCAGTCCTAAAACAGAGAAGACGATACAGCAAGTTATCAACAGATGTGTGTACATGTATGTGGAAGGAGAACAGCAAAAACAAATTTACCTTGAAAAGTCTTATATACCCATCTAAGAACAGATTATTAAATTCATCATAGTACTTAGTTGGTGAAAGTCACTGAGAAGTTTTACAAGGTCAGAAGCCTTAGGCTGGAAGCCTCATGATTAGAACAGGCAGCAACAACAACCAGAAAAGCCTTAAGTTAAGGGATAAAACCTCCATATTCTTAGGTCTGCTGATGTAATATATGTCATATTTAATAATTATACAAGTCTCCTGTATAGCAGAAAGCTAACCACTTTTCTGTTAACTATTCTAGACATTCTTGCTTTTTACATTTATTTTAACTTCCAAGATCATCCAAGCTTGACATTGGTGATCTCCAAGCTGATGCAAGTCCTGCTTTGGCTATAGACTCAACTGTGCGAATGAACTTTCAGTACGAGCATCCCCACACCTCCAGAAAGTCCAGCACGCTCAGTCAGTCGGTGATGACAGACTCAAAACCCTCCAAGTGCCTGGTCAACACTATGCAGAAATGCTTTTCAAGTATTTGGATCAATTTTACATTAGAAACAAAATACATTCTTAACAAAAATTATTCATTAGTTTTTCAACTCAAGGTATATGTATAGAATCCAACGTGCCTTCTACACTGTAATCCTGGACTGTTCCCTTTCCAAGGACAAAACAAACGTGTTAAAAAAGTAGACAGAAAAATGATTTCTGCATAAGTAGTCCCCAAAAAGGGCCAAGATGCATATTTTATACAAAAATCAGTACTAGAGAGCAAAGCAACCAGTCACACATTTTAAATCTGGTAACTCACCATTAAGAATATTGTATTCCCATACCTTGGTCAAAGAAAGAGACAGACATCAAGGCACTGGTGTTGAACTGGGCGGATTTAATAGTGTTTGAGAATTGACAGGGGAAGCATTTCATCTTCCGCAGTGCACTGATTCGCTTGTGTATTTTCATCTGCATTAACACCCTCGTTGCCAAAAAATAATCAGTGTTATCCTTTTCAAACGGTCATTGTAATTCCCTTGATAGTTACAACGTAGGGTTATTTTAGTCCTTCGGCATCGCAATGGGCAAAGGAGCATCTACAGATCGCGCTGCCTTCTCTCTGCCTCCTCCCTTTTGTGCATGCTATTTTTGCTACAGTCTCTAGGTGGGAGTCTCGCAAACACAGAGGCCTGCGCTCACTGTCCAGAAGCTTGTAGATGATCCCTTCTATACGCAGTGAGCACTAGGGAGGAGTATATTTAAGGGAGAAGCAGATCTATAGTGCTCTGTTGTCACCAACACCAGTGGCTTTTGGCAATACGATCCATGCTGTTGTTTACTGTTAATTCATTTCTAGTGCCCTCTTCTTCAAGCACCAGTATCCAAGATAAGTAACCACCAAAACCTTATCTGATAACCATACCCCTCACAGTATATAGATAGATAGCATTATCTGTTAAGAGACTTCCACAGAATTACCCATGCATTGGCGATCAGGTTTGTCTCTCTCCTCCCCCCAAGCATCTCGAGACATCTTTGACACCGAGATGAAGCATGGCATTTCGAGATTTTAGAACACTACAGGGCAAATCAAGCACACAAGATGAAGCCATCATTCTGACAAAAGCAAAAAACAGGATAGAAAAGTCTGTCTGCATTCCTGTAGTGTACCTGCAATACCTGTACTAAGTTTCTCCCTCTTGCATAACTTGGGATAGACAGCTCAGGGGTTACTATACTGTTAAAAGCACTTCTTTGCAGAGATGTAGACAGATGTCCTTTAGTTCCGCCTAAATCCCTTTGCAGACACTTACTGTTAACACCGCAGGGACACTTCTGAGATTACTAAATACTGACAAATAAATGGCTTTCAGTGATCTGAAAGCAAAAAAGGGGGGGGGGGGGGAGGGGGGGGGGAAGGGGGAAAAAAAAAAAATCACCTACACAACCTGAAGTCCATTTACTGTTGTTGCATGTGTACGTCAGTAAGGGAAATATTTTGCAGAGCAGGTTGAGTGAAACACTACGCATTGATCACCAAAGTACTGTACAGTTGCATCCCTACCTCAAAGACACAAAACACACTACAGGCAAACTAAGCCAGTGATCCTAAAAATCCCACTGAACTGTGAGGAAAGACTTTGGGTCCCTGACCCATCGGCACAAGCCAACGGGGCAGAGCCTGCTTCCTCAGGAGTCCTCAAAACCTCCTGATAGTTCTTCCACATAGAGCAGCTACAACCTTGTTTCTTGCAACTGTTGTCAAGTTGCTTTTTCTTCTGCACACGATCCTTATTTTCACAATCTGCTGTAAGATTTTTATGTATTGCTTCAACGATGTATCTTCACGTTAAGTGCTCCATAGAAATCAAAACCGCCACAAGGTCTGGACACTTACCTTCACTAGTAAGTAAGGTAAGACCAGGTTTTTCCCATGCTAGACATGGAGACAGGAACCTGAAGATGCAAAGGAATCCAAGCAAGGCAGACAAGAAAGGGGAATGACACTTATCTCAAAAGCTTTGACAATGCTTTAAGCAACATGTTCACAGCTCACCACGTGAAAGGGAGGCACACCAGAAAGCTCCCAAGCAATTCTTAAACAGTGGCAGACACACACTTCTGCCGCACCTCACAAGAACACAGACGTTCAATACAAACCTAACTTGTTATCTTCAGAAGCCCCCTAGGAAACAATCACAATTTCAGATTTTCTACTCAATATTTATTACACCAACTTTTGCTATTTTGAGTAATTCACCTCTCATGTCAGGCAGGATACAGACGGCTTGAAAAAACTGAGGCACTGGGCCAGTACACTGAAGAAAGATGACCAGCTCAAATCAAAACAGGCAGATTACACTGTTCCAAGATAGACGGATAAAGGAATCTGACAGATGTCAAGTGTGGTTTTCCCCTTTAAAAAAGAACAGTGTTTGAAATAAGGAAAACTCCATGACAGATACTAAAAAAACACTTTCATGCTTTGGTGGCCTTCCACACTTTTCAGTGAATGCTGAACAAGAGCCACACATGCCCTATAACGAGCAAATTTTCTGAAATATTAGAGAAAGGGTTGTGCTGAAGTTTTACCATTGTCAACAAGTCTGTGGAATAAGGGAATAAAACAGCTTTATCAAGCCTAACAAAAAAAAAAAAATCACTGTAATCCAATGACTTAGTTCCAAAAGGCCCATTGTGAACCTGAAAAGCAATTCTGTATTAGATTTGTTTCCAATAATAGAATAAAAGGTATTTTATTAGTACAGAAGAGGCTATCTATTTTAATGTAGCATGAACTTTATATAAACTCCGCTTATAAAACATGCTTGGTAGGCAAAACATGTCACCTACTCTACAGCAGCAAGTCAATCATGGCAGTGAACAAAGAGAGTCTTTATTTCACCAGACCTAAAAGGTTTCTGTGCAAGTTTTTGGAATTACGTTGATTTGCTGCCTAAGCAGAGAGCAAGTAAATCAGTATGTTTACACAAGTGGAGCAATCTCCTGATGTTTCCAAATACTGAACAAAAAATTGTAGTATTTAAAAAGCATTTTGGTACTTCTTCAGTGTTTATACACCTTCCCAGTGGCTTCAGAATACCATTTCTGGAATTTTCCAAAGGAGCAACTCAAACAGACCTCATCCATGTGAAGCAGATTACTTATAGATTGGTAATTCTGACCTAAGGAGTAAAAAGACAATTCACAGACCAAATGTGGAGCTCACTTCCTCAGTTTGCCAGCCTTAAGCATAGAAGAAGCTATTTGGATCAAACTAAACATCAATTGATCATTCCAAGGACACTTCAGAAACTGGAACAGGAAACATTAAGAATCGAACTTTTACAATTATTATTAAAAACCAAGGAAGGTCAAAAAGCCTCATACTGAGAAAGCAGCACAGGAATGGATAAACATCATGAGGGATAAAAACAATGAAATGTTTTCATTCAATGCACAATTACTAAGCATACCTGAGCCACTCTTCCTAGATTATCTCCACAGATAAAGTCAGCATGCTCAAAACTGTGTAGGAGTGCCTGTCCAGGAAAACTGGGAGACTCTTAAGTGTCTGGATCTCTCTTGTGAATTGTTTGGTCCTTTTTAATCAGGGGTGAAGCAAAGCCTTCCTGTTTCAGGCTACTGAACAGATGCAACTTCCAAAAACTTAAGCTCAGGTCACAGCTAATGACATAAAATTGTTATTTTTTCCAGTACTTTGTTCTATTTGTTCTAGAATTACATACTTCATTGGGGGGGGGGGGGGGGGGGCACGACACACAACCAAAAACACTGGAGAGAAAACAAAAGCTCCTCCAAGGCTTCAAATATTTCAAGAAGCTACACAACACACTCTGAATGTCCGAGTCATCCCAACATCACCCCATTGTTTGCAAATTTTCATTTACCACTTATCAAGAATCCTAATAATATTGTGTACTAAGTCTCTGAAGCTAGATAATAAAGTGTTAATCTCAAAGTGCACAGGAAGGCTGTTTAAATAAGATTAAGAAAGAGTGATTATACATGTCTATCTGCAGGGAGGAGAGCTCCCAACACAGGATACCACAACTATACACACCAGGGAAAGAATAAGAAAGCAATATGGCAAGCACTATTTAGTACTCATGGTATAAAAGGAAACACCCTCTGCATTCCAGCCTCATCCCTAATTTATGTATATAGAGAGGGGGAAGGGAACACAAGGATTGTATACTTTAAAGTTACCATGACCGGGTTTACTATTGACTTCATTTCCCTTTTCTTCATTCCCTTTCAAGAGTGATTCTCTGCATTCATTCCATCTCTCAGAAGTGACTAGGCAACAAAACCAAAGGCAGCTGGATAAGGCATTCCTACTGTTCAATTTACTACTCAAGAGTCATTCCATAAGTCCTTTAAATAGCTTTCTTCTCTACTAGAACAGGGCATTAAAAATATATTAATTCCTCAGAAATATGGGGACAGGATAAAATACACGCAGCACAGAAGCAGAGAAAGGGGTTACGCTTGTGGCAAAAATTCTCACTCCTGTGCCATGAAGCATTGCAAGAGCCGGCTGGTTACTTGTTCTCTCCGACATACCAGCCCTGCAACACTGCTGCACACAAAGAGCACACAAAGCTCCCCTTCGTAACAGGGAGGGGAGTGGAGTTTGTATGATGGCCAGCTAGCTTCACACTGCTGCTGGCCCTGCCCCTGTTAGAACACAAAAATGCGGGAGCCTAAGACTCAGTTCAAGCAGCAGACGGTAATTAAGCTGGTTTTGCTGGCTTGTGCAAGTGTGGGAAATCTACACCCAGGGAGAAGGATTTACAGAGTGTTCCCTAGCATCCACGTTTGTTCCAAGGGCTCCAGGCTTTGTGATGCCGAAAGTGAAAAACATGCGATCATCATGAACTCGTCATTTTCCCCATTTATTTTGAAAGCATTCTAGTCCTGTTCAGTAAAGATCTATTTAAGTGTTGAGACTCTTCCCAGTCTATTTACGTACTTCACGTCTGAAGTTCGCTGCATAAAAACTATTCACCCTAAGTAAAATAACCAAATACAAACCTTGCCAAGCAGTCCTAAAACTCCCTATCTTTCCTCTGTTTCTTGGACTTCCCTGTATTCCCTTTCCTTCCCTTCTCTCTCCAGCTTGGCCAATCTTTGAGGAAAAACACCACTTCCTAGAATAGGCAAGTCCTAGTTCAACTAGGAGTTCAACTTTGGATTTGAAAGCCTGAGTGATTTACTTACTATTATTACACATCTTATTTTAACTTTCTATTCAGTTCCCTAAAATAAAGGTTGAACACCTCTTGATAAAACTTTTTCCTGTAGCCTCCCAAGTTACATTAACATTCCCAATGCCTACCTTGCCACTGATTCAGTTCACTGTGGGCTCTAGTCTTCAATGGCAAAGCACTGTTCACATAGTATCCTTTAAGTACACCACATCCTTCTGAGATTACTCTTTATGCTGTCAAATCTACATACTAGCAGTGACAGTAAGAACTCCTCTTATCACCAGCCTTCAGAAGTAGGAGCTTGAATTCAGTCACCTTCTTTAAAGGAAGCATGAACAATACAAGCTAAGGGAAGGAAACAGTAAGACAACTGTTTCATAGGATATACACATATTAGGACGACTTAGAATTTACAGATGCATTTACAACATGCTCTTAAATAGTCTAGAAATCATGAAACTTAATGACCAAGCTCAAAACAATGTTATTCTGTGGTTTTGTAAATTTATGCGAACAACTATTTTTGTTAAGTCTCAGGACTTAGAAAAGCCAACAGCGTTCACACTTCTTAGAAAACACAACTTCTGAGCAGCAAACTTCCATTCCCTCCCAGTGAGGTAATATAGCAATACCAGCCTTAATCTTGTTGCCATTGGTTTTATGCAAGGCTAGTAGTTCTCTTAAATAGCTTTACTAGGCTCAATGCTCAGAGAAGAACATAACTCCATCTGCCCAAAGCAACAGAAGCTGCTCCTCTCTGCAAAGCAACAGTGAGAACATGGCATTAGAACTGCAGAGAACAGAACTGAAACAGAAATTACGCTCAAAACCCTTTATAATTTGGAATAGCAGCGTGCATGCAGATGAAGTATTTTACAAAGGTAACAGTAAAGCTGAGAACAGAATCATCGTCTACCAAGAAGATACAGTGCCTCTCATCTGGAAAAGCAGCTCCTTACACATTCAGAAATCTTTAAGTGATCTTAACTTATTCGTGCTATCAAGGCACCTTCCTCATTTAAACACAACTCATAGAAAGCACACTCACGTTCAATATTACAATCTAAGTGGTATAGGGAGTAGCATACTAAACATTGTAATTCTTGTGTTTAGTAAACAATTGTTGTGCCTCGCTGGGCAACTGCTGTTCGTGGGCCAGCATCTTAGTTGCTTCAGCTTCTAAGATGTTCTAAGAATGCAGTTGCATTAGTAAGCTTCAACATTTCCATTCAGGTCAAGTTTCCACCATGGTCCCTTTTAGGACCAAGGTGAGAGGCCAACAAAGGACCCTGCTGAAACAACAGCACCTTTCAAAGTAGCAGAAATCGCTACAGTAAACACTATGATCACCACCTTGACCAGGCACTACCACCACCTCAAACCTTTGTGAATGACCCCTAGCAAAGTTGTATTTGCAAAAGGTTATCGAGCCCACAGCCAAAATGCCAATAACTGCATTTCTGTCTAGAGGTACAAGTCTCCACAAGCTTACACTTACAACGGTTCCCTGAACAAGGTCAGAACACAGCACTGCTAGAGCAGAAAGGAAATTGATTTAAACCTCAGACCCCTGGCTTCCTGTCTCCATCTATAGTAGGAAATTCAGTCTCCAGTACATGACTCCAAAACACCTGTGGTGACATAGAGAAAAACAGAGACAACAAACAGCAGCAAGCCAAACCCTCTGAAAACAGATCTCTCTTACACTAATGTTCACTGACTGGTCCATGCTTCCTATGCTTAAAATGGCATAAAATTGCTTTAAAAGTTTGATCTTTGTGAAGGGAGTTAAAACATTCACATTGAAAATTAGTATGAGCTGTGGGAAAAAAACTTTTACAACTTAAATTGATTTAAAACTGCGATCTACCATGGAACTGGCGAAGCAATACCTGTACCGCAATTACTGTAACCACTGGGCTATATCTCACAGTAGAGGTTTTCTTTCTGCTCACCAGACCTGGCACTGCATTCTATAATTCCTTGTATACAAACTTCATTGTAAACCTACAGAAGAAAAAAATCCTATAGGGCTAGTATATGTTAGCAGAAAATGATCCTGAACCAGTGCCTTCAAACAGTTTCATCTGATGAGACTCAAACAGTTTTGGTTTTCAGGTTTTTATAACCCCAATTAGTTATTAATAAAGTGCTTCATAAATTACTGTGAAAACCCCTTTCATATTAAACTCATAACAATAGCAGGTAGAAGAATGTTCTCTCTATATAAACAAATGCAAAGCTGTTTGGTTTCTGGATAGAAACCATTAACCCTTATCACCCTGATTAATTACTTTCTATTTTTAACCTTAAGACAAAACATTACTGCAGTTCTTTCAGAACACAGGTACAGGAAACCAACCGGCAAATTCCCTTTTTTCACTAGTCGAAAGAGAATAAACTGACCGCTGCAGTATCTTTAGTTCACAAGAAGCTGCAAACCAACAGAATTCCCAGTCTTGCCCCTAAGCTGGGCACATCTAGGTGGGAGAACATAGTCAGGAGCAGTCAAATCATAGATGAGCAGGGAAACCAAACATACTCACAACAGATCAGTCCAGATGTGAACACCACCTAAAACTACTGCTGACTTGGCTGCCCACACTTAGGCACTGTGTGATTAACTAATAAGGTTAACTTAGCTC
Organism: Falco cherrug; assembly: GCF_023634085.1. Taxonomy (NCBI): domain Eukaryota; kingdom Metazoa; phylum Chordata; class Aves; order Falconiformes; family Falconidae; genus Falco; species Falco cherrug. The sequence continues at coordinate 4,602,578 of NC_073714.1, read as the reverse complement.
CAGCATTAGCTGATGTAAATAAAATAAAATAAAATGTAACACTGTGAAACTAGCAAAACATTTCGTTGTAGCCCTCTCAGTGCAATTTCCAAGTCCTTTGGGAGCTGCCTTCACCTCTGTATTACTGGGACCTCTGAGGGTGTTTTTTACACCTAGACCTATGATCCTTTCCCATCCTGGAATTGGGGTGGGGTGGCTGTGTCCTCCACAACTCTGGGAGACCACCACTATCCACATAATTCAGTATGCACGTTACTGCAAAGCGGAGACATAACCATTTCAAGACTGCGCCGTTTTTCAACTCAACACAAGCTAGAGCAGCCTGAAACTACCTTAAACTCAATAACAAGGGATTATTTAATACTTGACAAGAATTGCCTTGAGTCTCTAAAGGCATCCTCTGCCTTGAAACGACAAATAGCATTGTTCTGGACTTTTACAATACCCTATGAAAGGCAACTGAACCTCAAGGTGGTCTAAAGCACAATCATATGTTTTTTATTCAAATAGTTTCTAGCCTTCCCAAAGGTCTTAAGTTTTAACTTGAGGAACAAACCTGGTTAGGAAAGCAACAGCTAAGACAATTCCCGTCTTTAGAGCTTCATTACATAGGTTTAGAGTTTTTCCCCTGAAGAATACCCTAAAGATTCTATTCAAACAAACAGGATTCTACCTTACTTTATTAGTATTGCAAACATATTTAGAAAGACTAATACATATGCATACATCCACAGGGAACATTTTACTAAGGGCAAAAAGCAAATGATGAGCATTTAGTTGGAAATCTCCTAATACACACGCTTCCCCAAATTCAAGTATCCTTAAAATATGACAGGAAGCGCCTATTTGCTTTTCCTATTCACACTAATTCAGGTCTATTGTTGGCCGAAACAAAGGTCTTTCAACCTGCATCACCCGTTCCCAGGACATTTGACACCAGTTTATTAATATCATAAACATAAGAGGCACAAGTGGCAGAAATCCAGACCTACTCCTGGTATCCGTCTTAAATAACCTTAGAAAGGCGGGTGAACACTCTCACAGGTTGTGGAACTACATTTATTCACAACTAGGAACAAGCAGTTAAAGGTCACAGCTTCTCCTTGAGCCTGTTCTGTGCAGCCACTGCAAAGCTATATAATAATAAAAAGCTCAAGTCTTTCCACGAGTTTCCCTCTCCCCAACCAGCAGAATTGTTCTGCTTTTAAACAAAAAAGTAATCTACAGCAAATCCAACATTTCAGCACTTTTAAATACCAGCCAGCTGTTCACTGCAAAAGTTATTATGGGGTTCCATTTTCTGAACACCGCAAAATTCAGCTGCCAAGAGCTTCCAACCTGTGAAGCTTAGATCTGTTCTCAGGTGGGAAAAAGGGAAAAGGAGAGCTGCCCTCCTACTGAGGATCTCTCGCATGCAGTTTGCATCAATCTCCTTACAATTGCAATGAAAACTCCTCTTTGCTCAAGGTTAGGATTATAAAAAAAAAAAAAAGATTGTGAACTGTAGTTTCCAGCCTCTGGATAACATCACCTTCAGAGGCTATGCACCCCTAAAATTACATTGCCGTCTAACACTCGCCATCAGAAAGGATGTTTTTGATGTGAAATATAAACAAACAGAAACATGTAGTAGATAAAACATACTACCTAAGCAACATTTGTGTTTAAAAACCCAAGTGCATCGTCATTCTTATTTTGAAAGCTTCATCCCCTAAATAAGTCATCTGACATTTAAAGATACCTGGCCTAGGTACGCTTATGCCCCACTCTCATCACAGCATGCTTTAGTTACACTTAACCTGAAAAAATTAAGTGTCCCTGCTTAGATGCAAAGAGGCCCAAAATCTTGGGCTTCAATCAAGTGTGACAGCATTCTGGCAACCACCAGTTTGTTAACAGCCATGTAACCAAGCCTCCCTTGAGTGGCTTAAATACTAAAAAATACCTTGAAAACAAACGTAATTTTTGGTGCTGCAACAATAGAACTCTACCTAAAAACATTTTTTCTAACCCCAAATGAAATCTTAGCTAAAATGTTAGCCCAACAGAACATGAAGTCTGTCGTTTGTTTGAAGGGTGAAACCGGCATTGTCAGCGTTCTCTGCGTCAACAGTTTATATTATAAAGCATTTTAAGTATGACTGCAGACATAGTGATAACTTGACTAAATGACACAAGAAAGAAAACAAGCTTCCTCCTCTTAGCATATTCCTGTTTCAAACATATACTATCACAGGGATCACGCCTCTCAACCATACGTTATACCTTTAAACAAAGTAATTGCACTAAGCAATACTATACACATTCCACACTAGTTGTATTTCCATTACAGGAACACTGTTCAGCCAACAAAACCTACGCTGATTTATGAGAGGTCTTCCTGGACAAAAATGACAGAAGAGTTAAGTTATATTTGTGTTGTGTAGAATTTAGTTGGGGAGTTACTCATCATTTTTGTCCTTTGTACAATCGCATACAAATCATACATACCTAATTACAGGGGAACAAAATTAACTAACAGGAACTAACATCATGCCCACAATTGCCTCACGTAGGATCCCCTTGGTGCCCGAACATTCTATCACTATCACTCACAGAACTCTGGCATTTACTGAGCAATATGAGGAGAACTGAGACAAAAAGGCTTATAAATAACAGATTCGATTATTTCTGCTTTAACACAGCACTCGTCTACCCTTAGTACTCTGGTACATGACTTGTTCCAACATATTTTCTGCCTGCAGAGCTTTAGTTTACAATGCTATCATTAATAAAGCTGCAACAAAACTGTTTCTGCACACCTCGTTTCCAAGAAAGTAACATGTCAATTTTAGCACCGCTGAGGACAAAAATTCAGGTTTACTGATTTTCCAGAATAAACTCTATGCAGGAACAGAGAAATTAAATAGCCTCTACTCAGATGAGAGCAGTGCTGCCATTTCTGACCCCTCTGAAAACACTCCTGCTGACCTCCCACTAACCATAAGCAGGGTTAGGATTCAGGAGAGCAGAACTCCATCTCAGGCCAGCACTCTCTGGAAAACCTCTATTCTTAGAGCTAAGCTGCAGGACTACATACTCACTAGGCCCCTTCTGGATCTACACATAATGCTTACAAAAGTGGTCCATAATTCTCCTAAGACAGGCTATGCAAGTTATATACAGTATGTGGATTTCCCAAAATGCATTAAAAGGATTGGATCCAGTTTTAATCAAGCTTTATTTCTTCTCATTGTCAGAAACATGTTAGCAATGTATCTATGTTCAAAACCAGGCTAATTACCCCTTGGTAGCAGAAGTGCATTGCTGTATTGCCTAGCTGTTTTATTTATACTTCCATTTTCTTAGGGAGCTGTTCTCAATACGCCTAGGGGGAATGAAAAAGCATGTTCTTGGGGGGGAAAAAAACCCAACACCTCAACAAGCTCAGAAATACCATCTAGGCATTAAAAGGAAGGGAAAAAAAAAAGTGTCAGCAGTTAAGCTGTTCTTCCCACTAAGTTATATCCAGTTAATAGCACAAAGTCACTGCCTTGTATGGGTATCAGAGCTAGGTTCCATTCAGTACCAGAGCACAATCCCCAGACAGAAGTTTCAGTTGCTTCTTCACCAAAGGTGACTTTAGACATGAAAATAATCATTCCAGGCTATATGGGTAACTAAGCTCTCCAGTATATGCTTCCAAGACTGTAGCATCTCCACAGACGAAGGTTTTTCAATAAACATCCGACAGAAGTAATAGGTATAGTTGAAAGCTTTGCATTTAGAGAACACACTAACAAGCTCCCAGAGTCCTGTCAGCCCTATTCTCTGTGATGCCATCCTCATTCTGTTGTGACAGCTGATAAAACACATTTGCTTGATAACCAGGGGCTGAGAACACTGAGGTCTACCACTCAGAGCACAGATTTCACAAATGCCAAGGTTATTTTCATGCTCTTTGCGTCCTTTTAAAAGGGGATTTCTGCTTTGTTAAAAAAATATTTACGAGCAACAGGACTAGCAGAAAACCAGCCCTGTGACCCAGGCAAAACACAGGAGTATTTATTCAACAATCCTTCTAGTTCACAGGACGTCTACCAGCGTCTCCTCAAGACTACAAATTATCTTACTCAAGATAGCTTACACCAATTAAAACTGAACATACCTAAAGTTGCCCCCACATTACTAACTCAAGAGGATGTTCACCTGCACAGCACTGAAAAACCTGCACTACAAAATTAGCTGTTAATTAATTCATATAACCAAACATCCAGCCAGTAAAGATTTTTAAAGGATGCTTTAATTTGGATGTCTGTTCACTGAAAGAATAAATCATTTCTATTTCAAGTTGTATTTACTTGAACCATTAGCTAATGTCTAAAGTCATTACCTAATGGCTTTTATTTTAAAAAACCCAAGTTCAATACTAAAAGGAAAACATATGTGCTTCTGCTTATATTTGTTTGGTTTTACTATCCTTTTTTTAAATTTTTCCTATGCTCAAGCCAGGCCAATTCTTGAGTCCTTGAAACTAATGTGAATCAGTAACTATTTACTGCTCAATTCCTGCTGACAGCCCCCCCACCTCAACCCACAGCAACATTCCTCACATCCACCACAGTATCTACACCAAAGTACACACTAATAACACAGGCTAAATAGTCCCCTCAGAAGACCTCACTTTAGATCTTTCAGGGGCTTGTTTGTCTTCCGAAGTAGTACAGAGCTATTTATGGAAAAATCTCTGCTGGAATCACAGCCAGAATTTCAATAGGCTGCACAGCACAGAAAAGCCAGTGGTTAGTTTTCTGTTTGCAAATAACAATATATTTGGAAATAACATACTGTGCTATTGTTTTGCATGTACAGAACAGAAGCCTTTAGGCAATGCCATTCTTGTCACTGACAATGCTACAGATTAAGAGCACTGGAATATCTTGATTTTCTCTTTTTGCTGAAGCCATTCCAAAACACAAACTGCAAGTTAAAAATTAGTAGCAGAAAAAATATCATAGTTTGGCAATGCCTTACAAAATCAGCTACTAGAATTCTGTGACTTGGCCTGCATTTCTGTTGTAGATACAAAAAACAACTCCTAGAAACTATCATGCTGTTTCAGACTTCTCTCATGGGTTCTTTGACCAAAGCTTTTATTTTACATGCAAAAGCTAAGGCCAAAAATTTCTAAGGCTTTTAAACCTTCATGTGTAGAACGCAGGAGACCATTGTACCTCAGACAACGTGTAAACTGCCTCCTCTAAGGAAGGAAAATGAAAGCAAAAATCACTCTTCCCTACCATAATGGAAGGGAGGGAGGGAGGCAGGCAGGCTCAGTAGATGAATTTCAGGCAGCTTGCCGGAGAGCACAGCGCCTGTGAAGGTCACAAGTACAACTGAAGTTTCCAGCAGAGATGAATATACGGTTCTGACTATTAAGTGACCGTGGAATAAAAATGTCTGATTAATTCACTCACTGTGGGCATTCACTACTTTATCAGTTCATTTTAATACTTAATGGATTTTTAGTGGCACTTGGAACCTGGAAAAACAGTCTTCCCTTTACCAGTTGCCTCTTCTTCCCTTCCCCCCACCCCCCGACTTGGCAAGTATTTTCCTGTGTTTCTATTCTGGCCCAAGCATACATGCCTCAGCTTCTTAAAAAAAAAAAATATTAAAGAGAGGCCAATACTAGTTTCTGGCCTGGACTTTCACAGATGCTTAACACTCACTTCTCTAAAGCATGCAAATTGGCATCTACAAATCAGGACAAGTCTGCAAGGCAGATATGTATTTATAACACATCTTAAAAATATATATAGAGACTACAAATCTGAGCAAAATACTGACCTTTATTTTTAAGTTAATCATTTTACGTCTCTCACCTTCTCTATTTATAGATTAGGACCTTTTATTTAGATTTTGGAAGAGTTGCATAACAGCTGAAAACAAGATAGCAATATTTAGTAATATTACTGTCCTGCAAGGATATAAAAGCTCCTTGCAATAACTTTTCTGAATTGTGGACCTTTGTTTTGGGAAACCAGCCCACTGCTCTTACAGACAGGCAAAACAAAGCACAGAGGGGCTACAGTGACTTAGTGACCTTCCAGATGAAACAACTCCCAATGATTCCTTTCAGTTATCTCCATTTCTAGTCTTCCTTTTGGTCACTCTCGCCCACCCTCCCCAGATAATTAAATTTAAATCCAAACCTTAAATTTGGTAAAAAATAGAAGAGTAATCACAGCTCTATAAGAATCTTGAACCTCAGTCAAAAGACACTGGTCAGAAAGAACATGAATTGAAAGATGCCAAAACCACTTCCAGTTGAATGTTATGTAACTTCAAATTTCTGGGAAAATAATTTCAGCATTTACATAAATGAGCCTGCAAGACCAAAGAGGGCTGTGTATATGATCTTCTCTTGACAACTTCTTCAAAATGACAGCAACCAACAAGAAGGAAAGATTAAGTCAGAAGTGCTCCTACACAGGATGCAATCACTCAGCCATGTCATTTTTTTCTAGCAGTATACATGCTTAAAAACCCTCGTGCAGGAACACGGAGCAGCAGAACAGATGACCTAGTAGCACAGTTGTAGGTAACAATTTAGAACACACTTCCCTGATCTTCAGAAACAGCAGAAAGACGAGAATGCTCAGAAACAAGCAGACGTCTGTTATTCCCAGGTTTGGCATGAGCTTCTTCAAGTCAAATCAGGGAACAGAATCCACAAGCTCCAAGGGGCCGACAACCTGATGTTCAGAATCTCCAAGTGGTTTGGGTTTTTTTTTTTTGTTTTGTTTTTTGTTTGTTTGTTTTTTAAGTTTTAAATGCTCTATGTCTTCCTACTGCTCTTTCCTCTGAGGCACCTAAATAACAGAGACAAAATCACTAGGTTAAGCACAGCATGTGCTCTGCCTCCGTAACAGGACTCTATGTAACCAGTCCCCGCCACTTCAAGAGTGGGTTATCACTTCCCAAAGGGTCTGCAGTAAAATGAAAGATCCTGGATATTTCTTGAAAACAAGAAGAAAGCAAGCACAACCAAAACAAACAACGTAAAGCTGAGCTAAGAACAGACTAAGAAATGGCAGAAGGACTAGACAGAAAGTTTTAATATGTTGGTCAAAAAGCCATTCCTGCATTCCACTAGAAGAGTTTACTCATGTTTCACTATTATCTCTAGAAAGCAGTGCCATTTATTTTCTCACTGCTAGACTATACAATGGAAAAATTTGTGGCCTTCAACTTCAATTGCTGTTCCTTCATATTGATCTTTCAGAATAGATGTCCTCAAATATGAATCTCAATTCACATCACAATTTCCCTCAATTCATATCACAATTTCCCATATGAAAGGCAGTCTATGAACAAGCACATATCAACTGTAAGCATGAAAAAGGCCGGGAAAAAGGCTGAGCGAGTTGTTGACAATGCCAGTTTCACATGTTACCTTAAAACCATTATTGTATCTCCAAGAGAAGCAATCCATCCATTCACCTCTCACATCTCTTGTCCCATTCCTGTAGCACCGTTACCTATTCCGGCACAAACATTTGTTACAATTTGACAAACCAGTCTGAGGAAGCTAACTCGGGATAAAACTAATCTGACAGCAAATAATCCAAGACATGTAATTTTCATTCAGGTCAGTTTCCCAAAGTGTCAGCTCAAAGCAGCAGCTGCTGAAGGTACAAGGAAGGCCCATCTCTTTCAGGAGCAGCAGCTACTTGAAGCGACAATGAACGTACAGGCATGTCAGGATGCAATTTGAATTCCAATTCCTCCTTCCATACCAAGGCCACACCTCACCCCCACACAAGCTGAACAGGGCAACTGTTGAAAGACAATCCAAGATTTATTTTTTTTTTTTTCTCCAAATCACCTCCATTATTTCTATAGATGACCCCTTACGCAATGCACCAAGAACAGTACCTAAGAAGTGAAGTTTTTGTTATGTAACTCCATTAGAAAAAAGTCCAGGAACTCTCAAAGAAGTGTCTTTGAGAATCATTATATATTTGTGAGAGTTGAAGCTGAAGATTTATTTCAGTATGTAGTTCTTGTCTGCTGGACTAGTTTAATATTTTAAGTTATTTGAAAAGTTAAGTTCTTCAGACTACATTTATAAGCACTATACACAAACACATACAGGTTGTAAATTCTGCGAATCATCTTCTAACCTTCTACTAACGGGAGAAAGGCCAGCTGAAATCACTACTTTTAAGAAGCAAAGAACGGTCCCTGGAATACTTTTTATATTCACCAGGGAAAAAGGAAAAATACAGCTACTACCATTTAACAGACATGAATATATTAGACATTATTCAAATTTTAAATAAGCAGCTATATCCTGAAGTCTCAATTACCTTAACTGTTCCTCAATATATGCAATTATCTTTTCTCAAGTTCTCAACATAGAGTGCCAACTGTGTATGTTTGGAGATCACATTATTCCCAGAGCATTAACTTAAGAACTGCAATTGAAAATGCAAAGAGAAACACTTCCACACAAAATGCATTCTATATACCTGGGAAATCAATATCTTTCTTACAATACAACTCTTTTAAAACCCTCTTTTCCTGACCCTAAAATTTTCTTCCAAAATTAGATGCAAGCATAACTGCCTAAGGGGTTTAACATGTGACCTAAATATGCTGGTTTTCTTAATGGTGCTATCACTTGTGGATCGCTACAAGGAAAATACATTTTTATAAAGAACAGCTGACCAAATTAATAATTTCTCCTCCAGTGCTTAACAAAAGCGTGGTAAGTCAGGAGAAGAGAAGCTTACAGCCATTTCTGTTTCTGTAACAGAAACAGAGTCATGCACAGAAGCCTCAAATAATTATTTTCAGTAATTTTAACAACTCACAGCGACAGTACCTGATGTCTCATTAGCCAGCATCTTCGTTTTAAAGGCAAATGTAACAACCATAGACCTTCCAGTTGGAGAAAAGAACAAGGCAAGACCACCATCGTGTAACACTGCCTGCTGCCCAGAGCCATGCCCTAAAACAGTCCTGCTTGGCAAGCCCGTAAGCGAGCAACAGTGTGTTCCATTCTTTAACAAGTGCACACACACACACGAAGTATCCATACTGTACGGCATTTAAACATTGAAAATGTTAACTGAAAGCGGCATTTAACTAGTGCATGCTGTAAAAACATAACTGAGCTAGAAAGCAGTATCACCAAGCTAGAGTCACATACATTCCACTCAAGTTGAAAATCTAGAAAACTGTGTGGATGTAGTTATTTTGACTGTAAGACCTACCACTGCTTCTTGGAAGAGATTATTCTAAATTGGTTTGGATCAAGTATCTTCCTGTATTTCCTGTATTTTATTTTAAATATATAATTTAAAAAAAATATTTAAAACTTACTTTGTTTCAAATATATAAAATACTTCCTGTATTTTATTTTCATAGAAACAGGGTAACTGTTCTCTCTATGCACAAGTGCCTACCCTATGCCAGGACTTTTCACATGACTACTGATCACCGACTGACTGCAAACCTTTTTGCTCCATACTAAAAATAATGTAGACATAGTTATGGTACTGCATATTATAGAGAACTGCAAGTAAGAGAGAAAGTCTGGAAACTACCTTAAGGCAGTTATAAAAGCATCTTATACTAACAAAATTGCTTTGGGAGCACAGTGTTTCTTAAGAGGAAAGAACCAATGGGAGCCTTAACTTGGTACCATCAGTAATCGATGTTTTTACTGCAAGAGGTCCAGTACCTCACAGATTTAGTTGCACACACACTTAAACAGCATCTGAAACAAAGAAAGCCTAATTGTGCAGCATTTAAACACGATACAATACATCAGTTTAGGTCAAGTCAAAACCCCAAACAAGGGATCCGGTTTTTCAAATCATATTAAGAGTGATAAAACATGATAAAAGAAGATTACCGTTTGTCAAATTATCTTTTTTAAATGCTTTACAGTGAAGCAAAGAGTTAAGTAATCCATCTCCCATTTACGTGACATTCTCTTCTACAAGAACTTCCAAGAAGCTAAACTGTACTGATACTAACAGCTCTTCTAATAACAGAGCTAGTAACGATGCTAAACAAATCTCATTTCCACACACTGCTTGCGTAGACACTGAAGGAAGAAAACACATCCCATGTGTACTAGTTTTGCTGCAAAAATATGTCAAAAAGATTACAACATGGTGACGACACTGTGTATGCCCCTGCATGTGTGTTTGCACATGTGCACATCATACCTAGTTTCAAAACAAACCCAAAATCAACCCAAAACTATTAACTGTCAGACTGCACAGCAGTTTGACAACTGGCTTTTACGCACCTAAATCCATGCTGCTACCACATGAGGTAGTTCTGCATTCTCCACTTGCTCTCAGGCACACGTTTTCATCGCCCCTTCTTTACAGCTCCACGTTCGCACATCCACACACCCTTCAGTTCAGAGATCCGATTCCACTGCAGTGTAACCCAGTAAAAATCTACAGGCCATTTGTTTTCAATAGCAGCACAGACTTGGACCAACTTCAGTCTTTATATTTAAAAGATCACCAGTGCTGCAGGATCTCTGTCAAGCATTACTGCACCAAACCAAAGCTGCAGCTATTTTATTTGGCCAGTATTTTAGTTCAGTCTCCTAAGATTACTGTTACGGTATTGGTACTAGAGATATTCTATTGCTGGCCTTCAGGTATCTCGCGTTCAAAGTATATATATTGAACAACAAAAGTTTTAAGTCCTTTTTATCAGTTGATTTTACCATTTGTAGTAGCACAGCACTTAAAGATCAGGGTCTTGAGTTGACTGTACATAAAGTCCTATCAAGAGACTGACCGTCTTCCAGAGTTCGTGTTTCCTTCAGCCACGCGATCACTCTCCACACCACGCTGGCACAAGCACACACACAGCACCGAGAATCAGAGCAGGGTTCAATTCAGCTGAAAAATAATCCAGTCGAAACCACAAATTTAAGTATTTTTCAGCTGGATCAGCTTCCCAAACAAGTTCATTGTCCAGTAACACGAACACTTGTGCCAGCAAAGTGGGAAGTAGCGCCTCTTTAAGCAGAAACGCTGCCAAACATGTAGCCATGGCCTAAATAGGCAAGTCAGAAGAGAACAGAAAGAAGGGAGGGGGAAAAAAAGAAAGAGACAAACAGACAGTACAGCTAGGAACACCCAGCTCTTAACGCTTACTTCAGCACTGCAGCCACTAAGGCGTTCTATTCTTCATTTTAGTTCTTCCAAAACACTTTCTAGGAAGCTCCAAGTACCACAGAAACCCATTTCTAGGGTAGAAATACCCAAACCAGAATCATTTAGGCAGCACCTTTAAAAGCTGTGCAGTTTCACAAAGCTGATCAAGAGCTGTAGCCCACCAGGATGGCCACCGATAGCCAAGTGGCACTCATTTGTACTGTTGGGGTCTGACAGCTTCATCACCCTAACTGCCGTATTTATGACACAAAAGTCTCACTCCTTTTTCCAAACTGATTTTTAATCTCAGCCAAAAAGGACCCCAGAACAGCAAAGCATCACGGAGGGAACAGAGCACCGGTCAGCACGACTGACAAGCTGAAGTGCCCTAGCTACCAAACCCACGTCGAGAGCGCACTGAATCACTCCTGGGGAGCTGAGCAGCCACTTGCTCTTTAGCAGTCTGCTAAACGCCCTTTGTTTTGGGGGACTTCACACTTTGAATGCACACTTTAGTCAATCTAGACCAGCAGTTCCTAGAACACAGTAGCCTATTTCTCTCTCTAGACACAGACCGCTATTCTGCAAACAGCTGAAGATAAAAGAGCTGAAATACAGAAGCAGACTCTGGAATACAGAATAGGACTATAACCTTGGGTCATCTTGTTTGTCTACAGCGTTATTTCAACACACACACACCCCCAAAAAAAAAACCCCAAACCTACTGCTAGTCCCTGCTCCTTCTAACTGACATTACCTTACAAGCACACAGAACGTAGCCACAGCCCTCAATAACCCCAATTAAGCTCCCTCCCACAAAACTACACCCCAATCTTTCTTCAGCATTATTGTTGCAACGTCTCACACCTTTGCTACTTTTCTCTGACCATTTTTCCTCCCCTCCTATTCCATCAATTCCCAATTTAAAAAGCCCATCAGTGACTTTAATAATAACGCCACCACTCCTTTTCTGTGTGCCTCCTACCCACAAAGACAGCTCAGTAGAAGCCCTTCCTCCCCCCTGATGCCAGCAACATCCCTCCACCTGCGAGGTGTAGGCCCCTATTATTCAGCTGTTGGTAAACCTACAGATCTGGATGGACCACCAGGAACAGCGGTCCGGTACGACAGAGCTGACCCACCTTGTGAAGGAGGCTCAGCAGCTGTAATCCACTGTTACACACACACGGTACGCGACAAAGAGAAAGCTTTCTTTCAGGGAAGGCAAGATGGTGAACTCCAGATCGTGGTAAACTGCTTTTTACAGCAGTCCTCATTCCTGGCTCTAATTTTTCCTTACTCTGGGGTAACTATTTTTGTGCACTGAAGACAAACTAGCATTACTGAAGCAACAACAAGCAGTTCCCATAGCTGCTCTGCAATTTTGAAGTCTGCCAAAAATAAACATGAAGCTACACTTGAAAGATACAAAGTACCTAGAATCAAATACAGAAAGCATTCCTGCACAAGGGAAAGTCAAATCTTGTTTGTATCACTGACCACACAGGAGCTGGCTAGGGATAGAAACCTAAGAGACTTCATCTGTTCGTCATCTGCACAAACTGAAACAGACTACAGCAATGTTTTGGCTGTTAAAAGAGGAAACAAAACAAGTCGTAGATTATTAACCAAGCAGGACAGAATGGCTAAGCCTCAGACTTGAAAATTAAGTCAGTAATCGGCACCCACAGCAGGTATCGAAGTAATTCCTTCAGAGACATTTGGGCATGAAGTAGTTAAACACACGACTTAAGTTCTGGCTCCCAGCCTCTGACCCAGACTATCAGACTTTTACATATCTTTGGATTACACTTGAAAGAACATTTAGATACAGAAGCTTGACTCTTTTCCTTCTGCCAAGTAATTAAACAAATTTGACTTAATTTGTTCAGAAGTACGAACTCATTCCATTAAGCAAGTGTCTAGTTTTCAGAGACAGTTTAAACTCACAATTCTTAGTGGTTTCCAACTGGAGTTGCCATTATGCCACATATTGGAAAAAGGTAACAGCAGAAGACTAAAAACAAGTCCCAAAACAACAAAACTGCTGCAGAAAATCTTTGCAATCCTTTTCTTTAACCATTTCCCAAAAAGGAAACTTCCACACGCTAATGTCTGCTCTCGAGTATCTCTGGACAGTTAAGTCTTATTTGCATCAAAACAGTGATGGCACAAAAGAAAAAAACAAAAACCCCACACATTACCGATGCTTTTGATAACCCAATCACTGAACTCATCAAAAACACTGACTGTTCTCCACCGGCGAAAGCTAATGTCCTGGCTCTGGATTCTCCAGAGTCCACAGAACAGGCTGAACACAGGTTGTAGGACTGGGCTCCAGAAAAACCAATACGAAATTAAGAAGGGAGTCAAGCTTCTGTTGAGCAAATAATCACCTATTTCGGAAACAGAGGCAGCACAAGCTACAACAGCCTTGCCCTTACACAATGGATTGCTAAATCACAAAAAGGCAATCTTTTGCCATCAGTTAAAATTAAGGACCCAAATTATAATGAAACCGATGCTCAGATATCAATTTATAACCCGATTTCCATTGCTTAACTTTGTCATCTGATAGGCCCAGGCCACAGCTTACAACTAAGGATAAATTCTGTACGTACCAAGAGAAGAGAGGCTAGCTCTCTGCTCCTCACACACCCATACTCAAGTTAGAAAAGCTTTGCTACAGCAGAACGACACAGGCAGGCCCCAGATACAAACTCATTGCCATCTTCTTTCCTCAAGCTTTACTAACAGCTTTCCCTCTCCTTTCCCTTCCACCCTCATTAGCTCTGAAAGAAACGTTGTCACATCCATCTATCACGCAGGGCTTAGAAAGCCAGAAAATTAAAAACTGTATGTATCAGAGTTCATGTTTCAGCCATCAAAGCCACCAAATATTGACTTTGTAATAGACAGCCATTCTGGCCAAAGCATCTAAAGAATTACAGGTTATACATAGGATGTGAAGGTTATGAGGTCAGACCTGACCTCAAATACACTGGAAGCTCTGTACTACGGTTCTTAGCAAGCTGTTTCAAGGTGCTGCCACTATTACTGTGTTAAGGATGTTACTCTCCATTGGCCTGTTTCACAGGCAACACTGTAAAGAGACCACTAGTTTTGCATTCTACCAATTAATGCAATTAAATAGATGCAGTTTTCTTGGTTAAAACCTCTATTAACTTAGCTTAAGATAGCTTTCCAATATAAATATTGCAACCTTGTGTTATGAACAGGAACAGAAAGCGAAACCTTCCATTTATTTCAGGTTTGTTTTCTTCACTTTGTTTGTACTGAAGTTTCAGCATTCCACAGCAGAAGTTAGTTTTTAAAATTTGAGCTCTAAAGCCATTCACAAACCAAGAATCCATACCCTAGGTGCTACTGTACACAAATTGGTACTGTCCTCAGGCACAGACACGATTAGATTCCGTGCTCGTCAGCTTGCAGACCACAGGGGTTAAACAATCATTTAAGTTTCAGCCTGCAAGACTTTCTTCAGCTTTCACCAGCATTTTTTTTGGTGGTGCCTGCCACAAGAAAGCAGACAGAAAGGCAGGGAGGGGAAAAAAGGTCGTCAGGCTGCATTCAGAGCCACTGTCAACTTGTCCTCGGCTATTCTGAAGGAGGACCAAGCATGCAAAGCTGCTGTTGCAATTTCTGCAAACACCACACAAGGTTCCCTTTCATTGAAGGGAACCTTAAAGCCAGAAGTATAGCTAATAACAAGAAAAATGTGGCCAGCTTGATAGATTATTAACCCTTCCGACAGCAGCGCAGGGAGACATTGCGAAGCGTAACGAGAACTTGAAGGATTGCATGGAAACTAAACTCGCACTTTGCTTAGGCAGCTGGCTTTCAACCATTTCCAGCATGAATTGTGGGAAGCTGAATGCCCAGGAAGAAGAGAGGATTGCAGCTCAACAAATTCATTAAAACCAAGTATGATACCAACCTTGGGACCTCTATCCAGGATCTAGGCATTTAAATTTCAGGATGTCATGCAGTGTATCAAAGCTCTGGGGTTGGCACCTCAAGACTACGTCAACTACTGACAACAAAACAAAACTTCTCTTTGCTCTTTGGGTCATGAAGATCAGGCAGCTACATCTTCCACAAAAGCAAGAACAGACATTCTTACAATTTTTTGGAAACCATCCTGACTCGCTTGCTGAAACAGAAGCTATTTAATTCACTTACAGTGAAGGCTTCCCTGAACTCCACCCACTCTGACTCCAGCAATACACAGCACAGCTGCTAACCTGTCAGGAAGCATAAGGCTAGCGAGTCATCTTTCGTAACGTCAAGTACAACGCTGCAGAACAGCTAAGGAAGTTAAGGACGGACTATTTCCCGACTTCAGCATTTCAAGATCCCTGTAAAAGCCGCTTTACCATACATACATATATATAAAAAGTTCGTTATTATTACGTGCGTGCCACCACGTCTATTTTAATGAAGGATTATTTGCAAGCACCTGCCATACAGCCACAGCTTCTCCAATACTGGTACTTCATTAAAGATCGAGTTTGCTATATAATTTAAAATAAAGGTTACAGAATTTAAATTCTGCCAGGGAAAAATATTATACTGCATTTAGCAGTAGTTTTGAGTTCAAGCTTTAAAATATAGTTCCTGCAGAATTTAAAATTAAAATTAAAAAAAATGTTACAGCTTTCTTGTTTCCTAAAGCCATCTTTCAGCTTGTAAATGACAGGAGTCTTTGAAAGTGCATCGTTTGCCACATGCCACAGCTAATAAATAAAAACAAGTCACTTATGTTTTATACTGATTTTTTGGCCTTTGGAAGTTAATATGAACCACACATCAAATGGGGAAAATAATGGAAACTGTAGTTGCCACTTTTCTAGATACTACATTAATCTCACTTGTAAGACAGAGCATTCAATATGTTTTTTTAAAAAAGAAAAAACCCTAGGAAATAGCTAAGTGACAAGGCCAACTGCTTTGCAAAATAAAAGCCTTAACTCATAAACTTACAGGCTGTGTTGTGCAAACAGGACTTTACGGCCAAAGACATTTTTAAGTCAGTGGGACTTTCCTCAAAAAAGCAGAAATTCTGCTCTCCAGCACAGCTGCCACCAGCAGCACAGAAAGAGCGCCGTTCCCCTAATGGTCCCCGATCCAAGGGAAGAAAAATAGCAAGTGTATTTTTTGCAGTCACAATCAGAGGCAGCCATTTCAGCGTAAGATGACATTTGTCACTGCCACCTTCAAAAAGTTTTAGGCAAGTACCAGTATGACTCCAAACACAAACCCCTCTTTACTTCCTAAGTAAGCATGCGGAAATATTCAGATTTTTTCCTCTTCTGCTTCACAGAAGCTGAAAAGATTGGGAAAATTACTTGATCTTTATCTAGTACTTAGATCTTCAAAGAGTACAAACATTAATTAATTCTCACAACACCTCCCTATGGAATGCAAGTATCACATTCCCCATTTCGCAGATTAGGAAAAAACACAAATCAAAAGCTGAGTGAGTGACAGGACAATCTCAACAATCTTGGAAAACAAATTCCAGCAAAATATTTAAGAAGCCTGAATTCAGCCCTTCTTAAAAGCGTGCTGAACAGTACTTTCAAACCATAATTTAATCCTGAATCTGGGCACCTGAATGTGCATTAAATGTCTATTTGATTTTCCTCAAGTTGAATACGGCAACACCGAGCTATTTGTTTTAGTAAGACTGCATTCACATCTCCCTCCCAAAGGAGCAGCTAAGTAGTCAGAAAACATTCAGTAAAAAATAGTGCTCTTACCTTCTGCTACATCATCATCCACAGCGCCTTTCACCTGAGAAAAACACCACTGAATGTCATTTCCTCCTCCAGCTCCTGAAAAACACCATCAAAAAAATGAGACCCCCCACCGCAACACAAAGAGCACACAACAGTTCCCAATTGAAAATTTCAGACCACACCGTACACGCCTACTTCCTCAGCAGTGCTGTCGGCACAATTACAAATTGCCCCTCCCCACCTTTTTCCTTTACAGATATTGTTTTCGTCGTTAGTGGGCTGCCAGCGTTCAATGCAAGGTTTGTCAAAAACAGCGTAAGCACAAGCAGTAGCAGCGACAAAACCCCCCCATCGCCAAAAGCTCACTGGAGTAAGTAACGTCGCCAGTGCCAACTTTAACAGTGCATCTGAAACGAGAGTGCATGAACGTCTTTTTTCACACGATGCTTCTTCTGACTTCAGAAGTCAGAACCCTCTACAAACACACACACACACACACACACACAAACTTCACCAGTAACTGTCAGAAAAAGCCGTACATTTTCGGAAAATTTCAATCTTTCATTCGACATAAACCAAGCCTGCTACTCATTTCCTTCCTCCACAAAGACGCCGAACTGCACCTACATACTAAAGGCTAAAGAAAAGAATTTTACCACAGTTTTAGAGTCTCTTCACAGAAGCAATGAAAGCAATTATCAGCCTTAAAAAAAAAAAAAGCAGCAAATCCAAGCGGTAAAGCAAACAAGCAATCTGATGTGAACAAGTTCTACTACCATAGAAAACGGATCGGAGAGAAAACTTCAGGAACATTACTGCCTCGGCGGAAGGCAGTGATTCATTTGAACCCTGCCACCAAAACACACAAAAAAATCACCACCCATTTCTTTTGCATTTCATTCTGAGCAAATCACTGCAGGGCTGAGTACATACAGGAAGAGGCTGAAATGGGCTTGCCGCCTCCTTTTTTTTTTTTTTTTTTTTTTTTTTCTTTGAAAGCCACTGTCAAAATGGAACTTTTCCTCAACACAACTCAAACAGGCTGAGCAACAGATGGCATTTACACATTAATCCAGAGCTCTGTTATGGCTTTTGGGGTAACAAAGGATACAGAAATTACTTCTTCCCTCTTCTACGCTAAGTTGAGGGGGGAGGGGAAATCAAAGACTAGGAAATCAGAAGAGCCAAATAATCTTTCCAAAAAAGACCATGTGCCTTAGAACGTTAAGGGAAGCGCTGGAATACAACCAGAGTCCAGCCTGCATTTTTTGCCTGCCTTCATTTCTCTTCTGAAGGATTACAGACAGCCAAGCTCCGGAACCCGACAAGGCAAAGGCAGGCAAAGGCAAGCACAACCCTCCATCTATGCAAGAAACGTCAGAGTGCTTTCTTTCTGCATTTTGAAAAGGTTTGCGCACACATCTCTGCCGCTTCCCAAAACCTGCACAACCCCTCTTCCTTCCTCTCTCCAGCCTCTTCATTTGTCATTTAGCAGCTGGCACCATGGAAGCATTCCAAGGGGACAGCCTGTAAGATAAGGTGCTGCTCTTTCTACTCATGGCTAAAATTCTGTTTTTCAGACAACCTACTTGAAGCAAGTTAACAGTCTCCCCTCCGCCCCCGACTAAAACAAAAAGCGGAGGGTGGAGCCTGGGCATATGGTGTAGGGGGAAAAGGCAAGGCACAAACCCAAGGCAGCCTCCGCCGCTCGCTCCTCCAAACGCAAAGCGCTGAAAAGACAATTCAAGGAGGGGGATGCCTAGATCGCCAAATGAGGAAACGGCAAGGGAAAGTCAGGAGGAAGAGACACCTTATGCGTGCCCGCTCCCAGCCCACCGGCGGCACTTCGGGATGCCAGACGGGGAGCGGGCGCAGGGAGGCACGAGCAGGAAGCGCCGAAGCCCCGCACGATGCGATCCCCCCGCGCCCGCCGTGCCTCTCCCGGCAGCCGCTGGCGGGCTGCGCCCCGCGGGAGGGTGCGACTGTCCCCTCGGCACGGGCACGGCCGCAGCCCGGAGCGGCGCCCAGCAGCGCTGCCCTCGCTCCACCGGAGCCCAAACGCCGCCGGGAGCCGCAGGGCCCCCCCGCCCGCCGAACTTCCGAACGGCCCCCTTCCCCCACCGAAGCCCCTCCACCTCCCGGTTCCCCCCCCCCCCCCCGGTGAGGGGGGGAAGGCCGGAGGGGGGCGGGAGGGGGGGAGCTGGATTTCCCCGGAGGGGGGAGGAAAATCATCGCCGCGCTGCTGGACCCGCGAGGCGTGAGGCGGGGCGGGCCGGCGGGGCCGGGGCAGCGAGCGCGGCGGGTGGGCAGCGCGCCGGGCGGGGGGCAGCCCCCGGCGCCGGGGACAGCGGGGACGGAGGGGGCGGCGCTGCCCGCCCGCCGCCGGCCCCACCCGCGCCCCCCGCCCGGCGGCAGGGGCCGGTGCCCCGCGGGGCAGCCTCCCCTTACCTGCCATGTTGGGCTGGCGATAGCGGCCGCGGCGGGTCGGGCGGTCCGGGCGCTGCGCGGCGGGGCCGCCGGTGCCGGGCGGGGGGCGGCGGCGGGGGGCGGATGGCGGCGGATGGCGGCGGGGGTGCGGCCGGCTCCGCTGCTGGGGCTGCCCCCGCTCCGCGCCTCGCTCCGGCCCCCCCCACAACGCTCCACTTTCAAAATGGCGCCGGCCGAGCTGGGGGTGACGTCACCCGGCGGGGGGGCGGGCGGGGCGGTGCTCCGGGGAGGGCGGGGCCGCGGGGCCGGGCCGCCCCCCGAGGGCCGGGCGCGGGGCGCCGCGGGGAGGGCACCGGGCACCCCGCACCGGGCACCGCAGCGGGCACCGCGGGGAGGGCACCGGGCACCCCGGCCTGGCCCTTCCCCGCTGCCACCGCCCGCACCAGGCAGGCTGGGTCCCTGCCGCCGCCGCGCTCACCGCCCCCCGCCGTGTTTATCCTCCGTCCGTCCCCCGCGGGCGCTGCGGGGCCCGGCCACCGGCTCCCGGCCCCCGCTGGTGCACGGGGGTGAAGGCTCCGCTCTAGCTCGCCGGTCCCACTAAAGGCTGGGCTGTGGTTAGCGTCCGGGACTGGGGTAATGGGTTCAGCGCTATCTATTTCAGCTCTTGGGAAAGTCATCAGTCTCCCTGCGCAGGTGTTTGTGCAAACGCTGTCGTTCCTCCCCGGCGGGGCTGAGCTCATTCATCTAGATTTCACCTGGGGATTCATGAGCTCATCCTGCAAACCCAGCACCGCCGAACTCACCCAGTGCCCCGTGACAGGCCTCCTCAGCCATCACGCACGCCAACTTCAACTTCATGTTTACGGTTCCAAACGCTTAAGCAGCTGCTTTCCTTACAAGAAAGGCCGTTGAATTCCGAGCGGAGTGTGGCTCAAAACACAGACCTGTGGGAACTGAACACCTCTAAACACACCAACGCAGTCAGGCTCCCCGTGTTTGTGAGTAAACACCAGAAACCCACCACTGGCCCAGATTATAGGCTACTTTGGACAAAAGCAGATTTATCCCTACATCCCAGATAAACATTGTGCATGCAAATCGATCTTGGAAACAACAATCATGTTTGAAAGAGCGCTCAATATTATACAGGGCATTTGAAAGAAGTGCGACTCACCTAAGCCTGCGACTACCTGGAACCAAGTGTTTGGCTTAGTCCGTTTTGAGAGCAATCCAAAAATCTAAAAACAAACACACTGCAAGTTTGAAAACAGTCACAAGCAAGACTGGCTCTTTTTGGGTCGCTGTAGCATTAAGGCCCTTCTCTTAACACCCAGGTCCGTGTTTCCCAGAGCTCAAGAACAAATTCACTCAATTCTACAAATCTGTGGCTGCGTTTAGTCAACACCAAATTCAGAATGAAAGCTGGCATCCCTCTTTTTTCAGGGTTCCTTAAAAACCATCCTTTTTCAACCCTAAATGAACCATCCTGCAAGCATTCAGCAGGAAACTGTGCAAATAAAGTCCAATTCATCCATTGCCTTCTGTACCATTACTGCAGAATTTGGCCCTCATAGTAGAACAAGCATTGTTTCAGGAACTTCTGTTGCTAAAAAAAAATAGGGGGGGAGGGGCAAAAAGACCTGCAATTAGCTCTGTAATATAAATTAATGAAGCTTAGCACATACCTTATAATTAAAACAAAATCCCTCTTAGAAAAGACTTAATATCATGGTGCCAGAAGGATGGATCATAATTCCAACATTTCAGGTTTTTGTTTTGAACTAACTGAGCTACAGAATATAATAAAGTATAATAAATAAATAGCATTAGATCACAGCCGGGGCAATTAGTAAGACATCTTGGGAATCACAAGGTTTGCTTGGGTGTGCACTTGCTTGTTAATTCAGACAATACAAGTGTTCACACCAGTACGAATGGTTAGTGCAAATTAGCAAGAGTGCATTTCGCAGCTCTGACTCCAAGTCTGTAATCATGTACTTCTGCCCCTTTGATTTCACTGGAGTTTAAGCATTTGTTCAGGTGCTCTGGGGAGACAGTCACTGTATCCTATGAAATTTATACACAACCACCAACAGCACAAAGCTTTAACGAACATTTATCTATTCTGATCATGCTTTAATTACTAATTCTTACTCTACAGGCCAACCCCTTCAGCTCAGACTAAATACCAGGAGGGACATACAGGGACACAGAAAACAGGTCTGGTTGTATTTGTTAAAGGCCAGTGAACTATACACGGAGCGGTCAGTCCACAGCAGTGTAAAGCAGGAGCTGTAGAAGTTAGAGCTTCAAAATCAAAATGTAAAATGTGAGTGGCAGCCAACAAAAATACATATATTAATGTCAAATCACCGGTCAAACAACTAAGGCCCCAAAGAAGAAATCCATCAGCTAGTCAT
Organism: Falco cherrug; assembly: GCF_023634085.1. Taxonomy (NCBI): domain Eukaryota; kingdom Metazoa; phylum Chordata; class Aves; order Falconiformes; family Falconidae; genus Falco; species Falco cherrug. Next base: position 4,580,789 of record NC_073714.1, on the reverse strand, counting down.
GCTGTATCTGCTTTAGTTTCCCAGTAATTTGACCCGTTAGACAAGCCTGTAATGAATTACAACAATTCAGTTCAGAAATAAAGGGAGTAATTGTCACCAAAATTATCGCTGGAATTTAGTAATAGCTGAGCCATCTGAGGTCACATGCAGGTTAACATGAGGGCAATGTAATTCCCTACAGCATTCTCCTCCGTACTTCATTCTGTCTAGCTTGAAGTGTCTCAGCAAGAGGCTTCCGTAGCTTTTTGGCAGCGCGTTTCACAGCCTTTGCTCCTAGAAAATGTTTGCTAATACTCACCCCGTGTTTCCCCCTTCTTAATTTCACATAATTGTCTCTGCTTATATAGGCACCTAATTAACAACATTATCAAAACAGCGCTGAGTCACATCGCAAGGCTGCCATGTGAGAGTTGATGCTTAGCAGGTGGTCAGGCAGACCCTGACTCTGCAATGAGTTTCAGGCAAACTGCAGGCGCTGCCAGTCCCAGCCCATCCAACCTCCTCCCGCCACGCTAACGCTGACCTCGCTCCGGCGGGTAGGGCCCTAGCACCGTTTGCAGCGTGCCAGCCGCCACGCCGGAGAGCTTTCTGCACGCGTGCAGAACCTGCATTTGCTTTGTGTGACAGTCAGGCTTTCCTCAGCTGCCAAGTTTGTTTTAACCAGGTCCCACCTGTAAAGCCCCAGCTGCCAGTCACCAAAGATTTTCAGCTAAAACCAGGGTTTAAGCAGGGGCTTAAGCATTTCCAGTTCTCTGCCTTACTATCCTAAACTTCAGTGCTACACGGAGCCATCTATTGCACCCTACTTCACTACTACAGTTCCACCAAAGTCACTGGGGTTCATTTTTGGAAAGAGAAAAAAATCAAGTTTCTAGCAGTTCTGAGCATCTGTACTGTTGCTAAAATACTCAGAAATGGCATAAAACATCATCCTCCCCTGATCGGTCACCAGGCAGTTTAGCTGAAGATCAAAAGCAGAAGAGGATGGTACAGAACTTTCAGGTCACTTTGCAACCACCAGTGATTTTCTGGAGAGCCTTTTCCCAAACAGAAGAACGTAACAGCACTATCTAATGGTTCTGTCACCGTGTGCCCCAAACTACTCATCGCCGAGCAAACCTGTGCAATGAGAGCTCACTAATTCTGGTCAACAAACAGCTTGGGTCATCTCAGAAGTGTAAAGTTCATTGGATTAAAGCTCTGCTATTACAAGGGGAAGCCTCAGCATTTTCTTTCAGAAATTACCAAGGCTTTTTTTTTTTTTTCTTCTTCTTAACTTTAGCCTGGTGCAAGCAAACAGAAAAACTAATTAGGCGTGGAAAGAATTTCATTATGTTCATTAAAGCAGTAGTTTGCAAGACAGGTTTAAAACTAGCTCCAAAGTTGATTTGCTTAGAGCAGGTCCGGATTACAATGATCGAAACCACAATTTGAAAAGTATTAGTTTAAATGGATTATTTAAGCACAATTTGTACAGGATTCATGCACCTGAATTTTGGCAAGAGTTTTATATTAAAGCAAGTGCAAAAATACATGCAAGGATACAAGGAAAACAAGGCTTCTGGAAAAGAAGAAAAAAGGCCTTAGAGGTAGACAGGAAGCACCTGTTTGGAGGGAAGAAAACAAGCAGTTTTTAGCTGGGAGAGCTTGTTTGGGAAGGTAGGAGGCGTCCCATTTTTTTCTGGTTAAAAAAATAAGAAAAGAGGGCTAACTTGAAATGCATAGAAAAATTATGTCATTATTTTTAGGTTTCTTAGTACTCCTTTCCCCCTCCCCCCTCCTATTCTATAGGAATAGAAGTCCAACTAAAATTTAAGAGAACTGTTATGGGAAACTAACAATCCTGCTGAAACTAAAACTGCAACCACAGGAGACGATAGGAGATTCACAACACCTAGATTTAGCCCTTCCTGTAACGTAGGAGCTGCAGTTAACAAAGCACATAGTTCAGGATAACTTGGCACCTCAAATCTTCCACCTCAGGATAATTTGCACAGAACTTAAAACTCTGAAACCTACTAGCAGCAGGAAAAACAAAAAAGACAAAAGGAGAACAGTCATGCTAAACTAAGCACCACAAACACAAGGCAAGGCGCTCAGAAAGTGTTTTTATTCTAAGAAGAATGACTAAACACTGAACTACAGTACCAAAAAAAAAATATCTGCAGCACATCCACTACCAGGCATTTTAAAAAAGCAGATTAGATAACCACCTACTGGGAATAGTCTAAGTAGAGCTGCTCCCTGCCTAAGGGTAAGAGATGCCTTAGTCCTTCCCAGCCCCAGTTTTCACCATTTTACAGAGAAACCACATTCTTCAGCTTAAAAACACAGTTTCTTTGTACCAGGGACAAAACCACGATACACCAAACCCACTAAATCCATACTCAGAGAACGCTTTTAAAAGCATTTAGATTTCCTTCTCCTATAGAGATTTCGAACGGGGATAATTGACATTCCTTAGTCTCTTTGAACACACTGAGATCAATGAAAGGGACCACGAAAAACACCAACAACTACAACAAAAAACTATCTTGGGGAGAGGGAAAAACCCAATACTTCACGCACAGACTTAACTGATGACATGCTGCATCCCTAAGAAGCGCAGAGTAACTCACAGGTGTAGCTGTCACCCCCTTGTAAGGCACATTGCAGGAAGGGGAGGAGCTGAGGTACAGAGCTGCAAAGGACCTTGAGCAGTTTTTGCTGGGGGTTGGTGGGTTTTGGTTTGGTTTTTTTAAACCTCTAAACTCTCAAGGCCTATAGACAGAAGTGTTTCTTTTTGGGGAAAGGTTGTACTGTTACTGAGGGAACAGAAAGGTTTGGTTTTCCTTACTGATAAGCCTGCACAGGTGATCTAAATAAGCAAAAGAGAAGCCTGAGAGTTTTATGAAACCATTTTCTTTAACAAAAGCAGGAAGTTGAAAGCAAGTGTGTTAAAAACGCTGCCGTCTATAAGATTTCCCTGTTATTTTTAATAGTGGTGTTTAGCATCTTCTATTTAAGTTTCCTACTAAGGCAAAGTACTTTTATGCCTTAATTAAGTTAACAAGCTATTATCCTTCACGATGAGCTGGAAGAATTACACCTGCGTGAGTTTGTTTCGAAAGGGATATGTAAATACAAGTCTTAGCTCAAGCCTTGTAGTTATCTTGCAGGTATCACTGAAGCCAGTGCTACTAAAATATGCAAAAAAAGCCAACTGATCTCAAAGGAACACCATCAGCTCTTTGGAATCATGTTTTTGTACTTTGAGGAAGCCTGTAATTTTACCAGCATTTTGCAGTAAGAAGTTAATTGCTAGCTCTGTGTGGTGCTAGCAGGGTGTATGAACTTATCACATCAGTGATCTGACTTTGCTAAGAGAAATGTTCCTTAAAAACCATGGATTGTGGGAAGTGATGATTAAATATGTAATTTGGAATAAAATGCCACTGTAGTCTTTGAACTCAAGTGTTCTTGCTCTTGATCCTAGGCTTTAGACAAATCTTGTACTTTCAATCAGCTAGGTGTTGCTAACTTGTGCTGTTTAAAGGGTGTGAACAGATTGAAGTCCTAAGCCCTGGAATCATAGAAAGACATAAGAAGTTCAGCTGATATTTTTCAAGGAGTTTTTACCTTTTGATTCCAGGCGGGTAATGTGAAAACGTGAATTCTAAAAAAAAAAAAAAAAAAAAAAAAAAAAAGCACATGCAAAGACATTACTTCGTCACAGCTCTCTTCTCAAGCCATACAAGTGGAAGTATTAGTAGTAACTTACTCTGAGTAGTAACACTATCGCTCTAGTACTGCTTGAGTGATGCATGCAAAAAATGACGTGTGCAGGTAACTGCTTTAGTCATTCATTAACTTACTCCTTGAAGTATGAGTTCATTTACCTTTTGGTTTTGTTTTTCATTAACAAAAGCACAGTATTCTAGGGTATTTTTTTTTGTTTCAGACTTCATTTCATTTAGTGAACATTATTTGAGTATTTGCAGCTGAAACTGTTCTGAAAAGCATTCTTCGCTTGCTTTGCTTTGTCGCACAGTTCTTCTGGTAGCAGGTTTGTAAGGATCTGAAGGTAATGCCAGGAATGAACTGAGAGGGGAAGGAAGGGAGGCTGAACTAGCAGAATGAATTGTTCCATTCACATGGCTTTTCTGCTAAGGAATAAGTTAACATTGTAAACAGGAGAGAGGTGTGGTTTGCAGATCAGACAGGAAATCCTTAGTTCTAATCCTTGCTGTGTTGTTGAGTCCCTCCGAGACCTTGAGAAAATGCTTTCTGCTCCTATTTTTTTATTTGGAAATAAACTGGGGATGGAGTCTGTCTCTCAGTTAAAATGTAACACGCTTTACAAACAGCTCACGGCACACAGGCTTGGAATCCACTTGGCTCCTTGTCTGAGGCTGTTTCCCTACCCTGCTCTGAGGACCAGGGACCTTCAGGGGCCCAAGTCATCAGTGCACACGTATAGGCTTTGTTTTGCTCCCGCGCAACAATGCAAAGCAGATGCTTTACCAGGGATATAAGGAAATGCAGCCTCACAACCAAGAACCATTGTCTGGTGTGATTTGTGGCCAGGCAGCCTGCGCTGCCATCCGTTGCACACGCTGTGGCTGCGTTTAGCCCTGCTGTAAACAGATTTCTTAACTTCTCTCCCTCGGGTTGCAGGGAGCACACCTGCGAGTGAAGATGGGTGAGAAGGGGTTATGGCTGAGGAGAGCATGTTCCTTGGGAGGACTCTGCCGTGTGTCAGGCCCTCGTTAGAAGCCGCAGGCTCTGCGTGCTGAGCGGTGCGGCCGGCTCTCGCGCCCTGCGACACCGCATAGCAGATGCTGCCCGTGTCTGATGCAAAACGCCCTGCAACCAGCAGGTGATGGTGCTGGGCTGGTGATGGTGCTGGGCTGGGAACACCGAAGAAGCACAGAGACTGGAGGTCAGGGCAGAGATTCTGAGGGTTTTAGTGCGGATTCTCTGTATCGAGGTAAACACCCTTGTAAGGGAGGAATCAAACTTACAATCTTATCATCCTGCTTTAACCGGGGAGAACCTGCAGTAACATGGTCTACCAACAGCAGCATGGAAAGGCGAAAGTCCAGGCTCCTAATAGGCGTGCCTTCGCCTCAGGTTTCTCACTTTTCCTATAACTAGTGCTTGCAGCTGGAGTTTCAGAGTTACTGAGCACACACCACTCATGCTAGTCCAGAGGAGCCCATGGAAATGTTTCCAGAACTGACAGACAGTTTTATTCCATCACATAATTAGAGAAGGGAAACTCTAAATAAACAGTTGTCTGTTACTTCCCAACACTTGTTGGCTTTTAATATAGCTGCAAGCATTTCAAGTTGTCAAAACTGCTGATAACTGTTGCTGAAATGTGGAGAGCTTTCTCGGTATTCTTATTTGTAACTATTTTTATTTTAAAACTCCTTTAATCCTTGCCCTGAAAAGCTTTGTAAACCAGGCTTAGTTTGAAAGACATCTCACTTTGAGAAACTAAAGAAACTGGGTCCTGGTTTGCATATCTTTTGTCCTGAGCTTGATATGCTAGCCTGAATTCAGCCATGAAGTTTTGCATGTGTAGAACTCTATTCTCATCTAGTGCTTAGTTATAAGAACCCACCTGACCGATGGGAATCTCTCTAGTTAGACCAAAGACATCTTCCAATGTTTGCAGGGTCTGTTTTTCCCATGGTTTTCCATTCCTTCTTAAGTATTTTCCACATATTCCCCTGCTTCCCTTCCTCCCCTTCCCCTTCAGAATTCAAACTGTATCTTTGATCCTCGGAGAAGCAACACCAGAACAAAAACTGCAGCAAGCCCGGCCAGCTTCTCTTTATTTTGTCTCCGCTCTCTACATGGAAGCACCGGTGCGTGCAGATGACCCAAGTAACTCTCACGTGGTTTTCAAGAGCAGAACTCTGATCACTAAATTACATGCTTATGCTTTAGACATTCTCAGCTTGGCAAATGGGAAGCTGGTTACAAGATACCAATGAAAGGAACAGTTAATTAGAATTAAGCCTGCCAATATGTCTCGATATTACTGCCACAGGCAACTGCTGCCATCCAGGAGGAAAATGTATTGCTTTCTTTAAGTGAACTGCAACACATTCAAGGTCTGCAGTAGAAGGTCTGGCTTAAAGTAGCCGTGTAGAGAGAACCCCTGAGAAATAGGAAAAGGCCAAGCTGTTTAACAGTGATGCTTGACTGGCCTACCCTAGAGACTATTTAAAAATCCTAGACAACATTAAACCCTGAATTACTCTGCATATTGACCTCCCCCCTTTCCCTTTCAGTGCCTTTAAAATCTTTGCACTTACTTCACTACCTGGAATAGAACAAGTTTTCCTTTGATGTTCCCTATACCTACAGTATTTGACATGATCCTGTTCCTTGCTTTCTCTGCCACTAAACAGAGATATCTGGGTATTTCTATCCCTGGAAGAAAAAATTTATTTTTTAAACTAGATGTTACTCCGTAAAAGACTCCAAGAGGGATGGAGGAAGAGAAAAATAAACAACTCCTTTACTGATACTTGATTATCAATTCATTTAAACTACATGAATCCTGTTCTTGGGCAAACACAAGTACGCAGAAGCATACTAGAAGTTCCTGCTTCTAGATCATCAGATTAATTGTCCATATTTATTATTGTTATTCTACTTCTATTCTCTGTTGCTTGATTAAAACCAGTATACTCTCAAAAGAGCGTATTAAACGTGATGCAGAAATGCTCGTTGCTTTGGCTAATGGCCAGCCTTTCCAAAAACCACATATGTTCTAACACTCAGGTTTAGACTTAAAGCTCATCTTCCCTGGCATGCAAGCAGCTCAAACAGTAAGCGGGAGAAAAAAGTGGAAATGTGGATTTCTACTCCCCCTTCCATAAGGCGTTGGTATTTTCTCTAGCTCCATCAAAATCTCTTTGTTTGTGTTTCACTGCCCATTGTTTAGCTGTTGGTTACCCCAGCTGCACAAATACATGAGATACATGCTCCGTTCCCTCCTGAGGCCAAGTCTCAGAGAGCGAACATGCACAGCCCCAAGACCTCTTGGCATGGGGCACCTCAGCCATTCGTGATCTAAAATTAGACTCCCACCTTCTCGTCATTCTATCATCAAACCCTGATTTCAGAGTCCTAGGACGGGGAAGCTTCTCTGACACAGGTGAAGGCTGGGCACACAATCCTGAAACTTTCTTGACAAAAGAAAATGAAACAGTGTTCATGTAAATGTGAATGTGCAATGAAGTGAATTTCAGAACTAGAAATGTTATCGCTAAACTAGCACAAAAAGTAATAATGATTTGAGTATGCTGTGCCTTTTGTTTGCTCTCACAGAAGTCAATATAGACAGATCTTCATTATTTTCAGTGACATTTAGATCAGGCTTTACACACAGACCAGGCCAACAACTTTTAAATCAGGTATTGACAGGTGAGCAGGATGTTTTGCTGAAGTACAAAAAGGGAAATCTTGGTCATGATTCATATAGTTTTAATACTTGCATGGGAAACATAGATGAGAACAGGAACAGATGGCTCCAAAAGGCATCCAGGTATCTTTGGAAAGAGCCATCCATATCAATCATGTGGAATTTAGAGCATGGTCGCAGAAGGACGCAAAATCCAGTTAATAAAGCTAACAAGTCACTGCACTGAGATGCAATGATTATTCTCCTAACATTTGCCTAGTGTGTTGCATGCAAAGTGAAATGAGTTCATCTGAGCCACTAGTGCAAGATTTAATTATTAAAAAGTGGTTCAGTCTGACTTCTTTTACTTTGCTTAACAGTAAATTGAGAGCGTGCATGGAACTACAAGTAGTATTCCTAGCATTAAGCCAGGCCACTGGGTAAAGCTACGTTTCTGCAGTTTCATTGTTTTTTCCTTTACGGTTACTGAAGTAAAAAAAGTAAACTTCTCCCATCCCCATTGCTTAAACCAAAATGAGGTTTACATATTCCTGCTCTGTGTCTGTCCGCTTCCCCACAGTAGCTTTTGACTCAATGATACATTTCAATTAGGTTTTGTAGTATTGGATGCTTCAAGGATATTCAGCCGCTCACAGCTTCAACGATATATGACAGAGCTTGAGTTCCTGCCTGCTCTGACACAGGCTGCACAGTGAATTCAGGCTTATTAAACTCTAGAGAATCCACACTGGAAAAGTGATGTTAAAATGTTTGGTCTGTGGGAAACACCTTAAAGTCTGCCTCCCACTAGATGGCAGAGAATCCAGCTATGAGGAATACGTATCTTGGAGACCAGACTTCCCCAGCTCTCCTGCTTGTTTCTGCTTTTGCTGTGTGCAGAGCCTCCTCTACTTGCCTTCTGTTGGTGACATTGAGTCCAAGGCTGAATAGCCCCAAGGCAGAGAACCACAAGGTCAGAATAATCAGTTTGTCCCATTCCATGTTTTATCATAATTGCAGAAAGCTCTAAGAAAGTGGAAGGCACATGAGAGATACTCTTTGAAAATACAGAGCTGTTCTCCAGGCAAATCCGAGCCACCGAAGAGCACACATAAATAAGCAGTACCAGAAAATTACCCTCTACCCAAAAAGAAAAGAAAGGTTTTCTGGTTTGAGAGGAGCTTCATCTTTCCAAAACTTGGTCACAGTCCAAACTGGACAGCAACTACAAATATTTCCCACAAACTGGAAGTTCCCTGGACTCTGCAGGGGCTCTGTGAAATCAACAGGCTTATCAGTCATGTTTCCAATAGCAGGCAGGAAATTACCAAGAACATCAATTCACTGAACAACTCCAGGGGGTTCCCATGATGTCTGACTTCCCGCAAAACTGCCAGGATAACTGCCTTGCTGCTCAAGACCATAAGCCTTTACGATGCAAGTCTCTAATCCAAGCTAAGCAAGGTACCAGCTTCCATGCCGAATGGATCAGGCACCTCTCCCTCCACAGACCCCGCAGAAACAAAACTCTGGCTCTGCCGATCAGTCCTGGGCAGCCCGGGTTCAGCAGAAGGGAGGCTGCCGTTGCATCGGTCTTTCTGACGGTAGCAAAGCTCACAAAACAGTTCTGTAGTTACGTGGGCACGCGAGAAGGATGGGTGCAGGAACCATAAACCAGTTACAGGCAAAGCGTCAAAGTTTATGGAGCTGAAGCCTGCAGCGCTTCAAATGGAACAGTTGGGTCTCCACAAAACAGCGTTTGGTTTCTCAGACTATGTTTGAGCTGTTCTTATCGATATTGTGAACACAATAGTGAGTTTATTCAAACACACTGATGGCAATTATATTGTACCATACCTGGAGACAAAGCTAACTATAACATTTTAGTTTAAAAAAAGAATGTAGTCTCCAAGAAATGATCTAAGATAAGAAGGCAAGGTACAATGTTTTGATTTTATTTTTCCTAGTATTTCCCACAAGAGACTCAATTTAAGTTCTTGTTCTCTTTGATTCTGTCCAAGATCTTGGTCTGTCACATTGCAAACCAGTGCCCTAATTAAATCTGTTGCTGGCCATCATCAGCAAAGGCCAAGTCTCCTTTCTCTGTACTTTGCCAAACACCAACAAAAGTGTTTTGAAAGGCATTAGTTTTTCACTACACTGTAAAAAAGTGCATTTCAAAGCTTTGAAAGCTTTCCCTTCTGCACAACATAAGAATAAAATTTAAACCTCATGAAATCTTCTCTGCCAGCTCTCGCCCAACACTATGGAGACGAGCAGATTCTTTAGGGATCCTCGGCAGAATGACACAACACAGTTGTTGCAATCAAAATGGTTTATGGGGGTGCATTACAAATCAGGTCGTTTAAAAAAGCGCTAGCATCCAATACCCTCTGCAAACCAAACCAGCCCTAACCGTAACTTCAGTTCAAAGGACATGCCAAAAGCTCACTGCATCCTCAGGGGAAGCAGAAAACCGTGCAGGATCCCAGCCCTACCACCCCCCTACAGCCCCAAGGCAGCCTCACCTGGAGTTCGCAGGTTTTATGTGTGTGTGTGTGATGTTACGCATCCCTGTTCTGCCACATCAGTCATTCGGGTTGGCCTGGGTACTCGGCACCCCTCGGAAGGGGGAGCGGGCAGGTGACCTGCTGCCCTGCAGTTAACGGCTGTCCCCACCATGCGGGGGGTAGCAGCGTGAGGGCCACAGCCGCATGCCACGTCTGAGACCGAAGCACAAATGACTCGGCGAAGGTCATTTAGCACATCAGCGACAGGGCTAGAAAGCGAAGTTTCCTGGCTTTCCCATCTAGTGTCTTGCCTACAGAGCAGAAGATGGAGTTTTGCAGATGTTTCGAGTGGGTTATTAGCCAGGAGATCAAACCGAGGGCAGCCAGGCTGCAAGGTGCTGTGTGTTTTGTGAAATCCTTCAATCTGACCTCAGCCGCAGGTTTTGAGCACTTTGAAATCTATCTGTGGTCACTCAGCTCACTTTGGTAATTCATGGAAGAGCCAAGAAGAGATCACAAATTGTGTGTTCCTTTCCCCTTTCCTCTGCACCCTTGTCTCTGCTCTCTTGCTCAAAAAGATCCTTTCATTTCTCAAGTCATCCATGTAGCCGCTTTCATTTTCCTGTTTTCTCATTTTTTTGCCACGTTTTTGCTCAACGCTCGTCTCCTTGTATTAGATGGAACACTGCATAAGGAGGCAATTGTTTGCTTAAAGCACTGTATCTCTATTGTCCTTTTAGAACAGTAATGAGACAACTGGACTTTGGATCTGCCACAAGAAATTAGAGCAGCCGTCACGGAAAATGAAGCTGCAGTGTTGATTTGCAGAGGTCTTTTCCTGCAGCAGCTTGAAATAGATTCCTTCTCTGCTTGCTCTTCTGATTTCCCGGTGTAGTGCCAGCATCAGCATAACTGTTGCAAGCAGCCTGGGTGTAGCACTAGTTTCATCCCCTGTTGCCAAATATTCAGTTCCACGGAGGCCGGCCACTCCTTCCCTCCCAAGTGGTAGGAAGCTGCTGATTTTGAGTGCTGTGTTTGCCATCCACACAGCAGGGATTTTGTGATGTGGAGTGCTCTAAATATAACGGGACTCCTGTGGAATAAGTACCTTTTGTTGTGACCGTGATGGGTGTTTTATTTACCAGGAAAGCCCTGTCACCAGGAGTGAATTCTGAAATGTATTAATTCTGGACGCATTGCCGAATTCCTCTGTAGCTGATGTGACATTGGTCTTGAGGGGGAGGCTGGGGAGGCAATAAACGGGGGATTGGAAAATACCATCCACAGGGCCCAACCTGACAGCCCTACCTTCGCATGATCCAGAACGATGTTTATCCAGTGTTACTCCCTGCATTTAGAAATGTGGGTTTGGCCGTGAGACAACTCAAACCAAGATCTCCATGAGGAGCATTCCAACCCGCCTAGGACTTCTGTTGACAGCAGAAAGAAACCATCAAACCTTTGTTTTCCCAGCATCTGATGTTTCTAGGACTCCTAAGGAGGGCACAGCTACATGTACTGATAATTATTGTTATTCCTTGTTTTGTTCTGATACACATCGACAAAACAAAATAATCCAGATGAATGTTTTCACTTGCATCTTGTCAAAAATCATTCCGGAGTTGGATGTGAGGGTAAAGAAAGTTAACTGATCTTGGAAACAAGCTTTATTCCATGGTGATCTGCAATCCCAATGATTATATATAATGCTTCTTAAACTGAAACTGCCTTTTTTTGCTTTACAGGTTGTATTGATTTTAGGATCTGCTTCACGTAGCACTGAAATACAGCCATTTCTGGGGTAGATTTTGAAATCTGTTTCACGAAAAGGATTACAGCACAGATCAAAAAGGAGCTGATTCTAAAGTTTTTCTTTGTAAAAATCAGGGTAAACTCTTTCTTAGAAGACTGACAAGGAGTGAGGGGATCTGGATTTTGTTCTCTGTTCTGTTTCACATTTATTGTGTGAGCTAAGCAAATCATCTAATTTCTTCCTTCCTTTTTTCTAAAAGCAGGAACAACAATGGCTTCTTTAGCTAGGTTCATGTATTTGGGTTTTCTTAGTGCACGTAACATTAAGGAGCCTGACTTCTTTTTGCTATACAAATGACTCTTTTATTGCTATTTGCAAAGTAAGGCCTGAATTTCTTTTGGACCTAGGTGTAAAATGTATCCTGGGTAAGATTTTATGTGGTGTCAGAAAAACTGTAAAAGAAAACAACATCAAAACATTATATAAATCTGGGAAATTCGAGGTGGGGAGTAATCACCTTTCCTGGATTTTGGCCAAGAGCAAAGAAAATAACTCTCTGAACAACTGTTGCTAAAATATGCAGGTTACAGTACCTCTTTTTAGAAATACTTAACCTGTGGAGGAAAACAAAGTCATTGTCCCTTTAAATGTATACAAGTAGTCAGGATCTTGTTTTTTAATTCCCATCTGAGAAGGTGTAGAATTTCAAGGGATGTGCCAAGTGCAAGGGCATGATGCTGGATGGCTCCAAAGAGAATGGCCACTTGCTTGGTTATTTTTGGGCACATGAGTACTTCAGTCAGTGACGCCAGCATTGCAGCTGTAACAAAGAGAGGCTTCTGTTTTGTTGTGGAGATAAAACTTCAGTGGATGCACAGAGGAGGGGTGGAAAAGATGAGGGAGACTGGATGCCATGACCCATATCCCGTTTTGCTAACAGCATTAATTCGCTGTTTAATTAAATAGTTAATTAAGTTCAGTGTGTAGGCTGGATAGAACAATTAATTGTGCACTTACTGCATTTTTCAATTTGTTTTAAGAAAACAAAAATCAATTCATCATCATTCCCTGGATTTTGCTTACCTCACAGAGCACTGATCTAATCAATGTGACAGATACTAGCTGCCCTTTGTAGTATTAATGGGTCATGGTAGAAAAGAATCCCATGCTTTAGGGAGAGTATTTAGAAAAGATGGAAAATGTACTAAAACAAGGAATAGCGATGTGTTTCAGGTCAGTTTTTTCAAAGAGCGAATTTCAGTAATATAGTTGAAGCAGGGAGGAGGCTAGGGAGAAAAGCCTGACTGGGAGAAAGATGTTGGAGAGTCATAAAACAAACACACACTAGCAGATTATTTTTTTTTTAATTTTTTAGGAATATCTAAAGGCAGAATGCGAACATCCCCTTATTTTTAGTGGGAATGTGAGCTCTTTGTTATAATGCCATGGAACAGGAGGGAAACCTAAAGTTAAAACTAACTTTCAAACCTGTCAGAATTTATGTGCGATTTCCAGTTAATAGTAAGTTTTTGTTCCATTGTGACCTTTTTGAGGTAGGGGCTTGACAAAATCTCATAATGCTTCAAATGAAAACCCCCACTCTTGCCCCTTTGAAATCTGTTTTGGGTCCCCCCCAGCATAAATCCTAGGCAGGCTTGGTCAGGTCTCTCCCATTCATATGTTCGCAAAGGTATGTGGCATTTCAGTTAATACTATCGTCCAGCAATACTTCCAAGTTGTTCAGAGTAACTCAGGGTATTTGTCCTTGATGTACCTAAGGTGAACACTTGGTGTGTGGACAGAGCGTTAGCTATATTAGGATGGCAAATTTGAGATGGGAGTTCACGGTTCTGGATAATTTCTATTCTAAGTCTCTGTCGTCAAATGATGAGCCAGCACGGCTTGTAGAACAGGGAATGTCTTCTCTCCAGCCTTCTCTAAGAGCATTGGTTTATACTTCACAATTTTCTTATTTTTTAGGATGAAATCAGCCAGGAGAGGGAAGCAAAAGCATAACCAGATGAGACAGATGTGAAACAGCAGCAGTCAGATAATAGGCAGCTTCCTTTAGGACATTTTTTACCAGTATCCTAAAAACAAGATGTGAACGGGTAAGCAGGAATTCTGAATCCCGTGCACGTACAAAGCTGATTAAGCAGAGGCCTGGGTAACTGAGGAATAAAATAGATTATTATTTCTAGACTATATGTTCAGCCTAGCCCAGCTTGTAGACTTTTCTGCTACTGCTATGTGGATTGCAGTGAGACTCTAGCTTTGTCTACAGTTAGAAGTTATGTTGTAAGTGTGCCTGTACTGGGGAGTGACCCCCCCCCTGGTTCTCCTCCTCTCCATCCATAGTCTCGCCATAGCATGGAAGACTGTGAATGTCAGCGCAAGCAATTCAAGTCTCACAATGAAAAATAAATTGTACCAGCTTAAAATGTGTTTTGTGATACTTTAATTGCATGGGTATTGGAGCTTTTCCTCACCTAATTAGTAGTAAAAGCAAAAATACCATGACAAAAAGCACAAAAGTTTTGTTAAAGTTGCCTGGTGAGAGCAGCCATACAGGTAACACAATAAAAAGACAGTCCTAGCCTTGGAGGAGTCAGAATTCATTATTGGCAGGACATTTTCTGAGTGGGCTCTATAACCCCGGAATCTCTCCCTGGTTTACTCACTAACCTGAAAAAGGTACGTATTTGCAAGATTTTTGAAGGCAGAGTATGCATTTCCAAAGTTGCTACTCAGTTTTGAAAAAAACAGGTAATTCCTGTTTAATGCTTACCAGTGAAGCTGTGCAGTGGTGACAAAACTCAGGGCAATATAATGCCGATTACATGGACGTTAGGGGCATGTAGCAGCTGCCTGCAATGCTGACAACTCCAAATGAGTAATTAAGTAAAGTACTGCAAATAGTGGCCTTGATTCCAGTGAGGTTTGCACCTTTCAGGACTCTTCTCCAGTGTTGTGAAAAGATTGACTTCAGAAATTCTTGTATTTCAGATAGGTTTCTGTGTTAATGCATCCAAGGGGAAAGGAAATGGGCTGGAAAAGGTCAGCTGAAGAGTAGAAAAAACATTTTATTATCTTTTCCTTGTCTTTACAGAACCCTTCAATAAAATTGCTGGTTTAATTTCTAAATCAAAGCTAAGTTCATGAATCACTGCTATTTTATTACTACCCCTTCCATCTTGGGTAGGAAATGTTTTATATAACCATGCTATGTCATGTTTTCAACTGAGAAAGGACACATTACTTTGCTTCCCCATCATCCCAAGAGATATTCTGACCCATAAAAATGATAATGTTACATTATACACTCATATTAGATATGCAGTGAAATATATCCACTGATTGTTTATCATGCAAGAACCTGAAAGGTGATGACTGAAATTATGTCCTCTTTCCCGTCCTCATGACCTCTATCTGTCCCATATCTATCCATTCATTCATAGGGACATTAGAAAAGCTAAAGAATGGGCCTTGGAATTCTTCGTTGGGTGGTGACCCCCCCCAAAAAAGGGCTGTTCATAAGTCAAATCCAACCCATTATACAGGGTTATTTGGCTCTAAGAATACCTGCTGGTTGTTGGACCAATATTTTGAGTGTATTGGTGTGCTGTTGTGAAATGTTGATCTTTTTGGTTATGGCAAGGCTTATTTATATGTGAAACAGCTCTGTAAAACAAAATAAAAAATAAGTGTCTGTGTGATCCCTTCCTTTCCCCCAACATCTGCGAATAAGTAGTTCCCAAGCATACAGAAGATACTATCTGTAGCAGTCTCCCAGTAGCTAAAGGGGCCTACAAGCTGGAGAGGGGCTTTGTACAAGGGCATGGGGGGACAGGACAAGGGGGGGGGTGGCTTTAAACTGCCAGAGGGCTGATTCAGATGAGATATTAGGAAGAAATTCTGTGCTGTGAGGGCGGCGAGGGGCTGGCCCATGTTGCCCAGAGCAGCTGTGGGTGCCCCATCCCTGGCAGTGCCCGGCTGGACGGGGCTGGGGGCACCCTGGGCTGGTGGGAGGGGTCCCTGCCCGTGGGGGGGTGGCGGCGCTGGGTGGGCTTTAACATCTCTTCCAACCCAAACTGTTCTATGATTTTCCTTAGAGCATGGTGCGGGATGTGCTAGCAGTGCAGCCTGGGGAAGCTTGCTCTGTTGTTACACGCGCTACGGATATAAGCAGGGACCTCCAGGCTGTGGTTAAGCCAGTGCTTTACGTGAACTCTGATTTGGTGGTGGTTGCTAACAGCTTTTGATAGGGATTACACCAATTATTAAACAGCCCGTAGAACACAATACAGGCATATAATGAAGGGATATGAGAATTACCAAATTCTTTCCAACCTGAGAGCCATTTCATAGAGCATCTTTCATGTAACATAGCTATCCTTTGAAAGAATTGAATTCTTCGGAAGGCAAAGACATCCCAAAGATGCCACTTATGGCAAAAATATCCCCTTTCACTCGAATACTGACTTTTAATCTTAATAAAGCTCTGCAAGTAAAAGCTGGCTTTGCTGGTAATAAACAGGCCCATTAAAAGCTATAGATTAGCAATACACACATCCCGTTCATTATTAAGACTTGTTTGGACTCAATTATAGCTTTTCTACTGGATTTTTTTTAAATTCATCCTCTAGGTTTGTCTGGCTGCCTGCGCTGGGTGACAGCACCGTAGAAAACTAATTAATTCCTAAAAGGTTTTTCCCATAAGGCAGGTTTCTGATGATGCTGAAGCAACCATTGGGCTCCTCTGTACTTCTCACCGAAAATCTGCAGTAATGCTGCCACCTATGGAAAATTTCACAGATCCGACCTTCGCAATCTGGCTAATACATTTGCAGCTGTGAAAACAGGATTTGAACATGCGCCTCTGATCTGCTGATAAAACTCCATATTTTTTACTGGTTTTTTGTTAACCTAGACATGAGGTGGCTCAAATTCTCTTCCTTCCAAAGAAATTAGGTTTGAAATTGAAATTGCTTCCGGAAATTGGTCCTTAAGACAATATTTTTGCTTGACAGTGGCACCTCAAGGCCCCGACGTAAAATACCGCTGCCCCATTAATGCTAAGTGCTGTAAAAACATCAGAAAGAGCCAGGCAGCAGTTCCAGCCCCCATCTTCCCTGGCACGGCTGAGGAAGGTGTCAGGAAGAGTTCTTTCTTCAGGGATATACCTTACTCACTGCGCAGATATAATGCATTTGCTTTGTGTGTACGTGAGGGGACATACAAATCCATGATTTGGCCCTACAGGCCTTGCCCTGCCGTTTGGCGCCATTTTGTGTGTCACCAGTAGAAACCTGATGGAGATGGTGCATACAGGGCATGGGGAGAGGCCATGTTTTAGGAGTGAGGGTGATGCAGGCATTAAGGCCCAAAGCACGTTTTGGCACTACTCATATCCCACCCTGGGACCCGCAGTGCATGAGGGAAGATGCTGAGGATGTGCAAGAAAGGTGCTGAACTGCCTTTGCTGCCGAGGGGCTGCACTGCAAACCAACCCCACAGGCTCGGGGCATGGCCGCGCCTGCAAACGCCTTCTCCTCAGCAGGACACACAGCTTGCCCCCCTCCCCAGCCACACACGTAGCCTTGGAACAGGGAGCCCTGAAGGAAAAGTGAACAATAATATCCACGTTACTTATTCCGTGTTGTGAAGGGGGAGGAAGAAAGCAGCTTTAAAGGCTGTGAGGGGAGGGAAAGTTCCCTCAGGTGCGAGGTGCTGCAGGTGCCTCCACTGAGCGGCTGATTGCTGAGGGGCGCCCTGCGGGGCTGCTGAACCTTCCAGAACTCGGTAGGGCAGCTCCCACCTCTGAGGTAAAGCGCTCTCCTTGCCTGAGGCTGGTCTTTTCTGCCAAACAGCCACCACATGAAGATATTTTTCTAGGTAGGAGGTAATCTATTTTGCTGTGGGAGGGTGGTGGGATGTGCCTTGCCTTTTGTAGTGCTTGAAATGTTTTTTTAACACTGGTTGTGGCTGATTCTTGTTGGTTTGTGGGCTGTGGTACTGCTGAAATGGTGGTGGTTTCTGCAGAGCTTTTGGAATGGTTTGGGAAGGGCTGTGCTAGGGCCTAGGCTGTCCCCCTTTTTTTTTTTTTTGTTATAATAGCTATTTTGCCCTTTTTGTGGTGTTTTCTGTAGCTGGATTGCTGATGCAGTTGGGTTTACTGTGATCAGTATAATGGTGAAATAATAGTAGCAAAAACTTCTCTGGAATGTTGCTAGATATCTTGAGGTAAGGCACTGAGGCCTGCAGAACAAGGAGTTAATAAATATTCACAAGTGTTCTGGTTCTCTAGCTTGATTTTTTCTTGTTGATATGACAAATCTAAGATGCTTCTATTACAGAAAAAGTGTCTACGAGTAAGGCTGTAGCTACTGTGCTTTGTATTCTTATCTACCTAAATCCACACTGATATTCCATTGTCCATAAACTATCACTTTTACCAATTTTTCTTGTGTTCCCTCCCTGTGCGCCCCTCCCCCGCAGCCCCATTTCTAGCTAATGGGATGGTGCTGGGAGAGCAGGGATGGTGCTGGAGTAGTTTTGAGACCAAAGACTGGTATGGATGGGTCACGTCTTTTGCTTTGTCTGTGCCAAACAGAAAGAAGAGTGTTATTACACAGGGAATTAAGGCAGCACAGTCATGGTATGATCTTCTGTGAGAGCGGGTACAGGATTTCAGCAGCTCTGTAGAAATGCAGTAGATGCAGTAGACTCCTGAGCATGAATTTCTTTGTTTTGTTTTAACCCGGTAGTCGCTTTTTCAAAGCAGATCTGGTGTACTTGCATTTCCCCAAGAAGGGATGTCTAGATTTATTTTTTTCCTGAGTAATCTCAGCATTCCAGTTCTCGCATTCCCATCTGAGCATGCATAGCTGATGGGGGGGGCACTGAAAATGGAGGTATAAATTGATTACTTTGCAGATACAATGATACTTCTATTAGATACCCTTTTGGAGAAGCAATATTTATTGGGGCCTTCATCCTACAAACTGCTTTTGTTGTACCTGTATGTACCCTGAATTTTGTGCTTGTATGTACCTGTATGTACCAAGCTTGTGCTTGGCAACTGTTCAGCTCATCTGTGGAGCGCTGTTGCTTTAAGTGCAGGAGACAATGTGAGGGGCACAGGAAAGCCCAGTCTGGCTTAAACAGGGCATTCGTTGCTGTTGCACCACCTGGTAGCAAAGGGCAAAGGTTCAAATACTCAGGTGGTGCTCGTAGGACAAGATTCAGCAATTGCCATCAAGGGGTTTTGTGTCTGCTTAAAATCTGGCACGCAGTTGCTTCAGATGATATTGGGCTTGCAACACTTGGTTTATATTCTTGCTCGTATTGGGTGGCTTGCACAAATCCTTTCAAATTCCTTTTCTTTTCTCTTGCCATCCCTTGGGGAAAAAGAAAGTGACTTAGGTACTTCCAGTCTTTGTAGACATTTAAAAAATGCGGGGTAAAAACTATAGAGACAGATCTGTACTTAATTGAATATGCTGCAATCTGGCTGTGACCTAATTGTCTGACTCTTAAGTGTATTTTGAGGAGGTTAGTTGTCCCATATGTTTCACTTTTGCACAGTGAAACATTTTAACCAAGTTCTTTATTGAGCAAGTAGCTAAAAATCTAATGTGTTCTACAGAAATGCTACAAAAATTCATGTCTTGTTCGCCTAACAAGTTGTTTTGCAGAGCGATTGCCCTTTTTCTTAGCCTTTCATTAGACGGCATTAAAGACTTATCCAGACTGAGTAGTTTCTGGTTAAAAACATAATTATCTAAGCTACCCTATATTAATGCATCATCTGAGACTCAAACAAGAATCGGGGTCCTGCTGAGCCAAGGTTTGTGAAAGTAGTTAACAAAGATGGGCAGTATCTTGTCATGTTTTTAGTGTAGCATCAAGCCGAATGCAAGAAATATCCAAATAAAAAGTAAGAAAGTGGTGTTAGTTGTTGCTGGGTATATTTCTCTGTGTTGTATATGTGCAGCACCAAGCATAAGAGGTTTCTGGTTCCCGGCAGTACAGTGTAATGATTCCAGATTTGAAAAAATCAGCAGACCCAAATCACATCAACAGTTCATTCTATGAATTACAGAAACTTTTTGCTGCATTAAGCTTTTAATGTCTGACTAGCACACTTGGAGATGAGTTCAGGCGTCAGCCCTTCTTGGAGGGGTGTTGGAAAAGATAGCCCCCTAAGAGCAAGGATGCAATGAGCACCTGTGTCTTCCTATCTTGAGGAGTCTTAACCTTATTGTTGGGGTAAGGTGATGTTTATTTTGTGCTTGCCGCAAGGACTGCGTGAGGGATGAGTGTGGCTGTTTCCAAGTGTTGTCAGGTAATCCGTCTAGTCTCAATGGGAAGTCTGTGCTGTGCAGGAGTTGGAGGCTGGCTACAGCTCTTGTGGCTTCAAACTGGATGTATCTATTTCTCTTTGGAAGGGAGTAAAGTGTGTTTCTGGAGAGGAGGTGTTATGGTTCTGAAAGTTTTGGTGCCCTCTGATTATAACGTCTGGGTTTTTTCCCTCAGTAAGAAGCAGCAGCATGTGCCACCCCACGCTGAACATGTGGTACCCTTGTACCACAAGCTGAGCGCATCTCCTTGGCCGTATATTGCGTACAGCTTCATGCTGAGGCCTGGACTTTGTTTTGCAGTGTGCAAAATTTATGATCCTACTGCTTGTCACAGAATTCCGCACTGGATTCCCAGAGCATCTGCTTCTGACCTGGTATCTGGGGTGTTGGCAAGACTTAAAACCAACATATTCTCTCCTGAGTGTCTTCCCTTTTAACTCGGGTTTAGGGACAGGGCTAAGGCAAGCAAGTCGTGGGCCCTGGGTCTCAAAGGGGTCCCAACAAAACCAAAGTGCCACTCTGAAAGTCTTGGTGTGATAGCTTATGGTCTTTTTTTTCTGGGAACAATTATATGTTTGTAACAGTCCACAGTGACAAGAAATATGTCACCAAAAAGACTTGACCCATCTTATGGATTATGTAGCAAGTTGTTGGTGAATGTGAAGACACACACTTGCAAGTCAATGTCTTTTCAGCCCAAGGACTGTATGCGTGTTTAGCTGCAGTGTGTGGTGATGTGGTAGAGCAGGAATGTTCAGAGACTGTCATCTGAATTCATGCACCGTTTTTGCATCTAATGGGGTCTGAGGCCAATGCTTCTTAGTTTTGTCTAAATGGGACACCTCTGATGCATTCCAGACTACTAGAGATTTTTGTCTTGCTATTGTCGCCAAGTCCTCAAATACATAATCCAAAATGTCTCTTTTTTTTTTCCCTGAGAGTTTTGAATACACCTAGAAATATTAAAAATATAAGTGTATAGCAAAAGTCAGACACTGCAGATGGAGTTCAAGCCCTATACTGTAATGTTAATTTTTTTCCCCACAAATGTTTTTTATGCTAACTGCACAAATGCATGTTGGTGATGAGGATCCTATTGTGCTAAGTGTACTGTAAACGCTATAAAGAAGCTACAGTGTTTGTAGTTTAAGAGGTTTAAATACAATGTGTGAATGTAGCAAATGCTAGTGGGATTCGGGGGAAAGACTTTGTGGGCTAAAACTTTTGAAAGGAACTCAAAGGAATAGGGTGCTCAAATACCTATAGAAATTGGACCCTAGAGCTTAGTGAGAAAAGTGGCAGGAATGACTCCTAACTGTTCTTAATCACTCCCAGAGCAGATGTTTTCAGTCCAGAAATCCTGGTTTGCCTTGATCTGCTTTGTAGAAAATGAGAACAGTTATTGTACAATGGCTGATCCTGTAGTAAACATTCCAGTCATCCCTCTCCATTGAGTATAGCCTCTGTTATTTCACTAGCAGGGTTCTGAAGCTACTCCACATAGCAGCAAGGTAAAAGAAGAGGAAAGGTCGTAGCTCTTGGTATTTTTTGAATTAGTTTGACCATAATGTATAACTCGCCGAGATCCGTGACTATTTGGCAAGTGTAAGCTAAAACAAGTAATGGAACTGCAAAAGTAACTAGTGAAACAAGGGTAAAACTAGCAAGGTAGCATGTGTTGCATCAAAGAGTTGTAGTCCAAGTGGAGGATATAATCCTGCCTCTTGAGGAGAATACTGCAGGCTGTCAGCGTCTGGTTCTTGGAGGGTGTATTCTTGGCTCCAATGTTACCCTGAACCAGTTCTGTGTTGGTCGCTGCAGGAAAAATTGCTGTAAATGCTTGTGTGCACTAGTATCCTGGAAAGCAGCCTAGGCTGACATCATACAGGATGTCTTGATTATATCAGTAGCAGATATCCAAAGTACTTTTATTTCTTTATGGCAGTTTCAGATACGCTTTTTCTAGTTGGAGTAGAACTGAACTTTGCAATAAAGAGTCATGTGGCCAAACACGGTGACTTTGATATCTACTCTCTTTTTTTTTTTTTTTTTTTTTTTCCTGTCACCTGAGGATTTTTAGTCACACTGCAAAGGCACAATACACTGACTTAGAAGGTAGGGGAAAGGAGATGGATGTACTTCATGTTGTGGAATGTCTCGTTGGCAAAGTCTGGGATTGTTGATCCTCTGGTTTTTTACTCTGGTGTCTTATTGATGTGGTCTGTGTAGGCACCGAAAGCTGTTGTCTAATCCAGAAGGTAGTTTCATGTGGTGCAGAACTGCTCTGGGGTGGTGAGGAAGATGCTTCTGTACAGAAGCAAGAGGAAGCACCAACTTCAATCCTACGGCACCATTTGTGCTTGGAAGGGGTAAGAGCCCCGGTGTGCAGGAAGGCTTCTTGTAGACCAGACTCTATGAAACTTGGGTTGGACTGAGGTGGTCATGTCTCAACAAATCTTCCTGAGCAGGGCTGTTAAAATTGGGCTCCTGCTCTAGTGACTGGCATTGGCCCCACTGACCTACAACACTGGTGCAGTGATAAAAGCAGTCCATCCAACCTGCTGAATTTACACGCACGTTATACAGAGCGTGTTACTGTCTTAGAGAAACTGCTTATTGTCGGTAATCTCATACTTGGAAACAGATGCTATGTCCATAATTGTATTGCCAAAATATGCACCTTAAATTAATCAGCGAGGTCGTCACTGGAACTCCCAAGACAGTAATTTGCATGTGGTTTTTGTTGGGGTGAGTTGTTTTGTGGGGTTTCTTTTTTTTCTTCTTTTTCGCCAGTGCTGGCAGCTAACCAAGTGCTTCCTATCTGCAGATGGTGGCTGACTAACGGGTGGTGGCACCAGTGTTCTGTGACAGGTAGGAAACAGGCTGAAGGTTGCGATGTTTTCAGTTAGTGGTGCTGTTTATCTCATTCTGCCACTGGTGCTAAAGTACTTGCACAATCTGTGTGCACGGAGATGCTCTCCTGTGTGTGGTTGTGCTACGTGGCAAGAAATGTTCTACCCTCTTGGACAGCAGATAGCACTGTTAATCAGTAATGCCAGGCATGAAAATAATGGTGGAATACCGAGTCTGCTCTGAACATAAAGACCTAGCAAATATTTCTATGAAATGTTGCATGGGAAACAAAGTGTATAGTTACGTGACTCAAAAGTGGGGAGTGGGAAGGCCTCATAGGAATGAGTTTGAACGTAGGATGTTATAAGGAAAAAAAGGTTAGATGGGAAAGCCTGTTGGAGTACCAAATGGTTCAGAAGACAGAAAGGGCATCTATACTAGAAAAAGAGTTCTAGGAAGGCCTTTCTTCAGGGTTACGTGAGCAGGAGGCGTTATGCTCATTCCGTGAGCGCAGCTTTCTCTGTGTCGAGAATGGGCAGCTGCTTTGTAATAACAACTAAATAACCATGCAGCATAAAATGCTATCAGTGCGTATCAGACAGAGCTATCGAGGTTGTTCAGGAGTGACGTCTAAGCAAAGTTCTCTCAGAAGAGGATGGTGGGAGGTTTATTTACTCCTGGGGACATTCGGGTGCTGCTGGTGGTGTGACTGTGCAGACCACAAGGTGGTGGCATTGCCCAGGTAAACGGTGCGTGCAGTGCCCTGGGTTTAATATATTTTTTTGTTTGTTTGTTTGAGCTGCAGGTTTGTCACTTGTGCAAGCTTTGTTTTGGGAAAAGAAATCACATGTTTAATATTTTAATCTGCTGCATAATTAATCAGGAGTGTAAAATACACTTCTTGATGGGAAGGACTTATCTTTTTTTAGAACGTTTTTCCTCTCCTGCTTCCCCCAGCCCTAGTTATTAACCAATTTGAATAACATTTACCTGTCCTACAAAAGAACTGAATGCAGTTGTGCTCTGGAAAACAGCTCTGGGGACTGGGAGAGTAGGGTTGACTTTGTGGCTTCCTGTGTGATTTCAGGCAAGTGGCTTGAATTTCGTGGACCTCTGTTTCTGACACGTAAATTGGCACTATACCATTCCATCTGCTGTTCTCTTGTTTACTGTGCAGCCTCTTCAGGCATGGCATGTGGCTGTGGAGCCTAACTTACTATCATCCTGTCTCTTCTTGAGTATTTAACGTAGTCTCGTAATCTTTGCAAAATTAAGGGTACAGCACCAAAACATCTTTAGTTTGATTGTTGTTAATAAGCTTATTCAAATTGAGTGACAGGGGCTTAGTGGAGATGTGCAGCAGTGGGAAGCCCATACTGAGATGGTGCTGAGCCTTATTCCTTGACCTGTGGACTGGAACCATGAATGAGCCTCCATATTCCCACCTTAATAGTATTTTAGAGATCTGGCTCTTGTCTTTCTACCTGAACTGTCAAGGTTCCTTCTTTAGGACTGGGATCTCCTGCCTCTGTGGGCACACTGACACCTGCCATGCTCCCCATGCTTCGTCCCAGCTTGTTCAAGGACCTAATAGTGGGATCAGTTTAGATCACCGGTTCAACTACATGGCCTCCTTCTGTTCCTTCATCAGTCTTTGTTTTCCAGGATCTTTCCATGGTTTCTTTAAGGGCCTTTCTCCAGTGCTATCAGAGCTGCTGTCTTATTGGCCTGTTTGCCATCACCTTTATCCTGACAGCAGTGCAGACTTAGTTGAGGTCTCCTTTCCCCTGCACATGCCCTTACTTCTAGATCATCTATTGGCGTCTGAGGAGAAAGTTGCCTGCCAAACTCTTCAGACTTTGGGAAGTTTAAAACAAGATTAGTTGTCTTTTTCCTTTCCTAGGAATTCTCTTGATCAAGAGATGAGCTTCAGGGGGGGGGGGGGGGGGATGCAGATCAGAATTCATCTGCTTTGCTTTGAAGAGCTTTAAACTGTGTTATATGGATTAAATCATAGAATTGTGATTTTAAATCTTTTATCTTTGGCATCTGTCAACCGAATGGTCGGTAAGGACTTCTGCTTTTACATTTAACCTGCAGGCATATGCCTTTTTATTTCTTCTAACTCGTACTTCTTGACTTGCGCACAGACTTTTGAATACTTGGACTTTCTTTCTGGGCCTGACTGCTCAGCGCGAGGGAAATTTGTTCTTATGTTTGGGATTCTACTACGACAAAGTGTAAGGCTGCTGTGCGTTGTCAAGTCAGCAGTCAGGTGTCCCAAGTGCAGCTTCGCTATTGCTGAAACTGATGGCGAAACTTTCACAGCTCACCCAATTCCCCAATTCACTGTCTGTTGTACTTATGAACAACAAATGTACCTAATGCTGGGGGACAGGAAACCAGTGCAGGTGTTAAAACATGTCAGATGATCAAATATTTAGTTCCTATCTTAGAAAATAATAAGGCCAGGTGTAAAACAATGTTTCTGTTAACAATTAAGACTTGCAAACTATATTCCCCACTTGACAAAAAATGTGGAAGTGGAAACTTTCCAACTGTTGAGTAGAACTCTTAACATTTTATCAATAGCTGAACTTTTCCCTCTAATGGCAAGCTAAACCCATATATTTATATCTGTTGTAAATGTACATGTGTTAATGCATACTGTATACGTGTTAGAGTGTATAAGTGCAGTGATTCAAGTTTTTAGATAATACTGTAAATACAAGTGAATGTTCTTGGCTCATTTAACCATACTTGGTGGAAAGGCAAAGGTTATTTTGTTCCCAGCCCACAGTATGTTCCTTAAAACAGGTGTTTGTGTCTTGGCTGTTGATGGCTTATTTCTTAAATGTTGCTATTTTGTAGGGTATGTGGCAAATGTGCCAATAATTGAGCCTTGGGGAAATATTTTCAGGTATTCGTGGATAGCATTGTCCCAGAATCCAGGAGCTCCTGAGATCCGATCCCACCTCTGCAGCTGACCTGCTGCAGCTTTGACTTCTATGAGCTCCAACTTCCTCTCTTACTGAACAGGAATGATGCAACAGCATTTTCCTAATGTAGGTGCTCAGAAAGTTGCCTTGATGCCCCTTAATAAAAAGGGAGAAATGGAACAAAGAAAAGCATGTCAAACAACCCACTTTGTAGGGCTTCTTGATATTTTGTGACAAGGCATTTGACATGCGTGCTGACTTGCCTCGAAGAAAAACCCATGGGGGTGTTGGATAAGTGTGTGTTACACTTGGGTATTCCTTGAAATGAGTTTTGTCAACTTGTGTATGAATAATGAAGAAACAACCCATTTGACTATTGCTGAAATCTACTTTTATGGAAACTAGCTGGTGGTAGTCAACAAAAACAGGAAAACAATCAAGAAATGAAAACTTAACGGGAAACGTGAAGAAATTAAACAGGCCAGTTCTTCAAAAAGTGCTCTTTCAAATTGGCCTAATCACTGAAGAAAATTTGGTTCTTGCTTTTATGATTTGGAGGTGTGAAATGAAAAATGTTTGTTAAGATAGACTTATAAGAAGACTAAGACTTATTAGTTTATACGAAGTATTTTGCCTAATTTGCTGTGTCATATGCTGATTACCCTGCCTGATAAAAAAACAAAAACAACAGAATAGCAATGGAAACAGTGGAATGTGGTGGGTTTGGGGGTGTTTTTTTTGCTTTGAAATGTAGGTCCTTACTGCTTGGCCAAATCTGCTTAAACTGCATGCTATGCAAGACTCATAATGCCCAGAAAAAGTCTTGTTTCTTTATTTCATCTTGTAGTCTTATTTCTTGCCACACTCAAGTTCTTTTTGGAACTCCTTTACAAATTGTTATGAACAGCTTAGCACAGGGGAGCCCTGGACTCTTGGTTTGAGCCTTCACATGCTGTTTGAACAGGGGATGATAATAAAAGTAGAGATTTTTCATTGTCTGGTTTCCCAACCTATGTTCTTGTTTTGTGTGCCAGCAGCTAAATATGAGAATAAGAATTTCCTTATCCATTAGAAATATATATTTGAAACTGGCAGATATGTGTGAAACAGATTTCTTCCTTTCTTGTATTCACTTGATTTTTAAAAAATCAAAGTGTAATAGGTTTTCTGTCTGTTTTCTCACTAAAAACCAGTAAGGCTGTGTAATTACTTAATGGACACTGGTCCTACCCTTAAGTAGGAAGTGCTGGCTGCCTGTAGCAGCTGGCAGAGAGCCAAAGCAAAGTTTGAAGCTGTTTGATACCTGCAAAGGCCTTTTATTGCCTGTAGGCTCTGTCACCATTAACGTTATTCATATTCTACATGGGGAAAAATAAGATGCCATAAACCATCTTGTAAAATGGGTTTCCCCTCCGGAGGCTGTACACGCTGTGCTGCGTTGCAGCTCGGCCTTCCATACGGTGTGTGTTCTCGTTACCCGGCCCCCTGCCCGGCGCTCCCGCTACAGTCATGTCAGGGTCACCATAGCAAATCCTGGGTGTAAGTGGGGGGTGCCTGCACACGGTTCAGGGCGAAAGCTAGCATCAGGCCTCGGCTGGAAGATTTTCTCTTGGGTAACAACCTAGACTACTGTGTGTCGGAGGTTCAAGAGAGTCTCAAAGCTTGTAGCTGTTGGGGCAGAAGCTTGCAGGACCCCAGGCACTTTTTAGGCTCTTGGCTAAGTGTAAGGCAGGGCCATATTCGAGGGTGCTGTCACTCCTGAGGTCGTGTTCTCTTTCCCTCTGTCCTGTGGGTGCTGGAGAATAGCGCATTGACCAGACAGGGGACTGTAACGAAGGGGAAAGTCAATATAGCAAGTCTTTGAAAGCAAGTGGCTGTCCTGAAGTTACTTAATAGTTTCACTGTGTGGTCTTAAGTGTTCTGAGTTGAAGTTATACTTTCTCCTTCTGGCTTCCCTGTCTGTGCCTCTGCTTTATTCTCTTTCCCCTCATTTCTTCTAATGTTTGGGTCATGAGCAGTGCAGTGAAGGAGCTTTCTCTCATTTGGATTAGACTTTAGTTACTAGCATGATATACAAGCACAAAGTAAGTTGATGGCACCATTGTGTGGTGTTTGTACCTCCAACTTGAGATATCGGTTGAGGTAGCAAGCGGTTGGAAAGTCTTAAAGGTGTATGGCATGTACTTGCTGTAAGCAGGTTGCTTAGCCCATCCATAGCATTGGTAACTTCCAACTTTTCTGGTGTTCACTTGCATCAAGATGATGCCTAAGTAGGCTTGCTAGAAGGACATGGCTGTGGAAATATTTTCAAATGAAAGCTGGAGCTTGTTCTTACTAGAACTGATTTTACTGCAGATTATGAATGGAGGAAAGGAAATGATATGCCATATGCTTCAACATATTCTAGTCTTCATATGCTCTGAACACATGCTCTTGAAAACAACAGAGGGTGTTTTCCTTCCCTAAAGCCAAAGAATGCATGTGGACCACAAAGCTGCGTCTGCTCAGGGCGGTGGTCTGAAACCCTCTGAACCTGCTCATCTGTTCTGTTGTCACTGATGCCCTGTGAACTTGGAGTTGCCAAAGGCTTACTTTTTTCTTTAGTAAGTAGCTAAAGGGGATGGTACACACGGAGGACTGGTTTGCTTCCACTCTCCTTCACCCCCCACCCCATATTAGCCAACTGGTACACAATGAATCTATAAAGCTAGTGCTGCCTGTCACGAAAGGACCATCCTGAATAATGGCATCTTCTGATGAATCACAGATAATCACAGCAATTCTTCCATCTACAGAAGAAACACAAAGTAAAGGGAAAGACATCTGAGCTGATACAATGGTTTACTGTAGTTCTTGCTATGATATATCTTGTGCTTTGTAATGATGTTTACAATGGCTAAACCTGCCCACTGCCCAGCCTGGCTCTTCCTGGGCATCACAAAGGTGCCTTTTTGTGTCAACAATTCTTCACCAGCATGAGTCTACCTGACCTCTGTACTTGTCTGTTACCAGCTGATTCTCACTTGATGCCCTCAACTTGATTTCTTAAATTTAACTGACTTGAATCCTCAACTCTGTAGAAAGAGATCAGCTTCTCATGCTATATATTAATGGTGTTTGGATTTTTCTCCTGAGCAGTATTAGAAGAGATTTAACTGCTTGCCTAGGTGTAGTACTGCCAAACGGTCTTGGGCCTGTCATCTTCTACAGGTGCGTACAGGTTTCCTTCTCCATCCTCAGGTTCCAGCTTTCCTGCTTCTAGTTTCCAGTTATGGAAAACATGCTTGAGGAGCCACATCTAAGGCTGATATACAGATTTACTGTGAAACCTACTAAGTATACAAATTTACACTATGTCTGTCAGAGGCACAAAGCTAGCAAACTATTTTTTTTTCTTTTTCTATTGTAGTAGCTTAACTGGGTTGGGAGTGCATATGGTACAACTTTTTTTAACAAAAAAACCCCAATCAATGCTTTCTCTTGAAATACTTTAATAGTATCGGGTTGTTTAGTCAAATAAATTACTTTTCCCTACCTAACTGATCCCGCTGATGGAAATGTAATGCTATACAACCAGGCTGATCAAATCCTTTTAAGTAGCAGAACCATTTAGGCGTGTGCAAATTTTGAAGCGTTATGTTTAGCCTGCCTATCAATACTTAAAATCAGTGATGAAAGAAACAGTTCAAATGGTAAGCTATAATTAAATAGCACAGAAGGCATAAAAGTCTGGGTAGATTTCTTACCTCCTAGAAGATAATGTTTAGACTAAACTAGATCCTCATGACTTAAACTCTCAAAAACAGAAGCTCTGAATTTTACTAGTTATGGGATCTGAACCTTGGAGAGACATGTACAGAGCAGTTGGTGTTACGTACCATCAGCTTCACTGCTTGTAATACAAGTGCAAATGTTTGCAGGATCAGAATCTGGTTGTGTCATTTGGCAGCTTTAGAAATGCCATGTACCGAAGACCAGTTGGCTTTACAAAGTTGGGTGTGTTAATAGTTCTGTTTCACCAAATAAAAAAAAAAACCAACAACAAAACAACAAAACACCTTCTTCAGGTTATTTAATATAGTTCAGAGAATTGAACTGTCTTTCCAAGTTATACTGAGCTTTTAACTGCTTCTTTCTTGCTTTATGGGGAGAACGTAGGAATAGTCAAATTAGATTAGGCTCCTCGTGTATTGTATCTTCGCTTCCAGCACCAAATGCTTTAAAAGAAGGCACAGGAAACTTTGCAGGAGGCAGATGTTTTGATTATTGACCATCCCCAAGACATATTTTCCTAATAACTAGTTTTATGGCTGTACTGATAAACTCCAGTCAGGGATTCAGAATCTGGTAAGTGAGCTTCTACATTATACACCATGGTTAAAGCTAGTTCTTCCTTGAAGAAGCCTGCAGTTGCAGCCCCTAATAATATAACCTGTTTTTATTTTTTAAATCTCATAGCTCAGTGCCACTTTCAGAATTGGTTTGCGCTAATTTATGTAACTCTAGGTTGAAAGTAGCCTGCGTCAGCAATATATCCGCGTCCTTGGGCAGCGTAGACTGCCTTTGTAGTCTTCCCTGAGCCTGTACTAGACAAGGTTGTTAGTGCACATGTGTTACATGACCTGGGTACTACTCTGGTTCTTACAGACTCCTGGGTGTTGGAAAAATGGTCCAGTGAGTGAAAGATGGTCTTGTACCTGCTGAGCATGTTGGCTTTTATTCTTGTGTACTGTGACTTTTTTGGCCCCTCAGCTTCTCAGCCTGTTGGATAATAATGCTGCATGGGTTAGGTGAGTTTCTCTCTGCATGTACTTTGAAAGCTTTGCAAACAGTGAAATTTAGCTAGAAAGGCTAACGAATAAAATCAAATGCTATAATCAAGCTCATAATGACCGCTCAATAACATAAAATTGATTTGATTCAAACCCTGTTGAAGTCAAAATGTTTCCAACAATGTACTAGGCTTTGAACCATTCCCTGTAACTTCCTGTATTTTTGTGTGTGGTTAAATTCTGCGTTTATCCCAACAGTGAAAGGTTATTGGAAAGGCTGAGGTGGCTCTGCTTACTTACATCAGTTATATGAGGATGAAAATCGGTATACTTTCCCTATCAAAAACAAATAGTTCTTTGAGAAGACTGGCCTGTGTGTGTATATGCATATATATGTATGTATATGCCTGGGAAATGACAGAACTTTGGAAGCTGAAGCTTTTCTAGGTAGCTAGCCCTAGCTGGAGGCTGTTCTTTCAGCCAACCAAAACAGTACAACAAGACGGGCATTAGATATGTGCCCCCCCCCCCCCTTTCTATTAATCAGAGGCAAAACTGGCACATTTAGAATTAAACACAATTGGCATATTCCTGTTACAATACTAGTTTGCATCAAAGTAGTTTGCATCAAAGTAGCTTGCATCCGTAACTTCAGAGCATCCAAATTTAAGTGTTAGGCTGTACTACTTGAAAGAACTAAAGAAATTTGCAGGTGTTTGCAATTCTCTTATTTTAAAAACACTTTAAAAATCAAATTTTGTATCTAGCAAGTTGCTTAGGGTTTGCTGACTTTTAAGCAGGTGAAGTGTCCCTGTGGCATCGCTTCAGAGTGACTATTCATGTAATTAAAGTTAGACACCTGTTTAAGACAGAGCTGCATTGAGTTGAGTCAAGAAATAAAAATTAGGCCCTTGCTGTACAGATGTTTAAGCATGAGGTTAAGCATGTGTATATTGTCAAGTAATTCTTGTAAGACCACTCGAGTGACTAATATAGGTTAAGTGCCAGTATAAGAATGTCTGTAATACTGGGGGCCACTTTTTATTTGGTTCATATGTTAATGAATGAATTAAATTCTGATCTCCAGTCTACGCTTACCCAGTTTCTTGTGGAGAGGCTGTGTGACAGCTGGACTTGGGTCATAAATATGTACCTGGAACTAGAAAGGCTATGATAACCTAAACCTCTCTTCTTCCTGGTGAATATTTTAGATAGTTTATATACAAAGACATATTGAAAAGCTGACCGTGATTGCTTTCCATAAACTGCAAAATGAGAGAGAGGATCCCAGCACAAATATACACCCACTTAAAGTATTTTTCCTGAATGTGCTTGTTGCTTCAGACCTCCATGTGGTTAGAAAAACAAACTTCAGCACTAAGGCTTCTCAAATCTGCATTATAAAATAAAATGGAACATACACTCCCGATGGTAAAATATTATTTGCTAACGTGTTCCAAAAACCATGCTAGGCAAAAGGCAGTAAAAGTATCTTTAAAAAAAAAAAAAGTTGGATATAAAACCTAGCAGATGTGTTTTTCTGTTCTAGTGAAAAAAGCACCTACTTACTGGAATGAATGGGAGACTCAAAAGAGGATCTGATGGATACAATATTTTATCTCTTTTGGGAAAGTTGAGGTGGAGAAGTTATTAAATGTTTACTTAAGCATTTGTAGGTTTGAAAGCATTCCTTTGTTCACTGCTTAAAAATTTAATTAGTAGAATCTCTGAAACTTGCACATTTTGTAAGCGCTGATCAGTGTGGAGAGTTGCCTCCAGTAAATAGTGCCTTTATGATACAAGAGGGAAGGGGGAGAGAAAGAGGGAGAAACCAGGTATAGCTCATGATTTTACAGCTATAAAACCATGTTTCTGGTTATTTGCTAATAGCGGGGGAGGGGGGAGGGGTGTTGGTGGAAAGGATCAATTATTTTATACTTGGGGATTAAACTTTTTCCAGCAATCAAACAGGGGAGTTTTCATCTGAGAGAACCTGCATGTTGATTACATATATTATATAATAAATACAACCGAAAGCATTTCAGTGCTTAAGTCCTTGTTTTGCATTCTCCATTTGCAGTTAAGAGCTCTGTTTGCTTTCATGATTTAGTTGCGTGCACCTGAACTGCTTTAAACCTCTCATTCAAAACGGTTTAAGAAGCTGCTTTTTTTTTTTTTTTTTTTTTTTTTCCTTTTCTTTAAGCTGTGATGTTCATACTTCAGTTAAATCGAGGGTCTGGTAAATCAAGAAGAGCCTTGCATCAGTGGAGCAGACTTCTGGTCCAGTGCTGTACGCAGTGCTCTGCCTGCCCTCTGTGCACTGCTCACTACCCGAGGCCAGAACACAGCCTGTTCCTGCTCCTTGCAGCCCCGTTTCTGTTGCAGGCTATCCCGTGCGAGTAAATATTTTGTTTATGCTTATGTTAGGCTCTTGAAAGTTATTTTCGGGGACTTCTTTGTTTGTCAGATACCGTTATCTTGCCAAAAACGTGATTGATGTGTGCTTGAACATGAAGCATTTGCATTGTGAATGGCTTGAAGCTTAAAGGAACATTTATAACAGACACATATTTCTAACTGGTACACCTGTACCAGAAAAATGAACCTTCCAGTGAGATTACTGGGTAAAGAGGGAAAGATTAGTTATCCTTCTCCATTCTGGCACTGATAATTTTAGCATATGATTCGTCCCCTTGAGACACCTGAAGGACGGTGAATTCTCACAAATGAATAGGAACGAGAATGAAATGTTTCTTTCCGAGTGTTGTCTTTAGGCGTAGTTTAACTTTCTCCTTGACGTTTTCCCCTTAAACGTTACGAGAAAACACGAGTAGTTTAGAGTTATGTATATTTAAAGGGCTCCGATATTATCTTCAATGCGTATGTTTCTTCCTGCTGGGAGTTACTAGGATGTGTCGAGTCGCGAAAGTTGACTCTGGTGAATAAAACGTTGTTTAAAAACCTACCGACAAAGCCGAGCATCCCGCTTTACCACGTCAAACCCGCCTCACCTGTCAGGGTGACCCCGACATGTGCAAATGAGTGTGGTGGTCTGGCGGGGGACCGGCCCTTCCTGCAAGAGGAAATGAGCAGCGCCCAGCGAACCAGTTGCTTTTTCTTTTTTTTTTTTTTGCTTTTTTTTTTTTTTGCTTTTTCCTCTCTTTAGGACGAGGAAGCAAATCGCTCGAAGCGATTCCCAGGAATGCACACCGCGCATCGTGCGGGAGCGGCAGGAGCCCCGGGCCGACACCCCCCTACCCCCCCCCCTACCCCGCCTCCATCCCGGGGCGGCTCCGCGCCGCGCTGGCTCCGTGCGCCGCCGCTGCCGGCCGGGAGCCCCGGGCGCTCCGGAGAAGCCTTTCCCCGAGCCTTCGCCGTGCTCTTGTTCGCGGAGCCGGGGCCAGGTGCGGCGCAGAAGATAAAGCTGCTTCAGGCTTCCTGCTCCGTCCTCGTCCGGGCTTGCGGGGCTTTTCCCCAAGCCGACGCGCTCATCCCTGCTGGATGCCAGTTACCTGCTGGGGGAATCGGCACCGTTAGCCGAACCGCAGGGACCTCTAAGGTGCAAATCCAAATTAAGCGGTGGTTGCACTGGTGTAAATGCTGCTTGTACTCAGCGAATTTACATCAGAAGAGTCTGAGAGATGGGCTTTTCACGAATTGTTTTTAAACCAAGTGCTTGAAACGGGGAACCTAGAAAGGGAGTTTATAATGTCAGAAGTGTTTAGTAACTCCTGTCCTCTTAAGATACGCTGCGAAGGAGAGAAACTTAGTTGGGGGGAGCAAATTCTCCCCTTGAAAGCCCGTCCTGTGGCAGGAGTCGATGAGCCGAGCAGGCGCGGGGCTGTGCCGCCCGCGGCGCAGCGCTTCCCCGGCGCTCACAAAGCTCCCCCCGCGGCGGGGGGGGGGGGGGGGGGCGGCTTGCCCCGCGGCCGGCAGGCCCCGCTGGGGCAAGAGGGGAAGGCTCCGTTCGTTTGTCCCCGAAGTGCAAAATTCTGGTGGCAGCTGTTTGGGGCGAAGGGAGTGCGTCTCCTCTGACCCGCGCCGCTGCCCTCTGACCCGCTATGAATCCCTAAAAGCCGGGCTCCCGGGGGCCGCGGCACACGAGTCCTCATTGTTCCCAAGGCTGGCACGGTCCCGCCGTGCGCGCCCCGTCGCGCCCCGGGCCGCTGCAGCCGCTGGGCTGGAACTGAACAAGCATCTGGGCTGGATCCGACCGGGCTCCCTGTAACGCCTGAGAGGGACAGACTCGGCTTTATCACCGCGAGCGAGGGACCTCAGTTGTTAGGAAACATTTTCTCTTTAGGAATACATCGGCCAAGGTTAGATCGAGTGGG
Organism: Falco cherrug; assembly: GCF_023634085.1. NCBI lineage: Eukaryota > Metazoa > Chordata > Aves > Falconiformes > Falconidae > Falco > Falco cherrug. The sequence goes on along the minus strand of NC_073714.1, from coordinate 4,545,863 downwards.
AATTCCGTCCCCCTCCCCTTCTGTCCCTGCCCCAGGTTTAAGAATAAACGCAGAAACGGTCAGAGTGGCACTGCCAAAAATGATCCTAGTACAAAGAGGGGGCTTTTATTCGAGGAAATGTACCCACGCCTATTGCGAAATAGTTAAAAAAAAATCATCATAATATGCCTTACCTCCGCCTGTACATTTACATAGTTTTCTCACTGCTTAGTCTTTACATTGTTTTCTTACTTTCTTTCTGTATAACATCTTACCCTGTTTGGTGGGATTGGGCTTTTTTTGTACTGAGAAATTGCATCTCAAAGATGCTAAACTCACCTCTTGAAAGGTTGGCCTCCACTCTAGAACGCCATCAAACCGCTGTTGCTTTTCTTTAACGTTAAAATAACGCTGGCCTCGCCTTTCGCTAACCTGGCAAAATCGCTCACTGCATATTTATCAATTTGGGGAGGTGGGTTAGCATGGAAAATTTCCTTGAACAAAGATTGTGGGAGATGTATTAGTTCATCTGATACCATGTCTGTCACTTATGTAGACAGAGTAATTTGGAGTCCTGGCTTTGCCCTCGATCGTGCCTGAATTAAGGATACATTTTTATGAAAGTTTTATGGGAAGATTTAAATTTGCGATTTTTTTTTTTGAGACAACTGTATGAAACTCCATGAAAATAATCCAGCGTTTAACAGAAAGGTGGCTTTTTGAAGTGCAACCGAACGTGGATGGTAGGAGTTAGGATTTATTCTGAAATGGAAATTGTAGTTCTATACCGTTTAAAAAAAAAAATAAAGCAGGTTAAAGAGAGGAGCTGCTCATAATGAGTCAAGGAAATCCTTGTGCTGTCCCTTTAACTACCGAACATCTGATTCCCTCATCTGGCAGATGGTCTCTGAGCACAGATTTGCATTCATTGTCTTGAAATCTGTTTTCGCGTTGGTGTTATATAGATTTCAGAGGCAGATCTATACACAGATCAGAATACAAAAGGGCCAGGAGGAAAATATCGCCAAGGCAGAGTGGTTTTAAAAAAAAAAAAAAAAAAAAAAAAAAAAATGCAGACCAGGTACCGTCCTGGCTCACAGCGGGCCGGGCTGGGGAGAGCTCCGATTTCCATGACTCGGAGATTTTGCCTGCAGAGCATGTTATTAAAAGTTTTCGGGCTAGACCTGACGGCCCGCCTGTAGTGACAAGTTGGGGGGCTTCTGGGCGCGTTGCAGTCCCTCGCTCGTCCTCGCCCGCGGGCTCTGCATGCACGCCCGCAGGCAGCGCTGCTGCCGCCCATTGCGGCCCCTCTCAGCGCTTCTTTCTTTCAAAATACCGCGCCTGAAGCAGCGCAGCCAACTACCTGTGCGATTGCTCGCTTAGCACAGCGCGGAACGGGTGGAGAGAGACCGCTGCTTTTAACGCAGTACAATCGCCGTGCGGCGGGACTGTTCGGTGTGGGGCTGACGGGCTATGACGCTGAACCAGCAGCTCGCCCGGCCGGGCTGCGGGGCGCGGGGGCTAGCGCGGGGGCTAGCGCGGGTCCGGGGCCACCGCCACCGCCCCCGCCCCGCCGGCAGCCGGCCCGCTCCGGCCTCGCCGCCCCCGCCCCGGGGGTGACTGCTCGGAGCCGGGAGCTGAAGCCAGTGCGGAGCGGCGGCAGGACCGCCCGCAGCCCTCCAATCGGGGCCGGCTATGCAAATATCCACCCCTTATTTGGGTGCGGGCTCCTCCCCCTTCCCGGTATGTCTGCTCCCATTGCTGTAACCCATTCATGGTGACCGGTTTGGGAAGGACTGTCTCTTCCCAGGCGTAGTGTGTAATCAGACTCTCGTTAGCTCCATTTCTTCCTTTCTTTTACAATTTATCCCGCTTTTTTTTTTTTTTTTCTCTGGATTAGGCAGCAATCAATCCTTGTGTCTGCTGAGAAACAGGTGATCCTTGTTAACAGCGATCAGTTTCTGGATGCAGTTTCCTCTTCTGCGTTTGAAGGATGATGATACCAGGCAAGACTGAATCAGCATAACTTTTACTGTGCAAGAGAAAAAACTTTTTTCCCTATTTGAAGACATTAAAACCACGTAGCATTTAAAAGCAGAAGAAGTTGGTTTTAAAGCTGAACTTCTCCACTTTCCTGGGATTTGTGTGTGTCAGTTTCAAAGGCTGCGTCTTTTTTTTTATTATTTTTTTTTTCTTTTCTCCTCCCTTATCTCCCAAAAGGAAACTGTTGCTAGTTGGAATAGACTTTTTAAATGTTTGGGATTCAAGATACTTTAGGAAGAGGACCAATTCTGAAAGATAAATCTCTAGGTTCTGAAATGGATTCCGTCAGGTCCTGGGTCAGAAACGTTGGGGTTGTGGATGCAAACGTAGCGGCACAAAGGTAACCGTGACTATTTCTCCCCTACTTCTCCACCCCCCCCGGTTTTTGTGTTTGGTTTTTTTTTTTTTTTTTTTTTTTTTTTTTTTTTTTTAAGCAAGCCTTTTCTTTACTCCCTGTTGTGGTTTCCATTTGATGTTAAATTTATTTTCTCCCTTTCTGTCCCCCTCCCGGTCTCTAGTCAGTGAAAATTCAAGGTAGCGCAGCTAGATTTAGAGAGAAGCGCTCCAACACCGGAGAGCACCAAGAGTCCTAAAATCCAGCGCGGGGATCAGATGACCGAGAGATCGGATCGCCTTTTCTTTTTCTGCACGAGGGAGGTGTGTGGGTGGGTGGACTGGTTGTACCTAGCGGTACAGGCTATCCCTTCCAGCTTTCTGGGTCAGACAGCCGAATAGGAGCGGACCAAGTTAGAATTAACTTCAGTGTAGATCCTTTCCCCCGCCCTCCCTCCTTGGCCCATCTTGTTTTACTTAATGCGAGGGCTGTGCAGCTACCGTGCGTAGTGGGCCCAATGCTGGCTGAGTAACGCGGGCAAGGGGCGGTTTGCCGGGGGAGGGGGCGCCGGCAGCCTGGCACTGCGGCGGGGAGCCCTGCCAGCCCAGCCTGCCTGCAGCCCTCCCGCTTGCCTGCCCGCAGCACCTGCCTGCCGTGCCACGGAGCCTGCCCGTCCCGAATGCCACCGGGCACACTGTGCCACGGAGCCTGCCCGTCCCGAATGCCACCGGGCACACCGAGCCCGGGGGCTTCTCTGCGTGCCGCTTGTTCGGGCGGGTTAGCGCCCCCCCACTCCCCGTTTTCCCTTCCCAGCCAAGTCAGCACAGGACCGTTATTCCAGTCTCTTCCCATTAGGGAGTAAGATGATGAAAACCCTTTTTTACCTAAAAGTGGTGCGGTTTTTTCCCCCCCTCCTCGCTCTCTAGATACTTTTTTTTTTTTTTATAAAAAAAAAAAGGTAGTAGCGTCGGGAAAGGGGAAGGCTAAATTGGTCCCGGGAATAAGTTAGGTTTTATTTAGTATAGAGACAAGGTGAAGGGCATGTAACAGCAGATGGGACTTCAAATGAAACAGGGACGTTATAGAAATAGTACATCTATGCCCCCACCCACGGCATGAGCCGTGAGCAAGGTTTTCCAGGCTCTATGGGAGGAGTTATCAAGAGTTTTATGAATGTCGATAGACGGTTTAATAAATACGAAGAGGGGGGGAGGATAGGGGGGGAGAGGGAAGAGGTTTATTCCTGAGGAAACCGAAAGTAAAAGGAAAGTGGAGGTGCAGTCGCATGGTGCTGCTCTGTGGCATCGCCAGGTTTTCTTCAGAGATCTGTAACAAACCAAGAAATCCCAGTTCTTACATGCAGAATGAGTGGAAGCCCCAAACTAGGTGCAGTTGTGGTGGATGTGGTGAGTCCACACCGTACCTGTTTGGCAATGGAAAACACAGGGAAACATTCGTAGTTCCCTGAAAGAGTCAAACCACTTTTGCCAATGCAGTGGAACTGTTTTGGGGACTGAAACCCGAAGCAGTTCTGACCCTAACTTGTCTGGCAGGTAGACTTAATCTGTGTATTAAGTAATATGGAGGTGCTCGTGTGCATCTATTTTCTCTGCAGTAGGTAGAAATCGGCGTTACGGAGAGGCAGCTGCAGCTAGTTTCTCTAAGAAATGGGGCTGCAGTTGGAGGTGTCGTGGATGCGCAAAAGCATCCTTTCCTCAGGCGGCTGATCTGTGGGAAATGTCACTGCATTTTCTGCAGTCAGGGATGAGAATTGGGCAAGGGCTAATTAACTTGAGTCTAAATTCTTTCAATTGAAATCAGAAATCGAAGACCCAGGCATCAGTTCAAATAGGTCAGTGGCTAAAGACTACACTGACAAACTTCGCTGCTGAGGGAAGCGGGCGCTCTGCTTGAAACTAGTTGTCTTTCACCTAAAATGTACGTGCCCTCAAGCTGACAGTCCGCTTGTAGGAAACGTTTTGAGGTCGCTTGTCTTCTCCTGCAGGAAAAGTGAACAATGCTGGGATGTATAGATAGCACTTCCAGACTCTCTGACATGTTACATCTGCTTCCCACTCCGCGCGTTGCATTGCGAGGAGGTAGAGGAGGAAGCAAAGCGCTTGGCGATAACCCATCCCTCACCGTGCGGGCTCTGCCAGTTCTCCTTGTCCTCGGAGCATAACAAAGGCGCCGGGGCCGAGCCGCGCGGTGCGATGCCAGCTCCGGGCTGGGGTCCCCCGGCCCCGGCCCGCAGCCGCTCCAGCCCCCCCGGCCGGCTCGGAGCGCGGAGCCGCCGTGCGCGCCCGCCGGTGACAAGTGACTCCTGTAACCTCCTGCGTGCGGCACTCGCACAAGGTGGGCGATTCCCGGCTTCTCTCCGAACGTGTGCTGCCTTTTCTGTTGTTGTTTTGCTGTTACTGCTGCACAACCTGGTAATGTCTTTGTCTCTCCCCCCACACCCCATCCCGTATGTTTCCTCCACAGCGGAGTAGCTTTGTCCAGAGCTCACTTTGAAAAGCAGCCACCCTCCAACTTGAGGAAATCCAATTTCTTTCACTTTGTTCTGGCTCTCTACGACAGACAGGGGCAGCCCGTGGAAATAGAGAGGACAGCTTTTGTGGACTTTGTAGAAAATGATAAAGTAAGGCTTGTTATCTTTCTTCATCCTCTTCTTTCCTCTCCAAATTTGACTTTTCTTCTCTCTCACTGAGCTGCGAACTTCTAATACCTGTTGTCCCTAATAAAATACGACCAGCTTTTTGTCAAGGGTTCAGGTGCTTTGGTAGAGCTGTTGCCCTCTGTGTGCTGCCGTAGTTAAAAAGGCTTGCGAGCCTCTGCTGTACCGGGAGTACAATGGGAATTTCATATACCTACTAAAAATAAAATTAAAAAAAAATCGTGGGGGATAAATGCGCCTTTTTAAATTTTTATTTATCTTTATTCTTATTTTTGGTACCTACCAGATCTGCCTAGTTTTATTAGTACTCTAATAGACATGGAATCTGACCTGTAATGTGTCATATTATCTGTTGAGCTCGATTATATGTATTTCTTAAGACTCCAAAGTCAATGGCAGGACTTGAAAAGCATTTGCTTTTGGATTTTAAATCCATATGTTGACTGCTTCACATTGTTTTAAGAATTATTTTCCTAGTCATGGGCAAGATTTTTTGAATTATGAAGGATGCTCATAAGTAATTATCTTCTAGGAAATTACAGTAAAAACCATGCAAGAAACATCCCTGTCACACAACGTTCAGGAAATAAATATCAATAATGTCTCAAAATAACACTGTGGCAAAGTAATGAACACATTAAAACCAAAACCGCTGAGCTTTCCCGCTATCAATCTGCTTGATGTAACTGACTTGAAATGTACAAATTCGTCTCAGTGTATTGACTTGAAAAAGTTGAGAGCATAACAGCAAATAAGAGAGGAAAAGAAGTTCTTGAACTCTTACAGGAAAAGATGTCAGCAGTACTTTGTAGTTTGTCCTGGGTCATTCGGAAGGTTAATACATCCCAATCAGTGGATTCACCTCTCAGAATTTTAATGAACTCCGTTGTAATTTCCATCACGATTATCAGCTTTTGCATTTTAAATGTGCCAAGTATAAATTCTGCAAGAATTTTTTTTTTTTTTTTTTAAATTCTATCTTTCAGGAGCAAGGCAATGAAAAGACGAACAACGGTACGCATTACAAGCTCCAACTCCTTTATAGCAACGGTGAGTCCCCTTTCCAGTCACCTTCTGTAGGTTGCATAGTCAGGCAAGGTTTGTAGGTGCTGTCACTATGATTTCTAAAACACACAGAAATTCCCTTGCCTGGTGCCCCTTCAGTGTAGGGATGGGCTCTGAGGTTTACCTGGTGTGGATGGGCTTGGGAAGCACGCTAGGGGAAACAAAACTAAATGGTGTTTCTGAGGATGTTCAGTAAAGCACTAGATGAAACTAAATGGTTTTGTTCTTATGTTTAGGGAAAGCTGTACGTAACAGCATTATTTATTACTCTTCTGTCTCGCTCTAGGTGTCAGGACTGAACAGGATCTGTATGTTAGACTCATCGATTCAGTCACTAAGCAGGTGAACAGAGCTCCTATGTGCCGTGCTGTCCTGTCCCACCTTATCCTTCCTGTTCTCTTAATGTTGCCCCGCATGTGTTTTATTATCTGGTTCATTTTTGTCTCTTGTTCATCTGTATTGCAGATCTCATTTTTGAGGGCAATTGAAGAGTAATGCTCTTAAGTCTCCTTTTCCCCCCTCTATGGATTGTAGGTTTTGATCCACTTTTTCTCAGTATTTACATATAAGCTGCTTTCCCTGCTCCTAAAGTCTTTGGGGGAAGGTATTTATTTGCAAGGAATAGTGAGCAATGGTAAAAAGCCTTCACCTCACATCTGAATATTATGACCAATAAGTAACTCTCTGATGCTACTGGCTTACCACTTTTTTTTTTTTTTTTTTTTAATTTTTGTAGCCCATAACTTATGAAGGACAGAATAAGAATCCTGAAATGTGCAGAGTTTTGCTTACCCATGAAGTCATGTGCAGGTAAGATGACTTTATTAACGACATACCATTTGTGAAGTCGGTTTCCATAGGTGCCAAAACAGCCTTTCTGATGAAGCTGTAGGTAGGAAGAGTTTGCTTTTGTTTGTTTCGTTAAATCAGAGAGATTCTTTGTGTAGGAAGCTTTTCTTTTTACATGCGGATAATATTTGATTTGGGTTCAGTACAGATATTTGGGTTTTCTTTATTTGTGGCGTGGGTTCTTCTTTTTTTTTTTTTTAACTGCAAGAGATTTAGCAGTCTGAGCTGCACTGTTTTGCTTTAAACTAGGCCTTTGTATGTGTTGTTTAAATCAAGACTTCTCATATGCTTACTTCTTACAAAATTCCTGTTCATCTTTTGAGAATTAGCAGTTTAATTTACAGGTTTTTACCTAGAAATTGAAAGGCATTCTTCATGTAATTTTCTCTGCTGAAATATTTTAATTTTCTTCATTGAATTATCACCATTAATGTTCTTTAATTTTGCTTAGTTCTACTCCAACCAGAAAAGAATCCCATCAAACCCGAACACAAATCTTTCTTTTCTATACTGTGTAAGCATTATTTAGGGGGCTTCCACCTTTTAATTAAAAAAGACCCTACTTTTAGCATGTAAAGTTATAAATTAGAGGGTAAAATGAGTTGAGGATGTTTTTAATAACATTTGTATAAGTCTGAAATTACATGTACCTTATGTATGTACATTGTGCTTCCATGGTAACTTACTACTTTTCCTGTTCTTGCATAATTAAATTTTTTTCAATACATCTAACAATGCAAACAGTCAATGCTCTTATATTAGAATGTGTTAAATTGTGCATAGAATGTTCTTTCACAAAATGAAAGGCAAACCCAATCTTGACTTTTATTAAACACAGTTTGTGATTTATTGTATTAGTGGGAAGGGGTTAAGCTGTTGGACTGAATGTTGCTTCTTTTAATGTTGCAGTTTGCTACTCGATTTTTTTTAAAGTAGCCTTTTGAGTTAATAAAGTAGTAAGAGCAGCTTATTGAGACAGACTTCTTCTTTAAGAGAGGGTCTCAGTTTCAGTACTTAACAATTATGTCAACTATTCCATTACTTTTAAAATAAACGCTATTCTTATTGTATCTGTTGTGCTTTTCTCTCGTTAATTAAGAAAATGATCATTGTTACTTTTAACCAAGATTCACATACGTACACAGGAGCACAGCCCATCTCATGTAGAGAGATGCATGCTGTGCGCTCTGCCAGGACCTGTAGGTGTAGCAGCAAAGGTGTACCAGAAAGTAACGTATATACCTTTGCGTATATCTAGAACTTGTGTGTGGATTTAAATATATATGCTATCTATATTGTTTAAAAGTCTTTGCTATAACTAGGTGAATTTTAGAGAAGACAGATCTTTGAATTGCTATGCAGTTGGGTCCTGGTTTGTGATAGCAAAATAACAGTTAGCATACTTCATCTTTCTCCACTCTTCCTGGAGAGAGTGCAGTTCTATTTTAGAAGTTAAACTATTTCAGCAAACACCAGCACCTTCCCAGCCAAAAGTACTTCAAAATAATTTGGCTTTTTCCCCTGCTTCCTCTCCACGCCTTTATAATATCAAATGCTCTGTTCAGCTTTTATCTACCTGGCTTCTACTGATGCCTATAAACATATTCCATGCTTGATTTAAGGTAGTGTTTTACAAATGTAAACCGCTATTCTGATTATACTGAGCTCTTCTGCTTGATAGATTAGCCAAGGAAGAATTACAACTCAGAGACGTCCTTTCCATGTAAAACACAGATTAGTGAGTGAAATCAAAAGCGCTCTGTAACCTAATCAAGACATTTGGTTTTAAACGTCATGTTTTCCTAAAGTATCTCTGAACAGGACGCCGCATATTCTGAAGAGCCATTACACGTATCACTTTGAATAATGCCAAGGGAATGGATCCAACTCCAGTTAAACTTGACATTTTATTTTATTTCTTTTAAGTACAATAATCAAATCTTCCTCATTGTGTGCCGCTAAAGTGGCAGCATCAATTTTTAAAGCCCCTAGTTTAGTTTGCATTAGTAACGGTATATAAAAATTTAATGCAATGTACCCGCTCTGCTGTCCAAATTGATGCCTACTGTTTTTAAAAAGAAGGGTCTGCCTGTCTTTCTGCTCTTCTTCCAAGCCTTGCTAGCTGAAGGTAGGCTTTTTTTTTTGGTTTTTTTTTTTTTGTGTGTGTGATCACACACGCAGATATTCTTGCTGTATAGAGGCAAGTGCATCCAAAACTCTGCATCCTCCACTCAGACAGTGACAGATGCATGCTTAGCAGGAAAGTTGTCTAAATATTGATACGGCTACAACAATCTGTCATACCAATTGAAAGTTAAACTCTCGACTCCCAATAATTAGTGCTTTCAGCGAGAGGCTCTATTTATTTATTTGCAGATCTGAAATTTTCCATTTGGGTTATTACGGCCTAATGGGAACTGTTCCTATTAGTTGGGTCTGCCTTAAATACACAGTCTTTCTCTCCGATGGTTGGAAATCAAGGTAAACATTCTCCTCTCCTGGAATAACTTTTTTCTCCTCTTCTTTTTCTTCCAATTATCGACTAAGAGGAAACTAGTTGTTATGCCGCTGCCAGCAACCCCCTATGCCCTCAATGCTCAGAGGGTTAAAAGGTATTATAATTTGAACAGAAGTAGTCTCAGGGCCTACAGCTGGCTAATAACAGAGTTGTATTGAGTGCAAGCAAGCCCCACAGCTGTGACTTTCGCCACAAGGCTCAGACTAGACGGGAGCTCTAATCAGCTGGGCCAGGCGGCCACTGGGGCCTGTGTCTTTATCGGCCAGATGGTGTGAATTTAGACACTTTTGTTATGCAATTGCAGGGAGGAGTTGGGGAGAAGAAAACAAAACAAAGGCCACCATGCTGTGAGCTTATTTGAGTTTGAAATTAGAGACAGATTTTTTTTTTTTTTTTGGGGGGGGGGGTAGTGTGAGGGGAGGGGAGTTGAGGGTTGAATTTTAAAACCATTTTAGTCAAGGGCAAGGAGGGAAAGGATGCAAGTTTGCCTTTGACGTGAGCCTCCTGGAGCATTCCGTTTGTAGATCTGGTGTTGTCTGTGGTAGCTTTCTGTTTTCTGTGTGTGTTTCCAGGTTTTTTCAGGACTGTTCACAATGTGTAAACCATTATTTTCCCCATATAGATCTAGTTAGAGGGGAAAGTATAATAAGCAAAGGTGTAGAAAAGAGAAGTCTTAGACCTCAGTGTTCTTGTTGAAGCAAATGAGCGTCTCTAAAGGTATGTTCCTAGCACAACATTGTAACAGAAGTGTAAATATCTGTGAAGTCATGCCAATAATTTGCTTTATAAGAGTATTGTAGGCTTGATCTTGGACCACCAGAGTTTGGGATTTTTGCCATTGACTTAAACTGGAACAAGCCAATTCTTTTAAAGACAGCACTTGTAAAACAAACTCAGTGGAAATGTTGGTGCTTGGATACTGTGATGAAATGCTTGAAAACAGGGATTTAAAGATTTGAGAGGTACTTTTGCTAAAATGCTGGGCTGAAACATCCTCAGCCTTTAAAAGTACTCTTGATTTCCATTGCGAACTACTCATTTGCTGGAAGTAAGCGATTGTTTTTCCTAACTGAGACATTTTTTCAGATACGTTTGGGCTCAAAAAGTATTATGGTCAAAGAGAAAAAAATCTAGCGCACTATCAAAAATCTGTTACCTGAGTGTGATAAGAATGTAGGTATTTTAAAAATATTTGGAGAACTTTAGGTGTAAGCCACAGTTTTAGAAGGGAAATTTTTAAGTATTACAAATGTGAGGTTCCTAACTGTGAGAATTGTGTGAACCAAAATAAACCGAGATAGGCTCATTTTAGAATGCACCCACGTTGTACTCATTCTAAAACACTTACGCCAAGAAATGGTAACCTCTCTGGGAAGAGTATAGGAGCTGACGAGATGTGGTGGAGGTACTGCTGGTGCATGCTGCTGGAATGTTACTGTGGTGCACTGCAATCAGAAATATTTCTTATGACCATCTGCATAAGTTACATGACCAAAGGATGTCTCCTTTAGTATTACTGCAAAGAGAGGAAATGACTGCTGTTTCAGTTAGCTGTAACCCCTCCCCCCCCCCCCCCCCCCCCCAAGCCCAAACCAAAACACTACAACAATATTCTAAAAATTGAGTTCCTTTTGTTGTTTTATTATAGTGGCATGTAAACCAGCAAGTCATTTTTTCCTGGTGTTATTTCCAATGCATTGTTATATTGGACATGCTAAATTTTCATTCTTCTGAACAAGGGGTTTCTGCTTTTTTTGGGAGTTTATTTCTTTTTCTATAGAAAATATCTCACATCTTGGCTTTTAGTACAAAAATATGCAGTTCTTTATAACCAATCATTAGGCAGTGAAATGCATAAGAGAAGCACTTAAAACAAAATTGGGGGAAGGAAAGAGTGGGATATTCTTAGCTGGTATGAATTACCATAGCTTCACTGAAGTCGATGGAGCTATGACAATTTACAGCAGCTAGAGGGTCTGCCCCAGGGATTTTTAAATATTTAGTGTATCCTTTTATTTTAAAAGGACTAGCATCGATGAATAAGTGCAGGTTTCAGGCAAAGGGAATGTAGAAATGTTGAAACAGTTAGAGCTGCTATTCAAATAGATTTGCTAGTTGTATCTCATCTTGCTGGGCAATTTCAACTTGCAAACGGGAAGTTCCTGGCACATGCTGTAACTTAAGGAGAAAATGCACGCATTTGAAATTTTTCATATGTGAAAGAGTTTTTTTTGCCTAAATGCTTATTTTAGGTATTTATAATTGAATATTAGGCATTTAAGAAAAAGCGCTACTCTTTCATATTTTGTACTGCCTTCAGTGAATTCAAGCATTTTATTTATTTATTTATTTTAAATTCCTCTGCTTGGAATTGCTCCCCAGGTGGAAAAGTGCAGGATTTGGACTGACCATAGAATTTTGCAAATATATTCAGCACCTATTATATCACTTTACAAAACCCCAAACAATTTCTTGATTCCATATGTGTAAAGTTGAAGAACCTCAGCAGAATGTGACTAACATAATTTGGAAAGACATTTGTGTAACTTAAGGCAGAATCGGGTCTGGTGACTTCTGGGGCATATAGGATTTCTGATAGTCAACTTCAAGTTTTGGATGCCTCCATCCTCCCCCTCCCACGTTAGCTTTGGTTGGAGCAAACTATCTGAGCATCAAGATGACTTACATCTTCTAACAGACTTTTATGTTGCTACGAATTTATTAGAATTGAGAGTTTCAAAGCAAGGACTGTTTTTTAAAGTCTGTTAAACTTCTGATACTCAGCTGGTGTATATGCAAGGAGCATTGCCCCCGTCAATAAGTATATCGGTGGAAATCAAATAACGACCTGTCTCGATTTTTTGTTGTTGTTGTTCTTTCCTTCTGTTCTTTTCTGAAGAAAGTTTCACTGGGAGTGAAGAACTTCAAATAGTTCCCAAGTGTAGGTTGCATTCTTCTGTACCATCTCTGGATACATCTGTGTTCTTATGTATGCATTGGTAGGTGTGCACACACACATAGTTGACTCTGTGCGTATGTGTGCATGCACATATACATCAATGTGGACGTGACGTACGTGGAGATCATTCTGCAACACATACCCTACTGCGAGCTCCTGAGGGTGACAGTGTTATCTTGTGTTTTCTTACCAAGTCAGATAAATATATTTATGCTGTGAGCTTATAAGAGAGAGTTCTAACTTCAGTATAGTTGCGTTGGCAGCCACACAGTATAAAATGTGTATAGATACATGCTTAATCTCAAGGGTTTATCATCACTGAAACGATTGCAAAGGGATTTACAGATGAAATTGCAACCTGAAAAACATCTCTTCAAATCCTTCGTAGGACCTAAGTATGTTCATTTGCTGTTTTTTCATCGGTGCTACTACAGTGTTGAAGTTTTCTGTGGGCATATGAAAGTTAGGCATTACTAGATATTTAATAATCAACAAATCTGTTATTAGAACATAACAGATCATTAGGTTGCTTATAGTCAGTTCTAACACCTTCTTTTGATGGACTTTTAACCATACAGAACACATGATACTCATGCCTGCAATGTCATTATGACATCTGTTAGTAGTTTATTAAGCCTTTATAAATAGTACCTCAGTCTAAAGCGTGACCGTATTGCTGTTTGGTTTTAGCTGGGAATTTCAAAAAATGCTATGGGGAGCCAAGCGCCAAACTCCAGGTAGAATTGACTTGGGCACCCTATTCTCTTAGTTCTTCTTCCTTCTGGAAAGCCTAGCCAGAATGTTCTCTGTTACTCCTAGGCATATATTGAGCCCTGAAGGTTAGCAGACAAGACCTTTAGCTGGTTGCCTTGCTATCGGCTGTCTTGGCAATTTTTTTTATCTTGGTTTTCTTTCTCTAGCCGGTGCTGTGAGAAGAAAAGTTGTGGCAACAGAAACGAGACTCCGTCTGACCCCGTGATCATTGACAGGTAGGAGAGAAATCTTCGTTTTCCCACAAAAAAAACCCCTCAAATTGTTGTTTGCGCTTTGAGGTGGCTGAGGGTCTTTCTTGATGGTTCTCTGTCAGTGTCTGCCACGCGGGGATGTCTCTGTTTCATCATTCTTTACAAAAATGCCAGCCTAAGAGTTGGTTAGCTTTAGGGTTACCTTGACAAAACTGTTGACGTTTATCTTTTTAAATTAAGTGTATCTTTGTGTATGACTTTCTTTGTGACCGAATATTCCGTGTATGCACCTGGATTATCTTCTGCTCACCAGGGATATGATCCAACTGGATTACTGACACAGATAAAGCTTTGAGCAATCTAGCAGCTTCTTTAATGAAGTAACAATGTTTTTGTAGATATGTGGGGAGGAAGGAAGGAGTGAAAGCACAATCATGACATACTAGGCAGGGTTGAAACTGGTGGTTTGGAATTTGTGAGCAATTTTATGTAGAACAGCAGCTCTGTATGTTACTCAGTTCCAGATCCAGGTCTAGGTTCTGCTTGCTGGTTTCTAGGTAAATAATATAAATAAGGGAGAGCAGCAATGAACTGGCATGTTGAAAATCTTATTTGTGGAGGCTTAGAAAACAAGCCTGTGGAACTCACTGACTTGAGGTGTTTGGGATCTGGAGTTCAGCAAGATACACCAAAGAAAAGAATAGCCAGAGCTATTCCCAAAAGAAATACACAACCAAGACCTCCAGAAGGAGAACAGTAAATAAGGAAAACTCGGGAAGAAATATTTTTCCCCCAGACTCTCCTATAGTAACTTTTTAAAGAGTTTCTTTTCCCTGTAGCAGGTGGTACATGGGGCCGGTGGAGAGCTGATGCTGAAATGGATTGATTGTGGATTCATTTTTTATGTCTGTATGTGCCTGGCATGTTCTGCCTACATTCTACTAAGCATTATTTGTTACAATATTTGATGTGAATTTGCTTTGGCATTCAGAATGGTCAAGCTGGTCTGAAGAAAGATTTACAATTATTTCTTTTGTTTTTTCATCACAGAGTTAATCTAAATAATTTTGAAGCTTTGACGATACGACGGGGTTCTTCCACTCATTTTACCCCGTGGTTTTCCCTTTTAATTCTGTACTTAGAAGTTGTGGTTGGGGCCAAAGTTGGAAATTCCAGCAAACTGATTTGTTTGTGTGGGTGTGTGGGGCAGCTTCCTGACTAGGAGCAGAAGTCTTAGATATGCCATCTTGACCTTTCCTATGAAATTTGTAGCTTATTTTTGGCTGTGTTGATGTTTGGTATGAATCTGCATTTGGGAACTTTCCAGCCCGAAGCCTGAATTTTCTGAAACTTGTCTCACTGCTGGAGAAGCAGCATGACGTAAGGCAGTGTATTATTAACCTATGAGTTAAGGCTGCGAAGGGGGTAGTCACTACCACTAACTGAATTTGTCATCTTGAGCAAGCTGTCCATTCTCATGCAAAATGAAGATTCTGATGCTTTCTGTGGGGATTTGAGATCTGTTGATGTAAAATGAAATGGAAGTGAAACTATTAGAACAGTGTTACACTTTTCAACAACTCTGTGTAAAATGTGCAACTCAAGTCATCTGTGTGGTCAATGAGTCCTAACCTTTCCTAACTTGCTCTAAGCCTAGAACTTTTATTTGTAACTCCCCTGCTAACAGCAATAGGCGTTCTGCCTGTAGGCATTTCTTTTGCATGGAAGCATCCTCTAGGTTCAGTCTGGCAGCTTCTTGTTGAGTGTCAGTTCTTCCCTTTCATCTTTCTGTCTGTATGTCTCAAAATTGCAAGTGAAATCTGGAGTTCAGTGGTGGCAATAATAAGGTAAATGAGAGAAATAGCGGGTACAGCCTGATAAAGCTGTTAGACTTGGTTTTAAGGGCAGTCGCTATTTCAGGTTAGGCTACAGAGGAAAGGAATGGTTACAACTCCGCACTGCTGTCTGGGGGTAGCATGGTTTAGTGAACAGTGTGGTAAATAGAAGCTAAACTCAAAGCGAAACCTTTTTCTTGTTGTGCCACTGATCAGTAGTGCAGCCTTTGGGCGGGAGTGCTGATCTGCTGGAGGGCAGGAAGGCTCTACAGAGGGGTCTGGACAGGCTGGGTCGATGGGCCAAGGCCAGGTGTATGAGGTTTGACAAGGCGTAGTGCTGGGTCCTGCACTTGGGTGACAAAAACCCCATGCAACGCTACAAGCTGGGGGTACAGTGGCTGGAAAGCTGCCCAGCAGAAAAAGACCTGGGGGTGCTGCTCGACGACTGGCTCGACGTGAGCCAGCAATGTGCCCAGGTGGCCACCAGCATCCTGCCTGGTGTCACAGCGTGGCCAGCAGGACTAGGGCAGTGATCGTCCTTCTGTACTCAGCACTGGTGTGCCTGCCCCTCAGATCCTGTGCACAGTGTTGGGCCCCTCACTGCAGGAAAGACACTGAGGTGCTGGGGCGTGTCCAGAGATGGGCAATGAAGCTGGTGAAGGGTCTGGAGCACAAGTGCTGTGAGGAGCAGCTGAGGGAACTGGGGGTGTTTAGCCTGGAGAAAAGGAGGCTGAGGGGAGACTTCCTCACTTTCTACAACTACCTGAAAGGAAGTTGTAGCGAGGTGGAGGTCAGTCTCCTCTCCCAATTAACAAGTGATAGGACAAGCAGAAATGCCTCAAGTTGTGCCAGGGGAGGTCTAGGTTGGATGTTAGGAACAATTTCTTCACTGAAAGGGCTATGAAGCATTGGAACAGGCTGCCCAGGGACATGGTTGAGTCACCATCCCTGGAGGTATTTAGAAGACGTGTAGATGTGGCACCTGGGGACATGGTTTAGCGGGGCCTTGGCGGTGCTAGGTTAATAGTTGGACTGGATGATCTTAAAGGTCTTTTCCAACTGAAACAATTCTATGATCTAGCAAATGATTCCATCTTCTGTACAGTTATTCCTATTCCACCACTTTACCCAGTTAAAGAAGATTTGAGGAGTGAGAGATAAACCTGTGTATTACATCCAAATCAACACATGTAATGCAAATATAATAACAAAGTTATGCTGCACATGTCTGTGCACAGAGGAATTCATCGTCTAGTCTGTCATCCTCTGACATTTCCACAGCATAAGTGCAACTACTTAAGAGTTTAACTAAACAGTCCACTCTCCTAAGCTACGTTCAATGGGGCTAATATTTCTGTCTTTCGAATAAGCAGAAGACTCTGCTGGAGAGTGATGTGTGTTCTAAACTAGCTTGGGAATCCGGCAGCAGTGTCCTTATTTATTTAGGGAATCTTTATATGGCTTCTTTAGAAGAAAACATCTATGCTTAAGAATATGCTTAAGGTGGAATATAATTTCTGAAATGCAGCTTGCAGCTCTCTGCAACATGCAGGCCAATAAATATGGTAAGATTTTTCAGTTCAGTGTTGCTTTCATGGTGGTTATTTTTCCTAGTTTAAAATGAACTATGGGATTTCTTCAAGCATAAGTAATAATTGGAATGAAGTTTTTTTTTTAGTTGTTTGAAATGACAGGTAAATGTGAAAATCTGTCATGTAACAATGCAGCTGTTCTAGAGAAGTGGAAAAAACCCAGTAAAATCAAGAGAGAAGGGTTTACAAAAACACGTTTGTGTCATGCAGATCCATGCCTAAACAGTGCACACAAAGTGAAACGGGACTAGAGCTTTCCATTTAGAGTAAGAAGGAAAATGGAGGCCAGAGATTAACTTGGTTGTCTGAAGGCGCTAGGTTCTCCCTTTGAGCCTAGGTTAATTAATATGCATTGCTCCTGCTGCCAGAGTGTGTGAGAAAATTGTGGTTGGCACTCAGGAGATGCCGTCTGCATTGTAATTCCAGCTGTGTCTGAGGACTGATATGGTTAAAACATCGCTTGATTGTGCAGCGTAGAAAAGACCAACATCTTTGAAGCTCTAGTAGGTGACTACCACGAGGTGTGAGAGAAGAGATGGAACCCGGGTTTAGGCTGAGCTGTGTATAGCTTAGGTCTAGCAAGTTCTGCGTTTGATTTGCAACTCCCACAAAGGCAGTGGCTTCCTGAGGGGTTTGGGAGGGCATCACCTTACTAATCTTGAAGCTGTTTTACTGTACAAGCAGCCTGTGCGAGGCAAGCAGGTTCCCTCAGTGCTGAAGGAGCTGCAGGGTAGAGGGGTTTAGAGTCCAAGATGAAGGACGCTCTGTATGGTACTCGGAGGTATACTTCTATCATGAGTGGGCACAAATTTAAATTAACTACTTTGGGTCCCCCTAAGGGTGGTGAAGAACCGAGGAGAGGCATTGCTGCTGGGTAGAGATGGGCACCAATGTCTGTGCTGCTGCAACTGACTGGTTTTCTTTTTTGCCTGAGCTAGCTAAGTGACTGCGTCTGGTCCAGCTGGCTGTCCTGTCATTGCATGCTTGTGACCACGCTCTGGGTGCATCCTACAAACCTCATGAGACCAATGAAGCATTCAGAATTGTTGAGGTTCTAACCTGCTATCCAGTGTTGCACTGAACTAAACATGCACCAGATTTAGCTGAGTTCAGGGGCTGTGCTGTAAGTTGCTGCAAAAACATACATAACTCCATCAGCAGTACAGTGTTGTCCCCTTTATTTGTTTCTTTCTGCGCTTCCTTGCTTTTTATGCTTCCAGAGACTGATGCTTAGACTATTGTGTTGGTTTACCTCTTTATTGCTGTAGGGAGGCACAATTCATTGGTGTTAGGCCAAATCATAGAAACTATGATTTCCTTTAAAAAGGAAGAAATAGTTCAGTGGGAAAAAAATGTCAGCCATGTTGTTGTTGTTGGGTTTTTGCTTCTCCTTGAATGAATTCCAAAAGTTCTTATGCTGAATAAAACATTTCTGTGGTGACCTTCGCTCTGGGGACTAGATTTAGATCCTCGGGACGTTGCAGTCATTTTTCCGTTCACTCTTGGAAACTAGCACGTTTCTATAAGAATTCTGAATAAGAATTCAGAGCTTCTTCACTGAAATTTACTGTGTAGGATACACTAGAGTATTTAGGTTCCTGCAACATTCAGAATTCCAGTGTAATTTGGATCAGAATCTGACTTCAGAATGCTGCCTCTATTTTTAACATCAACAATACAGCTCAGATCCTGCAATGCTGCTATTGCAGGCGTCAAAAAGCAGAAACGGGCATAACTCCACGGGACTGAAAGGACCAGCAGAACACAGAAGGGAGATTACGTGATAGATGTTTAGTCCAGAAGGATTTGCAAAATATGCACTCTAGTTTTTTGGACAATGCGAGCCATGGTTATTTCTCAAAATGTTAGAGCAAGCTTTAACTTGGCGTACAAGATACAAATTCACTGGAGCTAAATTGATTCTAGTGTCTTCCCATGGTGGCTCATAGCACTCGTGGATTCTAAATGATCTTAATTTCTGTTCATCCTGTCTTCTTGCTTAGTTTTTGGAGTTATAAACCTACCAATTCCAGAGGTACTGAGACTTCAGAAATGTAGAAGTTTTTGTTTCTTTTCCTCATGGCTGAAGTGGTGGTTCTTAACGTTCCTTTGTAGTTCCTGGAAATCAGAGCGTGAACTTTGCGTACTAGCGTTTCCTTCTGTGTTGCAATTGTAGACGGGGATATGAAGTGGATGGGTTGGGGTGCCTTTCAGATACAGGGGTGGAAGTTAGTTCGTTTGAAGATGATACTTCCCAAATGAAAACTGTGTTTTGTCATGCCTACGTTATGATTAGTTTGCTACCTTTCCCACCCCAGTTACACAAATAATCATAAGACCAAATTTCTTTTTAAGAGGTCGTGGATGCTGCAAGTGAATTTATTTCTTCATTTTACTGCAGATTTTCTCTCTCACTTTAGGTAAGCTTTTTATAGTTTTGGATGTAAATTCCCCATTTATCAAGTGGGAATGATCTTTTTGTTCCTTTCTTTTTTTAAAACTTTTTGTTTCGTGAAGATTTAAGCAGGTTAATTTGTGCGCTTGTTACTCTTAGTGCTTTACCTAGTTTATTAAAGCTGTGATCTAATTGAAGCCTTCAGGGTACTGGGAAGAGCTGAGTGACTTTTTCAGTTGAATGACTTATTTGCATTTTTTTTGGTTTTATTCTTCTTTTAATAAGAGATAAATAGTCAAAAGAAATTTATATGTAATTTGAATGAAACATCTTAAGTAAATTAAACAATGTGATGCAACTGGGATGGGACAGACTTTTTTTGTTACTACAGGGGAAATTACTTGGAACACCACTGCAACACGCGAGCATGAGCTCTGTGCTGAGTGTAGCTGGCTGTCTTTATGGTTTTGCTGTGTGGAGGCTTTTGAGTCCTCTGCTGTCTTTGAGCTGATGGAGTGAAGTCCTAGCTCTGTTGCTTTTAAGCATCCGAGATCCTGGGTTCAGTTCCTCCTACTGTTAACCTAAACTTTTCCTAATTGTCCTGTAAAGAATCGAATGGGGTCTGTTACCACCTTACATTTATTTATTGCAGTCATTGCTGGGGCAGCGGTTGCAGAGGTGGGTGGGATCTGAGCGCGTCGCTGGGCTGTGGGATGCGACCGTGGGTCGAGACAGGCATGAAGCAGTGAGTGGAGGCGTGGGGCTGGATCTGCAGCTGGGCCAGCAGAGCTCTAGCCGCTGGCACCAGCTCACCCTTGGCACAGAGGTTCTGTAGGTGGTGAACTGCAATATTGGCCAGCTAAATTTAGGCTTTTATTCTTAAAGAAAAACCCCAAAGTACGAACACAGCTGGCATGCTTGTTAGCATCTCTATAAAGAAGCAGAAGAGACTGGATTACATTCTTGTGCTATAGGAGTCCGTCCCCTCAATGCAGAAATGGCACAGCACGGGTGGGGGCTTTCTTCCCTGCTGGTAGCCATGCCCTACCTGCTGTATGGATAAACAGAGCTCTTCCAGGCTGGCTGGCTGGCTGGCACGTTGCACAAGCACTAAAATTCACTTCAGGAAAGACAGCTGTTGCCAGGCTTAAACGTTCTGACTGTGCCTCTATAGTATCCATGCTGTGTGTTCAAGTGCTCTGTGAGAGATGTCCACGTTAATAGGAGCGCGCTTTATGTTGTCTTGTACACACACCCCACCCCCCCCGCCCCGTTCTCTGTCCCTGTAAAAAGTTCTCTCTCCACATAAAAAATGACAAAAGAGCATATAGATTATCTTCCATCTTGAAGGATCTGGCTGGAAATAAATAAATAAATGCAGACTTCTGGATATCCTGGGGTTTTTTGTTTTGGGGTTTGTATGGTGTGGTTTTGTTCTGGTCCCCCCCCCCCCCCCTTTTTTTTTTTTTCTTTTTTCTTTTTTTCCCCTTTTAATCTCAGCCACCTAAAAAGGACTTTATCCCTTCCATCTCCCTTTCAGGCTGATCTCAAAACCCGTTGGGTAACACAAGGATACTCCCTAATGCTTAGAGGCAGAACAGCATGAACGGAGGGGCCTGGATCAAATTCCCACTGATCCCAAGTTGCCCTGTCACTTCAAACAAGTCAAACAATTCCGTGCTGCAGTTTCCCCCTTAACCAAAGTGTTAGCAGTTACCTAGCTGTGGAAAGTGGTTTCAGATCCTTGAATGAGAATTTTTGTTTTTATTTTTCATGTTTATACTGCAAGGAAGATTTCATCTACATGGCAGAGTTGGATTGTTCTTGTCCTGCTCCGTTCTCCATGCTCCTTGTAAGGCTGCCAAGGTAGAATAAATGTCTCAAATCTGTTGCTGCTGTGGGGTGAAACTAGGAACCACAGATAGCCGCAGCCCTCCTCAGCTCCCTGCATGCTCCAATCCCCCCTTCCAAGCCTCCAAAACCCACACTGATCTCTTCTCTTGTCCTAGGGAGTCAAAGTCCTTTGTTCACTGCTAAACCCAGCTCTCCTGCAAAGAGCTGCTGTTGTGCCATCTGTCTCTTTATGAATTTTTTAGTAGACTGGATGTTTGTGGGGAGTCAGTAACTTAAAGTGCACTATGCTAGCCATTTGACAAGTGGTTCTCCTTGTGTGTAATTTGTTTGTTTGTTTCTTCCCCTGCCCCTTTTGGCAAAATTTCTTTGCTAGCTTGCTGTCCAAAGTATCTTGGAATTTTTGATGTGTACAGTCACTTAAAGCTTGTAAATGGAGTAAACTGGCGACTAGCTTGGGTCACTTAATCTTTTTTTCTTTTTTCGTAATGTCAACAGACAACAGATTTTCCAGCAAGCTGGTGAGTCAAAAGAAGCTTAAAGATCTCTTTGAGTGCACTAAAAAAATGAAGAATGGACTTGTGGTTAAAGAACTAGTTTGAACTGTGGAAGTCGTAGATTCTGCTCCTTTCTCTCTGTTGCAGACTCCCTGTATTTTTTGTGCCATTCACATAGTCTCTGTTTAACAGTAAATCAAGTGTAAGTGTGTGCTTTTCTAGCTTTCACTGATAACACAAAGATACATATGCTGAAAATTGATGCATGGAAATACTATGGTCATGTGGGACACCGTGGCCGTTAGGGTGGAGATAGTTTTGGAGTGATTTCAAAAGTTATTCTCCCCTCAGACTGTTACTTGCTGCTGCCTGGGCTGAAGGTGTTACTGATTCTGAAACTAAGGAAAAAATAGGTGAGTTGAAGTCACTGCTGATTTCAAGCTCAGGTTTATTAGGAATTTAACGGAACTGGAACCTCGTTCCCACTAGTGTTTTATACACGGGTGCTCCTAGCTGTGCACTGTCATTGTGCGACTGTGTGGCCGTTTTGTCCTAAGGACCTCACCTGAGCCCTGTGAATGGGGTGCTTTGCCTTTTTGGATACGTTAGAGGGGAAAAATGTAAGGATGGGAGTGTTCACCAATATTCCTTGCTTTAGACCCACTGCGTCTGTAACTGGAACAGTTAGCGTGTGTTCTGGTTTCAGAACTGCAAGGGGAGCATGGTTAAGTCTGAGAGAGGACACAGATAATTTAAAGAAATAAAACCTGACTATTGCTACTACTGCTTGGAAGCCTTAAGAAAATAAGTCCAATAAAGACAAGACCCAAAGGATTTTAGCAATTCTGCGTAAGTCAGATAAGCTTCCATGATGCTTTAGTGCTGTTTGGACAGCAAGCATGGATGAATTCCAGTCTTGTTAGATTAGTTGTGCTTTAGCTGAGATAAAAAACATTGATGGTGCTGGCTGGCTGAATCCTGACTGAGCAATGCGAAGTTCTGAGGAGAGTTCATACATGGTGTGGAAAAATCCATGTCCCCTTGTAAAATGATGTTTTGTCACTGCAATAAGGAGAATTTGATCTAGTTAGGGTTGTGTTCTCCTAAGCAGCGAGTGAGGAGGTTAAATGGCTGTGCAGCCCGCTGATTTATAAGAGGTCTCAGAAGCACAGGTGAGATAGCAGAGTAAGAAGCCATTAGAATCAATGAGTTTGGTACTAGTGGAGAGGGAAATGGAATTAAAGTTTCCCATGAACTAAAGCACCTCTGGGAATAGGAGCTGAGGATAAATTCACTATGCAAACAGCACAGAAGAAATTCTGGGCAGTTAAGGACGTAATGTGAGACATGGGATCTCTACAACTCAACTTTTGGAAAATGAGTCTGTGTTTGCCTGGATCCATCTGCACTCAGAACTGAAAATGCCAACGTCTCAGAGTATTTGCATCCTAACAAAAGCATCCTCTGTGCATTTATGACCTAAAATACTCTTCCTTATCACTTTTGCATTCCTCTTGGCCTCTGTCTAGACCTGGTTTTATGGACTTGTCACTTCATCTGCCCTAACCTTTTTGGTTACTGCCTCTTGCTTTCCTTTTGAACCTTTTGTTTCTGTCCATCCCTTCCTTGTGTGTTTCTTTCACCATCTGTTTCTGGTGGGATCTCATATATTTCCAACCCATTAAACATCCCAGGATTTTAGCCTCTCTGAAGTGAGTGCTTCACATCTGAAGAAGGCCTCCCCATTCATGCGTGGTGTTTCCTGCTTTCAGCTAGAGTATGAAATAATTTTTCCTGCTCAGAACATCACTGAAAGTCTTTGTAAAATGAAGGCAAGGTTGAGGTAGAAAGTAGATAACGTATACCTGAAACTTGCCTTAGTCAGTTGGAGATGGGATCATAATTTTAAAGACAGTAAAAGCTCATGTGACTTGCCCAAGATCACGTAGGAGACTGTTTGTGACACAGTGAGGAGTCGAATCCAAGACTTGTGTGTTCCATGCTGGATCATGTAAGCTTGTCTTGGAGCAGCATTCCCCCTCTACAAGTGAGCGTTCCCTCTCTACAAATTTCTGTCTTTCTCTCTGATTTGGATCTCTAATGTGCTGCTGTCATCTGACCCATCTTCTCCCCCCTGCTTTTTCTGTCTTTTTTTTTTTTTTTTTCTTCTCCTCTTCTCTCCTAATTTCCTTCACAAATAAATGCTTATTTCTCCATGGGCATTCCATTTATAACTCCATGTTTGGTGGCTTTTCCTTCAAGTGGAGTCCATTGAGCTTGTAAATTGTATTGGATCAGTGAGCCTATAATGAGGCTTCTAAGTCCAAACAGTGCAAGTCTGCCGGGATTTTATTGTTCATAAAGCTTCTTCCCTGGGGAGTGATAGAGCCATTAGGTGTGTGCTGTGTTTAATATTTGACCATGACAGGAAGCAATAATTTTCTATCTTTTACTGTGGCTCCCAAGTTGTTTTTAAGCAGTCAGCTTATTTGAGTCTTGGTGACTGTGAATGCATTAGGCAAAAGGAGTTGTTCTATCCTGCGTGGGTTTGTATCTTTCCTACAAAAGCTATTTCAAGAAAATAAAATAAAATGAAGTGGCAACTGATTGCCCTATAGTGGCTTTTAATTGCCCCTTTCATGAGCTCCCAAGTGCTGTCACATCTGACAGGAGATGGCATAAAGCTGATTTCACCAGATGATGACATTTCTCATGCTGAAGGGATTTTTTGTATTTATTCCAGCAGAGAACAACCACCAGGGCTCCCATTTGTATGGTATGTGATGGGTTTGGGGATTTATCTTGGGCAAATCCTCATCAAAACTCCCTTTAACTTTGTTTTAACTTCAGTGGAAGCAGGAGCAAGGTTGTATTTAAGAATTCTGTAAGTGGTTATAAATATATATTTTAGCAGAGAAAAGTTTTGGGTGCTTCAATTTTTTCTGAGGCCCAACTATGAGCCATTTTCAAAAGGTCCCATTTCTAGATGACGCTACCTCTAGCAAATGCATTTCCATTGTGTTAATTTAAAAAGTTGAAATAAGATTTTCAATTTTCACTTAAAATGTATTTTCACAGGGGGGTGGGTGTCAGGACAGACACCCAAACAAACAAAAAAACTGCTAAAGGACTGTAAAACAGTCAGTCTGCCTTTCCAGAAAAGACTTGCAATCTGTGAAAGAAAATTTTACATTTTTCCACCAGTTTTTGTTTGTTTGTTTGTTTCAGTCTTTACCCTTGCTCTTTGAAGCTCAAGCTTTGTTATGATTTTAAATTGGGATTCTCAAGCCATTTGATGACTCTCCAAGTACACACGCACTCTTACTCCTGGAGTGTTTAAAAATGAGCTTTGCCCCACATTTACACAATCTACTGTTTTTGAACCAAGTGTTGCCCAACAGGTTGCGTTTCTCCTTAGTACCTTTCAGGAGATGGGTGAGGTAGAAACACCATCTAGGATGTCAGTCCAGCATCAGCCTGACAGGCACCCTTGTTTTCTTATTTGTTCCAGTGG
Source organism: Falco cherrug (assembly GCF_023634085.1). NCBI lineage: Eukaryota > Metazoa > Chordata > Aves > Falconiformes > Falconidae > Falco > Falco cherrug. Next base: position 4,520,790 of record NC_073714.1, on the reverse strand, counting down.
GAAGCTTTTTTTGGGCTGTAGGAAATGGCAGCGCAGTAGTAGTTTACAGGGATTCTCCTTCCACTGTTGCACTCCACCCTGGGGTACCAAAATAGGGTAGCCTGCAGCTGGGAAAGGAAGTAAAGCTGTTGGTGACAACCCAAATATGCCTGTCAGCTCCATTACAACTACGTATGAAAGTAATTCCGCTGTCCACGAGCATTTGTTCTGAGGGAAATGTGATGCAGTTTGGAGAGGGTTTTATATAGGGCACAGTGTCTTACCAATCTGTAAGCAGAACTCTAAGGTAAGGTTTTTTTCATAAATTGAGTATTTCTCCGTGGGGAAGAGAAATAGAATGGGATGAGAACTTTTAAGTGATTTTAGAAAATCTATAGTCCAATGTCATCTTTTTGACTTGTGCTTTATTAAAGATACTTTAGAAAACTCTAGGAATTGTCTTAACCCATTCCTATCCTAGGTTTCCCACCAAAGCGAGATGAAATGAAAAGACTGTTAGAGGAAGCCCACAATCATCAGTGAAATCAGTAGATACAACTCCTCCTTTTCGGCTCTCTGCCTAAGCCTGCATCAATAAAGAAGAGGTCAGGCAGAGGAAAGAGTAAATTTGGGGCACACCCCTGTCATCAACCCAGCACTTTGTGCTAACGGAGTATGCTTGCGTGGAAGGGATGGAAGTTGGGGTGTCTGAAGTTCGTTTCCATCACCCCCCTTGCTGTAGCCTGCGGAGGGACTTGGACAGATCACTTCTCCCTTGAGGTGCCTGCTTAAATTGCAAGACCTTTGAATGGGGACTGTTTGGCAAGCAAGATGGGTGATGGAGGAGGAGAGTTTCATCTTGGCTAGAAGCATGAGGTTATTCTGTAGTACTAATTGTGAGGGCAATTTAAATGACATTGATGGTGTCTGCCAACAACAGAAGGTATTTTGAGTATGTTGACAGGTAGTTGAGGAGGAGCAGAATCAATCTGCACAGGCCAACCTCCTTCTGAAAAGAACACTCTTCCTCACGTGTTTGGATACCGTAACGTCAGTTTAATACACACTCTTCAGTACCAACTAAATTATTTTTGAAAAAGTAGCCCAGTGACTGAACTGGAATAATTTGGGTTTATAGAAGCTCTGCAGCTCAGAGCATCAGAACTTCATATCCATGTGACCTGGGGCGATGAGCGAGCGAAGGGACTCTGGCTCTGCAGCTTGTGGAAAGTTGAGCCCTTTTCCCTCTGCTCAGGTTTTGGCATAAAGACAGAAAATTCTGCTCCATGGATTTTTCATCTCTTTAAAGAACAAAAGAGTAGAGTAACCATTCTCATTGGAAACATGAATCCCAAGCAAAGTAAAATGATACTGTCAGTTACCACAAACTCTTTCAGGATTCACGCTCTGTAGCCTCCTAGGAGGTTGCTCCTCTGACAGTCTTTCCCTCAAAGAACTAGTTGGCTTTCTCCACAGGACGTACCATCAGTTCTGCATGCTTCTGACGCTTCCCATTGTTGCTGCTGACTGCACACCAAGCTGTTATTTTAGCCTGATTATTGTAGGTGTTCACTTGCTCTAGTTAGGTCTGTTCCTTTGCTCCAGGGGAAAAGTTTTCCACTCCCATATTTTCCCACTGGGTCCTCCTCTTGATCTTTGCAGCTCTGTGCAAGAGGCTTGTGTCGGAAAGGAAAGAAATAATTGCCTTGCTCTTATGGCTCTGTACCCAAGAGCTGTGTTGCAAAAGCATGACTGCACAAGGTGTGTTTGCATTAGCCAGACACACACACATGTTCTTTTTCAAAACGCCAAACCTTAGAGGAAGATCACTGAGTGCTTGAAAAAAGGTGGCATAGGGAGGGTAATTACAGAGGCGTTTAAAGCAGTTGAAAGCCTGTACACAGTGAACAGATGAAATTAGCTGATGGCATAAAGAAATTAGACTTGAAGCCCAGAGCGTTGATGCCAATACAAATTGCATTTAATTATTTTTGAAGAGATGTGGTTAGGTTTTCTTATGCAACATTGATAAAAAGCTGTTTCAGAAACCGGGTCCTGATTCCGCTATGTAATTAGCACTTGATATCATTTAGCATCAATATCAAGCATGTATGTAAATATTTTGTTGAAACTCAGTCCTGGAAAGAAAAATGAAACTGCTAAGATTCCCATCTGGGCTTCTGTTTTATCTCTCATTCCCAAACTTTCCGTAAGAAACTACAGTTTTGGAATTTCCTTTTTTGAAAAGATGAAGCTTTAGGATTCCCATGTTCATGTGAATCTAACCCAAAAAGTGCTGTTTTGGAAGACTGGTGAAGCAGAAGTAGTCTGCCTCTCATTTATACATGCTGTTTATCTTTAGGATCTGTCTTAAGTTTTTAATCTGGACAGCTTTAAATGATGCTTAAATTTCTAGCAGCTATAAATCTCACTGGATCTTAAAACTAGATTATGCGAGATGCTGATTTGGAGTATGAGGGAATACTTGAATAGTGATGTTTTTCCATATCTCTACTCTCATTAGGAACATGGGTGCTCAGTACCTTGAAGAAAAATAATGACGACTTTTAAGGTTGAATCCATGCCAGTGTAAATCATTCTACTTGATGTTGACAAAGTATCTGGTCAGTCAAAATTCCTCTGCTAAAGAGGGGAGAAAAAGTATACAGTGTTGTGTCAGTGTCACTTGTTGACATAGAATCTCAAAAAAAATATCCTCTGGGATGTTTTGGTTAAAGGTGGTTTTTTTTTTCCTTCCCCTTTATCTCAAGCATTTCCCAGCATTCCTTCAGGGACATCTGGTTCTCTCATTTTCTAGCTTTACTTTGGTGCCTTCAAAAAAGTATCACTGACAGTTTCTTTCTATTTAGCTAAGCGACACAAGCAGGATAGGAGCCCTGCCTGGTAACTTGCCCTAAAATGTAGTTGCCCTTCAGAAGCAGTGACCTTAACCATTTCTGTGATGGGTAATGTGACTGTGTTCCCCTTTATTTTCTTCTGTAGCTTCAGGTTGTTTTTTGTTTTGGTTTTTTTTCTTTTTTTTACACACAAAATTTGTCTTTGAGTTGTGTATGAAGATACATGAAGTTTTGTCTTTCTGCACTCATACGTCGGATGGCTGCTTTGCTCCACTTGAGAGCACTGCTTCAGCAAGAGAAAAGCAGCTGCCGTATAAATGCTCTCTATTTGAACAGATCCGTGCTGATTTTAGAGCAGCATGGATTCTGATTCCTTGGCTAATGGGAATCATCATGTAGCTAAGATAGTTTATATCAGTAAAGGCTTGCCTGTAACACTTGTGGATATGTATTGTACATAGTTTGGGAGCATCCTTTTGATGGCTTACTTGCAATGTGGGAAAGTGGTGCTTCTGGTCAGGAGAGGTAGCCTTCAAGGTCTGGTGAGGAACTCTGTACTGGACTAGGGGTCTTGGCTGGAAGACTGGGACCCGATAACAGGTTGGGCTCAGCTGGAGGCTGGGGAAGAGGCAAGAAGCAACTGGAATGAGGTACATGCTGACACACTGGGGAAGAATTACATCATAATACAATTCAGGTTTGTATTGTATATGTCAAAAAGGATTTACGTTAGAGTTACTTCTTTAATCTTGATTTGAGCGTTTTCTAGCTTCTGAATGAGTTTTTATGAGCTCAGAAATGTTCCTGTACTTCAGATCTTTGACATGCAAAAGACTTCCCGCTACCGTAAGCTGCAGATGTGGGTGAAGTTTTATCTTCCTGCAAGATTTAATATGAATGTTTAAAATAATAATAAAAAAAATCCCTGTATCTTTCACACACATTATTTTTCTCTATATATGAAATCTAAAGCTGTTCCATGAGCTGTTTTGGGACAGTGTCAGCATTGGCTAAGAGCAGTCCAGGATAGTTGTTAACGTGCTAGTTCTACATAGCTGTATAACATAGCCTGCAGCACAGCCATGATCATACCCTGTACAATACTGACAGGGTTTGAACGGGCTACCAAGGTTTTGCTCAGTTTAACCCTACGGGAATTGAGGCTCTCTTTTATCGTCTTCTCCTCCTACCACTAACCCCCGCCCCAAACCAACATTTTGGATACACACTGCCTATCTGTAGTGGCCCTGAACAGCAAAGGTAAAGCTGAAGTCATTGGAGAGACAATGGAGTGGCAGCCCTTCCCCTCTAAGACAGAGATCTGAACTTGAAAAATAAAGAGTCTGTTTCTCCCTGCAGCTGCTTCTAGCCCACACTGCAAGCACTAAATATAAGTCTGCAGGATGGAACGTGATTTGCAGATACCTCCTCTAGCAGTGGAGGCCCCAGGAAGGAGAGCGTGCAGATAATAAATTGGTGTCTTTATCTCAGGAGACTGAACATGGCAGTGCAGTATCCACTCCGTTCCCTTGTCACCCAGGGTGTATCATCTCCTCTAGATTCAAAGGGAACTTTAGGTCCGGTCCTAGTGTCGTGGATCTAAGTTTTCAGTCTTAAGCGTGCTTCTCCCCTTGCCCCCAAAGCCCTGGGTTATGCGTCATGAAGCATGTTTCATCTTCCCCTGAAACGGTTTCCGTTCCTTTCTGACTGCGGTCTGTTAGCAGCGCATCCTTTGTCTGTGTGCAGCCCCTCCTTAGGGTACACACTGCAAACGTTGTCCCTTTCGTTTCTTAGAGCAGAAACATACCTTTCGTATGACTTGGCACTGTTTGCAGGTATTTTTATTGCATTTTCTAGTGTTTGGGAGGGGAAAAGACCTAGTGCTTTCATGCTTGGTGTCTCTTTTTGTCACTGACTTAGGCTGTCATCTTGTGCAAGTTAGTTTTCCTCTTGAGGAACTGTCAAAGCACAGGTGGTCGTATCCTCACCACTGCCTTAACACCACCTGCTTCCAGGTGCCAGGACAATGTTGGAAACGGTGCCTCACAGTCTGTAGGGACTCTGTGCTTAGTCCTGTCTTCTGCAAAAAGGGTGTGTTGCCTAGACATTTATTTAATGGAGAGATAACTGCAGTGCACTGTGCATGAACGTTTGGGAATGCAATACTTGAGAGAGAGTGTGTAGTTTGTTAGTATGTGGAAAAAATTAAGATCTATCTCTTGCACTATGAGTCCCTCTGCATTTCGTTGGCAGTATTAAAAGCCTTAAATTGGGCTCTTGCTTATACTAATTTGAAGATCTCTTTGAGGCTGCTGATATATGAAGCCAGTCCAGGACAACTGGCCTGTTGTTTCAGTCATTCCTTCTCTTTCCTCTCTGTTTAGACTGGAAGCTCTGCAATGCAGGGGGTGTTGTACTGTGACTTTGTACGGTGCCTAATGGATGGAGTCCTGCTCCAGGCTGAGTCTTTAGCTGCTCCTATAATGATGTGATCATTTGGGCTAACATCTAATAGTGATTGCTACCATCCGTCGAGATGTGTTTGTTTATTAAGCACACTCAATGGATAAGGTCTCCTTTCTCCCCAAGCCATAGTTGTTTGAACTAGCGTGATAGATCATAAATTAATTCATAGAACTAATTGAATAACTGCTTAAATATTTTCAGTAATTCCTAAAGAATTGGTTTCCAGCATTCTTCATAGCTCTTCTCCTAATTGGCAAAACATTTAAGTAGGTTCTGTCACTTGTTGAAACTGTCTTTTTAAAATAAAAATGGCTTTTATTTATAAAACCTTGTTTTACGCCTAGTGTGCTCTTGCAAAAATTTGAAGTTTTTCACCAGGAACAAGTTTAGGGATAGCTGAAGCTGGATTAAATCTTTCATGAAAATTGACTCGTATGTCCCAAATAATAACTGTTAATGCTAGCGTCTCTTATTTCTAGACCGCTGGTTCTAATTGATGCCATTTGATCTAATCTGTTTGCTGGTCATTCAGTGGCAACTGAAATGTGAGATGGCTTTATGAGGGCCTGTGTGGGGAAAAAAAAATAAATTACTACCATAGTAGCATCACTGAAGAATTTCTGGCTGTGGATGAAAATCCTGTTATGTGCAAGTACAAAACCTGGCTTTTCATCCATTTTCTGTTTGGACCAACGGTCATATCCCAAAATACTTGCTGTAAATGGCAGTAGTCTTGTTTCTGTGCTTGCAAGGTCAGAGGAGGACCAGGCGGTATACCTGGCTGGCCTCCTGCGGTCGGGGACTCCCTGAGCTTTAGGACTAGTGGCTCCATATGACTGCAGGGACACATATGGGAAAACTTGTTAGTAGCATGTTATCCATCAAGAATTCCAGCAAAAAGAAAAAAGTAGTCCTTCCTTATCCCATTGAAAATTTTCTATGTTGTATAGTCCCATCTCTTTGCTAAGCCATGTTTTCTCCTGGAGTTCACTATTGTTTTGTCAGCCCACCCATCACAAAGCAGAGGTCACATCAACATGACCTTTTGCTGGTACAAGGAGGCTGCTAAATAATTCACGTGGCCAACTTGATTTCGGGGTCCACATTTGTTTTTTCCACTCTCCTAATCAAGATGCTCATTTAATTCTATTCCAGCACCTGTTCAGCAATTAACACCCTACAATTTGCATCTTACCCTGACATTTGCTATCTTTCCAATTAGTTTTTATATCAGTATAATTAGGTAGGGTTATTACAGTGCATCAAGCAGGGTCGAGGATATTCCCAAGCCTTTAAGCTCTTTCCCAGATTTGTTTAGGGAAGCCACTAAGGGTAAACGGTTGATTAGGATCACTGTTTTTCTTCTTCATTCAGATCAGGCGAAAACTGTTTCCCCATGTGGCTCATGAAAGATCAGGGAAATATGTCAGTCTGTAAGAACTAATATTATGTAGTTCATGACTTTTTGGGTGAATTTACAGGGGATTATAAGTAAGGGTCAGGCAGTGTAGCCACTCGCAGTACTATTCATGAGGGGACACTATGCTCTAGCTTTATATTAAGCTAAGCAAATTGCAAAAATTACTTTAATTTTTTAAATCAGTTTTTGGAGTTAACGTGTGGGTGGGGCGACAAATCAAAATTAGAGGGCAACCTGACCATATTGAACACTTAGCTTAATTGGTAAAGACTATGGGAGTGAAATGACTATTCTTAACACCTTTTAATTTAAATTTCACAGAAGGAAGGTCTTGCTGTTCAGCTGCGATTGGTTTGGGTCGCAGGCTCTTTGAGTCAAAAATTGTCTTGCAGCCAATGTACATGGAGTGTCTAGCACAGCGGACCTTCTTAATACTACTGAACTGCCAGTAATAAAAGAGATGGCTCCTTGCTGCTACTGTTGATTCCCCCCCACCCCCAATCAATATACGGTGCTGACATAAGGGAGACTTATCTGTATGTAGGGGAAGTGGGACACTAGGAGGTGAGATCTATAGTATGGATCAGAGAGGAGAAGTTGTTTTTTCTGATCTCACAGCACCCAGCTCTGCATGGTACTTCTTTCTTGTGTTTGGTTTGAAATTATTTTCCTCCAACTCCCAAATTTCCCTGCACCTCTCTTAATTTTGTAGGTGCGTACAAAGACTATATTATCAAGAGGCAATATTGCCCTTGGCAAGATTGCAGTGAGGGAAAATATGCGATTGTAGGAAGATCACATCTTGCTGGGTAAAGTGAAGAGGTGGATTTGGAAAAAAAACCAACCCAAAACAACCACCGCAACTACTGTACTTCACATCGGCTGTATTGCTTTTGAATCTGGTTATTCTCAGCATTTCTGCGATATATCTTAATGATGCTCTCTAGACCTTAGTGGGGAAGGTATGCTGGGACCCCAAAGGAGGAGTCAGCTCCAGCCTGGAAAAGCTTGAGAGAAGCACAGATCTCATGTTGGTACAGCTGGAGCTACAAGCAGTTCTAATGTTTTCAAGTGTGCAACAGATTCACCCTTCCTGAATTTAATATTATGTATTGTAATGAGCTTCACCTATCCCCATTGTGTTGTGGCTTGTTTGTTTGTTTGTTTGTTTTTTTTTTTTTTAAATCTCAGATTGCTTTATATGGGTAGCTGAATAAGTTTAGAAAAATATAAGGTGGAAATGTCTTGGTAAACTGGGGCAATAAGGAAGAAGTGGGATGGGAAAGGAGGCTGGGGATGGAAAAGAAACCTGGGCAGATGAGGCTGACTAACAGGAATAATCAGATCCAGAATAAAAAAATAAGACCAGTGATCAGACAAACAAGTTTTGAACATAAAATCTCATTTTTGTGGGTGGGATCTCAATCTTGGCCATTTTCTCTGTCTAGCTTTTAAAATAATATCCCTTGCTGCTTTTCATGCTAGCACATTCTTAGGAATGAGTTTCCATGATCTATCAGTAAGAAATTCCTAAGCTCCTAAGAGGGTTTCCATAGGGCTGCAAAACCCCTCGAAAATTCTGTGGAACTGTTTTTGACTTTTTTGGACTCCACACACACACACACACACCCCCGCCCAAATTAAGAGTGTTTGCTTTCCTTTGGTGTTGTGCATGTGTGTCCAAAGCACACCATTAAATCAACCCCCCCACTAGAAAAACTTGAATCTGGCATTATTTCATTTCTGCTGAAAAATCAAAACTTTCAGCCTTTGTTTTTCACTGTAGCAGATTCTTGATGTTTCTGAACCAGAAAGTGGGAAAATGAGGCTGGAGAAGTCAGCAAGGAATCAGAATTGCACTAAGGAATTCCCGTTTGAAATGCCAGGTGGAACTAATAAATATACCATTGAAATACGGGCTCTCGGATTGAAGTATCCCAGCTCTGGAGGAAGGACTGGGTGGAGATCTGAGCTGTGCAGGACTCAAAAAGCAGTGGTGCTTCTTTTCATTTTGGTGACGGGACGCTACAGGAAGGGGGAGAACTGAACCTCTGGCTTGTGGACCTTCCCCTGCTTCCGAAGCCTGTGTTGGGCTTCAGTTACACTTGCAGGTTTGTCTTTAGGGATTGCTGCGGGGTGGGGAAGGGGGAAATGCTGAGAAGTTGTGCGATGGAGTGGGATGAAGGGGTTGGGTGTAAAGAAGGCGAAGCAGAAGCCAGAGATGCTGTAATTCACTCCCTCTGCTGGTGCAAGGGACCCAGCCTTGGCTGATTGCCTTGGCTCATCGCTCCTCAGTCTGTGTGTGAGAGCAGAATCTGATCTAAAAATCAAGACAGCAAAGTATTCCCATTTATTTGAATGCCGTATCAGGCTGTACTAATAGACTTTACCTCCTAAAAATACTAGAGCTACAAAGGAGGTAAAGAAAGACTTTACCTCCTAAAAATACTAGGGCTACAAAGGAGGAACAGAAAAAGAACAGAGTTTTGTGGTGGTCAAATGTCAACATGGGGAGAACAGAATCAGCAGAAGCCGCTTTGGTGAAGCGCTCTGTCCAGCGGACTTCAGTGCCTTCTGCTATGAGCAGGCAAAGCAAATGCTCGCCCGTGGTGGCAGGACCTATGGTGTGTCTTATTTTTCAAGCTTTTGTCTCGGCCGGTAACTTGGTTCTTCAACTGGGTGCTCTCGATGAGAATAAGCCTCTTTGTAAATTAATTACTATATCTAAACGGCTGTAAATGTGCTTAGAGAAATGGGAAAGGACAATTTGTATAAACCTGATTAAAAAAGAGGGGAAGAGCCTATATGGAGGAGATTTCCTATCTGATTTATCAAGCTCCTAGGCTTCAGCTGGATGCTTATCTAAGCTAACCCCTGAACAGCGTGAAGCTTTACCCCTGATGTTTGCCCCTATCTCATGTTAAAATCTGGAGTCTCATGTACTTGGTAGGTGGGTGGAGAGGAGAGTGAACAAACAGTTTAGTTTGAAATGATAACCAGATCCTGCATTGTGTAGGATAACGTCATTATCTGATCACCTTGTCTGCACTGAAATCTCACACTTCATCTTTGCCCCTTAATAGATTTCACCTTGGAATGCAAATACACTTTGTCACTGTTGAGCAATCTGGTTAATATAGTGCCTGGTTACTCTGGGCCAGGAGGAGAGTTTCTTAACATGCATCAGAAATCACTTAGAGTGCTAAAAGGCTAGCAGCTTCTAATTGAATGGCAAGGAGATCATCTCAAGCTGTTCATAGCGGCAGCAGGAAAGGTTTTGATTTGTATGTGTGACAGCGTTGTGAAGGGCTGGATCTCAGTGTTGCTGGTTGCAGGCTGTTTCTTCACCAGCAAATGAAAACTTTCTCTGAAGCTGGCCTCCTTATGGACCAAGGTCTTGAACATTAAAAATTTAAGCTTTAGCTCCCCTGTCACTATTTAGACTGAGATCTTATGTGTTGCCTGAGTTTATAATGGAAATTTTAATCCAAATCTAATAGCTGGCTTGGAAAAATTAGCCTAAAGGCAGCAGTTGACACTACAGAAATTGCTGGCTCTTAAGAGCTTTTGAAAATGAAGCCATTTCTAGCCTGTTGCTTTTGGATTTAAGAATTCTGCTCTAAATACTCTTATCTAATGGTACATAGCACCAATGACCTCTTTTCAGGGGAGAGAATGAAGTTAGTTTGAAGAATCTTTTGTCAGTGTCCAAAGAGAAAATTTAACCTGCAGTGTTCAGCATGTGCCTATGGCGTATTTCTTTATGAGTCCGTGGGTTTGGGGCTGCTTTGTCAATGGAACCAACCTTTCACTTTTGAAAGGTCTTTTAGGTCTTTTCCATCTCGATTAGGTCATCCAGCGCTCTCCCTAGTGTGGCCCTGCTGAGGAATCTCTTGCTGTATTTTATTAATATATTCCCCTGCTGTAACTTGGTGCATTGCTTCCCTGAAGGCAGGTGTCCGACATTCATGGGAGTTCCATTCAGTAGTAGAGGGATGTATTAGATCCTGGGTGCGCTGTCTCTAGGAGTGGAAGAAGAAAGAAATGAATTAAGTAAATGAATAATAATGTTAACGATGTTTGCTATCTCTCATCTAGTGCTCTAGCCAGTGTAATTGCTTTAGTGCTTTGTGTGAAAGCCAGCAGGCTGATTGAGAAATATAAACAAAATTATTCCCCTCCCTTTTTCCCAAACAAGAAGATAGCCATTAATAAAGGCTCTTTGTTTCCTAAAAATCTAAAAATAGGAGCATGATGTGTGAGCAGGCAGGTTTTGTGTATCTAATCAGCACTAGCTACACTGCCAACTATCAAATTTCCTCTAGTTTTGCAGAATCTCTTGGAGCTTTTGCAGTTGTGTTAATAGAAATGAAGTTTCTCTGTATTATGTATAAATATTTGTGTCTGTGAGAACCTGCAGTGATCAGTTTGTCCTATTTTTTTCTACTCCCAGTTTATCAATACATTATTTAACTGAAATGATGTGAAACTCTGCAAATTCTTTTTTCTTTTTCTTCAAAAGCAGATTTTGAGGGCAAGAATAATAATAAAGGTTTATATTTTAAAAGTTGAAACCAAAGTTTTAAAAAAGGACAGACATACTTCAGCAGGGTATATGACTTCTTGTTTTCTCCTCCTTGCAATCTTTTTGGATGAGTTCAGTGATTGCAAGCTGTCAGGTACAAAGGGAACTGGCTGCTGTTTGGCAATAAATTAATTTGTAAGATGAAAGGTCATGCAAAATATTTGGGAGTTTTGGAGGCGCTGCAGCTGATCTTGGTTGGCACTGGGAGCAGCTGTTGGACTTGTTGGATTTCCTCCACTGCTGGTTGCTGTGTAACTTTTGTTTTGGGTGGTAAGGGGATGGGGGGTAGTGGTGGTGGTGCAGGGGACGATGACACTAAGATGGAAAAGGGGGAACCTGGTGAGTGTTTTGCTGCCTGGAGCAGGTGACCAAATTGATTAGTTGCTACTGTGTTTTGTTCGAGGAGGGGGTCAGGGAAGAAAAGGTGTGTGTGTGGAGGGGGGCCAGCCTCTGCGTGGCTGCCTTTTAACACCTTCTCTGCTAAGCAGGAGGCCAGCTTGGGGTGCTAAATTCCTGTCTGTGGCTGTCTGTGAAATAAATCTGTGTGTTGTGTAGTCCCAAGCTGTCAGCAACGGTTTGCAGTGATGGACTCTGAAAGAGGTTTCCTCTCTGTTCCTGCAGTAGTCGCAGCCGCTAGGGAGCTGTCTTTAGCTCATATTTCAGAGTTAGCTCATTAGACCAATAACAGCAGACGCTCGCCTTTTTTTTTTTTTTTTTTTTTTTTTTTTTCCTTCAAGAATTTGTCAAGTCGGAATGTATTTATAGAGGTATGGCTAGACAATAATAATATCAAATCTCCCTTTACCTGTTGTAATGGCCTGGTGAGCTGGGTGACACGTGTTTTTTTTCATGGAGACTAGCTTTCCCATTTGGTTACTATTCCTGTATGTTGTGCCCTCTTTCTCCCCACGGTGCACGCTCTTATCCTATAAGGAGTTTCCGTAGGATCGCCAAATTCTTTGTCGCGTCTCAGAATCAAGGCTTGCCCTTCTGTTTTGTATGAGTGTTCAAACTCATGATATCACAAGTGTTCACTCGTAAGGAAGTCTTGTCTGACTTCTTCCTTTTGCACCGATAAGTGACTGTATTGAACGGGTTGTCTCATTCACATTCCTTCTGCTGAACCTTTCTCTGCACCCCACTCCCGCCCAGTAACATGCCCTCCTGGTTCTCAGCAGCCTTCTTGTGACTCATGGGATGGTGCCAGTAGTAATTGGGGTCTGAGCTCTTCTCCTAGTTCCTCCTGGGAAGCAGCTGTTTGGCCTCTTTTTGCACAAGTTTACTTGACCGGTTTTTCTGCTTTAAAATGTTTTTAGTGCCAGCTTCTGTCGCTTGCTTTTAGTGCTAAGGTGGCTGCAAGCACAGCAGTGTTTTGTGGGAATCATTATGGGGAAATGTTCTGCTGTCACTCCGGCCATTAGTAAAGTCCCTTCTGTAGGATGTGGCCATACTCTCTGCGGATCTGAGACAGCCATGGTAACTCCAGTGCAGGAGAAGACACTGAATAACCAGAGGAGTGTAAGTCAGGAACTCTGGAGTTGTAATCTTAATATCTGCTACGGTTTCCCTTTCTGGCCTTAACCAAGTAATTTAATGTCTTTTGTTTCAATTGTCAGTTCTGACTAGTTTCAGTTGGATGCTTTCAGTTAGCTTCCATAAATAAGCAGAAGAAAATTGTGGCAGAAAAAGGATGCAAAAGTTCATCTTTTTCAATTACAACTTCAGATTATGAAAAAATGGACTTGCAACCTTTTAGGCAGATTTAGGTACTAACAAGCAGACCCCTCTTAGCCTGGCTTGTTACCGTATAGCACTACAGACTGTTAAACCAGAACACTAATGTCGTGGCTTAAAGGAGGAGTAAGCAGTAAAGGAGGTCTGTGGAAATGTGTTGTGTGATCTTATTTTGGACTAGCAAGCTCCTCTGGTGAGCAGGTAGGAATGCTGTAGCCCATCTGTTATGACAGGCAAGGCAGGATATGATTTTAGAAGGAAGGATATGAATGCACTGTGACCTCCCACAGTAAAATGTCATCACCCAATACTAGGCTGTGACTGGGAAGCTGGGGATGTGTGTCAGGGCTGGGACAGACCACGTACTTCAGCAGTGTCTGCTGTCAGACCTTGGTGCTCTGCAGTTCCATTCCAAAGGAGAAATGACTTAATCTGCCTATTGTTCCTAGATCAGTGACACCTGATGTGTTTAGACCTGGAATAGAAAGAGGAAAGTTGGAAATAACAGGATCCTGTATTGGAAGGAGTGTCCTGTGAGTGAGTCACAAGTCTGGAGCCTGGGAGACCTCTTTCAGGTCCCCGTCACTAAGGTGCTATTGAAAAAGGCTGACTTGTAGATAAGAAACTTTCAGAGGGTGGGTCAGTCTGGCTCATTCAGTCAGCTCCATGCTGCTGCATCACTGCCTGCCCGCAGCACAGAAAATTTATATACAGCACAGAAAAAAAAAATACCCTTTCTTTCCATTTCAGGTGGTTTGTGTCTTGGTGGTGAAATGGAGGACAGTTACACTCGCCTAGCTTACTGTCTGAACATATTCCCGGCTGGAAGATGTTTAGATACTGAAGTATTAAAGAGAACTGGGGAGGGACTAGAGGTGAACGACTGTTCAGATAGAAGGTTATAGTGCTGGAAGTTCTGTGGTGCCTTTTGAGCATGGAGGAAAATCCTGCACAGGGAAAACCCCTGAACTGAGCTAATATGAGTCTTAGTTTTTTTCTTTATCAAACTACTCTTCCAGCTTTGGATCTCAGCCTAAAATTTGTCCACCTGGTATATCTCTGTATGGGAAATATTCCAAATAGGACTTAAAGGCAACTGACGTCTCAATTTCTTTCCCAGAGTAATGTAACTGTAAATGAGTTTAAAATAATTATTTTTTTTTTAATACAACGTTTAGTTGGTTAGGAGTAGTTGGGTAGTGGTGGCTGTTCCTTACCAAACAGAAGATGTGGCTTCCCTTGCTGTCCCTCTGTCTGCTTATTTGCTCTTGCTTAGGTCCTAAGGGGGTGGGTTTGTATCTGATGCTGTAGCTGTGGCGCCTGGAACACTGTAGAGCTGACACCAGAAATCATTCCCATCATTCCTTTATCGCGCTAGCTCTTCGGTTTTGTGTCCCCCTTTGCTCTTCTGTGAGGGGCATCTTGGCTGACTGGCAAAGATGCGAGTTAATGTGTACTTTGCTGGAGGCACCAGTGGTGAGTTGGCATTTTGAGCTCATTTTCCTGTAGTAGCAGTTGAATGAGCAAGTCCAACACAGTGATATCTGGCAAAAAGCACTGGCAAAGTGAGTATTAATTAAACAGCTGATAAAGTTTCATTTGGTTAATTTTCCCTGCAATAAAACACTAATTATATCAAAATGGGAACATTTCTGAGCATTGCAGCAAAATGGGATTGAAATGACCGTGATTACACTGAGTGCAAACCCACCCAATCCTCCCACACGCTGCCACGCTGAGCGGAACAGAGGCATCATGTTTTCAGAGCCAAAGGATGAAGTCTGGTTCAGCAGAAAGAGGAAGTGGTGGTTTGGGATGGTTAAATCTTTCATTGCATCTTCTGGTTTTCAGTAAACAGCTTAGCAGTTCTGTGCTTAGGCTGACAGAAGGAAATTTTCACTCAAATGCGTGGTAATGGTGTTAATTGGAAGTGGCTGGAAGTTGGTTGGTAATTTGTAACTCTTAATTTTTAGCCTTCTTATGCAAAGTTTTCCCCTTTTAGCAAGAAGCTTTTGAAACTTGAAAGTGTATTTTCAATTATTGGAAGGAAAAAAACCCAACATTCTTTCCTGCCAGTAAATGCCTGGAGGAACATGAACAGTTGCACTCCAGTACTTCTGGAGTTCAAAACATTCCCTGGAAGAATCATAACTAATACTGGAGATAACTGTATTATGACTGTTACAGAGTTGTTGCTGCTTGTGTTTGTATGTTGTGTGGGTTTTGGGATTTGTGGGGTTTTTTTTGTTTTTTGTTTTTTTTTTTTCCAGATAATTTGCAAAGAGTTTGGGGATCCAGAGAGAAAAACAAAGGTAAAATTGCAGGACATGATGGCATAGGATTGATTAGCAGTATATCTCAATGAATTTAATTAGTATTTTCTGTAGTATTAAAAATACTTTTCAGTTAATTTTTTCATTACCAGCTTACTATTTTGATGGTTGTCTGCTAATTTCAGGACACCTTTCTTAGTTAAGAACCACCTTCTCTACAACTTTTGAATTGAGTTAACTGATTTTGCTTTTGAAAGTCTAAAATAGCCTGCTTCACAGTGCCAAAATTCATCTAGGATTAGGATTTTTTATCTGTGCTTTTGGAATGTCCATCTGTAGAATCTGAGACTATACGCGAAGGCTGATGTTCAAGGAAAGATCAGTAATATAATCTTGAAAGGGTTACGTGATCCTTCCTGATAGGAAGTTTGGGGTTTAACCCTGGTTCTTCACAGCTGTGTTAACAGTTTGTGTTGCTTTTCTAGACTGGCAATCTCTTCATCTTGACAGAAGATGCATGTAGCCCAGGGACTGAAACCGGTCAACGACGCAAATACCTGCTGGTTCCCTCAGAGGAACCCCCCCCTTTCTTATAACTACCAGCCTGCTGCTTTGCTCACTCCGTTTGCCTGTTCTGCATTGTCAGCAGAAAGCTTTAGTTCTTCCTCTAAATATTGTTTTATGCAGATCTTTTTACCAGCCTGTGCGTTTGGTATCCTGCTCCTTTTGCTGCTGCTTCTGCCCTGTATGGACTAGAACATTCTTCCCAAATACTGTTATCCTCTGACTCTGGGCCTGGCGGCAGCAGAATAAACTGCTGTCCTTTCAAGGTCTCTTTCAGCATTATTTTTTTTCATGACTTGAGCCCCGGTGTAGCCTAATTTCCAACGATGTGATGTTGAGGGTTACTGCCTTGGTAGGGGCATTCCTGGAAATGAAGCTTTCTGGGATCCATCTGGGCGTCTCTGTTGCAGGCAGGGTCTTCCCAGATGTTACCCGGGTGCTAGTTTCATGCATGATTTTCTGTAAAGCAAAGCATGTTTTTTGGTTGTCTGTCTCATCCTTTCTCCTCCCCCATCTCCCCCAGCCTAGCGTGGTTGTTGTTTCTCCTCTGAGGTTAAGCTACAGTTAGAGAGAATAAAATAACGAATGCAATAAGGGAAGGAAACTGGAGTTTCTTTTTAGCATTTCAATTTTATTTCTGTCAAATGACATTTCAGGAGCTGGAGCCTGTTAATGCTCTCTCCAAGGAGCAAGGTTTCTTTTGAGAGAAGAGCTATGGGGAAATGCAGCAGCAACAACAAAAGTGCACCAGAATCCTTCAGACCTGGGCATTCTCTAAAGAGCTCTGGCTGTCATAATTTACACACCTTGCCTAATTCAGAGCACATGTCTCAGCTACAACAGGCATTCAGTAGACACGCTGCTGTCTTCCTCTCAGTGGGCCTGCTGTGAGTTTGTCAGCAATGCTGTTAACAATGACAAAGTAGTTCATCGATATATATATATATTTTTTTTTTTAACACCAATATCCTAGAAGCAGCAAAAATCTTGTGTGCTGTTCCTATGCGGTCTTCCCTCCTATAGCCTTAGGGAGAAATGCAGCAGGTAATAGAGCTTCTGCTGCTGGATACCGAAACCCAGTTCTCCCTTTAATCAAGAAATTGGCAGTTTGCCTTTTAATATAGTACTGTCTGTGGTCGCTCGTGTACCTGTGAGTGAGATTATCTGGATGGTTGGTGAGCTAGTCCATTAGCACAGAGCTTGGAAATCCTGCTGGGCCAAGGACTGCGCTGATCTGGAGGCAGAGTTAAATGCACCGCGGGTATGTCTGCGTAGGTTCCAGGCAGAGCTCCTGGTACTCTTCTGCATCGTATGTGCTACTAGATTTAGAGGGACACGCCGCCTTCGATGCAGGGCTGTGTGGACATGACGGTCCAGCTTTCAGGCCGAAGCCTGTTCTGTGTCTTCTGTGTGGTGCACAGCTAAGTTAGCAAGTCCTCCTGGATCCAGAAGCACTTGCAAATATGATGCAGATATTTGAGCTGGCTCTGCAGGAAATCCATCTGCATGATTCTATTTCCTGGGGATTTTCCTACCACTGCAATAACTAATGCCAAATGAATTGCACTTTATAATCCAAAAATCATCACTTATGCTTATCCATGGACCTTTAAGCTGCCCATTTGCCTCAGTGGGACTGACGGGAATGGGTTAGAAATTTGTTGAAACTAGAGGCTGATGACTTAAAAACAACAATAAAAAAATCAAATGTAACTAAAAAATGTTTTTGGAAGCTGGAACAGTTTAACATGGGGAGAAACAGAAGTGTCAGTTAAATATTCTGTCTAGCCTGAAAGTTCTGATGAGAACTCCTATGGCACAATGAGCTGAGCTGCATGTTTCATCCTAGAGGAATGCTGCAAAAGTGGAAATGGATAAAATGATAACATGAAGGAATATAAAATACTACTTGGCATGGAAAAAGGGCAGTTGATTGTAAGTTAAGCAAAGAGAACATTCAATGAAAAGGAAAGACTATAGACAAAGGGAGAAATCGTATTATTTTGAGGTACAGTTGGCCTCTGGCATTTGTTCTCAGTCAGTATTACAGAATTCACGTTTATCAAGGTTTAGAAATACTCTGTATGGATGTAATATTGAGAATAGAAAATTTTATTTTAGGAAGGACGTGGCTAACTGCTTGGTGAGTTCTGATACTCACCAAGAACTCTGTAATCATGCATTGCAGGGTTTTCTAGAAGGGCTCATCATGGGATTTGAAGGGTCTGATGTGGCAACATCCATGATCAAAGCCTATGTGTTTGGCAGAGTGTTGAAAAAGTCCTCTTAGTGACAGATTGCAAGATCAAGTTGAGCAAATAAACCACAAATGCAGTGGGAGAGAATAGGTAAGCTGATCCGTAGCTGTGAGAGTTGGGTTTCACCTTGTTTTAATATGAAAGTGTGATACAGTTCATGAAGTTTTTCATCCTCAGTATCCATTTGTGGCATTGATGTGAGAACAGCTAGGAACCTACACACCTAACCCTGTCAGCTGATTGTCATTTGGGCCATGTTGATCGACCCACTAGAAATGTACTGACCAATAAAAGAATGAATTCCACAACTTTCGTACTGCTTTTATGAATTTCTTGTTGGTCCTCAATTTTCAGCTGCCTTGCACGACTGTTTTTAATGGGTGTATCAGTTGTTGCCTGCCTCTGGTGCAGTGTGGAATGGGCAGTCTGGGAAATGGCCCCTCTTAGCTGATAAAGGGACCCTCTGCCCTGCTTACCTCCTCCCTCCCCCTCACTACTGCTTAAGGAGTTTGGTCTGACTCATGTCTGGCCTTTACAACATGTGGTAAGAGTTAGGAGGGGGGAAAAAAAAAAGGTGGGGGAAGGGTAGGATGGGAAGGTTCCACAAAATTTAATAAGACTGCTTAGAATTTATGCTAAAATCCTACAGGGAAAGTATACTCCCCTCCACCTCCACCGCCCCCACCCTCCAATGTTTTTGCAAGTTTAGAGCCAAGAAATGTAAAATTTGGGTGGAGGTGTCAGAAAAGATATGGAGGTAGGGCTTGCAGGTAGAAAACATGAAGAAAGGGGTGTTAAAATGCACACAAAGTTAGACCCTGGACTTGGTGGAAAGAATCTTAGAGCTGTTGAAGTCACATTCCATTTTACACCAGCTGGAGGTCTGTCCCTCTCCCATCACGTTCCCTTTTACACCAGCTGGAGGTCTGTCCCTCTCCCAAACAGTGGTTGGGAGTGCTGATGGAACTTGCACTTGGCTGCGATGTTGGGTAAGTCTTTAAGGAAATAAAATGGATGTTTTTCAAGCCGAAGTTGCAGGATCCATGTTTTTTCAATCTCATCCATGTTTTTCAGCCTTACAGAAGATGGTTTGAAATTGTTTCTCAGTGCAAGGATTTGTTCAAAAATACAGTTCAGCTGCAGAAACCCAGGCCTGGGTTTACTTTGTATCTAGCCTTCCCAGTGCCTTGATCCAAAGTTTATGGGACTGGGTCTCGAGTGTGTTGCTAAGTAGGGTCTTAGTGGTATGTTTGCTGGTGTAGATCCTACAGGGAGAGCCTGTGTTTTCCCTTGAATGTCTTAAGGACACATTTGCTTGTGTTACCTCTGTGTGGGCTTTTTGGCTGCTCATATACTAATTTGTTGACATAAGAATGTAACCATCTTTTCAAGCAGCATCTGCTTGTCTTTCTTCCATGAATTCTGCATATTTTCTACTCTGTTTTTCCAAAAGCTGCTGGGCCTACATCCAATAACCTCTCCCCAACTCTTCCAAAAAGTGTTTACGGCAATTGCCCAACAGCCTGAATAAGGATGAGAAAAAGGGGACTTAGCTACATGAGAATGACTGTAACTGTGCAACAAATTTGAAAGAAATAAGGGCACCCCCCCCCCCCCCCCGCCCCTCGCCGCCCCCAGCAAAACGCAGGATCCGTGGAGTTCACAGCAATGAAGTTTAGAAGGAAAAGGCCTTGGGGCACAGTTGCAGCAGTACTATAAAATCAGTTCAAAATCTTCTTACTTAGGGCTTCGATTTGTGTATATTTACAGAACATGAGTTTCAGATGGTGCCTCTTTCACCACCGAGCTGGTGGAGTGAAGTGTGCCTGCATCTTACTCCACTTGTGGACAAAGACACAGCTTAACGTGCAACTGAAGGTGCGTTTAAGCCCAGCTTAGCTGGCTTTTACAGGCAGGCAGCCCAGGGCAAGGCTGCTCACTGCGCTCTGCCAGCTTTTCTCTGAGAGGTCACTTCTAGAAAAGGAGTGGTAGGAACCGCTGAGAGCAGAAACTACTGTCAAACCTCAGAGGCAGGTTTGTGAGACCTCATCTATCAGCGTGTTACTGGTGCAAGTTTCTTGGTGAAAACCAGCTGAATGCTACACGAAGTCCGTAAAGGATGAACTTGTGTGCTACCTTTGTGCTTCATGGGTTGTGAACATGGAGCCTTGAGCTCCTTTTGAAATGAGATCAATCTTTTCATGCAGTGTCAGATACAGCTCTTAATTGCCCTGTCGTAATGCGTTATTCCTTTGCTAATAGTTTGAGTTATTTCTTTGTTAACCTTTACACAGCCAATAACAAATTAAACATCATTATCTGAGTTTAAAATAGGCTGTAAATCTTGAAGCCCTGGTTAATACTCAGGTACTTACAACGAGGGAGCAATAAAAGGGCATTTAATGACACTCTGAAACGCAACATGGGAAGTGTTATAAGCAAAAGAGAAGAAAACAGGGCAGTTATGAATTGTCCATGGAACAATGAGTTTACATAAATTATAGTGTTCTTAAAATGTGTCTCTGATCAAAGTGGAGAGCCTTTCTTTTCACGTTGCAGGCAAATGACATGGTTCCAATGCTCTATATTACTTTGGCTCAGCAAAATTGAAGGCATATAATAAAATCTTCAACAAAATTACTCAGTCCTGCAAATACCATTGGCATCAGAGGAATAGCATGGACATGGGAGAATGGAAATTCTGGTTTATTCTCTATTACTGTTGTTCCTCTCGGCTACCTGTACCTTTGGTTCAGTACAGCCAGCTTCTGTTTTCCGAGGGTGATGCTTTTGTTCCAAAGCTGTCTGTTACACACACCATTTTGGCAGCCCTTGCTTTAACGTGGTACAGGGGTTGGTGGTAGGAATTATAGATGAAGGCATATTGGAAAAAGTATTTCTATTGCAAGTAGAAATATTGCAGACAGTTTGAGGTATTTGTTATATGTCCTTTGCTTACTGGATCAGGATATGATACCGCATTCATGTGAGGAGAGACTAAATAAAGACTCTAACGTGGAAATTACAAAGCTGATGAAGGATTGAGTAGAGGCATATGAAATTATGAATGACCCAGAGAAAGTGAGTGGAGAATTGTTGTTAATTGCTTCTCATTTCCCCATTGGTCACCAGCAAATTTTCATGTACGGCCCTCAAACAAATAAAAGGGAAGACTTTGGAGTCTTGAACGTGGACCCCCAAATTAGCAACAAGCTGCTTAAATTCTGTAACTATAGATCTTCAGAGTTTCCCATCTAGCTTTGTGTACCTCCATTTGTTCACGTGTATAATGAGGCCTATATTTGGCAAACCTGTGTCTATTGTTGTGAGTGTTAGGTGAAGTGTATGTGAGCTCATTTAGAGGTGAACGCAGGAGATTATTAATCAGCTGATACGTAAAGGATCCTTTCTGTGTACTTCACTTCTATCTGCACATGAACCATTTGGGGCTATAATGAAAAGGAGGGCTTAAGCTGTGAAATTCAGATTGGGCTATAATGTTGGGTTTTGTTCTACATACTCAAGAATTCTGGTTGATACCTCTCACTGCCCCACTTCTGCTTCTCTCTGATACGGGCGATGTCTTGTGAGAAGCGCTTCAGGTGGCACCTTTCCATTACGTATGGGAAGATCTTGGAAGCTGAAAAGACTGTTTAGAGGCCTGAATCTCATCTTGTCACATTTAGAAGATACAAAGACAGGAAGCATTTATTTGGGGAAATGATTTTGTTTAACTCGGTTCTGTAAAGCAAGATTTGCTATTTTTTTTCCAAATATGGCTGACTAGATGTATTCCTGGTACCTTTCATAAATAGCTTATGTCCTGTCAACTGGCTTTCCTTTTTCTTCTGAGAACTGATAAATATTTGTTAATTATATATTGCATTCTTGTTTTCTATGTATACCAAAGCAGCATGCAATCAAATAATTTGCCACAGGCCTGGAATTTCTTAGACAAAACCGGCATTGTGTGGTTTGTGATGAAAATGTGATGTGGTTACATATTGTAAACCTCGCAGTGTGTGTCCTGTATTCATGTTACCTGTGAGAGGTAACGAGGTTAGGAGCAGACAGGGGTCTAGCCAAGTCCTGCGGTTCTGACTAGATGTGGGGACCATAGGTTTGTGGTGGCTGGAAGTCATGCAGGAGAAGGGAGGAACCTGGGGGTGGGTGCCAAAGTATCTCATTGGAGTTCTGAGCTGTGATGTTGAAATATTTCTTTATATATAATCTTCAGACAAATGTTACCTAGATAAACATGAAAAAAAAACTTATCTGCAGATAAATTCTGTACTGCATGTAGGGCGCATCACATAATAATCTTGTGAGGAAAATAAGATGTAGGGGTAGGAGACCTTGCTGTATCCACAACTGCTCTGCATTGGTGAGTCTACTTTCCTTTTTCTGCTCTGTTCTTTCACCTGCGTACAGGGGAGAAAATCACCTCCTTTATAGGTGCCTGAAATCTTCATGCATTTTAAAGCATGGCGTCCTACTCTCCTGCATCTAGCAGTAACTAACCCAGTTTTCTGGATTTCTGCAAAGATCTCTAGCAGTTCTGAATAAGCAGGCGTAGGGTGTGTGGCTTTACATTGGAAGCAGAGTGGCTCGAGGTATCCAAAATGCACCTTACTCCCTCCGTGTATGATGCGCGGGCTGGTGCACGTGGGACACATCTGGTCTGGATCACATCTGCCCGTGGAGCAGGTGAGTGCATGGGGGATGCTTTTGACCTGTGAATGCAGACAGAATGATGAAAGAGCCTTTTGTCATTAGGTGGAAGGTTGTGTGTAAAGGTGTAGTGTTTTGTGGGGCTTCAATGTAAATGTTGGATGTGGGCTAAAAATTTCAGTGCTTTCAGACTGGAAGATGGCAGGAGAAATGATGGTGATGAGTTTGGAGGGTGTTTCCCCTTGTGTTGAGAGAAAAAATTCCCTCTCAGATATGCTAATAATTTGATATTGCAACTGTACATATTCCCCTTCCTTTCCTCTGCTACCCTGCAAAAAAGTAACTCTAAGAGACCGCAGAAACAACATATAAAACATTAATTAGTATGCATAAATGCAGTAACTGTTTCATTAGAAGTACATACCATATTGCTGGTAGTCTCAGAATGACAAGAGGTCGGCAGAGGTAGCCTTGATGTGAGACAGGATATTTGTCTGGCTGCGGCCCCTCTTGTAACCGACTTGGGAATAAACAAGGACCGACGATCATCTGCGTCTCCTCAGCGTTACCGTCACCCCACCGAGGCTGGGAGCACGAGGGTTAACCGACATTTAGCTGTATCCTTGGGACTGCAGATTGAGTGTGTGTGTATACATACACCAGCTAAAATTTTACTTCTTTGGAGCACGATCCCTTAAAAATCCGGCCAGTCAGCAAAGTCTTTTGGTTTTCTCTTCGTTGTGCCTCAGGGGTGGGGACCCGGAGCATGGCCTTTTCTGTGTTGGGAGGCTCACGGTTCCCACCATCTCTAACCCTGCTTATCCAAAGGAACCTGCTTTCCCCTGAGATGGTGGATAAGTGGGATTTATACTTTTATATGAGCTGGCCTGGCAGACAGTTTTCAATGAAATATAATGAGAGTCTGTCCAAGTTGGGGATGGAGGGCTGTGTGAGAAGAAACCTTTTCTAGTTCAGTGTATCTCTTGGGGTTTTAAATGATTTTTACCTTTACAATTGTAATTTGTCTGTCTTGAGGAATCAAATCTGTCCTGCTGCAAGCCAACGTGACAGTACAAAGGTGGGTTTCCTTCTGGCAGTACTGAAGTACTTGGTTGGGGGCTCCGAATTTTTTTGCCTAAGGGACAAACCAATTCATAGGAGGAGAGCTGGGCTGCAGAAGATGTTAAAGAAGAGCAAGTGCAGACTTTCATTCATGTTTAGAGAATACATATGCGTATATTTATATATTACAGCATCAAAATGTTGTTGCTTGTTACTCTTGATGCTTGTGTCGCGTTACCATTGAGAAAGCTGGCTCTGATTGGGTTTTTGAGGATCTGAAGCAGAGCTATAGGTTTGGTTCACATGGCCATGCTAGGACTCTGTAACAGAGCTGAGAGTGGAATCTAGCATTTCTGGCTTGTAATACTTTGTCTTAACCATCTCACTGTAGCGTCTTTCCCCTTTGTAATTCATCCTAACGATAGCAACTGTAAATTCAAATGATGTTGTCTAAGCCGATTTCCTACAGCAGAACTGTGTGACTGGTGAGCTGTTGGCCAAATTAGTAGTGGTGTCTGCACACAGCTGTAGGAACTGAATCTTGCATCTTTTCTTCAGTAAATTCTGGTATCAGAGGTCAGAAACAATTACACCTGGGATATTTTCAGAGTTTGTATGCCTGTTGAATTTGTACTGAAAAAAACCCACAAACCACCCCCAAAAAACCCCAAACCACTATCTCACACCCCAGCGCCTAAAGAGGTGGTGGTGGCTGGCTTGGTGGAAGACACGTTTCCAGTAGATCACTTTTTTTTTTTTTTTTTTTTTCATATGCTTCCAGGGAACCACAGTGTGTTTAAGCCCTATTTTATTTTTATTTTATGCTGAAAATATATTGTGGCATTATACTACTGTGATGGTTTGTTTTGGAAGAGGTGGTGTTGGCCCTGGTGTCCTAGCCAGATCCCAGTTTAGGAACTGGGTCATTGCATTTTCCTACCTGTGATTCCTTATGAGGTTATTGAATAACATCTGTCTTCTGTGCTGTGATCTAACTGGGTTTAAATACATTCCACCCCATACGTGATTCCATTTCTATAGGAGGCGAGTAACTCCTCCTTCTGCTTGTGCTACTTGAAGATACTTCTTCACCCATATTTTCTTAAAAATTCATGAGATAAAATATATTGCAGTGATGCAAACTATTATGTGCTGAGGTTGGCTTGTGTAGAGGATTATGTTTTTCTTTCTGTCTTCTGCTGTTGGAGATGGGTGGCTTTTGCCACCAGCAGCCTAAGCCAAGGATGAGAGAAATGTGGCAAGAGGCTAGATCCTGGAGATGCTGCTTGCTGAGCTGGAGGCAGCACTTCTGATCTCTTGTATCTCAATAGTAAACATCTGCGGGACTGTGCCTACAGACAGCATATTTTTAAAGTTTTTTTTTTAGAGGTGCTTGTTTAACTGTTTAACACCTGCTATCTTTTATTGCAACTTGGATTGGAAATATCTTCGAAAGAGAGCAAAAAGATCAACTGCTTGTTTTCGAGCCTTGTACAATCTAATAAAGTGGAGTTTGCATTTTACCTAGAACAAAACCTACACAGAGGGCTCAATGGTAAAAGTTGCCCTTGATTCCGCTGTGTTGTAGCGCTATAGAGGTGAGGAAGGTCTGAAAATCTCAGCACTACGCTCACCTTCACGGGCCAGAAACTTCTGTGAAGTAGCCTTTAGCACAGCTTATCAATGCTGCTTGACTCATTTATTTATTTTTTTACTTGAAGGGACTTTGGAAAGTTTGTGGTGCACAGGGGGCAGCAGGACGTGAAGGAGGTGGACTCTGGGCATCATTAAAGGTGTCAAAGGTCAGCGATCTCAAAATTGACACACTTGACCCATTTCCTTGCCACGCTGGACCTTGAGTCTGGAGTGAGTTCCCCAGGGGACAGTGCAGTGGGTTTGAAGCTGAATCTTCAACCCTTTCCTCCCATGAGGTGTATAATTCGATATTTATAGCCTTTCTCTCCAACAAGGTCTATGGCACCTCAGGGACCCATTCGGTAAAGAATGCTGATTCCCTTTATGAATTTTTGATGGGGGAGGAGGAGCAAGGGAGGCCACAAGAGGAACTTGTGAAATGTTAATATTTTTTTCTTTTTAGCAATGTTATGAACAGCCCCTCTGATTGCATTTGCTCGGATAAAGTTGCCTGAATTTTCCTTCTCTTCCTTTGCCCCATTCTGACCTGCAAAGCAAGAAAGCAGAAACTAGCATCTCCCACTCTACAACTTCTCAGTAATGCACAGATTTTTCAGCTGCTGTCCTCCTCCAAAACTCAAGATGATCAGTAAACAGGATATTTTCCTTGAATATGGTCTAAATGAGCCTCCTTTGTTCAGCTTTATTTTGGTGGTCCATGGGGGTGGCACTCCTGGGACTGGGAGTGTCTGACTGTATTTCAGAGCAGAGGAGGAAATGAGGGGTTTGCTTTTACTTAGCGTGCGTGAGTACACATTACTCACTTGTAATTTTTCTTCTTCTCATTATACACACAAACAAATGTTACACCCCTGCCTTCTTTTTGCAGGTGAGATGTTCACCAGTGTGACTAAAAGTACAGTGGGTGTCTTTTTTTTTTTGTGCACGTGTGTGGTTTTTTTTATGGATGTGGGTGTTTTGTTGTGTGTGTGTGTGTTTGTGGTTTTTTTTTTTAATAGATAATTTAAACAAAGCTTTGCATAAGTGAATCTGATTGTGTCCTTTTCTGATGGTTTTATATTTTAATTATAGGGGTTTTTTGCTTTGGGTGGTGTATGGTCCATCTTGTAATAAAGTAAGAGGAATCACTGATGTTTAGATTTTGTAAGAGAAAACCAGTCTAAGGTCAAACAGAGCCCATGTACCCGAGCTTTCAGCAGTAAGAAAAGCCAGGGTTAGATCTGGTGAAAGAAGGGAAATGTTAATACAGGTGCTCAGATGGTGATTTTTTGGGGAAGAATATCTCTGATTTTTAGAAGAAAAGGCATGATGAAAAGCATGTGCATCAGTGAGGTGGTTTGATAGAATTTTTTTGTAGATACTCTTGTTGAGGTAGGGAGCTGATGAAATAAATGTTGTATTCCTGACTCTGTGCCCAGCCTGCTAGACTGACTGGCCAGGACACCTTTCACCCTTTCATCTTTCTCTCACCTATTGAGATTTTCAGAGTGTCTGTGGTTAAGTGCTCAGTCCAGTAAGCTTCCTGGCTTTGACTGGGACCTCCTGCTGCTTATGCATTACAAACAGTAATAATATAACCACAGGGTGTCCTATGGTTAGGTGAAGTCGGTGGGCTTTGGACTATAACCTTCAGGCCAAATATTGATGCACTCCTTTTACTACTGTGAAAATAAGTATCTGTGATATATAGCAATGCAAGATGCGGAGCCAGGCCCAAGTTTGAGTAACCTCCTGCAGGCACGCCAGCATCTCCTCTGCTCTCTGTGTGGGGCTGCACGAATACTGGACGTGCTGTGCCTCTGTCGCATCCTCCTTCAGTCATTTGAGCTTGGGCTATAAGATCTGGCTTTGCTTCACGTTCAGAAGTCAGGTTTTTTAGTTCTGAGGGCAGTTTGTGTGCTACAAGCAATGTTTCCCTCTCTCCCCTCTCAATGTTCCGAGGGGAGGGTGTCAGACAGGACAGTTTGTGTGATGCTTTTTTGGATGCAGCGTGTTGGCTGGTAGACCTGCTTTCTAGCTGGTAGACCTGCTTTCTAGCTGAACACCACAGGTGACCTCTGAAGCTCATTGCTATGTAGTTTTACTGGGGGTAAGCACTTTGTATTACACAAAATAGAACTCTTCGTGGCAGAATTCAAATGTTAGATCAAATAAAAAGAAAAAAAATAAACCCCCTCACCTACCTCTTTGGACAGGGCTACCGATATAGCTGGCTGCTCATTCTGGTTTCACTTGTGTTCTGCCTCATCCTACCCTGAAGTAGGGTTTTGTGCTTGCTTTCAAGTTCTATTTGAATGTTCTCATCTGGATCTGTCCCCAGAAAACTTATCCCCACTTGCTTCCTCCTCTAACGAGAACAAGTCTTTCCCTCTATGAGCCGTGAAGCCTCTAAGATGATGTGGAATGATGTTGCAAAGCCCTCTGTCAAATGCTTTGCATGGTGTGATGAGTTGAGCCCCCTTCTCAGTGCAAGGTGGTGCAGGCGTTGCTATGATTAGTAAAATAACTCCAAATGCCAGTAGAGGACTGAGATTTTGAGACTATTAAGGGCTTTTTACTTTGGATGGGGGGAAGTAATA
The DNA here is from genome assembly GCF_023634085.1 of Falco cherrug. NCBI lineage: Eukaryota > Metazoa > Chordata > Aves > Falconiformes > Falconidae > Falco > Falco cherrug. The sequence continues at coordinate 4,492,685 of NC_073714.1, read as the reverse complement.
AATCTGATGTCTGTAACGTGTTGTGCTTTTCCTATTGATTGACTCGTAAAACAATATTTGTGAAAACAGAGGCAATTATTAACTTAGCCTTGATCCTGGAGGCACTTGTAACACATGCTTAACTTTGCTCTCGTGAGTAGTCCTGGGAAGTAAGCCAGTGCCTGTGCTTTTGGGGTCTTACTGCTGAACTGTTAGATCAGGAAACTGGAAATCGGAACTGTCAGTATTCTGCATTGCTCTGAGGGGTGTGTGTTGTCTAGTAGTGAGATGAAGAAAAGAACGTCAGGGAATAGATGAGGTCTGCTCTGTTTGTGACTTGAGAAGAGGAAAAGAAAAAAAAAAAAAAAAAAAAGGTCTGGATCCTTGCCTTAGATTTTCCCATCTGTTCAATAAGGATTAAGATACTTTCTCTGCCTCCCATCAGGGTGGAAAACTTAATGGATTAGATCGGCTGCTCTTTGATTCCACCTGTTTGGTGCTATATTATCAAGCTTGCTGGATGCCATGTTCCCCAGCAGCTCCTTTCTGTGTAATCTTTATCCTCGTTGCTTTTTGCAAAGTCAGTCAAACTTATTGTTTGTGTTCATTTTCTTTTCTCAGACCGGTCTTCCAAACTGTGACTTTGTTCCAACATTTGCCTTCTCTTACCCAATCCTCATATATTCCTCCTTTGTCCTGTCTCTTACATATGCTCCCTGTTTCCCTGCATGGTCAGCACTTACTGTCATAGCTTTGTACTCCTGTAGCCGTTAGCCTTGCAGGGTAAATTTGACTGTCTGACTTCTCTTTTTGGAGAAGTTTTAGTGCTCCGTCCCCTTAAAGATTTGCAGGCTCGAGGTCAATCTTAATTTATTGTTTTCTGATAACTGTGGGCAGCATCCTACACCTAGTAATTTGCACCCATGCCCTCCATGTCAGCTTTTTCTCCTTTCATTTCTCTTCATTTTTGTTTTGCCTTTTCCTGCTGCTGTCTCACTGTTGTTGTCGGTCCCTTTTTAAAGCAGACCCCTTTCTTCTCTGGTTTGAGACTAGGTCATTTCATACATGGCTTGCTACAACTTCCTGACCTCCCCAATCAAGTAAAAAACATTCCCATCATTAAATTTTATTCTGTGTCCCTCTGGGTTTGAAAACTGTTCCTGGTTTCATATGACCCTCATGCAGCTCCTCTTCCATTTCATCACGCTCTTTTCCTGCACCAAGAGCTATTACTTACCTCTTCACTGTTGTCGTCTGTTTCAGCAGTCTTCATGAGTTTGTTTGTTTGTTTTTTCTTGTTTCCTCTTCCCCACTTGTTACACATCTTTGGGAACTTAGAAAAGATCTCCCAGTCTTTTCTATCAAAATAACCTTTAACTTTTGTGCTAAGCCACCTTGCCATCTTGATACTGTGTTGGTTGACTTTGTCTTCCTGCTTCCTTCTTCAGTATGTCAGCTTATGAGTTTGCACAGTAAACCCTATGGACAACCGGTGTTTGTGCAGTATATTGCCAAGCATGCTTAAATTTCTGCCAGTGCTTTGCAAATATTTGCAAAGCCTTGCTTTACATTGAAATCTTGTTGGGAACGGTCTATGGATGTACAAAGCTTTTAGTATTAGCAGAGATAGGGACAACAACTTTCCTACCTAATAAAAACAGCTGAATATAAAAGCCTTCACACAAATGTGTTAAAAGGAGGTTGTTAGGACCTCTTGAATAAAGCAGCCAATATAATTAAAGTGAAGTAGGCTGTTAAAAACATACTTTTCCATCATGATGAAAGTAGGCTAATACAAACATTGATAAAACCCCCACCGTTACAAAAGTAGACACAGTTCTACAAACTCCCATATAAACCTCCCCATCATAATAAACTTGAGGTAGACAGCAAACATTTAACAGAAGCCTTGTTCACCATAATAAAAGGAAATTAGCCAGGCATATACCACGGGCATCTGTCAGTAGAATCCCTGATCTATTTTGAGTAACTTGGAGCATCTTGGTTCCCACCAGCCATCTTGACGTGCGGCTGCACTGTAAATTGCTTAGGGAAAAAGGCAGGCATTTAGCAGTCGTAAAAGGAAAGGCTGCCTGCTGCTGCTTGAAAGGATTGCTGCTTTGTACGTTTTATTTCAGTGCTCCTGCAGCAGGCCTGCAGACCTGACTCTTGTTTAGCTTCAGGCAAACGTGTCTCAGTGTTTTTGGCACGTCTGTCTGTCTATCGAATGTTCCCTTCATAGGGAGAAACAAGATTTGTGCATGCGTAGCTGTTCACCCTGGTTTGCGCGGTGTGACAAGAGTTCGGTGATAGACACTTCTGGTGGCTCTGCGGCTGAGGTTGACCTGCCCACAGGCCTGTGACAACCCACTTTCCTACTGAATGGTGTTCATGGTGCTTCACCTGCTATTTCAAAGTGACAATGGGGTCAAAGTAATTTTTCTGAAGTGACTAGGAAAAGTGTAAATGGGGATGGGAGGATTGGGATAGATTAACTCTTGGTTCTTCTTGTCTGGTAGAGGTTTAGGTTGGACATTAGGAAAAAATTCTTCCTTGAAAGGGTTGTCCAGCACTGGGACAGGCTGACCAGGGATGTGGTGGAGTCACCATCCCTGGAGGTGTTTAGAAGTCATATCGATGTGGCGCTTGGGGACGTGAGTTAGTGGTGGCCGTGGCAGCACTGGGTTATCAGCAGGACTCTGATCTTCAGGCCTTTTTCAACTTAAATGATCCTGTGATTATGTCAGTATTGCTTTCTCCTTAACCTGTCATGGAGCTCATGGGGGTAAAGTGCCACAAGTGTTTCTCACGCAGAGGTGCTCACTGAGGCTAGGTCCTCGACAGCTCCCGAATGGATATGATGTTCAGTTTCCGAAGCAAGATGTGAAATATAATTTCCCATTCCTATCCTGGCACTTGGGAAAGCCTTCGTATTTTTAGCAGAGCTCATAGCAAAGTACTCATCAAACTCGGCTGCAAGACAGTTAATCTTTACGTTCTGATGCTAGGCTCTGATCCTTGCTCCCCAGCTATCGCTCCCACTTGATTTAGTGGCAACGAGGCACAACGTGCGCGTTACCGCAGCAAAGCCAGGCACCTGCCCCTAATTCCCCAGCCGTTCATACAGGGTTTGTGTGGTAGCATCCACAGCCTTTTGTTCTGTCTGAACAATAACCGACTACACCTGCTGAAGTTGCTAAGCTTTTTGTTGTTAAAAATGCTGGTGGGAAGACAGGGAAGCACCCCCATGTATTGTTATACCAGTATCTGTGTATTGTATTAATTAATTGTAGAAAGGCATTGGAATTAAGTGTTTGTCAGAGGCTGATACTTGTTCTAGTGGGACTGATAATTTTTATCTGGTGTGGAAGAGGGGAAGAAGAGTGATCATCTGAAGTTAACATTTAATACTTAAGTGGCCTGCTTTCAATTTTGTGCTTTGTCATAAGGTTCCTCAGTGACTTGGGGTTATTGGTTCACTTCCACAAGCCTTAGCTTTCCTGTCTATGAAATGGTTATTACAGCACTTCTCTTACAACTAGTAAATGTCTAGGTTGCTGAGACTGTGCTGATAGTTTTTCGTATGTAGATTGGAAAGAAAGATCTTAAATGGACTGAAAGTTGTTCATTTAGTATGTACAAATATTGCCCGTTGTTTTGAAGATGGTTGTATAGCTGAAATGCTGACCCTGCTCTATTTGGGCAATTCTTTCTGAGGAGCTGTTACTGGTTTCCATCCAGTCTCTTTCCAGTTTACCTTATTGCTAGTAAACAGAAAGTACCAACTGCTGAGGGTGGTTATCAGTGAGTTACGGCTCTGGGTTGTTTTGTTCAACTCCAGCTTTGGAAATGCCTCTCTTCTCTATTCCCTAATTGGATATCAGTCAGAAAACAGCCCAGGCCTGGGAACATGAGATTTTAATGTGCACTGAATAAGTACCTTGAGACTGAAGCCTGTCACTAGAACTCATCTGGAATTGCTTACCACAGGGTAAATTTACTAGAAGCTGTGGCTTAATACTGGAGTTTAAAAGGTGGCACCTAAAGAAATCCTCTTAATGTCTCAACAAGCTGATGTTGACAAGTTCTTTGCATTAAGGACTTGTGGCAAAGTCCAAATCCTTACTCAGTATGTTAGACAAATAATTATAGAGAATTTTTATCTTGATACTTCGTTCTGAGGTATCCATTCATAAAATATTTACAGTAGCTGCAGAGAATACAACGACCATTTTTGGTTTTGGTTTTTTTTGTTCCTTTCTTTTTCTTTCTTCTTAGAACCATGATTCTTATTACTGTAAGAATAGAAATCACGGTTTGCATTTTTAGCAAACACATTTCCAAGGTGAAACTGAATTTTTTCCCCTGTAAATCTCCCCCCCCCCTTTTTTTTTTAAATATACAAAACCTGGAAATTTCAAACACTGGAAACTATATAAGAATAACTAATAAATGCAAGCAAGTGTGGGGAATCATACCCAAAGAGTGGCTGTGTTCAGCTGAAGTGGACTGTATATTTTTGCAGCTAACTCCCACTTTGTGTCATTTTCCTAAGTCTCTTGCCCAGAATATTATGAGTACTTCTAAAGATGTCAAACAGCCACTCGGCATCTGCTGGGGCCTACAAACCTTTATGGCAGTCAGAAAGCTTAGCACTTGCATAGTGTTTAATAGAAGTCTATGATGGGAGATTGCCAAATTGGCTAAATTATACTGGTTTTGATTCTGAAGTAGGGCAATAACATGGAAAAACTACATGTGGTTTTTAAGAACTATATTCAATAATGATTTAACAATTTTGACCACATCCTATTTAAAAAATTAATATATTTTTATGAAACACATGATGTAATGTGACTTACCTTATGAGGAGTTTATTCATTAGAATCAGAAAGGACAAGTCAGAACTGACTCATAATACATATTATTTATGTGTGTGTACATGGTTGTCTATTTTTTAATGGGATAGGGGTTTAAATATTATTTAAGAATCTTGTAAAGATTTAAGCCAGAAGCATCAATTCAGGTTTTGGATTTAAATTTTTACTTTTCATTGGTAGCTGTGTAAACTCTACAAAATGTTAATGAGAAACCATTATTATTTAAAAATACCAGCAAGCCATGATTTTGTATTTAAAACATACATTGTTTTTGTATGGTGCCTAATTTTTTATTTTGAAAAATAACACTGATGTAAGGTAGGTAGCAAATGCTTGGGGTTCTTTTAAAATCTTTTGGAAATTATTTTGGAACAAAACTAGCAACCTATTCTGAAAATTACTGTTTAGGTACCTATGAAAACACAGATGTGTATTGGGTGCCTCTTCGCAGTTATTTTGCATAAGAAGTTTAAAGTTCTTCTACAGAGATGGGTTGGATAGAATACTTAAAATGTATGATTTAATTAGTAAGTGAACATATTGAAGGAACTGACAAATACATATGTTAGAGAATGGAAACAGTGATTCTGATATGGAATCTCAGTTAAGGTATGTGAACAATTTCTTGTGAAAAAAGGAGGAAAGATAGTTCTTCTACATATTTGTTTAAATATTTATTTTTATTTATTTATTAGGAAATAATTTTCCTGACTAATTTACCAAGGAAACACCTAGTTTTTCACGGGGGAAAAAAAAAAAAAAAAAAGACTTAACATGAATAGTAATGTTGGTTTTGGTGGTATGTGTTTTTCATAAAATCATAGACTAATTTAGCTATTGCTGCATTTTCAAAACATTAGCTTTTTTGTTCCAGGTGCTTTCTGAATGGTCCAGAAAAAAGGCAGTTCCTGTCCCAAAGCACTTACAGGAGTTTCTAGTTTGACAGGATATAAAGCTATAAGAAACTTAGATATTATTCTCATGGCAGGCTTTCATAGGTGCCAAGGAGCAGTTTGGGATGGAGGTACTTTCAGCTGGAGATAGGTAGAAACTCATATTTGTATTTTTTGTGGTAGATATGGGTCACAACTTCAAAGAATTAAGCCACTAAAATCTAACAGAAACAGACGGCCTCAAATTTATCTTTTGCCTCTGGATTTCTTGTTCCTCGTGGCAGTGGTAGTGGCTATTTCTCTACCCCAGTGTCAATTTGGTAACAAGGGGGGAGGCACAGCCAGTAGCTTGATTGTTCTGGATGAACTATCAGCGATCCTCTGGGAATACTGGTACCTTGACCTCTCTGACCCTCAAAGTGCTGAGTGTGGAAAATGCGAAGTCTCCATGGACCTCAATATGCGCAAGATGTCAGAAAAATGCAGTTCTTGGAAAACTGTACCTTTTTTTTAAGGTTGCATCTTTGTGCTAACGTTACAAGTTTTCCTTCGTTTTGTTTTGTTTTGTCACCAAATGCATGTTTTCCTTTTTTTCACCTCTTCAGTAACGTTCACATTTTTATTGCATTTTGGGTGTTCGCAATTGTCCCAAGAGAACAAAAATGTGACAGAAGATTTTAAACACAGTTGCATTGCAAAATTGTATTCTGTTTCTTCATCTGCCTCTACCGTGAAGCTGGGATCTCTTTTAATAATGTCTTCCTCACATTTAGCCAAAATCTCTGCTGAACTTGAGTAAACTTCCTACAGCTCCTTTTGGACTCATTAAGGGCCAAGCTATATTTCAATTTTGATATTTGGGTGTTTCCTTGGCAACAGTTTTTTCATTTGGCCGCATACAAGATTATGGATCATACACTTGCTTCCCTGAATTCCCAAGTATTGTTCAGCGTAGTAGAGCACAGCCCGAGACTGTATAATAACAAATCTGATTGCAAACTAGCTGTTTGTGACTGATGTTGCAATTTAGGATTTATAAGCATTTCCAGATTTTTTGCCAATGTCCAGAAATGTGTACGGTAGAGCATACAACTTGCAGAAAGTTTAGTCAACAGTTTAAGATTGCAGTTAGCAAGCCAAGATTTCACCCCCCTCCTCTTTTGAGGGCAGAAGGGTGTATTTGATATAAAGTTTATACAGCATGCCTCTGGGTTTTTCCTTTTCTTTTTTTTTTTTTTCCTCTTTTTTTTTTTTCCTTTCCTAATAGCCATTCATCCTCTCACCACCTGCCCTTTCTCTTAGTGCCCTGCCCATGTATTCTCTCTTGTTTTCAAACGTGATGTATAATGCTGCGTATGGACTAAGGAGTTAAGAATAAAAGTTCATCTTAGGCTGGCTTGAATAAATTATTTTTTCATTGCATGTGCTTTGGTTTCTTTGTCTTGAAGGAAAAAAACTAGACTTTGAGAGGAACCAAGGCTGGATTTTTAAGGAGTCTAAATGATTTGCTGTTGCAAAGCAGAACCTTATCTCTGCATAGATGCTGACATAGCAGCATAATCTAGTTGTTGTACTGTATTTGCTAAACTGTTATTAATTAATGTTCCCTAGTTCTTTACATGCTTTCACTAGTGCATCTTGGAGTGTCTTATACAGGAGGAAAAGTAGTTTCTTAATTTGAATGATTTTGACATGGATGATATTTTTTGGGGTTTTTTTTCAAGGTGCTGCTCTTAATGAGGTACAATCATTTGGACATGCCAAAGAATCTTAATTAACTGAAGAAATCAACAGGTATAACTAATATAGGTAAAAAAAAATAATGTGCATGGGATACACAAGATCATCTTCTTTTACTCTTGAAACAGGAATAATTCATAGTGTATAAAGTCTGCTACTTGAAAATAAAAATACTAGGAGGATGCCAAAGGAGTAACACTTTTTTTTAAGGTATACAGGAAAGGAGAAAAGGGCTTCTGTCTTTACCGTGGTTACCTTATACCATGCTGAAATTTAAATCACAACTGCTTCTGTTTTTCAGTCACTTCAGTGTTGTCAAAGCAATGTAATGAGGCACTAACGTGAAGAAAAACTGGGTTTATCACGCTCAGTTATAAAAATAACTTCGTATATATTCAGTATTTTATCAAAGGAGTCTTCAAAAAGGTATCTGAATTCTTCATTCTGCAGACTAAATCCTTATTTACCTGAGAGACCAAACATCTCCATCGGTGGTGTTCTGGTCTTCTAGGTAAATAATGAACCCTTTACAGAACTGCTTAGTTAACATGCTTACCCTAGATACAGCGTTGGTCCCTGGCGTAAATTATGTGTTTTATGAAGCTGGTAAGAATTAAGTACACAAACCAACATTTAAATAATATAAGTAGGGTTATGTCTGTGTACTTGCACGTCCATCTGTGTACAAGTGGGCTTGATCCTAAAGATGAAAAGTTCTGGCAGGCATTATTTATAGCTCATACCGTTTTGTCTTTGCCTTTTATTTTTCACAGGAGCCAGAATTTGTTAGTATCAGCCTTAACTTTCAATTTCCTGGGGTTTTTCAGCTTAAGCCAGATGCTTACCCTTATTCAAAAACGTTTTTGTTTACTTAACTATTTTTTAAGGCTTTGTTGAGGCAGAAATGTTATGGAAAATGGAAAAAAAAAAAAAAAAGACTTGGCTCAAACAATATCGAAGACCAAAGTTATTTTTCATTTTCTTGAAGCAAAGGGAAGGTGAAAAATGCTGATTTTTTTACCACAACTGCCCCACAGAAAAAGGGGAGGTTGAGAAAGGAAAATGGCTTGTCTGTGTTTGTGACTTTGCAAATACAACTCTAAAATCCAGATGTATAATTAAAGTCAGTGGGTCAGAAAACTGTAAATATTACAGCAGACTTGCCCAGCATGAAGCGTGTATATCTCTTGGCTTGGAGGTAGTAACAAATAGAAGATGAGGGGTTTTGGTTCATGAACCTCCAGCAAGTGTGACATACGTTAACTTAACAAGTTTAGTGAGTGATTTTAAATGCCAGCTATCATTTGCCTGCAATAATTTTTCCTGTAAACTACTCCTTCTGGACTTTCCTACAATATCATTCAGGATTCATAAATGAATATCCAGAACCAGCATGTTGCTTGCATCTTGCCCCTGGATGTTCCTAGAACTTTTCTGTCAGGAACCTGTTTATTGTGTGCATGCAAGTGAGATTTTTGTAATTTTTTTTTTCCCCACCCCCCTCTCTTCCGGCCTTACAAACACCCCAGGAGGATGCAGCCCATAAGTCCCTGGTTCTAAACCTTTATAGATCGTTGAGTGTGGCTTAGCTGATGTACTTGAGGAGAGCTTCCTCTTGGCTTTCAACAACTCTCGTTAAAGATGTAGGAACGGTTAGTGCTGAGAGATACCGTGAGTTTGCACCAGTTGTAGGCATGGAGTGGCTTTTATGGCACTAGTGCTTGCCCTTGCTGGTGAGGGCTGGTGTCTGCTGGTGAAATAAAATGCCTAATTATACGTGCGACAACTTTATCAGCTCTCTGAATAAAGGGAAGACCAGCCATTAGGGCAACATGAAGTAAAGAGCAGTTCTGGGTTGAGTTGTGTTTGGCGATAGGTTGTGATGTGTCACTTGTGACTCTGGAAACCTGCAGTATCTAAGAATGCATGTAAAGTCTAGAAAGTTGTTGGGTTTTGGTTTACAAATACAACTAATGAAGCTACCTCAGAAAAGCCAAGCCTTTGTCTTGCTGCCCCTTGGTTTCCTACATAAGAGTAATACAACTTCTCTACTTATAATGGCGAAATTCAAAGATTTTTTGCAGTGAAATACTGAAAAGAAATGGACAAATAGTTCTTTTTGAAAGATTAATGGTATTCTTTCCCCTGCAGCACTAACACCACTCAGTTGTGGTTAGAAGGGCTGTATCAGTGGGGACTGTGCTTTCTCCTGACTTTTCAGGATGCACGGTACATTGGGGACCTTGGCCTGTGCTGAGGGGTCTTGGAATTTTGGAAGCCACAAACTGAGATGGGCCAAAAAATATCCCACCCACCCCCCTTCACCAAGACCAGAAGTGCTTCAAAAGCATTCCCTGCTTGAGCACTGTGTCCTTTCTACCAGAGGCGTGAAACGGTGGGAGAACTGACCCATGAGCAGTTCTGTTTGTTGTGGGCTATTTTATTAGGGAAAGAAAAGCAACTCTCCCAGTTTGCAAGTCTGAGGAGAGCTTAATTAAACTGATTTTCTGTTACTTAAAATACGCCTACACCTGCTTCTGTAGTGCTTTGAGAGGCTGCTGTTCCCAGAAGGCCGGGGCAGATGGGGGGAAACAAGAGGAGTCATATTGCAATTGGTTTTTTTCACCCAGGCTTGCGAGTCTTGGGCTGGTATGTTTGGATTCAAATGTATGCATGGTGGAAAGAAAAACAGAATTAGGTGACTTTCATGGGGAAAATTCCCAAATGGGGGAAAATTCTGCTTATGTTTTAAAAATGTAATGTTTTATTAAAAAAAAAAAAAATCAGAATTTTCAAAATAGAGTGTTTATAATGTGGTTATTCATGGCTTTTTAAAATAGTCCTTAAACAATTCTTGTTGCTTTCTATTTCTCCTGTTCTGGAATTTCTATATAGAAAATTGAGGTTAGGGAAGAAGACAGGAAAAGACATAAACCCCCCCAGAATACTGGTGTTCTTACTCTTGCCCGAACAGGGGAAAAGTTTGAGAGAGAAATCACCCTCAACAAAAAGATTAATTCAAGGGAATTCTTTAGTTAAGCAAGTAGTTAAAAAAAAATTTAAAAAATCTTTCATTAGCTCTGATTTTACAATAAGTTATTCCTTGTTACAGCCCAAACTTCTGGACAAATTTCAGTGTCATGTTGCAGCATAACAAGCATTGAATAATAAGTAAATTGTATATTATGATGACATGTTATGTTTACATTCCACCTGTAATAAAATTAGTGTGATGACCAATGAATGAAATTAAATGAGAAAACTGGAATGTTGAAATGTTGCCCTTAAAATTAATCATTGTCCGTGAAACACTGCGGTTTTGATTAAACGGGGGGGGTTCTAGAATTCTTGTTTCTGTTCAACTTTGCGTAGAAGCCAGCCAGCTGGAGAGGTTTAACACTCTGCTTCCCCTTTCCCTACGTGTCTTGCAAGTGCTCCAGGTAGGAAAACCACCACTCCTCTGGCTTGTGAGCGTTTGCACGCTGAAGCTGAACCAGAGGAAGGCATCAAACAGTGTTTGGTTGGGTCTAGCGAGGATTTGGAGCAGATTGTTGAAGCCACCTGGTGTGATGCTGAGGCACTGCGCCGATGTGATCCTACTCGTCAGCATCCAGGCGGCCAGCAGGAAAACAGCCTTTTCTAACTGAAATGGTTTGAGGCCGGAGGGAAGGACGGCGGCTGGTCTGCTCTTCCCATTCCTTGTTTTGTAGGTAGCTGGGTGGGACAAGGAGCACAGCTTGGGTTTCACTCCCCAGGGTCTTGGTTGATACCAGGAAGGGAACAGGTTGTGTCAGGAAAAGGATTAGAACCACCTGGCTTCCCAGAGGACCTGCAGGTGAGGAGAAACTCGTCTGGGACCCTCGCGGAGGCACGGTTCAATCCCACCACGCATGGTCCCTTGGGCGAGGGGGCTGGTAATCTGCCATACCGGTGCCAAGGGAGCAGCTGCATTGACTTTGATGAAGTCCCCTTATCTGTAGCAAGTGGCTGCATTAGCATGCCCCACAATAAACATTTAATTACTATAAAAGCTTATTAACATGAGTAGTTTCATTTAAAACTGGTAGGGATATACCAAATACTGGCTCTGTGCAAAATATTTGCAAGAGAGTGTCCTAATATTAAATTGTATGGCTGATTCCTGTACTGTCTCTTTAAGGCAAACATTGCTATTTCTTGGGGTGTGTGTGAAAATTTGGGGGCTTTTTTTTTTTTTTTTTTTTAAATTACTTCCTTATAGTGCATACATTGTGGTTGCTCTTTGTCTTCTCACCAGCTGAACCTCAGCTGCAGATTCCCAGGCTCCTCTTTTCCCCTCTGTTCTCAGCAATGATTTAATAAATATATTTAAAAATCACTTTTTCCTTTCTCCTCCACCCAGCTGCCAACTCCCACCCCCATAATGTGTGTATGCACATGCATGCATGCGGACTGAATTCACATCCGCAGTCAATGATAGGTCTGATTTCACCAGAACTTAATACAATCATGACTTTTTTTTTTTCTTTTCTTTTTTTTTTTTTTTTTTTTAGCTAGTTACTTCCCCCCTCTCCCCTTCTCCTGCTGCCTATGTCATTTTTTGATCCTTGGGTAGAAGTCCATCTCATAGTGAGAATTTGAACTAAATATACGCTGTAGGGACAGTGTGAACAGAGCAAGCTAAGAGAGAAACACTGGGTCAGTCACCACCAGATAGTGTGCTGAAGCTTTTCATGAAGCTTTTCGGCATCAAATAAATTCCCTAACCAAATTTGCTTGGTACTACAGCAAATATTTTAGTTCTTGTTGCTTAACAATCAAAAGCATAACGTTTGAATGCAGTCTGTGTTTATGGGGTTGCCTGATGGGTGCGTGTAGCTCTGCCTTCCAGTGCTTGGATATTTCGCGGAATTTTTTGCTTTTGAGATCTCAAATTTGTTTTTCATTGGCACTGATCTGTATTGATTCCCATGGACTTCAGTGGCACTTGGAAGAGGGAATTTCTGAATGCTGAGCTCAAGCACTAGAGGACAGGGATTTGCGGTGCTGGCACTTCCATCGCAATGCCCGTGTGTCTCAGTGCTGGTGGCACTGCTCTCAGCTCCGCGTTAAAACCCCACACGTACAGAGTGTGAGAGCTGCACGCTGAGGGGCTTTAATATAAATGGGCTGAATTGATAAAAGAGGAGAACAGGGAAATCGATGCTTGGAGGGATGAACTGACTCACCACACCATTAGGCTGCAATCCTTAAATCTTCCGAGTCCCGTCCCTGGACTGTTTTGTCTGGTGTTATCTTATCTTTAGTTTAAACTTCCTTTAGCTTCTCGGATGCAATCAATTTAGATCAAATTAATATGTAACAAGGAACTGGATAACAAAGCTCTTGTCTTCTGTTCATTCATCCTGATGGCTCTAACGACTGCAATAAAAATTCAGGCGAAGTAAGGAGCAGTTGGCTATGAAAAAAAACTTGAGACAGAATGTGGCCCCAAGATTCTTGCATTTCATGTACTTTTGAAACATGCATATCTAAGCTGGTCCCGATGCCTTACTGGTGCAATGGTGTATAGCAAAAGCATTAAGGATCTGAACGTAAGTGAAGTAATGCAAGACAAGATCTGTCAGCACAGGCTTTAATGTTGCTTAACAAAATATGTTACAGTAAATCTTTATAGACTGTATAAGTACGTTGAGTTCCAACAAAGTAAACCAAAGTAAACATTTCTCTTATGGGAAATTAAATTCCATGTGGTTAGGGCAGAGCTATGATTAATTCAACAGCAATGAGAATATAGTAAAGTTATTGACTGTGTCTGAGAAACAATTTAATGTCAGAAAAAAAGTTTAAACACCAGATAGTAGGAGTGGAAAAATAGAACGGGAATTTCTGATCTTTAATTATAAATTAAAGCATTGATGCTGTAGGTATTAAAGTAGCATCAATTATTGATAATGAGCTCGCTACGGTATTAGTGAGGAACCATCATCCGCACTGAAACGTTGCAGCTACGAAGGGGTGTGTGTGTGTGCACGCGCGTGTGCGTGCGTGTGATTTCGTTTACTCCCTTAGCCGATATCAACAGGAACAGTGTGCGCTCGGCGGGCTGTTGGACTCCAGCCCCAACCGGGGTGCATGGTTTCATAATGTTCGTTTTAACTTTAAATGATTTTTAATATTCTACATATGGTTTCATGGTTTTAAGCCTCCTCACTGGGAATGAACAAGGCTGTGGTATTATGATGAATAGTGGATCAAGTCCAGGAACACCCACTTGCTTCCCTACATATCAAACATGTGGCGCTCCCATTAAATATGGGAATCTCTCTGGGGATTACAGTTGTCCTATCTAATCCAGTCCTATTTTGTTCCCCCGACCCGGATTGAGTAGGATGCATTGTTCCCATACATTCTTCTTTTAATTAAATGCAGTAGATATGTCATGTCAATGAAATATTCCAGGTCTGTTTTTACATCTGTAGCCATTTTCTCCTCCTGTACTTCCATTTGCCTTCTTGGAAAGAAATTCTACATTAAATACAGTCTTGGATTAGTTGATTGGCTGTGTGTACGCTGCCAAAAGAGTTCAAATAAAAATCTTAATGTTGTTTTATTATTTTTTTTTTGCCTATGTAAAACTAGACTGTAATGTCACAGAGACGCTGTTCCTCTGAGAAGTTTCAGACCTACCAGAAAACTCAGCCTCCAAATTACCTGCCTTCTTTTGTTTGTTTTGTTAAGTGGATGGCTTTTGTAGCCATCCCACCAAATGTTTTTCCTCCTCGTTACTTCTGTAATCCCTACAAGTATTAGCATGATGGACACTGGACTGGGTTGTTTTTTAAATTTGCTGGACTAATTTGGTAACTGATCCAATTGATACAAAGCTTCATCGTTATTTAAAATAAAAATTCTCTCTGAATATATGCCAGGCAGATTATCTAGGTTTGAAAACTGATCTCCTTCTTTAAAATGCTGTGTTCAATTATTATTTTTAAAATGCTGGATTACAGCTATGAATTCTCTGGAGGTTAAACTGGAGCCTTATTATAAGGGGAACTACAAGTAAACATTATTAATTATATAAAAAAAAAATTGCTTAAATTAGGGTTTTTTCACACCTGCTTCTTTCTTAATTAGCTAGTAGTCCACATATTTCAGTCAGTTGAACTCTTTAGTATTTATTCAAGCATACTTGACATTAACATACTGTTTGATGTTTGATATCCTGAGTTTTTAATTTAACCACATGACAACAAATGGTATTTATGAAATATCAGCGAGCTGGAAAAATATCCTGTGTTGCAGTCGTACGCTGTAGTGAGCTGAAAGCTGTTTCCTTTTGGAGGTTTAAGAAGGGCTTAAATGCACAGTGGGGAATATGTGCCTCGTACCGATACCCCTATTTTTTATCCTTAGCAGGATTTACAGGCAGTCAGGGGTGCAAAGCTACCAAGAGAGTAGCAGGCCTGTTGTAGGATCTGGGAGGGGGAAGAAACACAAAAATACTTTTTAAATGATGTCATAAGTTAGAGAGTTCTTACAAAATGAAATTTATACTGACACACAAGTCATCAACAAAATATGACATCTATTTGGGTTTATTAATGTTATTACGCTTAGCATTTGGATGGTACCCCCCCACCCCCCGCTTATGATCCAGAATAATTTACAATTTTTCCATCCACATTTACAGAAGTTCTGTTGTTTGTGTTACAGTAGTGCTCAGAGCCTAAGCTGGGATCAGGCCTGTCTGTGTTAGGTACTGTTCACCATCACCAGAAGACAGTTCCTGCCAAAGAGAACTTGCATTCAAAACAGATTGTATAAACACAGGGTGCTGAGCACAGAAACCACATAGGCATGTGAAACAACTTCCTTAGGATTTCACAGCGGGGTAGTGGCAGCGCTAGGATTAGAGCATATTCCCTAAATCCCAGTCTGGGTTATGATAGTATTACTCCACGATTTTTTTTTTTTAATTTTTTTTTTTTTTAGTGGGGAAACTGAGGTATGAAGTAGTCAGCTGGCTTTTTCAAAGCAGCTCTGTGTTGAGGACAAAAACCAGTCCCTCAGCTTGTATTTGGGTTCAGCGCTAACTTCAGGATGTATCAGCTATCTGTCTCCAAGTGAATAATCTTACATTTGTAATTACAAAGCTTCATAGCCAACAATGACGGTTTCTAGAGCTGGCTAGCATTAAACTTGCAGAATCTTTGCCAGAATCTTGATACCTGCTGTTTTGGTCTTCATATGTCATCCTGTACAAGGTTTACAGGGAATGGCTGCTGGTGTGGGTAGAGGTTCTCAGTAGAAGGGTGTGGAAGATTTGAGTCATTTGTTAAATCTGCTACAGATTGTCTTGTGCAAGGCTTGTCCTTCTCACTCGGCTTCCTATCTGACAGCAAAGTTCTCTGATTTGGACGTATGGGTGTTACATTAAGCAGAACTTACAAAGTGTTTTGAACAGAGCTATGTGGCGAATTGGCCTTTCAGTTAAAATTTCTGAGAGATCCAAAATGAAAAGTTTTCAACAAAATGAAATGCTAAAAATAGGAAATTTCAAGCTGACTGAGGCAGGAATTCTTGTGTGAATTTGAGTTTAGAAACAGAATTTTCTTTTAAAATCAAAGCCCTTATTTAAAAAAAGTAATGATAAAATATTTTTGAACTTTTGATACCTCTGCCTACTATGAAAAATGTAATATTGTAAATATACTTTTTACTTTTTTCTTTTGTTTCAGGTGTTAAAGCTTTATATATGTTTCTGTATTTGTTAAGATTCTATTAATCATTATGATGACTTTTAATGTTTTTTCTAAACCACTTGGACCATAACAAAGGTTAGAACTACAAAACTTTTGAGAATAAATGCGCCACCTTTGTGATCCCTAATTCTGGATCAGGTAGAATCCTATGATGAGGAAAAAATTGTATAATGCCCTGGTTCAGATTAATAGCTCTTATTTATTTATTTATTTTCTTAAGGTTGCTGGTTGTTGTAGTAGATATGAGTTTACATATGATCTTGATCACCAGTAAATCATTTTACTTCAGTCATGCGGATGTGTGTAAACACTTTTATCACTGTCTTGCTGTTACGGTTTGACAGCAGTCATGAGCTCTACCTGCTTTCTATGCTATTAAAACATTGGTAGTCAGTGAGAGAAGGCAAAAAAAAATAATTGTGCTTGCACCCCACATCTCAAAGCAGCATGCATGCCTCTGCACCAGGGAAATACCTCTGCTCCTGGGGTGGGGTTCGGTCAGAATCAGGCCATGCTGTGTAACAAATGAAGCATGTGTAGAGAAAGATTAAGCATGGATTTAGAGAAAGTCCCTCATGTTAGTGGAATGTTCTAAACTGAGAAGAATATCTTCATAAAAATAAATGGGAGACAGATGCATGAATTTCAAGTGGCAGGATGAATTCTGAGTGAAGAGAAAGCTTGTTTTTAATGTTCGCACTTGTTAGCAGGTCAAGTTAACATTAGGGAAGATGAAGCTTTATATAGACTTGCTAAAACTCATTCATAGCAAAACTGCATTGTTTTTGCTAGCATCCTAACTTTTAATAACTACCTGTGTCTTAATTAACATGGGGTAAGAATGCGCACAGCTGGTTTTGTTACTTTGCCAAAAAAGAAAGGTAATCTGCCATCACCCACAGGAGGAGGAAAGGGTTAGTCTGAGCCCGTCGGAACCCAGGAGCTCAGCACACTCCGTTAGTGCTGTTGCATTTTGAGCGGGCAGATTTCTTTTTCGAATGTGACATGCTTCAGGTGGTTGGGGCTGAAAGACAATGAAATCTTCAGGTATCGTTTCCACTTTGTCGACCGCTTATCATTGGTTTATTGTGACCATGTAGTATCTGATTTGTAAGTATGACACTTAACCTCTGTTTCAAAAGATGCAGCCCAGAGGCCACTGCTGTCACTAGAAGCCTCTCACTGAGCTTGGCTGGAATGTAGAGTTTGAAGCACTATGTTGTAGTGTCTTTGACATACCAATAAGATGAAGAATCCTGGGAATATAGTCGAAGGCTTACTTACTCTGATGACTTCCCAGTCCAAACAGGAACAAAACCACCTAGTGACCTGGAAGAGAAAGTGGCAGGAGTACAAGGCAGACAGCAAAAGAACTGAAAATAGTCCTGTAGCGTTACTCTGATTTCATGGAAGGCACGCTGCCCTTGGAAACCGACTGTCTTGTTCACGGTGACATCCAGCAAACAGTTTTTCCAGATCTTGGCCTTACCCCTTACCTGCTAGGCTGTGTTACTCCCTGTAGGAGTTGAAGCTTGACTTTGTTTCCCTCGTGATTAGGTCTTGACTCTGGCGGGTGGACTTGGACGGTTATTGCCTTTGGGTAAAGCATGTGAGAGAGCTGAGAGATGCAGCGTGTTAGCCCGCAACGCTGCTAGCAAATGTGGAAACAGCACCAAAACTGTGAAGAAGCGTGTTGCTTTTAAAATTTACTATTATGACTTCAAATAAAATAAATAGAAAGTGAATGTAGCTCAGCAAAGCACGCAACACATCTGTGTCATAAAACCTTACAAGGAGGCAAGCTCCCTTTGGAAGCCTGAGATGCAACTCCAGCGCTACTCAAGCCGGGGACAGAAGAATGTGTTGGAGCATTCCAGCTCCCCATGCACTCTGCGGGCCTGAAATTTTCATCTGTGCCTGGGACGTGTTTTTGACATAGGTTTTGCTTGAGTTGTCTTTATTCTCTCACAGTGAGGTCAAGTGAGAAGCTTAAGGAAGACAGTGGGATCTAGTTTTGCCAGCTGCAAAATGCAGTCAGCTCCCACCAAAGTGTAATACGTGGGAGTCCCCCTGAGTGTCCTCAGGATTCCGTCCTCTGGTGTCTGAAGTAAAGCGGAGAGGTTTGAATAAGAATGGCTAGCTGACACCAAATTTCAGATCTGCAGTCCTTGGGTTAAAGGAGAAAGGCCCAAATCTAAGAAGGGTGGAGGTGCTGAAAGCCACAAGAAGAGACGTTGAGGCGGTGAGTTACACCAGAGGGGACAGAGCAGGTGGCCTTAACTCAACTGTTACTCATTGTTTGCAGGACTTCCTTTGGGGAGGGGAAGAAGGTATGGGTGCTACCAACAGTTATGCCAGGAATATTTATTTAAGTTTAAGAAGTCGTTAAATAAAAATGCTTTTGGAGTGCTCAGCTCCTACAAAAATAGAAAAGAATGCTTAGGGAGAGCGGAAGAAGTTTGTGAGCTTTTCCAGCAGATGAGACAGGATGCTTTGAAGTGGGAGTCCAAGAAAATATATAAGGCTTACTGGAATAAGATGACCTAGAGGAAGGAGGTCTTAAGGAGAAGCTGATCTAGATGAAGAGCCAATAAGCAGGGAAGAAAAGCATCAAACCCAGGAGTCACGAAGGACAGGTGCAGCCTCTTTAGTTTGCAATTTGAGGGAAACACCATTTCACGTGTAACCCTCATGTTTGTTGAAGCCTTTTGCCTTAGTGTCTTACTCCTTTACCTGATGCTCTTTTTGTTTATTGGTAGGTGACTCTGCCTTGGTGGAATGAGAGCACTGAGACTCTGGTTCCTATTTATTAAAAGTATTTCCTTTATGTGTGAAAAGGGGAGAGATGTTTTGCAAACCCACCAGAATAGTTCTGTGTAATTTAGAACTTGGAAAGTACCTGGAGTCTTGACAGTTACAGTGAAGAATTAAGTTCTGCTGCAGCTCAGCTTTTCGGTTTCACCTGCATGAAACATCTTTCACTGAACCGCTAAGAGGATGATTTTTCTTTAAAGACCACAATCCTAATACCGGTTTATTCCACAGGTAGGAACTGAGCCAGATCAACAGACTTGTGTAAACAAGACACCACAGACTTCCTTCTTGATTTTTTTTTTTTTGTTTTTAAACTTTTTTTAAAATATATATATATATATATATAAAGAGGCTACTTCAGATTCTGCAGAAGTAATAATAAAACCAGACCTAATGGGTCACCATATGTGGAGACGAGTTCTCTTGGGTCTTAGGATATACACTTAAAGAGTGAAATAAAGAAAAGGAAAAAAGCAGTAATATTGGCAACTGTTGTTAGGTAGTATAAACAATAGCCAGCCATTGGCTTGGAGCAGAGGATCAAGTTCCAATAGCACTCAATAGGGAGCCTTCCTTAAAAAATTAGAAGAAGCTGGGTTGGAGCTGGTCCATGCTGGGAATGGCAGAAGAAGCAAAAACAAGAGTAAATGAATGGAAATTAAGCAGCAGGAAATGGGGATTTGGCACAAGGTTGGAATTTGAAACTGCAGAGAGGTGTCAGTGATAAAGGTTGGATAGAGTTTCTGGCCAAAAACAGAAAGAAAGAATGCAGATGTGTTCATTGAATAAAGTACAGATGTAGAAAGTGAAGGGGGGGGGGGGGGGGCTGACAGGGGAGAGAGGAATAAAGAAAAGGGAAAAAAAAATGAGGGGAAATAATGCTGAAAGTAGATGCATTCACATTTAAGGGTGTTTGTTTGTTTGTTTGTTTTTTAAAAATTCTGTCGGTCTGTAGAGAATGACAGGTCGAGGCTTAGTTCAGATCGCTGTGTTCATATTTTTGCGTATAACACGTTCTTGCCCCTCGTGTGTTTTGGCCCCAAATTCTTTTGGACTGTGGACTATTCAACATCTAGGTGTGAGGTGGGGTTAGGGGTTTGCTCATTTATCATCTGACTGTATCTCTTCAGGAAGAAGAGCTGGTGTCATTTAAGGGACCACAGGGTTTATGCTTCTGGACTCCTTATAGAGAGACCAGGATATAAAAGTCTTCTTTACAGTTTTTTCTTATTATTATAATTTTCTCAATTGTTTTTGTTCCTTTTTACCTCTTTACAGTGGAGGATTTATGCCTAACTCTAGGCATATGGTTGCACAATCAAAATTTATCCTGTATTATTTAAACAAGCCCACATTGTGGCAATTGACAGCGGGTATGTTCTTCCTAATTACAAAGTAGGTTTATTTGTTTAAACTGTTTTGAATGTGAATCCATTTTTCCCTGCAGTTGGGCAGGCTAATTACAGTTTTGTTTCCATTTCTGCAGTTCATCTGATGAGTAATGCTGTTGTGTTCTTTCCCTAAAGTCCTTTTATGGCCCACATTACCGTTGCTTCTGAGTACTTCTCTGTGTATCTGGCTTCAGATGGCCCCAGTGATGGAGGGAAGTCCTCTCGCTCCTGTTGTACACTCGGTGAAATCAAACGCTGAGCTTTGAAGGCATTTAGCCATTTGTCTCCTATTGCTTTGAGCACATCAATCAGAAATACGGTCTCGGTGATGTGCCAGATAATCACATAGCTCAGGGTGGCATCCTGGCCTTCTAAATCTAGGCTGGGACTTCGTGTTGAACCACATCACTCAGTGTTGCGCTCATGGAGCTGTAGTTTAGAGAATAAACGGTCCGGGGATTCAGCAGTGTCCTTCTAGCAATGTAACTTCACCCCAGAGATCCTACAGGCTTAATGACTTTTGGTTGACATCTTTTGGTTTTAACTTACGTGTTTAAATATATACATTGTAAACGTCATGGTAGGTTTCTGAAGGGCCTGACTCTCTGTTGAACCCTCTCGTGTGTCATTTACCGAGTAGGAAAGTTACCATTTTGTGTCTACTTTACAGCTGATACTAATAAATGAAGCATGGTGCTGCAGAAGGCCACAGATCTCTGAGAACAGCAGCAAAAATGAATGGCAGTCTTTGAGTTGTGTTTGACCAAATTATACTGTGGTTTATGGATTCATGGTGTTAGACCCTCATCTTGTAACTCAATCTGAACTGTGCCCTGTTGACTTTTTTAAGAGCCCGTCCAAGAAAACGGTTTCACCACACTGGGACCTAACCCAAGGTGGTTGCAAAGAGCCGTGCTCCCTGGTGTATTAGGCGTTCACACGTGTAAAGGTGGGCAGCCCTTTTTGCCTACAAAGGGCTTGTTATTTGACTTTTAAGTTCAGTTTAAAGCTCACAAACAGAACTTCACATATTATCGTGGCACTTGCAACACAGAGAAAGAAAACAAGAGAGGGAGGTTGAACAACTGTCTCGACAAAGATGACAGTGAGTTTAATGGACAAAGCAGGGATTTAGTAAGAAAAATATTTAGATGTATTTAAATCTGCTCCTTCCCTCAGCCCTTCCGCCACTAACCTTCAAGATGTAATTCATTGGAGTTTTGCTGATTATTAAAACTATGAAGAGATATTAAAGCTCCCGTTTCAGGGCTAAAGCCAACTTCTGTGTAGCTCTGCGATGCGCTATCTTGCAGCTAACTGCTGCTGACTTTCTTGCGTCTGGCTGTGATGGTCCCTGATGCCAGCTCAGGTCAGAGCCCGGGTACTAGGTCAAATGGCCTGATGCTACGACAAAAGCTGGCAACTTTCTGCTAGGGTGCTGTGGCACTGGTGTGGATGATGGGACCAGTCATTGCCGTGTTAGACATACAGTTTTTAAGAGAAAGAAGTCCATGTGCTTTAGTGCCCAAGCTGGCTGCTAACAGCCTTCAGAAAAAGCAGGAATGCTCTCTGAGCAGATTTTCCAATAGTTGTCTGCCTTTTATTCTTTCTTCTGGAGGCACTTGAAACTGACCCTTTTAGAACATGGAACAACTTCAGATTGGATTTGGTGTGCCAATCGTTGTACTTTCTGGTTATCTGCGTTTTTATGTAACCACTAGACAATTTTCTGAATCAGAAATAACTGGGTATATCTGGTTTTTTGTTTGTATTCAGTGAAACCAGTCCAGCCCTTGTAGATCTTTTTTTGGACAGACAGTTGAATATCTGTGGCTGGATTGCACTAATGACACGAACGAAAACTGTGGCTGCTGCTCTTTAGCCTCAAAAGCTTGGGTCAGGTGAACTGAAGCCAAAGTATGGACAATTTTATCGTCTCTGAGCTCTTTACTAAACTTCTGTGCTTTGTGCCATCAGTTTGTGCAAACTATTCTAATGGATATTTTTAGCTGAGACTTCAGAAAGTTTAGATCTCCTGTAATCATGGCAATTAAGCAAGCTGTTTTTAAAGGCAGCAAGACCTTGAGCAATCTAAAGCAGCAATAATAAATCAAGCCTTTGTATTACTTGTAAGAAATGAAATATTAGCTATTAACTAAATAATTGTAGGTTTGTTTACTATTTTATTTCTAATTGCTGCAGTTTAGGACTTGGCCAGCTGACTCTGGGTTTCTTTTCCATTAAGACAGAAAGTAAGGGATATTGTGGTGTCTAATCATCATTTAATATTTTGCCCAAGTATAAAATGTCTTGACTCCAGAAAGTCTTTATTGTCCTCTGAGCTCTAGAAGGACTTTCTAGTAGTGCTTTCTCACAGCTGTTGTTTTGCTCTTAACTATGAGTGGTTGTTGCACAACATCTCCTTTATATTTCAGGATATTGTTAAAAAAATAACCCAAATACTTGTCTTATATTATTATCTGCTATGAATTTTGCCGTTTTGCCCAGCCAGAACCATCATTCTCAAGCCCTAGAGAGCTTTGAGAACTGGCAGGTGGGGAAGGCTTCTCCATCCTGCAGTAACAACACCTCGATCCTTAACGTTTCATAGAATCATAGAATGGTTTGTGTTGGGAGGGACCTTGATGGTCATCTAGTTCTGACTAGTTTTGATACTCAAGTAATGGATAAGGAACTTACCGTGGGGGTACCTAGTGACTTTTGTATGCCTAACTCCCATGCAAATCTGAAGGCCCTTGGCACATCTCCAGGATTTAGATGCACAGATCTAATATTTCAGCTGTTACTCTGACTGCCCTCCTAGGAAATGCTGCCAAATTTAAGTTTGCAGGATCATTCTCTGATCATCTAAATGGAACTGCTTAGTGTTAGCACATTCAAAAATCACTGCGACTCATTCTTGCATGTAATAATTTTAACTAAAGGCTGTATTCTGCAAAGTGTTACACTGTAATCTCACTGAATTTAGAAAGAGAAGTTACACTGGTTAGATTACTTTGCATATGGCCAGTCCTATGAAATACTGTCTATTCTCTGCCCTTACTCCCAGATTTTAAAGGGTTTCCTAACAGAATGAGACACGTCGGTCAGGCCTGGTTCTTGTGGGAGCTGAATACTCATCTCTGGTACTCGAGCAGCTCTGGAGAGCTAGAGCCACCATACCTGGCCAACCAAGAACGGTGCTGCTCAAATACAAGCAAAAGTGGTTGCCAGTGCTAAGGATTTCACAGCTGAACTCTGTTCAACTCCTTTGTGGAATCACTGTTAAGTGACCTAAATATTAGCTGAGGACACTTGCTTTTTCCTGCGTCAGTTCCTGGATGATGTTAATAAATAAGGAAATAAACCCACAAAATCAAATACATTTTTAAGAGACTCAAATGCTGGTCATTAACAGGGCTGTTACGCTCACTTTTAAAGCAGCATCTGGCCACCTTCCTTTTTGGATTTCTCCATTTCTGCTTCATATTTCTTCCCCCCCCTCCTCTTCCCTTTATGGAGTCTTTTAAGTATAGATGCTACTTACATGCCTAAACAGCTGTAAAACTACCAGTGCAAACCCCCTGTAAATGCCAAACAGATGCACGGTGGTGAGAGGCACATACGGACAGCGCTATCACCACCCCGGCAGCCCGGGCTCCTTACCGAGGGCGCCTGGGAAGGAGAGCTTGCACCGACGTTTGCCTCCTTTTGCTACAGCAGGAGAGGTGATGCTGAAGGGAGGGAGAGTATAGTCATCTTTATTTTGACTTTCGTTGGTTTTTTTTTTTTTTTTTTTTTTTTTTTTTTTTTTTTTTAAGAGAATAGCAAAGTTATGAATACTGTGGTGGTGCAAGAGGACAAAGTGGGTCACGTTCTGACGTTCCTTCCAACTCTGTCTTTCATCCTACACTGAGGACGCAGACTGGGTTTCACAAACACAGGGCTTTCACCATCCTTTCATCAAACCCTTCAGCTTGCCCTTCTCTGTTATTTGTTGCCTTACACAGGTGTCCCATCATCGCTGGGGGAAGTGGCAGCCGCGTAAATCTTGCCTCCCTTCTTTGGAAAGGTGTAACATACATCTCTGACTCAGGGGTCCTCAATGGGCAAGCCTGTTACTCTGGGAGTGCTGCCGGCATCATGCATCTTGGAGGTTGTCAGCCTGCATGGCAGGACTGGGAATGCCTCGCTGCAGCACGATGGCTTGCTGAAACCTACAGGATGCGCAGCAACAAATACTGCAAAAAGCAAGCAGCGTGCTGGATATTGTTGAGGATCATCTTGCTGTGTCTCACCCGTGAATTGTTTACACGTAGGCAAATAACATGTGCTTCTCTTGCAAAGGGGTTTTGTGAAACGTTGCTGCCCTGTCTGCGCTGGAAGCAAAGAGGATTGCAGCAGGAGGTAGAAATGGGGCGTTTCTGACAATTAGATCAGAGGTTTGCATGTG
This sequence comes from Falco cherrug, assembly GCF_023634085.1. NCBI lineage: Eukaryota > Metazoa > Chordata > Aves > Falconiformes > Falconidae > Falco > Falco cherrug. Next base: position 4,467,788 of record NC_073714.1, on the reverse strand, counting down.
GAATCTTCTATCACAGGCTGGGAAGTACAGCCTGTTGATATTTAACAGTAAGCATCTTTATATACCTAGGAACTGCAGATGGTTAGCCGTAACCGCGGGTAATGTTAGTTCCTTACAACTCACTGCATGCCCAGACATCTGGCTTATTGTGCTCTGGATTTCAGCTTTCTGTAACACATGCATCTGTGGATTCTTTGTAATGCATTTGGCACAGGACTTCTAATTCTGAAGTTAGCCTCTTATTGCTCCTTTCTCATGTGAACTCTCAAGTTTCTCTTCTTTGCTCTCCCCTCACCCTTTTCCCTTATTATAGCTAAGGAATGTTTATACAATTATGAGACATAATTTTTTTATTTACTTCAGTTTAAAAAACATATAGTGTGAAAAAGATTGAAGTTTTGATCTGAGCTCTCGCAAATATCTGGGGTGTCATCATCAAAGAGATTGATTGCTGGCTTGTGTGAAGTTAGAAGTGAGACCAAACAGGGAGAAGTTCTTGTTACAGCATTTCAACTTGACTAACTTGGTCAGTGCCTTTCTATACTTAGCTTTCTCCAGTGATAACACAGGAATCAGGATCTTCTCCCACTAACTTGTGCTGAGAGTGTTTGGGTGTCCAGAATGGTCCTGTCCTAGGAGTTGAAAGGGACACTGTGGGCAACAAGTATTAATAATAATTACCCAGGTCTGAGAGTTTAAGGTGTTAAGAGAATGGTTGTGGTCCTACATCCTGGGCTAAAACATTGGACCAGATGAAAGTAACATAGGAGAAAACAGTCTTAGAGCATCATGAATGACAAACCCTGTGTAAACGCAAGGCAGAGGTGTCAGAAGATGTAAAAGATGCATAAATCCCCTCAAACCCTGAGGCAGGGGTTGGTGAAGTGACCTTGCAGGATAGAAACATTATTTAAAACAAAACAAAACAACAAAAAAAACCAACCAAAAAACCCAACAAAGCAGAACATAAACAGGCGGAAAATAGGACTAGGTTTTTTGATTTGGAATTATAAAAAGGAAAAGGCAAGTTAGCTGATGAGAAGTCTGTAAGAAATGGTTACTGATCTGTTCTTGACTAGGGCAGGATTTTGTGGGCAAACTGAAGTTTTTAATAGAGTAGCTGACTGAGTGCACTGTAAATATCACCATTACAGAGAGCACATTTTCATCAAGGTTTTGCAGGCAGATACATTAAAATATCACTTCATGTTTATTAAAAAAAAAGTAAGATAATGCTACAGGGCCTGAAACCAAAAGCAGAGTGTGTTACAGCACAGTGAAGAGAATTTTTTGTGTGACTCGAAGTCAATTGCTTTCTCCTTGTTACTACTTCCCCTTTCCTCAAGTAAGTATCTGTTTCTAATGATGTTTCTGTGAGTAATTTGGTGATGGTCATTCATGTTATCCTTGCTTGCATCAGCTTATGCCTGAACTTAACTGTGGTGACAGTCAGAGAGCAGGGCTTGAGACACCTGGTTTTCTATAAGATAACTGAGAAGAAAAAAAAAAAAAAAAAAAAAACAGAGAAGAAAATCTCTGCCTTCCACTAACAACCACGACAGGGTCCGGAGGGAAACGTTCTTGTTTACCTTGCAGAGATGTAGAGGGTTGATATTTAGTGGCTGTTTATCAAATGCTTTGAAAAACTGTATCTGAAGACACATTCCCGTTGTTAATAACAATAATAATAATAATATATAATCACATCTAATAATAATGTATAGCTTATAGTATTTGGCGCGTGTCATCGCAAAAGTGTTTTGCAAGAGAGACATAAGCCTGTTGAAATGCAGCCAGCTCGAGGGTGGAGGACAGCAATCAGGCAGGCAAGAGCTGTCACGTGGCGTTAACGTGAGGGCAAAAATAAGTCCTCAGGAGAGCACCAAACCCTTCCCACCTCCACCAAAAAATCACCCCATGAATACCAATGTTCATACTGGGCAGGCAGAAAACTGCCTTTCCATCTCTTGCTTGCAACGTCCACACCCTGTATAGAGTACAGAATGCAGGTCAGAGGAAGGGGATTGAGAATAAAAAGAGGCAGCAATGAATTGAAAAAATAAAAAAAAAAAAAAAAAGGAAATAGATTTTGAAAATAGAAGAGGCTTGAAAAAGATCTGCCTTCTGATTCAGGCGGCAGCTGTGGGAATGAGCTGTGATGTGGAGAAAGGGGAGAGGGAACTGGAGCGAGGACTGGGCTGTTTCTTGGTCCTTGTTGGTGCTGGCCGGGTTTTGCCGTTCGGGCACTTCTGGGTGACTTGCCATTGCCCACGGGAAGCTCCTGGAGAAGGGAGGCAATAGCTAGCCTGGGGCTAGCTGGAATTTACTTACTGTAATGACAATTAATGGTCTGGGGTTTTTGTATGTCCTCCTGTCTCTCACTAACGCTCTGTCTCGAGTCTTTTACTGGTCCTTAAAGCCTAAGACCTGAAAGTTCAGTTGAGGTGTTGGCTCTGGAAAAGGTACTAGGGATTTTTCTTCTTCTTCCATGCAAATGAATTATTTTGGTACCTTTTTAGATGAGGAGAGTTGATTTAAACCTCAAATAGTTGAAGTTTATAAACAATCTGGGATCCTTCAAAGCAAGAGATATACATTAATGATGTCTGTTGCTGCATGCAACACCTTTTATTTGCAAAGTCATCTTTCAGTTCCTGTATGTACAGCAGCACTGAAACGCAGCCATCTCTGTGGTGAAGCACAGCAATTGGGTGCACCCCTGGGAAGAATCCAGAATGGTAGCACAACAGGCCTGAGCCCCTTCCCCTAAAACAAGAGATGGTATGTGCATACTGTCCATGAAAACTTGTGCAACCACGAGGGTTTTACCTCAGAGCCTTGTGCACACTGATTGCGTTCTGCTGCTTAATTTTTCTTTGCTAAAGACCTATGGCCGTGGCTCACAAGACGAGAGGTTTGGCTACGCACAGGCTCCATGAAGCTGTCTATGTCTGCGTGGCTTACCCAGTGGCTTAAGCTGAGGTCTGAACAAAGTGCTGACTTGGTTGCTGATCCTTACGTTATCAGATGGCCTATTTAGGGGAAGATTCTTCACTGCACCTCTTCTGGGAATGCCCCCCTCAGCCATCTCCTGGGGCTTGAATTTCTGTTCTGCCTCGTTATGCCCACTGCACCAGGGCTGATGAAGGTTTGGTTACGTTACCCATCTAATAGCCATGCTGTAGGGGAATAATTCCTGATTCATTCTCTTTTTCACAGACTATATCCCTTGCCGAAGATGGGTCAGACACCTTTTCTTAATCACCCATTTTACAATTAAAAAATCCTTTGCTGACAAAGAAGCAGTGGTTTGCCAAGAAGCAGGCTTTTGTGATGATCTGTTAATGCTGAATGGTATCTAGATCAGCGGCTGAGAGGTTATATCATTGACCAGAATCAGAAATGTTTCCACAGCTGAGATGCTTGCTCCGTTATCCAAGACGTGTGCAATTCTGACTCTGACAAAATGGGTCTCAGTTTTAAAATCGCAGGTCTTTGCACGCATGCTTAACACGAACTGGTTTCCTTGGGCAGTTGTCAGTTGAGATGTCTCTTGCTGAAGCGCGGTGTGTGCTGTGATTTCCATTTAACTATGGATCGTTCATTGGTTTGCTGGGTACCTGGTTTCTGGGGATATCCCATTTTACTGATTTAAACGTATCTGTGAGACTGTTGTCCCCAGGATCAGTCTTGTAACATGGTGGGACTCCGCTCTAGTTAAGGTTCTTGGCAGTTGACAGTGGAGGAAGGTCAAAATTCACAACCTTCGCATTAAGGTATGTGCAAAAATCTTCAAATCTTACAGTTTGTTAAGTCAGGGACATTGATAGTGTGATGACTAGAGAAGAAAGATGGTACATTTCCAGACTCAAAAATAGGACCAGATTTGCTAGTAAGGTTGAGAGGACTTCCTGACCTGCGTGGGTGGCTAATGTTGCTGTTTTTGTGTTGAAACTATGTGAAAACTGCAGCTGTGAATAAGGATGTGTCTGAGCCACAAGGTTTGGGTTCTTTTCCAGATTCAGAGTCATGGGCGTTGGGATGTGATATTACAGCCTGAGCTACTCCTTGGTTCAGATCCAGTTTAGATTGTTGTGTTTTCTTTTCTAGCTTGTTTTGTTCCCTTAATTTCGCAGCATAAGTTTGTGAAGGTTTGCAAGTCTTGGATTCGGAGTCTGTTGTTAGGGGGGGCAGAATCTCACCGGAGGGGAGCAGCAAGTAAATATAACTGTTCTTGTAAGGAGGGGTCTCAGTCTAGCAAAAATGCAAAGATACTGCACGCATGATGGAACAATCATAGGTCATATGTGCAAGAATGCTTCAACTAGGTATGGTGTTTACATTAAAGATGAAGAATTGTTTCTCGCATCATCTATGCGTGATCCTTGCACATTTCCCAAATTTTGGATTGTAATGTGCAAATTGCAATTCCGGTTACAGGGAACCTCTGCTGAAGTTGAAGTTCTGTGCAAACAATTACTTCTGTTTGAGCAGTGCTTCAGACAGATCTCTGGAAATGAGTGTGCCTGCGGCGGTGCTGTGGCATTTTGTTCTTCCCCCAAACTACAGTTCCCTCATACCCCTGATTTTAGCAGTTTGGCCAAATGTTTACTGCAATTACAAAAGGGCATAATACTGCACATCAATCATCTTACATAGCAAATGTTTGCACATAACCAAGATTGAGAAGAAAACAAATATACAAGATGTGCATATGTTCTAATTTCAATGTGAAATAATAATCTTCAAGCTTGTTAATATGCAGCTAGATTGCAGCAACACCGCTAAGTGTTAACAGAGTACCTCTGAACTTGCTCACTGAGACTACAAAGCTAGAAGGTGTGTCCTTTTGTTAGGAACATTTAAGATTAGCCCAGTGAGTTTTCTGGGGAAGGAGATCCTTTCTACAAATGTTTTGACACTTTGTGGACATATCTTTTAATCTTCATAGAACCATACAATCATTGAGGTTGGATAAGACCTGTAAGACAGTCCAATGCCAAGCACTGACAAGGCCACCACTAAACCAGGTTTCCAAGTGTCACATCTATGTGTCTTTTAAACACCTTCAGGGATGGTGACTCCATCGTGCCCCTGGGCAGCCTGTCCTAGTGCTGGACAACCCTTTCAGGGAAGGAATTGTTCCTAATATCCAATATAAGCATCCCCTGGTGCAACTTGAGGCCATCTCCTCTTGTCCTATCACTTCTTACTTGGGAGACCGAACCCCACCTCGCTACAGCCTCTTTTCAGGGAGTTATAGAGAGTGAGAAGGTCACCTTTTCTACAGATGAAACATCCCCAGATACTTCTCGTAGGAATTGTTCTCCAGCCCCTTCACCAGCTTTGCTGCCTGTCTCTGGGCACGCTCCAGCACCTCCACGGCTGCCTTGTAGCAAGGGGCCACCAGTGCTGGAGGTGCCTCAGCAGTGCTGGGTGCGTGGGCACTGCCACGGTCCTGCTGGCCACGCTATTTCTGACAAAAGGCAGGGTGCTGTTGGCCCTCTTGGCCACCTTTTGAATCTGCAGGATTTAATTCGCTAGAATAGCTGGAAAAAATATTTTTTGCTTTCCTTTTGGAATTCTACTGAGTAAATATCCATAGGATCCTACATGTTAAATTATGGTAGAACCATATGGTTTATTCCCAACTGAATATAGGACTTTTGAAAGGGAGGGTGGTGGCATAATTTTTTTCAGTATAACCATCATTTTCTATTTACATCAGTTTCACAAGTATATATTAGGGAAATGAAGCTGTTAAAAGATTATTTTTTCTTTTTCCTTTTTTTTCTTTTTCTTTTATTGAAGGGTCGCTGTGGGATGTTGGGAGTTGATTTTGATTTTAAAAGAGGTGTTCTGACAGTCAAGCTTGTGAACAAACATGGAAGAAAATTCTAGAAATGTGTGACACTATTGTTGGCTGATATTTGATTCTCGGTCGTAGCATTTTTTTTAATTAAAATAGACTTCCTTCTGCACAACTGCTGAAAAATCTCCTCTGGAAGGTGACATACAGTTGCACTGCCACTTCTGTGGCTTTTTCCTCTGTTAAAAAATAGATTATGTCATTAGGGCTTCCTTCCTGATCGTTCATTTTTCAGGTGTTTATTTGCTTCTCTTTCTCTTCAGCTAAAACTCGCTAAGTATACCAGATTCATCTGTGTCTTTAAAATATTGTACAAGGTTAAGATATTACTCATCTATGTGTCTTTTAACCCAGGCAGACTTTTTAACAGCTGTGTAGCTATACTGATTTATTTTTTTTTTCTTTCTCCTTGATTTCTTTTGACTCTTGGGGGGGCAGGGGAATAAGCAGAGAGGAAAGAGAAAAAAAATAACATTAACACAAAGGAGCACTTCTTATTAAGAGTAGGTGGGTAAAGGCATTGGAAAAATAATACCTCAAGATGCATTGAAACATTTTAGGGAATTAGGGAATTCTGATCTCCTGCAAAAGAAAAAAAAGAGGAGGGGGGGGGGAGAAAATTAATATTAAAGACAAGCTGTGAGTTTCCATCTGGCCTTGCCGCTTTCGACTAACGCTTCCATGACGGAATTCATCTGTCCATCAACTGTCAAAAATTCTCCTGTCAGTAAATCCCTGGGTACTCTTTCTAGCCCACCCCACTCAAAAATATTCTGAGCCACAAAGTACTCCGAATTCCGAATCGCCCCCTCTCCCCCCCCTCCCTTCCCGGCTTTGCTCTCTCTGGTACCAAAGTTGTAGGTCCCCGTTATTTATTTATTTACATTCTCCTCCTTCCAAATCGGAGTTCCAGGAGGAGGGGTGCTCCGGTGGAAAGAGACTGGGGAGCGTTCAATCATCTGGAGGTTAAATTCCCACCAAGATCCTCCTAAGTCTTTCTATTACAGCCTGACAGCAGACAGCCCACATCTGTTTTAAAACACTGAGTGGTTGTGAAGTGTGAACTCCCCACTGTTTAATGTAACTACATGACTATTTAATGTACACAGTGGTAGAGCAACTCAGAATGCCAAACTGTTGTGACATGCCTGAAGGACATATATAAACATAATATACAGTGGTTTATTGTGACAAAGTGCATCTATACCGCAACTAGAGAAAGATCGGTTTGCTCTTGAGTGGAGTCAAATGGGAGCATAATACTATTTACCGCAGTTTTTTTTTCATTGCAGACATCAGACAAATATACATGAAACTTATGTTCCTTAAAATTGCATGGAGCCTATTTAAATTCCTCAAAGAAAGATTTTTAGCTGAGGCTTCATCCCACTATACGTGTTCTATGCTGTGAGTGATGCTAGCACTAGAAGCGAAGGGAGCAGGTTGGGAATTTCGGAGCCCGCGAGGATGTCTCATCTCATGTTCTCCGAGATTAAAGGGGTTACACCCCCCTTCCAAATTTTGTGGCTTCTCTCTCTGAGCTTAATTGATTTGAAGTAGCATGGGATTTTTTTAATTCTATTTTTTTCTGACCATGCTGAAAAGTGTTTTTGAAACAGCTGCCTTTTCTGGGGTGGGAAGAGGAGTGGGAGAAACGTTAAATCTTTAAAAGTATGTTTTATTTCAGTGTTTTTACTTCAAAAAAGTGTTGGTTACTTGTGGCTTCTGACACCTCATTAATCAAGTGATCAGAATTCACTATTTTACAGCAGCAAGACCAATTAACCTTTGCTAGCTACATAGCAGCCAAAAATAATTTCTAATTGTCAAATGGGGGGAAAAAAACCCACCCCAAACACTGAAACTCTGATGCATATAAAGATAAACAAGTGGAATTTCTTTTTTGTTTCACAAGCATTTAATCAGAAAGAAATTCTAAACTTTGCATGCGTGCATTTCTTTTTTGAACTTCTGAAGATAATGAAGAAATTTGGCGAGAAGCAAGTTCAAAGGTTTAACTCTGCACAGTTGCAGAGTGCCAGCCTGTAAACGTATCTCTAAATCCCTTCGGATGAAAGCTTGGGCTTTCCTGCCCTGTAACTTGAGATTCTGTTTTCTAAAAAATCTCCCTTTCACAGCTAGGATATTGGTAGGAGACAAAAGATGATGTGAAAAGCTCAGCTCAGACCATTTCACGGGAGCTGAAAACCTCGAGTATTTGACATTTGCTGTTGCTCTGTACCTTATTCCAAGGAGCTCCCCAGCCTGCGGTGCTCCCGTTTGGACCATCAGTGGCACATCTCCATCTCAGGGATGCAGCGGGTTGTGTCAGCCGAGGAGCTGCCCTTCGGGCTTTGTGTGCAGCTCCTAACCCGACAATTGGAAATTAAAACCAAGTGTTACTACTTAGGGGCTACTTCTCAGTGAAGACTTACTGCACTTCTGAAAGCTAATCAGGTTTTACTGATGAATTATGTTTTCTTATTTCGAAGAAAACTGCAGTTTTAAAGGCAATCAAAACACTAAACATTGTCTTGGGCAGCTTTTAATTTGTAGTAGAGATTATTTTAAATTAAATCTTTAAAATATTAAGGGGAAGGATAGTACAGTAACAAGAAGCTCTTCATAAAGGGGAAAAGTTAACTAAATTGTCCTTATTTTGTTATAATTGAGGAAGAGTAAGTGCATAGACTTTGCCAGAATTCTAGTATGGATCTTCAGATATACACAATTAACCAGTTTTGGGGGAAGAAACCCCACTATGCAAACTGCTTGTCTACCATACAACCACTTCCTGCTTTCTTATCTAACACTAGAAAGAGGTCTCCTCATTTAACTCATATTTTTTGCTTTTACGCTATTGTTTAATACTCCGATTTTTTTATCATATAAGCTATCAGAAGATCCGAATACAAAGATAAGCTGAGGTTCCGATCCTGTATAAACTTTGGCATAGAGTTTCCAAAGTCCATGTTATTCCTTTAGTTAAGGTTGTGATGAAATGTGCAGTCAAGCTGGAGCTCAGCTCCTTCGGCTGAATAATGTCATTAACTCCTGAAGCTTATCTTGGTGGTTTTTTTCTCTTTATAGGCTGATAACTCTCAGGTTTTGTGCATTCATTATAAACCAAAATTTGGTTCAAGTATTTGTGTGGACTCATCTTTAAAGAAATATTTCAAACCCTGGGTTTTCCTGTTAGTTAAGATTCATCAATCAGGCTTTTAATTAAAAGAAGGGCATCTCCATCCTCGCTTTGGACAAAGTGCATAATGAAATTGTGTATCAGGGAGGACCTGTGAGGTTGTGGGGTTTGTTTTGTTTTGTTTTTGTTTTTGTTTTTTTGTGGTTTTTTGTTGTTGCTTTTTAGTTTTGTTGTGTTTTGATTTTTTTCTTCCCCCCCACCCCCCGCCAGGTTCCCCCGCCTCCCCCTGCCAGGGTTGTTCAATGTATTCCAAGCAGAGGAGGTCAAAAACACTGGTGCATATGCAAGAGCCAAACAAATAGCCTTTCTGATAGGGTTGGGTGACATGTGTCAACCCCTGTCATCCAGGAACAAGAGAGGCAATGTGCCCAGACAAAGGAGAGGGTGGAATCTCAACACACTGGCAAAACCTGACCCACACGCAAGGGCTTTGTGCAGCAGATGCCGCCTCTTATTGTTTTCTGACTCTCTCCCCACCACCCCTGACAACAGCCACTGCCGCTGGCATTCCACCCTGACATCTGTTCAGCTTTATTGATGCTCTCCTGGAGGAATTCCCAGTGTAAACAGGGAATTCTCTACGGGAACCCCATGTTGTAAAAGGGATGAGCTGCATAATGCAAAGATTTAACCACTATTTAAAGGTGTGACACTTGATTGAAAGTGACTTGATTTTTTAAATTTTTTTTTTGTTTTCCTCCCTCTTTCCCCAACCACCCTTAACTGTATTTGGCACAAACTGTCTGGGTTGGACTTTTTTTTTTTTTTTTTTAATTTTGGATAGGATTTCTCCTCCTCCCCTTTCTTTCTCCCCCTCCTCCCTTCTTTTGTTTTCATGAAGCAGAGTCGTCAGGATGAATGAAAACTGGGAAATGAAGCACACCAAAAATGGAAAATGAAGCAAAAACTTAAAAAAAACCCCAGGAAATGTGGGAGAGAAAAAACTGGTTTTGCATATGGTGGAGTCTAGTTACTCCTATAAAAAAGAGCTGTCAAAGCCCACCTACTCTTAGGATTGACAGCAAATGTCTGGAAGATCTTTGTACCTCTTGAACCTAGGGAGAATTCCTTCTGAGGGACCTGAAAACTAGGGCAGTACATTCAACCTCTACAGCGATAGGAAGGAAAATAACATACTGAACCATAACACCTTTTAATTCCTGTTCTTTCTCTCTTAGTATTTTTTTTTTTTAAAGGAATCCTACTGCATCCATTTTGCATGCTGCTCTGTGGGTTTTCAAGCTACTTCTGTGAGCATGTAGATTTGCTCCCCTAGAAAATATTTAGCTGAATTTTGGCACCAAAAGACTCGATCCAAAATCCATAGCAGCTGATGAGAATCAGTCCATTGATTTGAATTGGCTTTGGGGCAGGATATTAGATGCTGAAGTGGCCAAAATAGCATGAGGACTGGGAATTGCTGTGTATTCTTGTCATCTAGGGACCGCTATGAGAGACTAGATCTGGTGTTATTTTGACTCCCTGATTTGTTTAAATAAATATGTGAAAATAAATGTGGATACTTGAAATACAAACAGTATGCTGTCTGCTAATCAGATCAACCTAAAATACACAGAAAAAATGATGCTACAAAAGTCCTGTAGAATTTTGACAGGATATAAGCTAACATTATTCTGTCAAAATTGCTCTATAAAACCATCGTGTCTGATGCTGGAGGTACAGCTGAGGTTCTCCCATGCCCCCAAACAGATACTTATTTAAATTAGTCAAGGATCCAGCCTATAAACCCTCATTCTTTGTAAAAGTTCTGTTGTTCATTCTTTCAAGTAAAATTGTATGTTAAGTATAAATATTTTTGTTGTTGGATAAGATATAGGCATAAGAACATACCCCCAAATAGTAAGGTACAATAAAAGAGACACCAAGCCTACACTAAAAATTACACGGAAAGAAATAAAATGTAATAAACGTTTAAGAAAGAGGAACAAGCGCTACATTACAGAGAAATCTCTAAAGTCTGGAAATGTTATACTTAAAACCAATTCAGTGTTAGACTTTGTTAGGCATGGAGAATTCTATGTAGTTATTTTGGTTCTTAGTGTGATATAATCATCCAGGCTAGAGTTTTTATTAGGTTTACGGTATCACTGGGATGAATAAAGTAATCTCAAATTCACAGTGAACATGCGTAGTCTGCATTGGTTTAGCCATAGTAAAAATTTCTGTGGTGGCTGTTATGAGGAGAGGTCTTCTTGAAACGATAACTTGAAGTTTTATTGGACTGTCTATAGGTTTTCGTAGTCAGTTGTATATTTATTCTATAATTGCATTGGATTGTTTAAAAATATTGCTAATTACTGATAGCATCTGATCTAGTTTTTTAAAAATAAATTTTACAGGATTTTGGAGGATTTCCTTTTAGGAATCTTTGGCTAAATTATATTATCATCTTTTGGACTACTGTCTGAGAAGGAGAGTAAATATCTCGGCTTGTTTACAAGGGAAAAATAAAATAAAATCCAGCAACATTCTTCCCCCCTCAAAGCCATCGGCGAACTGAGCATCTTTTTGTACCGGTGAAGCTGATGGGAAATGAGAGGCCTCAGCGACTGGAGAGGGATCATTCTGTGTCAAAACAAGTTGTTAGCATTATGAGAGTTGGAGCTCCCAGTAAAGTCAACACGGTAGGATCAGGCCCTCAGAGATTATTTTGAGACTAAACAGAGGATTGTAGGAAAAGAAATGAGACACTCCTAATGAAGTTACGGAGAGGTGGATTTCATGGTATTTGTAGAAGTGTCTCTAATTATAATGTCTTATTTTTCCCCTCACGTCTGCTTTTCCCTTGCTCCTAGTAGCTGAAAAATAACGAATACAAACACTGAAGTGTTGATGGATGGCCAAAGTCATGGCCAAATCCCGCTTTGTGCTTCCTGTACAGTTCAAACTAAAACACAAAGAGAAGTTGCTACTAGTATTCTCAACAGCAGTCAATCAAGAACAAATTTACAATAGGAATCCAGCTTCCCCGAGGAACAAATCACTTAAAGATTTAAGGCTGTAAACAAATATCTTGCAAGATTTGTTTGAAACAGAAAGCGAGTACAGTTTCATTAGAACATGCCTCTTGATGGTGTGCTTAAATGCAGCTTTTCTCCCCTACCATGCGTAAATATTTTCGGAAAATAGGTATTTTCTAAAACGTTAGCAAACATTCTGTGTTTTTGCCTTAATGTGAGAAGAGTGACAGGAGTAATATGTGTGTGGATGTGTTTATGTGCTTCATACATTTATGCGTGTGTGTGGGTATATGTATAGAGTATCTATGTGTGTATATATGCATATGTGCACAAATATATTTGCATCCAGGGCAAATAACAGCTGTTATTATTAAGTTCAGCTTTTATTATCAATTTGTTGGTAGATTCAAGCACTATTTAAAAAAAAAAAAAAGTCCACATCTGAGCTTTTTCCTAATCAGTTCCCTCATTTTGCTAATATTCTAACGACTGTCAATTTACTTCAGTGGTGCCATTTGCAGAATTTTCCAATTAGCAGGAAACCTGTTCCACCTTCTCCCATAATTACAGGGGACTCGCTTCAGATCAGCTGTGGCCAGACAGCATATGATGTACTTGCCAAAATCTGTGCACTGTGGGTTTTTGTGTGTGTGTGGAATTGTTTTTTAACCTTTGCATGAGCTGGCACAGACTTTACATCTCTGTTGTAGGCAGGGAGCTCCCTCAGTAGTGGCATGTGTCAAAATATCCAAATAATTTCTAATAAACACTCCACAGTGAGAACACAAATACGAGCCTCTGTGTTTTGATGGGTCTGGCGCGCGCTGGATGTTCAGCGCCCTGTACTTCTCTGAATCTCTGTGTATGGCTATGAAGATCGGGTAAATATTCAGTAACTGCTGTATTCCACTCCTACTAGATGATTTTATTCAAGAAGCATCTATTTGGTCACTTTTTATCACCTTTATCCTTCAGCATCTGTGGCAGGCAGTACAGCAAGGACAATGTTGTTCTGGTACTCTCTGATATTACACCGGCTGATCAAAAAGCAATCAGCCCCCTTTTTTTAGGGCTGCTTAACCAGCTGATATTATAGCTATAACAATGGAGCAGCAATAACTATTATTGTTACATGAAAAGAAAATATATTTAATAGTAAGCTCATTGATTTTTAACAGCATCTCTGTGTTGCCTAATTGATGGGAAGTTGTATGTTTGTGTAGCCAACGGGGGTTATGAATTAAATATGGTCGTCATTCCTTGAGGGATGCATGTCAATGCAAGAAAGATGGAGGATCTACATTTCCCCCAAGCTAAACAATCCCCTTGTAAAAGACATAGGAATGCCTGGAATAGGAGAAAGGGGGGAAAGGGAATAAAAAGCATCCATCACTGTTTATTAAGTGCTGCTACTTGAAGGTAAAAGGGGTATTGAACTGTTTTTAAATTGGAAGGAATGTAGCTAGACAAAACATTGATGGTAATATTAGATTGGTGACAAATTTTATTTTTTTGTCCACATTTATTACAGTAGCAATTTGAAGTGATTTATGTCTCTTACCCCTCTAAGCCTCTGCCTTTGCATACACACACACGCAGGCACACATAGAAAAATTCAGTGGCTTTGAGTAATAAAAGGAACTCTTCTGGTAACAGAAGATGCAGAGTAAAAGTGTCTGAAAATGTTGGATCTTAAATTTAAGGTGCTGAAGGGGCTGGTGGTCAGCACTTTGAAGAGATGAGGCTCACGTGAAGATGGCTCGAACTGGGCACTTGCCACAGGATCACTGGGCACTTGCCCAGAGCTGGGCGAGCCAGTGCTTAGCTTGGACGTACGTGTGAGATGCTGCTGGATGCTCAGTACTACAGCAGCTTTATTTTCCTTTCTTTTTTTTATTTCCCTCTGTGTGTGTGTTAATGGCAGCGGGAGTACTTTTTGGAAGAAATCCTTATCATTACCTAGTTTTGAAATTTCAAGTATGCTGAGCTCTCCTGGAAGCCCAACTTTCCCAGGTCTTGAGCTTGAACTGTAAATTAAAGGGAAGTTCTGAGCTCATTGCGCTCACGATAAACAGCTGTAAGTGGAGCATGGTTCAGTGCTTGTGTGAGCAATCACTGCTTTCTCGCTCACATATGTATATACTTTTCTGTCATATGACCTAAAAAAAAATATGCTGTCACATGCACGTCTTGGTATTATATAATCAAGAGTACTCTACAGACTGGAATGTTCTACCCTTTTGACAGCAACTCTCAGACTCTAATGAATGTGCTTATTGTTCCTGGTTCTTCTTAAGTGCCTTGTGCCTGAGTTGTGTCTTGGACTTCCCCCGTTGTGTGATCATTGTACGTCTGTTGAGAAGTTCAGCCTGGCTGAAGAGGGCAAGGCTTGGTGCGTATTGGTGGCTAGTATCTACCAGACTGTAAGAACATGTGTGATGTGATAAGAGCAGGACGTGCTCTTGCTGTCCCCAGGGAGGTACTGAGGGTTGTGGGACCATGTAAGTCTGGGCAGCGTGTGTAGCGTTGAACTGTGGTGATTTTTAGGATGTTTACAAATCCTCGATCTCCAGAATTATTAAATTCCTATTACAGAATTTGTGACTCATAAATGCCGCTCTGTTTTCTTCTGAGCGCTAGTGTTTTATGGTCAGATCCGTTATTTTCCTGTGATTAATGTGGGATAACGTAATGCAGAGCAGTTTGGGGTGCCCGTTCTGTTTGCAGGGCGCGTATGCTGGAGCTCACAGCTATCGGAGCTCACACAACCCTAGCTGCGATAGAATATTAAGCTTTACTTTAATCTTCACAGTACTCCTGCTAACTTTCAGGAAGACTGCTTGAAATTAAACTGGAGTGTAGTGTTCGTCAGAGTTGGATTTGTTCTTGTAAACAGCTATTACCAAAACAATATGAACTACCACTGGGGATGCTAATTAAACGGGTAGGTTCACGCTAAGGCTGTGACAGGCAGAGTTTGCAACATTTAGCCCAAAGTTTAGACCAAACAGGGAGTTCACTACAGGGCTCTGTAGGAAAACGAAAACCACCCTCCCACCCCAAAAAAGGAACAAAATGCTCATGGTGAGAGGGCTGGTCTAAGAAACCAGGAGAGTTTGTTGACCAGGAGAGTTACGTATTTGAATAACAGCTTACAGTCAGCTTCACTATGCGCTTCCGATCTCAGCTGAAGGTAGCAATGACTTGAGCCGCAAATGCTCTGAGATGGGAACATTCATTTGTAAACCCAAAACTTTTGTTGGATCTAAGCAATGTATTAGAACCCATTTCCCCTCATTGTTAGATCCTTAGAGGCTCAGGAAAGGGGCTGTTCTGTCTCCTGTTCTTTTATAACTGCTGGGACGGTGAGGCCCTGATCCCTCTTTAAAGCTTTTGGATAGTCTCTTAGTAAAAAAAATATTCTGCCATTAAGAGAGAAAGATGTTCACAAGTCCCCAATTGTTCACCAGCTCAGCTTGCCAGTCCTGCCTCTTACAATGGTATTCATAGGCACAGGGAGCCAAACCAAACTGTGGTGGTGAATGGTAGAGGAAAAGCCCTCTAGAAAAACAATTTTACTTTTTTCAAAGTTTTGTCATTTTCTAAGCTAAAGTAAAAACATTGCCAAACATAATAGCTGCACTATTATTTTTGCTCAGGTGCTCAGGAATATGAGCTTACTCAACAAGTAAAAAAATGAGCTGGCTTTTTTCTATTAGAAAGAAACACTCTGTTGTGTGTAAAAGACACTTTCCCTTAATATTTTACTTGCTAATAGATGAGTACAAAGTAATTACATAGGACAGATTAAATGGTTTCTAATGGCTCACTTCGAGAATTATAGTAAATGTTTTCCTAATCTGTCCTCCAAATTGGTAGTCTAATTAAGCAACAAAAAATTAAATGGGCATTCACTTAATTATTGCAAAAACAAGATTTTGACTGAAACAGTCGACTAATGTTTTTTTGTTTGGTTGGTTGTGGGGTTTTTTGCTGTTTTTGGGTGGCAGAGAGAAAGGGGGAATAGAGAAGGCTGGGGTGTGTATGTCTATTATTGGAGCAACCGATTACTCTTCGAAAAATCTGAAAGTGTCCTGGCAGAGATCAGAGTTTCTGCCTTGACATTTATTGGTTTGATGATTCCTTATGAGTGTGATTAGTAGACTTAAACCCCAGGAGCTTCAAAGCTATGGCACATCTTTTTAGCATGTATATTAAGATGTGCAAGTCTTCTAGCTGATCTCTGTAGTAAATGCTGATCTTCTCGAAAGAGACCTGGGAACCCATTTTTCTCCTGGGTCCCCAGGAAAAAGCATTTTGCTCAAATTAACTACGTAAAGCCACTTAACCTTGTTTCTGTATTAAGTATTAATTTTAGCTGTAAGAATTCACAAGCAAACGTTGAATTGTTTTATTGAAACGATGATGCGCAGTTCCCTATTTAAGTCCTTTAAGAAGCATATGCAGACAGTCACGGTGGAAACCCAGGTCAGAAAAGTTTATCGGGTGCTATTCAACTTCACGGCATTTGTCAGAGTTGTAATTGTGCATTTATGCACAAAGAAACTTTGCTGAGTTAATTTTCTTGGTAGAGGAAAATATCTTTGGAAATCTGGTCTTTTATGGAGCACCTTCTCCTCTCCTGCTGGCTTCTTATAAAGATGGATTTTGGGCCCCGTGGGCCATCACTCCTGTAAAATAGTGAGTCCATAGATATTTCAGTAGATACTTCTGAACAGCTCCAAAGGAGCCTTTTTACAAGGGATTACATCATGATATGGAGACATGAAGATCTTTTTGCATACTGGGGGAAAATACAGTTGTGCCGTGGAGGAGGGAGGGATTATACAGTAGCTGACTTCCATGGAGCAAGTCTTTACCTGATTTAAATCGTTATAACGGTCTCTGGTCAGTTATGTGGCTGAGATAAGGTTGCAAGTAATTAAAAAAAAATATCAGGGAAATAAATCCTAGAAAGATGAATGATCACAAAGCTGGTCACCATCCTCAGTTACAGCAGTGTAATTTAAGAAATGATTTTTAAAAATCAATTTAACAAAGCTACTGCAAACCTGCATATAATCTTACTTCCATTTAAGTTGACTTGACTTCAGTGAGGTTAAGGTTGATTTTTAGGAGCTTCAGATTAAAATGGAAGAAGAGTTTAACAATGGAGACAAGAAATAGGACAGCTGAAGAGTCAAGCTGCAGATTCACAGTGCTTTGAGTAGAGCCCAGGTACCTTCAGATTGAAAATTGCATTGTTAGTCTTAAAATCTTAAATCAAAACATCCCTATTTACAATAAAGTTATGCAGCGACTCCAGTATTTCTTTTGGGACCTTCAGAAACCATCCTTGCTGTTAAATGAGCTTAGCAAACAGGTCTACAAAGCGGAGAAAGGGAAATAATTCCTTTTTTAATTTTTTTTTTTTTTGGTAAAATTTTGTGTGGAACTAAATCAAACCATATGAAGAAATAGAAGCTTTTATAATGGAAAAGTTCACAATATACTACTATTCATTACAAGATCTGTGTAATTTGCGTTAAACCTTGCTCAGCAGTCTCTTTAAGTCTCGTGGATGGTCTCGCATTGATGTGTGAGGTTTTTCAGCATGCTACATGCCTTCTTTCCTATAACCTGTCCTGACACTGTAGGGACTGACTCCTTAGTCTAATGTCTCATCATACAAGTCCTTTCTAATGACAGTGCTACTCCCATTAGCCTCTCTTGATGTCTATTTACCATAGCAGCTTTTCAATTATTCAAAATGTAAACATCTGGATTAAATAAATGAAGAAAACATTCAGCAAATGTTGCATGCACTCTAAAACTTTTCTCCAGAAGTTATGACTGCGGTAGAACTTGAGAAGGAAAAAAAAAAAAAATATTGACTGCGTACATCAGCCTCTCAGTGCACTGGGGACATGGGCAGGAAGTCCTAAAGTTGGGAACTGCCAAGAGACCTTTTTCAGTAGAAAGCACGCTATGATGATGCTTCTGGAACGATACCTTGTTATGTAAAGCATCAAAACATGAATATTTTCCCATCAAGAGCCAAGTGTTGGCTTAAAATCTATGCTCTGCATGGATGTGTGTATGCCTACACTTGGAGTATATAAAGCATGCAATACGTACATATAAAAATATGTTGTACATTGCCAAGAGATAAAGCGGATTGGATTTTCTCCCTGAGAAGTCTTTTGAAGTTGGTTAAGTGTGGGGTATGTATCCAGCTTTAACACTGCCAAACTCTTAAAAGAGCCTCGTCTCTGGCTTTTGCAATACCTACTTAAGCATCGAGTTGAATCTGTCCCTATGATCTCCACAAATCAGGGAAGAATATTAGAATTTGTAGAGAGGGAAGAATACAGATCATAGTTGCTGCGTTTGGAAACATCTGGAGCCCTCACACAAGCTCATTAGTCTAGTCATAAAGCAGAGCATTGCATAAGACTTGCCTTAATGAGATTAAAACCAAGCACAAACAACCCGGTGTGTGAATGACTCCGGCTGGCGTAGGAAGCTGTTGTGGGTTACACAGGGCATTTCTTACTCCTTGGCTTCAGGTGTGTGAGCAGGACCCAGGGGTGGGGATAGAAGGTTTGGTCGTTCAAGACCTGGTCCCAGACCATCCACATTCTGCAGTTCCCCACAAGGGCACGCAGTCCAAAGCCAGGGCTGTGTCCGCTGGGTAAGGGGATCCGATAATCCATAAATTCAGATAATTTCAGATCTTTGCTTTTTGCGTTTGGTCCGTTTTGTTGGCCTCGTTCGCTTCCAGGAGGTGGAAGGTCAAGAGCTGGAATTACAAAGCATTAGCTTAGCATCTCTCGCGAGCCCGCAGAATGTGTTTTGCTCTAGCCAGAGGGTAAGGCTCTGTAGCTGAAAACCAAGCTTTGTAAGAACTTTATGTATATACACGTAGATAAGCTGTAGCGATCAAGGGGTACATCAAAACCATGACCTTCACCACAAAAGCGTGAGCACCGCTGGCTGTGCTAAAGGGACAGCTCACTGACCAGACAGGGGTCTTGCAGGAGGCCACGGCTAAACCCAGACCCCAACGCGTGCACCCATTCGAGGGAACGGCAAATTTTGCATTGTCTAAAGTGATGTGGGAATAGGTATTACATAGACACACTAAAATGAAACCAATCTCATGCTTCAGGGTGTAAATTGATCACTGGAAAGGTCAGGAAGCAATTTTCCTCTCCTGTTAACATCACTGCGCCGTCAACATGGGGTGGGTGGGTGTGCGCAGGAGAGAGAGAGAGGGATGGAGGGAAGAGAGGCAATTTCTCCTGTAGCATGAAGTATTTGCCAGAGGCAAAATAACTTGCTGCAGCCGTGAGTTTATAGCAAACTGATCGCCCAAGTGTTTGAATTTTACCTCGTCGTGATTTCTGGGTGCCCGATTTAGGGCACTTCAAAGGAGCACGGCTTTGGTGATAGATATATATATAGATATATATATATATATAATGGAAATCCTGGCTGCATTTGGACACTGCCAATTTGGATGCTGAGTCTGACGCTGCGTGCAGGTGCACCAAGTGGCTGCTCTTGCATGAAAACTCTGCTTTGAGCTTGGGTGTGGGTGTGCAGTCGCCGTTTTGAATTGTGAGCCCAGAGAAATTGCACGCTGGCGTTTGGACCCCCTGGATTCGGGAGGGGGGTGGGGGGGATGTGTGTACCTTCCCACAGTGGTAATTTCTAAAGGGCCTCACAGTGAGCCCACTGAAAACACATCTTGTGTATCTTCATAACCGTAATCACTTCTCAGGGTAAGACGGTTGCTCTGAAATAACTGAGGAGTCAAAACCCCAGCGGAGATACTACAGCAAAGGGAGGTAGATTTGCCCTTCTTCTGCACCCCCCCAGCCCCCCAACCCTTCCACGGCAGCCCCATGGTAAGGACCTGGGGCGGCATATCAACTGGGGGGTGTTCCTTCAAACTAAACCGTCTTGTGCGAGGCTCGACCGTCACCAGTTAACAGAGCTCATACCCCAAAACGCTGCAGCTTTTTTGGCCTCTGGTACATATGTGCTGCAGTACTGAAAAGGTTAATTAATTTGGAGGCTAGTAAGCAGACATGAATGAAATGTTTGCAGTGAAAGGTGGAATTGCTTTAAAATGTTTTTATTTACTGCACACCAGAAATTTTCATAATCTTCATAAATGCAAGATGGTGCATATGTGTCTAAAATATTAACTCTTTTCTTTTGGAAAATCAGTTGATTTCTGAGGATATATGCTAAAACATGGGGAAAATTGGGTTTCAGAGTTCAGAATTTTTCTCTTTATAGCAAAATCTCATCTCTGTACATAGGCATATGTGTGCATGCACAATCTTTTTTTCAGGAGTTGAAACAATAACAAAGTGCAAAAGCGTATCAGCTGTGGCAGATTCCATGGTCAAAGAACTGGGAAACGGTAGGAAGTGCCAGACATCAGAAATATTCTGAAAGATGTGGATGCTAACATTTGGTTTTGGCTATATGCTGTGGCTGCAAATTATCTTATTCTGACCAAACAAGAAGAGCTTTAAAGAATTTCAGTGACTCGCTCGTGTACCCGGCAGTGTGGCTCTGGAGATACAGATTCTATTTCTGCCTCAGCCATGTGACCTATATATCTTTGGGCCAATTCATCCATGGTTTAAAACGAGGTGCAGGCAGAAACGAGGAGGGAAAAAAACACAGATCCAATCCTGTGGTGTTTTTTTTTTTAACTCATTACATCTTCTGTGTCTGCTGAGCTGGGGTATAGGAACTTAAGGAATGGAGATGTACGAGACAGATAGATGTTTTATGTTTGCGTTACTCATTTCATTCCTCTTCAGCTTCCTTTGTCATCTGGAGATATGTTCAGTGGCTGTTAGGAAAACAACGTGTATTGGGGCTGTCTGTAAATCTATAACACAGAACTGGGAGAGGAGCTAGTCCATGTTTCGAGTCCTTTAGTCCCATGGCAGTCTGCCGCAACGAACGGCTCTCCTGGTATTGCTATGCTTTGTGAGTGGATGGGATTCCAAGTGTGCATTTCCTCTATATTTTTAATTTTGAGATGGTTTCTTCTCCTAAAGAGAGGTCTTTGTTAAACACGTGCCATTCACAAGCACCTATCTTTTCTGAGGAGATCTGCAACAAGTTGAAGCACAGCAGAATAATTTCCAGTCTTCCTTGGGGAAAAAAAGTTGTTGTTTTTGCCTTTTTTTTTTTTTTTTAATTAAGTTATTTCCCATTGACTGTCCAGTAGAAAATACTAGAAAGTAGTTTGGTTGGCACATAGTGCCAAAAACTTGTCCTGTGTAAGCCAGGTCTCTTTTAAATTTTCTATTTATGCATGTATATGTAGAACCCAAACCACTTTAAACAGTATATCCGAAGGAGGACACTTGTCCAAATTAATAAAAAACCAGAGACTTCAGGCAGAAGCGTCTGATAAGTATTTTACGTATATTGTTTGTAGTAGATGAGCCACCTTTGAAGGCTTTAGGTGGTTCAGTGATCTCCTACCAGAGGAATTAGTATTTTTCTTCTAGCTTCCTTTGTTTGGGTTGAAGCGTGAGGTCTTGTTTCAGATTTTGCTTACTAACAGTGGAAGCAAACGCCCAGTGAGGCTGGCGGGTGCTGCGTTTGAGAAAGATTGAAGGGAAGACTAAACAAGATGTTAGCAATCGAGCTAAAATATACATCAAAAAGTGTATAAATAAATACAGTAATTAGCAAACGACATCACAGACAGTATGTGTATATGTTCTTTCCTTCTATCTCTGCACGATTAAATTGCTGGGTGGGATCTTAGGACTTGGCCTTTTCATACACGAGGGCTGTTCTGTGCATCAGGAGTAGAGTCCCTCGTCTGCGGCCCGTAACACTGCACATTTTGAAAAACATACTGGCATGCATATTCCTCTGAATCCAAGCTCTTCAACATTAAAGCAAGACCCTTCATTTTAATCATTAGAGAATGAATCCAGTGCTAATAGCACTTAATTGTTTCACTAGAATGATCTCCGTTGCTTTTGGCAGCCGAAATGAAAACAATTCCAAATACCATCAAAGGAGCTTATCCACACACAGCATGTACAGGGAGAGTGTTTTGATATACAATGGTGTGTTAATATCATAACATCTCCTAATACTACATACGGTTCTGTAATCCTTTTCTGTCTCAGTCTATGATCTTGGAAGGTCCGATGGGTAAAAGCAAAAGGAATAAAATAGAAGCAGAAAATCTTGGTCCATGCCCCTTGAAAATAATGTGCGGACGGTCTCTTTGCTTCAACCATATACCTATATTAATCTTGACTTTCTTGAAGCTTGCCCGCTAGTTTAAATTTGTATGCGACATCAAACATACCTTTTCACATATGTTCTTTCCAGATTTTTTTTAACAGTTACTTAGCAGTTTATAGAAGGAAGTGAATGATCTCATCAAGCTGCTTAGAAATTAAAAAAAAATCTGTGCTTATTAATTATGCAGGATTAGTCTAATTATAATTCAGCAAATTAATTAGCGACAGAAGGTGTTCTGAAACATTGGAGTACATTTGCATGTTAAATGGAGAGGCTAGTCTGTAATATATGTAAATTTATGCATGGCTTCATAGTTTAATTTAAAAATTTGCAGCTGCATATGGTATGGGAGCAGGTGAAAAGTCAGTTTTAGTTTAATGATGCTAACAAACATTGGATGCTGTCCTGTCTTAGGGAAGGAATGCGCTGAATGCACCCCTATCTGCCAATCTATAAATCTGTCATAGGAATATATCGTTACACCAATGTTCAGATTCAAGGTCATCTGTGACTAGACCCAGAAGTACAATAGGTGCAAATCGACCGAGTGAATAGACCTCAGGAAAGGGAGGAGGCAAAATGTTCGTGGGCCCGAGTCACCGGGATGTAAATTTGCCTCTTTAGCAAATGAATGCATGTTTATTCTAGACAAAAACAGTTTAGGGACAGGCAATACTCTTGCCTTCTTAAATGAGGGAGAGCTTTCAGCTGAGTGATATCCGCTCTGGCAGGTGTAAAATAGGTGCCTAACCTTGGTTCGTCTCTAACATCCACATCAGCGCAACTTTCTGATCTCTTGGAGTCACTGGAAAGTTATTACCAAGTTCTGCATTAACTGCAGGGGAGAGAGTTTTTATGTGCCGGCCTCTGCCATCTGGCAGAAGTAGTAAAAACCAGCAGACCCCTCAGCAGCAAAAAGGCTATTGGTGTAATTGGTGCTCACTGTTCAGCCTAGCATGGCTCAATGGGCAGATATTTTTGGAGAGCAATGGAATAGGAGGATAGAAGAGCAAAAAGATAAAGGAATTGTAGATTTCTCTGGCTATGGAAAAAAAAATGAGTGGGGATGGATTCTGTGCTCATTTAACACCTGTGTAAGCCTTTTCTGGGATCCGCGGCATTTGAAAAGTAGAATTTGGGGTAAATCTGCACCTGTGTAGAGCTCTGAGGACAAATTGGTACCAAAGAATGAATAGATTTAGCCAGTATCGCACAGCATCGTCAGGCCCGCGTCGGCGTGATATAGTCCGGCACCAAACCGTAGCCGTTCTGCTGAGGCTGACATTAAGTGCAATGAAGAAAAATTTGGCCGTGTTTTCAGAATCCTGCTGGGTGTTATGTTCTGAGGCAGTGAGCTCCATGAAATTTTTGTCACTATTAAAAAGAACCAGTAAAATCACAAACACGGACTTGCAGGAATGGGACATGGCTCTTGGCTGGAGGAGCAACTTGATCTGTGCTGCGGGGCAAGTCACTTAATTTCTAGATGCCTTGACTTCCCCGTCAGTGAAATGTGTATGAAAGCCTTTTTTTCCTCCTGTCCTTTGTGTATCTTCTCTCCAATAACAATTTCACAACGTGACTGTGCAATGCTTAGCACAGTTGGAGCCCATAGATACTGTAATAAACCAGGGAATATTATCTGAATGTCCCTTTCAACAGCCCGTCAGCCCAATCCTCTACTCTATTACCTCCCTGCCTATTGACTTTTGATTATGCTATGGCATTTGGTCCTGTGCCAAATGGCATGAATAATATGGATCTTACAGTATAACTAAGCTTTTAGCCATTGTCTTTTAAGTTACTGGAAAGTTTTGGTGTGGGAGGAAGGAGGAAAACCCAAAGGAAAAGGGAAACTGCTCAGATTGCAAAGAGTCCTCCAAAGACTTTTTGGAGAACAATTGCAATTACAAACACGCTGTTAGTGTTGTGTTTCATTTTCAATTCGAGCCCATAGAGTTCAATTATTATTTTCATTAATGGTGTCAGGTTTTCATCAGAGTGCACAAACAAGGAGGTTTTCCTTGGAGATTTTTTTTTTTCCTAGCAAATGTGGCCATGCCAAATAACTACATTCAGCATCGAGAAATGACTGTCTGTATAACCGGCAGTGCACTCTCCCCCTACCCTCATTTCTTGAAAATGGGATCACTTTGCAAGACAGAGTAAGTATTTACCAAATGAGTGTGAATTGCCATTGTGGATGTGTGTGCCCGCTGCTGCTCAGGAAGAGCGGAACAGAAAATACTTCAGAGTTGAAAATTGTGCAGAAGGTGGAAAATGTGCAGAATATAAATACCAAATTTACTGACGTGTTTTGGGCTTGGGTGACATACTGCAGGTTTACATCCAGTTACTATTAGTTTGGAAGCTAACCTCTTAAAAAAAAAAGCCACTCAATAGAGGGCAGAGGGAAATACAGTGTTCTAGGCTGCGGAGAGATGGGATATTCGAGGAGGAATTGTGCTGTGGTTAAGGCATGAGAGTGGGAGTCAGACAAGCCTACAAGTCCAACCATTGCTGTCAGCTCAAGGTGCAGTGTTCTTTCTTGATCCGTCTGAAATACAGGGTACCAGTACTTCCATTTTACAGGATATCAGTACTTCCATTTAGTATCTTCTTTAATACATTGCACAGACTGTTAGGTACCCAAGTGCGATCAGGACCTCTTGGCATGGCAAGCAAATCGTAATTAGGAGCAATTTTAAGAAGGGTACTGCCATCCTGTAATTTTAAGTTGGACTTTTAAGGCAGTCTGATCTGTTGGCCTGCCTTAGCTGGACCACTAACCCATTTTTTGTTCTATTTTCTCATCCACCTCTGGCATTAGCTTTTCTGAGCTCAGTGTTGCAAGGCGCCAGAGGCCGTACAAATTGGACACTCTACTAGCAATAGTCTTCTGCCTTCCCATGGTGTTTCAAGGTGGTATTTCAGGCCTGCACAGAAAAAGAGGCCCTAAATAATGGTCCCACATCAAAACTTAAAGTTTAAACCTAAAATCTGACTTGGAGTGATTGACTAAGCGTGGGGAAAAAGAAAGCAGGATGTTGAGCAGTAGATGTTGGTAAATGGCATGAGGCTGTTAGCCTTGGAAAACAGAATTGTTTTGATACTTAAAATTGTCTGATGTTTCCAACTTATTTTAGCGAAACAATGCCTTGTGGTACTTTCAAGTTCTTTTTGAGCTTTTCTCCCTTTTTGAAACAAAAGCACTAATTTCACCTGTTCTCCATCACACTTAACCAGATCTGCGTGTCTTCTTATGCTTTGTATTGCGAGCATCTTGAAAGGAACCTGCTGTTATTGATTGATTAAATATTAATTTAATGATAAAGATGGGCCTAAACAGAAAACTTCTGATCTGGACTTTACTCAGGGCAAAGGATCTTTGTGTCCTATAATAGATTTTTGTCCAAACTGCTTTGATTTAATAACACAAGTAAAAATCCACAAAAGCTTCACAACTTGAAGCCAGCTTCATTTTACCATTATAGTCCTGCTAACATCGCTGCAGTTACTCCTGAACCACACTCTTTAGACCTCTGCAGAAGCAGACTTTACCTTGGCAAGGACAAAAAATGTGGAGCACAGGAAAAAGTTCCTGTAGAAGGGGGTCAGGTTCAGTACCTGGAAGCTGAGAGGGCAGTCAGGTGAGATGGAGAGAAAGATGTAATGGTGATGGAAGGGGCTGTACAGGGCAGAAAGTACAGATGGAAGCGTAAAAATAAAAATCATAGCAACTTAGGAGGAAGGGACCTCAGAGGATCATTTAGTCCATCTCCTTTAGTTTGCATACACCTGGCTCATCTCTGATGCAAGCTGAGGAATTCTTTTGCCAAGTCTGGCTGTCCTCTGCATGCAGCTTTGTGGAGCTGGAGAAAGGTCTATCCAGACTGATGGTCCCATGACTGAAGAAATTACTTGGAATCAAGGCAAGAGGCTAGAGAAGTGTTTCGTTTTTCCCGTCAGGGAATGAGGATGTTGTTGGGGGCAGGAGTAGCAGGCATAATGCTCATGCATGGTTTTTGGTGCAGCTGGAGTCTTTCTATTAAAAAAACAAGTGACAAATGAATGTCCAGTTTCTCTTCTCCTGGCCTAGACTTGGGACCTCACTCGTATCGCCTGACTCCTGCTCCCTTCTCTCACAGAAAATCTCCAACAAACTCAGAAAAGTCTTTTGACCTACATATGTTGGTTTTCACGTTTGCTAAAATGGGTTCACACTTTATGCACAGGAGTTTTGTGAAGATTAATTAGCTGCTGTTTGTGGAGTATCATATAAATACTCTGGATTATTGTAATAACCTCACTCATTTCTCGCACAGTATAAGGTGTATGTTCATTTAGAATGCCTTTGTGCAATGCCTGATCCCACATTGACTATAACTGCTGGAAAGGAGTAGGAAATTTTCTCATCAGCTCCCTAATAATACACACTGACATAATAGAACAAAATTACTCCAGAGATAAATATTCAGATTATAAAGAAGTCTTTTACTGTGATATTCATTAAAATCAAGATGATGATATCAAATAAACGGAGTTAATTGATTTTAAACACTGACCTTCAAATGTATGTGCAGAATCTGACCTAGTCCCTTTGAAAGGAAGAAATTTCAAGTAAAGCCTTCTACTTTTTCGTGTTGTGGCATTGGGTAGGGTTACTCGTCACACTTATCTCAGAGTTTGCAATGCCAAGACACACACGGGTGAGTTGAGGGGAGGATGGGAGACCCTGATCTCAGAATTTCCTAGCTTTGATGGAGCTGGAGTCAGGCCCTCACTGTAAGGATAGTTTTGCAGTTCATAGTATGTTTAATCTTAATATTGTTTAAGTGGAGCAAAGATATTGTAATAACAGCTTCTGGTTTTTTTCTTTGTTCACTTTTATGACTTTTTGGAAGTGCTTTAATTATTTAAGCAGAATGCCACCATGTCTTCATATTTTCGTTAGATTGTAGCATCATAGGATTTGCTGAGAAACATAATCCTGCTAGATGGTAGGCATGTTCTCATGCCAGAAATCGACTGAGGTCATGAATCCAAATTCTACAGTAACCCAAACAAGACAGGATTATCTTGGTATTTGCTTTACAAGGGATGTTTTAGAAGCGTATCCAGTGTCTGCTCACAAGACAAAACCAATGTTGTATCTCTTGATTCTGTACCTGTGTTTGAAGAAAGCATGAAAGGTGGATCGGAAGGTTAGTTAAGATGTAGAACCAGGAGCCAGGAGATCTGAGTCCTAGTCCCAGCCCTGGGGCAGACCTGTGGTGTGATGGGGAGTAATTCCCTCCCAGTTTCCAGGCCCTGGCATCTTTGTAAGATGGTGAGTTACAACACCTGCTGCAGAGGGGTTTTGTGAGGCAGAATTAATTGAAGTTTAAGTCCCATAGAATGGCGCTATAAAAGCGCAAAGCATATTATCTATTTCTGTGGTTCCATGTGGTGAGACTAATCAGTCCCAGGTCTTGTGGCAGGCGTTTAAAAAAACATTAATGGATTTTCTTTTTTTTTTTTTTTTAAAAAAAAAACCCTATACCTTTTGTTGCCTGTGGGACTGCTCTTCAGGGCTTCTGTCTAGTCCTGTTGAAGTCACAAGAAAGATCTTTTTTTTTTCTGACTCCGACAGGACTTGATTAAGGTTCTTCTCAATTGTCCGAGATGGAGGATAAATATTCTCAGAGGTTTCCAGCCCCATTTGTAAGTTGCCTCAGGTGGGTACAGAACCTGATAATACAGGCAGGCACAGACAGGGTGGGCGTGTGGGTCAGCAGCTGCCCTGAGAAGAGCTTGGGAGAGCTGCAAGCCCTTCCTCACTGCCCACCGACAGCCTGCTGATGGGGAACTGGTTCTGTTGTCCTGCCGCCGTACCATGGATCATCCAAGCGCTCCCAGGCAGCTTTCCCACAAAGTCAGATAGGATTGCTCACCTAGAGATAACACAGCCGTCTTTGTAGTGAAGTGAAAAAGGGGCACTTACGTGATTCATCAACCCAACTCCTGGGCATGATGGTAACTCCCAGTAGGAGGAGAAGTAACTTTTACAAGAGCTGCCCCTAAATCCTGAAATTTAAGGTGCATTTTTGAGACCTCTGCCAGTGTATCAGTCTGTAGATAGAAAGCTCGACTGTATGAGAGACACAATAGGGACAAAAAAGGATAAGTCTATAGTTCTATCTTAGTTGATTTTATGTCCATGCATTAAGTTAATTGGGTTTTCTATAGCAATGCCAGCATTTTTAGCGGTGGTCATTCTAAAATATTTAGGTTCCCCCAGTGCCTGTGGATGTTGGTCAGTGGGGTGAGCGGGCCATGCTCTGCCTGGCGGGGATCAGAGGTATCTGCTAAACCCGTCACTAATGCCGTCCTCAGTGAGGAACAAAGGCCAGCTAAGAAACATGAAAAAAAACAAATTATTTTTTTTAATTCTGGTTTTTCTTTTTTGATATATGTCTAAGTTAAGGCCAAAAACTGGCTAAAGGTTCTCATTTAAAAAAATTAATAAAGCCTTTCTGCAATTCTCCTGTTACCCCTAAATCAGCTTCATTTAGTGCTAAACCTTCCCTCCTCTTTGCTCCCCCCAAGTCATTTTTATTCTAATGCTGCAATAAATATTAATGCCTTTCCCAGATGCAACCACTTAAAATATATATGTATATATAACAACCTACCAAATACTTCAAGCAGATGCCCAGTTGCAGCTAGAATTTGACTGGAGAAACTCTGAAAGGAGAAAAAGAGAGATGTGGTTCAGCTAGAGGAAAGAGAAAAACTCTTGTGTGTGCATGTAAATAAAACTAAATCTAAACCCGGGGTGATAGGAGGGGAAACTGTCTTAGTGCAGCATATCCAGTGAGCTCCACAGAAACTACAAATGTCTTAGCACAGGCAATATATATGAACACTGCCACTAAAACCCAAAGCCAGCACTTTCACAAGTGAGATGAGGATTACCGATGCCCGTTTTGCAGTATCTTAAAGGTGCACAATTTTCAGCAGCTGAGGAACTCGGCAATTCCAGAAAGTCGGGCACCTTCAAACTGTCTCAAGTGGGACTCCC
This sequence comes from Falco cherrug, assembly GCF_023634085.1. NCBI lineage: Eukaryota > Metazoa > Chordata > Aves > Falconiformes > Falconidae > Falco > Falco cherrug. The sequence goes on along the minus strand of NC_073714.1, from coordinate 4,438,368 downwards.
AAAGTTGCTGCTGGTTAAATTTCCTGACTAAATACCCTAAAGCTCCGCGTGTTTGCATGCTGGATGTTGTTTATTGCAAAGCAGTCCGTGAGCGATGAGGACGCTGTGTCTCGTAGGAGGCAGGCAGCTCAGAGAGAAGGAGAGTTTGGTTTTCTGTGTATTTTTAATGGGCGATATACCCATCGGTATGAATCAGCTCAGATCTAAATTAAATCCCAGTTAATTTTCACATATGCTGCTGATTTACGTTTGCTGGGGATCTGAACCTGAATTTTCTGGAGATGTTTAGTAGAAAATATGAATCTAGTTCGTTGCCATGGAGTGTTCCAGAGTTCTGTGATGAGTGCTGTTAAACATACGTTTAGCATTGTTACCTTTCTCTCTCTGCCTTGTAGGAGTTTGTAACACCCAGTACCGCGGTTCTTCCCCAAGTCATTCAGCTGACGCAGCAAGTTCTCGTGCAGGCACCTTTCTTTGCTCTGATTTTCTTCATTCTTTACTTCACGTTGATCATTTTTCTCATCTAGATAGAATAGGGATGCAAACGTTTAAAAAACTTCAAAAGGAAACTGGACATTTTCCTGATTAATTTGAATTTCTGTTTTTCCTCGAAAGTAACAACTTCTTGTGGATTTTTGTTTGCAGTTGTCTTCCAGAATAATCAGTTAGCCAGTGGCTCATTGGTTTTCATCTAAAAGTTACTTGCCTTGGTTTCATTTGTATAGTTTGGTTCCATTCTGCAGTTTTTCCTTCCATAGGTAGATCTCAGTGACATAAGCTGTTTGTATATCTGAAAATATTTTTTTTTGTATCTGTAAGAAGAGGGCAGGATAAAAAGGAGTGTTTGTGAGTAACGCTTTGTGGCTCCAATTCTCCTGTGAATCTTTGAGTCTGCCAGCACGCACAGTATTTTTCCTTCTGAAAACATTCTTACAGATAAAATCTTGCTTACCGAATCACTCACATAAAAGAGGTCACAGGTTTTAGCGTGAGGAGTCAGTAAGAGTTATTTGATAGAATATATTCACTCCGTGCTGCTCCTGAGGCACGAAGTTCTGTAGGATTTTGGGGTTTTAAAACGTTTGTGAGAGATGTAAAGAAAAAAAATGGCACTTTTTAATTTAAAACGCTTGCTGGAAGATGCATTTTGTAACAGTGGTTTAGGATGACGTTAGCTGGGTCTTTCTTGTGGGCTCAATTGTCATGAGGTTTTCGAAGGGTTTTGTTTGTTCAAGCAACATAGAAATGGATCAGATCCTTCGATGCCTCTTTGTGTGTTTGGGGCGGATGGAAGAGCAATGCGGCGGCGTGAGCGGTGCAAAGAGAGGAGCAATACCAAGGGCGAGTGGGTTTCTGCTTTATTGTCTCGCGTTAGGACTGTTTTGGTTGTTGTTGTTGGTAAACCTAGGAAATATACATCTTTCTCCTTTAAAGTTCTAATTCAAGGCATGAATGTGTGAGTTCTGAAGGGACTTAGGGACTGCGGTAAAAAATCGTTGTCATAGTAACAGAAAGGGAAATAGGCCTGGCTCACCTGGGACTTTAACTTACTGCAAAAGCGGATTTTTTTTTTTTTTTTTAAGGAAAGCACTCAGCAAGAGAAATAAATAAATAAATTGTTCTTTGTATTCCGAATCAATTCTTCAACTATTTTTTTTTTCTTATAGCCAAGTCTTTTCCCTTCAAAATCTATCTTAAAGTCGTCGTTGTTGTTGTTTTATTTTAATTGTGGCAGTTAAACCCGTTTTGTCCAATGAACGGAAATGAAAAGAATCAGAGCAAATATTTTCACTTGCGATAGAAGATGCCAAAAAAATACTTGCCTGTTATGTCTGAATTTTGAAGACACGTTTATTTGGTTTTTAACCTAACAACTACGGTTTTATTTTTTTTCATGTAGTTTCTTTTCCTCTGCGATTCACAAATTTAATCAGGTTCATCAAATAACAAAGGGATGAATCCTCTCCTCCCTCGGTTTGCCACAAACCGTTGTGGAAAAGCTTATAGCAAAGCGCCTGCCTAATATTTCTAATCTGTGAAATCTATATGCTCTAGTGCCTGGTGTTGGGTGAGCCAACCAAGCATGCTGAAGATTCAACTTGTGTAGGTGACAAGCTTAAACTCTACAGAATAATAACACATAAAGATAGGCGTATGTGACAGGGCAAAAATAATTGGCACGAGAACTTTGTACAATGTTAATAGGTTTATCTGCTGGGACAGCATGAGCTGTCATGTATTACCTCAGGTTGCGTTTTTTGTTATCCTCTCTCAAAATCTCTGTAAGATTATAATCTGGACTCTTGGCAGTTCTGCTTCTTTGCTTTAGTTACTGAAATCTTAACAACTGAAAATGTCGTCATGATGAAATCTCATCAGCTTCTTCTGGGAGCTGTGTTTGTTTCTGGTTTTTAATACATTCTAAGTAGTTTCAAGGCTTATCTGCCTCAGAGTTGCCCTGTCGGTTTTTGTAATTTTTACAATAACATTATCCTTCTACATTGTTTCATGGAAAATCCCTTCAGACAGCAAAAGAAAGACCTTGTATGCAAGGGAGAGATAAAGAAAGAGACTAAAATCATGTGGTCAAACATGCAGTGAGGAAACAGGCATAAATTGGAGTAGATATGTTGACTTATACCAGCTAGCAGCCCAGCTCAGAGTTGATTACAGTCACTTTGCTTGTACTTTACCCGATTTTTATTTATTTATTTATTTATTTATTTATTTATTAACTTCTGTTTCTTGGGGTTTGTTTTTGTTTGTTTAATTCCTGTTTCGGTAAGTTCTTACAGTTCTGGTCTACTGATACGCCACCATGTAAATCCCTGCAATATATACTTTAAAACAGAATATAACACCACTTGTTTTGTTATTTTTAATAGAAGTGACATGGTTCTTTATCTTTCCAGATTCTTCCTGAAATTTTTTCTCAAGTGCAATCAGAATTGCTTGAAAACAGCAGGAAACCCAAGAGATATGAGGCGGTTCCAGGTAAGTCTTATGAGGCTCAGCATTAACCTCTCTGTTTTTTTTATCTTTTCCCTCTCCTCTCTCCTACGTTGTTCATAATAAATATGACGACAGTATATAATAAGCCATATCGGATATTGTTAAAGTTTTTCTCCATTTGTTGTGTTTAAACCTACACCACCCCCCCCCCACACCCCCTTTTATTTTTTTTTCCTCGTTTTTCCACTCTGAATCCCCAAGGGGAAGTGATGTACTGTACCAACCAGCAGTGGATATTTGATTTGACACCCTCGGGCAAAGCACTCGCACATACAGCTGCCCACAGCAGGGATCATGTTTGTGATACTTAGAAGCCTCAGAATTTTTCAAAGTAGCTCTGTATGTGGTACACAAGCAGTCTCCTCATTTCCCTCCACTCCCTATCTCTTTCCACCTTTTTTTTTGCAGTTTAACACTCTCAAGCCCTCCCTTTCAGCTTCTTTTTTAAAAAAGAAGCCAAAATAGTGATGGCCACTTTAAGATCTCACACAGCAAAGCAACAAGACCCATGGGACGATGACCCAGCTGCTTTGCAGTGAAATCTGCCACTGGTTTCATCATAGCTGTCGCTGATGTATTGTGAATACCAGCTAATAAAAACACAGAAGGAGGTGAAGTGTGTCAGCGGACAGGAGAAAGGCAGACCCAGGCCCCACCTTTCATACCCTAACCGTTTAAGCAGCTCTGTTTGATAAACAAGTATTTTACCTGTAACTAGTTATGCAAATGCAAAGGGAAAAGCTCAAGCCTTTTACGTGCTGGGTACGTGGCCAGGTCTCTGGTGACGTGAGGGGTGGTGGGCAAGTGGTGCTGGAACTAACCCCCGTGCAGCACGGCTGCCGAAAGGGATCCAGGGCTGCAAGTCAGAGGGTTGGACCATACCGCTAATTTGCTGGCTGACCTCTAATGAGCCATTTTGCCTTTGTATTTCTACCTCTCCAAACAGGGTTGCTCAACTTTGTGGTCCTGGTTCAGGAGAGCGCATGCAGGCTTTGCCAGCCAAAGCCTCTGAAATGTACCGATGAGCATCAGGGCTATCCTCGTAAATGCTATTACTGCTTGTTATCATTCCCGTTGTACCTTCACGGTGTCACATCCCTGCACCAAAGAGGATTTTAGCTTATTGATGGATGTGTGATTTTCTTGTAGACCTACAAAACTTGTAGTAGGACGGTGACATCCTTAGCTTTGGCAATTCAGGTTTCATTGCGTGGGCACTTGCATCGCTTTCCTCATTTATGAATGACATTAAAACTCCACAGGAGTTTACAGAGTTGTTGAAAACTTTCCACCAAACCATATTTTCACAGACAAGTGTGGTGGTTTTTTTTTTTGCTTTTACTAGCAATGAAAAATTTACAGAAGGTAAATTGTGTCAACCAAAAAAAAAAAAATTTGAACTTTTAAGAGAAATACTCCGTAATGAAAGCTCCTGAAAGCTCCAGAAATTTTAAAGAAATCCAGGAAAAAACATAAAAGATTTTTTTTTTTTTGAGCAGAAATAAATTTAAAGAAAAATTTCTGACCAACTTAATTTTTTTCATTGGTAGTTTAAAAAGACTGCACTGACTTCTTCATTCTGTGTTTTAGAGATTATAAGACATGAGAAAAAAGAGGTGCTCATTGTTAGGAAATTTATACTGATTATTTTTTTCAAGTGTCAATTTCCATAAATAAAACACACCAAATAGATATCATGTGCCAAGAATGCAAAAAGATCTGAGAGTAGAGGAAAACTCAATTTATAGCATGTAAATAGATCTTTTTAGCATTTAGAGCTGGCTAGAATGGCTGATTGTGGAAAGTAACAAAACATAAATACAGAGTCTCCTGCTTTTGTTTTGTTTGTTATGAATTTGCAAAAAATCTTGCACGAGGGCATCCTGGTTAGCACCTGGGGATTCTAGGTGCCGCCATCTTACAAATAATATTGGTTGTAACAGCTAAAATAGAAATTCTGGATACAAACACACCTGAGCACTGAAGTTGTTCAGACCCAATTTCAGTCTCACGCTAGCTGCCCCCTCACCACGGCGAGTGAAACCCAAGTCCTCGATCTCGACCAGGTGCTGAGCTGTAGCAGGATTTTGGATCTGTTTTTTGGGGGGCAGAAATCTCTCTCTGGTATCAGCCTTATTCCTTGTTTCACCTCTGGATCTCCACACCCAAAACGGTGATGTTGTAGAACCAAACCATCTTCAAATTCCCAGTGAAACGTAGAACAGAGAAACTGAAATGCGTCTCGCAGCACCCCCGCTTGCTGACGGAGCGCCTTCATCCCTCAGCCCCTCCACCTGGCACGCCTCTTGTAGATGAGACAGTAGGGCCTTGCTTTTGATCTTTGTAACAAAATCAGCAGTTTATTGGAGAAGAAAACGAGCTGGGATACACTCTTCATCTGGGTTTCTCCCTTACAACATGCCAAGCCGAAAAAACAGAGCCAAGCGAAAGTTTTCTGTTCTGCGGGGCTTGCTTAAACTCCTTTTGCACATGTGAGTTCATACCCTTGGAGTTCCATTGTGAGATTGAAGTTCAAACCCCAAAATTAATCAAGATCAGGCAAACCCACTAGGTTTAGCTTACTTTTTGTCAAAATAAAAAATGTCGACAAGTCTTTTCTTCAGCAGGACAAAAAATGAACCCTTTGAGACAAATTGCAAAATGCTTGAGCAAAAGCAGGATCTTCATTCAGTCTTGTTCAAAACCGGATGCGTCGGTTGATGAGCTTTGTTCTGGGCTACGGAGGTCAGCATGTATAAAAAAAGATACAAAAAGTAGTTCAGTTGCTAAAATTTTACACGTTGGGAGCAAAAAAAGCTCTGTGTTCCAAAGGAGATTAGCCATGATGAACAGCAAAGCCAATAAGCAAAGACAGCTTGTTTTCTGTCTACCTCCTTGTTTCTAAGGATTAGAGCATGACTTCCCTGAATGTAACGAAAGTGAAGAGTGTTCTGGAATAGGATGCTGCACTCTCTTTGCCTTCTGGATCCTCCTCCTCTTTTTTTTTTTTTTTTTTCATTATTTGGTTTTGGTTTTAAATTTGAGCAAACACTTTTTTTGCTTGCTCCTTGTTGAGCACAGTCTGTCAGCTACTCTTAAAGTAGGGGGAAAAAAAAAAAAAGATCGATTGCCTCAAATATTAGTGGTGTCCTTGCACACCGTGAGCATGTTCATTTTCATTTTAATTGTTGAGATTGGGATCAGGCAAAGTAATAATTGTGCAGAATTGTTTATTAGGTTTGAAAGGACAGTTGCTGGTCCTACCAGTACAGGAACATGTGAACAGAGTAAAAGCAGGGTCAAAAAGCACAGTGCAATAAGGTACATTATTAATTTTATGATTTAATTCTTTATGGTTTATTCTTGGGCCACATTGAAAAACTTCATGTTTTTTTCCTAATAAATTATTTGTAGAGCTGCTGTTATTAATGCCCTCCTCTTTCAAACATTTCCACACATTCAACTTTCCTTAAACAAACAGACTTCTACAGTGATGCTCAGTTGAGTATCTTTTACATTATACCTATGTTTTTCTGCAGAACCAAATTACTCATTTTCAATAGAGTAGTGCTTGTCAGATCTCCAGGACACTTTAAGATACTTTTTTTTTGAAAATGGTTATTAAAGAAAACGTAAGAGAGAATCCTTATAGCAAAGTTTTCATTTATGTTGCTACTGAAACATGGAACTGAAATGGTCTCATCAAAAAACATTTTTGCTTTTTAATGGAGGTTGAATGAAAGCCCAAAACTCAGGCTTTGTTGTTGAGACGCAAATATAAATAAGAGGCATGGAAATAGTGCTGTAGAGTGCATCTTATTGAGTTCTTCCAGCGTGGAAGAATGGTTACTCATGTCTGGAAAAGTGTCAAGTCAATGCTTCTGATTAGAGATGGGTGTGAAGCTGCAGTGTTTGGGCTTGGTTTGGCTGATAACCAAAGCTCCAGGATGCTGGGATCCAGTCTCTGAGTCTAGCCTCAGCCTCACTTCTAGATACGCTATAAAATTTACATGTTTTATAGTACAGTTACGATATAATAAACTAGATTAAATGTTAGATTTCACTTATATCACACTCATTAAAAAAAAAAAAGGAAGGGGGGTGAAGGAGAAAGGATGGGAAGGTCACATTAACACTGCGCTGTAAATTTAATACAGCTCTAGATGCCTGAAGAGGGGATTTTTTTTTTTTCATATACTTCTTTAGTTTGGAGAGCAACACTAGCTGCTTTGTGATGGCAGTAAGTATTTGAAATTTGCTTTGATATTAAGTAGAGCTTCAAATATACAATGAAAATCTCTCTACTCGCATTTTTTTAATCAAATGCAAAGGTTTTCTGCTGTTGAAAAAAATGTACCTCAGAAGTTAAAGGATGTGTAATCTTTATTTAAGTGGGGTTTTTTTCCCAGTAATAACATAATTTTATTGTGAATCACTCACTACTTCCAATGTCTGTCAGTGGCTAAAGCAGAGAAAGGGAATCTTTCTAGAACTAATGGATATTTTCATAGTTACTTGATGGCTGCCCTAATACGTATGCAGCCTGAATATGTCCTCGTGAATTTAAGTGAAGCAAATATTGATTATTTATAAATTAAAATATTTCTGAATAAAGATTGTCAGTGGAAAACTGAAACAAAATCATACTAAAATCGCCTGTTCAAACCACAGTGCTGTGTGAGTTCAGCTAATCTGCAAATCTGAGTTTACATAGGTATTGTCATTACTGTCATTGCTGTATTCTGAGCGAGTGATTCTCCTAGGGACAGAATTAAAAAAAATAATATGATGCCCTCCATTTAATGAGGATTTCTCCTGGAGAACTTGATTGAAGCCCAATGATACTTAATGGTAACGACCGGTGTGTAATGGGGACAATAATTCTGTGGAATTAAGATGAGGCACTTCAGCTAAAATGCTTCAGCTGAGACCTGGTGCTAACACCCTAGACTCCTGTTGATTGGGAATTCTGCTTCATCCAGTACCGTAGTGATTAAACAGATCCTACAGTGCCCCAGTCGAAAGAATGGTACAAGGCAACCGAACATCAGCACTAACAATGGTCATCTTTGAACCAACATGCTTTTTTAGAAACAAAAAGAGAAAGGTCAGCGGTTGCCCTCTGTTTTCAGTCGAAATCATGGCATGGAATGTTTCCTGGCAGGTATCCCCCTCTAGGTGCTCTAGGGAGAAAGAGAAAGGAAAAATAACAAGGTGTATCCCTGGGGAGATTTCCTTCCTGACCTCAGAGTGGTTGGATCAGTTCATCATCAGGCACGTGAGCAAAGCTGGCTGTGTTTGCGAATTGACCCAGCTAGGTTCTAACACAAAGCACTGAAGGATCTGTGTCATTCAGGAAAACGAAAAATGGGTAGGAGTGGTGGGATAATATTGTGAGTTAGGAGCGTAGACTGTAAGAAACAAAAAGGGATAGCAAGAAAAAAAATATAACTGGTCTAAATCAAAATCCTTTCCAGACTGATGGTGAAAGCATGTGCCAGAGACTCTCACGGTCAGATTTGGTTATGGATAGAAATCACTGAACTGTTGTTAAGAGAGATGGGTACTACGCGGACTAATGTCACGATGGGAGACTTAATTTCCCAGGTATAGATTAGGAAACAAATGCAACTAATATCAGCAGAGCTTGGAGCTATTACTGGGTGGCAGCTTTCTTCATCGGAGAGTGACTGACCCAACAAAAAGTGATGTTATTTTAGATTCTGCATGAGTAAGGGAAGGGCTGACTGTAACTGCAAAAGAAAAAACACTCAAAGAGCTTCATGTGCTCACGACAGCGAGGGGCCAGAGCTGTGTATCGTCTATTAAAAACAAGCCACAGAGGAGATTCTACTATGTCTCAGTTAAGTGTTGCCAGCGGAAAGAAGGATGCATTTGTACCATCATACCCCACTGATGTCTGGTTTGGAACACAATATCCTGGTTTAACTATATTCAAAAGAGAATGAAAATGAAATCGGGACAGGTGCAGGAATGGGTCATTAAGGTGACTGGGGAGCTTGGCTCAAACACTTTAGTGACATACACTGGGAAGGGACGTAACTGCTCTCTAGAAATATCCTAAGGTAGATCAGAATGGGAAAAAAAAATTTAAAGCTAGTGTCAAGTATAAAGTGACTAGGAATAAATTTAGGCTGTATACCATAAACTCCCTAACTGCCAGGACAAGTAGGCCTTAAAACAAGAGGACTACCAAAGGCAAGACCCTGAAATGGCTATTTTATATAATGACAATTTTATAAAAGTAGCTACATGGTTTGGTTGTCTGTAAAAGTGGGAGAGTAGACGTCAGTGACACAGGAGTTATCTCCTACCCCTGTGCCCCTACAGCCTTAGGAGGTCCCACTCCTGAAACAACGGCCACGTGCAGGATTTTTGCGTTAGCTCAGGGTCTCGGGGAGGATTTCCCAAAGAATTCAAGGAAAGTTTTGAACTGAGAGAGGCTGCTGGCATTTTTCACATTGTTTATCTTATTCCTAATCCAACTATGAAGCAAACACGTTATATTCTAACATCTACTCCTGTATTACTCGCTCAACCCAAACGCCTATTGACATCAATGGGAGCCCTGTCCAAGTGAAGACAGCAGGATGAGGCCTGACATATTTTCTTCCACCCAGCTGGAAAATAATAATAATGATGATAATTTTTTAAATCCTTATAGTAGTTACTCTTTTGAAAAGTTAAAATAACATGGTGCAGTGACTAGAGAGTTTTAAGGGAAAGTGCATCAGGAATGTAATATTGTTTCCAGATGTACAGTGTCATAAAGAATTTTTTCCACACTTGGAATGGTAACAGGAATTTTTTGAGAGAGATCATTTACACAGTGATGAGATATGTTACATGTAAGTAAATGCCTGTATGCCTGGAATGTTTGTACCATATGTCTAAATAGGTGTCTATGAGTGATACAGCTTTTATATATACGATGATGTGTATTTAGTTGCATGTATGTGATTTGAAGAGGAGTGTACTTCAGTATATAGAAATCCTGACATCATGTGTAGAGGGGGGAGGAAAAATTCTAGCATGCAGGTAAAAGTCTGTAGAGAAATACAACACTTTGACCTATGCAGGGAAGCAAAAGAGGGGCAGTGCAGCTCAGAGAACCTCAGTTTCACATTCTGAAGTCAGTTTGTCTGAATGTCATGGTAGGTGAACCCTCATTGTGGTGGTTGAGCAGGGATTACTGTGTGGCAGTAATCCATCTGGGAAACAAACCCAAGGTCGAGATACAGGATATGCATTTCTTCAGTACTGCTGGGGAACCATTGTTTTATGTCTGTGGCTTCATAGCTAATCGCAAGACCCTTGCAGATTTGCAGGGAGAACCGTAAGAACTGCTGAAAATGCTGCTCGGAAGCCTGTAACTCCCTCGCTGTTCTTAGAGATGGAGCCTACCTTTGGATGGATGAGGGAATAACACATGGCCCTGTCTGTTTCTTGCTAGCCTGGTTGGCCTCTGAAACTCCAGCTGAGCTGACGGCTCGATACAGCTGTTGGGTGGCACGAAATCTTCAGTCGTTGTGCTGTCTGTGTCAGATTTGGCCCTTGGCTACAATTAGTGGGATCCATGGCCTACCTAACATATTTTGATGTTCTCAAATCGTTCCCTTAGGATTACATTTTGCATTAACTCCTGATTTTAGGGAAAAGACCATCGACTGAATAGGCATAGAAGCCAAATTATCATTTACAAGAAGAAGTGCCGTCAGCTCAGGAAAAGCAAAATGCACCAAAACCATTTGCCAGTGCTGTGGCCAAATCTGAGAATTTAAATCTCATGGGGAGTTTGCACATCACCTTTCATAGGCACTAAATACAGGTTTAAAAAAAAAAAAAAAAAAAAAAAAAGCCCGGTATGTTTTACGATGTTAGGAGAACAAGTGTTATTGATAAATACGTGTTCAGAAGGGCATTGGCAAAAATGCATAGAAATGGTTAACAAGGTAATGGTAAGAAACGTTGACCTTGATTTGTTTAGCTAAGATGTAAAGATTTTTGAAGGTCAAAGGTGTTCTTGTGTAGTGTTTTGGAGTCTAACTGTGTCTGACCCTCTAACATTAAGCTGCTGTGGCCTGCAGTTTTGAAGAGTGAAGCAAACCAGGGGGAAAGAGAGAAGGGGGAGAGAACAGGAAATGGAGTGAGGTGTTTCAGGAAGTTGTCAGGAGTTGACTGATTGATTCCAGATGGAAAGGGTCACCCTTCATGACCCAGGAAATACTCACTGGGGGAAAGCAGTTGGCTTGTGAAAGGGAAGGGCCTGGGAGTTAGAGACCATAGTGGAATGCACATTCCTCTTCCTTTTATCCATAAAACATTGTTTTTTAGTCTTCAGTATAAAACAATTGGGTTGTCATCTGAACCAGGCAAGAAGGAAGGACCGGAGCAAAGTGAAGAAGTTCAGTAATTTTTATGACCATAAGCTCACATGTTCTCGCTCCACATCATTGATATTGAGTTGGCTGGCAAAGATGACAAAGGTCTCTGCTGGATTTCAGCAGTACCGTAGAGCTTGCTGCGAGTAAGGCCCCAAACTTCTGAGAATGTTCTGATCCAGATCTGAACTTCGCATTTTGCCCTGTCCCTGAGAATGCTGTATTTATTTGCCCTAGGTCCCCGCCTGTGACATGCCAAGTGGCTTTGACCCTCCTGTGATGAGTGGGAGAGGTGAATAAAAATGGAAGCACTCAAGGAGAGAGGTCTAAAAGTGCATCTTCCCCTCCTTCTGGCTCAGGGAATGGAGGATGCTCAGCAGTTATCTGCTAAGCAGAGGGCTCTTTTTGCTGTTACTCACGTTACAGGCATCTCTACAACTCCGAGCGAAATGAGGCTCTTGTATTGGGTGCGACACTTACACCCAAATGGTGATTCCAACAGGGAGTGTGTGCACACTTGAAGTCTGCACATATTATAAAGATCTCATACTGAGAGCATGTGGGTGTGTGTTTATCGCCTGCATACCTTGTGTATGTGAGTTCAGATATGTATATATTATATAGTGTAACTGTATATAGATGATATACTTTTTATTTACATTTGGTTACAATTTAAACACTTGTCGTAAATATTTCAGACACTGGAATAATTCAGGTCTATTCCCCTGATGCCATAGTGTGCTCTGTGCTGGCCAGTGAGAGATTAAAATTTATTTCCATTGTTTAACGGAAAATAATGAAGTGCATCTGAGTGGGCTCAGCTATGTCATGTGGGAAACGTTCACTTTGGATGGGAGTCTCACTCCACCCAAATGTGCAATGATGAAATCAGTTGGCACGCAAAAGCAACGCATTTTGTGACAAGAATGCTTGAGAAGTATCAGAGTACAGTATGACAAGAGCCTTTTGGAATGAATTAAACTTGTCTCAAGAAAGAAAGAACGTATTCTTTAGGCTAGCATAATCCAGTAGAAGGGCAAGGTTTCTCCTGCTATATGCTGGAGACAGTTTTATCAACAATTAGGGCATGACTCTCCTACCTAGGCTAGGACAGCTGTATCTGGGAGAATTGATGCACACACCCAGGGTGAGGTTCTCAGGAGCTGTGAATGACTATAGCTGTGCGGCAGCTGGATGGAGTTAAGCTGATTTACACCGAATAACGGTCGAAACCTGAAAGTTTCAGTAAGATGCACCTTCTTTCAGTAGGTAAAACACAGCTTGTTCACATTTTCCTAAAAGTTTGTGGTTTAAAGGCAGATATATTTCTGGCTTTATAGGACTTACAGCTTTGGATGTTGTATTAAGGGAAAACTGAGTGGGATTAATTAACATCTACGGTTACTTCCTCTAAGAATTGATGTGCTATCGGAGCCCAGCAACATAAGTCACAGAGGCTAGGGTTTAAAAACTGCTGCTTGATTTGGGGTCCTCGGGCAAGAGGCACTAAGCACGCATATGTCAAAACCCAGACACGATATTAGGTAGTTTTCACATCGGAGGATTTTCCATTTTGCTTAGCCGATGGAGACCTGTATTTTCGGAGCAGATGCAGATAGATCTGCCCGTGTGCACAGTACAGCAGATGGCTCTGAATCTGCGTGTATGTATCAGAGGGCAAATTGCTGTGGTGCTCTGCAGCCTGCCCTCCTGGTTGGTATATATAGCCCTCTCTGCCATCAGCTATGCTACAGTGCATCATAGGAAACTAAATTTAGGGCCATCTGCGGTAGCTGGTTCATTATACGGTAAGGACTTTATACGGCCCTTAGGATGCTGTGTTAAATGGAATTAATGCAGGGATTGAAGGCTGAAAATATTTTCTCCCCTTCTTGTTAGGGAGTAAACCCTGCAGGAAGTGATGCCATTTTACAAACAGAACAGGGTTTTAACTAAACTGAGTAATTAATACTTAACAAGTAAGTTGAATTTCAAAGTACATAATTTACCTGCTTCCTTTTTCTTCCCTTTCCAAATATATCTAGGTTGTGCTATCAACAACAGTGAACGTTGATGGGCATGTGCTGGCAGTGTCTGACAACATGTTTGTTCACAACAACTCCAAGCATGGACGGAGAGCAAGGAGGCTTGACCCCTCAGAAGGTAGGATGGGTGTATGAAGAACAGTATGCAAATGAATGCAAAAACATGTTAGCCATTCTTCAATTTCTGTTTGTTTTCAGGAGGGAAGGAGCGCTAAGGGGGAACTACAGAACCTCAGGGGGTTTAGAGATGGAAGAGGCAGGAAAACAGTGTCTACTACATGCAAAATGTGATCCTCTTTACATCTAAGAGACTCCCCCCCCCTTACTAATTAGTTTGTACTGCAAAGATGAAAACCGTAGAAACCCTAAGTATTATCTAAATTTCAGACTTCTCGCTCAGCTGGGGTAGATTTGATTTCAGGCAAATTAGGCAACATGACATCTTAGTTAAACAGAACTGTTAGAGCACAAGATGTGTATGAAAAAGTGTCACTAGTTCCCTTAAACAAACTACGCGCAAAGCATAACAATGCACAGAAGGGAACTGACACTAATTGATTTTAGTTTGTTTGGCTAAGGAAGACTCATGGCCGGCTACAGGATGGGTTTTGGACTATATTAAAGCAATTACAAATACTTGTATCTGTTCAGCTTCAAAGTGGTTGGCCCCTCCTCTCCCTCTTCCCATACATTCATTACCAACGCATTCCACCTCTCTCACGCAGACAGTACACAAAATTACTAGAAAATGCTATCTGTGTCTGCTTTTCCCTCCCCTGCAGCTAGTGAAAGTGAGAAGAGCTGGTGATGTTAGTAGAAAAGACAAGCAAGGATATTATTTCATTATAATGTTTTGCTGCCCCACTTCTTAACTGTGCCCTATATCAACCTAAAAGAAGAATTAATGAACTGGAAGAAAATGATTGAATCAGTAAAGAATTCATAGTGGTGTTAATTCTCCCCCAGCGGGCAGTGAAATGGTAGAAGGAAAATCCCAGGATTCCTAGCCTAGGAAGCCATCCAGTTTTTCCTTGACTGATTGGATGTGATTGACTGGCTGTTCAAAGGAGTCTCATGTTTTTGGAGCACTGCCAAAGTTCCCCTCCACCTCTGACCCTGTCAACATTGGGAATGGAGTGATGGATTGACTTTGGTTATGGCCTGGAAACCATATTGGGTTCCTGATGGGATGTATAGTCCAGAGGCCTTGAACATATGGAAGAGAGAAGGAAAAAAAAAAAATCTACTCTATAAAATCAAGAAAATTATTAGAAATTGTCTCCTGGTAGGAATTGGAGGAAACATTTGATATTCCTGTATCTTTTTTACCCATTGATAAACTCAATAAATCTTAATCAATCTCTCTTTCCACTGGGTTTGGCTTTTGTGTGATCATATGCTAATGAGTAGTCTTGGTATATTTTTTTCTTTAAACAGCCTCTGCACAATCATCTAAGCATTTCATTTTTACACCCACTACAGTTGGCCTATTAGGCTTTAATGACACAATGTTAAGTGCCAGTAATGAATAGGCAAGTAATTAACACTAGCAGGGCAGAAAACATGCTTTTTATGTATTTATTTATTTATTTATTCACTGGGGTTTGTGGAATGGTGAACGGCCGGAGGGGAAATGCCCTCGGGCACTAGGGCATTCCTGCCGGCCGTGAAGCCGCAGCAGTGGAGGCTCCCAGGAGCGTGCAGGTGAAGCTGCTCTCAGCTGCCGTTGGCATCAACATGACTCAGGAGTGCTTGACGTGCACCGAAGTTGCTTGAGTTTAGTGCTGCAAGAGTTTACACCCATTATTGCAAAGTGTCAAAGCGGCGTGGGGCAAAACCCCCTGCCATAATGTGATGCTCTGATGTTCTTTTTGTTCTGTTTAGCCACGCCGTGCATCAAAGCAATCAGCCCAAGTGAAGGCTGGACTACAGGGGGGGCGATGGTCATCATTATTGGAGACAACTTCTTTGATGGGCTGCAAGTTGTGTTTGGAACCATGCTTGTCTGGAGCGAGGTGGGTAGAGGTGCCTCCCTATTGCTAAAAGGCGGCAACATTCCTTTTCCCAGGAAAGTGCGGGGGAACACTGGTAATTCCTGTGCCAGTACCGGTACAAAACTGGTGGTGGGTCAGGCGGGCCAGATAAACCTGCGTGAAGGAAATTCATGGAACAGGTTTTCTTTGTGGAATTTCTTGCTATGTGGTGTCATTGAAGCCAACTGCTCAGTGATGATCCAGAATGGAATTGAACGGTTCTAGGTGTCTGGAGAAAGGTAAAGGTAACGAAATACGGAAAGGTTTGGGAAGGAGAAAGAATTCCCTCTGGGTCCAGAAATAAGCCAGCAATTAACTAATGGGCGTAAGCAGTACAATATTCTTGATGACAATTTATTATAAAATGTGTCTTCCTCTCTGGGAGGCAAGGAACTAGACCAGCTGTGTCACTTGCCTGGTCTATAATGTCTCCTATATAAGAATGAGCAATGCATTTACTCATAAAGCATGTTTGGAAGGAGAAAAGTGAAAGTGGGGGGAGTAATACAGACATGTCCTAATTGCGCCTCTCCTTTTGTTACTTCCTAGCTTATCACACCTCACGCCATTCGAGTGCAGACACCTCCACGCCACATTCCCGGAGTGGTTGAAGTGACATTATCATACAAATCCAAACAGTTTTGCAAAGGCGCACCGGGCAGGTTTATTTACACAGGTAGGTGATTGCCGTTTGCACTGGAGGAGCTCCAGCTCGGAGCCGATTTGTTTTGGAAATCAGTATTGACACCTCTCTGCTTGCTTGCTTTAGCCTTTTGCTGTTTGAAGGCCACTCTGCTAGTTGGGACATTTGGAGACAGAAGGAGATAGCTTCACCGTTGTGCAGAGGTGCTAAGGCACTGTTATTACAGATGTTAATATTTTTTCCAGATTAGAGCTCAAGCTGTTATGATGTGGACCTGCCTTAGGTATGTTGAGGGTACAGGAACATGATAGGATTGTTCTACATGCTGGAAGATGTTTTATTTATAACAGTATTTATTTTACATTTCCCTCTCGCTGGGGGTAACCTTTCATTTTCAAGATAATCCCAGAGGACAAGGATAGCATTTGTATTGAAAGAAGCCAACGAACTGAGTGGAAAATAAATCTGTTGGGTTTTTTTTTTATTATTCTTAAATGGAATACCAACTTATTTAGTGCCCTATATTTACCTCTGCTAGCAGGAGAACATTAACTATAGATCTGAAAGAAAAAAATCAGGTGGGACCAGATGACCATCTCATTGCACTGTCAGTACCAGTAGTAACACTGATGGCACAATATATACACTGAAGTTTCCGAGGCCTATGAAGCAGGACTGGAGAATAATGGTGTGCCCAGTTCTAAAGGGTGGATTTATATTTAAGTTGAATGACTTGCTCCCACCAAATGATATTCAGATTTCTCAAAGTGGAAAGATTTATCAAATTTTTAAAGCCTCTTACCACCATTAAATAATCTTTGTGTATTATAATTGTCAACTTTTAAATCATAATTTAACTAAAAAATAATAATGAAGATCCAGGAAATTTTTTATTAAAATTTCTGAGGTAAAAACTTGTCCACTTGTTGAGCGAATTGGAACGAAAATTTGAAGCTTCAGGACTTTGGAAAGAACCGATGATTTGTGAAGATCTTGTTGCTGTCTTATGCTGTTTTATATACCCTTTATTAGTACAGATGCTAAATTAATGTTTAGTTATGTATGTGCCACACCTAGAAACCCTCAGCAACAATTAAGCCTTCAATTATACTAGGTGCCCTAATGAAATATAAGCTTAATTAGCAAAGGATCATTTTTGTTATGATAGAGTCTGATTCGCAGTTAATTGAAGATACTGAAACGATACCCATTGACTGAAAGCGACTTTGAATCATGCTCAGGGAGGTTAGGGCTTTCCTCTGATTTTGCACCAAAGTGTAACCCCAGTGCAGTCCAAAGTCATTCTGGAATGATTCCTTGGGAGATCAGGATCGGGCCAAAAGCGTTAGAAATACATTTTCTTCTAAGGCAGTGCCTTGATTTGCTGGTCTCTGGGAAAAGTTGAATCTGATGTCTGAGCAGGTTAAAACTGGTTTTTTCCTGACAGAGAACCGGCAAAGCCATCAAATGGGTGAAAGATGCCAGCCCGTGCTCCTTGAGCAGAGCAGGAGCATCACTGATTCCTGTGCAGCGTGGGGCTGCGCACCATGCCTTTACTTTGAGAGAAGGAGAAATTGTTAATTCTTTATTATTGTTATGATTACAGATTTAAATGTAAAGTTCTTCTGTGCTAGTTTGTGCTTCTGGAGGCCTTCCTCTCCCTGTGTCTTCAACACAAGCATTACTGAGGGCCACCGTCTGCGCGCTGGCGGTACGCGGTGCCGAAAGAGGTTTAGGAACGGAGCGGTACAGAGATGTGTGATAGGAATGTGCATTCCTCTGTGAAGAAGTCTTCTTATCATTGTAAAGCTGTTTTACGTGCAAGACTTATTTGTACCGTCTAGGGGGAACTTGAGTCAGACTGCAGAGCAGTTCTTTGACATGTTAATTAGAGCGCTTCCACAAACAAGGACATGAGGATGTATGTGGGAGCCAGCAGAAGAGAAGAAAGTTAAATATACTACCCCTGTTTTATTGCTGTTGTTGGCATAGGGCTGTTAGCGTTCTCCGAGGAGTGAGTGGGTGCTTACTGCCATATGTTAGAAAACAGCATCTCACAGAAGATGCCGAGCTGTGAGAGTGAGGGTGAACAGGCAACTTCTCAGTCTTTCTATTCAAGAACCTGCAGTTCTCCCACCATGGCAGGCAAAATGATAAACACAGCCATTAGGTAGAGGCTCACCTGTGTAATCAATTCCCCCAGGTTGTTGCTACTAATAGCAGTAAAAACAACTTCGAAGCTATGAAAATAACATGGTGGCATTTTTTTTTTCTTTCTGCGGCTGTGCTATCAGAAAGCTGCTGCGATCCTGCTGTGAACAAATGCGTTGATTTTTAACCTAAGCAAGCCAGATTGAGGCAGTTGAATTCCTTCTGCCTTGAAGTCTTCTTCAGAACTTCCACAGCAACTTTTGAACCTCTTGACCAATTCCTATTGCATTTTATCAGAAAGGCGGGAGCATCAAAGATGTGCAGTTCCAGCACCAATTTTTGTGAAAGTAGAAAACCGAAAGAAAGATCTGAATAAATCTTCCATGGAAAAAAAGGGTGAAGAGCTCAACCAGGTTATTAGACAGCAGAGAAGCTACCAGAAGCTAGCCTCAGCAAACCAGGTTGTTTAGGTGATGCTGCCCACCACATGCATGAGTGTATCCCCAGTGCTCTGTGAAAGGTACTCAGTGGCAGCACAGAAGAGCAGCTCTCAGTTGGGTACAGTGTAGCAGACAAATATCATATATAAAATACTGAAGAGGAAAGTTCAGTAGATGTTATAATTTTTGGTAAGGCTGTCCTGTGCATCACAACAAAAGTCTGGGGGTTTTTTGTGGTAATTGAAGTTTATTATTTTCTTGATACTTTTAGTGCTTTATATTGCGATCTATTCCTCCGAGCTGTCGCAAAGTTTGTGGGTAACATCTGCAGAGAATGCAGGGGGCTTTGGAGATAAGATCACTTCCCTTTTGAACTGTTGTTGCCTCCGTAAATGAGAATTTCTCCTCTAAATACCTTCCCTTTACATTCAGCTTGCACTTGGCAAAAACCTAAGAAATGCAGAGACGTTAACATCAAGCCCAGGAGACTGAAAACTGTGAAATCCTGCAAACTGCAAGCATGAGAAGATGTAGTTCTGTCAGAACTAGTAAGAGCAGTAACAACTAGCAGCCCTGGTACTATCAGGTCATGTTGGATTAAGTCCTTTGTAACTATTAAGTGCTGAGGTATAACCTCAGATGAAAAGCACTGAAGGGTCAAGTCATAGGAAAAATACTGAGTAGCTGGCTGTAGGTACTTGCCAGGTATAACAAAAATAATTATTCATACAAAACCAGACTTTGGTGGGTTCATCAGGGCCTCTCTGCATCAGAATGGGCAACCTGTTCCAGAAAGACACACGCTTCCATTTCGTGGGTGAGACCATGTTCCAGCAGGACGAGGGAAGACGACCTGCTTGCCTGTGTAATGCAGGAGAGCTGGCTGGGCAAGGAAGCAGATCTCTCAGGTTCTAGGCACACCCTGCAATCACCACACCACCAGTTCTCTTCTAAAACATGGAAACAGAAAAACAATGATCTTAGTATTGTGTGCATCTGCCTATGCCCTCCGTATTTAATACACAATCAAATATTAATGCTCGACCTGATTACACCTGAGATTATTTCTTCTTCTTCTTTTTTTTTTTTTAAGAGTCACAGTAAGATAGGTTGTTTGAAGAAGAAAATGATAAACCGTTGAAAAGATGAATATAAAAATTAGATATAAATTCCAAGGGTAAATCTAAATGCCACAGCGGAGCTGTTACGGGAGCTCATATGCGTCCAGTAATGTGCATTTATAATCAGCTCCTTGCAAAGTGTGCTGTGCTAGCACTGCTGTAGTTATGGTTCTGTCAGCGTTTCCCCTCTTAAGTGCTATCATTCAGGGTGCTGCAACTCAGCCATCAAACTCCTCTCATCGCCGAAACGTGGTGTGGACTTTTCCATAAGGTTCCCAGATGGAAAACTTCTGCAAGAGTGAGGCCAACGGGATTCTATGGACATCTAACGGTGTCCTAGAGAGTACAGAGAGAAATGGGGTTTAGATGGAAATGGCAGTTGCTGAACTGACTTACATACTTTAGTAGTTAAGCATATACTTAAAGTGAGAGATGAAAAGCCTATTTTTAAACCACCACAACTAGACATTTAGTCCCTGGGAGTACCTTAATCTGGTGAGGATCCAGGTGGCATATACACCTCCACATTCTGAATTACTTCCCTTTCATCAGCTGTTCCTACGACAGTAAGACGTTTTGTTCTCTGCTGCTAATCTAGCAGTTGCCTCATATTCTGCTTTTAATACTACACAAATTCAAATTCTCTGCCGCACTAAGTAGTTCCATTATAGTTCCCTTGACTTTAATAATGCTTACATCAGTTTACGCCAGCTGAGAATATGTCTCGTAGGCTTTGATATCTTAAGTTTGATTGTAGCTCTGCATTTACTTTGCCATAGAGGTGCTAACCTGGAAATGTGTGTATCAGGGAGATTTTGAACATAATTTTCCTTGCTGAGCAGAAATTCTCCAGAGGTTAACTTGTCAGGGCAATGCAATATAAAATAATCTGTAGGATATGTTGGACTCCCAGGTTGTACTGTATCAATCTCTGTGCCAGATACCAAGGATAGGAGGGTACTGGTTTGCTAAAGCTTGTAAGTAGATTTGAAAAGGTCTTGTTATCTGCTTGTGGGAAGCAACACTTAGAAGGACACAGTGAGCTCTACAAACTGGAAGATCGAGTTCCCTTGGCCAAAACACGACTGAAGTGACGGAAAGCATTTGCTCCTGCCACTGCTTTAACCTATGAAAGACACGTGCGATAGTAGGCAACGCTGCGTTGGGAAGGTGTTTGGAACAGCCATGGCCAACACGGGACCGCTGCCGGGCACTTCTGGCAGCATCCGTCCGACTCTGGACCACAGCGTGCCTCTCGGGTAGGCTGCCCAGCAAGTGTGCACCTCCCGAGCCCAGGGTTAGTGCGATCACAGCAAGGAGGTTCTGTAGCCAGCAACGTGGGAACGTTTAATTCCGTGGGGTCAGTACGAAGCACCTCTCGGCGGCTGGCTGGAGTGCAGGTAGTCACTAGTGCAAAGCTGGAATTCAAGCGTTAAGGCCACCGGTGCCTTTTTTCTCCCTGTTACCATCTGCGAGAAGGTTAGGCATCACCTGCAAACACTACGGTCCCTCTGGCTCAGCTTTCTGGGTTCAGGATACCTCGAGAGGTACGCATACTTCGTTTCTTCTCATTCCTGCTTTGCAAACAGAGGGCTTGTTGCCCTTGGTCTGCTTCTGGGAGTAAAGCAAAGGTGAGGTGCAGGACGTCACTAAGGCCCTTGAATGTGGCCTTATTTTTCGATTAGCAGAGAGGGGGAGTGCGCAGCTCCCAAGGCGTACACGGGCAATATCAGAATGAGCTGTCACTCACGGTAAATTGTGCAGATCTTCATAACATCATCTTCCTTCGACAGCCTTATGTGCTTTGATGTGTGGTGAAATAATTAATACTTTAAATGTCAGCACTGTTATCATTTGGTATCTGAGTCAGTCCCCATTGAGATGAATGGGACTGAGCTGTTGTTTCAGGTTTTGCAAATGCAGACAGATGTCACAGCATCAGTTGTTCAAGTGTAAGATTTTTTTTTTCTCCTGTTCCAGTGAGTCATAATAGCTGGAGACTTGTATTTAAAATGAAAGCATGGATTTGGGAGGATAAGGAACAATATAAAAGAGGAAGCGCTGTGCCATACTTTATTTGAAACTTGTCATAAATAAAGTCTGGCAGACTATGGAGCATGCAGACCTCCCCCTGCTGCTGACTGTAACAACTCTGTTCTTAAAACAGTTATGCTAGAGTGAGGTTTATAGATTAACCAACAATTTAGTTTATTCACGAGATGGTTGGTCTTTTTCTACATACGTTATGTCATGCACGATTTTGTAAACTATGCTCCGGGAAATTTGGGAGATTCCTTGTGCCTGAAACACTGGGTTTGAGAGTTGCCAGAGGGATTTTGCTGTACCTGAATCGGTTTTCTTGGGGGGCTCGTTTCAGATATCTGATTTGTAGGAAATAATGAGCAGCCTGCTTCTGTGTCAGACCCCTTTATGGTCTCTGAATCCGTGAACTCAAGAGCACTTGGCTATAATTTTGGCATCTTTCTAGGTAACGTGTAGATAAATCACTACTGATCCAGTAGCTCTTTTCTCGGTGGAAGTGGTATTGTGATGAAGCTATCTAAACTTGCTGGTGGATCCTACATCTTGCCCTTCAGTTGAAAAGGTGCCATTTACTTCTACAAATGTTGGATGTTGGTTTTTAACGGGATTTGACAGAGGTATTTTTGTTTCATTAATGAGCAAAACTACTAGTAGGCAATTTTGTTGCAAACTGTACAGAAAACCTTTTGTGCTGAAAGACATAATATATACATTGATTCAAAGTGGCTGAGGAGTTCTTAAAACAATTCAACGCTGTTGAGAAACTGTTTGCTGCTGTTTCTCTGTCAGAATGAAAATGTCCATGTCGATCCACTGGAAAATGTTTGTTGAATAATAGCCATTTTCTTCTCCTGAATTAGCATTTTGTATATTCCCATTAGCTATTTTTAGTGGACTATGTATACATATATGTTTGAATTCCTATATGTTTTACATTGCTTTTGCTTAGCTTGTGATAGATAACTGATTAGACTTGTAATCAAGATGAGAAATGGCACATAATGATGTATAGGCTCTTGAGAGAATTGGTCTACAATTCTCGGGATTATTGGCAAACCCACCCCTGCCACCCACCCCCCACCCCCCAAAAAAACCCTCTTCCCAAATGGGATGCAGATTCTGTGGCAGTTGAAATGTGTATTATTAAACTCCTTAAGCAAACCAGAATGGCTCCCAGTGGAGAGCAAAGACATTCTAAGTATAGCCAGACTAAATTCTCAGGTCTGGGTTTTCTCTACTCAATTCCCACTTGATTATCTCCTGTAATATTTAAACTTCATGCCATGCCATAATTATTTAATAAAAAGTAAATATAAAATGTATCTCAGTGGGGAATATGACCTTTTACCTTCATGTTGTTGTATCAAAGACAGACACAGATAAACTGAGAATCTGGATCAGTGTAATAGTCTGTCTCAGTTGATAGTTTCATTCTTCTGGTGCCCGACATGGTTACCCTGTAAGGTGCTGAGTATATTTTGGAAGATTCAAAAAATGCCATCATCATCTCTTGCGATCGGGTGCTTTCAGCTGTGCTGATGTCACCAGTTATTTAAAAAAAAATCTTTTTCAAAAAGAACCACAAATGGTACAAGAGGCTAGAAGCTGGTACTGAATGAGGATAGTACTAAAGGATTTGCATATGCTACTTCTTAAATACATCATGGATTTCTTAGCAAGATTCTCAGCATGTGATTGCGTGAGTGTGTCATTTGAGTTAGGATGCACATTCTGAAGTACAAGGAAATTCTAAAAATTCTGTACCTGTAACTATTATAAACACTAGTAATCCTGATGTATTAGAGGCAGTCAAAACCTATCAGCATGCAGAATGCTAAAGAACTGACTTCTGGTTTCAGCATTAATTTCAATTGGAGTTTAATTTTGAATAATCAGAAATTAGATTATTATTGCCATGATTTCATAGTAGAGAATATTAAAGTGGCTGAAGTTTTATGAAATCATCAGCGATGCCAGTAGGGCTCTACCAGCTATTACTAACTGAGGATCTGGGTCAAAACATCTTGGTTTATCCACTAGAGAGTAACATCATTACAGGGAAATGGCTATGTATGCATAATAGCCATACGTAACTGGAGAAGTCAATGTACCTAATGAATAGCTGTGCCCTAGTTTGTGATGGCAAAATGTTGGGGGTGGTGTATAATGTGTTTATTAGAGGAGCAAATACGTTACTCTTGATTTCTGACTGTATAACGAACATAGTAGAAGAGCTGTTCTAATGTGCATTAGCGTAAGTATTACCTTGGAAAGGAGATTAAGGAGCCTCATGCAGAAGTTCTTGTAAAGCTTAGCTCGTTATTTAGCCTGTCTTACGTAGAGCGGTCAGGGCTTGCCTGAGCAGTAGGCAATGGGCACCTTCAAGGAACCCAGGCAAGGAGAGGTTTTCTGTGGAGAAGCTGTGAAATCCACCTTTCTTAGGTAATGGAACTTAGAGTCAATACAAAGATGCATACTTGTATAATACGGGGCTTTTTTGTTTTCCTTTTAGCTTTAAATGAACCTACCATAGATTATGGCTTCCAAAGACTGCAGAAGGTCATCCCCAGACATCCCGGTGACCCTGAAAGACTAGCTAAGGTAAAATATTTTTAAGCCATTCACTGAGTCCACTAAATATGTTATTTCACTTCTAAACTCATAAAAGAGACAAAATTGTATCTTACATGACAATTACACCTGAACGTAAGTTCACCAATTAGATGTAGGTCAAATGAGAAGTTGATCGTGTAGAACCCACAGCTACCAGTAATTTTTATCTGTTAGAGCTCAAACACTGCCTGGGACCTTCTTTTGCTGCTAAAATGAGAGCCCAGTGCGGGTTATCTTCCCGGTTTATGGTCCTTTGCATTTATCCCTACTTGCAAACCTCTGAACCTAAATGGTACATGATAGACACCAAAGATTTCTTGCAGAGGTCCAATCTTAAGACAACCTTTTGGTAAAAAACGCTTAAAGCTCAACTTTTTCTGTAGCAACAACTGCAGTAAGCATGTGTTGAAACAGCTCAGGATTTTATGTGTCTGTAATAGCGCCTGCTATGCTGATGCAGCACCTAGCACATTAGTGGCATGAATATATATAATCTTGTATGTTCCTATATATATATTCCGATATATAGTAATATATTCCTATGTTTTAGTGCCTATTATCATCTTTGCTCAATGAAAGACTCGCGTGTTCTGAGAGTACACTGTGTACATTTTTCTCCTACAACCAGGAGTAACAGAAGTGACCGACTAGCTTAAGTGTTTTATTTGTTTGGTTACCATTATCGAGAAAAAAATAAGCAGATGCGGAGATTAATCCGATTTTTATGTGTCTGTGTGCGGAAGAATGTATGGAAGTCCAGCAGGGGCTGGAATTCCTGTTTACACGGGGATGCCTGGAGGGGGTCCCCGTGCCGGGAGCGGGGGCGGGCAGCGCCGCTTCAGGACGCTGGAGAGCTCCGGGAGCCGCTGGGGCGGGCGCAGCGCCGGCCCCCTCCCCAGGGACGGGCGGCTTGGGGGTCCAGTTTGGGATACTGGGAAAGGTTCAGCTCTGCAGATAAGCCGCAAATAGCGACTCTCTAGGAGACCCGTTTCCAGAACGAGCACAAAGGCTAGGCGCTTCGGAAAGCACTAGTCCCTGGTTTGGTTTGCACTGAAATCCGCTCCTGTTAAATGCCAACTCTCTCTGCTCGCCCGCCAGGAAATGCTGCTGAAACGCGCTGCTGACCTAGTTGAAGCCCTGTATGGGACGCCACACAACAACCAGGTCAGAACGACTGACTGCTCTCAACGTGGAGTGGTACATGTTCAGCCTCAGTAATAAACGCTAGACGGTTCCTCCAAGCACGGCTCTAACTTGTCCCGTTCCTGCTGCAGGACATCATTCTGAAACGAGCTGCAGACATCGCAGAAGCTCTCTACAGCGTACCAAGGAATCCCGCCCAGATCCCTGCCCTCTCTAGCTCTCCTGCTCACAGCAGTATGATGGGAATTAACTCCTACGGCAGCCAGCTAGGAGTCAGCATTTCAGAGTCAACGCAGGGGAACAACCAAGGTAAGCGCTGCAAGCAGCAGAGCGCTAATTTCGGCAACAAAAAGCCAAATCGCGATTGCTTCCATAGGCGTTTCTCCACTTCTCTACCTGCCCAGCCACTGTCAGCATTAGAAATGGGGGTGTGCTGCCAACTGGGGTGATGCTCTGTCTGCACCAGGTTCCAGTCACCAGATTAGCTAGGGCTGAAATAATGCTTGAGTATTTTTGGATACCAACTTCACCCTGAATTGTCTCCCTGCTCCCCTCAGTATCCTTTTTTTTTTTTTTAATCTCTGTTTACATAGAAGACAAGGACAGCAAGTGTCACAGTTAAAGAGGTGGGGGATTTTTGGGGTTTTTTTTGTTGTTGTTGTTGGTTTTTGTTGGTTTTTTTTAAGGCTTCTCTTTCAGTGTTAGTTTTACTAACTTGCATATGTTGCATGTATTAAATTTATTCCAGATATACTATTGATTATTAGAAAACTTGCCATAAAATGATGTATTATCAGTAATACATCATGGGAGCAATGTCAGCTTTGGGCATTTTCTGACTCTTGGACATTTTGATTTTTAGCACTCGATTCCAGTAACGTACAGTCTGTAGCTGACTGCATGAATAGCCATGTTTAACACTCTAAGGCAGTAAAACCATTTCATATGAAATTAATATTACATATGCCACGTTAAAAGGTGTCATGCGGTAATTCTGCTAGTTTTTTTAATAAGGTCTTACCCGCCCTGAATTAGAACTTCATCATATAAATGGGCAGAAATAACCTGACTTGCTATCTAAATGGTAAACGCTTTTAAGATAGCTATTGGATCCCTTCTTTCTAATGAAAGCTTTTCGGTGGAAAAGAAAACATTTTGCAGCCGTAATAGCAGCCTTGTACTTTAATGCTGATAGCTATGGTGTTCAAGTCTCTTTGTGGAGAAAAAAGGGGCTAAATTTTAGTTCTCAAATATGTGTGATTTTTTTTAAGACTGAAATGTTTTTTTTTTTTTTTTTATTCAGCTTATTCTTTCCCCCAAGTCAAGTATCTTCAAAGTCAAGCTGCAAACTATATATGGGTTATAATTTCTGCTTAGTAATGTCCTTGCTTTATTTGTAACTTGTCAAAAATTTGAAAAGTATAACCTCCCCCCTAAAGTTGTAGAAAGTCCCACACATATTATAAATTCTACCTCAGAAAAATGTATGCACACACATTGTTTTCCAGGTCTTAGAACAAATTTCAATTTCTCACAAGTCAAATCTGATTGGAAAAATATACATCAGTTCACTTCAGAAAGTTAGTTTCCCATACTGTTTTAAAATTTGATATTGCTTAACTTGAAAGCACGTGCATAAGAACCACTGCATTTAATGGTACTTGCTTAAATGATTTAATTGGTCTGGGTTTTAAATCAGTAATTTATTGAAGCAGGGAATCTACAGGAGAACGTTTTAAGCCAAATCCATTGACGTTCTTTGAAATGTCGTTTTTTCTAGGTTACATTCGCAATACAAGCAGCATCTCACCCCGAGGTTACTCATCCAGTTCCACACCTCAACAGTCCAATTACAGCACTTCCAGCAATAGCATGAATGGCTACAGCAACGTCCCCATGTCAAACCTGGGCGTTCCAGGCTCACCTGGCTTCATTAACGGCTCTCCGACAGGATCCCCCTATGGATGTATGTGCTTTGCTGCTTCTATATTTGATTCTTGCTCCTTCTTGCTTTAATTTTCCACACCAGAAAATGCAGGAAGTGATAGCTTTCAAGAGAAGTTTGCAGTTATTTTTGTAAAGGGTTCTAATTTGTCTTCTGGTATTTTTTAGTATGAACTAGAAAATGTTCCCATTTTTCAAGAAGAGTAGAGAAATGATGAATCCTGCTTGTGTTTCCTTCATTTTTTATCCTTACGGATTCCTAGGTGGCAAAGGGCACAGTGAGAAATGAGGCACAATTTGCAACTTCAGATGATTAAGCAAGTAGCCATCGTTTTTAACATAGAGATTACTCTGAGTCCTGTGTAAAAGCTGCTCTAAAGTAATTTTTATGTGTAGAAACTGCACTAGCAATAACCACGAGCGTAAGTGTAGATTAATTTGCTGTGAAACTATATCACCTTGATAATGAGAAATATAACAATGATGGAATTAAGTAAGTTCTGGAAGTTAGTGTGACTGTGTTTCTAGTTACTAGTTTTACCGTGAGTGTGTCACACTTCCTTTCATGCCCAGATTTCCCTCTGGCAAGACTGTGTGTATGTAATCTTTATGTAAGAGGATGAACAGTTAAACAGGTATTTACTAATTGACTTATTGTGCAATTATTTACCTACACTGTAGCTTACAGAGGCTGTACCTCCCCATAATGTCAGGATCATGCCTTTCCAGAAAACACCTGGTATCCTGCAAAATATGATTTTATTTACACCATCTACGTAAGGACTTTGCATGGATGATGAAGGCTCCTTGCTGGTCTGAAACCTGCTAAACAGTATCCTCCCAGTTTGAGCTGTAATTTAAGGCTAAGATGCAACTCAAAAGGCTGTTCATGTACTTTTGATATTTCCCCTGTTTTGGAGCTTTGGCATTGACTTCAGAATAACAACACTCTGCAAATCCGGCCCTTTCCTTACTGATTTCAAACTGTACTTCCATGAGACCTGGGGATGCACTTGAACCCCCACAAAATATGGTTATTGGTTGCTTGTTTTGCTGAGAAATAGCTGATATTTTTCTGGGAGGTAAGCAAACAGTTGCTGCTTAAGCTATTGCACATATAATGGGACTTATTCTTGCAAGATACCTTTTTAAAAAGAAGAAGCCAATTTAGATTAAAATCTAAGCAACAGCTTAAAACATTCCCCCTCAACTCCAGCCAAGGAAGTCTTCATTTTTAAAAAGCTGGGGAGGGCACAGGAATGATTGCTGTCTACTGTTTGTTCATATTGACGCTCTCTCCCCCTCCCTCGATGACTTACCATTTTCTGATATCCTCACCCTTCATTTTATAAGAATTTTCTGAACTTTTAAATATAACTACCTCTCTAGTTTAGACTTACTGTAACCAGCTGACTCAATATGAGAATAAGATCATCTTTAAGAAGTAAAATGAGTAATCAGAAGGCAGACATTTTAAAGCAGTTTTACCCAACTTCCATAATGGCATTTCTGATGAGGATTTGCTTTTTTTTTTCCTTTTGCAGTAATGTCTTCAAGTCCAACAGTTGGCTCCTCCAGCACTTCTTCCATCCTTCCATTCTCCTCTTCCGTCTTTCCTGCTGTCAAACAGAAGAGTGCCTTTGCTCCTGTCATCAGACCCCAAGGGTCTCCTTCTCCTGCCTGCTCTAGTGGCAATGGAAATGGGTTTAGAGGTAAGAAACGTACAATATTCAGCCTGTGCATGTAAAGCACGCTGTGTTAGTCTGGGTAAACACAGTAACCACCTGAATACCATCACACTGATGTTACAGGACTCCGTAGTGAAAATCTGACCCGATCCAATGGAATTAAAACAATGCTCTGAGCTTTGTCTATTTGGTTTTAAAACAACAGGGGACAGACACTCATTTATACCGAGAAGGATTAGACCCACACTGCATTTCAATACCAGCTCTTTTGTGAGGAATGACTTCTCCTTAGGCTTCAGAGACTTGTAAAACAAACGTCTGCCCTGCAGTTAATACACGGCTCTGTACATAACAGCCAATGTCTCGAAACCTGCTGCAAGGTTTAGGCTCATACCGGGAATTGAGCCCTATAGTACATTTACAGCCTTTTTAAAGGTGATCTGCAAAACAAATGTGAGTATTAAGATAAGAATGGAAACCTGTACTAAATTCTTTCTTTTAACAGGCTGGGGGGGGGGGGGGGGGGGGGGGGCGGGGCATGCAGCACATAAATATGCTCCAAGTCTCCATAAAAAAAGCCGTTACAGGGCCTGAGAAGTCATCTGGTTCCTTCAGACTTCACTAGAGATACCACAGAAAACACAACTCTGGGAATTCAGCCATGCCAAGAGCCAGTGGTAATTCTGAAACGAGCCCTACAAACCACACCTGTTGATTTGGGTGCATTATAAATCCTTAGCTAGGCCACAGGGACTTACATAAACTGTGATTATTTTATATAATAAGGAAATTCTAAGTGTGTTGAACAAAATCAATTACATTTTTAAAAGCTAACTTACAGAATTCTGAAACAGCTTCTTCCCCTGCCCTAATTACAGGAAACTCTCTGCTTCTCTAAGATCATCTTCTCCCCATTAATGAAAGACATTGATCTACCCATGTACAGGTATCATGTTGATAGGGAGTATAATTTGTTTTCCACTCTGTTTAAAGAGGATGGAAAGAAGGATTTGAAGAAATTTTTTAAACTGTAAGTATAGAAAGTTTTGTTGGCCCAACAATTGTAGCTATTTATCTAAACTGTTTAGAAATGGATTTACCTTTGTCAATGTTTCGCATGTTCACGGTGTCTAAAGGCTCACCATCACTACCTGGTCTGCAGTTCACCTTTTTCCATCTTTTTTTTTTTTTGTAGTGGTGGTGTTCTTTGTATCAGCTAATGAAGGAATAAATTGATTTCACTGCATTTTTATAAAAACTGAGAGGGTTTAAGCTGTTTTAGGGAACTGTTCCAAGGTAATGTAATTTTAAACTGATTTAGTTAAACATTTAACTAGGAAAGCCTATCAACTTAAGAATAATTTGCTTATTTAGCTTAAGTCAGTTGGGCAGTGCTGTAAATTAAAGACAATCAGTGTGTTCAGAACAGATTTAAGCCTGCTTTAAAGCTAAACTTGTCTAATGCTATGCTGAGAAGGCCTAACTGTTCAGAAGTGACTTACCCATGGTAGTGCTAACCACAACCCGGTTCAGCGAGAAAATCTCTCACGTTGTTTCTGGGAGACGGAAAAAGGACACATTAAAAAAAAAAACAACTGACGTTTTATTGAAGCTGATCCTTTTCCTTAACCTACCCATGTCTGCCCCATCTGCTTAGGAAAAGATTTTCTCTTTTTTTTTTTAATACCTTTTATGAACAGGTAAAGTAAAATAATATATTATCTATAAACTAAAATAAAAACATATTTTATTCTATCTGCCAATTAGTAATCAATAAAAGATTCTAAAAATGAAACTTTAATATTAAGTATATATTTAAGATTAAGTATAACATAAAATCTCAAGGCTAAAAACCCAGCCCTCACATCCTTGCACTTTTACTGACAAAAGTCCACTCTTGAGGTGTTCAGGATTAACCTGTCAGTTAAGGTTACGATTACTTACTGACATCGCTTATGCATGTAGAGATGCAGTAACCTGGGATTGGAAAAACCGATGCAGAAGTTATTAACCATATCCCTTTCCTTGTGGGCTCTCTCCTTGTACATCAACACCCTGATAGGTAACTATAATAATATGCTGCAACTGTTATTTAAGGAAGTTTTCAGCAGATACAGGACTTAGTACAACGGGACTTACCGCTGTGACTGACAGCAAAGGCAGCGGTTGCTTTGCAGGGTCAAACACGTCTGCCCAAGGTTTGTTAGGCCAGGTCGTTCTAACTATTTAACTATTTCAGCCATAGATGCAAATTCTTCTTCCCAACTGAAATACTTAAATTGATGCAAGCTGGGGAGCACATGCTTTGGAAAGGATCCAGATACACACAGCCTGATATCCAAATTAACGTTCCCACAGTGCTGACAGGCAGATGTGGCCAGAAAGTCAACAGGAGGGTCCCAAAGAGGCTTCTTGAATGGACTTACCGTGCTGCAGCAATGGGAGACGGCTAATCGCCTCTCTGGGCCATCGCCCTGTACTGTAAACTAAGACTAGATGTGCTGGTAATGTAATGCAATTTATTTACTTACTTATCAAACTTAGGCATCGGCAAATACTGACGGAGTTAGAATAGCAAAAGCACAGAGCAAGCAGTAAGTGTATGCAGGCTCCTTCCCCCAGCACATCAGGCAACTGTTTTGACATTACCTCTCAATTTTCCCACCCATAATATGGGGAAAACATCTCCCCAAGTGGGATTTTTTGAGCTTTAACGTCATATTTGCAATGTATTTTTGGTCACTTACTGTGTTCAGAAGTTTCCTGGTGATACTGTCTCCATCCTACTTACTGCAACCTGTTGCAATGAGAAGATCAGAAATACTACCAGCACCTCAGGGCATGCCACTCTGCGTACAAGCAGCCATGAAAATCTGGACTATAGCTTCCACCTATGTTAACCACAGCAGCGTTTAAACCTGGATTAAAACTAGTCTAAAACTAGTCTAAAACAGTCCTAAAGGAACTGTACAAGCATCACCCTCAGATTAGCATTCCCATTATTCCATACAGTTTACAGTACCACTGGAAAATTTTTTTTTCCAAAACTGTATGTTGGGAGGAAAGGAAACTTGCAAATCTACTGGCTCTGGGCTGCACCACACAGCCAAGATGTGGGATACCCTCAGATAACCCCCTGTGCCATGTGTTCTCGCTTACCTCTTTCACCTGCCATCTGCTATACATTCTTCAGTGTAACAGGACATGATAGTAGAGGAGAAGCAGCAATCCATACTGGACACCGCTCACTTCTATACGCTCTCCAAATTGAGAGCAGGTGATCCCGATCAGAACAATTGCGTGCTCCATTCATGTCATACGTCAAGGCAGTTTAAAAAAGGCACGGGGAAGATGTAATGTGATGTGACGCAACACGGCATGATAAGTACACAAATGCCTAATCAACTCATCTCAGATGGAAGGCAGCTGATGGGAAAAGCTAGCAAATTGGAAACTGCTGGAACAGCATGGACCGCTGACTGCCCAGATTACCTTTGGCCAGCTCAGCACATCTCAACATAAAAATGCAAGCTCAGTTACAAGGAATAGCAGGCAAGCCCCAGAAGGTCAGATGTTCCATTAACCATCACGATCCTAGCCAATCCAAAAGGTATTGAAGTCTGATACCCTTCGGAACAGCCTCAATTTAGCAACGGGGACACCTGCACAATTCCCTAAAGAAACACAAGGGTTTGACTCGAAGACCCTAATTATTAGTATCTTGTCTTGACAAAGTTAAGGGTGTCAACAGCACTGGGGATTCCGGTCCCCATGCATTAAAAGGTTGTGCAAACGAGAGAAATAGCGGCTCTGGGAAGTTTCGGAGGGGTGGGATGCAGATGAAATGGCTGGTTCGGTTCCTGATCGCTACCAGTCCAGGGCCTGACGGGCTGTTCCGTGTCAAAGCCACTCAACACTGAAGACTTTGCATTTCACAGTAACTCTTACCAGAGATTCCAACCAGGTGAAAATAGCTGGGCCATTTTCAGCAGCATGCTTCTGCCTGAATCGGAACGATTCCAGAGCCTAGACAGTGATTAAAGCATGCCAAAGGCTGCAAATGATATATACATTATGTCGATATGTATGAAAAATATGTATATGTCATCAGATTACATTTGATATATTGGAAGGATCAAGTACATTTTTTGGCAGAGATGTAAGCGGCACAGACTGCTTCAAAATAAAGAAAACCTTAAGAGGTATTTAAAACTTCTTGCTAACACTGAACAAGAATATCCCCTGTTACTATTAATTGCTTATCTGTCATCTGTTGGATGTTAATTTTAGTAGCTCATCATATGTAACAGACTTATTCAGGCTAGAGAAGAGCTCTGTTTTTAATGGGACAAAAAAAAAAATCTGCTTTTTTAAATGGAAGAAAATAGTCAAGACTGTTAGGAGGCACACACAAAAAAGAGGCTAGTGGGTAAGATTCAGTACTGACTTTGCCACTTTCCAGCATAATTGGAAAAATATGTAACTGCAGAGTGGCTATACACTCCTGTGCTCTTTTATTTAAACTCTTAATTAAACTAATGCATGTATGACATTGCAAACTTATTTTTATTTTAAGGGTGTTCCTAATTAACTTGAACTAAATCAAAATAATTGTTCAGGCAGCCTTTTGTGCATATACAACTTAGCACCGTGGTGAGGTAGGAACTACATCAACGCCACTCAACAGATGAGGCCAAGTTAACTTCTACATCTCTTAGCAATCAATGGGTTTTGTCTACATTTTTTGAAAAAATGTTACACGAAATATGGCTTAACCCGCTTATTATCATCTAAAAGAGACAAAACCACTGCTTCTTTATAAATATCTCACCTGTCTGTGCTTGAGACGATCGGGAATGTATGAATGAAAAACTTTCATCCAAATACAGAAGGATTTCTGAAAAAGGAAAAACAAAAAAGTGTTGATTTCCTATGCAGGAAAACTTAAAAAGAAATTCTTTAGGAAAACCTTGAAGTTTTTGCCTATGTTTTAGTGTCTTGGAACTTCCTTCACAGGAGCTGTAATTTAGTTCACTTACATTCTAGTGTAAAGGTGATGGTGGCCTGCATCCAAGCCACTGGCACTGTCTGGTAAATGAAAGCCAGCTGTGCTTTAATCCAAAAATCCTTTCTTTTCTCCATCACTTTCCGTTGATTAGTCCCAGAATAATAACTGGGTGCATTGTTTTACAAACATCTCCATGGTCTTACTATTGAAAGCAAACCTGCATGTTCGCTAGGGGTAGGGTCAGAGGTATGGCTACGGTGAAGCCTGCAGGTCCAAGTCCACCTTCTATCAGGCCAGGCTGCGTGGATGCCAGCTCTGCCACCAGCAGCTCGGTGGCTTGCAAGGGGCAAAGCTGCCCTTACCTGCGGGCCAGCTCCTGCACAGGCACGTTTCGGGCACTGCAGGGTAGGAGTGTTCATTTAAGATGCTCAGAGCAGCACCGCTGGAGCACTTCGGTCATCTCTTCTGAGAGCTGTAGAACCATAAGATTGGAGTCAGCTGGCAACTTAGCAGCAAAGGAGGAAAGCCAGATGAGAGAGCAAGAGGTTTTACATGACGATGACTGAAAATGCTCAACGCTCATCTTCTCTCGAAAGCACAGTTTTTAAACCAGGTCGTAATGTAGCCACCAACAAAGCACCTGAAGTATCTGAAGAGTAGATGGGTGTGTGCACGTACGTGTAAATCCGTGCAGCGCCAAGGACACTGCGCAGCTCTGACCAAACGGCTGCTTGAACGGCAGAGAGTTCTTTTCCACTAGAAAGAAAGACAGCATTTTCAAGGGCCACTTGTATACACTAGGCTTATGATCATTATTAATTACACCCGTTAAAGGTGCCCATCACCATCGCATCTGGGTACTATCCATGTTTGATTATTTATTTATAAAAAAATTCTCCAACCTTGTGACAATTTTAATCAAGTGTTTCAGTTGATAACTGCAAGCTGTCAAGGTTAATACAATAAGGCTCATCTCTAATTCTTTTTCCATTTCCCTCCAAGAAAAAAAAAAGACCCTCTGGGATAATGACTGTGGTTTCTATATTCCCAACTCATCAGGGAGTGTCCTGCATTGAACCACCTTTATTGAAAAGTTACATCGATTCAATATATAGTAATACAGGCAAAAATAATTACAGCTTTGCTAGCAGTGTAAGACCTTAATCCAAACCTCACAAACATTCAATAAAAAGCGATACAGGCTGGGAATAGGCTTTTGACAGTGCAGCCCCAAAGGGGAGTGGAGGTGGGGTGGAAATGGACAGATGAGGGTACGTACAAAGAGAGAGAACCACAGAGCAAAGCCGTCTAGATGAGCTGTGGAAATAGAGGTGAGAATTCCAGCCAGTATTCCTCAGCCCGCTTGTTCTTTGCTGCACAAGGAGGTGAAGCTGCAGCATCAGGATGAAATGCTGGCGAAACGATTAGGCTTTGCTTCTCCCTTCCGTGGCGCATTACAGTTTTACCTGAATTTGTCCGCTGGGAGGTTCCATCCTAACGACTTCTGGGGAGTGTATATCTGCTGTGGAGCATTGCCAGCCTGGAATGACAAAGCAGACGTGAGCTGGGGAGGGCAAAAGTAAGGAGAGGAAAGCAGGGACTTGCTGCTTGCTCAGGAGGAAAGGCAGGGAGGCAAAAGAGGGATCGCCACAACCCCGAGGGCAATAACGTACTCCTCCTGGCTGCAGATGGCAGGTCTGCTGTCGCCATCACTAGTTTGAGTCCACGACTGCTGAATAACAGTATCTTTAATTATATAGCAAAAATGTACTTTCCCTTAAATTTAAGGAACTTTGCAAAATACTGCATCTACAAGTATTCCTAAAATATTTTTGAAGAGACATGGCAGAAACTCAGGCTTGGTCTTCGCTTCGATCTGCTAAAAGAAGTTTTCCTTGATTAAAAAAAATGAAAATAATGTGGATAATAGTATCAGAAGCACTTCTGCCAATATGGCCTAGCCCCTTGGGAACAGTTTAAACTACACTGCCGACAGACCCTGCATGTCTCAAATTAAGCCACGCTAGCTATAGCAGGGTCCGCCGCCTCCCTGCACGGACCATCTCAACTCTGGCTGTGCCAGGAGGGGACATCACCGCCGGCAGGGCTGGCCAGGCACCCGCTGTGCCAGTGCTCCTCTGTTTGCTTCAGGCAAAAGAGCCAGCCAGGTTACCTTAGACAAACAATTTAAATTCTTTGAGCTAACCTGGAGGATTTTGCCTGAAGCAGCTTAGGAAGCGCTCACGCAGGCTGCTCCGCTGGGATAGCTGGGGGTGGCGCGAGCAGCTGAGGGCATGCACTTACCTCTGCCACCAGCCCAGCAGAGTCTGGAGGAGGGCATCACTCCAAGACTGAAAGCAAGTTTTCTTTGCTAGAGGACAGAAGGGCAGGCATGTGCTTAATACACAGGGAGAAGGCTCTCCGGTGTCAGGCTGGGACCCTACCATTAGGGTCGTTGTTTGGTTTGGGGCACGAGGAGAAGGAAAGGAGCAGCCTCCTCAGCGTTATCAGAAAATCTCTCGTCTTCTAATGCACCCACCCCCCAAAAACCTGCATACAAATATTTACCTGCTTTTTTTAGGGTTACATACATTTTTAGGGTTACGTAAAAAAAAACAACAAAAAATATTGTTTGAAAGATAATAGCACATTCCTAAGCAGTTAAAGTAGATATGTGACTTAAGACTGTTTGGTTTCACTTTCTCTTTCAGCTATCTGCCAAAATTGGCAGGGACTTCCAGCCCTAGTAAGTTAGAAAATATGAAAATATTTATTTTCCTATTGTATTAAATCATAGAGCATATCCACAGTTGTTTAAAACCACAGCTCCAATAAAAGAGTCATGTTAGCTGAGGATCTTGCCCGAAGCATTTTTTTAAACGCCATGAACATAAGGGTGAAATTAATTCTCAGAGGACAGGGCTTTAAACACATGAATAATCCCACAAATTTCAGTGAACATAAATCTTTGCAGGATTAGGACCTTGCACTGCACTGAGGCCCCTTTGAAAATATGACTCACTCATTTGTTATATAAATACGTATAAACTTAACTTACCCCTCAAAACCTTTGGGAACGGCACCAGTTCCAGGCAGCTTAAAATGTTGCTGTTGTCAGTCACGAAGAATATAGCTGAAATTAAAGGCAGTGAGAGTGACTAATAAATAATTTACATAAAGCCAGTGTTCTGGGAACGTGCCAGGTAAGAGTACAGTGATTCGGACATATGGGGTAAACCAAGCGAGGAGGAGAGGCTGGTCCGTTCCTTCCACCGCAACTAAATTAGCAAACCCCAGCTCTGGTCGTCGCCCAGTGAATCAGGACTTGTAACTCTCTGGCTGGGTCCCGCCGGCAGGGCTGGGGCAGTCCCAGGGGCTTCCACCCCGCTCCCCTCCCCCACAACCCCTTCCGCAAGGCAGGGAGCAGGTCGGGTGGGACGTGAGAGGGAGACCCGGCTCCAGCCCGGTTTTCAAGGCTGATTTTGAGGGTTCACCTTGAGAAGGCTGGAGCCTGAATTCTTGGGGCGAGTGCTGAGCCATGTCCATCTCCAGGGGCTCCTCTATGGAGATAAGCACCCAAAAGCCGTTAGGCATTTCTGAAAATCCACGTGTTGGGACTGGATTAAGCCCCTGCCTCCCTTGGCCAGTGAAGAACCACAGGGCCCTTGGCTTTCGGTGACCGTCCTGTGAACTGCACATTGTCCACTGCCACCGCAGTCCCACCACCTTAGGTCTCACTAAAGCCTAAAACCACCCCAGGCAGGGGAGGGCAAGTTTAACTGCGAACAGGGCCAGTGCTGGCGCACGGGAGGGTGAAGGGCTCAAATGTATTCTGTTCCATAAAAATGTGCCAGAATTTCATCTTTGCCATTTTTCTTTTTCAGCCATGACTGGTCTTGTCGTTCCCCCGATGTAAGGAAGAGGCAGCTTTGCTCCTCTCCCTCTTCCTTTTTTTGCCCTCTTTTTTTTGCATTTTTCTTTTACAGCACAAAACTACTTATTGTGATGGACCACTAAAAAGAAAAAAATAGCACTACAAGCTCTTTTTTGGGGGAAAGCCAGGCCCAGGAAAAGGAACATTTTTTATGGATTGGACAAGATAGAAGTCTGCATCTTTTACCTGTTTCATATTTCTGACACAACCACGTCAACTCCTAAAACATGGAGAGTGAAGAATCAGCCAAGAGCCAGGATGAACAACAGTTGGCAGAACGGAATCAGGAACGCAAAGTCTTTCTTGAAAGACAGGAAACCTTCCTAAGATTTGTAAAATATGAAAAGGAGAAAGAAATTGGCAAAGTGATTCAAGCTTGATATTTTGGATACAATTTGTTTTACTTTGTAGGGGAAAAAAAGTTGAAGTTTCTATTTTCTATGGAGCCTTTCAGATATCGATTTAGTTTATGCAGAAAAAAAAATCAACAAAACAGGGTACCAGCATGAAAGAATTTCTAGGACAAACTGACATGAATGATGGAACTTTGGTGTATGTGTGTATTTGCTTATAGTTTAACCTCTTTAAAAAATGTAAGATGTTTTACAATTATTTAAATAAATAAACTTGTAACTTATTGTATGTAGAGGTAGAAATTAAACCCTTTTTTGGATTTTTTCCTCCAGTTGTACAATGAAGAAAAATGATGCAAAAATGTAGTGATAAGTTTGAGATATATTATTACTGCTGCAATTGCTCCTCACTTTTCCCCTCTTACTGAATTCATGTGCAAGGATGTATAGGATTCTTTCTGGGTAACAAAACCATCAGAAACTTTTACAGACATTGTGGTATACAGGTTGCTAATTAGACGAATTTTCAGCCTCCTCATTTTTCCCCCTTCCGTTTTTTGTTTTGATTAGTATATTCAGGTACTGAGATTAACTGGGACATTTCAAAGATGCTACTGGCAAATGAGTGGCACTTAGGGATTTGAACAAATCGGATTTCTCATGAGGTACTGAGTTTATTTCATAGGTTCAATGTATGAATTAGGAGGGAAAGGGTTCTCTAACATATTGTTTTTCCATGTAGTTAGAACACCTTAAGTTCAGTTATGCTTCATATTAAGGGTGCATTTATAGAGGGTAAATATGTATTTGAGTAATTTATGCACTTTTATCCTGAGTCATTAAAAATGGTAAGTATTTTCCATTTATATATTGAAGTTCATAGAAGTAATCAATAGCTTTGAATTTTTCTGCATTTTAGTGTAAAAAAAAAAAAAAGTTTAGTTCCCCTTTGCACCTCCTCTCCTGAAATCGGAAGGTGAGAACAAGTCTGGTAAAAAAAAGATAATCACCAGTTATCTCACTAAATCAGAGACGGCGCAAAAGAATTTGATTGTTGGAAAGCTATTTTTAAAATGAGAAAAAAAAATTGGCTACACTACTCACCCCCCACTAAAATACACACAATTTGTAGCTGCATGAATAGTTGTTCCTATGGTAACATCTTTACGTTAATAAATAAACCCCTAATTATGGCCCCAAAACTGTGCTTGTCCGTTTACCCTGTAGTTTAATCGATGGGTAAGTACAACCGTGTTCTGGGGGATCCTTACATGTGGCAGATGTTCCGTTCAGTGCTGGACTCGGGGTTGGACCAGGCGCGTAGCTGAGCTCCTGTGGATTAGCCATAGACTAGATCGCCTCTCTCCAGATCCCTGGGCCAGATCCAGCCGCAGCAACGGGTGACCGAGGGGCTGGGCGCTGTGTGTGGTGCGTGACCCGGCAGCCCCCACCCAACGGGCCACCTTTTGGCACCGGAGGGCGTTTTACAAATGTGTCAAATTGGCCCTGTAGACAGGCGGGCGCAGGAAAGGTGGCGGCGCCTTCTGGAACTCAAGGCCCAATTTATCCTCTTAGCAAAAATGGCAATTAGAAGCAACTTTAACGAGAGATTTGGTGGGAATAATGTGTTTTTAGGAAGCATGAATAGAGTTAGTCAGAGTCTTACTGTCAGGCTACGGAAAGTGTCTGCGTTCCAGAAAAGCTGAACTGAAATAACTCACCGGTAACTATGGCTGTGGGTTCCCCGACACTGCAGGTCCTTCACGCCCTTCGTGCCACCAAGGAAGTAGCAATCGTCGGAGGTCAGCGGGGCAACCAGCCCTGAAGCCAAGTGATCTCTGAAATCCAAAAGAATCACAGGTCTTAAGGAATCTGGGGCTGTAACGTAACGGGGTGCGCTAACCTGGTCATTGGCGTTCCTTAAAAACCCCAACCAAACCCCAAAGTGAATTTCATTTATTCACAGGTACCCACATCCCAGCAAAGCTAAGAGCCAGAGGTCCAAATTCATGTTTGGAATTGTGCATGCCTACAGGGGAAAAAAATCAGATTGAGGATTATTAGAGCTTGGATTAAAACTTCCATAAATTTCAGCAAACAATACACCGAGTCCTAGATTTCAAAAAAAGATCTTGACGGACCAGGCTCGTTTCTGACATATCACCTCCCTCCCTGTCCTGACCCACTAAAACCCCCAAACAGCTCCAAAGCATAAAGATGGTGGATTTTTCTCCCCCTGTCCCTCTGTGTACAGGCTACTTTTAAAATTCTATCATCTCTGCTTAAACTCAAAATTCTACACCCAGCAAATCTTCCCGATAGATAGATGGGAATTTCTAGGCCACATGCTGAAAAGCAGCAGCTTGCTACCTTAAACCCTCTGGCATTTTTTAACAAATAAAATTTTCATTACAAAATCTTAGTCAGAAAGGTTTCCAATTTTAAACATTGAGACATCTCATGGAAAAAGCTATTCTGTTAATTGTCCACCCTTTTTTATTCTTGCTTAGTCAGCGCAGGCACATAAAAAAGATCACTGAAATCTTGGGAAGATTCAGGGGAAAAAATGACAGGCTGGCTAACAAAAAGGAAAGGTTCTGAACACTCCACAGTCCTTTCACACTTCAGTTATTTTTATTAGCTCCATCCAGTTGCTCAAGTGTGAGTGCCATGAGTCCAAGTGAAAAAGAAAACCTCCCTAGAAAGCTACTTCAAGTACCTATAGGAAGAGAAACGTGCAGCTGCCTATGTTGATGTAAACATGGAAAACAAATTTTCTGGTTCGATTTGAGTCAAAGAAATGAAAAAACCCTAAACATAGGAATGGTTTAGAACATGAATTTTGCTCATGCATGGAAATTATCATACGCAAGATGAGTGTAGAATTTACTGGTAGCTTTACAAAGAAAAATGTGTGTAAACAAATACAATCAGAAATCCTTGACCACGAAAAAAGGACTTTGGCAGTGGCAAAGCACCCAACAAAAAGGAAAAGCAATGTAAAAATTTATGTGTAAGGATTTTTTCAGTGTAATAAGCAAATCTGTCCTCTTTTAGTTATTGCTGTTTAATATTCCCTAACGGCTTTCCTTTATGCCACTAGAAAAATGAAAGTGTTTCGATAGGTGACTACAAATTTTATCATAACTTTGAAAGAGTACGTTTTATTTCATTATTTATCTCGGTATAGCATCTTACTCCCCCTATTTCTTTGCACACCTCCAATATGCATGGTTTTTAAAGACTGTTTTCTCCCTTCTGTAAATTAAGGCCTCATTTCTCCCTACTGTATAGTTTTGGGGTTCGTTTGGGGTTGGCTGGTTGTTTTTTTGGTTTTTTTTGCTTTGTCAGTTATATACGGTATGAAGTTGCTATGCACAGAGCTTTTGTAAAGATAGCTTTTTTTGTTTACTGTTTTTAATGGTCCTACTTATGGAAGAATTATCTTGTTTGTAAAATGAATATGTCTACTTCAGTTTTAAACTTTAAATTATCCTAACAAAAAAATAAAATTTTTGTACTGTAAACAAGGGGGGGAATTACCTTAATTTCAGAGTGTTCATTATGCCTTATTATTTATCATCTTTATGGGTCCACTCAAGGCACTTGAGTATGGTATGGCAATATGGTAAGGTATGGCAATAACACTTCTAAAAAGGGTAACTCCGTGCTAGGTGACAGTCCCGACAGACAAACCTTCGTGCTTGTGAGACGTCCCCCCACGACTGGGCAGGGCCAGGTCGGGACTGATAGTCATGGAAGGACGGCGATGGTCTCTTCTGCCCACCAGCACCTGGGGGAGAGCCAGCGCCTTTCCAGGAGAGGGAAGGAGTCAAAAGGTCGGCGAGCTGCCCTTCCCTCGGGAGGCTCCCCTTTTGGTTGGCAGAGTCCGATCGGTTAGAGCATAAAATCACAAAATCAACCCCCAAACCTCAGACTGACCAATGCCGGCCTGTCCTTGGGCTCCTGCCCGTGGGACTGCCTTCGGCGTTGGACCCTCTTAGGCGCTGCCTCCGTGCACAGCTCCACACACGCCGCAGAGGTCAGCGACATCCACTCCCAAGAAAGAGTCCGAAGCGTGCCTGTATCTGCTCCCTCTCGCAGCAGAGCGCAGGTTTTAGTATCTGGGGTGCAAAGGAGGTGCTCCACAGCCCCGCTGCCCCGAGCCCCGGCGGCGGAGACCCTGCTCCGCCTGCCCCTGGTCTTCCGGAAGGGTAACATACACTGGCTGCCGCAGCCCAGGTCTGGCACACCTAACGGGGAATTTCTGTTCCCTTTGTAAGAGCATTGATCAAAAACAGGTAAATTACCTTTATTCCATCAGAAAAAAATAAACCAGAGTGGTGAAAATCATCTTGGAAAATGGTAATCGACCATCTAAACCAGGAATATTCTAAATTCTTGTGTGAAAATCGCTGGAAAGGTTCAAACAACCGAAAATTTTCTTTGATGATGAAAGCCACTTTTACTGGCATTTTTTGACTAACAGAATATGCGTCAGTGTTTAAAACACTGCCAGATGTCAGTTAAAGCATCTGAAAACATTAGGCGCTATCAACCAAAAACTGAGAAGAAAACAGGCTTTTTTTTGGTAATCTGCTTCAATTACTTATTCCGGGATAACATGCAATTAGTAGATGACCTCCCCAACAGCGAAACCGAAGTTGTCCACTGTCCTGGTGAAATATCCTCCGTCTCGTCTAGAACAAAGGCTCATTCTACTCAAAATCTGATTCGGCTTTTTCCCCTCCCCTAAAAAATCCCAGCAGTGTATTAAGTGACGATTTTAGTGATAAAACTAACAGTTAGTTTCAAAGAGATTCTTAGTCTTTAACAGTGACCTACTGTTCCATTCACGAGAGGAAGTTTGTTATGCAGATGAAAGCCTGGAGATCTACTGTGTTCCACTCGTGATTTCTTACCTCTCTTAAGGACTTGATGATGTACACGCACAGCCTGCGCCTGTGATCGGTTATCGCTCTCGCCTCCAGCGCTGTCCCATCCGTTCAGCAACTTCCAAATAAAATGCTGAGTGAGGGAAGGAGATGCATGAAGTACCCCAGCAAGACAGTTTCAGGAAAAAAATGAACTTCTAAATTCAAAAAACGCCTAAATGCAAATACAAACACCTCCCTCCAACCCCAGCTAGCTTAGATGGCATCATCAAAAGTTCTCCATATTGAAAGAGAATCCCTATTAAAAAACAACAAAATCTCTGGGATCCGTTACATTTGACAATGAACCAGGTTCAGTACGACATCTTGCTCGATTCTCAAAAGCCCATGAGAAAAGATCTTTCCTGGCCCACGTTAAGACCAATAAAGTCTAGAAACCCACAACCTTCTTAAATCCTTAATTCACCAGGTGCTGCACGCAGGGCAGATTGCTCAGCTCTCCTTTGTAAGATTGCTGCCACGCTCTGGAAAGAATTTAATGACACTTGTCACCTCAAACACGGAAGGCAGTGCCTTTCCCAAGGCCAGGTATCCGCACCCTTCCCTCGGCTGATGCCGAGAACTCCGGCCAGACACATCTCCCGACAGAACTGCTCCTGTGAGCAGCGAGGGAAGGCGCAGTCAGCCTTGGCCTCGGGTGGCAGCGGGCACGGCCACATTGCCACCTGCATGAGGCCTTCTAGAAAAGCACATTCTTTCCCACCCTCTTTTTTTTTTTTTTTCCCCTTTACGTGTCTTTTCTAGATGGCTGTTTTGTAAGAACTTGGATTTCACTTTAATAAATGGGGAAACAACAGCCACTCGTTCAACCACTTACGCAGGGCAGCTGGGGAATTGCCAGACCAGTTAAAATATTTATCTCTGTGACAACACACAGCTGTCGAGGTGCAAAGATCTGAAGCTTTAATCGCACCAGGTTATTTAAGTAGGAATGTCTCATTAACTCCACTTGCAGGACTGGATTAAACGGACAGCTGGTGGCCGTAGCAGAGGGTGTGGACAGAGCAGCCAGGACAGAGCCAGCGTTGAGCAAACATCAGTGTAGAGCCGGGGGAGGAGGAGACCCCACAGCCCCCTCCCGAATGGAGGGCACCGACCCGCTGTCCCATGGCGGCAGCATCAGGTGGGGGGAGCCAGATCTGCTGTCCTCCACGGCTGCGCAAAGCTACGGCAATAACAGAAAAAGACACAGAATGACGACACAGCAGCCTCTCCACCACCAGTCCCTTTTCCGCGGGGGGATGTGCATGGAGCGCCCTATTTTCTTGTGACTCTTCTGCAAGGTTTACAGCGTGTGTATGTGTGGAAACCCATCCCGGTTCCTTTTTGTCTCTATTCTCAAACTCAGTCCAGCATCACGCACGGAGGCTGTAGCTACCCCGTCTTACATACAAGTTAGTAACTGTCTCTGTGACAAGAAGGTGGTGGCTGCAATCTCGCC
Source organism: Falco cherrug (assembly GCF_023634085.1). Classification (NCBI taxonomy): domain Eukaryota; kingdom Metazoa; phylum Chordata; class Aves; order Falconiformes; family Falconidae; genus Falco; species Falco cherrug. The sequence continues at coordinate 4,393,399 of NC_073714.1, read as the reverse complement.
ACCATTAAAAGCAGCGGCAGGTTCAAACCAACCTTAATTGATCCTGGAGTGAGGGTTTAATGAAGGGGATCCTGGGTAGAACGGGTCAGAAACTGCATCTAGCAACAGTCCTGGAGGAACAGTAAAAAACAGGGGTGGGAGGGAGCAGAACGGGGGAATAAATAGCTAGCACAAGCGAGAGAGATTGTCTTTCGGTAATAATACCATCTCTCCCTGTTTACAAGCTCAAAACTTGACAAGACACGGGCCAGATCCTCAGCTATCGCCAACCTGAGTCGGTGGCGGCGCACCGACTCACGCCATCCATGGAGCTGCCCATATAATTACTTTCCCCTCTGGCCTTCAAACGAGAGCCACAGCTACAAAATCAGTAGAAAAACCACACAAGCGATGGATTTATGTTCGCCTTCTTCCTCCCCCAGCACCTGAATGGGCACAGGTTGCTTGACTTAAACGGTGGTGGCATGCGAGGGCCCCACAGCCCGTACCCACCATGGAGGGCAAGACAGGGACAAGTAGTAGAAACTCCTCCTGAACCCAGAGGAGCAACCATCCCTCCTCAGGATTGTACTAGGGGACAGAAAGCCCGAGGAGGTGGGACAGGAGAAGGGAATGGCAGCAGTAACTGAAGTACGACCCTCGGTACCCGATTTGCAGACTGTAAGGTGCTGCCTACCCGAAGGAAGGGGTTTTACAGCTCTTCTTCCGAATAAAGGAGCCTCTGTCCATGTTGTCACCTTTCAAAGTAACGGTGGCTTTACCAGCGTGCTGGTGCCGGTTCTCATGCTTACAGTTATTCTGATTTTAAAGCTCTTTTGCAAATCTCCAGCTTCTGAAGGCACAGGAATTTTAGCTTCTTAACATTCTGGCCTATTAATTTGCAAAGGAAGCTCCTTAGAAATACAATGCAGCTTTGCAGGAAGGCACGGACCAGTGTCTTTAAAAACTGCAATTAGTTTTAATCCAAGCCATGATTCTTTAAGTTCTGACTCTTCATCATTTCCAGGATGAATAGAGCTGACAGTAGAAAGAACTATTTCCAACAGCAAGCAGGCTTTTAGAGGATGCTACATTTTGAGAAGGGAAATTTTTTGACGAGAAATTCCAGCCCCCCCACCTTTCCCAGGGCTGTGTGGTTGGGGTGCTGCGGCGAGGGACTGCAGCGGAGCGATGGTTCCACAGGACGCGGGTGGAGCAGGACTCGCCTCCACACTTCACTGGGACTGCAGGAACTTGATTGAAATTTACCAGCAGGGTCCCCGCGACACTGCGATTGCTGTAGTCGTTTCTTTGTCTTTAAAATGCCATATAATTGCTAATGTAATTAGTGATGTATACAGAGGGGGCCTGCGCAATTACCAAGTCCTAAGATCAAGTAATTAATGTTCTGTCAACAAAACAGCAACTGTTTCATTAACAACTGTCTGGGTTTGAAAACAGATCAACTCGGAACATTACCCACCCGGCTGAGTTTCGCGATAGCAGCGAATCCAGACCCAAAACATACCAGCCTGCATGAGGTGGGACCGTGGCTTCCCCCACCCACAGCTACCAGTTGTTGCTCCTTCCAGTAGGAGGAGGAGCCACTAATACTGCTCGAAGGGACGGGCTCCACGCCTGCGTAGTCTGCTTCCACGCTGGCAATCGATGTTCTCGATGTTTTACGAATCATCTCAAGTACAAAAACCTTGCTGAGGGTTTCAAGGAGCCAGCAAGTTTTATCAAACGTCGTGACACTTTTATTTTTGTAAAAGCCTATGATTTTGTTGTCCTCTGGACTTGATTTGTATTTCCAAGCTTTTCTCTACCACCACGAGCCCCAGCACCTATCTCGTCCTGTAAAAGGAGGAGGAGCTGGGCGTCCACCCCAATTTTATTTTTCATTCTCCTTCCTCAACAAAACTGAATTTTACAAAGAAGTTTTAAACAAAGATTAACCTTGTCTTTTTCCTTATAGCCTGTTTTGACAGATCATATCCTTTGGTCAATCAAATCCCGTCCTTTGGTTGACCAAAACCACTCCCGTGTCTCTTGCTTATCTCCTTGTTTCAAAGCTTTTATCCAGAGGCCAATTTCAAGGGTGCAATGGAGACGCATGGAGAGTGGAAGGAGCCGTACTGGTCCTGCGTGACTCAGGCCCGTGCTATGCAATCCTGAGCACCATCTACTAGTCCTTTACCTCCCGGGTTGCTATTTGGAGAGGGATTCAAGATCCTCTTCTCCCAGGACGCAACACAGACTCCAAGTCCTGATGCACCCATCGCACTGACGATGCGGGAACGGCCCCTGTAGCCGAAACACACGCTCACCGAGCGAAGGGCTGCAGCATCACCACCCCCCCCAACACCCAGGGAAGCTCTGCGCCCCACAGCCTCCTAATTCCATCACAAGATGAAGTTTCCATCGCTATTATATCCTCCAGAAACCAGCTTAGAAATGAGGCCCGTCCTCCCAACACGCTTTTTCCTGCCTCAGAATTGCAGCGGATACGGTTAACGTGGCTAAACGATAAACAATAGCTGTGGCAGAGAAGAATTAAGCAGCAGAAGCAGGAGGGATCAACAAGGATTTCCGGTGAGATTTGAAACACAAACAAGCATGAGGAACTCTAAAAGTGTACAATTTTTCCTCCCGCTCTGCGCGTGTCATTTTATTACAGGGTAATTAAAGAACACTTTAAAATTGTGATTAATAGGCTTTTTAGCTTCAGAGAAATCAAATCTTTTGATGTCTGTTTCTTAAACATGCAGTTTACTTTGCCATTGAGGAATGGAATTAAATAAAGAATGGCAAGTATGTGGTTTTTTTCCTGCTTTCATTTTACCTACTACAGGAAAGCTTTATTGCAGCAACATGGATAAAAATGAGATTCAGGCAACAAAATGATGCCCTCCCAGCCTAATTAAACGAAAGCTGGTGTCACCTCTCCCGGCTCCGCGGCATCCCAGGAACGGCAGGGTGCTGGTGCACACCATGCTGCTGAGAAGGCTCGGGCAGCAGCCGGTATTTACGGAGACTGGTGCACAAGGTGCTTCTCCCTTTGGAATCGCACGGCCAGTCCTGCCAGCGCTGCCTCCAAGCTGTTTGGCCGTACAGTTTAGAGGTTCCCTTTCGTAGGAAGCTTCACTCAGCAGCAACAGTTCTGATGATTTTTTTGTATGATTGTTATTTTTTAGAGGGGGTGAGGGAAGCAAATGCTGGTCACACGGATCCTAAACCAACACCAGGTAGCTTCACGGTCCGTTCCCTGGGGACATGCAACTTCCACGGCCTGAAGGAATGAGCTGTGGCTTTTCTCTTTAGCGATACCAGCAAATCTCCGATGCACAAAGCCTGGTTTTCTGCTTAGGTTGAGCCACTGATTGAAGTAATGCCTCTCAAGGGTGCTTAGTTTTATTTCATATAACTGTTTTTAACCATGGATGAATTTACACATGAGAGAGTTAAGAAAGACATCTGTCCTAATTGCCCTTATTTTCCCTTTTGTTTAAGAGCTGGACTCTATAACCACGCAGCACAAACCCTCGATAGCCTGCACGACATGTCTTTTGTCCTAAAGATCACGGAGCTGCCTATTCCCGAAATAGTATCTTCAGCCCGCTGGCAGCCTACGTGGCCAATATTTTTTCTTAAAGAATACTTGTTACCTACTCTCTTCTCCATTTCTCCTTTCTCCATTCAGCCCTTCCCTTCACATCCACAATGTGGGTCCGTCTGAAGAACTTGCATGCCCAGAGTCACCGAGCATCCCACAGGCGGATCCTCGCAAGCGTGCAGCCAGGCAGGGCAGCGCTGCCGTATTCCCTTGCTGTGGTTTTGCAGAAATGGCTCCGACACACTAAGATATGTGCAAAAATAGATGACTCTCAAACGCCTGAATGCCTTGAAGTATCATAGAACCACTTAGGTTGGAAAAGACCTTTAAGATCATCGAGTCCAAATCATGCCCTTGGTGATTTGCCCAAAGCCTGGCAGAAGTCTGTGGGATCAGCAGAGACTTGAACCTATGCCCCAGAAGTGACAAAGATCCTGCAGGAGAGGAGTAAGAAGTAAAAAGGCAGGTCTCAGAGTCTGAGTGAATATATTAATCTATTAGCCTATATATAAGCAGCAGTTTCATAAAATCTCTTTGCAGCATTATCGGCATGGGTTTTCTTCAAGGTTCTGTTCTACTCTTTGCACGAATCCTGCCTGACACACTCTCCTCCTTCCAAATGTCTGAAACATGTCACACCTACACATGCAGATTAAAATTAGGGATGCTTTTCATTCGATTGTTCTTGGAAGAAAAACGGAGGGGAGGAAGGGGGGGGAAGAGCCAAGTTTAATACTCTACAGTAGCACAAACCTCTTGGGCATAAAACATCGTTCAGGTAGACACATCTGGTGAAATGCATCACATCAAATTAGTATCAAGGGTATTGAGATTCTAAGACGACTGGCAGACAATTCCCCTTCTAATGTACTGCTTTTTAGATTGTTGAAGAAACTTGAATCCCAAATCTCCTGTGAAATGAGTGATACTAAACATGCCTGCTCAAATACTGAAAGTGAAGATCAAAGACGCAATGTCCAAATTGGCTTTGCAAACAAAGCAAGCCCAGAGATCCCCAAGAGAACGTGGTGCTAATTTTATCAGATCTCCTTGACTTCTTCCTCCCAACAGTTTGTCATTTAAGAAAAATAATAATAATGAGAATGCATTTCTCTCTGTCAGAAGCCTTGCCGTATGACAAGCAAATTCATTCCCTTTTAAGTGTATGCTTTGCAAGTCACCTAATAGTCTTAATCTCGTTTAAATGAAATCTAGTTTGAATGTTTCACTCCCCGAGAACTACATCCCTGTCCCCAAACCACACATCCCCAAACACGCACACATTCTGCCATGAATATTTCAATACAACTCAGCCTTTCAGATCAATACCGACAACTCTCAGGTTCTATTGATTTTTCAGAGGTTTGGCTCACAGGGGTGATAAAATATTTCTCAAGTTATGCAACCCGAGTTCAGGCGCTATCGCTGACACTTCAGCATTTACTAGACACATCTCTCTCTCCCTCTGTCTCGATTTATGACTAAGCAATAAGTCTTGGTAAGGTGGGCAGGATCATCCCATAGGGCCCACTTAAGGTCAAAAAGAGAAGTCAGGATAATAGGACGGCCCTTCAGGTCCCTAAACTTCTGTTTTCTGAGGTAATCACTTATTCTTTTCCACATGCCCTCAAAGCCCTTCTTCCAACATTCATTAGCCAGCCAGTGAAATTCCCTTTCAGTGTACCTCTGTAAGCTGTCAAAAAGAAAGGGACACCAAAGCAGACACCAAATAAAGCAACTCCCCGCTGAGGCAAGAAAGCTAATCCTCTCCATATGGGAAGGAAATACACTTAATTATGTATTTATGCATGTCATTGCAGGCTTATATCTTGTTTCACTTTCATCCACAATGATCCAAACCTATTTAAATATAATGAGTAAACATTTCTGGTTTTACAATAACATAAGCGCACGGTCGCTCAACATTTCCCAAACATTTCCTTGCAGGACACGGCAATTTAGTGTAGTTATTTGTACTGAAGCAGCACCTAGGGAAGGCAGTCAGGGACCGTGACTCCATTGTGTTAAGGTGCTTATAATCACAAAAACCAGAAGGCAGGCACTGGCCCCAAAGAGTTTACAACTGGGCTGAAGAAGCATTTTGAATTAGAAGGCAGAATCTGTGGATTCTGGTTGCAACATTCCAGTTATTCCCGCCCAAAATGGGTATCCCTGCATAGCAAAGAATTACATTTTGGCTCCAGCGGACACCACACAGTCCAGCACGCTGCCAGGCTGGCACCAAGGCTGTTTGCTGGCCCCCACCAAGAGACCTGTTGCATATGACAGGCTGACAACGCTCCTGCGCCTCAGTGTCCCTCTGTCCCCTTGCAACTGTCCCATCTGTCCCCATCACGAATTCCTTGGTGTGGCGATCGGCTAAATCACATCCAGGCAAAGACCTTACCTTAAGGGGTGGAGAATATACACAAGCAACACACCTTACACGAGAATCTACCCAGGCAATGTCAACGTACTTTAAAAATCTCAACACATCTCAAATATTAGCATCTGAGTTTGGAAGCCGACAGCAGCACCTGCCATCGGAGGTTCTGAGGGCGGGCTGATGAGCTGCAGAGGCAAAAATCCGTTTGCCCACACAGAGACAAGCACTAAAGGCTTAATTCCGTTTCCCTATTTGTTCTAAACCTCGTTAATAGTTCTACACCTAACGTGGTGTCTATCCCTGATGCACCACAAAGCATTTTTGTAAAAAGATGACTATTTACTATTCCTCGTGAACAGATAGCGGCATAAAGAAAAAAAAAATAAATGAGGTTAACTGACTTGACCCACGGAAGCGACCAGGTCCATAGCAGCTGTACTGATCCCCCGTTGCCTTCTCCAGCTTCCCCTCCATTTTGAGTGAGCTCTTTGGTTTTCAGGAATTAGGATTCATCTTTCATCACTTGAAATTTAAAGACCTTTATCTTGGAATAACCTCGTTAAGTGGGACAAGTCCTACAGACTCTCACCACGCACCAGTGCCAGCCCAGTCCTTGGGCGCTTACCGCAGGCAGGGCGCGTTCTGGCGGTGCAGGGAATACGTGGTTACCTTTCAGTGGGAAATCCGAAATTGCAGCGTCGCCTGTTAAAGAGATATTAACAGCGTGTTAATTACTGGCTAGTAGACATAGGAGCCATATTACTTTGTCCATAACTCATTTCACAGCGGCTGAAAGCCTCCGCACGCCACGGCGTGGCTGTGGCGGGGGGTCTGAGAGCAAAGGACCACCGGCCCGACCCTCAGCGCCCATTCCCACTTTTATCATCGCATCCACCATTTCAGGCCCTTCCGTGATCCCAAATACTTCCACTCAACTGCAGAAGGCCTGTGGCCTCCGTTTCCTGAGGGGAAATCATTTTGTCCTCAGTTACAAATTCCAGGAAAAGCCAAGGAATCGGCACTCCGAGTGTGTCCCAGGCCCCCAGACAGAGCAAACGCTTTGCTCCCTAGGAGGAAGCAAGCATGTTTTTGAAGCCTCACCAAAGACATGGAACAACGAAATAATCATCCATCTAATTCGGTTTTTCTCCTTCCTATTGATGCTTTACACTACACTATTTTTTTTTTCATCTGCAGCAACATGACGGCATGATGGCTTGAAGGACTGTTCTCCCATGGCCCCCAAATCCCCTCCCTGATCAGTATGCTGCAGGGCTTTTCCATTTAATGTCTACTTGCACTTTTGGTGCATGCCCCCAAGACTTCGCATTTTATATTTATCTGCATTAAAATATATGCTCCATTTACTGGCCTCAGACAGACTCAAGCCCTTGTAGAGGGGGTGACACTGCTACCTCCTTGCTCAGTACATCCTCTGCTTTCAGAAAAAAATAAGATAAAATATATACAGCTCCCATACATACACAAGACATTGCTGGAAAGAGGAATTCTCAAGAGCACCTACACACCTACCAAACAAATCCTAAAGCATGCAAGTATTTTTGAAGCAACACGCCCAAAAAGGCTGAATTCAGAAGTGCTAAACAAATAGTAGTTATAATGCTTGATACTTTGGGAAAAGAAAAAAGAAACCCAGTTAATTATTTAGCCTAAGACACAGTTTAGTAACTTAACTTCTGGCTTTATCCCTGAAATTATCAGCAAACCTCTTCTGAAATTTTTTTTTTTTTAAAAGTAAATCAATATTGTACCAGATCCTAAGTTGCTTTTTTGGTAGTTCAGGAGTATAATCCTATCTGTGTTTCTTTGTTTAAAGCTATTTTTATTTTTAATATGTCTTTTTTGATCCAGTAGCATCGAGGAGGTGCAGGGACTCTGAGACCAGGGACACCTTGTGCTAGCTGCGTCTCGTGGCAGGAGGCTGTCCCGACCCCGTGGCTGTTACGGAGAAGGGAACAAGAGTGCAGGGGATGGAGACCTGGCCACATTCACAGGCTCAGTAGCCAAGGCAAGAGTGGAACCCACCGGAGATGCTCCCTGAGCTGCAGCCTGCAATTTAAAAAGGCACCACAAAGAGCATCGGCATTTCAGTTTCAAACCGATTCACACAAACAGAGGATTTGTGTGCCCAGCGAAGCCCCGCTGGTACAGTTGCACTGCTCTGATCTCTGTACGACCTCCAGGAAGCACCTGAACCCCAGCGAGACACCTGAAAAGCTCATTTGAGAGAATCCTCCCTGGAGTAGCTTCCCCAAGGTGACAGGGCTTGGCATGGGAGTCCACCTTGCTCGATTTCCATTTTCCCCCCGTGTGTTGGTTTTTAAGACTTTCAGGAAGTAGCAGGCAAAAAAAAAAAAAAAAAAGTGGTACTTCATTTCACTCCTTCAGACAAAATCTGGCTTTCACCCCCTCCACCTGGCTGAGAGGATTCATCATTCCCCTCATTTAAATGCATTCCAAGAAGGTTCAGCAGCACAGCTCAAGGAAACCAAGAGCAGCTCTGGAGCTGCATCCCAGTTTGCCGCTTCAAAACCGTAGCGCAAGTACGTGCCATCCAACCAAGATCCATTACCTCCCATGGCAGCAATACCTTTGAAGAATCCTAAGTTAGTTAAAACCCAGATCAAAAACCCACGTTGGCCATCTCTAATCAAATTACACTTTTCAAGCTGTTCACTCCCCAAACCCCATAAAATGGTTTCTAATATTTTTCCCACAACTGGTGTTAAACCGTAATTGCTTGCTGTATCTTTTTGCCCCTCTTGAACAATTGGTGTTAGATTTGCCACTTTACAGTCCTCGGGAATGTGACCTGTCATTATAAAGCTTCTAAAAATATCAGTTAACACTTCACAATTTTCTCTCCTTTATTTCCTTCTGCAGCGATGGATGTTCCCTCCCCGGACCAGATACCTGATCTGCCTTTGAGCGTAAAACCTTTCAGCAATAATTTTTGCAGTCATTTGCGCAGTAACACCTTTAACATGCCTGGGAATAGGAAGTCAGATCTTTAACTGATGTAATCTGGCATAGCTCCACCGATTTTAGTATTTACCTCTGTTTACACTGGTTGGAGAGTTCACTAAGAATTTCTGTACGTTCCCTTTGTTTAAAAGCTCAATCAAACTCATTTCTCGTTATTCAAGAGACTTAACTTGAATACTTCATAGAAAATCAAACTCATGCGATAAGAAGAGCAGTTATTAACGAAGAGATTTTCAGTCTAATTGGAGAATGTATTTCAGGGCATCTCTCAGGTGAGGTCTCGTTGAAACATTCAGCTCCCTGAGCGGACCCTTGGTTTACAGGCTCAGTGCGCCGCGTCCTCCAACGTGCTGCGGAGATGCTTTTCCAACGGCAGCTGGGTGGACTGGGGCGTGCAGAAGGCAGGGGTTTTGACAGCAACAGCCACGAGGATTCTCACGCAGGGTCCCTTTTGGAGACAAGGGGTTTGAATAGAAAAAATTTGCTGAAAGCCTGGCTATTTCCTAGCGCAAGCACAAACTCGCTCGGCCTTTTCCCCCCCCATGCCCTCAGCAGGTTTGTACAGATTTTCTGCAGCGGCTGGCACTCCGGTTCCTGCCTCCTCCATCCCGGAACCACAGCCCTTGCTGGTATTGGTAGTGCTACGACACATAGAGCCCTGCTGCTCTAGCTAGCAGTCTCTTTGCAGACTTGCTCTCTGACATCCCAAGCTATAGTGTCCAAGTAGAATATTTAGAAGCACGTTTCTTGACCAAGGATTGCCCAAGCTCTTTATGAAAAGAAGGCTGGTACGCCTCCGCAATCTCAGACTTTGCACGTTCTTCCTTCCCAGCAGAGCCCCAGGTGGTTCCAGCACAGCCGCATCTCTCGGCGCAGGCATCGTTCCGACCCTCTCGTACAATAAGCCCGGGTCTCAGGAGGGAGGGAGGAGAGAGCCGGCTATATTCAGCATTGTGGCTAAAACTCCACAGTAGGTTGACCCCCTGGCCTTTTCCAACAATCTTTAATACCCAGTGTTACATGATTCCTAACGGCACTTTTTTGGCGCTGGACAGGGCAGAGGTCAAGGTCTGGAATGTCACCAGGGCTGCTACTTACCGGGTAAAGACAATTAGACGATTGTCCAGACAACTGAGCTTTGTGCTGTGTGTGATAAGCATGCAATCAGCCCTCCGAGGTGATATAAACAAGCTGCCTAGCCACGGCGCTTTCCTTCCCAGCCTCCTCCTCCCTTTTCTGGGGGTCTCTTGTCGTCTCCCCCTGCCTGTGCTGCTCCCTACGACTCTCCGCTGCATCTGGCAGCTCCGGTGCTAGAAACAAGCCAGCTGTGGATGTTACAGTCGCAGAACACAGAAAATACTTGAGCCACTGAGACAAAGAGCTAATCTAGTCTAGTTCTCTAAGCTTAGGGTTTGGCCATTTACAGATATCATTTATATTATAACATTATTTATGCAAATTACAGAATCGGTAACCAGAGAGCTTAAGAACACCTAATCCTAAACTAACAGCCAATTCTCTGACAGACACACATATCCAAGGACTGTGGATTCAAGCACTTACAGAAAGGAACTGAAACTGCATTCCCAAAGTCCAAAAAAGCACATTAGGCCACCAAGGCACTGCATTTAAAATAACCAAACAAACCAAAAACGGTCAGCCAAACCATTATTCCCTAGCATCTCAGGCTGTTTGTCAAATCTAAAATACGCGTTTAAGATGATCCAAACCCCATCTATGACCTGTTGTAGGTAGGGCAAAAATATCACCATGGTTTATTTTACTGCCAAATACCAATGATGACATCTTCCAGTCCTATAGCACCTCTAATTCCAACGATCTCCAAGTACTTTATTGTGGCCCTAGTTCACCAAACAATGTAATCACCGAATTAAAATCCCATTTACTCCAACAGAATGTGCTCAAGTGCTTTGCTGAACTGGGGACTAAACTATTAAAATTTACATGCCTGTAAGGCAAGAAATTATCTATCCTGTTTCACCAATGAGAAGAAAATGAGGCTTGCAGAGAAACTCAGACTTACACTTTGTGATTCTAGGGATGTCCAAGTCAAACAGAGGGATGCACAAGAATCCAAAAACAACAGACTAGAGGCAGACCCTGTTTTCAAGTGGTTTCTATGTTCATCCCTGTGCCACAGAGACCAGACGTGCATGCATGAGAAGAAACAGGACCATATGGGAGAGATGAGCGCATCACCACTGAATATATATAGAGTCTAGAAAAATTACCTTAATTGTTCTTTTTCCCTTAAAAATGGGCACTCAGTTCTAGTTTTAGACCTGGCAAACTGGCAAAAACTCAACATGTTAAATGCAAATCTTGCCTCCGGGTTCACAAAAAGGATTTATGGAAATATGAGCCTTTTCGAGCTCTAGGGCCTGCAGGAAAACCCTCGTGGATGTCTGTCTTACCCAGAGCTGTTTTATAGGACCTTCTCAAGCAGAACGTACAACACACAATGTCCTGGGAATCCTTCCCCTAAATTTCTAAGTGGGACTTTGGAAGAAATGCATCTCAGGAGAATCCTCTCTGCGTTTTACGCTGAACCCACCCACGTGTAAAGGGAGGCACTTTTCAGCCCCTTGCTGTGTGGATACAAACAATAAAGCTCACAGTTCACTCTGTCACTATCCATTCTCACTGCTTTGATTTAAAGAGCTCCCAATAACTTGGGACACAGCAGCAAACTTCACACAGAGTGAACGTTAAGTGAGGGCAAATTCCCTCTTACATCACCCAAAGGCTGACTATATCCCAGTCAAGAGAATATCCAGGACATGTTTTATTTACATTCCTCAAATAAGGCACTTGGGCTTTTGGGTTTTTGTGGCTTTTTTTTTCCCTTTTTTTAAAAAAAAAAAAACAAAAAACAACTTTTGTCAGATGAGTTTGTCTGAAAATTTCTTGTAAAGCCCTGAACAAGTCCTGCTGAGCAAAGCCAGGTCTGCATTTACTATTCTCCAAGCTTCCAAGGCACCTCCTTGCACTATAATTGCACCGTGATAGAGCAATGATATAAAACTGAGGGAAATGAATCAAGGCTGTTAGTATCCAAACTATTAAATGCAAAACTTCTGTTTGTGAGCCTCAGAGGCTTCTTAAAGTGTAAGGAACGTCATCAGTCTAACCATGCTAGGAACTGCAAGTTGTTTAAAGCTTGATTTAGCCCAGTTTCTTTTAGGTTCAGAGCCACCTAAGATAAAGTACTGCCTCGCGTGAAGTTAGACATTCTATTAAAATCGGGAAAGAATGGCTTAGTTGAAAAACATCTGTTCAAATACCCTTTGTTGTCTAGACCATTGATAGATTCTGATCCAGAAGAGTCCAACGAATATTAATGAAGGGCTTGCTAAAGATCACGAGGAGTGTATATGCAGGAGAAGTTAATTTATCCACCTTTCTGAAAAAAGCTCAGCAAGTCCATTCCAAGCTGTGATTGCCACTGGCACAGTGCTTCCAGTGCCACACTACCCAGCCGTTACTTCCAAGATTTCAGTGAAGTAGTAACATGAAAGACAGACATAAACTGCGCTGTCTCCCATAGAGTATGAAGATGTGGTGCTCAGCAGGATTAAAATACCCTGTAGCTTCTTCTAGGTGCCTTTCCACATATTTCTGTGCCCAACTAAGCTTTATTCTTCTGGTTCTGGTTAATAAGGACTAAAAATTATTGTTTCCGTGGGGATTGTGAAACTTACTTTCTTAAAAATTAAGAGGATGGAAAATGTACATGTGCTCTATTCACAAGAAGTAATTTATCTATAGAAATCACTGTCAGAAGATTTTAAAAAAGAGGAGAAAATACATATCTGCACTTACGTAAAGTAGTACAAGATGGCAAGCTCTGAAAGCGCACTGCCCTATGCTCTCCCACATCTTACAGATGTGAGCCAGCCCGCGAACGTGTAGAAACTAGTTACCATTTGGTTTAGACTGGTTACAAAATCTGTTTTGTAAGCACAGTCCCAAGCTGCACATTGCTACTGACAAAGGGAAGCATCTTTTAGCACAGGGTAGATGCAGCTGAGCAGGAACCACCAACGCTTGCAGGTCATCCCTGAGAGAGCCTACAGCTCTGTCCGGTCCTGGGGGCAGTAGGTAAGTGATCCAGGGCTTCAGGAAAGACACCCCCCGCCCCTCCCCCCTTAGCTGTTTGCAATAGTGTGCCCACACAGCCCTACAACAGCCTTTGCTTTGTAGAGATCAGGGCAGAATTTAACGATAGGATGCTCTCTTTATTGGAGTCGGAACAACCACAGTTCTACCTGGTCCAAGTGATCCTGGGAGTCAAAAGACCCAGTCAGAGACTCTCTTTTCCTTCCTCAAATGCCTGATGCAATAGGAATCTACTCCATGGGTAATTTCTATTGCATTATAAACAAACAATAAAAGATGAATGTTTGCACAGGCTGCGCAGACTTCACAGCAACTAGCTACAGTAAGTGAAAAGCTTAGCTTATATTGCTGCCTCTGTGATATGAGTTAAATCAACTTCTATTGGTAGCAATTCTCCCGCAGAAAGGGGGCCCTTCCTCCTTCCTTCATATAATTTGACCCCCAGGGCATAAGAGCTTTCTCCTCTGCAGCTCCTGCCCATCAGTGCATCTTCTTAGCATCTCTTTTCCCCTTCAACTCATTCACACTCTCTTCTAAACTCAGCTGGAAGCATCTCTTTTCCCCCTTGCCCATGACTCTTAATTTCTCTCTCCCTTGGCAGTTATTTAACTCATTAACTGAATTAATTTTAACCCTAAAGCACTTTGGGTGAATAGATTTTATGAAAGATCTGATACAAAATAAAGTCTTGGGGGCCTTATGCCACTGTAGGTGCACAAAGGAGCCTTAGTGTAACTGAGAATCAGACCCTTATTTCACAGATTCTACATGGAGTTTAATCTCAGTGCGACTCACAGATTCCATTTAATGACAAAGTGGCTCTTTGATTGATAAAGGTCCCATGCCTCTGATGCAGACTAAATAGCCAAGCATCCTGAACACTGGAAAAATTATTCTTGGATCTGTATGAAACAAGACTCTCCATCATTTTCCCACACATGCTGCTTAGAAAAATTCCTTTTCACTTTAGAATGCTGTTTTATTAGGAAATATTAAAAGCAGAGTAGGCTCCAACACGGTGGTTTTGCCTTTTGCTCTAAGAGGTGGTTGTTTGGCAGGGGGGAAAAAACAGAAAGTCAACATAGAAATAACATGGAAGTTGCCCTACAGAATGTTTATTTTGCTAGGTGCACTCATGTCTTTGAAAATCAGTTAAGTTTCTCTTTCAGGTCAATTAAACTTTTGTTCAGGGAAACTGCACCGGAGACAAGAGTCTACGAACATGAGGTATTGATTGTAACCCGCTAGCACCCAAAAAGGGGCACTTTCAGCCGGCTGTGCCTAAGCGGTTTCTGAGCCTGGGATTTTCCACATAAATGCTTGGAAAAGGAGGAGGGGAGCCTGCCGAGGCTCCAGAAGTATGCTTAGAACAACCAAGGGGAATTCTGGCCCTTCAGCACGGTTACACTCCATGGGCCTCTGACTCAGTCTGCAAAGGATTCATATTATCTGATCTCAGGTGTATATACACATACATATATATATATATATATATATATATGTAAAATTGTCTATCATTCTAAAACAACGGTTAATGCCCACCACTACTCTTTAGCACTAACTCATTACAGCGAGACCACCCGCTACAGAAACACAACTTGCCGTGCAGCACCAACCCCTGCAGCAGTTTCTCCGTCTCCCACAAATCCCAACTTCAGAGAGCATTGCTTCACCAAGAAACCCCCACCAAACCGCCCCCGTTAGAGGACAGCAGAACAAACAATGACCCGTAGAATCACATTCTGTTTCCCATCGCTGGCACCTACTTGGCTAAATAACCTTGAGCAAGTCATTCCCAAGTCCACGTTTCTTCCCAACGCTCCCTTGCTGAGACCATCAGCTGCCTAGGACAGGGACACAGGCTTAACATCCCAGTGTCTCTGCAGCTAAATAATATATCGTTACCATAAACATACATATAAGCACACAGAGAGACTGGAATAGGCTTTCAGACATAAATAATGGGGGAAAAAAAAGTCCTGGTTGGCTACTGTTCTGTTCACTGAAAGGAAAAACCAGCATCTGTTTGAAGAGCCAATCTGGCACACGAATGCCTCAGCCCATTTCTATTACAATATACTTATTTCAGTATATTTGAAAGTTTCATTAACTTCTCTAGCAGGACCGTTCTGCTGATGGGCTGAGGAAAAAGGGGGGAAAAAGGATGGGGGGCAGGAAGGGAGACCTGTCTGCGACTGCTTCTATTTCTCCATTACAGGGACTCACACACTAATCACAGGCACGGAGGAACTTTGCTCTGATCTTCTCAGAACAGATGACCCCGCAGCTCTTTCCTCACCTGTAATTTCTAGATTTCAGCTGATTTAAAAGACTGCTAGGAAACAAAACATGTTCAAACAAAACGGTTCATAGATCAGTGCCAAAGAGAAGCCCTTGTATCAGGAACACGTCTGTCTGTCTCTGATACATGGAGTAAATTGACCCCAAATACAGCCCTGGACTTGTTGGTAGTTTTCCCTTGAAGCAGTAAATAAGGAGCAGGGCTGAGAAGCTAAGCCAAACTAATTTGGTCAGTTATTATTTGACTGAAAGGTGATACTGAACGTTTAAATGGTTTATCCCCTTCTTGTTAGTGGCATCATTCAATCAGGACTACTAAGCCTCCGAGTGAACGGATTGCAACTGCCGAGGGAATTACTCACTCCAACCAGGAAATGTGGGGTTTGTTAGTTCAAACAGCATCTGTAGGAAGCTGGTAAACAACAGCTGAGATGATGAAAGATCACATCAACTCCATGCTTTGAAGTAAAAGATATTAAAACCACGAGTGTACGAGTTCTTATTATAGCTTAGCTCCCCCCCCCCCCCCCCCGCATGCTGATCCCTGAGAACCTGGCATGGTTGTTGTTGCTGCATAACAAGCTGTATAATAAAAATCCATAAAAATATCAACGAGGCACTTGAAAGTGACATGAAAAAGTGACGGAGGCCTATTTCTGGTGATGCTGCCATTAAAGGCAATTTGTTACTTTATGCCTGGAACGAAATCAAACATTCTTCTGGGTCCAGAGTGACATTTTTAGTCTCAGAAACATTAAGATATGTTGTCACCTGGATGGGTATATTATGGATACTCCGAAGCAGAACCACTAGCCCCATGAATAGACGGAGGGTATGTCAGGCAATTTACAAATGAGCACAAGGACAAGGGGTCATGTTTTAACAGCAGATTCGTAAGGCACTGAAGTGTGAATTCTCCCATTTGCAAAGTTAGGTAGATATTTGTTGTTAATTACAAAAGTTCAAAAACAAGTGAGGTGCCTCTGCACCGTGGCATATTAAAGGGCTGCAGGTGACATGCCCACAACGCTTCTGACAAGGCAACGGACACAGTTGCTTCTGGAAGTCCTGCCCACTCCCTGAACACTACCTGACAGCGCTGAGAATCGCAGCACGCGGATCTTACATTTGTTATGGTCAGCTTCTTTCCTTTCAGTCCACTCCAACCACAGAATAACCTCCTCACTTACTCCTTACCCAACATCTGCTTTCTCCATCTCTTCTAAATACCCTCAGATTTTGGGTTTGTGTTTCCCTTTTCTTTCCCTGCCAGTAATCCCTCCACCTTGCTTTTTACTCTAATTAATCTTATCATGTTTTTCACCCTTACGAACACAGCATCTACAGCATCCAGGTGATGAGACACTGGACCAGGACAGCAGAAACCCAGGCTTTAGTGCCAGGTCTCTGGTGGTCCTACAGCACAGTCATTTCTCTCTCGAAGTCATCCCTGTATAAAACAAGGATAACAACTTACACCTTCATTTGCAAAATGCTTTGAGATCTCTACACGAAAAGAGCCAAACAGCAAGTATGAATAATATATGAGAGCTACAGGACAAGAGATGGGTTTCATTCCTGGTCCTCACGTGCCGAGTGAAATGTTTTTATCTATGTAAATATTTTTCCACAATAAATCATTGTTAATAACAGCTTTTCCCCTTATATTTTTCAAAGCCTTGAGCTTTAAAAAGTAAAAATTGCCCGGTCAGAAAGATCTTTAAAAACCGTAACCCTGACAATGTGGAACCTTTCTGGAGCTACTGCTCAGCCTCACGCTTCCTCGCCGTTTCCTCTCCCTGCCCCCTCCTCCCCCAGAAGGGCGCCCTAGACCGTGCACATTCGTACCAACGCCTTTATGTGAGTTGGAGTAAAATAGGCATATACAGTCGAACCTGAACCAGTTCACGTCCATACATCAGAAGGTGCCTGAAAGTTGAAATACTCAGAGGTGCTTTGCCATCTAATTTGTTTATGTGCCTTACAGCACATTCAAATACATTTATTTAGGATGCCATACAGCTTTACCGAGACTAGCAAAGTGCTTTAGGGTACAGCACATCCAGCTTCTGCAGAAAATAAACAAACGTCTTAGGCCATGACCCTACAACAGACCCCGCACCAGCAGCTTTATGTCTTCAGTACAGCAGCGTTCATGACTTTAAAATTTTAAAAATAACTGCTGTTCCCAAATGAAGAAATGTAAGGGATATGGATCCAAGTATGAAACTACATCTCAGAGATACCGTGTCAAACCAGTACCTTTCAGAAGATGAAATCTTCATAGAGCCTTCCTAGCCCTTTAAAAGTGATGGTCAAACAACAGCAACCCATCTTCAGTGCAAAGTCCGATCCACCTCCAAAATCTTTAGGCAGCCACCCTTACAGAAACAGAGTGCACGTCCAAAAAAAGCAGATGCTCCAGAGACTCCATACAGCCACCCAGGATCCTCATTCCTCCTGCTTTATTCATGCAAAATGGTGATGACAGGCTGCAGAACCTCAAGTAGAGAGCCCCAAGGTCAATGGGAGATGCAGCCAGCCATCACTGCTCACCTCCGTCCCCTCCCTTTATGGAGGCTACAAACATTCACGTGCCAAAGGCCGATGCATAAATACGAGCCACCGACTGGCATCAGGTTATGGATGATTAATTACCGGTGACAGAGGTACTCCATGCCTTTCCCTCATTTCCACTTTACACTTTCCTTGAGCAAAGCAAGCAGCCGTGGCACAGCCTACCTTTTGCTACAGATAAAGCTGAGCACAAATAAGTCCAGATTTTGCTTGTCAGTACAGAGCACGTGTTCCAGGGGCTGGGGGGGTGGAAAATGAGGCATGACGAGAGCTTGACTCTGGATGGTCCTGGCCTAAGCACTGTTACTAGTTTACAAGATCATCTCTTTTTCCAGCACAGAGCTGCTGGGGATGAGTCAATCAGCTTCAAAACGTAGAATGTGAAAACAAATCTGTTCAGGTTCTTTCTCTCTGATTGCAAGACTTCGCACCTTTGCAGGATGAGCACGGAGAGAAACACACTCTGCAATGCATTAATTAGATCTCATGAAAGAACATGTAGGCTTGGAGGAGTGTCTTACTGAGGAGTTTCCAAAGTAACAACTGGTGAAAAAAATTACATTGCATTCCCCAGTGCCCTAAATACGACCGATTAGAACAACCAGGGTAGAGAGAAATGTACACGTTAGGACTGATAGATACACCAAGCATCACAAATGCACATCTATTTGAAACAATTATACAGTCAGCTGTCAGAACATGCTGTTATTTCACTTACCCCCTTCCCTAATCTAAAAGTATCTGCCTGCATTATGGGGCTACAAGTAATGCAATAAAAAAAAAATTCAAGTTTCATTTGACTCTTGTTGCACTGCACACCAGAGCTGCATGCTTTACAAGTCTACCAGAGTGAAATAAAAAGTAAGACTTCCTGTATGTCTGCTCCACTTCTCAGGTTATGAGGCAGAGAAAAAAAATAATCAGTAATTGCTTTACATATAAATGTGAAAAAAATTTTAGAACTCCCTGGTCCTGTATCAACATGCATACGTCTTTTACCAGCTCTGAACTGCATATTATCATTACACATAAGAGCAATGATAAAGGGTTATACTCCACAGTTCTATGTTAACCTGTTTATATCCAAGCATTTGCAAAATTACTCTTTTTCCCTTGAGGTGTATCTGGGGATGCCGAGGGCTCTACAGGTTGTTTTATTTTGCAGGGCGTAGCAAGGAAAAATCTGGGGCCATCTCCTCTAGCCCTGCTCCCCTCCAAAGCCACAGATGCAGCAGGACGAGGAATCTAACACAGCAACTGCAGTAGCCACAAACGTAGACATCGCACCAGTCCACAGATACTGATGGCTGTGTTGTATTGCTGCAGTGTTACATTCATGCAGGAAGGATGACAGAGGAAAACACTCAGTTTTGTGTATTTCATCAAATCAATCTAAAGGAAAGCCAAATTCTGGATGGCTGACGTGCAGACTCACACCAAAAAAACCTGAATGAGTTTAAACCCCATTCAATCCTATTGTTATTTCAGTGCTAAACTATCCACATAAACCAGTCCCATATTCTACTACATCCATCAACAACAGAACATACACTCCACCAAGAAAAAAGAAAATCAATAATATGCAATTAAAAATATTTCTTTTAAGTAGCAGTAACCTCGCTTTTCCTTCGGCAAAGACAGCCAAAAGCTTGTATAGCACATACATAACAAAAATAAACCTGAGTGGACATTCTCCTCAAGCATTCATAAGGAAACCCTAGGGAGCTGAGTGCCACTTGAGGGAGAAACAAAGCACTTACCTCAGCGTAATGTATTGCCAGAAACCATTTTAAAAAAAAACAACAACAAGAACCACCAGCAACCGAGAGCGCTACAACTCCTTGCCCTGCCTGCTGCGTAGGGCCCTGTGCTGCCATCCTATCTATGAGGCAGCAGTTAAAGCTCTTTGAAAGAGGACTGAAATCCAACAGTCGTATTAAGTAATGCATTGAATAGCGAGTATGTGAACTGCCAGCGGACGGGGTTTGATTCTTATTACCTAAGGAAGTCCTTGTAGCCAGACCTTGTGCAAACCCTGAGTTATTAGTTACTGGCATTATGGGTTATCAGCGTGCACAAGTACCTGGATGGGCCCAGGAGCCCATAGAATTACTTCTTGGGTTTTAAGGTCAGCAAGTACTATCAGACCATTTAGCCCCGTCTCCTGTATAGGACGGGCCAGAGAATTTCACCAACTGCCCTTGCACTGAGCTCACCAAATGCTTCTTCAAAGTACATTTTCCGAAAAGGCACTTATTCAGGCTGTGGAGAAGAGGAAAGGTGGAGATTCCATCATACTCGTTGTCCCAGTGGTCAAAGGCTAAGTTTAAACAGCAGACAAACTAAATTCCAGTAAAAATGATCACAAAATAGTTCTGTAAAAGAACAGTATTTTGTTGCACTCTGTGCTCTATTCCCCTAAAACATCACAAAGGAAAGCTTTTCTGAGCCAACTATACTTTTTCAGGTTGAAGAAGTGAAAAAATTAGGCAGCAGAACATGGGAGACCACACCAAAACCATACATGATATTTGTAATCAGTTGCAGTTTGATACTTTTTATGTTGTGCTTTCATTTCGAAAGTGAATTCTCTCAGATCCTACCACATGAGAACAGCAGTCCATTCAATCTCTTCTCCTGTCTCTGGATGTGCCTTGTTACTGGTACCAAGAAGGAATTTTCAATGCAGTCACCAATATTTGCACACAGTCTAGCGTGATTTTCTTCCCAAAATCCTTATTCCTTCTCACCTGTATCTCATTAACACTTCTACTCATCATGCAATTCATAAAATTAAAAAAATACACAGCGACAAATTTAAGTACCTGATGCAAAGACAAGGAAAGGTGCCGCATCTTTAGTTCTGTGAAGCTGCTAGTACTGGATTTAACAATTTCTGTATAAAGACCTGAACAGGCATGTATTAAAAGGCTGAGCCTTAAGGAGCTCAGAAACCATACAAAACGGAGAGAATATTTTGTTCCTAAGGAGAGAGTAAAAGATCAACAGGCAAACTAGGCTGGACTTCAACTTGAAACATCATAGACCACTTGGGTGCCAAAGAAGCCAGTCTGAACACTGTCCAGAATGCTTAAAGCTCTGATTTAGTGCCCAATGAAATCAATTATTGATTTCAGCAGGAGTTGGAAGATGTCTTATGTGAGTTGCCCAAAGGGACACAGGAAGTTTATGGCAGAGCTGAGAACCAACCCAGATCTCCAGACTTTCCACTTAACCATATGTCCATCTGTCCTTTTAAATTTCTCCGTATTCTTTTTAAAAGCGATTCCCCCCACCTCTGCCCCCCTGCTCTGCGAGGAAGAAGTAGATGGCACTTTAACTCTCCTAGCTGCGCTCTGTCAGCTCTCCCTGCCACTTGGGATGCGCTGTCGCTTCCATGGAAACAGAATCATGAATCTTTTTCCCAGGAAATGCCTCCAAACTGCCTTCATTTTGTTTTGTTGTTGTTTCTAGGCAAGTCTGCGTGCGCGTGTGCATGCTGAAGCTGTAGGACTTTTGCTGCTATGTATTGTAGAAACCAATTTTGGAAACCAAATTAGGTGCAACATTATTATAACTGTAAAACATTCTCTCTTTTTTTCAAAGAAGTTCCCTTCTTCTGCCTGGGACTCCTCTGCCAACATTGCAGTTTGGATGGCAGGAGGGTATTAAAATATTCACCAATTTATCTGCATCTCTCATGGTCAAGGAGACACAGGTCTGTTGTGATGGAAGAAAAGGGGAATCTCTACCACAGCAGGTCTGGTTACAACTACGCAGCTCGCTCCGAACTCTCGCATTAACATGGCACGTGCTTTCTCACGTGCTTCGTTCTCTACTGCTTCTCTCCTTAGTTACTCTGTACAAGGGCGAAATAGATGCATATTTTCCATATACCCACAGTTATTACTATAACTGAGAACTTGTTGTATGTGGAAAATGCAAGTTCAACTAAAACTTGCCATAAATTTCTCAACATTTGGTTTCAGACAAAATATCTTCAAATATTTTAGGTGAATACATTTCCATTTTTCATATTGACATTATATTTTGTTACCATATTTACTTTAGTTTAACTTATAAAACAAGTACATTGCAAAATGAAAACGATTTCATTTTAGCCAAATATCTTAAAATAAAAATTGCCAAATTTTTGTGCTTTTTCAGAAAATGAAGACTCCACTCAAAGCCAAGAGGTGCTTTTTTCCCCTTCAGTTTTGCATTCTAGCCAGTCCCTTAGCATCCTTTGCCTTGTCCCTAAACCATCATTTATTCAAAAAATTTTAGCCAGGACCAAGTCATAGCAAACGACTAATTTAAGCACTTTGGCTTGATTTTCGTCTGCTGTTTGACGTGAGAGAGGAAACAAGAATAAAACCTTTTCATTTACCACTAAGGTGCAGGAACATAAACTGGTTTGAAGGGGCTGAAGAATTAAAGTAGGAGATGAGGAGCCCTTAACCTCTGGGTCACAGGGCTGAGTGCAGCCTGGTAGGTAAAAGAAAAATCAGCCACCAGGTGCCGATGGTTTAGGGGTCACTTGGAGCCGGCCGGTGTGCTTTTATCCCACCGGGAACGCAGAAAACACAAGGACTTGACAGCCACAGTGGTGATTTTCGGAGAGTTTATCTATCAGTTCAGGGGGCCAAACGATGTCAGGAGACATCGGCTCCTCCTTTTAGGAAGGAAGACAGTAGTAGAGGAAGTCTGCACTACCGCCAGTGCTTCAGCGTGTAAGTAATGTAAGTACTGTAAATAGCAGTAAATGACAGCTGTGAGGAGCCTTTAAAAAGGTGGCATTTAGCAGGGAGCGCAGCAGAGAAAGGCAGTAAGCAGGTGGCAATTGCACCTACCTGAGCTCAAGGTGTTGGGATAACGGCAAGAGACTCTTAGTGAAAGCTGGGACACTCATCCTCCATGTGCTTCAGGTGTGACATGAGTAATGATCCTCTCCTGTCTTCTCCTGTTCACCTTTACACCTATTTAAAGTTTACTCTGTGGGGTACACACTGAATGTAATTTTCCCAGAGTATGCAGCCCCTCGATGGAAGAAGTGCTCCTGTTATGGGCATCATCCAGACATCCCAAGTTAATTCTAAAACCAGGCCTTAGCACACGAATTTAGCAGAATTTCAAAATTCAGCATGATACAAGTGCTCACGATAACAGACACCTGATTTTAAACAATTACGCAGCATTTCCATCCAGCCCTCAGAGAAAATAGAAACCAGTACAACCGTAGTAGTGACCAGGGTAACACACATTCCTGCTAAGAGTAGTTGATGAAGCTAACTCAAACGTGACAAGGGTTAAAGTTGTTTGATGCAGCAAAGCCGCATGTAAGAGGGGCAGGGAAACTTTGTTCTGTCACGTCCTTGTACCAAATTGCAATGTACAACAAATTATTTTGGCTGCAAAGGAGTATTCTCTCACTGTTGTATCTGCAATGCTAGTGCCATCCACAGAAACCGTGTCGGATTCATGTATCATAACAGCCCGAGGGAAACTTTACTCTTTTTTTTATTTCATTCCTATCTCTTCCTATTTTTCCTCCATCCTGCAAACAATTAATTATAAAGCTACACCTAAATTATAAATTACCAACTTTAGGGGGGGAAAAATTTACTTAAAATTCTGAAAGGCTGATATGTCAAGATTGGAGAGAAGCAGCTGTTTTGGAAATGTTGCCTTTTTCTTTGTTCCGAATGCTATTTAAACATTGGCAGGGGGCCTCATTAAAGATGAATCGATGAATTAGTAAGTAGTGTTGTAGCCAGAAGAGACAGCATGTGCTCCTGTGGTGAAAACAGATTTACACAAAAAAAAAAAAAGGAAGGGGGGGAGAAAATACCCCGTCTCAATGTGTAACAAAGTCAGTGTTTTACAATATTCTATCAGAGCTGCACCAATCCCTGGCAGGGTCCATCAGAATTTCCAATATAAATTCATATTTGGGGATAGAAGTTGGAACTGGATGCAAAGTTTCCTCTGGGCTAAAATGTAATAGGCAAGTTTTGAACCCTAGAGCATTTTAGTTACCAAAATGTTATGAAGTGTGAAATAATAATAATTAGGAATATAACATGGGAATCACAAAATACAAAGATATAATCCAGCTGAAAAAGCAAAGAGAGATATCAGATCAACTATCACAATTGATGTATGCATGCATTAATATGTTAATAGCACCTTACTTTTGGCACCAGACTTCAATGGAAGTCTCAGAAAAAAGGATCAGCTTCAGCCATGGAACTGCAGGGGGGTTTCACATAGTCCGAGATGACAAGGGGATAAATATCAAGGGACAGACCCAAAGTGGAACTGCTTATCTGACTCTGAAATGCAAAGAAGTCAGGGAAGACAAAAGACCTGTCACAGCTCCTGCCCTCAGCACGACACTTACTCTTTTGGCCTTTATCTCTTGCTCCAGCACCAGGAGATGCAAAATAGGAGCAAGGTAGTAGTTCCACACCGTAGTAATGAGAACGGCGCTTCCCACCATGTGACTGGGCATACCTTTCACAGAACCTCTTCACAGGCATGTGCCCACCACCTGATCCTAAACGTATCATCAAACAACTGGACATCAACCTTCTCGCATGCCACCGGACACTTTTGCATCAGCTGAACAGAAAATGGAGAGCACGACTGTGCCTCTAAGCTTAACAACCGACACCAGCTCCAAGCACCCCTCCAATTTTTTGCAAAACTCCCAAGATAAGGAACATTTTAAAGGAAAATACTTGCTACACTTTCCCATGCACACCTCCTCCTAGAAGGGTTCTCAAGTATTTTGCCAATCAAAACCAAATCACGACATTTCAGAAGTTACTACAAGTTGCATCTGTATTGTAGGCAAATTAAAAAGGTGGCACTTGCACAGACCTACATGCTACATAACCCAGTCCCATGTTATTCCACAATACTGTATTTCTCTAATAATAATTTGGCCTCTGCCTGACAAACAGAAGCACGAAAATTTAGCTGGTGTCTTTAGAAGACTAGAGAAGGATGAGGGAGAAATAACGTATTATCATCACCTGTGAGGTGCTACTAATTATTCTCCCTTTGTGTTAGGCACTGCACAGGCATAGGTTAAATTACACACACTGCCCAGCGAATATTTTAAAATATTAAAATATTTTTAAAAATCAGAACAAATATACTTACTAAGTTCTGAAAATGGAGACTTGAGGTACAAAGAGGTTTTGTGATTTACTCAAGGTCACCTGGGAATCTCTAGCAAAGCCACAAGCTGAATCCAGACCTCTCATATTCAATACCTTTTCAACTATGACCTATCCTTCAGATCTCAAAATGAAGGAACATGAACAACTACCAAGTAAACGTAAGATTTCTGTGTGACTCCAGTGGGTTTTTAACTCATATAAAATACATATATATATTGCTCCAGCTTCTGAGACTCCAATTCATTTCAGATCTATCACTATTGATAAACCTCAAGAAGAGTCCTAAAAACTTGCGAGACATTAGTTTCTCTTTCACGGTTACTAGAGGACCGTTTATCCTACTTGGTTTAAGTGTAAAAAGACAAAATTTTCAACTACTTTAAGGTTTTATCCACATCAAGAATTAGGAGTAAATGGAAATTGGTGTCATTTATGTCTACAAGACTGGGCTTCCTCTGCTGTTCTGCTATTTTACATCATTTACTAATTCAGATCTGGTTCAAGACACTTTGCATCTGATATACTTTGCTTAAAAGAAAAAACACGTAACTCCTTCATGCTGAACACCGCCCAAGTTACTGACCTTCACCCAGGAGAAACTGAGAGGCGGAGCGGTTAGGTGACGGTGACTGAGCACTGGTACACGAGCATCCAGAGCCAGAACTAGGACTCAAAGCGGGAATGCCTGGATGCCAGCCCCTGAGAACCCCTCCGCGACCCCCTCCCGCTGCTCTCTCAGAATGCCAAAGCGATGTGCATGGCTCTTCACCTGAATTCTGTCTCCTTCCTACACAGAGTCATTGTAAGAGAAACAGAAGGTTAACAGAAAGCTCCTTACAAAAAACGAGCCCTGCTCTCACCCCCCAGGTGATAATAGCTACGCCAAAGGTGGAGAGTGAACGGCCCGATTGCCCTTTTAAACCAACTTCTGAGATCTTTATGTCATTTCAAGTTTGTTATTAGGGACATTAAGAACAGATTTTTATTTTTTTTAATTAACTTTATGTCCCCTGACTCCTCCCCAACTGCTTCATGTACATTATTATTCATGTTGACTCCCTGTGACCGTGACCCAGATTCTCACCAACACGGAGATTTGATCAGGCAGAACTGAGACCATCGCGATGCAGGGTAAGGCTCCCTGATTCACACCGGGCGGCCACACCAGACCGAGCTTGATGGCTTAAGTTAGAGCAGCCCAGAGGACACCCTAACACACACAGTAAGATAATCAGTCTGATTGGACCCAACAGCACATGAAAATTAAGGTGCCACCAGATTTTCTGTCTACCTTATAATGCAGATCTGTATAAGAACACATCAATTTAGAACCTCCCTCCAAGAATAATTACCATTGACAGGTGAAGTCCCATCATTTTGTGCCGTTTGGGCAAAGTCAAATGGAAAAACATGGGAAAGGTTTGCTGTTTGCTTCCATAGTTAATAGCATTTTATTCCATAAAAAGCAAATTAATTACTTGCAAAATAAAATACCGCTTAGCAAAAATAAGGGGAACTATTTGGCTTATAATTCACACTCTGATTTAAATGAACTATTAAAAAATTAGGGATGGGAAAAATCTCCATCAGATTGTTTTCTAGCTTACACTAAGAATCACCAAAAGAAATGTCAAAGGTAAGATGAAATCTACATTATTGTAATTATTTAAATCAAGGGAACAGAAATACTAAAAGAAAGCCTGAGAGAGAAGAGCTAGAGAGAACAATATAAAGGGGTGGGGTGGGGAGATAAAGAAATAATTGGATATTTAATGCCAAAGAAATTTTAGGGCTACAGCGCAGAAATGGTTAACACATTCTTGCAGCAGGAACATGTCTTAAAAATAAATAAATAAATGAATAAATCTTAGCTCGCTATTCTTCTAAATCGACATGGCTTCCATTCAAAATGTTTGTTTCATACCATTGCCGTTCCTCTGGCTTTGCTGTACTTTCTCTAGGTAGGGTCATAAAAAAAATATTGTACCTTAAAAAAAAAAAATGTACTTGAATCTATTGATTTCTGCTGTACTAAAGCCCCTGACATTCTGGCACGATGAAGATATTGCTCTGGACCCTGTGTGCCTCCTCATACTTCTCCTCTGCTTATGAGGGTCTCTAAGGATGGTATTAAAGATATTGTAGTTCCCACTTTCCGACTCTGGGATATCAGCGAGATTCTCCTGTGTAAAGAATAATTATCAGCACTGCTGTTACCTCTAGTAAGTGTGTAATTACATGCTCTGTTTTGTGGGCTGTAGGCTGTGCAATTTTAAATTATACAGTAATGATAAATTCTCTCTTTTTCACCACCTTCTTCCAAATAATAATAATAATCATCATCATCATCAACATCATAATGAAAGAAAGAAAGAAAACCTTCTTCTCATGTTAGGATTAGCAGTTTGCATTTGGCTGTAGAATTATTTTTTTCTTTAAGACTGAAAGAAGCTTTGAAATCTAAAATTTCTGCTGAAAAATAGGAGAAGAAAGCTAATGGAGGGAGAAAGGGAATGAATAAAAGCACACAGAGTGAATATAGAGGAAGCCTTAACAGAGAGGGAGAGAGAGCACAGGCATGGAATAATCTTTGATTCCATTCATCCAACAGAATTTGCCCTGCTTTTATTGGCAAGTCAGGTCAATAAGAGGAGCCCAACGCACGCTGGAATCCTTTCCCGAAAGTGGAAAGCCCCAGACTGAGATTTCTGCACTGAACGAAATCAGCACTCACTGAAGGAAATTAGCCTGACCGTGATAAAAAACATGTAGTGCAAAGTGTGTGTAATCAGTTCAAGAGATCAGATGTCAGAGTGCTCCCTTGTCTGTCCCTTGATCATCACACCAATTAGTGATTAAATATTAAAACAAGACCACTATATATGTGCAAAGATTGCTAGAAGCTATCATAAGTATGCTTCTATGCCCACACAAAGGCGAAAGCCATGTTCATTGGCACACTGAGCCTGTTTGGAAAACAAGGAATAAAAACAAAATGCATTTGCAATGATGCACAAGCAACACTTATCTGTGCAAGAAGGGAAGAGCCCTTTTTTTTCCATGAACTGAGAAGCCGATCTTTAGCTGGTTTATTTGTCTTCAAAAGAGTTAGAATGGTTTATATTTGCTGCAAATTTGGTTCATAACCCTATTTTTATTTTTCTGCTCCTACTAAGGTTTATATATATTCATGTCCCCTTTAAGGAAAGTTTTATAGTGATTACTGGGGAGAAACCCAAAAGGGACCTATATAAATATATCACCTCTAAAATCTACAGGATCTGAATTAGAGCGTTTCCATGGGTTATTTCAGGTATGGGGCTTGCAGGCTGTCCTGTGGAATTCAAGGGTTTGGATACAATCCTCCATGAAATTCTATAGGAATGTCACAAAATGGAAAATTCATTATGGTATTATTTACCAGTCAGGCTTTTCTATTTTTGTGTGTTTTTTGGGGTTTTTTTTTGTTTGGTTGGTTGGTCTGGTTTTTTGTTTATTTCCAATATCAGGATGCTGTTTTAATCCCCAACATCACAAGATGTAATGACATATAACCACATGAAGTCTTGCTATTTACAGCAGCATATCCAAGTAAATCTTCGCATGAGAGAAATGTGTAGGGTCAGCTCCTAAGAGCACACAGGTGTTTCAGTAGCATTCTATCAAGCTAGTCTTTGCTGCCATGGGAAACAATGGGTTAATAACTTGAAATTTTGGCTTGCAAGCTACTGAACACTCTTTGGAAATGGAAACCGGTAGTATTCTTTGTAGAACAATTACAAGAAACTATCTTGAAGCCCAGGTCTGTGTTTTACTACTCAAGCAGTAAATAACACCAGAGAGATGAAAACGACTTGGGCTTTACTTCAACTCCATCCCCAACGTCCTACTAGGAATTAATTCTTCCACTGCAGTAGTAGGCTGAGGCTCTGATTAGGTAACGTCATGTCAGGCCACATGAAATAAACAAACGGCAAGAAAGACGAATGAAATACAGAGGGGGAAAATGACTTTCCCTGAGTCACGAGGAAACTGGTGAAATTCCACCAAACCTTGAATTCAAGATTCCCAGCTCTCAGCCAGGTGGTCTGTTGACTGGATTAACTAAGTTATCTCTGGTTTTCCAGCTCCCAGTGGGCAGACAATTCTGCCTGGAAACTTGTGATCTCTAAGGCAAAAGGGTGAGGTTAACAGAAGCGGCCCATTCATTCTCTTTCGGATCAATCTGTGACTAGATCCTACTTCTCCAGGTTATAAATTAAGCATACCATCCATACAAAAAAAACTTACCAGCCATACTCTAGGGGATGAGCTGAGTCACATTTCCATAAGGCATTGATGAGACACGTTTAACTGTTAACAAAGTGCCTATCAAGAACTAGATGTTGTGGGTCACATACCTACTGGTTTGTACGTGGGAAGATCTGAATGCCAGTTAGAGCATAACATATCTCCTTCGCAACGCGCTCTCCCCAGAAGACAAGTTTCTGCTTAATAAACCAAATAAAAATTACAAGATTTTTCTTTCAAAGAAAGATCACAATTTCTCAGAGGTGCTATAGTATTTTCTTAGGACAAAGACAACATCTCACAGCCAAAAATAAAAATAATTCTGCTGCTAAAATATATGGCTGTGCTTGGCTTATTCTGATTCAGTACTGGAAGCAACACCGTTCGAGCATCTCTATATGGGAGGTTTTCCCATAAGCTCAAACATACTCACACCACAAATGTTTTGCTGTGTAGGAGCTGGTGCATCTCTTCAAAAGAGTTGAAACCCCTTTGGCAATCAGACTGCGAGATCTTGAAAGATGCCAAGCACGGTGGCCCCACTCCAGAACAGCAACTTGCATTTAAGCATCAGTAACCTTGGCAAGGTGCTTTCAGTCAGCAGGTAAAAAAAAAATAAAAATAAAATTACCTTTTCATTATGTTTTTATCTGTACAGAAAGTAGTGAGGAATTATTTCCTTTTACACTATTTCACATCCATCCGGTAGGATTTAGTAAGGGACTCCAGAAGGTTTCAACTAGCACTAAGAGATCTCTTTCTCATCCTTAGTTTTATAGCTCTTTTAGTCATTGTGTCAGAATACTACTGACATGGAAGGTAGAGAGGGCAGCTTGGAATCAACTCCCACTGGAAGTCAGTGAGATTTGGGGACTAACTTGCCTTGGAAAAATCCTCTCTGTTAACATCTGTGGGACTAGTTAGATGCTTATGTGTATTATTGGATCAGACTCAAAAGACAAGAATCAAGCCCTAAAAGAACAAGGTGAGGGATAGGCACGACTGGGACATGAAAAATAGGAATTAAGTCAAGCATGCAAAATTGTCATTAAAATTCACCAGGCCAGGGACTAAATATATGTCTCTCCCTTACAAAGCCTCACGGAGAAAGTCTTATAAAAATTAATAGGCACTGAGTCAATAGCAGTCTATAGGAATAAAACAGGGTGCTACAGAAATCACTCCAAAATCTACAAGGAAAGGTGAAGCTTTAAATATGTTTCCTTTTTTTTAATGTTCATATTTTAAATTCTGCAATAGAAATAAAAGCCTAAGAGAAGTCTAGGAGAGGAAATAATTTAAAACTAAATGTCATGAAGATACAGGGGAAGAAACGCTATTGTACTTGCCTTGAAAAAAAAATAATACTTGCCCATAGCTAGAAGAATTTTGCTCCTGTTACATCTCAGATGAATCTGAACGGTATCCTACTGTTCTCGATAAATCCTAGAGGAAATTCACTTAAATGGCATCTTTAATCTATTAGCATTACCTCGTTTATTTTGTTCTGTGATAGAGGAGAGGTTCTGCACACATTTAACAATAGGTCGCTCAGACCCAAGGAAAAGCTAACGTTTCCCACGCTAGGGAACGGGACTGAGGCAGTGGCGAAGGTGCTTCCCGAGGCGATAGGAAGCTTCAGCTCGAGGCCACAGCTTGCCATGATTCTCA
Source organism: Falco cherrug (assembly GCF_023634085.1). NCBI lineage: Eukaryota > Metazoa > Chordata > Aves > Falconiformes > Falconidae > Falco > Falco cherrug. The sequence continues at coordinate 4,362,243 of NC_073714.1, read as the reverse complement.
TCACTCTATTACAGAGGCGTTGTGAAGATGAACACAGCAAAGACTGTGAGTCATTTGGTTTGCAGATGACCATAGGCAGAGGTTAAACTGTGCAAGAAAACAGAATCATCTGCAGAAATTAAACTGATTCATAAGCAATCCTTACATCTCTTCAAGCTAAAACGAAGTTAAATCTTAAATTTCAGGGCATAACCTGAACACCACTGGACAGCTGATATTTAGAACTTGATCAGAAAACCAGTATCACATCTATCCACAGTCTCACAGAAACAAGGCTCAAGCTACCTGAAGACAGAAACACTGCTATGATGTCTTTTATCTCCTGTACAGCGCTATGTGCATTGATGCTGCAATGTCAATAACGTTACCTGTTTTATATTGATAATTAAAAGCTCCAAACGCCGAGTCCAGCCTCGTGTAACAACACACAGTATTAGGCAGCTCTCCAGGTGCGCAGTGGATATTTCATCTTCCTCTGGAAGGTTTGGTATTGAACATTGCCAGAGGCAACGGGCCTCCCGGATCAACAGCCTGTCCACTATGGCAAATGAGATGCTTGCCACAATTTTTCAAACAGCAGAGAGATTTAGGTAAACACCCCCCCACACACACCCCCTATCACCATGAGATAGGATAGATTAATGCACTGCAAAGCTATGCAGCCTGTCTCATACGAACCCGCTCATAACATAAAGCAGACAAAGTGTGACAATTGCCCGAAAGGATGGTGAATATCAGAACAGATGCAGATCAAAAGTATGCCTGGGTACCGTAAGATACTACCTGATGGATAACTCCTGCTCTGTTTTCCCTGAAGCCATTCTGTTCCCATAAGGGTAACACAGATACTGACAATAAATGCACTGCAATAAATGCCCACATCCTTTTCTACTAGAAGTTTAGCAAACCCATGGAATATTGTGAGAAAGCTGCCATGCAAATGGACAGCAGGATTACCTGGAATACCCACCCTATGAGAGCTAGTTGTCTATCACAAGAGTAATTTAAAAACCTCTCTGGATGATGCACTGGAAAAATAATACGGGAGTAATGCCACACCAGTGGGAGGCATGGACCTGATTGATCATCTAATAGATATTTTCTGTCTCTAATCATTAGGCTTAGGCAGGGGATAGGAGGGGATGAGAGGAATATAGCAACAAACCCAAAACATCTTGGAAGACACTCTCAAAGCATTTTTCTACACTATTACACAAGACTTTTTGTGATCTTTACAAAGCAGGTCTCCCTCTAGACCAGCATTAAATTCCGTGCTTTCCACCAGCCCACGATTCCAAGAGGTTCTGTGGTCCCACAAAAGAGACCCTGCCTGACCCCCCCCACATCTATCAGTCACTTGGAAATTTCATGCTAGTCCCATTTCCCTCCCTGCGTGGTTTTACCTCTCACAGCCTCTGTCAATATAACCTTGGGCTTTCAAAGGCAAAAATAACTGGATATTTCCTTTCTGCACACCAGAAAATTCCATCCTCTGACTGAAAGCCATGTGGGTACAGGACTGTCCTCTTTTGTGTACAGGGGCTAACATAACACAATCTGGACTTTGGAAATAATTTAAGCCATAGTCACGATGCCAAATAAGCCCTTTCAAAACATCTGCCAGGAGATTTTTGTTCACGATTATTTTTAATAGATGGGATGAAACTAATGTGACTGAAATATTCTTCAAACTGAGAGGAAAGGAGGGGGGAGAATAAACAGTGCAAAAGGCAGCCTTTTCAGGCAAATAAAATGCCCTCTGCCCCCGTTCCTGCCCCACGCCCAGACACAGCTAACTACGTTCCTCCTCTTGCTGGTCCTTTCTGACAATTTGCATTAGGGACATTTTGAAAGATAATGTATTTGAGTTTTAAGAGAACAAGTGTTTGGAGAATCAAGCAAAGTGGAAACCGAGGCTACCAAAGGAAACAAAACAAAACAAAACAAAAACCAAACAAAAACCCACAACCCAAAAAACCCCCCCAAAATCAAACCAGCCCTCCAAAAAACCTGAACAAAACCCCAAACACTTTGCCTGGTGCCTCAATTACTCCTTTCTCAAAACAAGTGATATTCCTGACTTCCTTCCAGAGGTGCTTTGCAGCCAACAAGATTAAAAGTACCAAGTGAAAGATACAATTCATTATTACGATGAACAAATTCCAAACAATTCATACTTTTGGGGCTAGTTTTGCAAGTCCTTGGGTTAAGTCATGAACAGCCTCTATTCAAGGCAGCCTGGTGGCTCAGCAGCTTCCAGGATAAAAAAAAAACAAACACCAAGCTACCATCATATAGTCTTTCTATATTTTAGTTTGACCACTACAACAAGCACAAGCAGTGATTTGTTTCACCACTACATCATCGAGAGGCTTCGTTAACGTGTGTAGCGCAGTGCAATATCCTCTGTTGAAAGATGCCTCATAACTGCTAAACATTATTTGTTAATAAATATCTTATATATACACGAGATTTTTTTTAACCCTTCAAAAATAATAGGAGGTTGTTTTCAAGCCCTTGCCACCACAAATCCATACAGATGTTAGGTACAGTTTTTTCCCTAGTAACTCTTCAAAATTTCTTAGGACAGATTTGGTTCCTCTGTTTCAATTCAGTTAAGAAAAAGGCTGTAGAAGTTCAGCTAGGGATGGGTTTTTTTTCCTCTCAGAGACAGAATGTAATGTAATTTCTTTGTTACTTACAAAGACAGTTTTGAAAGCCATCATCAGGCTCCCCATCCTTTTCTTGGGGTTCACATTTCGGATTTTGAATGGATCTCTTTTTCTGGATTTTAATTGACAGTGAAAACCTGATTTCTGAAGCCAAGGTAAGGTACTGAAGGTAAGTGATCAAAACACTGCCCCTGTAATAAATCACTGTAGTCCAGGTCACGGTTTGGAGTGTGAATGCAGCGTTCAATAAAGAAACACACTCCACCTTTCAGCTTCAAGCCGACCCCAGCTAATTGACCTCATTGTGGTCCCACCATTAATCATTCTGGCACAAGGGGCAAGAGGCAGCTCCACTGCATAGACTTTCATGAGGTGGGGGTGGAAATAAAAGGTAAGATGAAATCATAGACAATTCTTCCTTAATTAACTCATTGGATTTCCTGTTTTGTTAGATGTCACTGTTTTACCAATGGAATATCAAGAACAATGTGCATGGTTTGCCCAGTTTGCGTTCGCTTTGCCCAGGGATGCCCAACACAGCAAATAAAAGTTGATGTGAACAATTGCCTGGTACCCAGCAGGAACACAGACACAGGAGAATACAGTAAAGCTGCACTGACGTTTGAGTGCCCAGTGCAAATCACACCACCCATTCATAAAAACTTCACCTCAAATTATTTGAGCTTAATTCCATGCATGACCCTGCTGTCATTGACACAAGACCAGAGTAAATGAAATTACTGCCAGATCTGCATAGGGTTTCTTACACGTATTTTGTCAAGAGAATATTGTGCAAGAACACACTGGAAAACAGTGAAGCTAGCCCTGCACTTGCCACGTCTCCTCTTACCAACCTTCATTCAAGATTTAAACCCACTGTTTGGCATCTATAACTAACTTCACCTGAAAGTTTATCTATTTATCCAATAATTTAGAACAATCATTCAGAGACTTGTGGCCACACTCCTGTGAAGAATTTAAACAACTGAACTTAAGGAAATGACCTCATTAATATAGAACTAAGTCTGTGTGTAGACTGGGAGCCTGTGTTCCATTTCCCAAAGAAAACGAATTTTTGGGTTCCAAAATGTTCAAGTTAACAATGTTATTTAGGTGTCTAGACACCTCGAAAAATGAGGGGTAAAAAAAAAAAAAAAAAGACATTGAGAGCCAATGGAATTTAATCTCTGAAATCTCTACTGAAAAAGGAACACATAAGCACTTTCAAATTTTCATCCTGTGTTTTATTTAGGATTATGCCTGCTTTATTTTCATTTGGTATAAATCTGTTTATAGGCTGTGAACAACATGATCTAACTTTAAAGTGGCCCCACTCTGCGCGGGGGATTGGAGCAGATGACCTTCAGACACCCTTTCCAACCGAAATTATCCTATAACTCTATTAGAAAAGATTTAAGATAGACAGAAATAAGCCTTTTAAACACTGAAAGTGGAGTGATCTTAACATACAACTGTTTGTTAAACCACCAGGAATTTCTGAGGAAACAACCACCACAAAGCTAAGATTTCCAAAACTACTTAAAGCATTTACTGAAAACCAAGAATTTAAAGTAAGGAGCTCAAAACTCGTGTACATATTCAAAAAGATCAGCCACAAAGAATATTGGCCATATTCACAAATCAGTGACAATTCAGGAAGAGGATAAAATATTTAGGAGCTTTACAGTCCTGTCTCCATGCGATACGTCATACTGAATTTGTTCACCTAAGCAAGCACTATAACGTTGCAGGGGGTTCACAGTGTAGTCTCCCAAAAATGCACTGGGATTTGTACAAAAAGTACTGGGGTATCAGGAAATTATAGAATTTAAAATGGCCAGTGCTCGATTTTCAAAGACCCTGAGTGCTTCAGTTACCAGAAACAAGCGTATCAGTATTTCTGTGAAGTCAGGTCCCTAGTTTTACATTTCTGAAGATATGCTCCAATCTTTCCCAAAACATTCTTCTTTCCTTCTCCATTTTTCTCCATTTACAGTGACTGAATGCTTGAATGCTTCCCCGCTAGCAATTCAAAGGAAAGGACAATCCCCTTGGAGCGTGAGACACAGAACCTATTAATAAGCAAATGGAAAGCGCTGGCATATATTTCTCATTGTTTAATTCGTCAGCCACTGGAGTCTGAGGCATTTCTCTCCAGGGTCTCAGCCATGTAGAGTCAGTGTGGGAGATGACTTAATGCTATTGTCTTGAGCAAACTCTTTTCAAACTCTCTCACACAGCAAGGACTCACAGGATGAAGGCGCTCATTTAAACAGACAGGTCTAGATTTTAAGGGAAACGAGCCTTTAATCCTACACATGCTGCCCACACCTGTGGAAGATTCAATTTTGTGGGTGAAAAGGAGTGCAGAGCTTTAGGGAAATGACACGCTCTGCAGAACTGATGAACTGTGTGAAGATGGCTGGTGAGAAGATCAAGCCCTTATCCCCAACTGGAGAACTATCACTTCAGCTTGTGCTTCTGGGGCTGTCTTAACCCTCTCCTCTCTCAGATCTGATCTTCCCCTCCTCCTGCTGCGATACCGAGCAGCTTGAAGAGTTTTCAAATGAATCCTGTCCGATTGATACCTTCTTATCTACCTTGCTTTGCTTTGGAGATAACACGGGGGGCACTTTGTATTGCGTTAGAAATTGCAGAATTCTTTCCATTAGGAGAAAAGAAATAGAGAGAGACTTTTTCACTTACAGTGAAATTCCCCCCATACACCACAGACTTTGAATAACTACACGTAGGACCTGATCAACAGAAACACCATTAACTGGGAAAGGATGCTGGGCTCTAAATCAGGCTTAAAAGGAGAGAGGCAGTGCAGACTGTGCTCACCAAGTTCTAGATTTCTCCATCCTACAAGGATTTTCACCTCCACTGTCTCTGTATAAGATATTGTTCTAGCAAGCAACAGGAAATATCAGCACTACCACCACAAAATACAGGAGCCCACTTTCCTTTGAACTGAGCTCATAATTGCTGGGCACAACAACATGCCGTGTTACCCGCCCGAGGTTCACCTGCCGTTCAACAGGTTGAATACTTCAGCCTCAGTTCCCGAAAGTCGCTGTAAGCCTGCTGCATTCCCGCATCCAACACGCCCAGTTTGGTTATGGACACACTAGAAACGTCCTGCGGGGAGAAAAAGGAAAAGCAAACCCACCCCAACACCCCCCTCAAGCCCAAACCACCAGACATCTGGATAATTTTCCTGGAAAAACATTTCTCCCACATCTGTGCTACACCTCCCTAAAGCTTCTATCCTGGCTCTTCCTATCACGCGAACTGTTGGGTATTTAAATTTCAGCCTGTGTGACAATACTACTGGGTATATCCTGTACTTAAATCATTTACTTGTCTTTCTTATTGACACTTTCTCAAATGCAATCCCATCACACAAGTGCTTCAGTGACATGTTGAAAACATAACAGACTCCCTAGCGGACACCGGTCATTTTAACGTTGTGAACAGCTCGTCACACCTTTCATCCTCCTTCCAACCTGCTGCATTTGCTATTTCTACTGTATAAATTGGGGTGACCACAGAATGACAATAATCTCACATTGCATCTCACAAATGCACCACATTTCATCCCACTGGATTCCTAAGTGATTTACAGATTTCACATGAGTCACTGCATCATTTCTGTGACAGAACATCGGCTGAACCAACGCTCATACCACATGAAGCTATCACCATTTGAAATTGCAGGATAGGTTTCAGAAAGAAACAATGTGAATAATCGCGTCAGAAAAATATACTGCTCCAAATGCCCCTGAAGAAAACGGATTGGATTTTTTTAAAATCCCAACTGCTAAGAACAGTTTATGATTCATGCTCAAGCAAATCATGTTCTGGGCATCAGACAAGGAGGACAAAGCATTTGAGATGTCAAGAGGTAAAGGCAGATAATGAAATATATATACAAAGGGCCAAAGCACTTGTGTGTGTCCAATTTGTCTATATGTTCTGTCTATAGGTACATATACACAGGCATTCAAACTTAATAATTTGATCAAAACTTTTATCATTTATCAAAACTTTACTATTTCAAAGGCCAAGCCTTCACAGCAGACCCTGCAAAATAAAGCTACTGTTTCACTACTACTCTAATTGATTAGCAAATAAAAAAAAACCCAAACAACTCTTCCTCAAGAAATTACCTCCACGAAAGCCACCAATTTACGCTGCCTGGATACACCGAAATTCTTACACTGTGCAGGGCAACCAATACGGACTATTACCAGCCTCAGAGATGAACATTCTACTTGAAATCCCAGCTCTTATCTGGGGAAAATGCTTGAAAGCAAAGCTCTGCAAATGCTTTTGAAAATCAAATTTAAGCGAGCATGTTGACTTCAGAACTTCTCAACAACAGCAGCACTGGAAAAGCAGACCAGAATCATCCTGTGCTCTTGGGTTGCTACTACTGTGCCTCACCCAAAAGGTGACCTGTACCAAAGTAAGAAAGACGTCTCCTCACATAAAACCACTCACCGTGTAAACAGAGGCAGTCACTTGCCTGAACATTAAGAAATTACAATTAACGTCACACATCATTTTCCTGAAGTTTTAGAAAGAACTACCTGAAACCTAGTTCCGAGTTAAGCCAACAAACTCAAATCACGTTGGCTTACGACAGAAGAACTTGTAAACTGCCCTGGGGGAGGGGAACTGCGGTGTTACACGCATGTCATCAGCGTGGTGGAAGTCAGCAGCCTTTAATGCACTTCAGATTTCCTCAGCCATCTCAATGTGCTGGCTTCATGAATGTTGGAACACTCAGATATTTTTTGAGTCCCTCATTTCAACTTCTATGGCCAGCCAAAACAGGAAGAGTAATGAATGGCGACACTGCCCTTAAGAGGACCAAAGTTATTAGCCTAATGCATTGGGAGGAATGATGCATTAAGACATTAAGAATCAAAACAATCACATTAATGCTTGACAGCATAACCAGGAAACAAAAGATGAGAGCTGTAACACAAACCATATGGCTTAATAACTAATCTCTCATTTAAGCATCATTATTAAAACACCTCCTAAATGTTTGGGCCTTAACAGAACATCTTAGCATCATTACTTTACATATTTATTCTTTTATTCTCTCCTCCTCCGCTCTTCTCTCTACTCCTTCCCTCTCTAAAGGTGGGTTTGTTTGTTTTTTTTTCTGAAAAGATCTTCAAACTGCTTCTCCTTTCATGAAGTCCAAATCCTGCGTCAACCCAATTAAGCCTACACAGCCATAATAAATGAGGGTTGTCAGTTAGTCTCACTTGAGACACAAACTGTAGCTAATATTACTCAATATGCAGATGTTTTCTGTCTCTTTCCGTTGGAAAAAAAAAAAGTATTATTCAAATGGATTAATGATAAATTGCTATTAATATGAAGAGGATATGCTACAGAATGACACAAGGTTGCAGAAATGTCAAGTGGAGAAGGTGTGCATGAACAATGAAGTCCTCTTAACATGCTGATGTGTTTCAATAATTTATATATTGTTGTGTTGCTGGACCACACCAGCTCTCCCCTTACAAAAAAAGAAAACAAGGAAAAAAAAAGTAGGTTCCATAAAAATGTCAGGCCCTTATACAGGTGCTCCAGGAGAGTCTCAGCTTGTAGATGATGCTCAAACAGATACCAGCTGGGATCTGTCAGAGGGAGACTTTCCAGTAAGAATTGTTTGGCTCATTTTCAACTCTTCCAGAAGTTACTGGGAGTAACTTACAAATACTTTAAATTCCTGAAAATCAGATTACACCTGATTCTGGAAAGCAAAGTGGCTGGGAGTACAGACCCAGTGGCTGTAACTCACGATGACTTCAATGCAGTAAACACCTCAACACCAATTAAAAAAATTGTCTCAAATTTGATTTTTTTAAGATCATTAACCCAAATATTATCAACACCAATCTGAAGTATCAAACGTTACTTAAATGCCTCCAAAAAAATTAGCATTTCTTTTTCTCAGTCCTTGAAATAGTCTTTCTGTGAATTTGTTTGAAAATTATTCTTTTATTTTATGCTGCTCTTCCTACAGCTTTCCCTATTTCTATTTATTTATTTCACAGATTGAAGCAGAGTGGTAATGGCAGAAAATTTGAGGCTGAATTTTAAGCATCTCAAAGCCTGGGAAAGCATTCAAATCTCGAGTCCAGGGCTTACCTTCAAAATGGAGAACTTCTGTTTCAACAGCCCATACAGAAAGAAACCACCAAAACGTAGGTCTGGGAAAGCACTTCAAGAAACTTTTTAATGTAGTATCTTTAAATTTAATTTGAATTGAAGAAATAGCTTTTTGGAGGAGCTGAAAGGAGCTAAGAGAAAGACGTATATACCATCTCGTTTTGCACTATGGCACTATTGGCCAAGGTTAGGGCTTAATGCATGTAATTCAGAGTCCTCCAAGTTTTCCAGAAAAAGAGAATCAAAAAGTACATTTAGAGTTTGCTTCCTCCTCAAGCACCAGCAGCTGCATTTTGTGCTTGAACAAACACAATTTCCTACCGAGCTGCTATATAAATGCTAGGGATTATGATCATTCTTTTCTTTGTTTTTTCCTCCCTCCCTTGCAGTTAAAGGTTTTTGCAGCGTAACTGCACATACTGATTTATTTACATTAGAGCCAACGTTAAACTGAAGACAGAATACTGTTTTCATTCAAGAACAGTTTGCTGGAAAGCATCCAGAGCTTGAAATTTTGATGATGGGTGGGTTTTTCCCCTTTGGTTTTTTTTCCCTGTTTTTTTCTGCTTTATTTTCAAAGCAACTTAATAGAGGTTGAAACAGTATAGTAAAATAAAAGTTTCAATAGAAAAGACCATGAAAAAAAAAACATACCCCCATATTTAACCAGCCTTAGCATGAAAGCAGATATGTTAAATGTTGAAATTCCAATTATATCTGCTGTTACACAAAGCAATAATATATTTTAACAAAAGCTTACTTCTACCAATCAAGACATTTTAAACGAGATTATAGTAACTACCTTGGGCTGATACTTATTACTGAATTAGATCTTCAGAACGACAGCAAGAGTTATCAGAGCTGCAGTAGATTCTGTCATCTCTGGATTAGATGTCAGGAGGGGCATGTAAAATCGACCAGCAATTTCTTCATTTATTGTTACTTTCCTCATACTATTCATTCTATTTATGATCTGCACATTTGTTACACTAAATGACCTGTCTTTCAATATTTTAGGCTTCTTTTGTCAATATGAATAAAGATATTTACCAAATAACAGCACAAGATATTATTTGAGGTTCTAAAACTGAGATGCTGTACATCTGATTTTGATCAGATATTTGATTGACTTACAATGGTATCAGTCGTAGCAGTTTCAGTAGTATAAATTCATTTCCTTCAGGCACAAGGACAAAGGGGGATAAAGTCCTATAGCAAATGAATTTGAAGGTTATCCACTGGATCGTGGACTTCTACACCACTTAGCGTCACCTGTGCTTTGGTGAAGCTTAACGAAACCAGATTCCTCACTCCTTTCTGCATTCATGCATGCAGAAAAGAAAGAATGAAAAGAAAAACACGGAGGAATTACGGTTCCAAACTGTATAAAATGTAGAGAAGTTTGGGTTATTTTATTTAATTTTTTATTCACTCATTTTGCATCCTCCGCTTGGAAAGAGTTGGCTAAGTATGTCAGTTTCCTGCCTTAATTGGAGTCTCTGTCTACTGAGATCTACAGTAAGTAATAAATAGATTCTCACCTACCTACTTTCTGAAGCTATTCAAAGCCCACCTGGGCTACTGATGTTCTTGCTTACAATGGAGAATAGAGAAGGAGCTGAAGGATTTGACACTGCCTGAAACAGACACTTAATAAATAGTGTTCTCTTGAAATGATTAAAACCAGCTGGCCTCAGTGAAGCAGTGTAGAATTTAACTTGGGAGAATGAAATAAAGATAAAGTCAGAATAAATTCATCTTCTGCTTCCCAGCCTTGCTTTCCTCATCCTGCTCCCTCCCCCCCAAGGCAGCAAACCTGTTTTTCATAACTGCAAAGAGAAAGGGGGTGGGGGGGAAATCTGAGAATTCGTACTAAAAGAGATCAGCCAAATTTCAACTGTTCCAAAAAACATGAAAACCATTTGAAAATCTTCTGTGTGTCCAAGAGACTAGTAATTCCCAACATTAGGCTGCTTAGGTTCAAAAATTGGGGGGGTGGGGGGGTGTAATTTAAACACAGGAACAAGATTTCCAGTGGTGAGCAATGATTTTCAGGGACCCAGACTGAAATACACTGAACCTCACCTGCCTTACTGATAACGGATTCCCTTTAAGATACATCAAACTGGACTGGATTCACCTACAGTGGAATTTGTCACTTTGGAAAAAAAATCTTTACCTCCTAGATTTTTCCATTAAAATAAAATCGTTCTTATTTTATTCCTAACAGAGTAACGGAGCATTTCAGAACCAGCGCACAAGGGAACCTCCATGCTCAAGTGCAGCCCAGCTGCCCCCGACAAGCAGTTTAAACCACGCGCAGCAACGGCGCGCAGCCCACTGAGCAGCTCGGAGCATCCCAGCCCAGTGGAAGTGCCGGGACAAACCAAGAGCGTAGAACACCATGAGCTAGCATGGAAGCTCACCAGCAGGACAGCTCCGGCCCCCACAGCCACGGAAAGGTTTAGAGGTTCTTCAATGACCACACGGCTGATGCTCTCCCGAGTCAAAGTGACACCCCTAAGCTTCCCACCCCCAGCCACGCTTGAGCAGCCAGCACCTGCTCAACAGATACTCTTTCTAGAGATGGAGTGAGCCGGTATGTAATGTAAACCCTGCTGCTCAACAGATACTCTTGGTACGTAACGTAAACGATGCTGCTCAACAGACACTCTTTCTAGAGATGGAGTGAGCCGGTATGTAATGTAAACCCTGCTGCTCAACAGATACTCTTGGTACGTAACGTAAACGATGCTGCTCAACAGATACTCTTTCTAGAGATGGAGTGAGCCGGTATGTAATGTAAACCCTGCTGCTCAACAGATACTCTTGGTACGTAACGTAAACGATGCTGCTCAACAGATACTCTTTCTAGAGATGGAGTGAGCCGGTACGTAACGTAAACCCTGCTGCTCAACAAATACTTTCCAGATGGAGTGACCTGGTACGTAACGTAAACAATGCTGCTCAACAGATACTCTCGGTACATAATGTAAACGCTGCTGCTCAACAGATATTCCTTCTAGAGATTAAGTGACCCGGTATGTAACGTAAACGCTGCTGCTCAACAGATACTCCTTCCAGATGGAGTGACCTGGTACGTAACGTAAACCCTGCTGCTCAGCAGATACTCCTTCTAGAGATGGACTGACCTGGTACGTAACGTAAACCCTGCTGGGAGACCAAGACTTCAGTGTTCTGCACGAGCTACCTTCTGTCGATAGACACAAGCACGGACATGGACCGCAAACACTCCAGCTCCTGCTTGCCTGCCATCTTCTACCCCCCATACTCACCTCTTCAACGTACAACATCAGCCGCCCCACTAATGAAAAGCTGACCACAGCTGGACCTGAGGAAATCAGTGCAGGCAGCGCAACAAGAATAAACCAAACCTAAATGGTTTTTTTTTTTCCATGCAGGTTTACAGGAACCTTCTTAATCAGGAGCTAAACTGGTATTTCAGAGGTGATAGATCTATCTATCTATCAGATCTTGATATATAACCAGATATATATCAAGCAAAATCTGAGGAACACACCTAAAAGCTATTGAACAATTAAAGAAATTCACTGAGCTGCAGCCTGAAGGATTTTCTGTACGTGAAGTTTCTGTCCAAGACCAAGAGGCAGCAAGTTGTTTTTCAGCCAGAATAGAGAAAAAAAGAAAAACAATATTCTTACAAGTTGCAGTGCTCTAGAAGCTCATTTGTCATGCAACACATGATAACTGACTTGAAGAAATGCAGGCACTGGCTAAAAAAAAAGAAAAAAAAAATCATTAATTTTTGAGCTTGTGTCCAGAGGTCATAAGCCTGAGGTTGAAAGGTAGTGGAAGAACATTAACACGCACAAACGGGGAGGGAAAGATTCTGATCTTACTCACAGCTATATAAAGCTGGAATAATTCCTCTGATAATTTAGCTATGTAATATACTTTACATGGATCTCTTTATGAAAGTTGTTTCAAAACAAATTTCAGAAGTTGCAGGCCTCAGCTAGGACTTCTGACAGCAACACCTTGAAAACGTCTCATTCACAGGACACTGGAATTTTTATTTTTATTTTTTTTCCCTGAAACACAAGTGAAAATTATGCACCTAAGCCTACAGCTGAAAGAAGCAGATCTGGAATAGAAATTCCTACTAGTTTGAGAGGGGGAAATGATTGTTTTCGTTATTTTTAAAGGAAGTTTCATTTGCAGTTAAGTCTATCTTAATTAACGTTGCAGTACATTAATAGGCTAGTAACAAACCCAAAACTGAGTTTTTGCAATGATTTTTGCATTGAAGTCTCCCTTTAAAAAAGACTTTAGTACCTGACCTGTTTGCAGCTGAGGTTTAAATTTTGACAAAATTGCTTCTTCTAAACAGAAGACACTTCCACCCAAAATTCCCTACCCCCCCCAACTGCAGTCAATGTGCAGCATAGTGTCCCGTTACTGCGAGAGTACCTTCCACTACATAACTCCTCTTTCTGTCTTAAAAAGGCATTTTGGTTTGAAAATCTGTGCTTCAAAATTGCAGTCACGTAGGGACCCAAGTATCACTGATTTCCAGTACACTACAGTTTTCCAACAGACATCAAAATCAGCACTACCTGAAACTCTTTACTAGCATTCCTACCTATTTTACAAGCCTAGTCATTAGTCACTTTTTTACATGGAAAAGCTATGCTAGCATAAGCCAATGGATGGCTCTTAATAATTACACTAACGTAAATCTCCCCATGGAATCTGTTCTTCCCGTATGACTCTTTTATGGACCTTCCAGGAGTGTACACGCAAAGAAATTGCACCTGTCTAGTTGTAGCGGTAAAAATCTACTAAAGGAAAAGATTCATTTTTAATTAAGTCAAATCGTATAAATTTACTCGTGTGGAGAGGATAAGTATGAGAAAAGTACATCAATAACGTACTACCACATCCTCTTTTAAAGGAGATTGTAACATAAACCTGGAATGTCCATAGAAGTGGATTAGACAAGGAGTCCAGCAGTTTATTTGGAAATGCCTACAAAAAAGTGGAACCTAGACATCATTAAAAGACGTGTAAAAGTGGCGCTTAGGGACACGGTTTGGCAGTGCTGTGTTATTGGTTGGATTCGATGGTCTTAAAGGTCTTTTCCGACCTAAATGTCTCTATGATTTAAGATTTTGCATGTTATCAGTCAGCATTTCTGTACAGGAATGGAACTTTCCAGTTATTTCTCCTGTCCCCACTTTTCCCACTCACAAACTCCACGGTGAGGATGCTCAGCAACAGCAAGACAAACCAAACGGTGCCAATGCATGCTCAGAGCAAAAGCAGCGATTTAAGGGAAGACAGATCTTTAAGCCAGGCCAATGTGTTAGGGATAGCCTGATGCACCCCCACAAAAAAGCTGGAAAGCATTTCCACAATCTTAAGCAGCCCGATGAAACGATAAACCTATGGAATATCATTTATGGCTGCATTACACACTGCCCCACCGATCTTCCTTCCTCTGCCTATCCCAACCCTGCTTTTGCCCGGATAATGCTTTCCCAGGTATTCCAACATTATTTGTTTGATCCAAAGACAATAGTATATGGAAAAGAAAGAGCAGAGATTATCCCCTCTGTTTTTCACAGTCATAAACAGGAAGTTTTATAATCTGATGTATTATCCTACTTTGATAAGAGCAAGTATGTGCATTTTCCCCTTTTCTTTCTAGAAACACAAGTTTATCTCCCAGAATGCTGCATTTTATACAGCCTAATAAAAAGTTGGGGTTGTTTTCTTTTTTTAATACAAAGGTAAGATATTTTTCTGAAAATAAAGTGTCTCTTTAGCTACCCTGCCTGCTGTTTTTTGGCAAGCCCTGTGTGTGTCAGAATTACATGGTAAGCATGACTTAAAACCAGAAAACTCAGAAAACGGCACGTTTATTTGGACAAAGGGCCCCACTTAGCTCCTTTAGCCCTATCTCCCCCATTAAGCAGGGCTGTTATCTAAAAAGAACAAACCACCAATACTAATTTTTACTGCAACCATCAGGGTTTAGACTTCCAGTTGCATTCATTTTATTAGGAACTGGGTGATCAAATTCCTTGGTCAGCATGGGACATTCTGAAAGCAACATTTTCACTGAATTATAATGAGAATAAAAATCCCAGTTGGTGAAAGTAAAATACTTGTAAAGAACATGTCACCTCCTCAGCTGCAGTGGTTGGTCGAAACGGTCTTTAAAAGTTCGTTTCCGCAGCCCGTTAACAAAACGACACCTTCAGCACACGATTCACAGAAGTCTGTGTTGGTGCTCAAGTCTACAGTTCACCTTCTGCCAACCACCTGCTACAGTGGTTTCTTTTCACAAGAACTCTCTGATTATTAGGCTCGTTAGTCTAGGGGCAAATTTATGACCCAGGGCCTTCATTATGCACCCTTGTTCATCAAGTTTCAATTTTTAAAGTTAAAGAACTGAAGACTAGGATCAGGTCCTAAACATTTACTGTTTTTCATTTCATTTGAACGAAGCAATGCTCAGCTCTGGCAAAAATCTCTTTCTTCTATAGATTTTAAAGCAGCGTGTAGGACAGAGATCCTGTCCCTATGCCACAGACAGGGAAAAGGAGACAGTGCTGCGCAGCGACCCGTCCGAAGCCATAGAGGAATCTTGCATAAAAGAAGGAGTTGATCCTGACAGATCCACATTCTACTTCTCTCCACCGGCTCAGGCAGAATCCAACAGTGTTTAAAGTCTTTGGAATATCGTAAATACACAGCTGAAATGGTGGTGACACGGCATTAAGAACTAACCAAGCACTGAGAGATCGCATCCTTGTCCTGAAAAACAAAGTTCCAAACGAAAGGGGGAAACAGAGGCAGATAAAACAGGGGGTGGGGAGGGGGGGAGAACTGGTCAACAGGAGACAGGGAACAGAGATGAGCCCCCTCTCTCCACTGCTTCAACAAAAGGAACCCAGTCTCGGGCCCACCTGACTCACTAAAGGGCAAGTCAAGAAGAAAGAAGGGGAAAAAAGCAACCTAGAAAAGTCTCTGAAACAACAGACAGTTCAACAAACCCCACCAAAGCTGCCTCTGAAGGAGAGCCATGAGAGAGCCCTCTGCAGCGCCGGTGCGAGCAGCAGAGCAGACCTCCCACGCCGGGCGCGTCGCAGCGCCGCCGCGCGCTCCGCAAGGCCATCAGGAGGCTGCAAATCACCCTGCCAGTGCCCAGCCCAACGGGAGTAAACGCCCCGACATGCCATTACCGGTATGAAATTAGAACACGAGCCGTGATTTATGGAGGCTGGATGATGCCATGTCGCTCACTCACTGTAAATCGATTAGGAGACAGCAAGGTCCTATTACAGAGATGTCATATTCATGCAGTATTTATTGCCTGATCTCACACGAGCACGCAGAGACCGTTAATTGGGATCAGCCTTCCCAGGGACAAGAAGCCCCCCGTGCAATGGAGTTACCACAGGCCCGGAATAGGGGGATGGGACACATGGAAGAGGTGCACACCGAGGTGGGACCTACAGACAGGAGGACTTGGGTAAGACAAAACACTTTAGATCATCAGTAATTAGCGACAAGGTTCTCATTGCCTTCAGTAGGCTTTGAATCAGGACGAGTGGGTAGATAGCTGGCAGTTCCCCAGAGCCAAAAACCTGAAATAGTCACTGTAAGGTGGATTCACAGCAGGGGTAGTACATCTCTGCTTGTGGGGAGAAGCATTTCAAACCCTCCCGCATTTCCCATGTGTTCTACCTATTTACCGACGTGCGCGAGGACCAAGACGAGCTGAGCCGCACAGGGCTTTTCATCTTCAAAGAATTTTGCAAACCCGCATGTCTTTGCCACTGCTACAGAAGGATAATTACCGTAAAGCAGACAGCATGGATTTGTTTAAGTGAGAGAAGATTCTCAGTCTAATTTTAGGGATTTGAACAGAAGGCGACACTCCAGCTGGGAGAAGATTTCCACCGAAAAGAATTTTTTAATGAAAACCAGAGGGTGAGGGGGGAGTTTCACAACATTATTTCCCTCCTTTTCCTAACCTGCTCAGTGAAATACACATGGGACACTCATTGGTAACAGCCATTATCACTGAGGGAACTGTGATGGTCCCTGCAAAGGCTGTCAGCAGCATCTGATCCAGAGACCTGCTGGAACAAATAGAGATCCCTTCCAAGGAGTTTACAAGGAATCTCCGTACAACGAGACAGAAGACACTTTGCAAGTTGTTTACATGAGTGGATGAACATGGTGGCCTCAAAGAAGGGGATTATTTGGGATACGGAACACGATCTTAGCACCTCAGCAGTTCCCTTCGTACCTGTGAGTAGCCCAGCACGGTGCAGCTGGGAGTTGCCGTTGCCTTAACCTGAGGTGAAAATAAAAGGTCCTCAACCGGCTGAAATATGTATCCTTCCCCTCCTCCAAAGAAACAATACAAAGCAAATCTACCTGAGATTTCTGGCAGGGGTTTGGTTTTGTTTGGTTTTCTTTTTTTAAGGGAAGGCAGATATTTGGCAGGAATTTTCACTTCCGCAAAAATGCCATTTTCTGAGAAAAAGACTTAAAAAGCAGGGTGGTTTTGATCAACCTTTAGCTCTAATTCACCTACCCCACAAATAATGAGAAATTTCCTCCCTCTAAGGACAACAAAAAAGGCTAGGCAGGACATTTATTCATTTTAAATCACAAAAGTCAGATCTCTCTGGAACACACATTTAAACTACAAAAAGAAAAAAAAAAACAAGAAAGAAATCAGTGGTTTGCAAAATATTTCAAAACTCAGCGTTACTCTTAGAATCGATCTTCTAGGAATAACTAGTAGGAAGTGCACAGAGGAAAGGCTGGGCAGAATTCTCCCCCTGCCTTTTATGCGTACTGCAGCAACACCCCCCACATGCGCTCTGTTCTCCCTCTCCTTGGAATGCACATTGAGAAGAAACGAGACAACGGACCTGGGGCTAATGTCCCCTGGTGCCCATCCAGCTCTGTTCCAACTCAAAAAAAAAAAAAAAAAGAAGAATTTGAGTTGCTCAAGAAACCCAAACGAGTATTTATAACTTCCTGACAGACTGGATTGTACGAAGCTTTCAGATGACTGTAAAGTCTGCCTTCCCTCCTTTCTCTCCCTCTCTCCTTCTAGACGATAAAACTTGTAACTCTTCAGGGACAGCCATTTCTCCCCCAGCTCCAGAATCAATGCCTGGTATCTGAAGACACTCCTCACTTCTAACACCACCTTGTTGTCAGCATCTCGAGCTGTCAAACCCCTCTCCCCCCCTCCCGTGGCCAGCTCAAGGCTCTGTTCCATCAGCGCGTGTTTCTCCAGCAGCCCTGATTTAGAAGATAAGGCAAGGCATGAGAGGAAAGCCTTCCAAGTGGTAGGTTTAAGTGATAGAATGAGCATGAATCCTGGCAAAAGCTATGGTGGGACTGCCAAGAAATTCTATATGATGCAGGTGCAAATAGTTTTTTTAATTCAGACTCATTAAAAGATGTATTTTGCAAAACGAATTAAATTAAAACATCTGGGAACTAGGAGAAAAGGGTTGAGAGGCAGAGGGCTATGCATGTGCCTACGTACACACATACAATTACTTTGTTTCCCGTGAAAAAGTGGGTTTGAAGGCCCCGGACTTCATCAGGATCCATAATTGTGGGAAAGTAACCTGAAGATGCCAAACAACAGGAAATTACCAGAAGAATCTGTCAGCACAATCAGCTGCTATTTTCATTGTTCTTTGGCAAATTTATACACAGTCGGGAACACCTGGGCTGGCACGCAGCCCGGGTTTGACTAATTGCCAGGGGAGAGGAGCAGTCATTTGTCTTCAGTGGGGTTTCCTACGCTCGCTCCTCAAAACATGTGGTTTCACTTTTCCCCTCTCTCTGCAGGAAATGGCAGGACAGTGAAACGCAGAATAAATGAGTTCGATTCCAAGAGGTTGCCTCCTCAGAGGCCACTCCAAAAATAACTGTCTTGTGAGAGGCTGTTAATAACCAAGATTCCATATACTGTCTTCAGCAAACAACATTTCAAAGGCACAGTGTTCCTTTTCTCCCCAGACCCTATGTACACTGAAAACATTGTGGGGGGAAGAAAAGGAAGGGAGGAAGGGAAGGAAGAACCTCGGCAGCTGAGAGCCCTGTATATTTTTGTGGGGAATTCACACTCTGCTCAAACTGCCTTGCAAAATCCACCGCGCTTCAAGGAAGTTGCTCGGATGCTCCTGCAGGGCTGAGCAAAACACTGCTGTGTTTTCCCAACATTATTCCGGGACGAGCAAGTAAGTATTTGTGAAACAGCTCTGTCAAACTCCGTGGGCATTTGCTGAGGCATCCCCCTTAATTCTGTGTTCAGGATGTCTCTCTCTCACGCCTCTCCACACTCGGAGAGCTTGGCATACCTGATCTCAGCGGGATTGCGACAATTTACAACAGACAATTGTTTCTTCCCAAGAAATTCAGGCCCAACACCAGTTCCCCGCACGGCGTTAGTCTTTTGATCACACAAAGGAACAAGGGATATTCTAAGGTTTGTAAAAGCAAGGCCATAGCCTACACACATTGCATTTCAAGGATCCGTTTCTAACTCTCTAACTATTTGAAACAGGTAGTTGGTGCATGTGTCTTATATTAAAAACCAAGTCCCTTTCCAAATGCAAGTTTTGAAACAGATTTTAAAGCTCTGTGACAGACAACAGAAGAGTCCCAGCAATCACCTGCATTATAGCTTTATCTCTGCCGAGACGTTGTTTTTGACATTGTAAGACTGCACTTTAAAAGATCACCTCTTTACAAGAACCACCTGTCTAAAGCGACAGCTTTTTCCTTTAACCTCAGAACATATTTTTAAGGTTAACATACCACTAAAAAAAAAAAAAAAAAAAAAAAATTGCCCCCTCCTCCCATTACCACTGATTCTTAGCAAATCCAGGCTACGATGTCCCCTCCGTGTAGCAAAAGCATGTTTTATGTATTTCTCTTTTACACCTGGGGTACTTTCTAATTTAAATTGCATAGTATTTTACCATTTTGGATGGTGTTATGTCACAGCAGCAGCATGTTTTATATTGAACTGTATATCCGCATTTGGTGTATTTTCACCTGCATCTTGTCCAAATCCTACAATGATTTAGCATCTTGGCACTCTGACAGCAAAGAATCACTCAAAAAACCCCCAACAACCCAACCCCAACCCCTAAAAAAACATTTAAAACATACAGCAGATGATCATTATGTTGGGTGAAGGAGCTAAGGGAACATTTGGGTTTCATTTGGTTTCAGTTGCAGACTCCTTAGCAGGGTAGAACTAAACTGTAATTCTAAACTGACCCACCTTTTCTTTCCTTTCCTCAACAAAAGGTGAAAAATGTGATGGAACATTTTACAATATGCAGCACATCGGTTATACTGCAGCACTGATAGAGTTCAGACTTGGCTTATTTTCCCTAGGACTGAGATGTTTTGACATGTTTATTTGTTTAATTTGTTTATTTTGACTAGCTCTGATTGTAATTGGCAGCAATGAGCAGAATTAACATTAGACAGTGTCTTAGACTTGTCGATTACAATAATGCAAAAGGCCTGTGAAGACAAATTCTCCAAAGAAGTGACAATAGCTGGAGTTTGGGGCAGCTGCATCGTGGCTTTGCTAACGCACAGAGGACAAGTGACAAAACAGCACTGGAATGACACGCTTCCCACTGATTTCAAGGACACAGGATCGGACCCTTACACAGTTGAAAATACCTCTACTAAAATCATTACATTTCTTATTAGTTACTCAGAAAGCAACAATCTAACCGTTACTGATACAAGTGGAATATCCTCTAATTCATCAGAATCTCTGCATGAGTATTACAGCATATGCAATGTGCATTTACCTTTAGAGGCAAGGTCCGCTTGCCCTCGTTGGAGTGCAATTGATATTTTTTTTGCTATTGACAGTAAAGAAAGGGCTCATCATCTTTCAGAACCAGACCCTTCATTTGTTCTATGGAGTTGATTCCTGTCAGGCAATTAAGACTATCATTGCCTTCACTTTGCTAAGACCTTCATCAGCACTGTTACTTCCTTGGGCTAGAACCATGTCTTTTAGAGTACCAGACTTTCCTGGGTTAGTCTTGGGGTTTTTGTTCTTAATTGTAGTCACTGAAATGTAACAAGGAAGGAGGGAGGAATCCGTTCAAGACAGGCACTGTAAAGCATTTTTTTCAAGCCACAGTAATCCAAATGTTTTGCTTCAGTTTTAAACAGCATGTATTTAAACTGACAAAAACAAGAATATTTTCTGAGCTGCTGCATCCTTCACACAGGCTACTCTGCCATGATATTGCAGCCCATATGTTCCACAATATCACACTTCTCAGCGCTACCTAGGTAAATGATAATGCTAACAAATCCCCTTCTGTGCATGTAGACAATACAGCATGTGGGTGATAAATCTGGACCCAATTGACAGAGTTTACTTTCCATATCTTAAGGTGCTCTGCATAGGTGAAGACACCGTATCCCCTGTTTCCCCCCTGCTCGCTACCCCAAAACACTGTTTCAGGCCTCAAGTCATGGCCACATATTGGCATTAGAAGATATTCGAATCAAAACGCTGTCAGAACACTGCACTGCTACATCATCGAGCAACTAAAGTATTCCATGAACTACTGAACCTTAAACAACCATCCTTAACCTCTACCAGTTAAAGACCAAGACCAGATATTCAATCCAGACCTTTCCCATGATTCCAAATAAAACCGCACAGGCTCCAGCTGCAAAACCCAGACTCTAACGCACATTTCCAAGAGCCTGATTCTGAGTCCAAACATCTTTACGGTGCAATAGGTATTCAGGCCAAATGGCAATTTCTTCCTTCTTCTCAGAAGGAACATTCAGATCTGAGGTCGTCAGAGATAAACTTATGATACTTCACCTGCAAATCCCAGAGAACTATAAAAGGGGAGGGAGGGAAAAGGAAATAAACCCAGTTTTTCAAGACAAGTATCTGAGGCATAAAGGAAGAAGACATGATGTCAAGCGTAAGGAAGGACCATAGAATTCAACTGTATGTTTCTTAGTGTTTATTAGTTTTTCTTTCCCTAGAAATAGACATGACCACCAGGCAAGCTTACTGAAGCCTTGTGGTAATACAAAACCTAGTGGTGAATATAAATATAAAGGACAACCACTAGCCAAGTAACCTGGATGTTTAAATACGAAGACGACAATCCATGTCCCCAAAATGTGGCAATTGCATGGACAAGATAAAGCACATGAAAGCTTTAAGCAAGTGGCCACATTACATCTGTGTTCTCCATATTAAACAGAGGTAGCTTTTCTGCAAAACCTCTCCGAGCAAAGCAAGTCATCTACATACTCCACTGCTAATTATCCAGGAAAAGCAAAGATGCTGCTTTACTCATATTTTCAACAAAATATTTTCGCAGTGTGCAGCATGTCACATTATTATGTGTGAGACCATATGTGTGGCAGTGCAGGGGGCCAAGTTAAGGTTCTCACGTTCACACCAAGTGCTACAGAGAGTTCCCCACACCGAGAGGGTTTGCTTGTGATACCTTTGCTCACTTGCTTTGTACTTTTTAATTATTTTAAAGTTATTTGAACATGTGTCCCCTCCACCAAGCCCTATTTTCAGTGTTGAGGTCTCTCCAGCAATTGTTTAAAACACCAACAACACCTGGAACTGCACTAAAGCAAAGCGCGTGGTTGTGCTCATTTTTGCTGACTTACTCTCGCAGTCAGTGCAATGGCAGTTGCAGCAGGAGGCAACAGACCAGAATACAACCAAAAAGTAGAATCAAAGCACGTTAGACTTAAAAACTAAACCCTGAAAAAATACCAAGAATTTCTTCTCATACTAACAGGACAAAAAAAATCAGGCCCTACTGAGGAAATGTCCTTCTTTTTTTCTTTTTCTTTTTTTTTTTCTTTTTTTTTTCTCCCCAATGGAATGGTATTCATTTGGAGTAGAAGAAATAAAATGTAACTAATTCTTATCACAATTTTTGTCTATTTTTTGCGATATTCACATTTTTCTTGCAGAAATGTTTGCGCCTGATATGCCTGTTAGATTTTAGACACAAAATATACTTCACTGAAAAAAAGAGAAAAAAACCCAAAAAACTTTTTTGTATAAACCACCGACTTAAAAGGAATTTAATTAATGAGTAGTTCTCAGGGCAGTTTTTTTGCACTGGGGGCAGTTTCACCGTAATAGTGAAATAGAATACTTTAATTATTAAGTCAATATTGCACCATTTGTGCTGCACTGGTACTATCACTGCATTTATCAACCACGAAAGGAGTTTCTCCTCTCTTGGAGCAGAATGCCTTCACGGAGTGCACAGATTACAAACACAGCCTGAATGCAGCAAGAAGAACTTGAGAGCCAAAACCGTTCTTAAACAAAACAGACAAAAAGCAACCCTCAAACTCTAACAAATAAACACACTGCAGAATTTGGAGACGAGTAGCGTGAAATAATTCATTCTGGAAAATTATTTGCCTAGCTCTGCTATTTGCCCAGCAGCACACTGTCAATGCTTACATAGTAAAGAAATCTAACTGGCTTTATACAAGATGGAAATCTTACTTTCTTGATGTCACAGAACATGTTGGGGTATAGTGGTTAATAGTGAATAGCGTCACAATGAAAAACTGTGGCAGGTAGGTTTCTTATTCAGTAATTATCACTAGTTCATATAACTGGAAGGTAAACTATATTAGAAAACAAGACAGGATTATACCCTCAATGTCATACCTAATGCACATTACTAGAACCCCAACAAAAGAACATGTAGATTTATGTTAAGATCATGCTCACTCAAAGTTAATGTAACTATACAGTTTCAGACTCTATAGTTACCACAAACCTAAGTACAAACACCGCACGGACAGTGTAACTGTGATGGTGGAACCCATCTGTTAAGAGCCCTAAAGGCACAGTATTTTTCTTCAGGCATAGAGGAGGTAGCTTCACTTACTCAGCTTGTGAATAGAACTCTATTTTTTTCTGGAAGCACCATACCTAAGGCAGAAAAGCCCAGAACACCATGCCCACCCATTCCCAGATCGCCAGCGAGAGCTCTGTAGAGATGAACATTGAAACAGACGTGCCACCCACACAGCTCTGGACTGAGCCCTACCAAAGCAGCTCCTACACAAGCACAGCCACCTCTGCACACTATGAGACTGAAAACACGTCTGAAGATTCTCAGTGCCTCACACATCAGTTGCCTGACATAAAGAGATCTGCCTGATTTGAAGGCTGCCTTCTTTCCTCGTTTTGGATATTAAGCCTTTTTAAGGGTCTCTGATTCAGTACCTGTAATCAAGGGTTATTGTTGGTGACACCTATGGTCTCTGGCTAGAGTATAACCATCGCTTCTGTAAGACTTGAGAGTCCCTCACAAAATCTCTCACTGCTACAGTCCCCCAAGCTGGACAGATTTAATCAGGCTATTGACATTCTGATATCAAGACGATTCATGTATTAGCAGATAGACGGTTAAGACCAACCACTATGTGGGCCAAACCCTCCACAGCTAGCTCATCTGACAGTCAGTAAGACTTTTCTGCATAAGGTGAGCAGGTTTTGGCCTCGTGGTGAAGAACAAGATCACCAGCTGTGTGCATTCAGTTTAAATATTCAGCCCATCTTTCAGCGAAGATTTATTTGTCATGTCCCTTGGCACTTTCTAGTCTAATTATTGAAGGCTATACATCCCCCCACCATCCACCCCAGAGCCTATTGTTTTTAAAGCGATACCATACAGCTCAATCTAAAGAAAGACGAATCACAAGATCATCTCAGTTGCAAATGATTGTGGAAACAGGTAAAGTTTTCTGTTTCTAGCCTGCACTTCTGTAGATCAGGGGATAAGAGACAATGGCCTCAGGCCTACACAGAAGATGTGTCGCACAGACAGCTTTTGCTCTCTAGCGGACAGTGCTGAAGTCCACCTGAAGACAAAATTGGGAATACCCTGTTGGCTCTTGTGACAGAACAGCTTGGAAGACGTACGTTCCTTCCAGGGTACTGGCAGGAAAGGTCTTTCCCACATTGCTCATCCTTTTGATTCTCAAATATACATTGTGGTATTTTGCGACTCCACAGCATCTTTCAGCAAATTATGCTTTTAAACTCCCTTCACATATGACCTTCTAAAAAGCCAAGCAAACAAACAAGCAAAAACCCCAGCATATGCTTGTATAGTAGCATATCTTACTCATATAGCAACATTATGGTCCAAGATTCTACAGATTTTTCACAAGAATGAGTCATGAGCATCCCCATTTTACAGGTGGGAAGTTGAGGCTGGGAAAAGAGACAGGTGAGCGGACAGACATCCCCCAAGGTTACATCTTAAACTGCTGATGAGTTGGAAATGCATCCTTTTCCCTCAACACATGAAACGACAGTCCTTTCCAAACAATTCTACATGTGCAAAGGGGATAAAATATCTATAAGAAAATTTGTTCTACTGGTGAGCTTCCCAGGGGAGTTTGAATGACAGAGCGTACAACACCTTGACAGTGTCTATTTAAACAAAGGAAGCGCAGTGTACATGCCTCAGACATTTCTCCATAGAGTTCAAGGCAGCAAAGGTCACCGTATACTATACCTTTAAATAAAAGTAACCAGGATAAAGGGGAGAAACCTAAACTAGAGACTGCCAGCTGTGGGAAGAGAGGGCTCTGTGGGTAGCTGTCTGTTGCCATCTCGTGGACAAGAAAATATATTCCAAAATCAGAGCAGCAAGTCGGGGTCCAGAATCCCCCTTCTCAAGAAAATTCACTCTCTTTCCTTTTGGATCACCTCTGAACTCCTGTTCCGCTGTCTTCTCAGCTGCTTGTTGTTTTCTTTTAAAGCAAAGAGAATTTGTTCTTGTTGACTGAGAAATCCAGTGAAAGAACAGTTTGGATCAAATCTAGGAGTAACTTTAATTAGCTTGGAAGACAGGCTGAGAGGAGGAAGAGGGAGGGATGAAAGAGAAGAGGAAAGCAGATGAAACTCTTGCACCAAATGGCAAACAAAGGGTTTGCTTTGCAATTTCATGGATCAAGCAGTGGTCAAGGGTTGAAAACCCTTACTGAAAAATCTTAAGTGGCACTAAATTAACATACACTGGAAAGCGGGCTAAAAGTTTTCTTTTGTCATTAACAGTTGTGATTCAAGTTACCTCCTGGCTCTTCCTCTCCTGTTACAGTTTACCCAGGGCAGAAATTGTTTAGTGTAATTTATGCAATGCCAAGCCATGGGACTCTGTTGACTAATTCTGTAAAATAGGAGCTTTTTTATGCCTGGCAGCCCTTTTCAAGTCACCAGTTCACAAGAGCAAACAGCAAGAGAGGGAAGCGGGAACTCTGCCTGTAGGAGTTGTTATTCCTAAGCCTACCCTTTGAGATTTATGCATATTGGCTTAGATCACAAGATCAGACCAGCTCAGCAGTCTGCCAGTAAAAACAGCTAATACATTTACATCACCTGCCATATAACCCAGAAAAAGTCTTCCTGCCTCAGTTTCCCCACAGCAGAAATTGCAAATAATACCTTGACCTTAATTTATTAAAGCCTTTCAACCTGGTAAGTGTAGAGTTCTTCTAAAAGTTTACTATTATTAACATGCTATCTTTTGTAAAGATCCTTTAAGCTTTGGTGCCAACACGAGGTCAGGAAGATGATAATATCAATGATAGTATCCACATTAGAAAAATAAGGAACGAGGAAGATACAAGGAAGATGCCACAACACAGGCACTGACTGAGAGACTCATTTACATTTAGGCAGGAGTCCCCAAAGAAGGGACCCCCCAAAGCCAGAGACCACTTTTGACCACTTGGGCCCACCACACAGAAACCCAGCTGCAATGGGTATCTTTTCACGTGCGTGCAAGGGAGAACAAGGAGATTATCCAAGTTAACATCAAATCAAGCTGGTAGCCGTACGTGGTACACCTCTAAGCAGAAATTTTAACTCTCTATCAAAAACAGGAGGGCCAACATAGTTCCATGCCCCAGTCTGGAACATCACCATATGGACTGCAATAATATACCGTAGCGTGGTCTTCACTGGCTGGGAATATCTGCCCCCATTTCTCTATGCTCAGAACTCCTAAGTCTTACCTGGCAGTACTAATTAGGGCTTGCTCATACGGTTTATTTGGTACTTCTAAAGCACTTCTGGCATAAAAATGGGGGAGGTCCTTCCTAAGGGCATCACTACCCTCAACTGACATGCTGGGAGCATTACACAATGCAATATAATTTGAAGAAAAATCTTCATTGGAGATGACCAGACCACCACTACTACCTATTAGCCAAATATGGAACACCCACGGATCTCCGAGAATAAGCACACTGAAGTCTAGCACTGTTTGTCCTTTAATTTAGTTAACTGACGTTCTTTTTAATGTCCAATGGACAGTATTTAAGGAGCGGGGAAAATGTTTCCCCATTACATTATGCCCCCAGGCAACGGAGATGATAATTTTCTACCCTACTAGGAAGGGCACCACACCATTAAATTGTGACAAATTAGTTTTGGGTTATGTGCTTTACTAGTCCCACATGGTAACTAAAACTTCTACATTATCTGACTGCAAAGCAAATCAGAAACGGTTCTGAGCCTACAGCGTGACAGACTCTGAGAACAGAGATTGCTCCTCGCTCACTGCTGAACCAAAACGAAGCCTCAAAATGGCTTAGACAAGAACATCCTTGCTTACCTTAGTGCCTTACTCTGCAAATACGCCGTCAGGCTCAAAGGGAGTACTCGCCAAAGAACATGCTATTCAGCAGAATCTGGGTTTTGTTCACCTTCCGTTCCTACCTGGCCTTTTAACCAGCTGAAAGCACCTGAAAAAGCCTGGTTCAACAGATAAAACACCAGAGCAGAAGTCTATGGGACTGTGTTCTTCTCTTGGCTTTGCTGTATGAGCTTAAAAAAGAAATACAACATACTTTGTGGTTTCGATGTCCTTCAGAACATTTCTTGAGGTGTTAAACCGTCTGGGGAGGAAATGCCTCTTACGGTACGTGCAAAACAACACTTTTCTTCTTCAAATGCAGACTCCTCACGAGGCAGTGAACTACCCCGAAGAAGCCAACCGCAGAACTTGGGATGGAAACGTGGCCCTGTACTACAGCAGAATGTGTCCCATGGAGAAACCTGGGCTAACAGCTCCGATGACCTTGCTGTGGTAACCTGGATAAATAACCCAAGTCTTCATTCATACCCCTTTGCCTTTCAGCTGGTACTATGTGTGACAAGCCAGGCTCTAACTTCTGGAAAGGGATACTGACCTCAGATCTAGCTCTTGCTTTTACTGTAGAGATCTCCAAATATTCACAGAGCAGCTGTTGCACCAACACAGTGTTCAGCTATGTCCAGATAAACTGGCACCGGTTGTGGATTACCCTAATACCTAAGATTAGACAGTTTGAAAAGGGAATTACCACTGCTATTTCAACTTAAAATCATCGGTCCCAATCCTTACTTTGCAAGAATGGAGTGGATTCCTGGCACTCTTATTTCCAGGTGATTGAAGTGTCCAGGAACATTTTCAGCTGGTAAATCAGCAAGGTTTTCACTGTTCCCCTAGAGCTCAGGTGTTCTGTTACCCTCAGTCTAAGCTGATACAGGAGTAGGAACCCAGCTGCACAGCATCTCGAGGGAATGGACCAGCGAAGTAAAATATCCTGAGGGAAATGTTTTTTGGTGACCCTAGCGAGTTCCTCGTTGATGATGCATTCGATATATGTACATACAGGGGTCAAACGCACAACTGGATCCATCAGCGTCAAACGAAATACCCCTCTCTAATCAGGTAGCTCCATTTACACCACGGCAGGATATAAACCTCAACCCTCTCACCCAGATTTTGAACACACCAACCAGCAGTCCAGCCACCAGTTGACTTCCCACGTGCTGGGAAGTACAAGAAATCTAATAAATAAACTACCGTGGCAAGATCTCCAATTCCATTTCTGCAGATGTCCTGATAAATATCCAAACATTTAGGCAGTTCTCCAAATTCACGCTGAATTACAAACCTTCTCAAGATCTGCTCCACTTTATTCTGCAGAATTCCATCAAATTTGGACGCTTAGGTATTTAAGACTTTTTTGAAAAGTGCAGAGTGAGTGAAAGGAAGGGAGAACAAAAAGTTAGCAACCCACCCTGCCATATTTATTCTGGTCTGCATCATTTAAAAAAATGAGCACTAAAAGACTGAGTGGAGCTCACCCGATGTTTTATAATGTACTGTAATTTCTCAGGAAAACGCTTTGTGAAAAGTAAGCAATATATCCTAGTGTATAAGTATGTAACCATAGTTTCCCCCACCATGCAAAACATCTGTGACCTTGCACAGAGGTCATCACTGCAGTAGTGTTTCTCTTTACTTTTAAAGAAATGTCAGGCCATTTTTTATACAAGACTTATGACAGGGTGCTGTTTATTGTATCACAAAGCCACTATAACTCCAGCACAAGGAAACTGCTATTATTTGGAGAGTATATATCTTCCTGACTAGCAGTAAAGATGAAAATAAGAAGGGTAGTTTTCAGAGAGTAAAAGTTAGAGTCTCCCTTAATGACACCAGCATCTTCTCCATGACTGAAAACTGAACCATTACTGGACTGCTCCATCTGATTAAGGCTCAGATTTTGTGCTGGGGTTTTCTATTAGGTCACACAGGGTTTATGCTCATCTTCCACTGAAAATGGTGCCAAATTCTTAAGGTTTTGAGGTCTCTCACATGAACATACAATCAGTTTAGCCACTGGACTTAAAAAATTTCAGCTCCCTTCAGCAGAGGTGTGCTTCCCTCCCCACACCACTTTACGCAGAACCAGATTTTTTGTTTCACATGGAAAGTGTTGGAGAAAATGTCAAGGACAATTTGGGGCCAAACAAAAAATCATTTCCAGTCACCTCTATTTCCTTTTTACCTTTATCATGGAAAATTGCTTGTGGCTTTTTCTGGTAGCTCTGTTCAGTCCTGAACGAGTACACTGTGGGGGCACCAGGCTGTGCAGGCTGCATCTTTTAAATCAGAAGTCTAACTGAGATACTAACTAGTTGTGTTCATTGAAGGTCCCTCGGTACTTTTCGCAAGACTAACCTCTGTATCCTGGCCAAATTCCAGCTCAAGTAATTACAATCTACTTTCCCAAACATCCCTCTTCTTTCCCTGCAGCACTTTCAATTGCATATGAAATTATTCTATTATCTAATTATAATAGTGCCCACAGACTGCTGTCGAGCTTGGGGATTCTGTGTGGTGCTAGGGAGAGCACAGATGCCCGCAGAGCCCCCTGGCTTCCCAGCAGCATCCTGTGCCAGTGCTGAGACCCGCGACTTCCTCGCTGTGGCTCTGAAATGCTGGACCGAAGAACAGGGTTCAATTTGAAATTCAATACAGTAAATCAGGATTAGAAAGAGAAGCAAAAGAAAGAAATACGTAAGCTTGACAAAGAAAGCAAAAAAGGGACAGGTCCTGCTGGTGGTGTTTTAGGCTGACTGTGTGCTATTTCATCAGTAGCACCCCCCACAGTAGATGAAAACAAAGCTGCCCAGCGGACATCTATGCTGCTTAACAAAAAGCACCGTAGAGGAACGTCCCAGCAAGCAGCACACCTGCTGGAAGAGCCACCCAAAGTGCCATCGTGTACCAGGTCTGAACTGTAAGTTGAGCGCCCACACTGGCTGTAACTCAACAGATACGTTGCTTCTGATTGAGCCGTGATTGCACGGTGTGATCGGCACCCCACACACTTCGGGCAGCTGGGGTTACCATGCCTTCCACAAGCAGACAGGGGCTCACTCTGCTTACGCTTCAAACAGACCATATGCCAAGCGCTGCTAATACAGGTCCAAGTTCAAGCTAAGAAGTGTTGCCAAGAGGCAGGATGTTATCAGATTGGTCTTAACACCATGTGAATGCAACTACATGCCTAGGTGCTTCACTGAATTATGAAGCCTTTGATTTCTGGAATGAAGGGGGAGGTGGATTGGAAGGAATCACCTTTCCTCGTTAAGTATTTGCACAAGCAAACAGTAGGGGAATGACTAGACTTTTTAGGAACTCCATTCCCATTTAAGCAGCCAGATTTTAAAAACCAAGCAAACACAAATGGAAAAATGCAGAAGTCTGAAATACCTTTCTCAGCATATTCAATTAAGTCAACTGCTCACAAATATTACACAGCTTAAATTCAGAGAGATGACATTTAGAGGACAGCAAGTTTTTTTCCTGATCATTTTGGGAGATCATCTTTGAGATGTTTAACACAGAACTGACCACAGAACAGCCATTCACCACAAAGTGCATCCTAGCGTGCACCAATATGAACAGCAGAGTAGAAGAAAGTGATCAGAGAAATCCTGTCAGCTTTTTTGAAATGTTTGTTTGTGGTTCATTGTCATTAATTGGAAAAAAAATATTTGTAGTTCTT
The DNA here is from genome assembly GCF_023634085.1 of Falco cherrug. NCBI lineage: Eukaryota > Metazoa > Chordata > Aves > Falconiformes > Falconidae > Falco > Falco cherrug. Next base: position 4,330,912 of record NC_073714.1, on the reverse strand, counting down.
TGGGGAGAAGAATCATTTGTTCACATTTTTTCTCCTATACATCATAAGTCATATTTATGTAATAGCTATGAAGACATTTCAGTTTAGATTGTTGATGCCTTTGTACCTTTAAGCATAGGTTTTGAAGTGTGTTTCCTTATAATGCTATAATTTAACTTCAACATTTTTAAATGAAAATGGCAGCAGGATGCAGCCAGCATATGCTATGTAGTCCACAGAGGGCAATTATTAATTTCCCAGTGGATACCTTTTCTTATGGTGACTGGCAGTGGGGTTTTTTGTTTGCTTTTTTATATTATTATTACTCAGGCCTTTTAAATAAAACATTGCTAGATGTCTGTATCTCAATACACCTGCTGTGCCAGTGATTACACTGTGTTTAATGGCATGTCTATCTTGGGAGAGCATAGCCGAGTGTAAGAGGGGACTGGAAAGGACAATAAAACAGCTGTTGAATTTGTACATCCCTACATTCCAGTTGAGGAGCTGTCACCAACCTGCTAGGGCCTGGCACGGGCCTTGGTAGTATCTGAGCTCCAGCCCTGGTTCTGACACTAACTTAGCTGCAGTCTTGCTCAAACCTGTAATTATCAGGCAGGCTTGTAGCTGAACGCTGAAACGGTGCAGGAAAGAAACAAACACAAAGTTTTCCAGCAGTGGCTTGTACTGACCAAATTTTTCTTCTGCTGAAGATAATAACGGACATGAGAACGATGAAACTCCAGTAATAATAGCACCATCCGTACTAACAGGAATGTTTCAACAATGCGCTTACAAAATACACCTTGAAGATCATCCCTAAAAATGTGAATCATCAGTACAGACCAAACCCAATGTACAAATTTCACACCTGAGCAAAGACCCTGACAATTTGTCAACTTGGACTAGGGAAAGACATGCGCAATGGTAAAGCAAATACACAACTAACTGCAGGTCTACATGAATGGAACTAACTACGCTTTAGCCCAAGCTTGACATTTCGATTTTGTTCCTTACCTCAAAAAGTGTGGAGATGAATTCCTTTGCTTTTCCCAAACGTAAACTGTCCAGTCCTCTGTAGCTAGATACTCAGCAGATAGCAGCGGGGTAAAAATATCACGCAGATAGTACCAAGATCCATGCTTTAATAAAAAACCAACCAAACAATCAATCAAAAACAAACAAACAAAAAAAACCAACCCACAAACAAACAACAAAAACACCCACTAAGCTGAATTTAAATGAAGAGCGAACAGGGCAATGACTCTACAAAACCAAACCACTATCACCCAAAGTGCTACCCCAGTCTGTGCATTTCTAATGGCTTCTCATCTGCAGGCAACAGAAAAATGCCACAATTCTGCTTTTTTTCTAGGACGAAGCCTCAACTCTGCAGCAAGATCCACACAGGTGGATTCTTGTATCTGTTTAGAGCCCCATTAATTTTGTGAGACAAAAGAAACCACTTTGGCAGATTCACCCAGAACTTTTTTCTTATAAAGATGCTCTTGAAAAAAGAGTAATTCCAAAAGCAGGTCCAAGTTCAAACCCAGCATGCCAATACAGTGATAAATAAAAAAAAACAGGGAAGTTTCACAGACTACTGAACATATGTCATCAGAGCTGAGAGATAAGTTACATGTTACAGATACCAGCCAAAGAATTGGCAGGAATAAAGACTTGATTCTTATAATACTTGGACAACTCTTTATTAAAAAAAAAAAAAAGTATTCCATTAACTGCATCACTTCTAAATGGCCTCGTATCGTACTTGAGGCTGAAGTAGTTACTGAAGAAAGATCAAGGGTTAAGCTGCACACCGCACAACAGCACAAGACTTTAAAAGAAATAATAAAAAAAAGCTTCATCCAATTTTTTTTCCAAATTAAATCAAGAACATTCATAATTAGTTTTTACACCGGAGACATCTAGTGGGAAATGAAAGAACTGAAAGAGCCATAAGCTGCCTTCGCCCTTTCATTAATATTTGCTCCCAAATGCAGGTCAAATAAATCTAACTCACAGTTTGAAATGAGTAGCTTTAAAACTGATGTATTACTTTCTGCTCGGATTTATGCCACCCATTTTGGATAATTACTCCCAATGCTTTTTCCCTATTGTATTCAAAGCTTCTTCATAAGAACGAAACGAAGTTGGGTTCCTTGAGATCTCTTCTGCTTTTAATAACTTTTCATTCCCCTCCACCCCTCCCCATCCTCAAAGATTACTTCCACCTTTGCAATTTAAGGCAACTGGATTTGTGCTGGCAGACACCTTGCACTCATTTATGTATGTGTTTTGTTCCCTGCTGTGATAAATTGCACTGTCCAGGCACACAGTAAAAGACCATCCTGCCCTGCATCCAAGGCCCTGATCCTGTGAAAATGTACCCATGTGCTTGAGTTTATACACTGAATAAATTTACCAAAGCACACGTGTAAGCCCTGTTCTCACAAGATTTATGCACATCAATAGGGTTACGCATAGTGCATAAAGTTAAGCACGTGTTTAAGTCATTACGAGACTAGGAACGAAACACACAAAGGGTGGGAGGGAAAATAGATGGACAGAAAGGTGACTTAATTTGCCCTACGTCATGGTAGTCACGTCCACATGGCACAATGCAACATGTGTCCAGGGATACCTAAACTAGTCCTACAAACCTTGCTGTTACAGGAAGAAGCTCAGTCCCACCAGCAAGCCACCCTGGCTCAGGCCAGCAGACCTACTAGGCAGAAGGGCTAATTAGCCTGAGCAAAGCATCACGCCAACACAGCTCTACAGCTTTTAGAAGCTGAGCTAAAAGCTAAAACACGTACCAGTGCACAGCATCGCATTGTACTTTTTTAAAGAGTTTCCAGACAAAGCCAGTAGGGACAGAACTATGTCTTCAGCACTGCTTCTTAGCATTTTCTTTTTTGGCTGTTTTGCTACCTCAATGCAGTCGGGGGGAAGAAGCCGTTTTGCTGAAACCCACAGCAGAAGCGTGTCATGCCTCAGTGCAATGCCAGAAAATGAACCAAAGGGAACTACCTTCCATCTCCATGCAAAACATTTTGACATGAGAGAGAAACAAAGGGAAGAAGGGGACAACTGTAAGGAAACACAACACAACATTGCACCTTACTCAGGGTGTGGTGCTGCAAACGAGACAAGAAAATGTGACCTCGTGAGCTCTCTAGGCCCATGTAGAAGAGCCAGGATACCCACAGAAGTCCTCCCCTACAGATCTGGGAGCACCACTGAGGCCTTCGAAGCTGATCCATTAGAGACATCCAAGTTTCCACTTCATTACAAATCCACATGGGAAATCAAACCTTCTCTGCTGTCTCTCCTTTGGTATCTGTAGGCTTTTAGAGATTTCATCTATATCGTTACAGCAACGTAGTTAAATCACCTTCTTGTTGTCTGTAAAAGAGCAAAAGGAGAAGCCTGGGTTTGGTAGCATAAGACCTGGGAAAATCGGGGGTAACGTTATTTTCGCTGTGTGCTGCTGGGTTTGGAGAAAGCTGAATTCAGGCAACCGTTTTGCCTTTCCATCCCCTCCTCCACCTTTTGTGCTGCACATCACCAGCTGCAAGAGGGGTCTATCCCTTCAGATTTAAGACACCTGGCTTCTGCATTTGCAGAGAAGTAAGAACAGGTACATGCTACCTGCTCTATACGGGCTGTATTTGGGGTTAACAATTGTGTGACATCGGATCAGCTTAGTGCTTAACCTTCTGTGTCATTATTTTCACTTCATAGATACACATAATTGCTCAGTTACGACAATTCTTTTGCAAAAAGTGGTTCTCCATAAGATGTCTATCTGTTTGCCTCCCTCCCCCTCAAAATACCAGGTACCCAGGTGTCTTAAATCTGAAGTGATAGACCCCTCTTGCAGCTGGTGATGTGCAGCACAAAAGGTGGAGGAGGGGATGGAAAGGCAAAACGGTTGCCTGAATTCAGCTTTCTCCAAACCCAGCAGCACACAGCGAAAATAACGTTACCCGATTTTCCCAGGTCTTATGCTACCAAACCCAGGCTTCTCCTTTTGCTCTTTTACAGACAACATGCACCACAGATGCAAAAATATACTCTCTAAGGCCTGCAAACCTCAAATTCATGTTTGAAATTCATTCAAAGCCCCATGTCACGATCGGCTTACATCTTTGCTGACCAAACACCCCGATACCCTGCTGTCCTAACAGCACACAGACTGAAACGAGACCTCAGATTGGAATTTAGGGAGAATCTGGAAGCAGACTTGGTGGCTTGCTCTGGAAGGAGACAGTTTCTAGCAGAGGAGCCTGTGAACCCAAGGGGAGTTAAACCAGGACCGCGACTGGAGGAAGCCCAGGTACTACCCCCATGGCTTATAATGGCTGGGGACAGTGTTTAAGAGCATTTTGCACAGGAGTTTTTTCACTGCACGACCAGCAAAACTTCATAGCTCCCCTAGAACCTTCCAAGAAGGAAATAAGCTCAGGCAGCCTGGTGAAACCAAACGAAAGGGTAACCCTACTATCAGTGCTGGGGTCCATTTTTTAGTCTCCAGGAGAGTTACCTCAAGAAAAAGATTTGACAAAGAGACCAAGAGTTCAGACAGCTCCTAGCCCCCACTGAGCAGAACGGTTCTGGGGAAGAAGACAAGCATTACCACTGTGATCGAAACCCACGGCTTTCTTCACACACAAAGCAACGCCGCATCCCATTCTCCAAGCACCAAGCAGGATCTGCTCCGAGCCAGCTCCGGGGTGACACTTTGTCCCCCATACAGCCCCCCCACCCCGCCCCCAACAGCAAGCTCACAGCTCCTCCCCTGCTTTCAGGTATCAAAACTATATTCATTAGGTCACAAAGTGGGGGAAAAGGTAAATATAAAAAGTAATTTGAGGGGAAAATCCTCTCAGAGAACTTACCCTCTGCAAAACGCAGCGTCACCAGAGCCAGCACCGAGGAGGAGACTGCAATTAGGGATGATGGAAGGCACCTGAGCCCAGGCTGCTCCACAGGTGACTCATCAGTCCCCCCGCACCTGCCCCGTCTGGAATGCCCCTCCTTGGGGAAAGGGAGGGTGGCTGTGAAAAGCACTCCCAAGGCCACAAAATTCAAGCAGAAAAAAGGAGAAAATGAAAACATAGTACTTTGCTTTCTGAATTTTAGCGTATCTGGACTTATAGCCACCTCTGTTGTGAGAAGGGAAGGTAAAAACTTACGAATTTTTTGGATCTGCTTTGCATTCATCACAGACATTTAATCATTAGTTTATTGATTTCTATGCATGTTTATACATTTCTCTGCGCACATGGCTCTTTGACTTTGCTAAATCTATCTGGAAGGGACAGGCCAGCAGGTCCCAACATTCTTTTTCTCTATGCAAAGTAACTGCTAAATCTTTTAAGAAGCTTTTGTCTACAGAGATGCAGTGTTTTGAGGTGTGGCTTTCATGCAGCACATCACAGAGGAAGTGCACACCCCTGGCAATCATGAAAGTTTGATTTCCAGACTTGTTTATTTCTTTGCTTCCCTTCAGCACATTCAGTAACTAATTGTGAAGGGAAAACTTGTCCTCTCCCAGAATTAGAGGCTCCAGGTTATTTGAAACACTAATAAGGACAAGACCAAAAAAAAAAAAAAAATCAAAATCACATTTGCTTACTTCTCTGGAGTGATTAACTGAAGTCTTGCCAGCTAAAAGAAAAAAAACCACCTAAAAAGTAAGAAGAGGCTACACGGAGGGGAGGATAAGAGCATACACTTTATTCAGGCAGGCAGACTTGTTCCACCTGCTGAAGAGAGGAAATGAAATTAATTCCTCTGTTTTGTTTCTTCCCCCTTTATAACAGAGCTAATGTCTTGTATTCCCTGTCCCCACCTGCTGGTAGCAAAGAATTACCCATTTTCTAGGCTGGATCGTAGAAGAAAATTGATATGTAGAACATCGAAGAAAAGTTTGAAATGGAAAACCAAGTGGTATGGTGATGGGATGAAGGGGGAAATCCGAGAAAGACAGAGAGATATTAAGCACTTTGCTGAAGTGCAGCTTTGGCTGGAGCAGGTAAGATGCATGTGGCACTTGGGCTTAATCGTGACTCAAACTGGCCATTTTCCACAGGCCAGTGTGACTTGCAGCTGCCCTGAATGAAAGCAGGAAATTGCATTTTTGCTATTTATAAACTGTGAGAGTGAAATAACATGAATACTGTATGCCTCTCCCGATCCCCATCTGTGGGGTTTTAAGTATCTTATAAGCCCCAATAGATTGTGCTTCTCAGATCTTATAAGGGCATTCTCATCATACCGACCCATAACCCGGTTCAGCGTAACTGCACCATTGTCTTCCGTTATGTTAATTTGGATAAATTACCTTTTGGGTTATAGCTCCTGTACAGCTCAAGCTAAAGCAGGGTTGTTTTTTTTTATTTCAAGGAGTAGGAGCCAGTGCTTTTGGAACAAGATGGCTCTTCTATTTGCACTGACTTTGTCACCACATGGCTTCTTGAATGACAGTCACAACACCCTAACAGGGCTACAAGCTTGTTTACAGGACTTATTTTCTCCTGGACTTGTTCACGCTTTGTACCTTCAGGTATATCAAAACCACAACGTAAGAACAAAGTCTACAGTCTCAGGCGAAGTCAGCCTAACGCAGCAAGGATTATCTCTAAATCAACCCAGTTTGTATGTAGTCTAATGCAAAAACGTATTGGGGGAAAAAAAAAAAAAAAAAGATCTACCTGCCACTGCAACATAAATGTTGCAGCAACAGAAAGGAATGGGTCTGCCTCCACTGTAAACGTGGGGTTACTCCACCAGCTAAAGATTACCAACAAAAATCACTTCATGCTGCAAACAAACATTAAACTCGGGCTGGCTTTACAGTAACATGTATACTAACAGATCCTACGCCTTGCAAAGAGGTAGCTCAAGTTGCAAGCAAGACCCTTTATTCTGTAGCATTTCTGTTCATTGCAATTTCTCAGATGAGTCACCTATGAGAGTTTACAACGAAGTACTAACTTACCCAAGTGAGTTGTTCAAACAGATTACGGCTTGTAAAATTTCCCCAAGTAGAGCACTGTTAACTAGAGACTCTGGTGCTGCGCTACTTACCAGATGGGAAAAAAAAATTTAGTTTCTACTAGATATTGTGAAGTTCAGCTTTGCAGGGCAGGGAAATTCCCACAGGGACAGGAAAAGCTACAGCTGATGAGCACATCCATAAAAATAATAAAAAAGGCACTGATGATTGTACCAAGATAACGACAGGAAATAAAAAGATTTCAAGCACTGAACACTCCAGTATATTTAATCAAAATGCTTCTCCAAAGAGGCCTCCTGACTGAAAACTTGCGTTCTGGAGCTTCTGAGCTGGGATCCCTCCCGTCACTGTCATAGTGGGTAATCAGCTCTATAACCTATGTAAGTCTCAAGTCCTTCCACATCAGATACTTCTTCCTTGTCTACAGGAGGCTTATTAAGACTCTCATCTACAAAGCAATTGGAAAAGGGACAAAGCAGTTTCAGAGAACTGCCAAGTAGCACTGTGTTTCACAACACTTTACGGTGAGATCCTACAAACCGTGCAAATGTACTTTGCAAAGCGAGTGAGGAGACTGCTATCGCTTAAAGAGGTTGCAAACTAAACTGAAACTTTTCATAAATGGAGCAAAACGGGAGAAAGGGATGAAGGAAAGGAGTTGCAAAAAGACAATGTTTCATGGCACAGAAAGTGCAATCAGAACTCCCTATCAGCTGTGTAGCTGAAAACACAGCCCCGAGAGTGTCAGCTGATCCAGCCACCATGAAGTCCTTCCCCAGAACTCACCCACAAGCAAAAGCCCAGCACCTGACTTCTGTCCTTTTCATTCTGAAGAAATTCTCGTAAGAGAAGCCTAAAGGTTAGCAGAAGAGACCCAGAAAACTTTCATCCCAGGACCCTCAAACGCTGCCTGACGGAACAATGCAGAGGGCCATCGGGCTGTAGTGGAGCATGCTTGATGCACCTTTAAACGGGTTAGATCAAATTAAGAGTCCAAAAAGAAATCATTACCTCCCTTCACTTAAACATCTTTCTTAATAAAGTATCCCAGGATTGAATTTCAGGCCCAGTGTTTTCAGGGATATACGGGTTATTTCCAAGCCGAGCTATTACCAGTGAATGCGGTGACATTAATATGAGTAAATGCAGGAAAAAGGATGAAATAAAACATATCCTATTGAAGGAAATGAGAGCTCCTTAAGAAAGAAAAACACACATAGGAAAGACGTGGGCATATCAGGATACAAATGGGACACTGGGGAGTGCCGGATTCCACAAGCATGATGTTATTGAAGTGTTTGATACCAGAGTAAGCACCTGCAGATATGAATTACATCCTTGTTCAGACCACTAACATCGGAGTACTGACATCTCAGGAAGTGCTTATGTTATATTTCAAATCCCACTGCCAACTGCATAAATATCAAATAAATCAATCATAGATATAAAAGACATTATCTTAAGGACTTCAAAAAGCTGAACAAGCCACCTCTCTTCTAAAAGTAGTACCACCCTTAAATCATTTGGGCTTTTTCTGTCCATTGCACCTGAACAGCAATAACATTAATGTTGTTGACCATCACACATTAAAAGCTTCACCTCTGTATACAGAGATAGAATAGGGATAGAAATAGTTTAAACCAGTAATCGCTCAGTAATCAGGCCAAAGGTTTTGCACACTGTAAACAGACTTTCCACTGCCTTCAGGAGGTGGCCATCTCATTTTACGCATGTAGAAACCGAGGCATCAAACTATGAAAGGACTTGTGCAATATCAAGAGAGCTCTAGAATGTCAGGAGCAAAACAAACTCAGGACTAGGAGTCCTTGAAATGTTCATTAGACCATGCAATCCTTATTCTCAGTGCATTTTGAGAAGCTATTGCTGACCACAACAGAGGTTGCAATCTAGAAATGAAGCGGTTTTGCACTCAAAAGACATTTTGTCATCTGCACGTATCAGATAAAAAGACTATTAAAAATAGACTACAAACAGTTCACGTCATTTTAAAGGAATCTTGTGATTTAACTGAAAGCGTCTATTCTGTGTTGAAAAAATAAGGTCTTAAGTTTCTGCTACTTTTTAAATAATTTTTTAAATTAAAAGTTACAAATACCAAAACAAATACAATAAACCCCTACATTTTAATAAACTAAGATTTTACTAGCGTTATGGATTTTTGGATTTTGAGAACACTTTTCAATTTAAGAGTTTCCCTATAAGCTCTTATTAGGTTGTTATTCTTCCTTGCTTGCTACGGCAGTCTTAATTACTGTTGCTCCAAAACCAGCTACCATCCATCTTATTCAAGCAGGGACTATTTGGCCATACCGCTAAATCATCTGGTATAATCAGTTTTTAAAAGTTTGTTCTGCAATGAAAAAATGGCTGAGAAAGGAAGCAAAAGTAAATATATCTTTTTACATTTTGTTAACAGCAGCAGGAAGATTAAGTGGCCATTCTACCAAATATTCATACGAATTCAGAATTTTTAAGCAGAAGTGTATTAGGAGCCACATATTCTGGGAGACATTAAAAAAGAAAGATCTGCTGTAAGGGACAATTTTTCAATTGGAATGAGTTTGCGAATGAAAATACAAGTATCAGTAGACTCTAAGCTTCATGGCTGGTGATAATTTCTCTCAAACTCCTAAGAACACAGGTTCTCCAAACCCAGGTAATTTCCAAGAGGAAATATTTGCAGGACTACTGCTTTGCACAGAGCATACAGGGAGCGCCGGGAGAAGCTCTGGTCCAGCATCATAGCCTCATGCTGTGCAGGCGACGGAACTTTATTTTCAGAGAAGCACCACCATTAAAGGACACTAACATGACTTGTCACTTGCTCTGGAGCTGGTGTAAGTATTGCAGCCCAAACAGCCCATCTGCTGCGTTAGAGGCTTCAGGAGCACTGGGAATTGCCAGCATCAGAAGCCTACGCTGTTACCGACTTTGCTGCATTTGTTCAGTGGCAAAAATGAAACATCTAAATAGCTGGTCGCATCAGGCTTCTGGACAGCAGGTCCAAGTGCTGCTCTTAACAACCGAGCCTTTTTTCTCTACTGGAATAATACAGCACATCCGTGCTCTCACCTAGAACCTGCTGCAACCAACATGAGTATTTCCACTGATTCCAGTATGCTTCAGAACATGCTCTCTCTTCTTACAATCTTCCATTATCTATTATATGCTCTGTTATTGAATGATTTCATAACCTGAATGTAGCAATAATATGCAGTGTGTATTTAATATGATTACATAATTTAAATATGTTTTGGCACAAGTCTTTTACAATCTTGTGCCAATTTCCAGACACCAGTTTTGGTGCCAGTCTCTCAGCAGCTGGACCAGCTTAATGGTCTGTCTTGTTATGAACAGTTAAAAAGTCTGCCTATCATGTTTTTCCTTTAGAAAAACAACACTTTTTAGAAAGATTAGATATCAAATAGGAATAGAGAAAGCATATGTAAGGCTTGACCTTCTCTTCAGCCTCTTATGATTGTAGAGTATCAAATCCTTTGAGTGAGAAAAACAAATTTAATTAAGCTTTTGCTTGTTTTTGTTTTTCTAAGGAGAGACCGAAGGTGCCAAACAAAAGATTTGGGATACAAAGACTCTCTCTTTGCCCATCAAACAAATCTGGGGCAGTAGAACATGGTTTGCTCAAAATACCAGCAGAAACATGACTCAAGTATCACAGGAGGCTCCTTTCTAGTTCCGCTCCATGGTAAAATTCAAGTCACTCATGAAGCACCAAGTGTCCTGCCCTGGGGCATGTTTGTCCAGGAAGTTATTCTTCTGGGTTTTATTACACTGCTATGTATTTCCATTTTGTATTCTGTAAGGTAATGGTGTGAACCTAAAGATGAACAATTCAAAATGTTCCACATCAAACTTGCACGTGGAATATGCTTTTAGGTCCTTAACTGTCTGCAAAACAAAATGTAGACCTTTGCGAAATTGCAAGCTTATCAGCTTTCAAATAATAACTCTATACAGTAGAGCTGCCACATTAAAAAATAAAATAAAAACTGATGATGTGCACTAGTAAATTCAAGGAGTATATTTCTCCTTATTCTGAGATTTTCATTTGACATAGGAAGCCATATCAAGTGCCTCCATCACTGATGGGGAACCAGTCCGTATGCAACAGGAAACACGATCAGGCATTGTTCGTAGGGCTGCTGTCCCATTAATCCACCCAAATCCTTCTATCCCCTGGTCTTCCCAGAGGTTCCTCTCATTTTAATCCCCCAAAAAATCCTAAAATCAGCGTTTCCAAGGAAGCTTTCATAATTAAGATTTCATTAATAGTTTGCATTAAAAAAAAAAAAAACCAAAAAAAAAATCGTTATGCAGCATTGTCAAAAATGAGACATTCCATTTCCAGCGTTCAGTTCACAAGATACAATAAGAGCGGGGGAAAATGTAATGACAAAAACAAAAAAGGTTCAAGTTTCCTTAAAAAAGACTAACCACCACCCCCTCCCCTCTGTTCAGCTGCAGTAAGGTGAAAGGCTAAATGTGGACAGAATGGTAATATGTAAGCGGTTTCTAAGCTTTCTGGTGGGAATACTTAACAGCGTAAGTATGTTTCCCCTGGAGACCTTCTCCACCATTTGGTCCAATTTCTTACTCCAAGAACTGAACCAATTCATGATGTAATGCTCCAGGGAAAACATTCCTCTCGAAAAAGAGTATCTTCCTAGGGAGAAGTTTGAAGAAAACATCTTAATATTGTTTAAACAGCTTTTGGCACGGTCATACTAGTTGCACTGCATTCAATACTGAAAGCAGAAGACAGGCAGGCTAAAAATATGGAAACGGAAAATTTTTTAGGATTTAGTTTAAGACTTCTTCTCATCTACCACCCCAAGTCCCTAGCCCTTGCTGATCCTTAATGGAATGAGAAAAAAGACATTTTCAGAAGCAGAGATATTTTTTTTTTTGCTAATAAAAGGGGAACAATTTAAGGCTTTGGCTATTCTGTGTGTCAGTATGAAACCACATACTTAATTCTGCCTACTGCCTTATCATTTTCTTTAACTCTTACACAAAGGTGCCATTCCAAAGCACTTAACACCACAGATCTGGCTGCAACTAAGGCTCTTTGTGGCTCTATTAAGAGGCGCTATGCCAAGCGTTAGAAAAAGTTCCTGGCAGCAATGCTTTAATTTGCTTAACTTGCAGTATCTTGCGTATGCATACATTCTCTGTGCTACCAACTGCTTTGCTTCCCTTTTTGGATCATCATCCTGTGAACCAAGCTGTCGTTTCTGTGACTGGCAAGAGTCAGGCGTTGGCGTGTTAAGCAAGAGGAGAAAGCATTGGGAAGACAGACGTGAGATAAGCAAGGCAGATCAGAAGGCAGCACGCTCCAAACGGAACAGCGATGCAGGAAAACTCAGCAAGGTACAATAGACCTTTATCTATCATGAGAAGCAAGCAGTGGGAGAGGTGCAAGAGACAAATGTAAAGTGAACGCTTGAGGCTTATATTCCATAGCTTGTATTATGTAATGCCTAGCATTAAGATAAGCTACATGCATATTACCTACCCCTTATGTAAGCCTTACAAAGCTTTCCTTACAAAACACACCATGGGTTCTTAAGATTATTTTTCTTCTTGAGAGGAAGAGTAAAATGACCTTTTTATTCATCATTAATATTTTTACCCACACAATTACTTTTTCCTCAATAGCACACACGAGGATACTCAACACACCCAAGTCAGTTCAAACGTGAATTCCCTTACAACCTTAATAGATTTGCATTAGTGAATATTATTTACTACCAAAACTCAGCATTACTGACCTTCTGAACATGAAACTAAGTGCATTTGTTTGTCCAAACATTTGCATGACATAGGCAGGTTATTTATGACAAGAGTGAAGCATGGCTTCAGAAGTATCTTCGGTATAACTCAGTTGATTTAATGGACGGTGATACCAGGTCCAGGTTTTTTCACCCTGATGTTACAAGTGATGTTACAAGGCTAATAAAAAAAAAAAAAAAAAAAAAAAGACAAAAAGCAAGAAAACTGAGTAACAACTTCATTCAAGGACAGCACAAACCCAAAACCAAACCACAGAGAGAACAAAAAGCCCCATTTTCTGATTTCTAGCTCGTTTAGTTTACTACGTCATTAGGGCTTTCAAGGAATGATCACTACTCGTTCTTGTAACTTCTCTTCAGACTTTGAGATACCTTGTTTGTAATCTTAAGTATTTAGTAATAATGATTTAAAAAATGAGGTTCTTTTATCTACTTACAAACATTAGGAGTTTTGCATATTATTTGTTCAAAGGGATTTTTGCTCCCAGGGTGGGATTATGAGAAGTAAAAGATTTGTTTGCAGGGTGGGGGCTGTCCAGGCATGGTGTCCGGCTTTGATAATTTACTTTTAGTCCTTCATTGTTACAATACTCCAAGGCCCCTGGCAATAGGTGACTAAATTAAAAGTTATTATTATTAATCATAAATATTGTTGTTCAGACTACAAAACATTTTGCACAACATGAAATCTCGGTTACAGAGTGCAAAGTCTTCACTGAACTGATTGGCAATGCTAAAAAACAGCAGTAAGCCTGCGCCATAAAGAGGTTATTTAAACTAAACTTTTGTGGAGTTGGAAGCCAGTCCATAGCAGGCTTCTGTCAAGAGGTTTTACTGCTAGTTTGCTGGGTCTTGTCTTTGCAGAATTTTCAGTTTCTGGGTAGACCCTAAACTTTTAAAGCCTTGAATCGCAACTATTTATCACCCATCAGGGAGCTACATAAAATGTATTTTCCTTCAGAATGACTATTCTCATAAAAAAATCTAATTTAAAAAAAAAAAAGACAATTAAGAATATTTTTTTTAAAATCCACAATATAGCCCAACTAACAGGGATTCTTAAGACTAAATACTATGAACCACAAAAATTAATGCCACCTGCAAGCTGTAAATATGCGTATTATTTAATTTTTTCCAAGTATTTACTTTGGCTGTTACATTCAGCTGAACAAGGCCTAAAAATTGTCAAACTAAATTCTTGTTTAAGAGTAGAGCTCTAACTACTGCCAGTTTGAGTGAAACACACATCCAGGTTTAGGGAATATGTTTTATTTATTTTGGCTGCAGCGCAGGGTAGAACATTTTCCATCCCATCCGAATGCAGTCAAAAAGGTTTTGAAATATTACACAATAAAAGCCATTCATTATATCTGTCTCCTCTCCCTTCCAAAAACAAAAATGGCTGACCAGTTCCAAATCTGTGCAGGGGGCAGGAAGATGGGAGTCAAGGGGTCACTGGAAATAACCCAAGACTAACACCAGGTTTTTCAGGTTTGAGTTAGGGAATATGTTCCATGCCCTCATTCCCAGCGCACACAGGTTTTTCTTCTTCCCCCTCCAAAGCTTGGTTAAAGTAGTTAATTGCTCTGTTATGCACAATTTACAGGACTTAGTTACAAAACTAATACATTAGCCTTCTTGTCTATAAGTCACAGGCACAACTTCATCTTTTCTACTGGGACACAGTGAAATTAGACCTTACCTTATTTCAAGTTAAAGCATTTTGATTTGCACTGTTTACCTCCTAATTTTAAAAATGGGCAATCTGAAAGAATACCTAACTACACTTTACAGTTTGTAGATTTATTTCCATTGCTTACCTACCTGTTAGCAGCTTGAAAACAAAATTTCTTTCACTGCCCACTCCTGTTCCTGTGTGCTTAAGCTATCCTTGGCATACTTCAACGGCACTTTTTTCCCCTCTCTCTCCATTTCCTTCTACATAGATCTAACAATGCTTTTCTGTTTGCTTCCTCGTGCATAGATCGGTTCATCACTAAAGTCTTTCAACGTCTAAGTGAACTGTAAGAGTGGCAGAGGATTCAGTGAGAAGGAGGAAGAGTAGAGCACAAACATTTTAGTGCATTTCCAAACAGCAACTAGACTAGCTGAACAGACAATAGTGACATTTATACACAACATTTGGTGTTTCAGTATCCCCTTCTGTTGCCCAATTAGAAGCAAGTAGAGATCTTTTTCTCTTATTTTTCAGCTTATTTTAGCTGAAGACTAGGTGAAACTTTATTTACAGCTGATTATTTCATAGAAAAAAAAAAAAAGGCACATATCCTTCTCATTATTTTCTTTCCCCTGCTTACCATGAGTGTCTGGTTGAGAAAACTATTTCTTCTGTCAATTCATATGTGAGAAAACTTGGTCATATTGCCTCCAGATTTATAACATACGTGACTCATAATTATGGCAAAATATTGGCATAAAATAATTCCTGAAAAACACTCACTTTCCTTTTAAAACTTCCTGAAAAATTCAAGTGTAAGTATTGTTATTCATTGTGTCTTCAGCTCACTAACGTTGAGCAAGTGTAAGTGAAGACCATTCCAACTGTGAAATACTCCTTACTGCTAGCTGCCAGATACTCAGCTGTCTGAAAATGTATCAAGACTGCACTTCATAGGATAGCTCAAAATGATATGTAATTACTCTTACTTATTAACGACATCATAATTACAGAGCAGCAAAATAATCAGTCTTTCTAGGACCCACCACTTGTCCTCTACATCAGTCAGAGCATGATAATTACATGGCAATCTGCTAAATGCAATTATTCGGCAATATACACTTAGTGCGAGCTATTACCGTACTTGAAGCCATTTAAAGCCTATACAATGCAGCACTTAACGTTAGTGAAGTACTTCTTTTAAAAGTACTTTGGTGCAAATAAAACTGCAGGTTGCATTAGCATGAGGAAGCTAACCTAATGTGACAGAACACCATTAAAATCTACTTCAGATAGCGCTGCAACTGACAGCTGAAAAGTAGAACCACAAACTCAAAATATCTCGACATCTGTCTGCACTTGCACACAATGTACCTTTATTTTAAGTCCTACACCCTGATGTGGCAGTGAAGATAACAGACTACTTCAGGAAGTTCTTCTGTCGATTGAATAGGGATAGTGAAGTTGCTGGTCATTCAAAGGTTAATGTTAACTCCGTTTTAGAAAAGCAAATCTGATAAATGGAACAGCATTGTTCACTCTGCTGTTCACACTCCCTGCATAACAGTCTGGCCACCAAGTTGTAGGTTACACTACTTCAGGAGTCTATAGAGATACTCCTCTGAGGAAAAGCAGCGAGTCACACGAGATCTGAACATTTAAAGTACTAAGACCATTTTGCTAGCCTTGCATGAAGAGCTCTGTCCCAAATTCCCCAGTTCCTTCCCATGCTAAAGGGCCCCAGTGTTAGCAATTCTCCAGCTCCCTATTCCATGACAGATTCTATCTCGGGTCTTAACTATTATGCAAGTCGCAAATCACCTCTTGCAACCCTAATCTCTAGTAATCAGAAAACACAGCCAGAAGAGACCTCAAGAGGCCATCTAGGCCCTATCCTTACCCCTAGGAAGGATCATATGTCATTCCTGACAGATATTTGTTTAATCTGTTCTTAAAAGCCTCCAGTGATGGAGATTCCACAACTTCCCAAGGCAATGTATTCCCATGCTCAACTATCTCTGCTGCTGGAACTTTTTCTTAATGTTTAACAGAGACATTTTTCTCTAATTTAAACACATTATTTCTTGTCCCATTCAGTACAGACATGGAGAATAGATTATTACCCCCACCCCCTTACAACAACCTTCTGTATAATTGAAGGCTTGTCTCCTCTCAAGTCCTCTCCACGTTAAGCCCTGTTAACTGCAACCTCTATTTCTCTGTAGGTTCCAACCTCACCCTCATGCAAGCCATGCAAACTGTCATCAAGCATCCACATATAATTCCTAACAACACTTCCCAACCAAACTGTGCCAGGAGGAAAATCCAAGCTGTTTCCTTCTCCCTACCCTTGTTCTTCTATTTTGGACTTGACTTATACTTCAGATCTGAAGTGCACTTAGCCTATCTGCTCAAGAAACCCCAAGGTTCTCTTCCAGTGCTGCTGTGGCTGATGCACAGGACAGCAACACCCCAAAAAGCACATTTTAAGCAGTATTTTAGATGAGGCCCTCTAGTATCATACATAGTTGTTTATTGCCTCTTCCTCCAGGACTGCTCTTCACTTGACCTAACTATTCCAAAACCAGTATTCAGTATCAGACACCCACCGTCTCCAAAGCTTTCACTCACTGCGAGATTTGGTACCCAAAAGCTGTTAGGTAATTCCTACCATCCCAGCTGCAAACGTAGTGCTCTACTGGGTTTAAGAATGCAACATGACTTCCATATAGAAAGTCGTGTCTGAACACAGTGCGTAAGCATTTCACTGTTCCAGATTCATTTCAGCGCATACTTCAGTTGCTGGTTTGATTCTTTTTGAATGTTAAAAGGAGCAGCTACTATTAGCTTTAATCTCAAGGAACTTTAAGTTTATCCTTAGCTAGTACCTCTTCAAAGATTTTGTACATTATGCTGCTATTTCCTAATTCAGTTACAACCATAAAAACTCATGTCAGACTGCCCTCTCCCGGCAAGCCAAAGTACTGCTATCACAACGAGACTCGACCCAAGGAACTACGCCGTTTCCAAATCTAGAATTTTCACTGTGACACAAAAGCAACCCCCAAAATAAAAGATCAACGAAACTGTTTTGATAACTTCAGTAATGTTTCTGAAGTAGCATGTGATGAACAGCACTTCGGTAGTGAAGTTTCTTTCAAGTTGCCTTAGGAGTTTGTGTCTTGGGAAAAACTGATGATGTCTGTAAAGAAAAATAAAACATGCAAAAAAATGAAACTGTTCTGTTTGCTTTTAAGCTTTATAAAAGCAGCCAAGTACATACAGTATTTTATTCCACATCAATAATGTTACAAACAAGGTCACGTAAGAGATCATTTTCAACAGAAAGCTATTTCCTTCAAGCTGGCACAGGTATTTCACTAGGGCCGAAACAGAACAGTATGAAAAATGAAAGCAACAGCAACTGTTTAAGTAGACCACCTACAGTCATCACTTTTTATTACACTGTTCAAACTAGAAAAATGAAAACAGTAAGAAGACAGGCCAACCACTGAATAATACGCACTGTATTTAGTACACATACACCGAAGACTGGAAATGTCCAGAAACGAATTACAGCTTTATTGTATGATGAAGGTTTCACTTCCCTTAGCCAATTTCATTTTTTAAAATTAATTTTATAAGCAATAAATATTTAAAAGCTTTTTTTTTAATGACTAACCCTCACACCAGAGAAGCAGAATTCATTAACTCTTTCTAACACTAAATTTAGTCTTGCTTATAGGAACTCTACCCCTGCTCGTGTCCAAAAGGTAAAGCAAAGTCTGTTCAGAAGATGGTAACGGCTTCCCCGCCTTCGGCTCCTCCCCTTCAAGCCAGAAGTGATTTCTTTCTTATTTGCAGAGAAATCTCAAGGGGGTTTTTAGGATATTTTTGAAATCTGGAAGAAAATTCATGCAGATTTCAAAAGCAATCTATAAGGAATGATCAAGCACACAGGAAACATCAACACTTCAAGCAATTCTTTTTTTCAAGCTGAAAGGGCATACTTTACAACATGATTTAACTGCCAAAGACAAATTCACGTCTTCTTTACTTCAATTCAACTTCAAAAATGTAACAAAATCTTAAGCTTGAATCCTGTTCTTTTCAAAAAGAGTTGCAGAAAAAAAATAAATAGTCATTTGCTGAGGTTTTTTATAATATTAACATTAATTGCTATTGCTCTGTAGTCAGCACTAAACTATACAAACGCGTAAGCAAGGACGTACCCTACAATGAAGAGGTGACGTCAAATTCAGTTCATCATGGCTGAAAAAAATTTTATCTCTTGATTAAGCTGCCATGACCAGACCAATGCTCTGAGCCAAGCTAGGTCCTCCACACAGTTCTGATCCTCAAGCATTTTAGGCATTAAGACAAGGAAAATCAGTTCTAAGTTACCCAGAAAATTATTTAGGAAACAGTAAGTAAGGAAATGTAAGTGGGAGAAAGAAGAAAACAGCACTTAAACAGAGAGAACATAAGGATCTAATACTGACCTTCACTTCAGAAAATTAGAGATCGCTGAAACCTCGCTAAACGTTAGAGTTATTTTCAAGAGGTACTTCTATTTCTTCATGGTTACATCTGTCCTTCCTAGCTACAGAATTTGTTATGCTCCTTTTCCGGGTTTGAGACCAAGTTCTTGTTTCTTGAGGTGTGGATACACACATGTTTCTCCTCCTACATCTTCTGTAAGGACTACCAGCAAGATTACCAGAGTCATTGTTCTCCTTCCCTGGTGCTGAAAACTGGGTGAGATTTTGTTGTTTATGGTGAATGTTCTCAGATTCCATAAGGATGGATGTGCTGCTTCTCCTGAGTTTGGAAGCAGAAGCTAGCAGGTTCTTTTGAACCTCACTGGGTACTTGAATCCATGCAAGTCCTTCAGTGTCTGCCCCTTTACATAATCTCATGCTGCGCTTCACTCTTTTTTCAGCACTGTTATTGTTCTTTCTTCTAGAAGGCTCCAAGGAGTCGTTTTCGAGCCGAGGAGCACATAAGAATTCTTCCACATTGAAAGAAGAAACTAGAAGATCGGAAGCAGAAGCTAGCAGGTTCTCTTGAACCTCACTGGGCACTTGAATCCATGCAAGTCCTTCAGTGTCTGCCCCTTTACATAATCTCATGCTGCGCTTCACTCTTTTTTCAGCACTGTTACTGTTCTTTCTTCTAGAAGGCTCTAAGGAGTCGTTTTCTAGCCGAGGAGCAGATAAGAATTCTTCCACATTGAAAGAAGAAACTAGAAGATCATTTCCAGTTATTTCCAATTTTTCAACAGGAGGAAAATTGATGGTACTACTACTTCTTCCTCTTGGTGGATTATCTCTTACAGAATCCTCTCGTGGACACCGAGCTCCTTGTGCACCCTCATGTACACCAGTGCCCTGTTGTTCCAGAAATTCTAGCCCGGTTAGCTGTTCTGCCTTATTTAGGAGATTTCCTTGTAATTTCTCATTTTCTATCAAGGAACTACTTTCTTTTTCCTCTTCTACACATGCAGTCTCTTTAACTTGTTGGAAACAGTCAGATGTATCAAAAGAACACTTCACGTCTGGCACAATGTTTGAAAGCTAGGGGGTAAAAAAAAAAAAAAAAAAGGTGGGGGGGGTGTCAGAATAGGCAAAAAATAACCAACAACAAACTGGTTTCAAACAGCTGATAACTAAACAACTGCTGCAGTTTTCCTCACTAAGTCAAGTCATTCTCAAAAAACCCCAGCTGATGCATAGAATCCTGCATGATGGAAACTGCTCCAGTGTGGGGCCAAATTAATGTCCCTTGAGGCCTTGTTCAGTTGTGTTCCGACTCTTTCCTTCCAAGGATGGAGATTCCATGGCCTCTCCAAGCAGCCTGTTCCAATATTTAATCACTCTGGGTTTTTTTTCCCCCCAAACATTACTTTGTTGATGGTACAACATCAAACACAACTCTAACTTACTTTCTAGCAGTATCCTTAAGACTATCAGTTACCTTATGACCAGTGGCAGAAGCAGACTCCAGATCACCACCCGACACCTGGAATGCCGTATCATGGGAGCTGCTGGCTTCTGCAGTGTCCATGTCCTTAAAGCTTGGATTTGTATGAACTGCACAAATGTTTTTCCCTCTCATTTCTTCAACCACTGGCTCCTGTCGAACATCCTTGCAAGCCTTCCCAGATTGGGCGTTATCTAAAAATACGGCTTCTGAATTACAATAAACACATGGTTACTTGACTCTACCTGTGAAAGTACAAAATTTTTTTGAAATATTACAACAAAAGCTTTATAGTATTTTACTTACAGAAAGGTAAACTTCTAAACAACCATTCCAGATAACTAGTGAAAAAAACACAACCAAACAACAAAAAAACCAGAAAACTGCTGCACGTCTCTTCAATATTCACGCATAACTTACTGATAATTTCATAGTCTTTGAAACTAGTATCTAGTCAAAGTACAGAGAGGCTTTTTTTTTTTCTTTGTCAGCTTTACACTTGAGTCTAACAAGACTTAAATTTAGCCAGCTGGAGATTACTAAGCTATTAGATCCTCTGGACTCTACTATTACATTACAGAAGCAATTAAGACAAAAAAAAATGCATAGTGGGCTCTTTACCTAGCCACTGAACTCAAGATAAGTATCAATAGGGTGGGCTTTCTTATGTAACCATTAAAGTATTAGAAGCAACAGAAAAAGAACAAGGCAAAACAGAACTAAAAACCACATTACCTGAAAAAAATTCTTTTGCTTTTGGCGATTTTGGAGATGAGGCAAACGAGCAAGCCTCTGGAATTTCAGGGATAGGGCTGAGAAGAGGTTTCTTAGAAGCCATCTCTCTTTCCATATATAAAGGTTTTTCTTCTACCTTTTTCTTCCTTCTTTTCCCATAGCTTGTATGTTTTCTTTTCTGAAAATATCAGGAATATTGAACACAACACGATGTAATTGTCATGATCCTGTACGGAATTTTTCTAATAAATAAGTGACACCATTACTGGATTTTGATGGATAACAGTTGTTTCCCCTAAAACAGAACTTCCACTTTTCTGCCATCTCCAAATTAATCTAAAAAACTCAAAGCAAAGGAGAATTACTTCTCAAACATGAGATCTGATGTGTCAAAGAAATTAGTCTTTCAGCTCAAAAACCACAGATTCTTCATTCCTACTAGGTTTGAAAATGAGTATGTGCTTTCTCTCCCAATAGAGTAAAACAAAACCCTTCCTCAGCTCTCACACCTTTACAAATACTTAACTAGCACATAACTGAGCAAGTTCAAAGAACTACTACAGCATATCCTTGGTACACTTGGTAGAAGAACCCAAAGCTCATTTTCTGTCCCTGAAGGCTGAAAAGCGACACCCCGCCCCCTCACCTCCATAAAGTATCCTTTTTGCCCTGCAAGTTTTCTTACTGACAGGCAGTAAGAAAAAGGGGTGCGGTGGTAAGTGCAGGAAAAGAAGACAGGCATGAAGAGAATAGTGGCAGCAACAGGAAACACAACAGCCTTTAGAAAAATTTTGCTACAAACAAACTAATCACATAAAACACACAAGAAAGAAGAGACACATGGACAGAGTAATGAAGGCAGCACTCGCTGACTGCAGTGGGCTGTCACCTACTTGTGTCTTTTTGGCAGCAGATATGGTTATATCCTTTTGTCTTTGAAACTTATTCTTTCTTGGATTTTTAGTATCTTTAGCATTGTTAGTATTTATGGACGTTGAGATGCTGACATCAGTCCCCTTTGAAATAGGGCCACACTGTTGAGGAACATGAATTTTAAGCCGTTGGGGTGCACATGCATAGGCTTTTGTAAAAAACAACACACCAGAGTCCTACAGTCATAAGAAGCACATTGTAATTAGTCTCCATTATTTTGTATGGCACATTGTAATTAGTCTCCATTATTTTATATATGAGGTCATAAGAGGTACACACAACTGGAAATAAAGATCTCCAGAGCTAGTCTCTTCACACAGTACAGTATAGTTGTATTTGTACAGAAAGGACATTCTAATGAGAAAATGGTAGATTTTCATCTTCAAGCTATTTGTTTCAGAGAAGATAGGTTGTTACTTTTTTCATATTATTTTTTTGTTCCTGCAATAAAGCACAATAGAACTGTACAACACCGAAGCCTGAAAACCTTTCTTACAGAAATTGTTGTACACTAAATTTATGGACCTCAAAATTCCAGCTGCCAGAAAAGATACACGTATGATACTCTGCCTGCCTCATGGCTGGCAGACAACAAGGTTAACAAGACCGGACTTGGGAACACAACCACATTTTCAGTGATACCAAAAGTCATCACAGGTTGCAGAATAAACTTGACTTTATTAGCCTCTATCTCATGTTCCTATGTAGCAAAGAAATTAAACCAAATAGAAAAATTAGACAGAAAACTTTGTTTCCTTTCTCCTCGATTTACTGTGATTGTATGCTTTAATTCCCATGAGTGGAGCCCTGATCCCAAGAATGAAAGTCTGAATAAATCTCTTCTAAATTTTGTCAGACTGTTTGGGAAAGTTCATGGAAAATTCAAAAGAAATAGTAAATTTAAGTATCAAGCTATAACCACTTTCACTCAAAAACGAGATTTCCTTAAAACAATTACCTGCACTAACAAGAGATATTTCCACATACCTGAATAATCCTCATACCTGAGGCTGTAAAAACTCTTACTAGCATCAGGAGGCATAAAAGATAACAATTCTGCCTGAATAAGTTAAAAAATCAAACCAAACATCATCACTAAAAAAACCCAAAACTTACCTTCCTTTTTCTAGAAGTTTTTCTCATATCAGATTTGTCAGTTTCTGCTATTATATATGAAGAAAATAAGAGTATTGATTCAGTTTTAACACAAAGTTAATCACATTTTGAGGAAATGATTCACATAATTTCTAACATTACGCACAGTGTGTTTAGTCATCTTAGTCCTGATTAAATAGCGAATTAAGTCTTAAGAACTATCAAACATGTTAAGATTATAAAAAAAACAACCTTAACAGCTTGCTTTACAAAACAGAGCAAAGCAAAACTTGTAAGGATTTGGCAACAAAATAATTAGCGCTTGCGCAGCTTTCATAGAGATACATCCATATACATCCACAACTGCTTTTCAAGGTTTTTTATTCTTGCCTTCCTTGCTGTTTTAAAAACATCAAAATTACAATATCTGAATCAAGATAGCAAGCCAATTACTTAAAGCAGTAAGTCCAGTCAGATCAGCCACTTTCACAGAAAAATACCACAACGTCAAACAACGGGTAAACACTGCAGCTACTGCAAAGACCTTTAGAAGGAAGCAGCAGCATTTAAATTTTAGCACAATTGAAACAGCCCCCCCCGTATAAAAACAAAACACCCCTGTGTCATCTCTCAATTTTCAGATACAGAAAGATGCACTAGTGACAAAAATACAAGTTGGAGTTACCTTCTGCATTTTCAACAGGTAAGACGTCTCCTGCAGCAACAGAGCCCTCCAGCAACTCTTGAAGAGGCTCAACACATTCCTTTAAACAAAGGAAAAGTTTATTTTCTTTAGCAATATACTCTATTGATACATATAGAAAACGACCTCGTCCATTATTTTTTGGAACAGCCAGGCAATTATTATTTTTTCCCCCTTAAAGAATGCAGCAGCTCATTTGCTGTATATGGCAAAAAAAATACAGTATCAAAAGTATATGAATAAGCCAAGGCAAAAACATTTTATATGCTACCAGTACTCAGCTTTAAACATAGCTCTACAGGCCAAAATGCTATTTAGAATTCATAAAGCAGAAGAAAAAGCTGTCATTCTAAAGCTTCAAGCAGACAATTTAATATTTCAGCAATTTCTTTTCAAAACCACACAGACCAAAGAAAAAATGAAACAAAAACTGAACGTTCGCAGCGACCAAAAGGCTATTTTAATAGCTACAAACAAAACAACAAGCCAACAAACAAAACCAAGAAATACCATATCACAACAAAAAAACTTACATCATCGCAGTCAAAGTTCGGCTGGGTTAATGGTTCTTCAATGAGACTCGACACTACAACGAGGCTATGACTGTTTAATCTTGGATGATGGCCTGGCATTGCTCCTTTGCGCAATGGAGTATTTGCAGGCAAAGTTTCATCAAATATTTCTGGGCTTAGAACTTCTCCAAAAGTAACTTTTCTTTTCTTTGAAGGTTTTTCAGAGCTGTGTCTTTCGGCTTCCTCTATCATAATAAAATACACAGACTGCTTAGTGAACTTGGAACTTTCACAGAGCACTTTTCAAGGTCTTTTTATGGGTCATAACATTCTTTCAGAAATCAGACACACTCCCCAAACAGCAAAATACCACCTTTACATGTCCTGTATTAATTAAAGGAGAAAGAAAATAGAAGACTAGAAATGACTAGCTGTTCCACAATTCCAGCTGACAAGTGTAAAATTTCTTGAAAAAACAGGTGATTCTGTTCTAGTGTTAGAGGCTTCCTGAAGCTTGGTGTGGGATTTTTTTTTTTTTTTAATAGTCATTATTTTCCTTGACAACTTTATTTTCTGCTTCACACAGTAGGATGCCACACATGAGCTGCTTCAGTGGTGGTTAATGCACATCACTCTTCAGATTTAGCAAAGATACAAAACCTTCTGAACCCACATAATACTCTACCTATTTAAAAAACAAAAGGAGAATCTGACCTGTTTGCAGTGATTCAAAGATCTCAGCACAATTGGAGACTGCAAGAGACTCACCTCCTCCTCCGGCAACTGCATCATTTGAGTGTTCCTATCAAATTTAAACAAGACAATCATCTATTCAATACAATTTAATTAAAATACTGTCCTCGTTTAAATCAAAAGTGAAAATAACTTTTTTTCTGTAAGCAACATTGAATAATCAGTCCTATTGCTTAAAAAAACTACTTGTTTTCTAAACCAACAGAACAACATGCATCTGGATCTTCCCATAGCATTAAAACTTGAAGTAAAGCTTCCAAAATGACCAAACAGCGAACAGATACCTGTTGATAGTATTACATTGTTTCCAATGCATGTCAAAAAGTATTTTTAACAACAATTCAACTTCTGGTAGTCCAATAATGACTACAGAATTTCATCTTTAGTACCTCCAAGCCAGTTAACCAACCTTCATGCTATCCATTAATGGCTTCGTTGGCATTTTCTTCAATACAGATTGCAGGTGGGAGCCCCTCAGTGCATGGCCACCTAATGAACTCTCTCCCGTTCGAAGTGGTGTGACTGGTGACTTGCTTTCATCAAGTATTTCCAAGCTCAGTTCTGCAAAATTAACTTGCTTACCTCTTAAATCAGATATAACACTACTACTACTGTCTCTAGTGACGTGGTCAGAACTGAAATCTTTAGAGCAAGTAGACAGGACAATTAAAGACTGAAGTAAAATGGAGAAGACCTTAATATTAGCAACATGAACTACAAACGTACACGCCTCCATAGATTCTGTCCATCAACATCACAAAAAGAAATAAATCAATTTGTTTCTACATTTCTGCTATTATTGTACCACGTTTACAAAACATACAACAGCAAAAAGGAAGCACCACATGAAGGAAAAAGACATTTTGCATAAGGATTTCTCTCAGCCATGTACACTGGGGGCAGGGGGAAGATCCATATTCTCTAACACAGGGAGGGACTCTGTGCAATGACATCCCTCTCTCCTTCACAGGCATGAACTATTCAACCATACTTTTCCCTAAAAATGGCCTGGCTAGCAAAATCAAGGAAAACTAAACAATTATTCCCAGCCTGTGTCTCAGTTTGAAGTTGCTTTTTCTATCAGAATCGAACTGCTAACACACCACTCAAGAGGCCCTAGCCCACCTTCCAAATATTTCAGCTCCTCTCATAAAAGCTGTTTCCTTCCTATGAATTGTGCTTAAGTAAAAACACGTTTAATGCTGTGCTATACTGAACGAGCTCTCAATTCAGTTCTTAATCTGGGATTTGAGCCTTCTCTGCAGCAGCACTTGAACAGATCATTATTTGTAGTACTTTTTTTTTTTTTTTTTTTAATTCCCTCATCAGCCTTATGTCAGTTATATCAGGTTTCTACTAGATTATAAATTGTAGACTAGACGACAGACGTGGAATGACTGCTTATGAAACATTTCCTTACAAATATTCTAAGTATTTTTACTTTCTAATAAGAATATAACAAAGATTATGATAGTGATGAATCTCTTACCGTGGCCTGTTTCTAAGGTGCCCCTAATCAGAACAGTCTCCAAAGAGTCAGTAGGACTGTGTTGCTCATAAACCCATTCCTAGAAGAAAAAGTTACAACATTTTAAATATATCGCACCCCTTTATATACACATCCACACAACACGATAAAGAAATAAAAAACCATTTGCAAATGCTGCCTTTTAAAATGGCATGAACTCTGGAGTTCTTTTAATCCCATTGACAAGGATTTCAGAGTTCTCTCGATCATCCACTACTTCCGTTAAATTTCTTTTCCCAAAATGCCAACGCTAAATGCTTAAAAGGATTAGACATCAGAAAT
This sequence comes from Falco cherrug, assembly GCF_023634085.1. Lineage (NCBI taxonomy): Eukaryota > Metazoa > Chordata > Aves > Falconiformes > Falconidae > Falco > Falco cherrug. The sequence goes on along the minus strand of NC_073714.1, from coordinate 4,303,871 downwards.
GCAAAAAAAAGACGGCACAAAAAACCTGTGTATTTTAATAACTAATTTAAGAAGTTTCTTCCTAACCTCCATACAACTGTTAGACTATCACCGCTGTTTTACAGCTCGGAGGCTGCTAGGTCCAGCAGCATCAGAGGACATCCCTAGCAAAATAGACTGCAGCTTCACTGCTTTCATATGTGACACTAATAAGAGGATCATTAGAGATACCTATATAGAAAACAAACTAGCTTCTCCATCTGTATACAAGTGCATCTTTTTTTTTTTTTGCATGGAATAATCAAATAAGCGTTGAGCAGTTGTAAGGTGAAGATTAAAATTTGCATTTGAATCCATCCCAATGATCAATAAAGCTGATTTTGACATTTGGAAAAAGCTGTATTTGCCAGATGTGTGAATATGACATCTCGCATAGCTACAGCTGTGGATTCAAAAGAACTGAGACATACTGAGATTTTATTAATAGAATAAAATAAGCTGTTCCATGTGATTATCAGAAAACAGTATAATCTTATTGACTACAGCAGCTTATAGCATCCACATTCAAACAGGCACATGTAAAAGAAAACTGCAGGTATCTGAGGTTAGGCTACATTCATGTTCATCCCAATGGATCAGTGTCCATTCCAGATTTTGCTTCCTTTGACTTATCATAAGACAACGTGAAATTCTTAAATGGGAGATTTGCTGCGCTATTTCTTTTCTGTGTTCTTTGCCCACACTTACGTAAGTACCTTTGAAACAGCAGCAGCAGGTTCGGTGACAGTCACACCTTGGCCCGAAGACAAGATGGTGCAGATCTTGAGATCAGACTTACTGCTGTGGATCAAATTTTGTCTTAAACTGTCTTTCAAATCAGCTCCATTGCAGTCTGATGTGAACTTTCCACTCCAGCGATCCACGTTCCTCTCTTTTGTAAAAGGTACTTTGATCTGAGCTGCATCAATTAAAAACAAAACAAAAACCAAACAACAAACCACAAAGACAAGCTTCAGATTTTTCAATGAATACTCTTTTTGTGTTTCTTCACCTAAAGGATGGTGAGATTCAAAGAGCTAGGCAATTTTCTAGTCAGGAAAAATAAAAACACATGCATTTTTTAGTTCTACTTTGAAAATAACATTACCAAATCTTCAAAACAAAGCAATTTATTCTTTTCATATAAATATTAAGACCACCAATACCAGAGATGCATCGTAGCTTGTTTTACACTATCCTTTTCTCACAGTTGCCACAGTACTGCCTTGACTTGCTTTTGCAATAGTTACTACTTTCCCTAAGAAATAAGGACGTTAGCACCACAGTAATGTAATGTCTAAAATTGCTGCACGTAAAAGTTATTAAACAAAGGTCTGCGCTTTATGATCAAGACAGTTAACAGTTACAACAGCTAAAACCAGTTGTCATAAAAACCATTCTGTTTCATAGAAAAAAAGTGTAAAAACACTAACGCTTACTGAAAAGTAAATTAAAGGGTATAAATCTACAAAGTAAAACTAAGAAAATGGTCACCAAAAATAGTAGTCTTCATTTTCCTTTGGGGGTTACTCTGAGAAACCCCTATGCAGGATGCACTAAAAAATAAGATAGATTTAAACAAACAAACCCCCCTCCATCAGTCCTCATAAAGGAAGATTTTCTTTTTGGTTTATATTAAGTGTTTGTAGTTTCGTACTTTTGGGCCTAAAGGAAGACCTGATGTTTAAGATAAATCATTGACCAGAAATATAATCAACTTACAAGAGCCTGCTTCCTGGGAAGCACCATCCACTTCAGCCTCTTCTATTGATTTAAAAAATGTTGAGAAGCTATCAATCTTGTCCTTCAACGACCTGATGTTTCCATGTCTATCCTGCTAAAACAAAATTAATCTCATGAAACTTTTCTTCCGCTGCCCAAGATGACATGGGCTTTACTGCTTTGTATTTGTACTTTGGCGTAAAACAAACTCAGAGAAGCAGCAAATCTTGTACTTAATCTGGCTGCCATTTCAGTTGTATGGTAAAAATATGCAAAAAAGGAATGGCATCAAGAAATTTGTTAAGTTTTACTGGCTTTCATAACCTGTCCCCAAAATTTGTTTTCTGACAGTCTGTGCTAGTTTGAGTGAAGAACAAGTCCGACCGAAAAACAAGTCACTTATGCTAGTATTTACTTCACTTTGAACTATCAACACTTTCATTAGCAAAAAATCAAGCATGGCAAAGGCAGGAAAGTGAAGGTTATGGCAAACAAAAGTTAAAATCTATCAGCAAGCCAGACACGGAGAAAGGACTGCAGGCTCCACACAAACAAAACCTCTAACATCCCCGTATTCTTAAGTAAGGTGTCCAATGGAAGCCAATAAAATTAAGGCCATGGTTATTCTTTCTGGCTTCTTCCTGAGACTTGCCTTCTCTTCTTTCTGCAAGCTTACGTTGTTTCCTGGGAGGAACTACACTGACACATTAGACATTTAAGAAAGACTCTCTCACCTGTGTAAAAGCTTCATTTTGCCTGTTGCTTCTCTGTTGGGCAAGGAATTGAATAAGACTGTTATTTTCTGGTGACCCCCGTACTCCAATTGATGATCTTCGCCGAAATTTTAAAGTTGAAGATTTCCCTGAAATTGAGACAAGAAGGGTGGGGATAACTTCCTTTGTAAGAATATCTAAAGCTTTAAAATGGCAAGTTTTTTCTTTTTATTTTAAGAGTGGATTATGCTATTTATGAAAACATCCAAAGTTACCTGCTCAGCTCAAGAAACCTTCTTGAGCAAAAGCAAATTAACTTCCTAAAGGCAAGTTAAATATTAACTAAACCGTACACCAAATGAGGAACAGTCTTTCACTTTTAGACTTGCTAGTTAAGGAGCTGCGTACCAATACTTGCAGGATTTGTCTTACTACTCCTTTGTAAAACTCGCTGATGAACTGGACACAAAAAAGTTAATGAGTGAATTATAGCAGCATCGTATCACAGACCTATCCTTGGGCGTGTTCAAACTCAGCCAGACAACCCAAACCTGACCTAAATGGAAGTCTTTGGTAAGAGGTTGGACTAGATGACCTCCAGATGTCCCTCTGAGGACAACACTCATTAGTCACTCCAGCCTTACCTATAGATGGTTCAGTAAAACTTTCTTGACTAATCCCAAATTCAGCAATTGTTACAGTTGCAAAATCAACAGATTTTTTCTTCGGTTTCTCTGATATTCCACAATCAGGTTTTTCTTCTGCTTTGTCCCTATTAGGTGTCAAGTAGCATTCACCCTCCAAAGAAACAGGTGTACTTGAAAACTTCTCCTCACTGTTCACAGGCAAGGTAGAGTCACCGACCATATCCCCTTTTGGCGTATCAAAAAAGGATTCAGTAATCTGGCAGCTAGCATCCTCCCTGTGGTACGATTCCTTCAGAAGGCCTTTGGTGTATTTCGGGATGTATCTCTGCAACTGCGCCTGGACCCCATCACTTAAATTCTCCTTTGTGGATGCCTTTACAACTTTTAATTTAGTCACTGTGCAAACCTTCTGGTCTTCGGACAGATCAGGGAAAGAGGCTTCTACCTTCTCTGCAGTACACGTACTCTCATTTTTTCTAACTTTCAGGGGAACTTTTACATTCTTAGATTGTCTGTGCATTGTTAGTGATTTAAGAAACATTCATTCAATCTTTGCTTTCTTGTAATCACAGATACCTATCAAAAGGAAAATAAGGTAGTTTAATAGTTTGCTAAAGAGCAAGAGTTTGGTAACATTCACAAATTTCTACCAAATCTAGGATTTTCCTGGAACAAGGCATTTAACAGCATGGCAGAAAGGGAAAGTCTTATCTCCAGAAAGCTACATAGAAAGGCTACGCTATAAAGAAAAATACACAGCAATATAAACCTGCAATGGAAGTGTTTTGTGAGTAAGGAAATACAAGGCAGTGCTTTCACTCAAGCTTCATGTTAGGGTCCAACACGTTAAGCACAATCACACTGCAATTGTTTTGCTGTAAGCATGGCAACAAGTATTAGCAGTTTAATACTAACTGGAGAAACGCACAACTGACATATTTTACATTAAGTTTCCTGGATTTTAAGTTAAGCATGTAGAATTCAATAACATAAGCCTGAAACTTTAGTTCCACAAATTTACCTGTTTTGCGTAATGCAAATTAAGTCGTTAAACACGGCACACAACTTCTTTTTAAGCCCACACTAAGCTGAAGCCTACACGGACCTGGTTACACAAACGAGAGGTGACTGTATGAGGGAGCAGCCCCCCAACACCGGCCCTTCCCGGGGTGGCCCCTGCCCCCAAGGGCTCCCCATACGAATCCCCCTTTCCCAGGCATCCCAATTCCCTCAGCACCCATCCCTTGGGCCCTACCCCAGTTCCCTCAGCACTCGCCCCTCGGGACCCCCCCCATTCCCTCAGCACTCGCCCCTCGGGACCCCCCCCATTCCCTCAGCACTCGCCCCTCGGGACACTCCCCCCCCCAGTTCCCTCAGCATTCGCCCCTCAGGACCCCCCCCAGTTCCCTCAGCACTCGCCCCTCAGGACCCCCCCCAGTTCCCTCAGCATTCGCCCCTCAGGACCCCCCCCCAGTTCCCTCAGCACTCGCCCCTCAGGACCCCCCCCAGTTCCCTCAGCACTCGCCCCTCAGGACCCCCCCCAGTTCCCTCAGCACTCGCCCCTCGGGACACCCCCCATTCCCTCAGCACTCGCCCCTCGGGACACCCCCCCATTCCCTCAGCACTCGCCCCTCGGGACACCCCCCCATTCCCTCAGCACTCGCCCCTCGGGACACTCCCCCCCCCAGTTCCCTCAGCATTCGCCCCTCAGGACCCCCCCCAGTTCCCTCAGCATTCGCCCCTCAGGACCCCCCCCAGTTCCCTCAGCACTCGCCCCTCAGGACCCCCCCCAGTTCCCTCAGCACTCGCCCCTCGGGACACCCCCCATTCCCTCAGCACTCGCCCCTCGGGACACCCCCCCATTCCCTCAGCACTCGCCCCTCGGGACACCCCCCCCCAGTTCCCTCAGCACTCGCCCCTCGGGACACCCCCCCATTCCCTCAGCACTCGCCCCTCGGGACACCCCCCCATTCCCTCAGCACTCGCCCCTCGGGACACCCCCCATTCCCTCAGCACTCACCCCTCGGGACCCCCCCCAGTTCCCTCAGCACTCACCCCTCGGGACACCCCCCATTCCCTCAGCACTCACCCCTCGGGACACCCCCCATTCCCTCAGCACTCGCCCCTCGGGACACCCCCCATTCCCTCAGCACTCGCCCCTCGGGACACCCCCCATTCCCTCAGCACTCGCCCCTCGGGACACTCTCCCCCCCCAGTTCCCTCAGCACTCGCCCCTCGGGCATTCCCCCCTCGGGCATTCCCCCCTCAGCCACCCTCCCAGCGCCCCCCGCTCCTTTACATCCCCTCACCAACACACCCCATCTCCTCCCGCCCCCCAAACCCTCCGGCTCTCCCCACCTTACCACCCCACCCCCGCGCTCCTCACGCCCACCCCAACGCGCACCAGCGCCGCCGCCGCACGGTACCCGCCTCCCACATTCAAACCGGGCCGCCGCACCGCAGCGCATACCTCCGCGCTCCGCCCCCACCCCCCCCACTCGCCCACCCCTCTCGGCACCGACGGCCAGGCAGCGCGCTCATGGCTACGCGGGGGGAAGGCGGCTGTCGGGAGCCGGTGCCGTGCCGCGCTTCTCGCTGGCCTCCCGCGGACCCTCGTGGGGACCGGGGACTCTTTGTCTCCCTGCGCGGAGGGATCCGAGGCCGTTGCTCGCGCGCTAAGACGTGCTTTCAAAAAGAAAAAAAAAGCCAACAAGTCAACGGGCTGCGCCCACGTGACAAACCGCGCCAATCAGGGGCGGCTCTGCCTCAAGTCACACTGTATGCAAATGCAGGCCTTTATCTCTCCCGTGATTGGCTACTAGAGGCGCTCCGGGCCGCCCCCGCCGCCCTGTTGGCATATCCCCGCCTAAGCCCCCCACCCGCCCAAGCCCCGCCTCTCCGACGGAGCGCGTTTCTTATTGGACAGTAGGTGCTCCCGCGATTGGGCAGGGCTCACGTCGGTCAGCGCTCGCTGCCTTCCGGGTTCGGCAGGAGGAGCGGGCTGCCGCCGCCGCCGCAGCATGAGGCGGGTCACGCTGTTCGTTAACGGCAGCCCCCGGAACGGGAAGGTGAGGGGCGGGGAGGGGGTCGGGCCCCGCCGCCAGCCCGCGGCTCGCCCCCGCGGGGTGCCTCCCCTTCCCTCCCCTCAGCCGGCGGCGGTGTTCGCGGGGCGGCGGGACGCGGCTGCCGCCCCAGGCTCGGTGCGGGGGAGGAGGCCCCAGCGGGCGCCGTGAGGAGCCTGAGGAGCCCCCGCGGCTCCCAGCTGGGGCCTGGTGCCGCCGGGCAGCGCCGCTGCCTCCCTGCCCGCTAGCGCGGCGCGGGGCCCGGCCAGCCCGGGGCTTGGAGCTGGGGTCGCAGTTCCAGCCGCCTCCGCGGCGGCGTTGCCGGTGCGGGCCCCGGGGAGCGGGGGGGCTGGGCAGCGAAGCCCGGCGGGGTCGAGGTGGTGCCGCGTGCGTGCGCCAGTAACCGCCCTGAGGCAGGTCTGTGGGGCGGGGGGCGCCGAGGCCAGCCCCCTCCTCGCAGGTCCCCTACAGCCACCAGCGCATCCTCCCCGCTGCCTGGCTCGGGGCCCGGGTCCTGCTGTCTGGGGGTGTCCGGCGGGGTGTCCGGGCCCCAGGACCGCGGGACTAGCGCAGGAAAAGGCCCCGCGATGCCCCCGATCCCGGGGTTTTCCCACCCGCACCTCCTGAAGACGGTTAATCTGGCTGTGGTTTAATCTTGGGGTTTGGAGAGGGAAATAAATTCAGGAGAGGCTTGGAACAGGACAAACAGCGGCGTTTCTTTAGGGATATTTCCCTAAATAAATATTTATTTATTTATATTACTAATTATTTCTAATTAATAATAAATAGAGTAATATTAAATAAATATTATTATTCCCTAAATAAATAACTGAGTCATAATAGTCTTACAGTACCAACACAGGTCCTCCAGGGCTGCCGCCGGAGTCTTCACGAGAGCTCACCCGATTTTAAGGCAGCTAGGTTTCCAATGCCAAAATTGGTCTGTTTGTTTCCATTTCCCAGTAAAAATCCGTACATCCCTCCTCTTCCCCCCCATAAAAAGATACTGGTAGCTCTGGTAACAACCCTGAAATGGCAGGATCCGTACAGACACGGTGCTTATAGCTGCCTCTCTTCCGCAGGTCGTGGCTGTGTATGGGACGTTGTCAGATTTGCTGTCTGTGGCTAGTAATAAGCTCGGAATAAAAGCAACCAGTGTTTACAATGGAAAAGGTGGACTCATTGATGATATCGCTTTGATTAGGTAAGGCTTATCCGATGAAAGGCACGCGGATGCAGGTTAAGAGACTTACTAGGCTATTAATCCTCTGACCTTAATCAATAACCAGTACTTTCCTTAAAAACAGATGCCCTAATTTCCAGCCAGTATGCCCAGAGGTGCTTTCATGCCTCAGGGAAAAATAATACTGTCTTTTGAACTTCAGAGCATTTCTGTCTTGATGAATCAGAACCTGACACAAGCTGTGTTTTATGCCTTTTAACATCCTCCTGCCTTGATTTGCAGTGCAATGCACATACCAGGAAAATCCCACTATTCTAGTCAGCACATGGATGAGGTTTTTTTTGAAAAGGAGACAAACTCTGGCATTGCTTTGGCTTCATAGACTACTCCCAGAGTGGGGAGAAATTTTGTAAAACTAAACGGGTTGAGTAACAGAAATGATCCCTACCTGGTTGCTACAGATAACATTTCCAGTGAGGTCAGTTGTATTACCATCCACTGGAACCTGCAAAATAAAGCTAAAAATCACATACTGAAGTTCTGACTAACGGCAACTGAAGATCATTTATCTGAAACTAAGCCAGAGAGGTTCCCACCGTCGATTAGATGAACAAAAATTTATGACTTTTGTTTTGTTTTTTTTCCTCTTTCCCCTGCCCCCTCCTCTCTCAGGGATGATGATGTTTTGTTTGTCTGCGAAGGGGAACCATTCATTGGTAAGTCTCTGTGATTCTTAGGTTTAACAGTTTGTTGAATGAAGAGAGGGTTTGTTTTGCTTTAATGTAAATCTAAAATTTTCTTTTCTGCCGTTTTCAGAAGATACCTCTTATCATTTGGAGGATTCAGAAATACTCACGTTTTTTCTAATAATTACTGTGTCTCATCTGTGTAGATCCTCAAACTGATGGGAGACCTCATGAAGAGCTAACGGGGTCACACACAGATTGGTTAACACTCAATGTTGGAGGCCGATACTTCACCACTACACGGTAAAAGTGCAACTAGTTGGTTTTGTCCTTAAAGGACTTGATTTCAGTAAAGTAGTTACAGCAGCTGGTAGTGTACATTCAGTCGGTGGGGCTTCAGATACTCTTGCCAAAGAGCTGGAAAGATAACTTACTAGGGAGTAGGAGGTCTTTGACTTCTGCAACTTTCTCTGTACTTCATATTTGCTATCACAATTTTGCAACAAATTCTTAAACAGCTTAATATGTAGTAAAACTGGCAAAAAGCCTGAACAGGCCTAGGTTTATCCTTGGAATATTCCGGTTAAGTTATGTGCTTTGTATTTTTACAAGTACTTCAGGTCAGAAAGGTTTTTTGCTATCATGCTATTTGAAGTTATATCAGTACCGTGTTGTAGTGTTGGGATGCTTATCATACACCATTATTACCTTCAAGCTGTGAAAGGCAGAAAATACACTCCAGCCACCAGCTTTGTCTCTTGAGCAAAACAGTCCATTGTGAAAAATAAAACTGCTGCCTTTGCTTTCTAGGAGCACTTTGGTTAACAAAGAACCTGACAGTATGTTGGCCCACATGTTTAAAGATAAAGGTTAGTATATTGAAAAAACCACTATTTTTTAAGTAACTAATCAGCAAAGTAGGTAAAAGGCGCTATCGAGTTGAGATTCTTGTTCGTAAGTTAAAATATCAAAAGTACGTTAATGTATCAAAGCAGAAAGTGCAATTATTTCTTTTTTAATAATTGTCTGTTTCTCTGTTGCCCGTATAGTGATTATCATCTCACAAACTGAAAATATCGCTTCCATCCATAGCTAACATTTCAGGGTCTTTTTTTGTTTGTTTGATTTTAGGTTTTCATCTTATTGTTGCATCTTGCTCAGTTTTGTCAACAGAATCAGTGAGCAAACACTGTACAAGAGAGCCTTTAGGAAACAGGGGCAGACTGAAAAACTGATGCTGCTTTTTTTCTAGCAGTGATTCTTATGTATGTGATAAAATGCTTTAGTTAGTTATAGCAGGAGCGAGTTTGTTTTAAGGTGATTTTTTCCCTGCCCCCTACTCTTCTTTTCTCCAAGAAACACCCTTTCAAGTGGAATGTTTCATAATCCAGTACCCTTTGGTAATAAAAATCTGAAACTGAAGCAAATGCTCTTCTATTAATATATCAAATTTAATTATATATATGTTGTGGAAACAGATGCTTGGGGAAATAAGCAAGATCATAGAGGAGCATTCCTAATTGACCGCAGTCCAGAGTATTTTGAGCCAATTTTGAACTATTTGCGTCACGGACAGCTCATTGTAAATGATGGCATTAATTTGCTAGGTAGGTATTACCTGTATGACATCTCCTAAATTATTACTCTTTAGAAGTTAAACTTTGCCCTCAGGTAAACATGATAAAGTCAGTGGGACTTCTGTATGCTCACCTAGATGTTTGGGATTTTTCTTTGGTGAATTTATTCTCAAGCATTGCAATTCCATGTGCTTGGTTTAATGAAGGTAGGCTGTTTCAACTTACTTACCTTGACAGCATTAAAAATTCTCCATACTGGATTAATAGCTGGCTGTAATTCTGGATATGGTGTCTTTAACCTAATAATGGTATTGGAAACACCCTTTTTCAGTTATTTTTTTCCTTTTAGCTGCAAGCAAGCTCGCTTTTCCTCTGTCCACTTACATCTAATATAACGTACGTGGTTGTCAGTTTTATTAAGTTTATGCATTTCTTCGAGACTCCTTCAACAAGTGATCTATTCATCTTTGTTAGTGTAGCTAAAATGTGTAAAAGGTTTAACAAGTAGGGAACATCAGCTGAATTGATGCTCCTCCAGTAGTAAGGATGGATTAACCCACACTTTCTGGCATGTTCTTGGTGTGGCTGTGCACTGCCTTCTCCAGTAAGGGAAGAAGAGCGCTCTCTTGTTTCACGACTCCCTGTAAATAACAAATACTGCTTTGTTTTGTTAGGTGTTTTGGAAGAAGCCAGGTTTTTTGGTATCGATTCACTAATTGAACATCTAGAAATAGCTATTAAGGTAACTTGTTTTCTTTAATACACGAAATGCACGTCTTGTTTTTTTCCAGGCAATATATAATTTAGTCCTATCTGTATTAGCTTTTAACAACTCTCTCAACAGAACTCGCAGCCAGCTGAGGATCATTCTCCCATATCTCGAAAGGAGTTTGTCCGATTCCTGCTGGCAACCCCAACCAAGTCTGAGCTGCGATGTCAGGTGCGAAAACACGGGTTTTGTCTTGATCTATAGTGTTGGTGTCTGGTGGGGATATATCCCGCAGTGTCGTGTGACAACAAGGAATTCAAACAACGTGTGCTTTCGCCCCTTCCCACTTTTTAATTGAGTTTATATTCCAAGCTGTAGCAGAGTGACCTTAACATGAAATTAAAGTGTGCCGTTTGGGCTGCTTTTCTTCTTCGGGTTGAAGGTTTCCTGGAGAAGCAACTTGTTAAGCTATTGTATTTAAATGTAAAATGCACTAGCAAACTCAGTGATAATGCTGATACATTTGCATGTTAATTTCATTACTTTTACGTAGTGGAATAGATGGTCTTCTGTGTGTGTGTGTATATATATATCTGTGTATACTTATATACACATGTACATATACACAATTCCCTTAACTGTTTTGTTTTCAGATCTACACCTGTAACTTTCTGGGGTTTCTGGTTTTGTTTTTAGGGTCTCAATTTCAGTGGAGCAGATCTTTCACGTCTGGATCTTCGCTACATAAACTTCAAGATGGCTAACCTAAGCCGTTGCAACCTAGCGCACGCCAACCTGTGCTGCGCAAATCTGGAAAGAGCTGACCTCTCTGGATCCGTGCTTGATGTAAGAATTGCGGCGTCTTGGAAAGTCTGGGCTGTCCTTTAGTTATTTTTAAAGGAAGGGGAGTTGGAACAGGCAGAGCAGTGTAAAACATGTAGTCCCTCAATAGTTTTTTGCAATTGTTCTAGTTAAACCACTCAAAAGCCTTTTGAAGTGATCTTAAGTTTAAAAAAAAAAAAAAAAAAAAAAGGCAGTGGGTGAGAATTATCTGCTTTCCTGAGAAGTAATGTAGCAAGTTCTTACACTTCCTCACAGTAATGTGGCTGTTGTGCTTTAACAGGATTCATTTCCAAAACAGAAGTGAAAACTGTACTCTGATAATTTTCAGTATTATTCATCTTCGAACTTTTATGAATCTAACATGCCTGTCTCTATTAGTGTGCAAACCTTCAGGGGGTAAAGATGCTGTGTTCCAACGCAGAAGGAGCATCTCTGAAAGGGTGCAACTTTGAAGATCCTTCAGGCCTTAAAGCTAATTTGGAAGGTAAGAAGTTTTTTGCCTGTTGGCTGCTCTGGAAACTGAACCTGGTGTTTGTCAAACTATATGACATGTGAAGGGTTGTGCTGCGGCTTGCACAATCCATATTTTCATGAGAAAAGGCCAAATCCTCGAATGTGTGACCATATAATCATTAAATTCCAAGTTCTACCTTGACCTCTGTCAATTTACGTGGCTCTGAGGAAGCATTGTTCTGGAGTCACTGTGTTTTCTGAATGTTTTTTTCTCATAAAACTGTTGGTTTTGTGTTTTAGGTGCTAACCTGAAAGGTGTTGACATGGAAGGCAGTCAGATGACAGGAATTAATCTAAGAGTTGCAACGCTGAAAAATGCAAAACTAAAAAACTGTAATCTGAGAGGAGCAACATTGGCGGGAACTGATTTGGAAGTGAGTTGTGTTTCATTTTATATACTAACTAGTCAACCGATAAAATTTTGGGAATTGCTGGCTTTTGGCTGAGTTTTCCAGCTTCAAACTAGACAGAGTGAACGAGTCTCTTTTCAGTCTTAGTGAGCTGTGGATGATCTAAGGAATCATTCTAGCCTCAGTTTGGAAGGTGAAGTCTAAAGTCTTGGATTTGCCAGCACCTCAGAGCCACAGAAACGGCTTGTATCCTCTCAAAGGTGATGGGTGGAAATACTGCTAAACTGAACACTTCGGGTGCGAGCATGCCATCACTGAAGAGAAATGCTGTTGCCTGGGTTTGTGTTCTGGTTTTGTTTTGATTCTGGGACATCATTTTTAGAGTAATGATGGAATCTTACTGACTGGTAGCATGTGGTACATTGCTGTCTCTATTAGTAAGATAAACTGGCTCGTTTTGCAAGCTGTGTACGTGGCTCTTCCTCCTCAAGTACTAGAGAATTTTTCAGAGTAACGCCTGGTGAGATTGCAAGAGGCAGCTTCTTCCTAGCTTTGTTCAGCAAGCATTAGGAACACCTGGAAGAGAATTCCATATAAAGAGTGTAAGTCTAACAAATTAAAAATAAATCAAGCTGTTACTGTGAAAAGGAACTACTCTCTCACAAGAAGTAACTAAAACTCGAAGCCAGAGTGACAGACTAGAGGTTCACACTGAAATTTATGGAAGTGTATGTGGGTTCTGTATAAATGTGGTTAAGGTACAGTTTTGAACAAACTTCTGGGTATATTCAATTAACGTTTCTTTTTCTTTTACCCTTTAGAATTGCGATCTATCAGGTTGTGATCTACAAGAAGCTAATTTGAGGGGATCTAATGTGAAAGGAGCTATCTTTGAAGAGATGCTGACACCTTTGCACATGTCTCAGAGCGTCAGATAGGGAAGAGAATATGCCGAAGAGGAAGGAATTAAAACATTTCTTGTGACTTTCTTCACCTCCTCCCCTTATTAAGTTAGAAGTACTGGTTATTAGACAACTTACATTTGTAGTAGTGCCTAAGTAAATTCTTCTTTGGTCAGTTTTGGGGAGGGAGCTTTTGTTTAAGAGGCAGAAACAGACACTGTTTCTACCTTTGTGAGCAGAATGAGGAAGTGGGCTGGTTCTACAACCAGAATGTGTGGCTGGTTTTGCTGCAGGGAGGGTTAAATAGATTCATCATTTAGCATTGCCTCACTTTGGAATGCATTTTAATTTATAAAGCACAATATATGCAATTCTATTTATTAAATCTGTAGCTGCAATATGAATAGAAAAAGTTATTCATGTATAGTAGCAACAAAGTTCAGGTTTACAGTTAGACTAGTGTATTTATAGTTAGTCTCTTTGTTCATGCACAGTGTATTAAATGACAGGTGTGGTTTAGACAATGTCCACAGGATGTTTTCAGGTACTTTTTTTTTTTTGTTGTTCTGGGGTGAAAACAGCAGTCAGCTGTCGTCATAGGTAATATATTGCCTTGTAGTACTTGGAACACAGGTAGGGAACAGCTTTATTATCCTCTGACATATGCAGTGGAAGCTGCTTCCGCTGAAGGGAGCTGCCTACACAGCAGACTTACTTGTAACTTAAACATCCCTGTTCAGAAATTGGATGTCATCTTTAATCCTTGCCAAATTAGTATGAGATTGCACTATCAATCAAAGCTAGTAGGAAAAATCCCTTTGCTTTCAGATGTCCGAACTGCTCCAAACTTGGAGTAGCTGTAATTTTTTTATTATTATTATTCGTTGTGGGGAATTAAATGTATATAGGAAAACACAGTACTGTCACCAAAGTAGAGATGGGCAGTGGGGCCGCAGCACATGCTCCACCCTCCTGTTATTACTCCAGTATATGAATAAACGGCACCTGTTTCCCCTCAATGTACTATGCAAATACTCCTGGACACTGAATCCTTGAAAGCATGGGCATAATCCTTTTCCCAGCCCGCTCTCAGTATTCCACTTAGCGCCCGCTAAAAGGGGCTGTAAAAGCATCCCGCGTGGGGCAAAGTGCCCTTTCTGCAGCTGCTTTACTTTGGAGAAAACGGGGAGCTGTGTGACTTCTGCAGCGCAGAAAGCCGCGCAGCGTCTCTTCACGTGGGGGTGCGCTTCGTCGATTAAGCTGTTTCCACTGTAGAATCAATCTAGTTCTCATCTAACACATTTGTTTTATACGCAATCAAAAAGCACATGAAGAAACTATACCAAAAAAAAAAAAGAAAAAAAGGTGCATCGAGAACTCTTACCTCAGAGGCTTGCTTAAAACACCCCAAAGTTAAAACTAACCTTGAATCTAAAGCAATCCAGCTGTGACTGGAAGTTGTGAACCAATGCATCCTAAAACTTAGGGAATGTGACGCTGTTGGCAGTAGTTTGAGTTCCACGGTCACTTCAGTGGGTTGTCTTTTTACTTGAGTGCAGATTTGCTGTCCTCTGAACGGAAGCCTTGTCTCTAGTAGTTACAAAAATGCTGCTTTGCCATCAGTCTAGAAAGAGATCAGTTCAGGAGCAGTATATGATTTCTTTATGGGGAACCGCAGGATTCTCCCTTATTTTCAAGTTGGGTTGACTCAGGCATATGACATGAACTTGACTCACGATCCCACGGTGGTTCAGAATTGGGATTTTATTTCCTCCAGATTCCCAGGCCTCTTGATCTGGCTCTAGGACAACACTGTATCCTCCGTGAAATATACCTGTAGATTCAAGGGAAATGTTTCAGCGTGATTTTGGAGTCCTTTCTCCCATTTCATCGCTTTCATTGAGAGTGATGTGTATGTTGCAGTAGAAGATGATTCCTAGGGCTAGAGAAATAAATGAATTATTTTTTTTTATCATGTTTTGTAGCTGGCAGAAGTAAAATATTGTATGGAAAAAATCTATTTTCATAATCACTGTGTATAAAATATATTTGAACTTTCACTGAAGCACTATGTTTTGAATAATCACAGCATGTGGCATCATTCATTCACAGCTGAATTTAAGGTACCTCTTTTGCTATGACAAAGTTGTACGAATAGCCCAAAGTGGCCTATTCAGAAGTTGCAGGTTCCAGCCTGATTTAAATTACATTAATAAAAGTGCGTAATATGAAAGTGGCTTGGTTGTCTTAATATAAAAAAATAATCCTAGTCTTTTCCTGTGGGAAAGACAGTGGGTTAGAAGAGAAGGAACTTTTGACTTTGATAGCTCCTTGTACACAGGCTTAAAAATATTCTATCTGAAGTGGGTTTTGCCTTCCATGAGACAGTGACTGTCACCTTAGCCTGGATCTGTATGTAACCAGTGCTTTCTCAAATGGACTAGTTGTAAAGTAGGAATTGCCCACATTTGAGTGTTTACTTTATGAGAAGACTGAGTTTTAGATGTCGTTACTTCTGCCCAGACCATCTGCACGATGGCAGGCAGCAGCAGAATTTCAAATTAAAGCTGACCTGCTGGAAAAAACAACCACCTTGCGTTGTGGGGACGGCTGCGGCGTTTCTGACACATTCAGTTTGAGAACTTGCACCGGGTTTTTTTGACTTGTCACTCATCTGCAACACTTCTCAGCTTTTCTTTGTCCCCACCCTTCAGATTTGCTTTATAAAGCAGTTGGAGTCAGAAGCCATAACCACCACTTACATAGCTACGTGCGCTGCGGAGGGATTATCATCACACACAGCTCAAGTTTGTAAGGAAGTGCTAAAGCACAGAAAAAAAACCTGTCCTTGGTCTATAAAGTGCTCTTGAGTTCAGTCTAATGAATTCTGGGGCACAACAGTGACCGTACAAATGCAGCACACAAGTGCTGCGCAGCACCTCGAGAACAAACCCAGAAAAAAACCCGGAGTTTGTTCTTCAGTTTCTCACCTCCAGTGCACATTTTTGGGGTTAGGAACACTGTCTAAAAAGCCTAAGTGACCCAGAGGATTAGGATATGCCTTTCCAACACTTGGGATGAAAGAGGGGTCTCGATTCTTGGAACGGGGATCCATATCCAACCCGACAAGTCCTTGACGTCCACCTAGGTGCTTGGCAGCGGCGGGCATTAAGATTTCTCTCCCCAGAACAGAACAACTAGCGCACTTGCAAGGTCTGGGAGCAATTCTGAAAAGCCTCCCTCACCCACACTCGGGTGTCTGGAAACTTAACGAGTTCAGGTGGTAAAACCCCAGCCTGACACTGACGGTTTGCGAGAGCACAAAGCTGGGACCTGCCTGCCAAGCCCAGACCGAAGCACCCCCGGAGCCCGGGTCGCACCCCTGCTCGCACTCCACCACCATCAGTGGTTTGTGGTTGCCTTAAAACGGGGCCATAAAAGTATCTGTGGGCAAATAAAGAGAGTTGTCACCTTCCTTCTCACCGCCCGGCTCCTTCAGGTAACAGGACGGTGGCCCAGAGCTGAAGTGCCATCAAGAGTGGTTCCAAAGAATGTCTATCAATATGGCGATAGGAGCTTTATAGAGATAAATATATATAAAAACCCCCAGTATTTTTATATATATATAAACCCAGTATTTATATATATAAATATATATTAAAAATAGTATATATATATAAAAAAAAATATATATATAGTATATATATAGTGGGCAGCAGCCCACTCCCCCTGCAGCTACGGGCCCTTCTGACACGCTCCCCTAGGTCAGTGTTGCAGCCCTAACAGGAACCTGTGGAGAAACAAACTTACTGAAAGAAATGAAGGGCAGACTGCCATTAGTCCTAGCTTAAAACACTCATTAGTAAGAGGTGCAATTACTGGGCTAAGCAGGCCTCCTTCCCTCTTTGAGTGCCATCCCTCAGGATGAACAAAATCTTCTGTTCGCCTTGAAATAACCTTAATTTTTGCTAGGGAAGGAAGGAGTCCTAAAACACTGGTACGGGAGAATCTCCCACAAGTGATGTGCCCACGCAGAGGTAACCTTTCTCCCACGGAAACAAACTATTTTCACAGCTTGATCAGTTTATCGGCTGAAATTAAATGTTGGCTACTCCGGCCACGAGTGGGAGAAGCATTAGAGCAGGAAGAATTACTCTGTGCTAGAGTCACTAAATCCTCCTTACA
The DNA here is from genome assembly GCF_023634085.1 of Falco cherrug. NCBI lineage: Eukaryota > Metazoa > Chordata > Aves > Falconiformes > Falconidae > Falco > Falco cherrug. Next base: position 4,286,761 of record NC_073714.1, on the reverse strand, counting down.
TTATTTACTTACTAATCCATTAATCTCAAAGAGGTCACGGGAGCAGGAAGAGAGGATGTTTGAAGAACGCTGAACACGATCCATTCAGCTGCACACAAAACAGTGCACAGCAAGTCGAAATAGCTGCCAGGTGGATAAAAAATAAATAATTCCGTTTCTGCAGTCAAATTTACTGACTGTAACTCCTGCATGCAGACTCCTATCAACTCCTTTATAAAACTGCAGCGCGTAAACCCTCATGAGTCTGAGAGAACGAAGAACATGTGTGCGCACACACATATAAATGTATATAAAATCCAAAATAATAGTGTCTGGGAGCCCTGTTCATGAGACTCCATTGTGACAACAAAGCATGTTTACAGTCTGATATACTTGTCCATTTGATCCATTTAACAGTACTTTGCATTTTATAGAGCAAAGAATACCGAGGCACCTTAATTGAAGGATCGAGGAGGCGGACTTTCAAAGGAATGTGCAAAAATGCTCCGTGTGCTTGTGCGACCACAGGCTCTTGTTTATGCCCCGAAGGACTGTTTCCTTCACACCTGATTTACAGAGATGACAGTGAATTTCAATTTCAAGTCCTGGAAGTCTCAACAAATTCAAACTCACCCGAGAACTTTCACTTAAAAATTAGAAGCCACTGAAAGAAAAGACTGTGTCTTTTCCACAGGATAAAGTGGAATTCCGCTGGCTTTGAATGTCAGATTTACAGCCTCTTAAAAGGAAGGCTCTTACTTTTACGGCTCTTCGAGAAAAACAACCGAATTTAATAGCTACACCAGGGGTGTTCCAATTATGTGCTTTACTCCTGCTGCATTACAGCGATTTTAAGAACAAAATTGCAGCCTGTGCGATAGAATTAGATAAAGTTACCTGCTGTGAAAGGTTTGGCATTGGGGTGGTTGTATATAAAAGTGAGATGGCAGGCGTACTTGCAAGACATTTTCGGACGGAGAAGAGCTGGAGTTATTCTGCCACCTGTCTCAGCAAGCAGGTAACGTGTTTGAACTACGTACCGTACTCCCTTTTTACCTACTCAGTGCTTACAGGTGCTTGTATTTGAAGCAACTTGCATTAGGAGGAGACTGCAAAGAGCACTTTTGGAGGAGCAGGGACGTGAGAACAGAAACCAGCTAAACCAAACACATCTGCCAAATAACAGGGACTTCCATGGAACCTCTGAGGTCCAGACATTCCTAAAACTCTGACAGGGTATCCAACCCCCCTCATTAAGATCTTCATCCAAATTTTTTCAGATGCTAAATCTCTTCATAATGAGCTAATCCACACTTTGAGAGGCTCAAAATTCCGCTGTGGCTCAGACACAGGCACGAGGCCACCCGGGTGCAGAAGATCGCAACCGGAGAGCCAGAAACGTAACATTTTCATAATGCTGCAAGCTAAAACCGGAGCTGTCACGATGATCAGAAAGTTGTTTTGTTCTCTCACAGGATGGAGAAGTCCAGGAAGATCTTTGTCAGTGTCCTCCTGTTCGTCATGTCTGTGGAAATCTGCTTGGCTCAACACTGGTCTTACGGCCTGCAACCAGGAGGAAAAAGGAATGCCGAAAACCTGGCGGAGTCATTTCAAGAGGTAGGTTCCAGGTTGTAAAACAAGCCCGTTGTTTTCGCTAGGACCCTTTTCCTGTAAAAAATGCCAGCAAAAAAGGGGTGACACAGGCTTTACTGGATCTCTGTCTCTTTCCCCCCAAACGTACACCCCTCTGTGCATACCCACGCACCTTTCTTTAACGTAATAATGGGAAAGTAGTTGGCATTAGGGCAAGATGAGGGCTGAGAGCCTTGCCTGAAGAGCAGCGCTGTCTGCTGCGGAGGCAGGGACCTGGGCGGCCTGCTTTGAAGGAGAGGTGGAAGTCTGAGCTCCAGCTTAAACCCCATTTCACCCTCTCCCTAAACTGCAGCCATACCCCGATGGGCTGTTTTACGGTAACGTTCACCCGCTTCAGCTGGCATGTGGTAACCGACCAGATCATAGGATCCTTGGGGTTGGGAAAGACCTTGAAGATCAAGTCCCGCCACTAACCCAGCACTGCCCACCTCTCAACCACGTCCCCAAGCGCCACATCTACACAGCTTTTAAATACCCCCGGCGATGGTGACTCGATTAAAAGACAATGCAGATGTGGAAGGTTCTGCCAACCAGGGGCTTTCCCATCCTTTCTAATACTTCATGTGTAGTCCCTCACAGCAGTACTTCCAGCATCCTGATTTTAAGTTTGCTGCAGCACCTGGGAAAGAGGTGGGTATCGGTTGTGCAGTGGAACAGTTTCATCTTCATCTGTAACTAAAGTTGCTTTAGCAGAAAAATCTCCTTTCATGAAGGCTGTATCACTTCCCAATCCAGATTGCAAATGAAATGGAAAAATTAGGGGAAGCGCAGAAGACTGAATGCCCAGGCTCGTACCAGCGTTCCAGGTTCAGTGATCTGAGGGAAGCCATGGTAAGTAACATGGGTTTTCCTTTTATCATCCTGGGAAAATCAGGGGACTGGTCCAGGCTGGGACAGCGCGTGGAGGGAAGGGACAAAAGGTGGTGGAGAAGGAGGAAGAGACATGCAAGTTTAGTGCACATGTGGCCATGCTGGCTCTGCCCTTATTATCTGCATCGTTCTCCAGTGCCTCAGAGCTACAGTCCTAGGACAGGGCTACATTATTCTTATGCTTCCCTTGGAGCAATGTCATTACTCCCTCAATTAAAAACAAAATAAAGTCAAACACATTCTACCTTAATACAAATCTATGCAGCATTCACAGATGCTTAACTTCAAAGGCGCACTTTGCCAGCTAAAGGATCCAGCCATATGGAAGCTGCTGCTCCCAAGGTCCCCAGACTGGGAAATGTATTTTCCATTAGATGCTCTAATGCAATGACAGCAGCGGCTTCACATGCAAACCAACTGCCACGGAAAGAACACTCCCCAGCAAAAATGTGCTCTTTAATTAATATAGCAACACCTTGATCAGGCCAGATGGTCACCACTTTCTGGGAAGCGTCTCTGAGCTGTCCTAAAAGTTGAAACACTCAATCTGTACTTCATTTTTGAAGCCAAGGCCAAAAGTTTCAAGTACGCACTCTAGCCTTCCACTGAAATCTGGCCTGAATAAAGGCTCATAAACTCTGTAACAGCAATGCAGACAGGTCAGAGCCTGACTTCCATTGGATTTTCACACAGAAACTACCTAAACAACAGGGCTTTTTAGGTCACCTTTAATGCTGTTTCTACTGAATATAAAATGGAATCTTTGTGCGTGACTCTGGCTTCCAACAGCAGCGCTACCTGCAGAATAAAGAGCCAGCAACAGTAATTTTTTTTTGTTTGTTTACTACAAGAGACTATATTAGGCAGGCAAAGATACCAGAATAATTATCAGGATATTTCAAATGAGTCCTTGACACTTCTTGCTCACTGAGGGCAACTTGGCCTGTCTTTGCTGAGCTTAAGACACTCCCCACTCCCCAATAATATTCTTAAGTTTGTTCAGAAAGAGCCAGTAATCTTGCACATAAATGTAAAAAGGTCTAAGCCTCTGCACCAAACACTAGTTTGCATGTCTTCTTCCTGTAGCATAGTCTGAATTACGTGCCCTTCTTATTTTGAGCTGCTTGATGACACCGAAAACAAGTTCAGCTTTTTCCAGATGCAGCTTTTCCGATGTGCCACATTCCTGGAGTTGCTACAGGAACATTATGCAATAAAAGGGGAGGTGTCTGGCAATGATCCACCCCGTGGAAAAACTTTTTAAATCGATTTCCATAATTTCCTGGAGAAGCTGGTAGCGAGCACAAACAAAAATACACCTAGCTAAGGCACGTAAGGGGAAAAAAATAACACGCTCAGACAATGCTTCTATCCAAACCACTTCAGGCTTTCAGCTGGGAGGGAAGAACATAAAGAAAGAGTCAAGTAGGAGACCAGGTCCAGCAGTACATGCCGCAGGAACACGATTTCCAGTTGAACAGTCCTAAGGTACACAGGGAGTGGTAACAGGGCAACTGTGGCACTCCACAAAGACCCTGTAATACTCTGGCCAGCACAGCTTTCGTGTCTCTGGTCTCTTGGCCAACTGCTTAAGCTGACCGAGACATTCTACATACCGATGCTTTGTGCATGTTCACTCTCCTTGTCCTAAGCTGCTGTCAAAGCGTAGCGTTCAACAGCTGCTGGTGGACCCATTAACAGATGTAAACATGGTCCTGCACTTTGGGATGAAAAGGGCCATTATAAGCGTCAGTTACATTATACTGCACGATCAGATCCATGGGCAGGTGGCAGAGAGATCAGGTTGGGTCAGATTTATATCGCTCTAATCCTCCTTCCAATGGAGACCACGCTATGAATATTTTAGCATCTGACCAGGCGTTAAAATTCCATCATCAAAGTTATTTCTTCTCTTCAAAAAAAGTGTTATGATTTGTATTTACAGGAAAGTCTGATCGAAGGAGAAGCTAGACGAAAGAATATTTAAACCCCGAAAGCGAAACGGAACAACAGACCCAGAATAAAATTTCAAAGCTATGTTAAAATCAATTTCTCTTCCAACGGCCTTTGCTTAGACTGCATTATGTGAATAAATACTCTGAAGTTGCATTCAAATAGTAGAAGATAACTGTTGTGTGGATTAGATTACTAGTTTACGTGTAAAAAGAGCAACATTCTGGTCCAGCAGTGGGGACTCAGCAGCACAGGGTCTGCTTTGTGTCCTGCAATGAAAACTTGGACGTGACAGCTTTTGTTTCACATGTACAGACAACGCCTGGACAAAGGCACTGTCTGATCTCACTAGTCTCTGGATAAAACGGTAGTACAACTTTGTTAAAAATCAAGAATAAACTTACTGTTGGAATTAATTCCACTCCCACTTCAATAGCCCATGTATGAGACACTTTCATATACTCTTTTCTTACTGGTTCACGCATTAAAAACTACATTTATTTTAAAAAGGTATTTACAAACTTTACAACAGTTAATATATTTTAAAAAAAAACATGAAAATTTATACACCTTGCTTTACAGACTTAGTAAATCATATGTCATGTACCCAGAGAGATGCAGACTCTCTTTCCAAAGCTTAGCTCCTACTCTGTTCTTCAGAGCCAGTTTAAAAGCTGTATCTTTTGCTGATTCAATTAAAGAAAGGGGGGGGGGGGGGGGGGGGGGGTATTTGCAGTCCGCAGAGGTGGGTGTTTAGTTTAGCTAAAGGATCACATCCAGGATCTCAAAACACATTCACAAAAACACGTTACACAATATCCATATTCTCCTGAATTCAAGACAAACATACCCAAAGGTTTAACACGTCATGAACCCTTTATAATACCGACAATAAAAAACAGACATCAATTAATACCATGCATGTTAGGGCTGAATTTCAGAGCTGCTGAGGACTTACACCTCTGTTTAAAAAAAGACAAAACCTGCAGACCATGCATGTGAAAAACAGGTTCCAAGCATGCAGTCATGCACATCCAGGGATTTCTCTGACAGCCTGAAACCTGAACCATCAGACCAATACAGCATAAACAGATGCTTTTCACCTTTTGTTAAGCTCCTCTGTGTTCCTTTGTGTGATCTCTGTTAGTGCCCTAAAGGTGCTTTACTGTTAAAAGGAGCAGATTAGGTGAACCTCACCTGCTTTTGAAAAGCCCCTCTCCTGCCATGCAATGAAATCCCATTACTGGTTTACTTTTTTCTTTCTGATGTAGTCCTAGGAAAAGCTCATCCTGGTCCACTAGATAATTTGGTCTGCAACAGTAAATGTAAGATAAGAGGTTTTAATTAAAAGAGACAAAAAAAAATATTGAAAGAAGGTAGTAATGGGTCAGGAATGTTTTCACTATATATATATAAAAAAAGATTACAGTTAAATTACAGACATCTTAAACTTATTACTTGCATTTACAATTATAAAAATAAATAAGGAGAGAAAATCTGGGCTGTTATCACTACAAATCTAACTCACTGTTAATCTGTGGAACATCCACTGGGCTGCACAGCGTGAAGGTTATTAGATGCAGGTTCTCAAACCCCACTGCATATACATTACAGGATTTTCTGCCACTGCAGATCACAGAGCTGTTCTCACTGGAACTGGTGTCCTTTCCTAATCCAATAATCCACTGAAATGGAAAGCTGTCTCTTTCTCTCTTCCCCTGGTGTGGATTAGAGCCTGTAACATTTTTAAAGGAATTTATCCCAGCATGACAAATTTTAATTAAAAGCTCCAGAAAACAAGTGTTGAGCATATTTATCAAAAAAAAAAACCAACAAAAAACCCAGCCCTCTAAGACATGAAATTTAACACTAGCTTTGAACAGCACGACTATGAAATGGGATTAGATTTTGTCTTCTCTGCAGACGGGATATTTAACTTTGAGATTTGTTTTATTCAAAACTATGGATCGGCTAGAATTGCTGCTGTTTGCTTTCATTTCTGGTGTGCAGAGATGACATCATTACGGACGAGTCCCCTGCTCCCGTTTTTAGCCCTCCAATTTAAAAGACATGAGATGACATTTCCAAAAGCATCCAATTAACATGGAAAGATGATGCTCATTTTGAAAACTAAGTAGTGAGACCTTAAATTTGCTTTCAAAATTCAGTCTCAGAACTTCAGTCAGGCAGGTACCGTATCAAAGAGCAGGTAGGTAACCGTTAAAAAATAAATAAATCAGGGGTCTGGTGGGATTTCTCTTCAGTGTGGGCACTTAATTCCTCTTAATTAAAATTGGTCAGGCCCCATGCTTATTCACACACTTAAATGCCCAACTGCCTTTCAAAATCTGACACTTAGAAGACAATGCTTTTTTCTAAAACTGGCACGAAGCCCTAAACCATTTAAGCACAGGACCGAAATTCCATCTTGTAGCTCCAAGCAAACTACGCTGAGAATGTAACTCTTGACATACCACAGCCAGCAAAACATTTAAGAAAACCCAACGCCTGTTTGTGAGTGAGTTTGCTGGAAGGCAAGAAGGAGAAGCAGGAAGACTTTACAGCACTTCAGACTCTAGAATACAAATAACGCTTAGAAAGCAAAAAAAAAAAAAAAAAAAAACCAACCAAAAAAAACCTCTCACCATTAAACCCCTTCCTGGCACAGCAAATTTGCATTTTCAGCCCCTAATCTCTCCGGAAGGGAAATGTGCTCACTCTGTCCTTCAGCATCAGCTGTTCCTTCCCCTCCAGCTAAGGGTGATGCCCCCTTGGATGGTGATGACACTTGGACAAGTGTCCATCTGGCCAGAACACAAAGGCAGCCAGAAGAAAAGCCTGGACTGCGTGGACAGCAAAGCCAGAGAAGGAACCTGCCAGGTGAGACAGCGCAACTGCGAGGCAGCGCAGATGGGAAGGGACCTCCCCTGCTTCTTAAGGAGCTAACCCTATAGAAAAAGTACAGTAGAAGCCAAAGATCAAAATAGAAATGAAAGGCCTCTTGAAGCCACTGCTGAAATCACAAAGCACTGAAGCTTCCTGGACTTCTGGGGGCACTGGGGTGCTGCTGGGACTCTCCAGGTGACTTGGGCACCTCGCTGGCTCAGGTATCGGCACAGAGGAGAAAAAACACTGTCCTTATTCCTAATGACTGGCAGCTGCATGATCCAAGGAAGGAAAGGAGGGGAGAGGATAATTAATCACTCCCACGCTAGGTACTCTGTTCATAAACCTAGTCCATAAAACTGCAAACCCCAGCAGTCAGGACCAAGACCCCTCCAGTTACAGAGCATTACGTCAAGTCATTAAAGATCAGCTGAAAAATTCTTCCTGAGGTCAGACTTCCTCTAGAGAGGTTTTTCTGCATGAACCAGTTCCGTCCTCCAGGAAAAAAACAACTGCTGAATGCACAAGGTACACCTACGAGTTAAAGGTTATTAAAGCAGATGAAAAAAAGGCAGGGAAATAAGACTCAAAAGTCACTGGAAACCAAAATACCCAAACCTGATAGCTAGGTGGTCTACCCAGGACCGACAACCCCTTAGCTGGGATTGCTACAGCCTCCTTTGTTTCTGCTGACTTACCAAAGGAGTTAAAAGCCAACCTGCTCTGAAAAGGTACCTAGACCGCGTAACAGGCTGATGTAGGGTAGGGACAGGCACTGAATTAACAGCAGGTGGTGTTCAGATGTGCTTTTCTACAATTGAGATCACGTCCTGCTGTTCTTCCTAAAGCAAAATTCTCACCACAAAGTTCTGGTTCAAGTGAAGTTTCAGAGGATCCTTCAGTTCATGACGTGCAGCAGAAGGCAGACCGAGTTTACAAGAAGAGGAAGAAGCGGACAAAAAACGAAAGACAAGAAAACCCTGTGGTTTTCAAGTCAAGCAGCATCTATGTCCAAGAACATAAGGTGGAGCTGACAGTGCACCAGGGAGAGGGGGTGAACCATGCTCAGGGTGTCCAGAAAGGTTTCCAAGATTTCCCCTGAGAAGGCAACGACCCAGAGGCAGTTGTACATGTGCTACAGCAAACACGACGGCGGGTGCATGCGGCACAACTGCGGCACCACTTCCAACACGTCTCCGGCCTCTCTGTGATGAGAATCTGTGTGACCCCTGGGTGACAGCTGTCTCTTACGGAGCCCTGCAGGCAGCAAAGCCACCACAGCTTCTGCAGGTTTCCTTCACTGAAGCCAACGTAATGCAGAAGAACCAAAGAAAGGACTACTTCTGTCTCAACAACAACAAAAAAAACCAACCCTAGGGTTTCATTGGCTTTATTTTTCCCTGAGAAAGGCTTTGCTGAGAAAAGCTTTCATCAGGTTTAACGACCTTCAATTTTTCAGTAAGGTAATGAAACCCATTTAAGTCATGCAAGCAGCATAATGGTGCAGTGGCCTGCAAAAAACCCCCAACCCAACAGTATTTGTACCTACTACTGTGAGCAACGTCCTCAGCAGCGCTTTTAGTGGGTGTCCCCATCTCCTACCCGATAATCAGAAGCTAAATGAGAGCTACAGTTAACAAGCAAAATTATTTCCTGGAAGAGAGAACCGATGACAGAATATTCATCAATACTGATGATAAATTAAGAGGCCGCAACCTGTAAGCAAACAGCCAAAGTTTTGTGCAGGTTCAGAAACTTGGATCCAAATTCCTCCACTGGTCCCTCTTTATGATGAGGTTTTAGGAAACTTTGGACTTTCCAAAAAGTTTGAATCTAAACTTTGCAGGCAAACTCCCATATTTCCCAAGTTCCACAGTGAAAGAGAACAACAAGTTATGTTTCTCCCTTTCCTGGAAAACATCAGTAAAAAATAACAGCCCCCACAAATGCTGTGTTTATAAACAGGCAGCCACACAGGCAGAATAGCAGGGCAAAATATTCTGCCTGAATGTGACAAGAGAATTAATTCTTCCCAATCAAGAAAACCTCAAATTTCACTGGCTTTGCTGCTGCTGGGAAATGTGGCACCATCAGGCAGCTGCAACGGGGGTCCGGGGGAGAGATATATAAAGATAGTTTCAATTAAATAGCTTGACGAGAAAAGTGAAGTTCTTCACAAGGCATCAGTTCCGAAACAGGCAGTTTAGAGAATCCTGCTCCACACAGCAAAAAAAGAGCTGCGATCTTCAGAGTCACCTAGATCTTCTGAGAGTAGAACAGAATAGAAATGCACTGCAAGCGAATTTTTAACTGAATTGTTTCTGGTTTCAGCAGGACAGAAGTGCCCTGTAAGCCCCCGCCCCAGGGCTGCAGCCCTGATAACAGAGCTCAGAGACACGCAGCCCTGAAAGCTGCAAGATGCATCTGCCATGAGCTAATCGCAACTGGTGACGTCCTGGTTTTTAACCTGGAAGATTTCAGCGGCAGCTCAGGCACAGAGAAATTCTGTGTCTAAGGCCCATCTGGTCCTAATATAACAAAATTTGTGTCAATTTTTTGGTCACTATGCAACTAGGAGGACAGGCTATTCTAACAGTGGGCAACAGCCTTTTCCTGCGCGGATCACGTGAATTTAAAAACCTTAAAACCTAAGATCGTGTCATTTTTTCTCTATACAAGTAGAAAGAGTGATGCTTAGACAGAGCAGGGAATAAACAACTTAAAAGAAAAATTAAACAGTTTATCCCATCCTCCATGGGAAGAAAAGCTGCAGAAAGCTGGACTAATCCAAGCAACAGGAAATTAGGTTAATTAGCAAGTTTTGCACATGCATCCCAGATCTAAACTAGTCCTTGAAGTCTACTGGTGGTTACAAACCTAGGTGAAAGGAGGCTAGGGAACAAAGTGCAAGTACTGCCACAAAGGGGTAAAAAAACAGACAAACAAAAAAAATAAAAAAAAAAAAAAGAGGATGAGAATTATTTATATTTGTGTGAATCCACCCAGCCAAAGTAAAGGTTATAGTTACTATCAGACTTTGTTTCTGAGGTCAGGATGCATAATTAGTTTTGCACACTCTATCCTCTCAGATTTGCTGGTACCAGTATGGTGCTGGTACCAATTCAGCTTCTACTCTTCTACATATTCCCAGGAGAGAAGCAACTTTTTACACCCTATTAAAAAGCAAAAAGATGAAATATTGTACCAAGCCCCAGATACAAGTGCAAACCAAGCAGGTAACATAATGCAGGGAGGAATATCAACTGCTCTGTAGTGTTAAAACCAGAATCAACAGTGAAATTATGACAAAATACTGGTGAACCTAAACTCTCCATTGGGAGCAAGCAACTGCCACGACTCGAGCAGTGATGGTGTAAGGCAGAACGTCTGCCCTTCATCTTAAATACATATGATGACTAGCAGGAAAAAAAAAAAAAAAAGACTTCTTATTCTGCTAACAATGCTCAGGTCTCTGCCTGCAATCAAGAATCTTAGGAGACTGCTCATCATACACCGGCACCTGACATCTCACAACTTCGGAATGGCTGCGGTCTGCTTCGCTTCACGCAGCTCAGGGCTTGGCGATGCTTCAGGGACAGGAGGGATCAGGGCACAAGCACAGCTGTAAAGCTGTACCGAACTTCTGTGCAAATACTGTAGGGCACAGCTCACACTGGCGTGGCTTGTTTCAAACACTGGTGCACATCGCTACCGTGCCAGGTTTACACTAGGAATGAGCTGCCGAAACTGCATCAGCGGAAAAAAAAACCTCAGGAGAGACAAAGACTAAAGACAGACAAGAATTCCAGCAGGGTGACTTCTGCAATGCGATTAGTGTCTCAATACTGGAAAGATGAACCAGAGGTTAGGGAATACAGTCACCAGCACAGTTCCTTTTGGTATTTCCCAAAGAAAACTCCAAGGGGAGTGAACGGAATGGCAGTGAGATCACCCAGCCGTAAGGTCAGAGAGCCCCAGCACGTCAGCAAAAAGAAAACGTCCATTTCACTGCAGGCGCTTGCTGTTACACCAGCAAGTGACGGTCCTCACTGCAAACCTTGCTCGGAAGAGACAACGCTCGATTTTCTGGTTTTTGGGGGTGGCGGGGGAGGCTTGGCTTCACGTCTGCTGGGTAGCGGTGGAGCAACCTGAGAAGGTAAAACAAAAACACACAGAAAAAATAAGCCATTACTGGCAAGTTAGGACATTTTGCTTCACCGAACAAGAAATGCAAGAGGTCCCGTACTACTTGATGTGTTTTTCAGGACCAAATCTTTGAATTCAGCCTCCCTGTACTACATCAAATTGATGACAGGGGCAAACAAGGACAGATCCCCAGGAAATAACAGAAGCAGATGCCTTTTAGTTGCTAGAATATGCTTTAGTTGCAGAAAGACTTTAGTCGCTTCTGACCTGACTTCAAGTCAGAGCCATCTGTCCCTCCGTCCCACCTTTTGTTTATCATTAAAATGGCAATAAACCCATCTTCCTCTAGGTTTCAAAATTCAACTATTTTTATCTTGCTGGTTCGTTGAGCTGCACCAAGTAGGGGCCAAAAGGATGTAAAACGCTTCCAAATCAGAATGCTACAACTAACTCCGTGAAACGGTAGCAAGTGAAGTTCTACTAAGGCATGCCACAGCTTTCCTGCCAGGCACAGGGGCTTGTAGGATGTTTCTAGTTCTTGCAGAAAACTGCACTAGCGGGCTCCTTCAAGTCTCTGCTCTTTTTAAGGGGCATCCTGTAAACAACTGAGATGCAAAAGGCCAGGTGAATGGGAAACTTGTGTGGCTTACCCACTGGCTTAGCCAAAACTGTCAAGATTTCAGGAGTATTTCAGCTGAAGGAGGACAGAGTCAACTTTACAACAACAACGATGTAACAAAACCCTTCAGAAAATACTTTTACAATCTCTCTTTACAGCCCTTTGAATCCTTTTCATTTGGCTGCAAGCCAAGGTCAATGTTGCAAGCCAGAACATGTTAGTAATTAGTTTTCTTACAAGACTCAAGGGAAAGAGGCTCTTTTATTAATCCTCTTGAACCAGTGACTCCCACAGCATCCCTAGGGCTGGCATATTTCTGCCATTCATGACACCTACAGTAGCTATACTGTCCTTTTTCAGAAGCACAGTCAATTCTGACCCAATGAAGGGCAAAATGGAAAACCTCCTATTTATCCCATGCATCAAGGCTTTATGCAGTGTACATCCCTCTCTCTCTAACAGAATTAAGTGATGAGCTCTTTTCTTGTCTTCCTGCGCTGTGAGAGGTAGCATATTTTAAGGGCAGTCATCCTTTAAATTCTTTTGGGGCAAATTCCGGTTCATCTCATTAAGGTACTCTGTAAATCTTCTTTGCAAATCAGACTGGGGAAGACATCCCCCCGCTTTCACAGTTACAAAAGGATGCTTTCTGTTGCTGCACATTGGAGAGCAATTAGTGTCTTGGACCAGAAGCACCTGAATTTCAGGGGCAGAAAAAATGATTCTGATACAATGAGCCGAGTCCTTGCACATTAAGTACCTGTGAGCCGTTGGGCATCCCACAGTGTAAGAGAAACATTAGTGATACAGGGTAAAGAAAAGTGGCAATTTGATGTTCCTAGAAGATACAGGGTAAAGAAAAGTGGCAATTTGATGTTCCTAGAAGGAAACCAACTCCACGAAATGGCGAAAAAGGCTGTGGCTAAGATGGTGATATAATACAGGCTGGTTTAAGTTACTAATGACACATAGTTTGAAAAACTAGATTCTTCTGAGCTGAGGACTCAAAAGGAGACATTTGTAATTTCTGCAGATGTGTGAATTCTTTCCCCTTCTTTTTCAAGACCAGATTACTGCGCTATTTCACATTGATCATGTTTTTGAAACTTTTCAATCATTGTGCTTTGTTTTCAATATATCTTCCCACCCCCACACACAGTTTGCCTAACCGAGGACAACACAACTCCCACTTGGAAAAGAAGGGACTGCACTTGATGGCCTTCTCCTGAAGCAAAAAACTTTTTTTATTCTTTTGTGGTTTCAGGGAGTGAACCAGTAAAATGATTAGACAAGTTTCAAGTAGCACCACCCTAGAAGCAGCTTGGAAAATTCCACTGGCGTTTCTTTCTCAAAAGCTGTTCTCCAAAAAAGTGTCAGCTCTCATTTCCTTACCTCCACAGAATTCCTCGGGTTGCTGTTCTCATAGGGTTTGCTTTTGGGCGGAGGTGGGGGTGGGGTGCTCGGTAAGCTAGAAGTTGCCAATCCATCAGCTTGCAATGAGGGAAAACCTAGAAGCAACAACAATAATAAGAAAAGACATTAAAGTAGGTGGAAAGGGAATGGGAAATGGGATCGACCATGTAGAATTTTAAGGGAGATTCACTTCAGATCTCGTGCTTTTGATCTGCTAACAGTTCTCTGCTGTAGCAGCTAAACCCAAATGGATCTGTCAAAGTCAAGTCACAGTTGTATCTCCCTGAAGTTCAAAATGCCCAGAAGAGTTCCATCTTCATCAAATGAATCTAAGCGTATGTGAAAAATGCATGCCTGAGAGAACAGAAAATTGAATCCATTATCACATCTGCAACGTTCACTGGGGTCTCCTTTCAGCCTGGGCCTCAACCTGAGAATTCACTTTGATTTTAACTCCAGTTGATGGAGTAGATAAGTACCCAAACTTCAGAAGAATTCCTGCGAAGCTGTCCTGGTACTAATGGCAATTAAAACCGCTTGCTAAGTAGAAGAGTGAGGTTTCACATTCCTTTCGCATATCTTTCTTCATATAGTATTCCTGCATTTGTTTGTGTTTCTCGTTGTCTCCCCACTCCTGATACCCATTTTTTTGGTTTTAACCCTCTCACGATAGTTTTATGCTTGTTTAGTACATTATCTATACTGGATTCTGACTTTATCTATACTGGACACTGAATTTATAGCCACCTAAGAGGAAGGACAGTCAGGTCCTACACATGATCTTCTGTTCTTTTAAAAAAAACAGCAGTAGAGGGAGAAATGCAACGACAAGCAAGGAAGCTGTCAGTGGTGACACTGGAGCTGTATTTTTACTTCAGCCGTATTTATATGTTGCTCCAGAATTAACGACAGGGCTTACTGGAAAGTAACTGCGCCAATTAGTCATTTTGCTTATTGTTCAAGATAAATTCCGTCTCTTTCAGGTGTAACATTTACCAGTGAGTTTCCAAGCTGCAGTGCAACTTCTAAAACTTTTTTGCCACGTGATGAGGGTTATTGTTCGTTAATTAACAAAGCCTTCAGGGCTTGCAGAGAAAAAATTCAGCCTCGGAGCTGATCGGAAATACCGTGCTGGATGGCTGCGGTTCCATCCAGCGAATTCACAGGAGATAATCCTCTACTATGTGCTGCAGCCGCCTGACGGGATGCATTTACAAGCATCTACACTGATGACACGTGACGTTCACCTTGAAGTTCAATATACCTTCCCACAAACCAGTACGGGAGAAAACAAAAAAGAAACTGAAAAAGATCAAAACTGTTCTCTGGAATTTCTCTGATATACTCAATTTTAACAAGCGATACGTAAGTCACAAGTATGACTGCCGTGCCTTTGATAACACTGCCAAATTCTGTTATCTCACCAAGATATCTACCAACATTAATAGCACACAGTCGCTTTCTGTGAACGACTGCAGGGCAGTTCTTCCCTCTTTCCCTCGCCAGTGAGGCTTCCCCAGCAAACACACAGTAATTCCTACTGCCAGGTACGGCCCCGACGGATGCGGCAGCTGCTCTGTAACAGAACTCACTTTGGGTTCTCGGGGTTTTGGGAGTGATGGGTGGCGGGCTGCGAGGCGTTGGCTGCTGGAGTGAGGAACCCTGAAGCAAAGTCAGTCTGTTGTCTCCCAGCTGAAGACTCTTTGGCCTTTGTGCTTTTCCTGACATGCCCTGGTTGAAACAAAGAGCAAACCAAACTTTTAGCAGTCAGCAAGGTGGCTGCACGAACATCAGCTCATCAGACCCGACACAAAGGCATCAACACGCTCCAGAAAAGCCGAGCAGGAGGAGGGAAGGTGCATTCAGGTGAAACGTGAGAGTGAAACCACCGCACTGGCTAAGCCATGTCAGAAGGCATATGCTGTGCTCCTCCGACACCTCCAGTGTTCTGTGGGACCTTACTAACTGGGTATCAATCGTAAACTGTTTTTAACAACCTTAGTGCATTAACTAAGAAGGGAAGACATCAGGCTGAAAAACTGCGGCACTTGATTAGCAGTTCTGTGAACAAATGTGGGGTTGGGGGGAGAAAAAACTTTTTTCCAAGAAGAATAAAAGATGATATTCTGGGTGCAAGCCAGGACAGCTGGTATCATCCAGCATACCCTTAGCGCTGTGAAACAAGTCTCAACCAGGCTTTACAGAGCAAATCCCTAGCAACTGGGACTCGGGAGATGTCGTTCCAGTTCCTTCCAGCGTCACACACGTCTTCTGCGCTCTTCAGGCCGCCAGAACAAGGAGCCAAGAGTCCAATGCAAGAATATGATGGTCCTTTTAAATAATAATTTATTGCTTTACGGAGAAGGCTGTCACTATAATTACTGGGCTCTTTTAGAGATCTGCGGGGTGAGAAATACTGAACTGCTCAACTGAAGGGACCACACGCTGGT
This sequence comes from Falco cherrug, assembly GCF_023634085.1. Classification (NCBI taxonomy): domain Eukaryota; kingdom Metazoa; phylum Chordata; class Aves; order Falconiformes; family Falconidae; genus Falco; species Falco cherrug. Next base: position 4,270,792 of record NC_073714.1, on the reverse strand, counting down.
GTACAGTGAATATAAAACTTAAAAAGACCAAAGCTGCTGGACATACAGCAAGCCTTTGGTTCCCTCTGGCTTTCAAGCTCCCGAGCAGCTTAGTCAAGAGCTGCATAAAATCAGTCTGTCCAACTCTTGTGCTGCACGACGCAGCTATGGAACAGACCCGCTATAAAGAACAGCTTTCCCTGCACTCTGCAATGTTGTTAAGCAGGAGTCGAACCCTTGACGGCTCATTTGCTCCAGTAAGCTGATCACACATGGAATCTGCCCTCAGAGACACGAGGGGAGCAGGGAGGGTGCGTCTTCTGTTTTGCATCTCGCTGCAACGCAAAGTCTTGGACAGACATGCCTTACTGTCCTAGCGAACCGGCCGATACAGATGGGCTTCCTCCCAGATCTTTTCTCTCGAGTTGTACTTAATAAAGTGATCAGCATCTGACATCACAGTTTGTGGGTTAAACCCGTTTAATTCAACGGCAGCTCTTCCAGGGGCAGAGGGCCAGGCCTCCTGGACCACTCATATTTACAACCCCAGATTTTCCACTTGAGTGGGAAGCCTGTCAATACCGAACGACCTGATTCTAGAACCAAGTTCCCCTTTTCATAAACAAGCTGCAGACTCCAAGTGCTGGCAGCATCACTCAGATTTGATGAGAATTCCTGAATATATAGCAGCATAACCTGTTCCTGCCAGATTCAGTTGAGAGCTTGGGAGAGAAAGGGAAATAGAAGAACTCATGTTTTCTCATTATTTATGCAGCCTGTGTTAAGTCAAATCAGTATCACTGAGCCATTGGCTTAAATACTCAGATCCCTAATTCTCGCATACTCTGTGACAGTGTAACACAGTCTTTGCACAAAGCAGGATAGTACTCCAAGGTCATACAACTCTACTTTTGGGCTGAAACTTATCCATTTGTATTAGGTGATCATTCCAAATCCCACTGTCAACCTTAACGCTTAACAGTCTCCAACACATTCCTCATTATAATGCTCCTGTGGGGGTATAGATTCTCTTTTATTCCTCTCCTGCAAATAATCTGCTCAAGGAGTAAACACTCCTGCCCTCACACAGGAGGTCTGGAGCAGAGTACAGGCTGGAAGAACCAGTTTTTCAGTCCCAAGCTGGTGACCTAACTAGGAGATCTTTTTTCATCTCCCCAGTCTATCAAACTGATCTTCACCTTACAGCACATTTGATTTGTGCAGTGATGCTGACTGATAGCAGCTGAACATCTGGCTTGCCAGCTGGATTTTGGAGTGGGCTAGCAGTATCTGTTTGCTCCAACAACAACAGAACAATTCTACGTGGTGCTGAGTGCACCACACAGTCCTCGGCTCCTAAAAAGGAACAAGAGCACTGAGCACCTAGATGAAACACCGGTGCCTCCTGTTTCCAGTTTGTACCTTAAGCCAAACTGCAGTTGGGTCTGTGACACAAGTTTTCCAAATAAAAAAAAAGTCAGAATTAATCAGATGACCAAGGCTTTTGGTATTTGAACCCCTCCCACCATTTAATGAAGTTCCCAATGACAAGCATGGCTGAAAGGAACAGAAACTCTACAATCTCCTGCTGTGGATTTTATTATTGCTTTTTTAATTGTTTTTTTTTTTTTTTTACCATTTTGGAAGTCAGCTCCGTTTCTGGCTCCTTCTCTACAATAACCTGAGACTTGCTAATACTCCACTCCTTCCGCTTCAGTTTGCTAATCCGGTTATCACCATCATCCTTCATGGGCAAATCTTCAGCTCTGGGTCCTGCTGATATTCTTCTCTCCAAGAGAGGCTCCAGAATAGATCTGTGGCCCACACCAAAACAGCAAAAAAGCACGAAACATTAGTCCACCAGACATTTAAAGCACTGTCTGTTAAAAAGCTGTGATCTCTTTGTCTGCATACGAGATTACTGTGAAAAACGGAGTTATGACCACAGAATTTTCAGTAAGATTTGTGCTCGTAAGCTACCCTAGAAGTTTTAAGTATTGTGTCTTAGGTACAAAGTAAAGTGTGATCTACTTGCAGAGGGAGCCAGACTGGCATTTATGCTTAGCCCTGCCACCGAGTCTCTGTGTGACCTTAAGCAAGTCACCCAAACTCCCTGGTTATCACAGATGCAAACCAAATGTACACAAAAGTAATAGCAGGAAATGTTTCCATGTGTGGCAGCTCCTTTTAATGCCATGTATGCACCTGCAACCAGGTAGGTGGAACAATCACCCCGTGACGATGCACCCCGTTGCAGACCACAACAAGCTAAATTACCTTGTAATATCTTACAGCTGTTTTCCAGCGTTCCTGCAAAACAAAAATACTGTGCACCTGAAATGCACTGCCTCCATCCCTCTTCAGTATCACGTAGATAATTGTGACTCCTGAGACAGACAGTCGTGGGTTCAATTCCCAGAACTATCCCTAGCTGTGCTTCAAACTCCCTGTCTGTACAACGGAATAACAACACTGGCCTCCATTTAAAGTTTTAAATGCACAGGTATCACTACTCTGCATGGAATAAATCCTCATTTTAAGAGTAACTAATTCTGGCAAAGGCATATCCCCACTCTTGTAAACCACATGTAAAGGCTGATTACTAACCCATCTGAACCTGGTCTGGAAGAAGTGCTATCAGATGACGTGGAAGATGTAGAGACCACAGAAGATGCCACAGATGTGACAGAGAGCCGTCTCAGTGTGGAAGACATGATGTAGGGCAGCACAACAGAGCCTGACCTGCTCTGTTTCCTTTCGGTGAGGGAGGGAGGCTGCAGACAAACGCACTCGTGATAAATCACTTAACACTAACTCACAAGTGGGAAAGGGGAGAGTTGTGTTTCTGTAAGGTAAAAACACTAAACAACCGGGTACGCTTACCAAAGTTATCACACCGTACTGCTTCTCCACCTTCTTCTTCAGCTCTTTGAAACAGGCTGTCAGTCTGTCATGGAGAGGCTTCAGTTGTTCTGTCAGCTTCTCACCATGGATCCTAATCCCTTCTGCCAACAACGGCATCTAAAAGAAGGAACCAAGTGAAGCTCAAAAGGAAAAACCGGCTCTCCTGTTCCAGGAAGGAACACATTAAACATCTCAGATGCACTCGAAGGACTTAAATAAACATGGTTTGACTCTGCAGAGGCAAAAACCACCTGATCATACAGTAAGGAAGCTCATCTACCGACTCTTAGCATCTTACGCTGTGGTAATTTGACTGTTTGAGCTCCACATGTTCAACGAACATCACATTTTACTCATCTATACCTACAGCTCCCTCTTCCCCGCTCAGGTCCCATATTCTGCCTTGGAAAATACACACGTTACATGTTGGAGTTTCACTCCTTAGCCCCCAGAGCTGTATGATTGTGAGGCAGTTTTAACTGGGCTCTGTTGTGTGGAAATATGAAAAAACTGGTCCGCAGGGATGCAATTTGCATTACAAGAAAACAGGGCAATTCTTCATTTCCATGCAGGTCAAAATAGACAATTTTCAATGGTCAGACCAACAAAATACTAGGTCTGACTGTTTCATGAAAAGGTAACAGATATTTTGTTACACTCATAAGGAAAAAATCTATGCCACCTTGGCAAATATTTCAAAATAACGTTTCAGAGCAACACAAGATACATGGGACATTCCAAGCCACACTTCTAGAATACACTTTCCTTCAAATAAAAACCAATCGGACACATATCTGGGTTGTTCTTACAGCATTTATCTGCATTCTCTCGCCAGAACAACGATGCTGGAACTGATCTGCACTCACATACAGTGCTTCCACTTCTTTCCCACTACAATACCTGTAGAGCAATTAGTTGCTTAAGCAGTTCAATTTTATCTTGATCTTCAGGATGTTCTTGAAGATACTTCTCTGTGAAGAAGGCCTGAAAGCAAAGGGAAAAGCTAAAACAGACACGACACATTGCTTTCACAGTTAACTCTGAGCCAAAGATCCCTGTACTGTAAAGACAATTAATTTCCATTACTACTCTAATTAAAACCAATTCACTTCCATTACTTCTCTCGTTAAAACCAAATTTTGCTATTTCCCCGACACAAAGCTGAGGGACAAACCATGGTTATTTGCTGAGAACTGGGAAGAAAAACTTTTTTTCTGTTTAAATAAATATGACTACTTTTTCAGTGAAACACAGATATGTAAAAAAAAAAAAAGTCACTTCATTGGAAGGGTTTTCTTCAATTCCAATTCCCTTCTCATAAAACTGAATTGCTTTGAATAACCTAGGTTGTTACTTGTCACTCAAACGCGAGTAGCAGATCCAGTCTGTTGAGTTCTCACTTCAAAAAGTCTTTAATTTTTAGCATTCAGTGACCTACAGTACACAACGACACGCAGCCAACCTCAGCTGCAGAAAAGTGAACAGGACATCCCCTGCCTGCGGTTTCCTTAAGCTCTAAAATTTAAGTCCAGCGTTTTCACACGGGGCTTGTTACAAAGATGCAGCAGAAATAAACATTGTGTTGAGGTTTTGACTCAACAAAGCACCTTCAGTCTACACTTCTTATGTGTTTACCTTTAACCAACCCAATCTGGTACCAGTTTGAAGTTGAACAAACACAAGTACGCCCTCCTGGACTGAAGCCGCCAAATTGTGCCGATTCACATTATGTGCTACAGTGTATTACATTGAAATGCATCACAATTCCCAGGCCGAGGAATTTCATTTTTCTTTTTCTTAGATAAAATCCCTAGATATTTTTCATTCGGTTTTAAAACGCGCCTCTGATCTATTTCAGCCTCTGCATATATTTCTTCGTCCTGCGTTCCATTACCTGGACTGTATGTCCAAGTGTTTATAGGTCTAGTGGTATGATTATGAAAAAGGCTGATGTCAAGAGGAGGTGAGCCTGGGAAAGGACTGCTGGGTATGTCCCAGTGGATTTTTCTTGAAAGTGTTTAATTATTGCAAGAAGAAAGCGCATGTTAGAAACACAGACTTTGGCTTTTGGCTACAACGAAACAACTAAAACTCAAGATTTTAGCCGCCCACAAACACCAAATGTTCTGATCTTCAGCTGAAACAGGAAAATATGAACCAGAAATGAGTATTTCCAGATGTGGTTACAGATACTCCGTGCTTCCTAGTTATAACTGCTTTCCCACTTTCGTAATTCTAAACTTTATGTCAACCTTAATTCATAAAATGGGAGGATGTAGGGCCAAATTCAGCCCTGGCAAAGTATGCAGCTCCTCTGGAATCAGCAGAGTTAGACCTCAGATAAATCAGACCCTCTCCCATTTAACTTTTGCACTTCATTTCATGTGACTGGAGCACATCTGAGGAGAATTAAATGCTTTAACACCATCCATTCAGTTTATGGAACTAAGCAATGTATTTCGTGCTGGGAATACCATCACTAGATACTGGGAATAAACAGCTTAAGTTAAACATCACAAAAAGGGAAGGACATACACTATTCAACTGAAGTTAACTGAATAAACCCGGATAGGAAAGACTGTTTTTTTCCCTGAAATATACGCTCTTTACTGCAAGACTCTAAAGACAGATTATCTGCTGGAAAAGAGAAATCCTTATTTGCCTTACCATTTTTTGTTAATACAATCGAGAAACGCTAGCTCTTTTGCTTTTGTTAACTTGCACTGTTCATTGGGCTGACCAAGCACCTCAATGCCCCCGCAAGCTAAAATCATGTTATTATCATCACCGTAAACAAGGCCCAGAAGGGCTGGATCATTCGTTTCTGTGGCGATGCACACCACTAACCCCAAACACGAAAGACACGGGGTTTTCCCACCCTGCAGGCTAGTGGAAATCTCTTATCATTGCTCTTTTCTTCATTGAGCTCTGAGCACAGATACGACTACAAAATGCAAAATGGAACTGGAATCTCCTACGTTTCAATCCAGGTCTTCAACACCGCGGAGGTCAACAGACTGAGCTAGAGATAAACGTGAAACGGACCTTTTCATAGTTGGTATATCCCCCCATGACCGCTGGGTCCACGATCCCATTCAGGAGCATAGAGAGAGGATGCACAGGAAGACTCCGGTCCCAGACATGCTGCTGGACGATGTTGCTGATTTTCTCGTTGGTGAGCTCCATTGTTTCGATGGCGTTCTCCAAAGGGCTGACCTCTTCCTGACAGAAAGAAGAAACACAATAAACCTTCAGTTTTCTCCCCTGGAAGTCAAGTAACTCCTCATATACAAATTACAGCCCAATAGTTTCCAGCAGAGGATTTTGGACCCCCTGTGCTAACTATCTTGTCACCCACAGATGAATGCAAGAATGGTCTTTAACCCGAAGGAACAAGAGTTCAGGACTTGAGTGCTGACTGTGGAGTGTGTTGCAGCAGTAACCACCCTCCCACGTGTTATACAGACAACACAGAACTTTGCTGCCTGGGGTAAAGCTGTCTGCAGATGCAAAATGCAAAGGACGACAAACACATCCAAGAAGATATACATCTGCTTTTACCTGAAGCAGAAGTTACTGGTGTGCCACATCCAACAGTGGAAGGACTAGCTGTCCTAACTGTTGCAAAACTCTCTACTTCGCCAAGGATTGGAGGGGATGAGACCCAGCCCATCTGCAGAACTCACCGTTGTAATCTGTTTAACTTCAAACCACTTGAGGATGCCTGGAAACGAATACGCTGTCGTGTACGTCGTCCTTTCTATCCACATATTCTGGTTAGAGAAGGAGAAAATTCCAAGAGGTAAGGAAAATATCGCTGTTGCAATTCAATTCCCTTCTGTGGTAGAGCACAGAACCAGGCTTCCAGAACTAGCTGGCAGGACTTACACAACGATTTTCACCTTCACTGATTGGGATGGAACCCAGTGTTTCTGGCAAGGAAGACTCCCTCTGCTATTTAAATGGTACCAACACGAGCAGCAGTAAGCTGTTACCCTCCACGTGGGCCACTATTAGCAGAGCTGCGATTTTGGCATATTTAGCCAGAGCTATATGCAACATGCCCAAGCACACTACACATGAGCACCAGCATGCCGCAGGGGCAGCAAGGAAACGTGCTGTTACACTACACCCAAGGCTCGCTCTCCGCTGCAAATCTTAAAAAGTTGGCCTGGAATGGAACTGATCCTTCATGATTAATGGCCGGCCTCCTTCAGCACAGCTACATCAGTCACAATCCACCAGACACACAGCTGTACTCCGTAGGAAGCTGTGCTTAGCACGATATTTATGGATTCTAGATCAAGGATTCTCGACGTTACAATTTCAGCTACGGAGCCCCTTGACACTATCACACTGGCTTTCTGTAAAGATTGCAATGCAAAGTGCAGCCCCTTGTTTCTTCTGCATTTTGTATAGCAAAACAGGTGGAGGGAAAAGCAAACTCACAGCAAACTCGTTGTCTGGATCTTTTTCTCCTTTCCTGACTGGTCGGGAGTGCGTGAACTGCTGCACCTCGTTTGCTCTGTAGTAGCTAGAAAGAAGCAGAGTAAATGGTGAGTTTTCTCACCTCCCACCCTCCTTACATAAATGGTCTCAAAACCAACCAAGTTTAAACTGGACTGTGAAACAGATTTACACAAGACAAAGGCATTTGACCTTGTGCCTAGGCTAGCTGAAAAAAATACAGAGGAAATGTTGAAGGAAAAGGAAAAGAAATTACTTTAAGATCTGTTCAGGAACAGGTTTATCTTTATAATTAGGTGGCAGGTTCATCACAGGCTTCACAATAAAGCACTGCACATCTGAGCAGCTATAGTTAAGGATGAAAAACTATGAATTCTTTTGGGGAAACAGGAGAGGGAGAGAAATACCCTACCTGTTTTCATCAAATGTCAGACTTCTCAACAATTCCCTGTGCTCTTGTCATATTTGAAGAAAAATACTTACTAGTTCATCAACAATCACAGGCATTATATTGCTTCTTGTAGTTTGTATGGTACTCATGAACTACAGGCTCAAGACGATAAGGGCTGTACAAACACTTCCAACTATTGAAATTCCCCAGGAAATCCCTAGGAAGCCTGGGTGCTACCGATTTCTACTCTGGGGACAGGAAAACAAGATTCCGTACTAGGTTCCGTAATGGATGCATCCGTCTCTTCTCTCCCCCACCACCCCACAGTTCTTTGTCAGACCCTTCCAGTCCAGTGAAGCTGCCCCTCCTCCCCTCCCACTTTTTAGATCAATAAGCTAGCAGAAGAAAGTAGGCTGGCTTTCATCGGTTAATATCTACTTCATCTTCAGCTTTTGCACCTGTGAACCATGCAGAAATAAAAAAACCCCAACCCTTACATAATAGTATCCCTAAACACAACAGCTTGCAATGTGCTTCCTCCAGAGCTGTGTTAAGGATTGTACTGAAGGCTTTACAGAAGTGAAAACCTGCGTGGAAAAGTAAAGGACAACCTGACCCACATTAATAGATTATTTCTGTGAATTACCTGCCAATTGCCCTCTGAGTGGCAATGTTTTACTGGTGGGTAAGGTGGCCCCATACATCCTTTATTTCACTGAGGGTAGTTCTAAACATTATTTTTGAAAGCAAGGCAAGGTCATCCTGCCTGCATTGAAGAGCCAGCTGGCTACTAGCCAAATCTGAACCCAAAACCACATAGCCACATTAGATCAAGCACGGAGCCCAAGCTAATATATTCCTTCTCTCAGGAGAGCTTATTAGCTTGGGCTTGATGCCACGCTAAGCATGCTGTAGAGCTTCTAGTCCAGAACTGGTGAAGACCAGCCCGTTTGAGCGTGTAGGCATTCCCTGAGACCACGTACAGCTCACTTGGTAGCTCCAGCACACCGTACTAAGAAACACACAAAGGAAGAACATGGCATTTGATCATCAAAGAGGCGAGGCAACAGATTCTGAGCAAAAGTAAAAAGGAGCCCGAGACAAAGGAAGTTAAAAAAGCATGAAATTAAAACAAACTACAGAACCACCACCGCCTGCCTAACACAACAGTGATCTGGGCACTCAGGCTCCTCATCTTTTCAGAAGGTGTTTGTAAGAGTCCAAGAAGAACCTGTACCAAATCCAAGCTATGCAGCTGCTCCCCTTTATAATGGGGCTATGCCAAGACCCGGAACCAAACACCCCCAAACTTTTGGAAGAGTTCAGATCTGGATCCAAATTTTGCAGTTCAGGTTCATCTTGAGCCAAAAACATTAGAACAAACACAAACAGATGCAAAGGAAGTAGCTGAAACAAAGCAGCAATAGAAGAGGCATTTTTTGATACCAAGTTTGGTCTTGAATGAATTTTAATTTCCTATGTGGATTTAGTGCTTGGCAGGCTTATTGCAAGGGAAGCATCTGGTATCACTGCTTGAGCTGTGCCTTTGTACACAGAGTTTTAAGGCCAAAATGGACCATCAGATTCTCTAGTCTGGCCTGTATAACACCAGCTTGTGTAACACGGGCTAGAAGCTCAGTAACTTGTTTTTTTTACTGGTGTACATCTGCCAGGAGCACACCCGCTACCGAGTGGAAGACACAAACAAGGATCTGAAGCATCTTCACTAGGTTGCACTTGGTCATACTCACAATGAAGAGAATGAGGATCTTAAGCCTAGTGGTGCGCTGTGGCACATGGTTTGGAGTTCTGCCAGCATAAAGAAAAAGTGGGGAAAAAAAAGGGGGGGGGGAAAGGGCTCTTCACCCAACACTCTCATCAACATAATTACTTCACGCTTCTTACAAAGTGACTTCTAAGGATAAAACAACCAAACAACAACCCAGGCACTTCATAAATGCTGGTTAACTGCAAGAAGACAGCATGCTTCCACCTCCTTTATAACCCACTTTCATTGCCTGTATTTTACCTCTTTCACCCGAAAATACCAAACTGGATCACACCTATGCTACAGGAGGCAACACCACCTGCTTGAAAAGAAGGCACAAGACATCCTGACCTGCAATCTGTTAAGGTTTCATCCTAACAGCAACGGGTTTAACTCTGACAATATCAAGCTGTCTCTCTTTTTCAGTATGTTTAAGTTCACCATTGCAATTCCAGACAGTTTTATTTAAATGCCCAGTGTTGGCTTTCAAAGTTCTGCTTGGGGCAGTAAGTTCCTTGTTTATTATTGTCGTTTACCAGTTCTGTTATTCTAGGAAAGGGGCAGATCCTGAACGCGCCAAAACGTATTAGAACCAAAAGATACACTGTTTAGGAGAAGACTTGATCTCTTCTCCTGGAGGGGCAGTACTGGTCATCTTCTCAGCGCTAGGGAACTGGGTCAATAGCTTCAGGTTGAAGTCCTCTCGTCGTTCATACTCTTTGCCACGATAGATAAAAATTTTATTCTGTGGGTAGCAGAAGAAAAAGAGAATTAACACTAAACCAAGCAGTGAGAAAGAGCTTTCCAAACGTACACGGAGTAGTCTCAGAGATCTAGTTTATACGAAGGCTCCCCTCCTAGCTTAACCGTCAGAACACACGAGAGAAACACAGGCTGGAGTAAGAACGTAGCAACTCTCGGGAGCTCTACAAGGCTCTGCAATGGCAACCTCTTACTTGCCTAGAAAAGTCATTGTTCCACATACAGGTGTTACCGAAAATGTTTGCGCTTTCTAGCACTCTAAGAACACACACCTTCAACACAAAATCAGTCCTCTGGCTGAGATTTCATAAGTAAGAGAACATATGTGCTGGAAAGTTCTTTAATGCAGGGGACTGCAAGCTCCTTGCCAGACCGCTTATGGTATGAGTTAACGGAGGGATCTCCCTGTGTGCAAAGACACGAGTTTTACCTCCGTTCCTTTCCTCGTTCTCTTCAGCTACCGGCAGTGAAATGGCCAGCTAAGGCAGTTTTGCACTACAGACTTCAGAACAGACCGTGGCCAATTATTTTTCCAAACTGGCCACCAAGCAGTGGTGGTTTCTGGAAGGGATGGATTCAAAAACATGACCCGGAGGTGAAAGCCTTCTATACCACCCAGTTACACAGTCCTAAGCTAACGTTCTTCTTTTCTGTTAAGCTTGGCTTCCATTTAAGATCAGCAACTTCAAACAACTCCAGTCTGAAAATGCGAATGTTCCTTAATTTTACATAATAGTCAGGAAGATTATCTAGTACGCTGCACCCTGCCCATCTGACTCACTTTGGCTGGATTCTTGTATTACAGCTAGCATAGATCCAGCAATGCTTAGCAGCAATCTCAAACAGGAAGCATCTTTGCATTTTAATTCTTCTGCGTGGGCCAGACTCTCACTAACGTGCTTGAGCACTGAAATGATCCATGTCCTGAAAATTAGGTTGATTCAGGCTGAAAAGCAACGGGATAAATCCTTTACAAGCTAAACATTTTCTAATGGCAACAACCATATTTCTGTGGAAGCCTATAGGAGACAGATACAAAAGGTAGATTCTGTTTAAGTCCATATAAGAACATACCAGTCATCTAACAAAGCCTATTGCAACACACTAACTTTATAAAAGCTGGTAACATCTGGTAAAGCTGGTAAAATCTGGTCTCTTACTTGTCTCTCTTTCATATGCTGAAATGCTTTGAAATACTTAAGGGACTCAGATCTCTCAGTGTCATTCAAAGGAAAAGGAGTTTGGTGCCTGAATTTTCTTGGAAGCTCTGCAAAAGTTGCAACTTTTAGAGTACCCACCACTCCAGAACTTGAGGGCTGAAGAATTCTTACCCGGAGGAAAGAGGGGAAACCCTGACCATAGTATCCAACAGCAAAGTACTCTGGTTGAGGTCTCATTGCCTTCATAATATTCTCATAAAAAGTAGCTCGCTTTTTCTGAAAAAGAAAAAGTCACCGGCATTTTCACTTTGGAGTATTCAAGTACACTGCCAGACTGTAGCTTACACTCCCAGTGACAATTCCCGATCTGTTAGCTCTCTCCTACAGATAACTTTTTTCAATCGTATTTTGATACAGTATCTCATACATAACCATTTCCTTGGTCAAATATTTGCTTTATCTGGGTGAAAATCAACTTCATTTCCTAGCCTGCAGACGTGAGAACAATGCCATGTTTTTTAGGATTCCAGGAAGATACTTGAAATCCTTAACTGTAGAAAGACAAATTAAATATATTCTGCAACTGAGCAGACACAAGTGGTGACAAATGTCAGAGAACTGGCAGAAATAAAACTGGGCAGATGATTCTCATATGAAAGAACATAAAGACCATCTGGTTACATCTTTAACCGCTAAAAAACACAATTCTGAACCAAGATCATTCTATAGTTCTGTGTTCATACACAGTAGTTTTACCACAGGACTAATAAGGTGATGAGATTTATGGAGCCTGAAAATAAACCGTGCAAATGTTACCTTTTCGATTAACACCAAGAATGCTAAACATCTGCAAGCGCTACGTCACGCTAATTACAAGGTCAAAACTACACACTTCAAAAACAATTTATGAAAACATTCTTTTAATATTAAGCTTTACAAAACCACGGGGGTTATGTTGGTTTGTTTGTCTTTAACATAGATGTATTTTGGGCTTATCCTGCTCAACAATATTAATTTAAGCAGTCAGCAGCCTGCTGAAAATGGAGAAAAGAAAATCTTACCAGGAGATTACCAAGTCCCTCATAATCAAAGACCTTGTTTTCATACATGTCAGCCAACTCTTTACTTAGTTGAATGGCTTTTTCCCACATCTCCATGGAGGGTGAAGGGAGGCAGGTGGGGGATGAGAAGCACAAGCAAAATAAAAGACACAGTTAAAAGCATTCATTACCACAGATAGGTAAACAAAAAATTCAGCTGATTTTAATTCAGGCAGTACTTTAATGCACTGCCAACTTTCCCTTAGATTCCACGTTGAAAATTTTTTGCAATAATTACTATAGTCACACAGCTCTTTTGATTTGTAGATCTGAAAGTGATTTACAAAGCAAAGTTTCCATCGCTACTCCTGATAAGGAAAACTGAGGCACAAAGAGGTGGAAGGACATGTCTAAACAGCAAGCAAGAGAAGCCCAGGTGCTCTCCTCCCCCTACACACTTACAGCTCATCCCCTGCATCAGGCTTCCTTGGATTCGTCTCATTCAGCCCTGGTAGAACCGTCTGTCCAAAGGGCAACTAACACCAGTTCAGCATCAGCGAGACAAGCTATCCTTACTCAATGCACAAAACCTGACAAAAGCCATTACCCAGAAAAATAAAGGCTAATACCTATAGTTTCCCCCTCTACTCAGTACCTTCAACAGGCTTAATTTTTCAGATGCTCTTTGACTAACAAGGAAGCGGAAGGATTCAAATGTCACCAGGACAAACACATGCCCTGCTCATAGCATACACATCCTAGTACAAAGTCAGGCCTAAGCATCAAAGGCCTGTTACGGAGTCACATCTGCTTTTACCCTCGAAACCAACTTCAGCCAGCTACCTCCACCGAGCCAAGCACTCCTCAGTGAAGTGTACGAACGCCGCAGAGACACTCACTTTGCCCCTGTCAAAGAAGGAGATGATTTCTTGGTAGAGTTTTTCCTTGAGTTCTTGCTGCGAGTAGACGTAGTAGCTGTCCCTCTGCAGGAGGTGAGGGACGCACGGCTTCTCGGACCACTAGCGCAGAGGGGAAAAAAGGCAAAGTTGAAAGAACTGGAATATTTTAAGATGAACAAATCCTTAGAGTGGATAGATTCACCTTCTACAAGGCTGCATTCAAGACAAATCCCTCATCAATGCAAAGGGAGAGCAAGTTTTGCAGTGATACAAGCTGAGCTGGCTGACCAGTGTAAACTAGAACGTACAAACGCTGCAGCTCAGCAGCATGGTTAGAGTAACAAGTGGCCAGCAAGCAGTAACTTCTTACACCCCTTCAGCCAGCTGCTCAGAAAAACATCTGATTATACTCTCCCACTAAACACATAACCAGCCAGAAAGCTTCAGCTCCATGCAGGTTTTTTTCTACATTAGAAATTTATTTTCAAATCAGTTTAAGAATTCATCTGAACTTGTATAAATTTGTCTTAGTCATATTTAAAAATCCCTTTAAAACGCTGATACAAGTGGAATTTTATCTGCAAAACTGGTGTGGTTCTGGCTTAAGGTCTTAAGCAGAGACACTAACTGAATGTGTATGCTTTATTAATCTGTGGAAGACATGAAGAGGTTGACAAATGCAAATTAAGATAGCTTAGGCTAATGCATTTCACACTGTTCACACAGAAGTGGAAAAAACCTGTACTACAACCCTGAACATGGACATTTTCTCCCAGCTCACTATAGGACTCTGTTTCAGAGTACTAACAAATTGATGCTGATAACATTTTTGCTTTTATCTGTTTAGCTGCTGTGCAACCTGCAAAACTGTGAAGCTCCTTAATGACCACTACAACCTAGATAACGCGAAGTCGCATTTGAAAAAAAAAAAAAAAAAAAAGAAAAAAAAGTGAATTGTTTATTCTGAGCTATTTACACTTCATTTAAAACCCATACCCTGACAATGGAAACTAAGATTGGCTTCAGTGTAATACCTGGAGCAGCTCTGCGTGGAGGAGGAGAGTGTATGCTGCCTCTGTGAAGTTCTCACAGTCTGTGTGCAGGTCCCGGAGTTTGTAAAGATACCTAAATAAACAAAAAGCAACTGTTACTTGATGTGAAGGACTCCTGTACCAGTGTACAGAACACCAAGAGAAAGGCAGGCTTCTACACAGGTTTGTGGAGGGGAAACAGCCCACCTGATATAAATGTCCTCTCGTTTCTTCTCCTTATAAAAATTCTGCCAAGAATGGAAAAAAAGTAAAGCTTTCACAATGTAAGGCCCTACAGATTTGCATCATCATCTCTAGACACAAAAGTTAAGCATCATATTTAGATATCTGAAAGATCTTTGCATTCATTTTGCATATATGTGCACATATCCCTGCAACCATACCTTCAACATAAGATGGGACTACTATCACCTCTAGAAAAAGGGCAAGTCAAAGAGAGAAAGTGACTTGACCAAAGTCATACGGACTCTTTGCAGTGGAACAGGGCCCATGTTTTAAGCTCAAGTTTCTTGAACTATCAAGCTAGCCATCCTTCCTGCCTGTGTTTCAGGACTTCAGATTACCATGTAGACATGGACCAGCCATATGACTCGATTAAAAAAAAAAAAAAAAATCCTTCCGAATTCACAAAAACCAGGTCAGTAAAGAAGCACCCGTATCCAAATCCAGCCTTGCCCATACCAGCACGTTGACAGTGCAGCTCATGCGGTTCTCCTTGCTTTCATCATGCATGATTGTCCTGTAGTCCAGCAGGTTCTCCAGCAGGCTGCTGACCAGCAAGGCAAACACTTCTCCAGAAGTAGCCAGATACTTGTGCTTCCGGCAGTGCTCCAGGAGGCTGCAGATACACCCAGAGAGACAGAAGGGAATACTCCATTACGGCTCTGAGCAGCGGTAAGCAGAACTTCAGCATAAATTACTCAGAGAGTCAAATATATTCCTGGAACCGAGACTCTCACAGTGCAGAACTTCACACCAACACCCATGGACCTGAGACACCCAAGCCAGGCAGGTCAAAGCATGTCTTGTTGACTAAAAACCTGGGTTCTATTCTTGGTGCTCTCTACACTCTAAGCCTGAGCCTGCTGTTCCCAAGCTTTTCCACTTACAACCCCCTTGCCAGTTTGGCACCTGCCTCCAGGATTTCAACTCCAAGTTTACGGTAGTTGTGGGAGTTGCTGCTCCAGAATAAAAGCATCATTTTAAGACAATCAATCTCAGAATACCTGACTAGCATTAAGATTCCTGTCAACTGCTCTGTCTCCCTGTTCACTGGAGTAATGCATTTGGGTTTCTCTGCCTTAGAAAAATAGCCAACTAAGCTGTAAAAAAGCCCCTCAAATTCTTTATAAAACTTACAGTTTTTCCAGCAAAATCTTGTACTGTTCATCCCCTCGGCCACCTTCCACTTCCTGGTCCAGCTTGGTTATCAGCTCATTTTCAAACTGCAAAGGCAAAAAAATCACAGACAGCAATTCTCAAGAGTGTGGTCTGAACATTAGTAATGCTTGTGGCTGGTGTTTCTGAACTGGCCTGCCATCAGACGCTGGTTTTACAAGCCAAGTTAGAGGACACTTTCATTGCTGGAGCAGAATAAAAAATGGTAAGGCGGCAAAATGACAAGACTGGAGCAAGGAAACACAAGCCTCATCCTACAGGCACTGGAAAGCCATGCTCTGGGGTAACTCTTCCCCTTCTCCCCCACCGAGTAACAGTTCAGTTTGGCTAGGATGGAGAAGCATTCTAGCAGCCATCTTACAGAATGTTCATTCACTCACCCTAAAGAAACAGGACTACTACCATCAGTTAAGGGCAAGTCACAACTTTGACCATCACAAACACTCGTGACCACTAATTAAAGCAACTTCTCATGATGCTAGAACCGAGTCCTGTGTGATTGTCTGTCTAGCCATGAAGATATGCCCTGTTATGTGCAAGCAGGTCAAGTACAGAGTCTCAGTTGTAAGTGTAGCTAGTATATAAATACCACTGGAATGGAAAATCCATGCCACACACATCCTGCTTCTTTCTACCAATTCCCAACCCCCCCCAGACCCTGGGGCCAACCACACCAAAGACTGATGACCCCAAGGGAAGAAAGATCCCATATACCCATTGAAGCTGGAGTCTAAGCTGGTGCAAGGATGGTGCTTAGGGAGATGCACGTCACATTTGACAACAGTCTGAAATGCCAAGGTGGCTGCCTTTTGGATGGATGGCTCCTACCCATCTCCAGGGAGAAGACTGTCTACAGCGCAACTACAGTGTCCCCTGCCTGCCAGTTGAGATGTTAATGTCCGATATCCCCAGAGGAAAGCTGGAAGAATAAGTCCTTAGAAACTGCACTGAAAACTTAACCTCATGGCAAAAGCAAAGCTCCTCTTTTTCCTTCCTTATTTTGTGGTGCTTTCTCAGTGCAATAAAAGGTAATTTCCAGAGAAATCGCCACGGGGTTGGAACGCAGCGGTCCGGGTTCTGTTCCCTGCTCTGTCCTTTATACTTGTGTAGCCTCAAGCAAATGGTGTCTCTCCTTCATATTGCTTTCCTTTCCCTAACGGTGGCATCAGTACTCACAAATGTGCTGTCAAATTTGAATTTAACGTACTGAATTTAGTCAGTACGTAAGCAACTACATAGTCTTAACACTGGACTGTCTTTACAGTAACCTACATTTACAGCCAAAGATCTGTCTTGGGGGAATTTATATGGTTGTTATAAACATAAATAGACAGTACTTTTTAGAGTACTCTCTTAGGGTCTCCAAATTGCTTCACAATTCGGATGTGGGTATTCACACAGCTGCAAATGCAGAAAGGTATGAAAACAGAGAAACTCATTAATTATCCAAGTCATGCAAACATACAGTCAGGGACAGAAATGAAGAGTCCTGACTCCTACAAAGCACTTACGAGTAACTTCCCGAAGTTTTTGGCTTGTTTTGTGCATGTTTTGGTTTTTTTGTTGTTTTGGTTTGGTTTTGTTTAAATATTTTCTTCTCCTTCTTGCCCAGTGCATTCTGTGGAACATCTGTACTGAAGATGCCAGGCTCCCTTACCATATGGAAGTTCCTGTTCCCACTGAAGTTAAACTCGCACTGCATCATATCGAAGAAGATGGGAATGGTAGCTTTCCGTAGCTCAGGCTCTGGGACCAGGGTTACCTCCAGGATTGGGCCTACCATTGCTGGAATGAATTTGATTTTGTGGGGACCTGCAAGAAAGTCAACCAGATGCACCCTAATGGCACGATTTGGATATCCAAATACTTTAGCACATTACTCATATAAAGTAAAGACCATAAAACGCAGACATTCTGCTTAGAAAGCATATTTTATGTGGGTAATGGCTACTTAAGGTAGAATTAACATGTTAACAGCTCCAAAAATCAGGAATAGCCCAAGAAAACAATTTAACTGAATTGTATGCAATGCTGCAAATCAAAAAGGCTTTATGAAAAATTCTACACTTTTCCTTCATGTGTCAGAACATCCTTTATAAGGAATCTAAGAAATTATCTCAGCAGCTGACATGAGAAAAGATCAGCTTTTGCAAGCTATTCACTGGAAAAGATTTTGCACACTGAAACAGCAGAACCTTAAGTGTATCTCCCCCACATTAAACACGAGCAGCTTTAATAAAGAAATAAAAGGTCTGAAACCCAGCTTGAGAACTTGAATATAGATAATTCCTTAGCTGGCACTCACCCAGGTTGTACCACATATCCCTTATTTTGAAGCCGATTTCCTTCCTCATGTCCCCATACCTAGGAAAAAAAAAGTATTAGAAAGAAAAAGAAAATGCTTACACATTGATATTACCTTTGCAAAGTTGCTATATAAATTTAATGGGAAACCCACAAAATCTATTACCCTCTCCTTAAAAAAACCCACCACACAAACCTGAATATGCTGGGCATTTATACCAAGGGGTCTGACAGACCACCTTCCCTAAGGTCTACCATGAAGGTCCTCAGTATTACATACCTTCTGTTAGATGTTCACCTCATCTTTCTTCTTCCTTACCCTGCCCAGCACTAACACTCAATGCACAGAGGAAGAGGATGGCCACGTGCCATTACGACAGAAGACTACAGATGCCCTAAGAGCAGAATCAAGCCGCAGCCTGTGCTGCTTCAAGCAATTCTACCCAGAATTTTGTTGCATTTGGTGTTTTTCCCTAAAGCTTTAACCGCTTATATCAAGACAATGCAAGAATATTTAATTACCAGGCTTCTTAAAGCTGTCATTACTGCAGAAAAAAAAAGATTACTTTGTGTAATGACAAACATTAACTATATATGCCCTAACAACATTCTACGTCAGGATATTTAAGCACTTGTCAAAGATACTTAGGCAGTTGATTCCAGCTAAACGCAGAAGTAAAAGCTATTCAGTGCCTTTGTGAATTTGGCCAAGTTACTAAAAATTACTACTTTTGGGTTGATGAATGCCTCTGAAGCGCTCTCACTTTCAAAACAGAAAAAGCAAAGAGAGGGGACAAAAAAGTTGCAGGGCTTTTAGGATTCTTCTTACCTACCTTACATAACAGCTGAGGAATTGCGTAAGGTCTTGCTTTGGGAACTACGGCAAGCCTTCTCTTACACAACTTACAGTTAAAACAATCTTTTGGCAAGTTGCTTAAGTTCAGCTCAGACAGCTCAGGATCTGTCTGACCAGACTTAAGACGATCCACAGGGTAAAGACCTGACATCTGTCCTAGTCACCCCTCCTCCCTGCATCATCATTCATCAACCAAGCACTTCCATGGCATGCTTCATCTCCTCCTAAGATGGTACGGGGTATGTCCGGAACACTACAAAGAAAGCTTCTTAAAGCAAAAAGGCCTGGCAACTTTTAAAATGTAAACTCACTTCTTGATAATTTTGTTGCGTTTGGCTTGCGAGAAAGTCTCCAGCTGGAGGGATTCATGAGTGAGAAAGGCCACTGCCAAATGGAAATAGTTATTCCAGAGCTGCGGAAGAGAAACAAGTCTAAAATAGGAGAAGACAAAAGAAAAGCAACAACCAGCAGGACACCCAAATGCTGCAGTCTCCCAGGTAAGCGTTAATGAGCACACCAGGGACCTGGCAGGTGAGCCCGCGTTCTCAGCACAGCAGGCAAGCCAGAAGCATACAGCAGCTTCAAACTTCTCACCCTTTTTCGCTTGTACTTTCCAAGTAAAGGAAGCGACAGCGGGTACACCCACCCATACAGTGTTTTGTTCCTAACTAGTCAAGCACAACTCGGCTATAGGCAGCGTGCGGCTCGACGTGACCTTGTAAAGCCTGCAGCAGCTGTATTTGCTTGCAACTTCTTGCTGCACTAACCACGGTTCTGTAATTCAGAACTGCTTTGCATTCTGCTGCTTTTTTCTAGAAAAGATGATGGGCATTTTCCGCAGGCATGCACCCTATCAAAAAAATCTGTTAACAGTGGGATTTTTTTGTTCTTCTTGCCTTTCAGGCCTGGGGTCCACAAGAAAAAAAAAAAAAAAAGTAACTATTACCTGGAGTTCAAAATTTGCTTGGTCCAGAAAGAAACGGTTAAGTACAGAGGTAAATTGGTTCACTGCCCGGAGGAAAACCCTGAAAGAGATTAAAAGCATCAAATAAAAGGTAGCTCTTGAAAAAATAACATTGCAGATCTGGGTTTACAACTACGCATAAGCCCAGTGGACAAAAATAGATGCTCCCAAACAAGACAGGTACTCCTCTGGAATGCTATTTCACCTCTTTCCCAGTAAAGGGACATTCAGGCAAAGTTATTGCTCTGTTTCTGAACAAAAGAAACCTTGACTGGAGATTTAGCAAGTATAGTGACTCGCACGAGGCCACATGAAGTCCACGGCAGAGGACAGAAGTGAACCCGGGTAGTTCTAGTTTACAGGCCAGAGCACCAAACCCTTGACCGCGCTTAGGTCCAAAATGTTTGCCATTTGATTCCCCTAGAAGTGAAATTAAAAAGGCTTCTCTGATTCATGTTGTACCCTCCAGCAGGTAAGCAACTGGATGAAAGACTGCACGGTTTTGACTGTGTGCCTTTAGGCAGAGGAAGAAAGATTTCCAGTTCCCTCAACAGCGCAGGCACTACAATTTACTGAAATCTAATTTACATCACCCTGAAACTGTAAAAGAAAATAAGCCTATGTAACTCCAGTGATTTGCAAGCCTGGTTGTGTGAGTCACCTTCCTTTCAGGACCAGAAAGGCTCCGAAGCAGCAGCAAGACTTAAAATAGCAGCAACCATCTACCTGCTCTGCATCATATTCATGACCATCCAGTCGGCGGCATAGACATTTTTTCCAATCAGATCCTTAAACATAATGAATGTTTCCATCAAGAAGTCCTGTTGGAAAAATAAAAAACAGAGCCCATCAAGTTGAATATGGTACTCTTATCTGCATAAAAATATAGCGAAATCCAAATGTTTGCAATTGTATTGATCAATGACTGCATTAATTAGCAATCAATACACTTTAACTCCTAAGAAGGTTCTCTTATTGTGTGGGCATACTCCAGTAACTAAATTATTTCTGACATCTCATCCATTCAATTACAGAAGAAGAAATAACTCCACAGAACATGTTGATGTCTTTAATTAAATCTGTCTTTACTGTTTTGAATTAAGCTGTGTTGTAGGGAGTTCTGGTACACAAGCTGGATTAAAAAGCAAAACCAATATTCAAGGATTTGTTTCCAAATGTCTTCATGATGACAGTGTGACAGCCTCATACAGTATCTTCTATTAAGATGGAACAATAATGTATTTTCACTTCCCCAGTTAGTTAGGTCTTTTCTGGTCCAGTTTAAGAAGTACAGTTAAACAGAGGTAGTGGATGTGCAGTCAGACACAGGGTTTAGAACATTAGTTGTGCAAAAAGTAAACTGCTCCAAACAAAGCTGTACCACACCTTTAGACCTGGGCAAGGCAAGGTTGAATTGTAGAGTAAGAAAAAAGAAAAAGGAAAAAGAAGAGACATCATGAGCAAAAGACGATAATATCAAGACTACTGATCTCTACATTGTGGTCTCTACAGATACAAACGCGACCTATGAGCATTTAAATGGATCCTATTCTCTAAAAAGACAGCACATCAGCATTCACAAATGAGACACACAAAGAAGGTCACATGAGAAATAACCACCTTGCAAAGATCACCAGCCAAAAAAAAAAAATAATTCTGTTGAGCTGAACAGCTTGCTCTAAAGAATTGGCAAGCGACATCGATGTAGAGAGAAAAATGGGCATTTGGTGCTGCCTCAGTAAAAATCCTTTAGGCATTATTAAATCAGAGCTTGATGGAAAGGCCTGGACTTGACATGGGGCACCTTGAAGATATGAATTAACTTAGAACAGTGTTAAACCAACCAAGTAACAATGCAATGCCAGGGCTGAAAATACCACGGCAAATAAAACCCAACAATAAACAACAAAAATAAAAACTGTTGTGGCAGTAAAACAAAATGTAATGTTCCATTGTTATTAACAACTACTACACCACCCCAAACATGGGCTTACTTCTGTAGGTCTAAGGATCTATAAAAACTGGATTCAAAATTGTTATTTTCTATCAGTTTCTGTTTAAATGCTATGCAGGTAGTTTAATTTGTACGTAATTCACCCTCTTGATGTGTCTTTATATAGAAATGTTCTCCTACTTGAGTGAAAAGATGCAGCACTATATGGTAAAACAAGACATCTTCAACTTGCAAGCTAAGCTTCAATGTGAAATTTACATTTCAGGGAATCTTTTACACACCTGTTTAACCTTACCTTGAAGTTAAGTTACACTGGTCTCCTACTAGCTCAACTGCTCTTCAGGAAAAGGAAAAAAATCTGAATTGAGGCCTGCTTGACATAAAATACATTTCAATTCTGCCTTGAATCCACCTTTTTCCAGAATCCATCAGCTTTGTCTTTCTAGCGCCCTTCGTCCTCAGGCACAGCATTGCTACATAACCCTGCCGAAAACCTCTGCGTTCATTTACTTAATGAGCACCGGCAGAATTCCTGAATCTACCTCATTTTGGTTTTTCCTTCCGTCACAAAAAGTTGGGTAATCTAAAATCTAAAACTAGATGATGAGTGCTCTCTACAGACAGTGCAGCCAAGTGGCATTTCAGATGGAGAAGGGACAGAAATGTGTGTGTCCTGTAGGTGGCTATGTTGCTCAACAGATTGCAAGCAATTCCAACTGCAGGGGGGGGGGAGAAAAAAAAAAAAAAAAAAGAGATCACCTTGCCATCCAAAATGAATTACAAACACTGTCTTGTGGGTTTTGATCTAGCTTTTACAGGAAGAACAGAACCCCAGGCTCTTCCCCAGCCCCTATTTAAACAAGCAAGCATTTCTAAATTGCAAAATGAGGAGTACGGGGACAAAAAAATAAAGCCAGAACAGTTGCTGCGTCGTGCTTCAGAAACACGCATAAATACTGGTTATGGTTCTGACTTGTTCTGGGCAGTTTGAAGAAAAACCTGGGCACAACTGTTAATTTGAAGCATCTCAAAAAAAAGCCACCTAATGTTTCACCTGGTTTCATATTGAAAGTCTCGGGGAGACTCAAACAGAAGAGTTTTTAACACGGAGGGACTATTTTGCACTGCTGCCTACTAAAGCGTTTAATTAATCTCTAGAGGGGCAAGATAAGAGGGAGAGAACAGGATCACAAAAAGATACAGCGAGAGCAAGAGAGGGGAAAATGCTTTTCCTTTTATCTTCATTCATTCTTCTGGTTCCTGACTTTTTATTTGCACAGACTTAAAATAGCCATTAAAGGTGTTTTCAGTCAATGCTACAAATGCTATTCTCAGGCTCTACACTGAGTCAGCAACATCCACAGCGTATACCCAGCAGGGGTGATGTGAATATATCCCCAGTGGCTGTGGCATTAGGTGCCCATAACTCATTGCTGATGAGCACAGTATAAGCACTCCAAACTGAACACAGCAACTTGAAATGACCTTTTAGAAGCAGAGTGTAATTCTTTATGGACTGAGCTAATGCCTCAGCCAGGCTGACTTACAATAATGTCCTGCCTGGTTTTGAAAGTATTGATGTAATGGTTGTAATGGAAATCATCCATCTGCCTCAGGATGGCTGTCATGCAGGCCACAAAAATACCCTAGAATAGGAAAGAAACAAAATATTTGATTATTTTCCTGTATTAAGCACTGTAAGTTCAAAGTGTGGCATATGCTTTCAGAGCTCTGCCTAATCAAATATCACTGATCACAATCCTGCTCCTCCGTGTCCTGGCACTGGTCTGTGTGACTGTTTATCCCTCTGCCCCAAACCAGTCAGGACTTTCTAAATTTCAAATACAGAATCTAGGTATAACTTTCTTTCTCCCCAGGGATCACAGTTTGCAAGACAAATGCATCCTCCAAACAGTGTAATATGTATATATATATATATATACACACACACACACATATATATACACATACATATACAAACCACTTCATCATATCTTAAGGGTCTTTTCCAACCTAGATGGTTCTACGACTTTCAGATTTACTACAGCCAACTGTAATTCTCACAGCTGACATATTGGTAGCATTAACTCGAGCTTAGAGTTAGCAAAAATATGGTATTGCTATATATGCCTAGCTCTTGATTCTTCAGGCTTGCTGCACATGAAGTACAGGGCAGATTTAAACATACCAGCTTGCTTACACCTCCTAAGATGCCACACAATAGTCCGAAACGCCCCTTAGAGATGCCTCATCCTTCAGCATTTAATCCTATTCAGCCAAGGTGACAAAAAGAGCTTTTTTCAAGCAAAGACTCCTTGTGTATCAGAAACTGCACTGAAACCACATTCTTTGTGCACAAGGGCCCAAAGGAACTTGAAATCACAGCCAACCGTGACTCAGTTCAAACTGCTGCTGGAGCAGGACGATTTGTACCCTAATACCTGGTCTCAGAAAACCACCAAAAGCCACGTTTTAGTGGCACAGAAGCCCGGCAGGAAACGGAAAGATGATTTCATAAACCACTGCTACACACTGAAATCTCCCAGGAGAATCCATTCCACGATAACAAATGGTAAAGTAATAACTGAAGCAAGTAAAAGGCTCTCACAATGTGTGGAGACTGTCTGCTCATTCCAATCACTGTGCGGTTTATTCTCCGTAGCAGGCGTTCCATGATCAGCTGGATGTGGACAGCAGTGGGCCCCTGGGGATGTTCAATCAGGAAAATTTGAGTTCTTAATGTATGCTGCTCTACAGAGTGCTGCCTGTGTGGGAGGACTGCCCTGACAGTGCTTACTTGTTATTAGAGGATGCAAAAAAAGGAGATTTAAAACAGATGGGCATTTGATTCAAATACTGCAGGTATACACTTGGTGGAGAGCTAGCGTAATTATCTACACCAGCTTCATTAGCTCGTCCTGGCACAGCTAAACCAAAGCTGATGCCTTGATTTGGCTTTGTTCTCCCAGAACAGCTTTTCAGCTCAAACTTTTCTTTTCACAGCAACTAAGAATCTATTTCCATAACTAACGTGGCGAGTAACTGTGTTCTCCTGACTGAATAATGATCGTTGTCCCTGTTTCATAGCAGAAAAAATGAGAAACCAAATACTTTCATGACTTTATCCAAGTAATTCAACAAGCCACCAAAGCAGCTGGGAATAACATTTTGCTCCCTAGAAAGGAAAGTAGCAGCTTTTTGTACTGTAGTGATAAACCACCAGTTCAGCCCTTCATGGCTCCTTTATAGACACAGCTACTTTATGTGCAAAGAGATTCAAAGAACTATACAGCAACACAACAAGATTTCTGTGAACATCAGAACTTCTTAATTCTTTAAAGCGTTAGTTGAGAACATCTTTTTATTGGGCCGTAACTTCTCAAAAGAAGAATTAACCTTAATTTGCACCCGTGACAGTTCATGCTCACCACATCTTTCCGATCCAGGACTTCAAGAACATTGCTAAGTAGCTGGGAGCAGGCCTCATGGTCAGGCTTGTTAGAATTGTCATCCAACTGGCCACTTAGCTGATCTATTAGTAGTGGCAGAAGAGCATCTCTGCATTCTAAAAAAAGAAACAGAGCACCACATCTTGTTGGTCTCAGGAAGTTCTTCAGCATTCAGTATACATGAGTACCACAGAGTAGCCTTCTGCTTATAGCTTTATCTTGGACACCAAACTATGCTTAAATCCACTCGAGCTACCGCTAACAGACTGAACAGAGTCATAAATAAACTGTAATTATACATATTGCATCAAATAGCACGCTCACGCCTTCTGCTTCTGTCTAAATCATCACACGGGGTTGGGATCCTACAGCATTAGGCATTGTATAAAGACTGAGCAGCAAAAAAAAAGCTTCAGCTGTTCCATGGCAAGGACTATTTCTGAAGATGGATTTAATGCTAGACTGCCACACTAGGCTACCACTGATGAGTGACGTAAAGGCGTTAAGGGACACGGGAACCTGAAAGACATTTTTGTTCTTAAGGGTGTGTGGTCCCATGCAGAACCCAGAGACTTCAACGCACTACTTACCTGCCTGTTTGAACAGATCGCTCTCGACTATCTTGGTCATGCAGTTCAGCTTCTGTCGAACTAACTGGTTGTCGGGAATACTTTGGATAAACTTGCTGAAGAGGACACTAGCGTGCAAACCACAAAGTAAACAGATGGTCAGCACTTTCACTCAATGCTCTTCCATCCTACACTTAGGCTGCCCTGCACCAGGGCAAGTTTTGTCACTGTGTGGGCATGTTCCCTGCAAGTGGTCTCCAGGTAAATCACTATGGAGCCCTAACTTGTTTTCAAGGAACTGTGCACAGGACTTTTATAAAACCGAACAGTATTCAGAAATTGCAGGCTTAGAGCTCTTAAAATGAAGCTTGCAGCCCAAGATGCACCAGACACATCACAAAAGCTAACAAATAGGCAGCACTATCTGCTCTCCGCTGCCAGTGTAGATAATCGTACTTACTTTCATATGGAATGAGAGCAGAGGTTTGCAAACTTCAGCAGACGGCTGCTGAAACTTGAAAACACTGCTACATACAACAGCAAAAGCATATCCTTCCAGATGCCCCTTTCATCAAGAGTGATGACTCATTACAATCTGAGATTTCATTAAATTAAATTCCATGTACATTTGCTATCTGTCTACTGTTTACAAGCAAATTATTTGTGTCAGAACAAGGAGGCACGGTTGGGAGATTCTGGGCAAAGCTATGAACACCAAAGAACAGAAATCCATACAGTGAAGTTCCTGAATAAATACAACTTTTCTTCTCCTGACCAAAGCCTCTGCCACACTTTTTGGTTTAGGTCAGAAGCAATCATGAAGAATTGGTGGAAACTCGCCCATTCTCAACATATCACTCTCCAGTTGTCAAATTTTGGTATTCAGTAAAATCTTGAAGAGTCTAAGAGCGAGCAGCTGAGATGCACAGATTCCTTTGAACTAAACTGACTTCCTTCGAAGCACAATATGTGCATCATCATGGCACAATCGGAGTGGTGCTTTTTTTTTTCCCTTTTTTTTTGTTTTTTTTTTTTTTCTCTCCAGTTTTTAAAATTCTTCCCCACAGATGAGCTGGGTTTAGAAGACAAACAAATTTAATATGGTTACCTGAGCTCAACAGGGTCAAATACTAGTTTGACATCATTTATGATGCTTGGCAAATACTTTAAAGCTGCACCCTGCAAGCAAAAAAACACAAGGACATGAAACACACATGGAACCTAATTTAGACTAGGTAGTTCCTTCTAAAAGGGTGTCAAGTCTCAGGAACAATGCCCATAGATCACATGGCAAATCCAGTTTTCATCAAGAGCAAATATGCGGACACCTGTAGAGAACTGGCTTTAGATCAAATTTACACATCCAAAGAGCCTCCAGCAAGCACACATCTGCAGCGCAGAGCAGAAGAGGTGAAGGAGGAAGGATTCGTAGCCAAGTTCTTCAGTTTTCAGAAACATCCTGCAGTTCCAGGGATTAAATTCCTTAGAGTCTGACATGAAAAGCACTCGTCGGCTAAATTGACTCAGTGTTCTGCATGTGCACATAAGCAGTAACAAGTTATCTAGGTAGCAGCATGGCTTTCATGAATGCAGCATCCAGATGAGGTGCAAGAGCAACTAAAGGTCTGTCTGTGATGTGCTATGGCTGCAGCCAGCAGGTACTCTGACTGCGTGAGAATCAAAGTTGGGCCTTACATCACCCAGGTGCTCATTAGAAGTTTAGAATCAGTCTTTGCTTCAGAGAAAGGAAACAAGTTAGCTAGAAAAACTGAAATAAAGAAAGCAATCTAAAGGCCTCATTGCCTTCAGGAATTTAGCAGTCTCATTGCATGGCTGTTCTGCTCCTCTTCAGAGCACAGACAGAAGGTTCATAATCCAGTTGACACCAGAAAAACAAGCATGTATAAAATTAAAGATACATTTAGAAACCATTTGGTTTTTCATGACTTTCATTCCCAGCATTACACCGATTTTTGCAGTAGTTTAGTATTTCTATCTCCATCACCCTCAAGCTTCGTGTTACTGGCTAAAGTGCCTTCCACCCTGCAGCAGGCTGCATCTTCACTGGTTGTCAGCTTTCACCCCAGCAGGTGCTGAAGGGTTTTCAGCAAAGCCACAGTTCTCATCTTGATGTGATAAACTTTGGAGTTTAAATATTCCTTTCCTGCCACACACAGGTCATTAAAACAGACAATCAGAGGTGGTGTGACTCATCTGAATGGGTTTTATGTGCCTCAAAGCTCATCCCTTTCCTCTGGTCCCACCCTCCCCAACTGTATAATTTGATCTAATAAAAGGTATTATCTCTCCCTGCAAATTATGCATACCTTAATCTTGACAGCCTCCTCTAAAGGCCGGTCCATGAGGACATTGAAGGAGAGGAACAGCTTGCGTATTGCATCATTAAATTCATCCCCATCTTCACTTTTCCCATAAAACCTACAAAGAACAGAAAGGGCTAGTTATACCCATAAATCTAGGCTAACAGTGTCACAGTAGCTGAAATACTATTTTATCCTGTGGAACAACATCTTAATGCAATCTCCTTCTACAAAGACATGAGTGTAAAAACGGCATCAGGGACTCTGCAGTAATTTCCTGCTGTTACAAGGAAAAAGCTGTGCTTTTGAAACTGCCACTGCACAAAATTCTGCTTGGGTTCCAAGCTCATTCTGTGTTAAACAAAAACGCCTGAATGAACATGAGCAAAGGATGCCATACATTCACTGCAAATCTCTGAGAATGTGTTTTGAGGCTACGGTAAAGCCACTGTCACTGTCCATATCCTAACTGGACAACATGTCATCCTCACCTAACAAGTAAATGTGTGTGCATTTGTTTCTTGAAGTTTCTTAAAACGAGGAAGTCATTCCCTATTCTAAAAGAAACAATGGATTCCTTTCCAGCACTAGAATATGCTGCTTATAGCATGCTTGGGGCAAATAACAATTCTCCTCTTCAAATGACATTATTTCAATTTTCACTCAATTTATTTGCTCCAGCTGCAGGCAAAGGGCAGAGGGGTACTCTTCCTAATAGTTCCAGAATAGAGGATATGCTGAAGAATCCCCCCTCCAGCAGTGCTGACTGGAAGTAACTCCACTGACTTCCAAAAGGAGACAAAAGGATGGCAGCGACCTTGGTCTCACCTCAGGTACAATATTCGTGACTGAACAATGAATCGGAATAGGTACTTCAAGGCTTTCAGAGCGGCAAACAGCAATTCGGTCTTGCTGGAGTCATCAGCATTTCCCACGTAACAGTTTAGTACTTTGGTGAGTTTCCTTTGGAAATAAAACAAAAAAGAAAACTATTACAGAAACAGTTAAGTCCAGCTTGTTCCAGAGAGGAACTACAGTCTAATAAAACAGATACCACACAGGGGCTCCTCTTCACAGCCTATTTCCTTCTGAAATCCGGAATGCCAGATTTTCTGAGAATTGACAAAGTGGTTATGAAAAGTCTACAAATTTGTCTACTGATTCCAGCTTCTTGATCTGCTTTGCTTTTTCCCTAAAATGAACTGTTCAGGAAGCTGGAAAACCTATCACTACTGAAATGGCACTGACACCTTCTGCACGCGTTAGCATTCTCATGCGCGGAGCACAAAGTTCTTCTGAAGCAATACATACCGTGTGCTCTGAGAACTGTGGACAGAAGTTGCATAAACTCATTACCAGTATTTGCTAGCTAGTTTGTGCTGAATTAGAAGATCGGGATCTCCTGTGAGTGCTATGGCAGCTAATATTCAGGCAAAATCCTCTTCATTTAGCAACTCACAGCACCCAAAGCGGTGTGTAAGCGATAGCCAAGCATACAACAGCTTTTGCACTTGCTTGCTCTATTTGCCATGCTGCCGGCATCCAGTTCCCTGCTTTGTCAAATGCTGGCATGTGGAGCGCACGAAGGACGCTAGGTAATATTACAGTCCACGCAGCATTATGCAGATATCACATTGTCCAGCTAAACTGGAAAGAAAGGCAAGGAAACAAGCTAAAATACAACGCGCTCATCAACCGAAAAAATCTATTTACAGTGAAGAAGTAAGAATGATCATTCTTCCATCGGTTACAGGGAAGAAGGAATGGAAACCTTATGCAAGCAGTGACTGTGTGGCCAGGACAGGGAAGAAGAAAGCAATCCAGGAGATGGGGACTACAGACCTCTGTGGGATTGCGTTTCCTCACAGAACTATCTTTAGGCTGACAGCCATCAAAAGAGGCTGAATACTCAGGACTAGGAATCCAGCATATCAGTAAAGATGTATTTTTAGAGGGGAAAAAGACTTGGGATTCTGGTTTTGCCCTCCCTATTGGCCTCAGTTTTAATTTTTTAGTTGCCTGTTACCATAAGGGTAATGACCTTTGAGTTGAGGGGTGATAGAACCACCAGCTGGAAAGTCAGGAGATCCAGGCGTTATTCCTGCCTCCTCCACCTTCTCAGGTATCCTTGGGCACGTAAGCCATGACTAGCTACAGCACTCAAACAGATGCCTCACTTTAAGCACATGAAGTCAACAGGTTGACCGAAAGGACTAAATTTTCACATGTACCTAAATAAATTCTGTGCATCAGCTTTTCCTTCCCCGATATAATAGGATTAATGACTGTCAGCTGAATTTTTTTAACTGCTCTGAGTTCATAAAAACGCTAGAGGGAAACAGAACTACTCCCACTGTCCATACCCACACTTCCCAATGTGGAGAAATGCAAATTTCTTCTAAACAAATGACAGTCTATGTGAGACAGTTTCAATACCTAAGTGTAACCATGTAATCTGCATGTTTAAACCCTACCGTGACATTTAGCCCTTTTCTGAAGTCTGTGGCCTCCTCAACCTGCCTGGCTGTAAGCAGACAGTGGAGGTAAACACCAATCTTATCTCTGCTACCATCAATCCCAACGTTGCTCGTATTATTTCAGCCAGGTATGGTTTTGATTCTGCTCCCCTTGACCCCATAAAAACACATGAACACACCCCTAAAATTGAAGCACAGAGGACTACAGGCCAAAAGAGAGTCTGAATCACACAGTCTGACACGGGATTTTCCACAATAGCAGTGTCTTTTCCTTACAGCAAAAATTCTAAGAAAAGAAACTTTTTACAGTGTAAAGAGGGTAAGCACAGGGTTTCTTTCCCTCCTGAAAGAGGGAAGAGGGTGGAACACCCTTGTCTGGTCTGTGCTGCCTTTATCACATCAGTGTAGCTTACCGTGACTGTCAGTGAGGCTGCCTGTGGGTTTGTGGTTACAGTACTTACACGTAGGCCAGGGTTGCACTGAAGTGCTTGTAAATGTAAGTTTCAAGTACAGGGTTGAAATGCTGGAACTTGATGTCTCCGATCAAAGAAATAATAAATACCTGCCAAAAATTCAAAAGGAAACAGATGTACAGAGCTGTGCAATCTCTAACTCAAATGTAACTCAGTCTTTACATGTCACTTGTTTTGCTGGGTCATAATTTTTGTTTGTTTGTTTTCCTGATAGCATTAATGCTACAGATCATGATAATCGTATTCTAATAGTGACTAAACACTGCGGGGTGTGGGACTGCATCGTTGTTCAGAGGGAAGGTTACAGCAGCGTTTGGACAAAAACTTAAAGGGAGCTACTTCTCAAAGCAACAACAGTGATAGAGCAAGCAGCATTACTCACAGATTAAATAGGCACAGAGCTGCTGAAGGCAGTTTTTCAAAACTAAGAAATCATGCGTTTCAAGCTAGAACTTGAGATTTGGATGATTTATACTCACAGCAAACACTCAGTTCTGTTACTACAATGACATACATTACAGCCAGGACGCTCACTCCTCCCACCAATGTCAGCTGGACACATCTGACTTCACATTTCTTCCGGAACCATTAAGTACGTGTTTGTTGATCAGCATAAAGCACATGGCTTTGTTCCTGCACTGCACACCAAAGCCAGTGCCTTTCAACACATACCAAGCAGCCTCTCCAAAGATGCAGAAAACTCCTTGGGAAGTCTTTTACTCAGTCATTGCAACCCTTCTATCAAGGTTCCAGGGAGCAGCCATCCCTACCACCGAAGTACAGGGCTAGGATTTAGGGGGCATGGGTTCTGTTCCCATGTTCCCACAGCCACAAATCCTCCATCACCATGACCCTGAACAAATCATTTCATTTTGTGCTTCAGAGAGATAATACAGCTCTTCTCTTTGTAAGTCGCATTAACGCAAGATGTTATCTGAAGAAATTACTATAAATTATGTAAACATTTGTTACTGTTTTCACTGTGGTTACTAAAAAGCTCAATGCATATCTCAGTTTTAGCTCCTGAAAATGCTTTAAGAAGTGTTTAAATATGATTTATTTCTCAGAGCCCATCAGTCATCTAAAGGAAGCACCAGGAACAGACTGAAAATGTGGCTGAAAATCACATATTCTAAATCCTCAAGAGAAGACTCACTCACCAGTGCATCAAACACAAGGAAGTCATAGGTTTCATTTTCTGACATTTCCATCATTATGTTGAAAAGCGCATCAAGGGTGTCTTGCAAAAACTAGAGGGAATAAAAAATAGTAATAGGGTGGGGAAAGATGACTACTTTTGGAATCCTGCACAAGAGCCTACTCTTATGGATCATTTTTCCCCTTCCAGCCTAGCACAGCTGGCTGTTCATGAAAGAAACATTTCAAAAGGGATCGTAGTCCTCTATTCAGTCACATGCTTGCCATGATCATCACATTATTCCCCCTCACTATAGCAAGGAGGATCGCTTAGCAGCCCCGAATGGCCCCTCTTTTCTGTTCTACTGCCTATTTTTCTATAGCAAGAGACCTACTGAATACACTTACTTCTGTCCATATCATTTAAGCTTGCCCTGGGCCAAATCAGCCACCCACACTGTACTGAGGCATGACGTTTTACATAAAGAAGTTTTCAATGACACAGCATTTACTTCAGTTGTTCAGCAAAACCACGACCCTGTGTAATCCCAAAAGATCCACCCTTGGAACCACAGGGAAGTCTCACCTCCTAAATCCTTCAGCAGACTGTTTTCTATGGCACTTCCCACGGTACTCCAACTACAACCGCTCTGAGCCTCCTCTGCACCCTGCTCCTAGATCCACTATTCAAATCCCTATTCACAAAGGAGGCCCAGAGCCACTACTGAAAACTAAGCTAGGCTTTGAATGTATCTTCTATTTTGTAAGGATGCAGGGGAAAATAAAGTCACCACTCTCTCCCTGATCCTGGTAACATTTAACTTCTGTAATTCTGGTGAATTCCACTAATGAGCGCTCTCGGGGCAAAGTATAACTTTTGTTCTGTTGCTCAGCAGCTAGAAGGGCTCTCTCAGCTCCTTTTGGGCACAACACAATTACAACGCTTCAAGGTCAACATCAAGCACAGACATTAAGTGTTTGCCTAGCAAATGAGGCTCAGATCTCCACGCATACCTTTACAATTTCTCCTCCTTCCACCTCCATTAGCTTCCTTAGGTTGTGAGCTATGTTCTGGGAGTTAGAACGCCAGTTCAACAAACCCAGCAGGTCAACTAGCAAGGACAGAACAGCAGCAATTAGAAACAGACTACAAGAACACAGCTGATTTAACGAACAACACAGAACAAGTACTAGAGGTTATTTTCAGAATCAGCTTACAAGGAAGAGTCACATTGATGTACGGAATATTGCCCTGAAATGGTTCTTTTGTGTTGGCAAGGAAGTGAAGTTCTGCTATGAATGGAAATCTTACTGTAATTTGATTTGGTAGACAATTTTGCAGGCTTCTCATTCACTCAAAGAGAAGGTATCTCAAACTAGGAATTGTATTAGAGTGCGTGACTTTTCTTACTAATGCTTGTATTTACCTTAAAGCAACCGCTTGGAGACAGTTCTTAGTTAAAACTGAAGTATCTTGTATGAATGACAGTACACTGCAGAGCTGTTAGTTACAAACTACAGTTGAGGCTTTCAAAGGAGGCTGGCAGGTTTCACACACATCTTCCACGTTAATGACATATGTACATATCATCTCTGTTCCAAAACTGAATTAATATATGACCTTCACGTGTCAAGATATATGTGAAACTTAACCACCTTGACAAAGAGTGCCACGCTCAGAAACAGAGATTGTGTGCAGGAGGGAAGAGAGATGCAAACGTGCTTGGCCTGCACAGCAGACGGGATAACGAAAGTCAGATTCAGTCCTCATGCACGCGGATGTATCAGGATGGCATGTAACTGAAGCTGACTGGCCAAGCTCGAACGGTGAGCAGAACAGCTCATGCCCATCCCCCATCAGCTACACAGGTACACCTCGAGGGAGCCACTGCTGCTCTCGTTTTCACATGCCTCTCACCCAAAGTCGGAGTACGTTATACCCAGAGCCTTCCAGAGCTACTGGAAATCTCACATCATTTACCAGCCCGTACTCTATTCATTCACGTACATACATCATTCTTGTTTTTGACCGCTCCGGCAGCATGCAAAGCAGATTTAATGCATAACAGCATCCTGAAGAGTTCACTTCTAATTGCTACATTCTTAACAGGCAGAGGAAAGAAGATAATTAACCTTATAACATTTCTGATTCTGAAAACGCATATACACTTCGACTGACGGGTGCCATTTCTATACACGCAGACAAACCTGTTCAATTTAACATTGGTAGTTCTGATAAAACATTCATGCAATATGGTTTCTACAAGCTGCATAAACATCTCTGCAGCTTGTACTGCCAACATGATGCCGACAATGCTGCGACCGGGCAGCCACTGGCACATGAAACAGCAAGATTAAAGCTAAAGCACTATGCCCACGCATGCTGCAATGCCAAAAAAATTGCATTAAGTGCCCTCTTTACTTCAAGTATACAGCACGATACAGCTAGGCTGCTAATGCAAGACCTACCGTTCTGTGTCAGTTTGGTGGAGCAGATCAAAGTGGCAATCTGGAAGCTGTCTTTTGTACTATCCTTAGTGGGTGTGAAGTTGGCTAGATGGTGCAGGTTTTTCCCCGAGGGGGTCTCCTTCTCCTCCACCTCCGTTTTGGTGCAAGGAAGAGTTAAATAGCATTTAGCATCTTCCATTTTCTTGTTATCACCCTGTTGGTTGAACACAGCGAAGACAAGGATTATCTCACACCGAGCACACCTCATCTGACCTCTTGCAGTTCTCATCTGCAGACACCCTTCAACACAGTACGGTTCAACAAAGCCTCCTCTGGCTTTACACACCTTTTCATGTCTATATAGCTGTTTATTCACGTTGTCTGTTTGGGCTTCTAATTCTAAGCAACAGAAGCTGCCCATACTGTTAATGAACAAAGCTCTTTTCAGAGTGATTCAAGCCACAGATCCCCCCCAGCACTTTGTAGCTTTCTACTGCAGCGCGTGAACTTTTGCCTCTTCCTGTGATTAAGAGCACCAGGACTCTCTCCCCACCACACACTGATCCTCCAAAGCAGGTGTTCACCAGGCTGGTTTGTTGCACACTGTCTAGGTGAATGATGTTAGAGGATAAATGCTCTATACGGGTACATACAAGGATGTACCAGATTTGTGTCCTCGCAGTCAGAAAACCCACCAGTGAAAGCAGAGCTGAGGGTGATTTATTAATTAAAAAAAAAGAAGAAAATGAAAAAGATTACTGTCCTATGATCCTAGAAAAAAAATCATAAAAATCTCTGCTAAGTTGATGTTTACATTGCTAGGAAAACAGTCAGCCAAGAGAGTTGTTTTGATTAGTTAAACAAAAGTGAAAACTGCAAATGCCCAAGCTACCTTGTAAACAATCAAATTGTGTTTGCCATCTTGCAGCGTTGTTCCATCGGCGTTCATCAACTTCACAAAGCCCATACCAAAAGCTCTCTCAGACTTATCCCTAGCTGAAAACAGAAAGAAAAATCTTCATTAGGAGTTGTCTTATTTATGCTCATACTATTCCTAATGCAGCTCTCTAACTACATGCAGCTGCTTCTTTTTTTAATAGCATCACATGCCAACGCAATGGAGCTAGCAGACTTTGTGACCCACAGTAGAAAAAGCTCTTTCTTTCCCTCTTCTCTCAAGGCACTTCGCAGGTATCTGCAACTACACAGAAAAACACCCTCTCTGAAGAAACTTTCACCACACTGTTTCAGTGGTTAATTGTGCTGCTAGATGGACATACATAACAGTATAGATATTTAGGTTGGGATTTTGCAAATTAGCTTGTGAGGTATGGATGTGGAAGTATGTCACTGCATATCCCAGGTACCTCAAGAGAATTTTTGTGAGAGCCTTTCAAAAGGCTTAGCCTCACATTATCGATCTTGTTTCAGGGCTCTGAAGTTTTTTTAATGGAACTTCTGGTCATAACGTTCTCATTAGCCTTTCATTAACCTAATTAGAAATCCTCCTATAGGAAGACCATTAGAAGCCCACCAGGCCTTGCACTGAATTTTTTGAAGGCCTTGAAATAAATTAAAACCCTCCCCATACCCTAAGAAGCCAAAGCAGCAATAAGCACTGGCAATTGTCTTTCAAGTGGGCTATTGTGTTGCTCTCCATCCAATTTCAGTCTTAGAGCAAAACCAGCACCAAACCTTTTATTTTATTAGGGCTGTAAAAAGTTTGCATTATTCCTCTTGGCTTGCAAGAAAATCCACAGCACTGGAAATAAGTACACATGCAAGCCCTACACCTTTGCTGGATATCCAGAAAAATCTCAAGGAAAGTAGGGAGAATACCATACTCCTGCAGATCTTCTTTTCTGATACTTACACTCCTGTGATGACCGATGACGGAAAGTGAATCTTAAATGGCAACGACTGACTTCTTCTATTGCAATGGACACCTGCACGTGATAACACAATGAAAAATGCAGCACCAGAATCCTCCATCTCTAGTCAATTTACAGGATGTTCTGTTACTGATGCACCTACTGATTTTAAATTAGTTCCATTTATTACACAAAAGGAAGCAAGACTGTAAATTACACACTCCTACCTTTACAGTTTCATACCAGCAAGGCTGCTTGACTTGATAATAAACAACAGACTTATATTCGGAGACACCTTCGTAACCGGCACCAGGATGGATAGCTTTCTTTGGACAAAAAGACAAGGGGGGGGGGGGGGGGGGGGCGGGGGAAGAAAAGGTAAGGTCTAGAATGACAGCAAGTAGTATATTGGGTCAGAAATTTTCAGAGCATATAACTGTCAGAGTTAGTCAAAGGCTATGTTTCAGACTCAAGGGAACTGAATACATGTAACCTCTTGGAAAGTTGTACAGAATCTTTAAAGATTCGCTCACATCTCTTACTAATTTTTATTTTTTTTAAAAAAAGATCAGTAACTGTTCAAATTTGGTCACTGAAATCACCTGTCTTATCTCTTGTTCATTATCCCACAGTTGATGAGTAAAATCCTATGGACTGAAGCCACCATCTAGCAAACCCAGCAGCCCTGTGACCTCCTGCAAAGGCCATCATACCTCTTGGAGGTTTCCATCTTCATCATGTACAGACATGGTGACTTCCACATTCTTGGGAGTCTTCTTCTTCCCTTTGTCAAACTCCCCTTGTATCAGGGTGACATAGATATCATTTCGAACATCACCTAGAAGTCATAGTGCTTAATGAATTTTTTTCCTCATACAGTTAGTTTTACAGGTTAACATTTAACATCCACGGGTACCATGTTATCCGTATCTTCTTTAGCTTTTACCAATACCAGTTAATGAATGATACCCAACATCACACCATTTCATCTTGATCTCAAATTATACAGAATCTTTTAAAACGTACCATTCTCCTTTAAAAAAATAGTTACATAAAGACAGAGATTTATAAAATGTAATGAGCTCTATAGGGCTAAATCTACTTTGAAGGATTAAAAAGCAGCGTCAAACCTATATACAACAAAAATGTCTCTTTGACTAAACAGAAATCTTCTTCCAAAAAGTAGACAAACTATCATTATTCAGTATAAGAAAGGATGCTTAGAAGTTTTCACTTTTTAACAAAAAATAAAAGATTGGCTGTAAATTTCAAGAAAAATGAAAACAAGTTTTCAGACAGGTTACAAAAACCTGTTCATAGCATATATTCTAGAATTCCAGCTGGCCCTTTCACTCCGTGGAAGTGTAGAGGCATACGGGACCTACCTGGAAGGATTATCTCAGGGAATCCCATTTTGCGAGCCACAGCAGTTGATCTATCTACAAGGTGGGAAAAATCCTTTTGAACCTGTGCTAGATCGCCAGGAAGCAGTTTCAGAGAGACCCAAAGACCTAAGAAAAGAAAGGTAACACTTGTTTACTAAAAAAAAGTACAAAACTATGAAATTTAATCCCACGCTTAACACAAAACTGTTTCTTCATGTGATCTCCACGCAAGAATGCCCGAAATATCCCAAGCTGGTTCTCACTTGTCCGGTCCTCTATCCCCCTAACACTGAATAAGACCTTACTGGGAAGTAGATTCTCTGAAGTAAAATAGAAACATTCTGAGGCTGATCTGCTCACGCATGTGCATAAAGGCCAGACACTCACGCAAGAGCAGAAGAATCCTGAATAATGCAGTTTAAACCCAAAGCCATTTAGAATGTGCAATCAGCCATGTTCACTTAAAAATATTTTATGTCCATAGACACACTTTTCTCTTAAAAAAGTTACATTACTAGCAAATAAGTCATCAGCTCGAGAAGCTCTTTTCACACAAGGAAGAACAGCTCCTGGTTTTATCTCTTCTTTAGCTCCCAGTGTGCTCGGGTGACAACCTTTACAAATACAATGCATTTGGCTCATGAAGGTAGCAAACTCCACCAAGCCTTGATCTCTGGACTTTCACAAGACATTTACTTTCTTTTGTAAGCAAGGGGAACCCTTCCCCACACAAGTTTGAGACATTAGCTTCGCCCAGCTGCTGTACCTTGCCCTTTATGATTCACTTCCTTCGCGGCGATGACTTTGTTGAAGACAGAAGTGAGGGGCTCATTTTCTCCGATCACATGGGAAGTTATCAGTGGGGACATGATTAGCTGTCGCTGTCTGATGTACGTTTCCATGGCAATCCTGAAAAGAACAACAATCAAACCAGGAAGCAGACAGACTAACATCAAACAAACACGTTCTCTGCAAGAAGGCTGGCCAACAACAGCTGACTTTTCCAAAGAAATGTGTTGTTTTTTTTTAAAAAGGATTGCATGGGAATTTTTGGTTCTTTCCTCTTCACCTGCACAAACCCAATTGAAATACATTCAAACTCTCAAGCTAGGAAACACATCATAGTGCTAGCTCAGGTTTAGGGTAAGTTAAAGTTAATGCTGACCTAAAGACTCCACGGCTACATGAAGTAACAGCCTTCAGGAGACCACAAACGCAGCCAGCTCTGCTTGGTTCTTGTTGCCCATGCACGGGCTGCCTGCCCTGCAGACCTGGGAGAGCAAGTCCAGCTACGGGCCACCACGCAGGAACAGCCCAGCACACCCAGCCTTGCAATCCCATCAGATGAGCTGAGCCCTGTCTTCAGGCGTGCCTCAGAGCTGTCCCTAAGAGACTATGTAGATTAGCTAGTGATTAATTAACATAACGAATGACTGCTGTGAGATCACACAAGCGATGAACCCATCCCTAGTCACAAACATGTCTATTGAGCTTTGGAGCTTGAACCCAACTTTGTTCCTGTTACCCACACCCATCAATAATGAGCCAAGGCATACACAGAACGATGTCTCTGCAGGCTCCCCATCCTTAAGGAGGTATCCAGATTTGGATCTGAAGTCAGCCTCATTAGAACAGGAGAAAAATGAGGAAAAAAAAATTCAAGGTAAAAGACTAACATTATTCTGCAAAGGAGAAGACAGACCTAGCTTGACAGGGCAGGGAAAAAAAAACCCAACCAACAACCAAAACCACAAAACCCCACACAATCTCCCCTGAAAATACCTTGTAATAACATATGGCTACACCGAATGGATCGCAATATTTAGGACTGTAACCACATGGCTGAATCTACCCGGAGAAGCTTCATTTTAGTTACTGTAATATGCCAAGACAGTGAGCAACCAGAGCGCAGGCAGAACACACCAGTCTAACTACCAATACAGAAACGCAAAACACACTGGGATTTGAATTTCTTTCCTAGGAAGAGGGAGAAATCCCTTTCCTATTGTCCTCTGGCTCACCCTTACAAGACAGTCTGGAAAGTTAAGGGGCCGACAGTACAGAGGGTACCGCACAACTGCGACAAGGACTCGTGTTCGCTGTGCTCAGGAGTTCCTCACAATCTTGCCTCTTCAAGCCCCTAACAGTTCTGAAAGTCACATCCCCCAGACCCTGTGACATTATTTTGCACTGTGCTGGTCTCTCTCACCTCAGATGATACGGGCACCTAGCAATTTCAGCTGCATTGCCAAAATTCCCCAGGCAATTTAGCCTATCATACAGACATGTAAACACAGGGGAACAAAGGCTTCAGAGGGCTGACAAAAATCTTTTCCTTCAAAGAGCTGACTGCTGCCATAAGCTAATCTATTTGTAGAGACCTTGGTACACTGCCAGGCTCCCATACAAATTTGTCCTTTGGAGAAGGACAACTGCTTTAAATAAGCCAGATATGTGATGAGGTCCAGCACTCTGAGGTCCAGTACTTACTGCTGAAATGGAATAAAATGTTGCTTTTCCTCATCGTCCACCTTTCCATGTATGATATCAGTTATGTCCATCACTGCAATGACACAAGTTCATCACACGGTTTTGCCAAGCTGCTAAAGAATACAGAGAGAGCTCTCCCCTACCAGAATGAAAACAATAGCTTATTTTGGGCCAATGCCACTCATGACAGCAACAGTGAGCACCACTCAACTTTTTAAAAAGCACCTTTTCACGGATGTGTAAAAGTCAGCCTATGGTGGTGAATGTGAATATACTCACTGATAAAGCCCAGGTGAGACTCAGGCATTTCAAGGCAAAGAAATTACACTTGGAGTTCCAACGCTGATGTATTTTGAAATTGTTTTCCCCCACAAATTTCAAGCAAGTCTCTTTAATAAGGGATGACAGAAACTGAACAGGAATGGGATGTCTCATTCACCAAGGCTTGTTTAAAATCTCCAGCTTTATCCCATTAGCTCCAAGAAGCAAATCCCTCTTTGATTAAGATCTGAAAAGTCTACTGCACTGATGGCAGCACGTTATCTTTTTAGGGGGGGGACAAAACAATAAGTGAACTGTACCAGTATTTCATCTTCATATACAACTTGCACTAAAAGGTCTCAAAGGGCACTATATACAGCTCAGCATCAACATCTCCATTTTGAAGCCAGAGATGCTGATGCTAAGAGGTTAGGAGGTTTTGCTGACACACAGCTTATATTTCCCAATTCCTACTCCACTGTCCCAGCCACCAGGCTGTGCCATTTTCTGCCTTGAATTTGTCATACCTGCCACACCAAAGGGCCTCCGGAGTCCACAGGTATGTTTCTTCCCATCTTTCAGCTCCATATGCCCCACTCTCACAATCTGACATACCAAGCTGATTTTTGGTCTGATCAAGTCAGAACTGCTTAAATCCTACAAATTATTTAAAATAAAGTTATATCAATCTGCTTTATAAATAGAAAAGAAGACAACAGAGACAGTTACATTGTACACATGTATAAAATGAAATCTATAGTTTTCAAAAAAAAAAAAAGTAAAACCTGTTCCCTTTGAGCCCCAGGGGACAAAAAAAAACCCAAACCCAACAAAACTACAAAAACACCAGCAATTTCTAAATATCCCATTACTCTTTGATAAGACACCCCAGCAATAATACTGGAAGGAGAGCAAATGATGTTAATTGCCGAAGTACTACATTCTGATGACTTGGCAGTTTGCACCACCTTTGCTACTTGTCGAAAATTATTTCATTCATTTGCAAATTTTCCATTAACATCTTGTTGCAAATAAACTGCAACACAGAAAACGATCAGCAAAGCAACGAACTGAAAACCAAACAAGAACTATCTCGAGCCCAGATTTTCAGTACAGTTAGGCTCCAACAGAGAAGTGCTTAATAGGATTTTCAGAAATGCACAAGTGAGCAACACTCACTGACAGTACTACTGCAAAATAATACACCTTTACTGCTGCTTTGGAGTGACATACAAAAAGCCCCAACCTTTTCAGCAGCACTCCTCTGAGGCTGCCTACATTATCTTAAGTGTCCACAAAAACACTTCAAAAGGCCACGTGTGACCTCTCCCTGCTGCATGGGGAGACGGGAGAGAACCCAGAACTCAGAAGTCTGCAGCATGGGGACGAAATTTCCAGGATGTAAATACAGTAACTTACGGTAAACACTGCTTGGAGGTTATTTAGTTTCTCAATTTCTTTAGGCATCCCATTACTGCCCCAACGAACCAGGTAATTTTCACTGCAAATAAATAAATAAATAAACAAACATACCAATGCCTGACATTCCCATTACCTGGCAACAGCTCAAAGGCATTTTGATCTTTTAGGAATATTTGAAGAATTCTGCCAAAATTTTCTATCCCAAAGTGATTCTAAAGTGACTCATTTCAGTAAAGGCAGAAGGCAGGCATGATGTGAATGAGTACTCTCAGTTACTTCCCTGTATAACTGATGTCCACACCTGATAACTTCGACGATGGAGACAGAGTGTGCCTGACACATACATACTTCCTTGATAAAGTTCTTCATATCTTCCCCTCCTGGTACAAGACGTCCAACTCTTAGATGTGAACTTGCGCTGACTTGACAGCAAACGTCATGCATATACATTTTTTAACAGGAAGCAATTAATCAAATGCATCAAGTCTAGTGACAACAGTAGGGAAAATTAAGAACATAAAAAGACAATCTGGGATTTTGACTAACATCACAGAAATTCTTCACCTTTAAGAAGGTGAGTACATGGTCTCAGAACCTTGACTTCCTATCTCATCTGAAATTCAGTGGCCCCCTTCTGAATCACCACTGAGATAGCAACCAACAGCACTGAAAAACTGATCTGCTCCATCTTCCTTTCTAACTTCTATTGGCTTCTGAAGAATGACCACCGTGATGACTAAGTTGCTTATGTACCTACAAAAACCCCTCTACCTGATGAATTTGGAGAGATCAGGATCATAGAGGCTCATTAACAGTTCTGCATCTTCTCCAATATTGCAGACAAAATTCTTGAAGTTTACATACAGGCTATATGTATGTGTTGTGTTGAATACTGGCTGCCCTCGGAGGTCCAAATTCTGTTGCAGGGACTGCAAAAAAGGAAAGTACTTCCATTAAAAACAAACGCAGAAGAACTTAGCTCTCCTGCCAAAGCAGCAAAATATCCTTAAGAGGAATGTAAAAACACAGTGGGTACTAGTTACTTGAAGAGGACAAAGCCAACAAGAGGTACCTTCTCTTCCTGGATCCTTTCATCAATCCTTTTGGATGCAGTTTCATGGGACTTGAAGAGAGAGATTGTACTGGTTTCATCTGGGTCCAAGATATTCCCATTGTCATCTCGTACAACCAGGTCCAAACCTAGGATCCTGAACAGCATGCAAGCCAGAAGAGAAAAGAAACGACACAATACGTAAGAGGCAAAGTGACCAAAGGAGCACAAACACAGATCAAACTGTGGACTGCACAAGGCAGCCAATGCACACCAGCTCCACTTCTTGTAATAATCACATTGCTGGTTTTCCTGCCCTGAAATACCATCCCCCCAGTTTTCCTGCTGAAAGGAAAAACAATTAGTCAGGTAACTTAATTCTAAGATGACATCTCCTTTGTTCTTGCTTAAAGGTTGTTTTTTACAAAATGGTATGTAT
This sequence comes from Falco cherrug, assembly GCF_023634085.1. Taxonomy (NCBI): domain Eukaryota; kingdom Metazoa; phylum Chordata; class Aves; order Falconiformes; family Falconidae; genus Falco; species Falco cherrug. Next base: position 4,227,101 of record NC_073714.1, on the reverse strand, counting down.
ATCTATCAAGCTCACAGATTACGGCTGATTATTATTCTTTGCCTTAAGCTTTCTTCTTAATTGACTTACCTGACCTGAATAAAGTCTGACAGGCAGATAAATGAGTTCTGGAGACTATCCCTGTTCTGTATAAACCAATGAAAGGTGGAGCTTTGGTGGCCCATAGAATTGTATTACTCAGTCGCTGATCAAGCAGTTCATTTTCATCACCGGCATCCAAATCCTGGCTCCAGCTAGCCAGGCACAAATTGTGCTCCATGGGAAATGCCATCATGTGTCAGCATTTATGCAGAATTAAGACAGGTAAGGTTTCCTGCCAAGTCAAAGAGATTGCTGGCATATGAAGAACCAACTGCTACATGCCCACCTGCCAGGCTAGTCACATTGTGATGTGGACTGGAAGCTGTAATTATCCCTTTTCCAAGGAAAAATGTAAGCCTGATTCAGTCTTCCCCTTGCACGGCCATTTACACCATTTTGCACCCATAGCCATCCAGAGCCTTTACTGGGATTTAGGATTCTCCCTGGACCTCAAGACATAGTTTGGAGCTTACCTGTTGCCATAGTCAATCTTAGCAGTGACTTTCTTCTTGAGCTCGGCTAGCTCGTCTTTGGGAAGGGTCCCAGACAGGATCTGTGACCGCCACTCTATCAAGCTGTAAGTCATTTGTTGGACATGCCGAAACTGTGTTGTCTTGTTATCCTACAGGAAAAAAGGGACAATTTGAACCTAGTGATAGCCTGGAAACAATGAGCTCGGTAAGCCTTCTGAGATGTACTCAATTGTATCTATCACACAAGTTGCATTTAACTAAAAATATCTGAATAACTGGCGCTACATGACTCTGCAAGATTAGACCTGTGGAACAAATTCTCCAGTACTTTGTACTGCCAAGGTTTAAGTGTCTCAAGATGCAGGCTCTTCACCTTTTCCTTAGGGCATTATTTCAGAGAAACATCACAGACGAAAAATAGATTTCTGGTGTTTTCCACCACTTCAAAACAGCTATGATGGATGCTTTTTCTATACAAGACAGAGAGATGATGTTAAATGACCGCAACTGTGTTCTAGAAGATTGAGACAGGAATGGCAACTTAATGGCAACTTAACAAAAATAATAATGACAGATGACCAGCACTGAGGCCCGCCGAGGCGTTTTCTTATGTCTGTTCCTCCTACAGCTTTCAACAGCCCAAAGAACTGTTCAGCTTCTTTGTTATGTGTCAAACAGGCCTCGTCACCAGAATACAACACCAACAACACGAACATAATTAATTGGAATCCCTGTCCTCACCGCTGCTTACCGTGTTAGCAACTAGGTTGCAAAGCCAGCACACTGAGCACATTGAATGCACCGACCCGGTCTCACGGCTGCCTGCTCTCTTATCCCGTCCCATCACACGTTCAAAATCCGTTACGTTAAAAGAAGGAATAGAAACAAAATGCAGCGGTAGCTGGGGTACACTGCTTCCCTGCCAGCATGCATATTACATTTCAAGGTTCATATTCTACCCCCTGGTAACACACACGGATTGCCATGTCCATGTGTGATCTCCAGACAGGAGTTCCACGGAAATCAAAGTAGCTCTGTGGAAACACAACAATCTCTCCGGCTGGTGCCTATCAGCAAATAAGGCTAAAGATTATATGCTCTTCCACGCACTCGTTTGTGTTTACATTTGTACAGAACTCCATGCAATGCAGTCTTGACCCATCCCAGGCTTTTAAGCACTAGCCCAGCAGTAGCTGCTCAGAACCTACCATGCCAGAGGTGGTCCAAAAATGCAATTAAAAGGTCACATAACTGGATTCCCAGGCACTCTCCCCAACCTCCCCAGCTACTCGCTCATGTTTGCTACAGTCACACCATGTTGATCTTTTGCTACGAATGTAGCATCTGTAATTACACAGCACTGACTGAACAGGATATCAAAACCTGCTTTGTAAAGAGCTGCCTCCTGCCATTTCTACTGTTACCATCTTTAATTAATGAAAATATTTCCCATGCTATTTACTGGTTCCACCCTAACATACCCATACACCTCTTTCCTATAGTTCCAGGCTCAAAGGCTGATGCTTTAATTAAAACAAGGATAGTTATGTGGTAACCTACCATATTTGTAGCAATACATGCTTAGATAAGTAATTAACTCTTTAAAAAGTATCAGCTAAACTGTTTATCCCATTCAAAAGGGAACCCAGGCCTCATCCTCTCTTTACCACCACATCATGAGCCAGTTACTGGGATGACTCTGACTTGCACTGAGTGCCAAGTGCAGCTCGTTTTCAGAGGGAAGTGCCACACATTAAAGGACATTAAGCTTTAATCTACTGGGACAACGTTTATGATTATGCAGCTCCAAAATGACTGTCAAGAGGTTTTTGACTACATCTCACCCAACAGCTTGTGGGAACCGGCCAGTGGTGCGCTGCTGGTACATTCAGGCAGCAGCTGACTAGTGTCACTTCTCCGTATCAAACCTGTTAACGTTTAACTACGAACCCCAGCTGCTCCCACATAGCAGAAAGAGACACTCGTTCCAATTATTTCCCCATTCTGGTCTCTGCAAAGAGTATGAATGATAAAAACTACTTGTAATTTGTCCCCGAGAACATAAATCTGAATGGAGTTATAAACAGCCATCTTCCTTTTGATTTGGGGAAATGCAAAGGGGCTGATGGAGGCTAGATGAGTCTTTTAGTTCCTATAGGGAAGACATCAGAGACGTATTTTGTAAACAACGGGAAAAAGTGCATTCTTAATTTGTGTAAAAATAATCAGAAAGAGAAGATAACTTGGGTTTGCTTTCAGGGAAATACAAAGCAGATCCCAATTTGACAGTTAGCTAAAATCTCTATAGCTGTTTACACTAGCTAACTCCTATTAACTAAATGAAGTTAAAAACTCTCACCCATTTTGATATTTATTTTGCAGTGGAGATATACCCATTGGTGAAATGCTTGCTGAAAAACACAGAAATTAAAGAAGTGAAATGCTGCCAAAGAAAGAAATGCCCCATGTTCCCTTTCTCTCCTCTAATACGTCCTTCCTCCTTTAGCTTTCTTTTTTTTTTTTCTTCTTCTTTTTATACATACTGCAGGGGAAAATAAAATAAACTCAAATCCATTTCAAACCACAATATTTTCCACGACTATTTTAAGACTTTATTGGTTAAGCATAAGAACATGAAAGATTTCTGCTCTTAAAGAAAATAGATTCTGAGGCTAGGATCCCAAAGTTATTCTAAAAAAAAAAAAAAAAAAAAAAGGCCAGGAACAAAACTCTTTTCACACAGTAATACCGTCATATACAGCTTCTCATTAAATTAAGAGGGTGGAACAAATTCTTGTGGTTTTGTGGCGCACAAACAAAACGTACTTGTGGCCTGGTGAAATTTTCAATATGAAAGTTTGCTCTGGGAAAACTGAACGGTTAGAGCTGATTTAAAACTATTCTGTCACCTTAATTAAAGTCTCAGAGCACACACTATGCAGGCTGAACTCCCTACTAACCGAAGAAAAATCAAGTTTGACTCACTTTAATGCACCTTAATAATCACCTTCAAACAAAGGAAACTGGTTGTGAACTCCAGTTGTATTTCTTTCAGTTGCACCCACCTCAGCAAAACCACCAAATCCACATTACCTTGGCTTCCGACTTTTCTGGGGTGACTGTCACACGGTCAGGCTACTAACAGATGTAGCAGTCTTCCCCCTACCCTAGCAAGAACTAAATAGCTCAAGTCAGATCGTCCCCCACCATACATGGCCCTAATTCTCTCGCCACCCTGTGCCCGCCTTGCTTATTTGAGCTGTAGGCACTCTGTGGGGAGGATCAACCATGAAGTACCTACAGCACTTCTGGAAAAACAGCGTTTGCCCTTGCTACAGGTTCTGTTAAAACACCACTCTGGTTCCTTGCACAAATCTGGCCCTCATACAACACAGCCGCACGACAGGCAAAGAGGAACCCTTCGTTCACTAGTGAACTAGTGACTCACACGCACAGCCCCAAGCAGCTGACATGATGCTGAGTGTGATTTGCGCTTCATCAGTGCTGTGTCATCACGCAGTCATTCAAGCCCAGCAAACGCTGTAGCGTGGACTAAACCGCAGTTCTGCCTGTGGTCACACATCCTGCTTGGGGGACGGCAGAACATCTTTAGCCTCTCTTAAGACCAACTTTACAATAACGATACTTCTACAATTCTGTTCAAAGTCTTAAAGTGTCCTGCAAAAAGCCCAACCTTACCTCATCTGAGGTCATGTAATAAAGTACCAACCACTGAAGAAAACTTACCACATATAACTTGTGCCAGATAACTGCCCACTCCCTCAGGGTAGAAGTGAGTTCTTGTCCAAGGGGCAATTCACTTGGAATCACTGTTTCATGTTGTCTAGACACAAAAAAAAGAGAAAATAGAAAAAAAGATACTAAAACTTATTAGTAAAACATCCTTTTCTGATAAATATGTAAATGGAAATGTCAGAGGGCTTGATATTCACACAATTCACTCACACACAATGCCAAGACTCTCAAGTTGTTCAGTTGGTTCTCCAAGACATACATGCACATTCATTATCCATTTTTAATGCAAACACGTTTCAAGTTTCTTGCTGTCATGTTGTTCTCAACAGCTCCCTTCCAGAAACATGCTGAACAGACAGAAATTAAATTTGGAAGAAACACAACTTGCAGTGGTAACTTGGCCACAGTTATATATATAAAAAAAGTATTTTCTAAAGTCTCTTCCTTTTCAACTGCTGTTTTCTTCTCACAATAATGACCACAGAATCAGCTCTAAGAATCAAATGAGGAGTCATTTCCTTAAATGTTTTCCAAGACAGGAAGGAATCCACGCTCCTGCTGGCTACTTGGCTGCGAGCAGCAGTTTGTTATGACTTGCAGGAGTCCCCAGAGGAGCTAAATGTAGCTTGACTGACCTGCCTCACTACTAACTTATCTAGCAGAGCTTTCTTATTTTTCCTAATAGTATTCTCCTGCACCTATGCCTACAACTGGTTTGGTATGTACAATACTCTGAAAAAAAGAAATTACACAGCTCTAGAAGTCCAGTATAGGTATGCCCTGCCGCACGCACAGACCAGTAGCATTCGTTACAACGGCTGCTACTTAAACTGTTTTTTTTGTTGTTGTTGTTTGCTTGCTTCTAAATGAAACAGCATTCCATTGCTTTGGCTACCAAAAGAACATCTCAAGAAGTGCAGACCTACCCTCGGTCCTTCACGATTGCCTCTTTTAAATGGATATACGTTTCTGGGAAAATGCCCTAAAAATAAATACAGAAACAAAATAAATAAATCGCACCGTAGGATATGACATGACAAAAATGCATTCAACGGAAAACAGAGGAAAGGGGTAAGAGCATGACCAGCAGAGCAGTAACTGTGACTGATGTTTACTGTTTACCTATAACAGAAATCTGTTCAGTCCACCAGTCCCAGTATCAGAGTAAGGAGCGCCAGGCTGCATGCTGGAGCACTGTATTAGCACCTCAGAGAGGTCAGTTCCTTGTTTTGCTGTAATGACACTCCTCTTCCTCTACGAAATGTTATAAACTCTTGCAAACTTTCAGTCATACTCATCTGCCCTTGCTACAAAACATTCCTGGAGTCATCTGTCAAGTTCCCCCGGACCTGTGGTTCTCTAGAAAAGCTCACAACAGATGTTTGTAGACACTGTAGACAGTGTTTGTAGAAATTCATTAGTCCTAGGTTTCCTTTATTTAAGAGAAACCACCTAGGAGTGCTGCAATCTTTTTTTTAATTTTCTTTTCATTCCCCTTTACGCCTGATAAATGGAAACTGCGAAAGACGTTACCACATGAGAGGTGCCAGGATTCCTATGGGAAACCAGATTTCCCTGCGCTTTTCAGACTGGTTTCACAAACCTCAAGAAATTTGGCTGGGCTCCACGCATGCATAATTTCTGGGATATTTTCCAAGTCAAATCAAAACTCTGATCTTACCATTACATATAACTAATGCTGGATGCGTAACAGGTCCAAGACCATAATAAATGAAGAAATAAAGATAGTGTATGCAGGTATGGAACATAGTCATGGACGGTTCAAACTACACCGCGCATGTTTATGATGGAGGAGTACCCAGCTAATGGTTCTGAAACATTTCTACCCAGTTAATGGTCCTGAAACATTTAGCTCAAGGGCATCTATTTCTATCCCTAAGGAAAAGGACACTGCAATTGGGAGACCTGAGCAACATTAAGACAAGAAATACAGCAGAAGCATAGCAGATTACAGCCCTGGATGGGGTCTGGCAAGGTGTGAAATAAAAGTCAGAGTTGCTGAAAAGTGAGGTCATACCTTCTTAGATTTATTTCGGAGTGTGTATCCTCGGTACCAGCCTATCAAAGGGAAACAGATATTTATATTTAGGTTTTTTTCCTGTCTACGGCAATTAAACACACATTATCGTTCTCACCATGTTTCTACAACATAAATCTATTGATCTTGCTCATTTGAGATCTACTGTTGTAAAGACACGTCTGCTCTGTTTGTAGGAGGCTTGGCTCCTGAGACCGGGGCAGAAAGGTGTCCCTTTCTACCGCGGACCAACACCCTCGCTTCCACCCCGTGTATCCACTCTGGTTGTACTCACAGGGCTCAACGGAAAAGCAGGCTACTCCATGCTGTACGTTTTGAAAGCTGACAGTCCTTGTTCCATACAGCTGACAACTTACATACCCTGCACAGAACTACTGCTATGATCGTTTGACAGATGAGGCAGAGAGACACCAACACGCACGCAGAACTACCAGCCCAAGGTCATACGCCATGTATCTGGCAAAGAGAAATACATTCAAGTGTCCCAAGTCCAATTCCAGACTACTCCCTTAAAATCTTCTTTTCTATTCTATGCATTTTCACCCAAATCATCTTATAGATCATGCTTGAGTTCCATGTTGTACGGGTTAACTTCTTTGGTGACACAGGCTAAAGCCTTCCTTCAAAGGAAAGATGAAAGAGAATGTTTTATTAGAGGAAAGAAAAAAAAAAAAAAAAAAAAAAGAAAAAACAACCCTGAACTGCTTGCCCCAGTACAGATGCTGTTTCTCAATATTATCTTGAGAAGATCTAGTAAAGTCTAAGAGACAAAGTAGATTCTGTGATGCTCAAGACTCAGAAGCATATGTCACTTTCATATGTATGTTTCTTCTCTCTCCTTCAGCACCTGGGGTTTGACCAATATTTTGATTTCATGGCCACTGAAAAGCAAGCATATGAAAAAATTGCTGCATTTCTTACATTCTCAAGTGAGCCCTGCTTCATGAGCAGACCGGAGAGAAGCGTACCTGTGGGCAAGTCCCTCCCATTCTTCTTCCACCACCTCCAAACTGTGTGAGACAACGGGGATTTTTTCTCCCCCACCCTCACCTTCGACATTTGTCACAGCTGTGCATGATCAGGCACTCTTTCCACTGGGTGCCTGTTCCTTGCCATAAGCAACAGTTCCCATCACCTTCAGTCCTCCTGAAGTTACGGTACTGAAAACAGCTAAACATTTTAGAAGAATCTGCTCTGGTTTAAACGCAGATGTGCAGAGACAACGTCCCTTGCACTCTTCCAGGATAGGATGCAAACTTTGCACCTTCTCACCGACTCTAAGCAACTAAAACCATCATTCCGAATGTCAGGACTCTCTGTGATCTCAACCATGCTCCTAGAATGATGGGTTTTGATGACTCCTAAGGTTCTACTTGCACTGAAAGCAAGAACGCTGACCGCTCCTCTTAGCAAACACGACGGGCACAGGTTACGGTCTGGTCAGGGCTGTCGAGACAGACAACAGCGCTGATTCAAGATGATTATGTTCAGCTGCCTGGCAGGGGGAGCAGCAGCAAGAAGGGAAAGGGATTTAAGGGAATAATCAGGCAAAGAGACGAGGGGAGGGTGGCATTTCAGTGGATTGAGGGTTTGTTTTCTTCTCCTTTTTTCCTCCTTATATTTATATAGACGGCAAAGAAGGTTCTATGAAGAGCCATGGACCTGAGACCCCTCAACCATAAATCAGCCCTTAGGGTTGGGGTCGGGGTTTTTTTGTTGTTGGTTTTGGGTTTTTGGGGGGTTTGGGCGGGGGGGAGGTGTGTTGTGTTCAGTCTTTTTTTCTTTTTTGTCCGCTTTCTCTAGCAATGAGAAGGTGAATCGGCTTGACCACATAAACCCCAATATTCCAGTAGTAAGGAGGAAAGAAGAAACTCCATTCCTTCCACAGGAAGAAGATAAGATTATACATTGATCATGGACCGATGGATAAGGTACTGGATTAGAGATGAGAAGATTTAGGTTCTATTTTTATCTTATGCTGTAATTAATTGAATGGTCAAGTTATTTACGGTGTGATCAAAGTTAATGGAATTTAACAAGAATATTTTCCCAGTCTCTCAGCCCTTCTATACCCCAGCTTCTTCATATTTAAAATGGCTTCTCGGCATTAACCACATTCCTGCAAAATATGTTGCAATCATTGCATAAAAGCATTATGCAAAACTATTTCAGCAAGCATATGCATTTTTTTTTTTTTTTTCAGAATTCTGCTCCAATTTTCAATATTCTTATCCATCATTTTAAAAGGAACCGAAGTTTCTGGCAGTGGTCAATTGATTACTTGATTTCTTCTTCAAGAAAAACCCCAAATTTGCCTAAAGCTTCAGAGGAATGACACATTGCTTCAGTGTTTCTCTGGAGTATTTGCCCCAAGGAGAGATGTGCTAAACAGAGAAAGGCTTTTCGGTTGAAGATGACATGGCAAATTTCAGCTCCTACAACACTCTTTCAAACTGACATCTGATCAAGAACATGAGGATAGCAGACTGAATCTTGCAAAATGTCATAAAGTTTGGATTTTGGTTATTTTGGTTGCTTGTTTTTTAATGGAACGCAGGTCCTCAATTTTGCCTTTGATTAAATGGGTTTGATGCAGTATGTGAAAGATCAGAAAATCTAAGAAAAATTACTCAAATTCAAATAGTTTATCTGATGAAAAGTTATACAGAGTGATGCAATCCCAGGACACGTGCCTAACCACAAGGTCTGTCCCTCTTCCACTGTTAGCATACTGTCTCTCAGTACCACAACATACATCACTGTACGGAAATAAACCAAGGGATTGCTTCACTTACCTACAGTACTCAAAGCGACGAGACTGAAACTAGGAACAAATTCAATGCAAACTTATTTTAATCAGAAGAAACTGACAGGGACCACAGTATGAGGGCACACATTCCTTCTATCCACAGTTCGGCTCTTTCCCACAGTTTGCATGAAATAATAACAATATATACTGCAGATTAGAAAAGATTCCCCTAAACAGAAATTTATCCTCCCCAGCTCACTACTCAAGGACAGATTCCCAGAGAGTAAGTAAATCCTGCACTGAAGCAGCCTTCAAAGTACTGGATGCAGCAAGTTTCCTTCTTTTCTTGGATCCTGCAGCTTACGCCCAGTCTTGACAATATTTGGCAAACAACAGGATAAGTACGCACTGCTTATCTTACTATCGAGCAGAGAAATTTTTTTTTTTTTTTTTTTTTTTTTTACAAAGACCTCATGCCCTTCTGCAACCAGAGAAAGAAGGAAAAAAAAAAAACCAAACCCATCGTGCTTTTGTGGTTTACAAGAGCGTATCATGACCAAGACACTTAAACTAACAAAGCTACAGCTTGGCAGAGGATAGATGTGTGTTTATTTTAAAGGGAAGGTAAGTCTAAGAAAACTGGTATCCTCCAGATCTTCATGTATAACACACACACCATGGTGTTTCAAAGCATGCTTGAAGCCCAACTAAGACATTGCAAAAGTTATTTAAAATCAGCCTCACAGTAAAACAGGGGAGATGCAAATTTAGTAGATACACTGCAAACCCCACCTACAGCCGCACCTAAGGGCAGGCTGACAAAGATGCGGTGTGCCATAATCCTCACTTTCCTGGACAGAAGGAAATGCTTCATACTCTAGGCTATGGAGTTACTCAATCTAACAGCAAACAGCTGCTCTCAGTTTGTCCCTACAGGGATCTGAGCTGCAATAGACATCAGTGCATTATAGCTTGTACTAGAAATATTTGAAACCTTCAGTTTGAATTGCTCAGTCTGTGCTTTCAGCTCTGGTGACCTTCCCTTCAAGGTTGTGAACTTTCTCCAAGTTGAAGCTACCATTCGCAGGGAAGATCATCCTTTGACGAAACCTCAACAAAGGCAAGGTGCAGCCCCACAATATGAACAATCAATCTACCACGTTACCACTCTCTTCTCTGCTTTTGTGCACTCACAATCCAAGCCTAACTGTGTAGTTGTTAACTGGGACTTATAAAACATTAGGCAAAGCACCTGTTTAAAGCAGGGGAAAAGAAAGCTTTACTGACCTAAGTGCTACGCCAGATCCTCACCCTAAATTTGGCCAACCTTCCAAGGACTTCCAGCCTTTGCAGCAGGTCTCTAACTCCTGCTAGCATGCGCTAGCATAGATGAGCAAGGATTTTGCAGTTTAAAGGTGCTTTCTCTCTTTCTCTCATGACTACAGGCACTCCACCTAAGAGTGTGAGAGACGCTACGGTCTGTGGCAAAGCCACGTTAACCTTAGAACTTGGCATTCTCAAAATGCATCTACACCTTCTGGCTTGTACTTTAATTCACTTTATTGCTCTTTGCTTCTCAGAAACGTCCTGCAGCAGCTTAGATGTATTAGATGTTACGTCTCCAAGCTCTTCAGCCAGCTGAGAGTCAGATAACATCCAATGTTAACACCAAAACCCAGCACAAGCTTCAGCCTTGCTGCCTCTCTGTCAAGGAACAAACTGTGCACTTCAATTCTTACAGACAGAGCGGAGCCAGCCAAAACCCCAGATGCAGAATACAAAGAGCTTTCAAGTGAAGGCTGTTTGATACACAGAGAGCCTTCACTGAACACGGCTGACTTCAACCAGGAGGAAAAAAAAGAGGCATGTTCTAGATGGCTGGCAGAGCGGGAAGTGAACTGTCTAACCTTCGGCTAACTCACAAAAGATGCTCCTGTGCATCCCAAGGCCGCGAACAATAGCAAGGAGCAAGATTTTCCAAGTGGCTATTACCATTACACGACAGCCCCTGGACAATCCTGAAAAACTACCCCTTAACTCCCTAAAGAATGTTACCGATAGCCTAAGGAACACCCTCAGCCAGGAGCTGAAGGGGTAACTTACACTGTGAAGAAAAGGACTTCACAAGGCATCTCTGAGCCTTTCTTCTTGCAAAGGCAACACCCTGGTTAAATAGAACCTTTTTCTAAATTGAGACTTGTGTATTCAGATAAGAACAGTGATTAGTGGAATAAAACCCCACTTTTATCAGACTGGAGTTGTATTTGTAAGTATACATCATTAGCATGAGAAGAAGCAGAAAAAGCTTCTTGTGAAAACACTAATTCTCAAAAACACAACCCACAGATATCCAGAAACAAAGCTGAAAGGCGATGTCCCAAAAGGAAGAAAAATAGATACAAAAAGACATGAGAATTTCCTCCCAGGCAGGCAGAGTATCAGAATTTGGTGTTTTTAAGATGAATTTATGGGAAATAAGACCAGACCCACAGCAGAGTTACCATCTCAGAGGCAATCTGCATCTTTTCCTTTAGAGTCACAGATGCATGGCCTAAATTTTTGGCTGGTCTTCCCAGGAAAAGTATCAAGTTGTACTGCAGTAATTCCTAGGTCACAAATTAGGATGTCACACAGAGGGCTCAGCACACGAAAACAATCAAAACCCGTTCACTTTCCCAAACAATTTACAACCAGTCTTCTCAGGCTGAAGTTCCAAACTGGGACATTTTGGGTAAAAAAAGGGATGCCATTTGGGTATTCATTTTCTATTCTTGACTGCCTCTCTGTTAAACAGCTGATTACAGACCAAGTAGCAGGACTAAACAACAATGTTACTCTTAAAAAAAAAACCAACAAAACAACAAAACATAAGAGAAAGAAATACCCCAACATTTTGAGAAGTACAAGACGCATCCTCTTCATAAAGGCAATTTTCACCCCTGACCCTCCCTCCTTCTTGTGTCTTTTTGCAAAAGCAGTTTGTAAGTTAGGACTATTACACATGAATTTTTCCCCCCTTTCTCCTTCTCTCTCTCCCCCCCCCCCCCGCCAAACACACTCACTGCTATCACACACATCAGTGTGAAAACACACATCAGCAACATAATCTGCTTTGACATGTAGGAACTGGCTGGCTGTTTCCAGTGTCAAGGTCAAAGAGAAGTGGAAAGAGAACAATTGGCTAAGAACAAATTGCTAAACAAGCAGCTTGCTGTTCCCAGCAGAGATACTAAAGAGTTTTTGTACGCTAAGTCTTTTTCAAACTGATGCTGCCTGTGAAAATGATTGAATTTGTATTTTGGAAAGAGCATTTAAATTTTGGAGAGCCTTCCAAATGAAGCAGCGACTAGTACATTCTTTAAAATAATTAAATGGCTGTGTTCCATTCCTAATATTGAAGTCTTCATTAAACAGTCCAGTTTAACAAGTAGATCGCATGCAATTTTAATCTTGTTTAAAACTGGAATTTTATTTTCCTTTCTGCAAGGTGTTTTATATTGAGGTATGTATCATGAAAAACTTCCCAGTAAAGTACTGGGAGCAACAGCCTAAAAAGGGCATGGAAGCTCCATAAGTGGAGGCTTTTTAAAACATTTAACGCCAGTTCGTGACATTAGAGCTTAAAATATTATTTTTGCAACAATTAGACCTGCCCTCTCTTTTTCTTTCATCCGCTGCCTCCGTTGTCTCAGATCAAAGAACTAATTCAGGTTAAAAGCTACTTCTGTTTTTCATTATTAGTATTATTATTTTCCAGCTGGATTAGTCCATCACATGACCATACAAGCGCTTGGCCTGGCACAAGGGGGAGCCAAGGTAAACAGGTGTGCTGTGAAAACAGGAACGAACAGCCAGAAGTAAGTGTATCTTTCTCTTGCAGTGTTGCCTTGAGATAGTAATGGAATCTTACCTTGACAAGCCTCTGCCAGGAACAGCACAGACACGATCGTCACTTCTGTATTTTATCCATTTTTAATACCATTTTAAAAGTAAAGTGCATCTAGCAAACACCACATAGCAAGCTTTGCACTTTTGGGCACAGCAGAAGTTGAAAATCTAGACCTGAAATTTGTATTATTTAAAAAAAAGTTTCTCGATTTGTTATACTTACTTTAAAAATCACTGCAAAGTACTTTAAAGAGATCTGCAACCTACCTTCATACATCTCCAAAATGTGAACAGTATCACCAACTTGCAAGGAGAGCTCCACATCTTGGACAGCATCGTAATTGTAGATTGCTAAAAAGGGGAAGGGGGGGAAGAGAGAGGTGAAAAACAAAATCAGGAAAGCTGTGAGGCAATCAGATTTTGAAACCTGGTATCATGGCACCTGTCAAAGGCAGAATACGATTTCGAAAAAGCACTATAAAGTTATAAGCTATAGTGTGTATATAATATAATATACCAGAAAAGTCTGTAGCCTATCTATTTCCCGACTCTATCATCAGTTCTTGTAAGGATAAGAAACAGTATTCTTAACTGCCAACAAAGTTTGTCTTTTACCTTCACAAATACAGGTATCTGTGACACTATATGAAGAAGCTGCATCTTCCCACTTTACTGTCAACCTGCCCAGCAAAGGTCACTATTACCTCAGGCAAGAGGTTATGGATCAATTAGGTAATTGTCATTTTTATTAGCGTTTCACAGGACTAACTGCAATGCAGCACTCACAAGCACTGGCAAAACAACTGAAATCGGATGCCCTAAGAAAAAATGCCGCTATTCTATACTAAGTGCCACAGCCTGTGGCTACTGAAGGCTCTTCCCAGGCAAGAACCAGGCTTAGCATGAAAACTTGAGATTCCCTGCAAATCTAATCCCTACCAAAGACAAAAGCTAATCTGAATGCTTATCGGATTTCCAGTGGGAATAGGATTAAAGTCCAGAAGCCCACGCTTCTAAACCGGCTCTTCTCTGGAACCTTCTTGAGGGGCACAGTTTCACTGGGCAAAGCAGAAGAGCCCCCCTTAGAGCTGCTGGAGGCTTGTCAAGATGAGAAAGTTTGATTTGAATTTGCTTTCAGACCAGTGTAAGTAAAAACACATAAAAGCAGCGAGGAAAACGCTTTGCTATGGTTCAGTGAATTGATCGGCTAAGCCAGAACAGACCGCTCCTCTACCAAAACAACCTTATTTTATTTTTATGCATTTAAAACACTGGTTTAAGTACAGATCACATCTTAAATGCCGCAATGCAATCTTCTCACAGACATAAGTGTTGTATTTACATATCCAAATCTGTTCCCCAAGCAAACATATTAGTGAAATAAGACGATGTTTATTTTTAAGAAGGCAAATAAATCATGCAAGCATTTTCAGGGGGCTTTGGGAAAATTCCTCAGACTTCAGAAGGTTTGTATTTTAAGAACTCTCTCCGAAAAAAATAAATAAATAAATAAAACATCCGAGCTCTTATGTCAGGAAATTCACATCAAATGCCTATCATTGCCATCAAGACGAGGTATATTGCCTCCTGGCAAGGATCCAGCATAAACAAATGACTGTGGCTTACCACACCGGAAATTATCTCACATATACGAGCTTTCTTTAAAATATCGTCCCATAAATAATCCAACAGCAGTAGGCAACGTGAATTCCCTGCAGTATCTGAAACAGACCCTGATCACAAACAGATACTTATTTTCTTATGCTGCAAGGGTGGCGTTTGTTCACAGCGGCCCTAATTCATGCCTGCTGCAACTTCAGGGCCTGCGGAGCTACTCACGGAGTAAGCACTGAATCTATTATGTTGTTTTCTCAAGGGTTACAGGAATGTTACTAGGGTTTTGCTCCTAAGGTTCTAGCTGCTTCGACATCCAGTTTCGTCTCCCTTCCCACAACAGTGTTGTTGTAAGCCGAGATAATAAAAACTGACTGGTGATCTGGATGTGCAGTTTATAGACAACTTACAGGCCCCAGAATAGGCTCAAAAGTAAAAATCCCATCAATATTCCTGCAGAAAAATATGGATAATGTTTATGGCCAAAGACAAACATGAACATACGCAGGCATAGACCAGAGTAATCCGTTAAGAACTACCTTGTATTGACAGGTGCTGAGATCATAAATTGCCAGAACTGGTTAATATTGTATTTGATTCAGTTAAAAAGAAACTGTTCTGCCCGATACAGAAAATAATTCTGCAAGGGTTTGCAGAGGTCGGCATACAAGTGCAGCGCCCAACCCAAAGGAAAGTAAACTCCCTGCAGCCGTGCCTTCTGCTGCCATAAATCTGCCAAATGACTAACGTTAAGCAGGGATGTTGCAATCCATTACTTGGATGGGACACCTCCGAGTCGCCCCAAGGTGTGGATGGACAGAACAATCCAGGCTTCCTTTGGAGTCACTGCTGAACCCTTGGACCATGATGTGCTGCAGGGACGCTGCACTACGCAGGAGGTGTCATTCCTCAGGTGAAGCCTAGGCATCCAGCAGTCGACGGACATAATAATCCTACAGCACTGTCAACAGGCTTAGAAGATTTAAAGCAGAGCATCTTAGCCAATTTCTAACTTGGCCGACTACATTCTGTCTGCTCAACTTTCCTCCTGTGGTTACAGCTGGACTGCTTTACTTTCTGTCCTAAAATGCTGTTTGGGATTCCTGGTTTATGGCTGTCCTCACCATGAGAAGTGGCTGCTGTTTAGAAATGCACATGTGCTTGTTATACGTATAGGGATTCCTACATACCATTTCTAGATGCCTTGGGTTTCTTTGGGACAAACAGACATCACAGAAATACCAGTCTGTATTTTTCCACAAATTGCTGCTTTAGCTTCAGACAAAAGCAGTCTGAGCAGCACCCAGTGTCTAACAGAAAGGTGGGCGGGCATCAGACAAGCCTTTCTTTTGAGAACACAGACAGTTAATTCAAAACCAAAGAGCACAACAGCCACAAGAAGAGGGAGAACTAAACACTGCAGTTCCCCTCACCAAAGATCACAGCAGCCACAAGACAGAGAACTAAACATTGTAGTTCCCTTCCCTTCTCTTTCCCTGCTTTACCACAGAGGTTTTGGATCCCTATGCATAGCATTTACAAGCCAAAGGCACATGTTCCGCCACTGCATGTCAAAATAAGGCGAGATTTGTAGCATTTTGCTTTGCTAGATTGAATCAAGCAAGAACAGAGGGTCACTGTATATAAAATCTCCTACCCAATGGTTACGCACAGGGTTATAAAAGACAAATTGCTGGCATATTTTCCCTGGGAGTTTCACTGGTTGCAACTGATGCTTCCTGCTGCTTGAAGTCAGTCCTGTCCGAAAGAGTCCATCTGCAGTTCTTTGAACCGCCTCGTCTCTTTTTCATTGTGTGTATCTAATCTGACCTCTTTCAGACTTAAAAGAAAGAGGAAGCTGCACATAACAAACATGGTCACGGCATGAAAAAATAAAAATCCTTCACAGAAAATCCTGACAGAGCAGCAAGAAAGGGAGAAGAAAAAAACCAGACTTTTGTCCCCAAATTTGCAGGGATATCTGAAGTTAAGTCTTTTCACTTCAAGTTGAACTTCAGTTGAGATTTTGCCCTTTGAAATTTACTTTAGAACGGTGATCCTGTTCCTTTTATCATCCTGAATGAAAAGCAGCACTGAAGCCTACAGCAAATTTAATCTTAACACAGAGGCAGAGGTAGAAAGCATGATCCATAAGGAGGAGATACTGGGTTTGTTTTAATGATCATATTCTTTGAGTATAACTAGAGGCAATATATCATATTATTTAATTTACAGTTCCCTAGTCTGATTGGTGGGAAGTTCCAGAAATGTTTCTTTTCAACAGAGCATCCAGCCTATGGAATTCATTAGGAGGGAAGGTCAGAGGAGTCAACATTGGGGCTGGTTTGAAAAGGGCAACAGATAACTTTATGACCGATGACAGCAGCCAGAGTAATGCAGGTGAAGATAAGGAGAAGCAATTTTCATGCTTCAGGGCAGACGGCGATTCCTCAGAACGGATCGAGAGGGAACTCGTAAAGGCATTCCACAACGGGGCATGCACGCTGGATGTCGGGGGATACACTGCTCCGTTTGGAAGCATCACGCGAGAGTCATCACCAGAAACAAGGACTACGCACACGGCAAAGGAAACCCGAGATAGCCGGGGCTTTCCAGGGTAGCCAGGGCGTTGGGTGATAACTAATGGTGAGCTGGATGTTTCCGAGAAGGCGCAGAGTTTGACATGGGCTGGCACACAGCAGTATTACAATGGGCTGAGAAGGTTTAGCTATGTCACTCCCTCCAGTTGTATGAAGACACAAGATTAATCGCAGCACACATTCCTGATCTGCAAAACACCAGACAGTGGCACTCAAAACAGTAAGAAGCCTCAACGTCATGCATGGGGCAGAAAATGAGAAGCAGCACAGTTATATTACAAAAAAAAAAAAACAAACCAAAAAACAACAAAAAACAAAAAACAAATCCTAAAACACATTTTGAAAAGCCACAAAGGTTCACTTTGTCCAAGAGCCTTAATTTGCAAGAGGTCTGTCAGCAACTCATTGAGCTTGATCCAGCTTTTAGTGTCATCAGTGGGAGATTTGGCACGTGTTTCCGTGAAAGCAGCGTCACGTTTATTTCTTCAGCGCCTTCCACCAACATTAACTTGGAAGGAAAAGTGAGGGTGCAGTCAGATCCACTGCCACAGATGTAGCTGGCTTTAGAGAGCCCGCACACACCTGGACAAGTGATCTGCACTAACACAGCGTCTGTCACACAGGATCACCGACGCAGCTTAGAAAGGTACCAGCTGTTCTCTTTCGTACGCAAAGAAAACGAGGACAGGAAAACTGAATGTCATACTGTTCTTCTGCAGCGCATTGGAAGATGAAAACCAAGTATTAATTCCTAGACCTATCTTAACTACAAGACTAATTCATTTTCAAGACTATCCTAAAAGCAAAGTGAAGCTAAAACATCTGGAACTGAAGCGAATGAGGCAGAAACTGTCACATACTATTTCACGTGTAATTCAAAGCAGAATGAAACGGAATCCTTCCCTCGACAACTTGTTTAAATGCATTTGAAATGTGGATTATTGGCCTGAAAAACACAGCCACTGCAAGATCCATTATCTCTAACTTGGCTCAAAACACCCCCCCCCTCCACCCATTACAAAGACACGATAACTGCTTCCAAATACCATGTCCCACTTCTCCAAAGCCTGCCCTCACCACTATCTGATAGGAGAGGGGCTGGGCCTTGCTGCCTCTGAACAAAGAATCACATTCAGGGCTGTTGCAATAACCAGACTTCATCTCATTACATCTTTCAACTGAAGAGTCAAAAACTATTGTACGGAAACAGAAGTATGTGCTTTTATGCCGCAACAACCCTGTATTAAGAAAAGGCATTTATGCCGGACAGCCCCATTTGGAGAAGCCTGGTATGCTATCTGTTGCCAAGATATAACCAAAAAAACAGTGGCTTTATTTAAAAAACAAGGAACTGCCCAAGGAATTAATTCTTAATAGGAACAAAGGCTTTTTGATGTTGGAGCAAAAATGTTCTTGTAACTTCCCAGGAATTTGTGTCTGAAAAATCGAGAATAGCATAATTAAGATTTATATGTCAGACTACTTCAAAAAAAAGAAAAGAAGTCAGTCATGGTTCAGCACTGTGAAACATGCACGTTAACTGACTGTTATAAAAAAAAAAAACAAAACTACTCCTGAATTGGTTGATGCTGACATTCAGTCTCAATTCTACGAAGTTCCAAGTCACTGCTTACCATCTTGAATGTAAATAATCCAGAATAACAGGATTACACAGATGGAAATGCTTTAATTAATACCCATCATTAGACTTCAGAGTCAAACATCTGATGAGCCAGAGGTGGACCTTTAACATCTTGTGTACTTACTGTTTCAGGCTGCCCTCACACAGGGGAATACACCTGGAAGGACTTTTACTTATCTTTAAAATTTTTAAACTGGGTTACCTTAAAAATGGGCATTGAATCAAATGAGAAATTATACCGTCTGCCTATGCAGGAGGAGATGTCACGGCCTTCCTAATTTGGGTTTTATAACTGTCAGCTTCTATATTCATTTCTTTCTTTTGAAAGCTGTGAGAAAAGCAGGAAGATCCACTGTCCTCAACGCACTTCCAGCACTTGCAGTTCCAACCTAAGCCTATTCCAATAACCAAACCCAAATACGTTTGGTTATTGAAAAAACCTGCTCACTGAGGACAAGGAACTGTGTCTGCCAGATGCACGGTTGATCAGAAGTCTGTTAAGATAATTTTTTTTTTACTTCCACTTAATAATATTATCCTGGAGGTGGGATAGGCAAATAATCTAAGGTTTTGCAGAGTCTGTCCTGCACAAACAGCCTAAGTCAAACTAATTTCCAAATCTGGGACTGGGGAAGGTTTTCTCTTGCAGTCATGCCATCATCAACTTCTGGATATTCGTCTCACACCCCATCACTGGATCAGATTGTAGGATCAATGGTTTAATCTCTTCAAGCCTGGATTGCTTTAGAAAAAAACAACATAACAACCTCAGCCCATGGGAATATAAAAGGCTTCACAAGCGTTACACAAGTGCTCCAACTAGATGATCTAATGGTCTCTTACGGCTTTAAGCTCTATGGACTAAAACCACAGTCAGTTCCACAACAATGCTCTGGAGCAAGTGGCAGACCCAATGACAAATTAGCCCATGTATTTTAATTAGAGCTTCTTAGCAGATTCAGATCAGGCAAACTGAGATGATTCAGAACTGTTGAAGCAAGAGATGTACTGATTATAAAGGAAAAAGTAATAATCTCCATCTTTTCATGTCTGCAGAATTCCCATTAATCATCTTCCCCTCAAATATTTATTGCAAAGTGTTTATACCACAGGAGCCATATGAAAATAAAGGAAATCCTGTTCTCAGAATGCATCTATACTGCAATAGAGGACAGAGATACACATCCTCAACATTCACTGATTTGGATACCAGTAATAACATCATCACAGCATAAGCTGTTTTGTCTCTCTGTAAGTGTGCTGGGGTAGAAGCAGCCAAACTGTAGCTGCTTCTGTGATCTGAACCACACAGAAATGCTCTGTTATATTAAAGAGACTCTAGAATAAATTTTCTTGATGACCAGTGACTTTTCTGGACTTACGTACCTGTCAGTGGCTAGCAGAGTGAGGGTACAGTGCGTTTGTTATAGCATTAAGGTGTACTAACCCTGACTTTGCTGTATATGAGCAGATAGACTCTTGGAAAAATCTTGCAATCTCTCTTTCTGTCACGAAGTGCACATTTCACAGTAGCTCCACATTTTGCCCAGACAGAAGAGCTTTAAAGTTTCTGCCCCTCTGCCTCCTCCTCACAACTAGGCCATGGAAACCAATGGCAAAGAAAACCTACAGCAGGAAAACCACCAGAAAACAAGTCTCTCCAAATACCTTAGGCATCCGTACAGACACCCTGGGCAAAATCCTGTTAGAGTAGAACCCACTCTGACCTCACCCACTGACTAAAGGATCAACTCAACTCAGAGCTGCTAGGATTTGCAATAACCCACTCTGACCTCACAAGGCAGACAAATACCCACCCCCGTCCCCAAAAGTCCAATTTTCCCTCCTGCCCATCTCGACGCAGAGTTTAAAGCTCTGCTGGTTTTACACGTGCAGAAATTTTCTAAACCATTTTCCTGAAAACACGTACCAGAACAATGCACAGCAGAGTCACAACACATAATAGTAAGTGTGCATTTTATTTTACAGATGGGTAACATACACAAATCGTTAGGTGTGTAATATTCTTCACTAGGCTCTCTACTTTCTTTCATTATTTTCACTCTAAAGGGCCCTTAGGGATTTTAAGCTCAGATAAAGAATTAATCTACATTAGCTGTCTCAGCTTATGTCTGGAGTAAGAGGGAGCGCTGTGAGCCAAAGGAGAAAAAAATCTGTACTAGCAGTGTAGGGAGCCAACCTGCTCCTCAATATACTATACCCAGCTTAATCCAGTGCTTGACAAAAAAACAACAAACCACCAAAACCAACTAGATCTGCAATTCCAGTCTCCTTAGAACACCATGAAATGTCCCCTTATCCAGATATATAGATGCAAAAAGAAAATAGCCTAGCCTCTCTTCTTGAAGATTCATACTTTTGTAAACTTTTGTCAGGTTGCCTTGATAGATCTTTCCACAACGACTGTTTAAGGTTGTCTGCAAGATTACCTAGGCTGTGGTTGAGAGGAATGCCCTCAGATTTCGTTCCCACCATGTCACCAGCCTCCATCTACTTCCATGAGAACGGTATCTGCCTAAGTGTTCAAACATAAAAAGGGGAGCTACAAAAAAATGGGGTGTTAGCCACAGCATAAAACAGTTTTTACGGCTACAGTCTGTTTCAGGTCTGGCGGATTCAAACGAAACAACATGCAATAGCATGTCAGCATTCGAGTGGAATGAACAGATGCAGGAGTACCCAACTTGGAACTCGCACACCAAAAGCAGCTTCCAAGTAGAAAAAGATGCCAACACACTGCTTGTTGAGTCTGGAAGGTGGTCCTTGACTTAATGGTTCTCAACCCAGCTGCTGGAAGATCTCACAGTTTCATTGAGCCAGCCTTCCTTCAGCTGACACAGAAGAAAAAGGCAGCAGTGGCACCAAAGTGCCGTTCCTGTTTTACTGGTACTCAACTGGGAGCAGTATAAAGTTGGCTCAGGGAGGAAAGGTGCAGCAACAGCTGCCAGTGTTGTTATTACTTCTGCACTACAGAGAAACCTCAGATCCTGGTGCTATCAAAGCTGCATCTTTTACTAGCTCTAATTTCACAAAACACATCTACATAGCGTGTTTAATTACTCCATTCATTTACCAAGATATACATTCAACTGTGACACAGTGACCTTCTCAACATGCAGGATACAAGACAAGACTGCTCCTTTTCATCTACTGGCAAGGCTACAAGAAGTAGATACCATAATGACAGGTGGCTTATAGATCTTATTAGGTTAAAGGATGCTCGATATTATTGTAAGGTGCGTATCTTCCAAGCCCTGCAGCTTTATTCTGCCTCTTTGAAATCCGAGCAGTAACATCTAGCCTGAATGATTAGTATTCTCCCAAAAAAGTATTTTAAATCATATTCTTGTCCTTCAGAGCAACTGCTCTAACCCCAGAACACTGTTTCAACTACCCTACGACCACAGAAATCAACAGATTTGCCATCACCTTTAGCTGAATCAGATTCTGGTTTGTATTCAGGTTAGCCTATTGGTATTACAGGAATTCAATAAACTTAAAATATTATGCATCTTCTCTGTATTATGCATTTTGGAGAAAGACTTGGAAGAAAACGGGCACACAATCACTCATTGTGTTGTCCTCTACAAAAGAAGGGCTTCATACTTATTAGCCTTCTGAGTATCGTGGTACTTACACTCTGATTTTAACAACTACATATACCTGCCAGAGATTTGAAATCCAGTTTTCTCAAAAGTAACCTCTGGTTTTGAATGCTTCCATTTTTATGGCCTGTGAAGAAACAGATGCTCGTTTACAATACGCATACAATTGCAACCAAATTCTACCAAGTCTGACCATAGTGACTTTTTTTCCCCCCCCTCCAAGCCTGCAAACACGCAACTTGTGTTTGGATACATTAAGTACAAGAATAACTTTTGCAATTAAACTTTCAGGCAGATTTGTAAAAGCAAAATACCAAAACCATCACTTGATAAATTGGACTACTCAGCTAATTCCCAACTTAAAAGCGTGTGGCACTTTCAAAAGAATTAAGTGAATTTGCCACTGGCTTTATATTACTGTCCTAGTTCTTACTGGGCAAAACATCAAAGGGAGTAGAAAGAAAACTTGGAAATAACTACTGTACAGGGCTGGGAGTGTTACTATCTAATGAGTTCTGCTGTACGCATTACTTCCAGAGGGAGTGAGGGTGGAGAGATGAGACAAGGTCTAATAAGTAAAACACTTGAGCATGGAGTCCAACTGTGCCTACAGGCTAGGTCTTCACCATGAAGTTCACTTGAGTTAAAACTTCAGCATTGTCCCTTGCTAGCATCACACCTACCCATATCAACACTAAGCTCAAACTGATAGACCCACAGAGAATATAAAGCCAAGGCATCCCACTTCATCAGCTGCAAACATAACCCACCAGAATTAGAGTCATAAATTTTTATACAAGCATTCTCTGGCCTCCAACGCCTTCCCCTTTCTATCCATGTGCTCAGAAAGAGACGGACAAACTCTCCAACAATTTGTATGAGAAGAATTCATTGTGTGGCTTGGCTCACTGCATTTTAAGAACCTTGGGATATGCTGCCAAGAAACTCTTTACCTCCACCGGACAACACCTCTATGGAAACCAGCACTTGGGCTAACTCATGCTGGCAGGGCTAACACAAGTAGGAGTTTCTAATATCATAACCACAGGGATTTCAGTTGGCCTCTGTACCTCCAGCCCTTCTCAAACACAGGCTTCGGAACAGGCTACTCTCCCATAATGTATGCCTGTGGTTTCATTGATTCATGTTTGCAAAATACTGCATAGCAAGATATACAGTTTCACGTTTCCAGAGAGACCTTTAATTCCCAAGAATTTTTTTCTTGCCACCTATCTCAGGTAACAAGCAAATGGCAAACAGGGGGATAGCAGTGAAACAAGGAACAGGAAATCTGGGCTGGGAACTAAGCATCTTACACGGGAAGGAAAAAAGTCAAACCAGAATATTGATCCCTTTGCTGTGAAGAAGAACGAACAAGCTACTCCCGACCTGCAGAAGCAGATCGGTTTTAATTAATCTGCACAAGATGCAAGGAGATAAAGAATTTGGAACCAGGTACCATGCATTGTAGCCTTCCCTTCATCTTCTAGAGCTACTTTACTCCTTTACGTTAAACTCCATCTCTCTGCAGCTCAAAGACCCCACTACATCGTCAGCGCAATGAGAATGGAAGTGCTTGCAAGAATCAGGTCTCTAGTATTTAAGCTAGTTAACCTTGCATTAGGAAAAAAAAAAAAAAGAAAAAAAGAAAAAAAGCACTCTTTCAGAACTAATTGGCCACTGTTTGCCCATGACATTCCGAAACAGTATTAAACTTCAGAGCTGAAGTTATGAACTGCTTTATTATTATGGAGGATCAAAGTACCAAGCTTCCCAAGAGCAGAAAACTATTATTATCTTCATTGTATCTCAATGAACTTTTTCCCCAGATTCAGCACTTTCCAGGATGAGGTTTGCATTTATTGCAGCGACACCTCCAACAATTGAGAGTTTAAGAAGTGGCCAAAGAATAATCTCCACAGAACAATCACTACTTTTTTTAGATACATTCTGACAATGTGCCAGACACCTATCTGAAAGCTTCAAGAGGCTGCCGGAGCAATTCATCCTTTAAACAATGCTCCCCCCTCTATTCTGGGACATCTTCCTAGGAGGTACAGTCTGTACTATACCACAAAGACATTTTTATCATTTAAGCAACTGATCCAACTAGCACTCTGTATCATCTTCCGTCTTTGAAGGCAACCATGAACTGGCCACCTAGAAAGCTGTTTAGTAATTCAGATTTATGTTCCAGTTTTATTAGTACATGTTTCCTGGCAAACACACCGAAATTCATTACAGTATTTTAGGCATTCAATCATAAGTTAAATGCATTGGATCTGAAAAGATATTCTCATTCTGGTAGCAAGGGGATAAATGTGTTTATGACTTCGGACTAAGGTAGTTTTAAGCTTGGCCATACTTGTGTCTTTAACATGCTAGCATAAATAAGATTTTTTCCCCTAAAAGCACTAATTGAAAGAAATGTCCTACCAGTCCAGTTAAGTGCAAGTTAAACAGTAAAAAAGAAAGGCGGGGGGGAAAGAAGAAAAAGAAATTTGACTTTCAATTAAAGGAGCTTTGGCAAGCTTGCATGTAAAAGGGGTGTACATTTTTCAACTTTTGAATGACAGAGAAAGCTTACTACACATTTACTCTTTCTCAATCAATATGCTATTGCTTTAAGTTTTCTCAGTTCATGAACTTTTATTATTTTGCTTTTAATCTCCATAGTTCCTGTCTGCATTTGTGCTAGCAAACACAGTCCTATGCTAAAAGAAGAACCACAAGAATATGCAAGAGACCGGTGTGAAACTCGGAACTGGTTGGCACACCCAGCTCTAGCGGAAGCTCGTGCTTACAGCCTCCTGACACCTCTGAGCAATTAGGCCCACATCTAATCAGCAGGAGACAGCTCAGCCACAACTCTAGAAGGCAACTAGCGGTCCTGGATGCCTCAAGAGAGGATTCAGAGCCACCATAAAGGGACTTGACTGTTACTAAGAAGAAGCGTGTAATAGTTGCTAAACATCAGGGCTGTTAGTAATGTCTCAAGGTGGATACCCAAGAGCTAAAGCACCCAGAAGTCACAAGATGCTTCTAGAAATAGCGCTTTTCAGAGTAATAATAAGAAAAGGAACAGTTACAAGCCTTGTTCACGTCAGCAATGCCTTTGAAGTCCACAGTACCAGTTTCACAGGGAACTACTGAAGGAGGACACTAGTAATCACCAAAAGTAAGAGTCAACAGATTCGGCCTAATATGGATTAACAAAAAATAGAAAGGACTACGGAAGCAAAAAGTAGCACAGCCAATGTTCACATCAAACTGCAGACACAGCAGTAAAAAATGGGGAACTAAATCAGAAATACTACTACTCTGAAGATTCAAAACTTTTTGCTGTCAACGATACCAAGTTCTTACTCTTCCCTGTTGAAAGTTTTGTTGGTATTGCCATCAACGTGACAATTTTTGGACACAAATCATAATAAAGCAAATGGAAGGAAAAACGAGTAGAGGGCTTCTATAAATAAAAAGGAAGGCAGCCGCTTCTGCAGATGAAAAGGGCTCCTCCACCCTTCTAGAGCCCTTGTCAGGAACCTGATGCACAACAGTGGACTTCAATTTCAAGCGAGAAGCATTCTGCAGGAACGGTAGGGACAAGGCAAGCAGCAAGTTGAAACAAATACGAAGTTTGCTCTAATTTGACATGATGTACTACTACCAGTACTGTGAAACCTCTTTGATCACAGACTGTATTTCGAGACAACTTTGCAGAAGATGTATGGAGTCTGAACACGGAGCCAAGACCTGATGGCCCAGCATATCAGAAGTTATCACAAATCAAACCATTAGTAAGAAAATCTTATTCTGCAGCACTCTCTCTTCCTCTCTGATCCTTTGCATTTCTGCTCACATAAATCACAAATGTAGCTGGCAGGCACTGGTTTACATTTGAAAAATTACTGCCATTCCTAAGACATGACGCAGCTGATTGTAACTCAACCACCACATGGTATTTTGACAAAGTAAATACTTCTTTGCAACAAGAATAGTCCTATGTGCCGGTCCCTCCAGCAGGGAAAAATGTAATGGGTTTAAAAGGTACCACCAATAACCATTAGGGGTAATTACCTGTCAGTTTACCAACAAAATCTATTCAAAAAGAAAAAAACACCCCAACAAAATAAAAGATGACAGATTGAAACTCAAAGACTGCTTTTGCCCACTCTAACAGTTTCTTTTGGTAATATGGCTAAGGTATTTCAGGCATAGCAAACGGCCACACTTCTTTTGGAACCCGATCAAATCGAGCCGTTCCATGTCAGATAGCCACCCATGCAGCTGCACTACTGAGGTGCAAAATGGGAATCCCTGGCACGGGATGTGAAGAAGCAGGGAAAGAAGCTCTCAAAAGTTTCTCACCCTTTCCCTCCCAGCGCCCCCCCCCCCCCCCGGCCTTTAAAAATGCACCAGATCAAAACACTTTCCACAGAGCATCTGAACCGCTTTGTCTAATTAGCTTCCCTTCAACCCAACATTTTAAGACATTTTCTAAACAAAACATGACTCTGGTTTTACTCAGAGCCTATAAAGATTCCTAAGCTACAAACACTGCATCGATGTTCATATCATTAACATCATTAAAACTCACTGACCAGTGAAGTTTTTGTGGGCTCATAATATTTTAAGTTACACATTTAACAATTTGCAGAGATCACAGGCAACAAATACTGCTTAAGTATTCACTTGCTCCGTCTAAGCAGGACATCACAATTTGTGGTTTTCAGTGTTCTGCTGCAAGCTCCAAGTTGGTTGTCTGGTTGAAGCATTTTGTGGTATGTGGAGTGAATGGTCCGTTACAGCCTGCAGCTACACAGGATGAGCCACTTCACTCCGCCTGGTCCTCCCCCACTCCCACCAGCAAGCTCTATGGAGCAGCCACTATTCCACAAATAAGGGTAAATTTACATTTCAAGGGGGAGTCTCGCAGCAGGGAGTCCAGGGTACCAGGGCATCCAGGTGCAAGCCACACCGTCTTCACCAAAACGCAAACTATTCTCTGGACCTCACGTCTCAGAGCTCTTACGACAAAACTTCAGTTAATAATTTCTTATTCTGGAAGACCAGATTTGCAGATTGGCTGAACAATAGGTGTGTACACAGATCAAACTGCATAATCATGAACACTTCACATCCTGTTGGTTCGCAGTCAAAGGTAACATACAAAGCATGTGGACCTCATCCATCACTACAGTCACCTGGAAACCATTCTGGCTGAAAACTCGGCACCATTCACTTCTGGATTGGTTTCGTGCTGGGTTGGTTCCCCGACCTGGCTTACCACACTGCCACTGCCTGCAGGAAGGAATCAGAAAAAAGGGGTCCAGCTGCCTGTTCTATCGTTTAGAAAAGAATAGAATAGCTTATGATTCCACAGACTCCAGACTCTCTCATACTTGGTACGGAAACTGTTAACACGAGTCTTCTCCAGTCCACAAAGGACACTTACAGGCTAAGAACAGATAAGGACTAATGGAAGAACTGCTTTTACAACTGAAGTGTAATACTTAAGTTAATGCAAACCTGTGTCAGTGCCAGCAGAAAAGAATTACATTCTTGACTCCTTATGCTCTAAGTTAACAGTTTTAAACCAAACAGATAATAGAAGTTTAAAATTGTGGGCAGTTATTCAACTATTCTTCCCTTCAGAGCACGCTCTTTTGACTCAAAAGAGTCTCCATGAAAGGCATTCTGCAAATGATACCTTCTTTGTGAGAAGCACATGAGCAAAAATAGGTTACTTCATGTAGTTTGGCCCCCAAACTGACCAGCTTTCAAGGAAGATGCACCAGAGAGTATTCTTCCTTCCCAAATTAGAGGTGAAGCGTGTTGCAAGGAAGCTCTGTGAGACCCAGAAAATTTAAAGAGGCAAGATGCTGCTCATCAGATGCTCGGTGGTGTTTTTGTCCCTTTACAAGGCTGAAGCTTCCAAAATCCCATCTGTTACTGGGCTGAAAATTCACTGCAAGTGAGAAACTGCAAGCCATTTGTCTCTCACGTACGCTTCCCTAAAAATGCTAGTTTCCAATCTTGCACTCTCTGCTGCCGGCCATTTCAAACTCAGCCCATATGCCATCTGTATTATCTATGGTAAAGGTAGCAGTCTGCTGTTTTAACCAGCTGAGGACAAAACTAGAAGGCTGCAAATCAATTTGAACCCACAATCAACAAATCTGTAGAACATAATCCAGGACATTAACCGTTCTGAACTGAAATGCAAAAATCAGACAAGTGACATTGAATCACACTGTTTCCTTCTCGGAATTTCTTACTGCATTGGTACGATTTACAGTGCTGTGTTCAAAATAAACGCAAGCAGTTCTGTATTAGTTTCCAAAGCACAGGCTAACAGCCACAATGTGTGCCTTCCTTCTGAAAAGAAGTTTTATCTTTACATTTCACAACTGTCAACTTACCCAGGCCACCAGTGAATGGAAGTTGCTACATCTAATGGCCTGTATCATACGAATCAGCGACATTACCCTCATCACAACCACTCTCATAATTGGTACTAATGGGCACCTTGGTTAGCAGGCAGATTCATTGCCCAGCAAACTCACACTTTCAATCCTCACCAGCTTCTTCAAAGTATGCACAAAACCAGTGATGACTGGTACCTGAGCGCAAAGATTGAATGCCGCGCAGGATGCAACCGCAGACAGCAAACCGACAAGTCTACAAACATCGACTGACAACATTATGATCGCATTAATGCCACGTATCAAACACTGTCTGATAAAGCTAGTCACTGCATAAATAACTGTTTCCTGCCTGTGGATTAACCCTGTGGATTTCTGGTTGCAAATTAAACACAAGAGCTGAAGCATTACGGACTCGACGTCAGCTTGGTCCAGGGGTCTGCATACCGGGGAAAGAAGTACCTTTTTCACACAGCTGCCTGAGTACACAGAAGAAAGGGGGTATTTCCCACCAGCACGCTTTTTGATCGGTAGTGTAGGGAAGAGGCAATTTTTCTTCCACCCTGCTTAATCAGAAGCCGGTGCCCTTTCTGGGAAAGGAGCTGTCATAATTGGCAGTTGACTCAAGCCAGCACAAAAAACTCACCCCGGAAGCTAATGAAAAGCTAGAGGAGTGCCTCTGATTCACCCTGCTGCCCAAGGCCACTCCGGAGGTACAAGAGTCTTGCTCAAAGGTGTGCTTATAAAACACCCCACCATAATCTAGCGTTATATAGTTTACTTGATTGCAATACCAAAAAAATTTTCATTCCTGATGCTCAGAGTAATCTCACCAAGTCATTCACGTGGGCTCCCCCATATAAACAGCCCGGGCTGTTACCTACGGAGAACGAAACAAAGTTCAGGGCACACAATACTCCACACCCTGCCGGTTACCAGAACAGAAAGTAGATAAGGTTGTGCTGCGTAGAGTATCTCTGGAGCCACAGCCCTGCAAGAAGCAGGCTGCCTCTCTGCAAAGCCACCTGGAAATCGAGTCGGGAACTTACTTCAAATTCAGCCTCTATGCAAAACCGTGCAGGATGAGGTTCTTTAAACTCATGGACTGAACCTGAATGAGCAGCCTCATGGGGGCTGGGGCAATTAACACTTTGCAAGCATGAAATGACACGGTTTTCTCACATCGAGAAGTCTACCATGGAACACAAGGGGCACAGAAGATCACTCTTCATTAAAATAAACTATCAGAAGTTTTCTGTGTCATTAGTGGTTTCCTGCCGATTGTTCTCTGCTCAGTTCTCACAAGCAACCTCAAAACCGTGTGGCTTTCAATTTAATCAGACTCTCAAGAACAGGAGAGCTTATCGGTGACACCACTGGTTATGTTCCTCCTAGAGAAAAGAGAGCCAGCTTTAAACAACCTCCCTTTAAGCATAAAGAAGGGGACAGGTCAAAAGGCACAAGGTGTCAGTCAAGCTCACCCAGTGTCAAGATTTCCATCCCCTGCAAAGATGTCGCCCACAGTCTTCAATTTGCTCATTAAAACCTTTTTGTCATCACTTTTCCTACCCACAACTGCTTTTGGGGGGACAAGAGCAGGCATTTTTCCTGCTACGTTAGAGCACTCCTCGCTGTAAAACATGCTGGAGAGGCAAAACTATAAAGGTCGGTCGCCAGGATGGCAGAAAGCCGGAGCTCGCCGGGTGGCTGCCTCCGTCCCCGAGGGTTCGGCGGTGCCTGCCCGCGGCTGCAGCACAAACTGAGCGAAAGGAACGAAGGAGGAAAGTGCCGGGGGGAGAAGCGAGCGCAGAGCGCGCCGGAGCACAGGCACGGCTCCAGCCGGGAGGGGAGCGGGCAGCGGGGGGGCAGCTGGCCGTGCCCCGGGGAGGGAGCGGCGGCTGCCGGGGGGGGACGCGGGGCAGGGGGGTCCGAGCGGCCCGGGCTGGCACTCACCGACCCCGTACTTCTCCCGCTTGGTGGGGATCCAGCGGGCCATGCCGGCGGGCGGCCGCTTCCCCGCGGCGCGGCTGGGCTCAGCGCGGCCGCTCGCCCGCCGCCGCCCCGCCGCGCTGCCGGGGGCCGGGCGCCCCGGGCCGCTCCGCCATGCTCCCAAACTTCCCGGCGGCCGCCCAACTTTCCTGCCTCCCCCGCCGCGCCGAGCGGAGGGCGGGCGGAGGCGGCTCTCCCCGCCCCGCCGGGGATCACCTGCTCCCGGGCCGCCCCGCCCCGGGCCGCGCCGCCGCGGCGAGGTGCTGCGGGGGGCGGCGAGCGGAGGGCGGCGAGCGGGGGGCGGCGCTGCTGGCGCGCCCCGAGGCTGCCCGGTGCCGCTGCCTGATGTGCGAGCGCCCGGAGGTGCCCCCGTCGGTACAGATTTCCCACCAGTAATTCATTAATAACTAAGAAAACAACGGGGTTATTCCAGAAGTACTCCAAGCATCCGGCAAAACGGTCACAGGACGGCACTTTGCGAAAGATGCAATGTTCCTGTTCATAAGGGCGCTTGACGACGCCAAGCTCCACTTCACTTTGTGATCAAGTGTTCCAAACTGGTGATCCAGAGACAAGCTGTGCACGTACCTGGGTCCCGCAAAGCAGGGCTGATGCTCTGACCTGACCCAGGCTGGCTGGCCGCCGTAGTCACGTTGGCTCTGGTGCCAAGGATTTTCTGGGAGAAAGATATTCAGTAACACCTACTATTTACACCCTTAATTAAGCAGCACCATTGCAAATCACACTGGCAGATCCCTTACAAAGCATTAGGTCCAAACTGAGGAGATCCAGGTTCTCATCATCTCTCTGCAGCTGTATAATGATGTAATTGTTACTGGTGCCTGATCTTTCCTGCCACCTCCCATGAAAGGCAACAAGAACTATGATCACTCAGAATATTTTAAAGCCTAACTACCTGTTCAACTGCACTAAAGCATGAAAATCTGGGGAGATGATATTTCTTATTAGTTTACATTAAAGGCCCATGAAAATCTGGGGAGATAATATTTCTTATTGGTTTACATTAAAGGCCAGAAGTGCTAGGTGTAGCTCTGTTGCTCAGCTGTTGTGGTGCCCTGGGCAGATCACGTCTCTCCGATTCCCAGCCTACATCCCTCTTGCATGTTCAGAACAGCTTTCCATACTATAGACTCTCCAACCTGTCTTTCAAGTAAGTTTAATTTGCCTTGATCTTCACTGGTACCTCTAAGTGGCAGAGCAACATAAATAAGAATTAATGATTGATAATTTGCTCTAACAATTAAGTTTGTTCTTTGAGGGCAGAATTTTAAATGTAAGAACCCTTGGTATCACCATCAGCCACAGTGTCATAGCACAATATACGTTTTTTTTAACAGTATGTGGTGATCCGTCATCTGTCAAGAATGTGTGGCCCATGAATTTGTTACAGACAGTTCATTACTCATCTAGCTGTGAAGAGAGTAATGCTACACCCAGTTTCCACCAGACAGCCAAACCCTTCTGTAAAACGATGTTTTGATCTTCTCCCAGGGGCTGCTCATGGCATGACTGAGATGCTCCCAACTCTATTCAGATGTATACATCTGAACCACTGAACACGTGAACACGGCACCTCTGAGGTTAAATGTGAACACGGGCTCTTTCAATACTTAAATGGCACCTGAAGCTTCAACACAGAGTATGTCAACGTGTAGGGCAAGCTGTAGGAAAAAAAAAAAAAAAGTATTTGCAAGCTGGAACTGGTTAACTAATTTGTTATTTATAAAACACTGATTCAACCCAGCCAACCATGATCAGATGTCGTACTGGCACATATGTGAAGTCATTGTTCTTATGCACAAAATCTTACAGTTCCTTTAGCTAAAGATTCAGTAGTGCCACTAAACGTAGCCCTTGTAGTGTTTTTGTAGAGAGTACAGGGTGGTGTCCAGAGCCAGTCCCCTCACCACGGGCTGAGGGCACCCAAGCTTGTACAAAGAGCAAATATTTAGATATTTTGCTGGAAGACTCACCCGCAATTTTTTTATGGAAGCCTAATATTGTGAAGTGCTTTGAGACCTTAACAAAAAAAAAAGCAACGTAACAAGGCTATCAAGACAATGGAACAGGTTGTTCTAGGCTCTGATCTCGGACTGCCTGGACTTCAAAATACTCCTTGCTGCAAATGGAATGTGGCTTTTCCGTGGCCCTTTTGCAGTATATGGCAGAACAAACCATGCAGAGGAGACTGCTTTATTTACACCAGCTGCATTCCCTTCTGTCCAGGGAACGCTCCACCCACACCTGGAGAGCTGCTTTAGCAATGCCTGAAGTGTCAGTCTTGCAAAAGTTCCAGTGGTTCGAGCTAAACATTCCTTGCTGCAATTCAGTGTGCATTTAACTAACTATCCAAAGTTAGTTAAAATGACCCTCCTCAGAAAAACATGTTTCTTTTCTGATAAAGATGGTTTTCTTTCCATTTTACTTATGCTTAGTCACAGCTTTCTCTAGCATCATCCCAAATAAAGAAGAGAAATAGCTTGAGGAGTAGTATCTTGTGAATGACAAGAGAAGGACTGTGGAACATGCTTAGATCTGAGGCCAGATTATTTAAAGAAGAAAAATATTCATGATGACACTGAAATGAGTTTTTGAAAGACCACTTGTATTCCAGCTGCTGAGGCCTTTGGCTAGAGGTTCTCTAATCAGGAGTCTGACTGACAGTCTAGAACCTTGATTTTACTTTAAGATTCTTGATTTTGTAGTTAAGCTGGCTGAGCTGTGCCAGCATTTTCCAACGCAGGTAAAGCAAATTCTTGGCAGCAAATGAAAAACAAAGCAAAGCATGAAAGACAGACAAGTAGTAACTAGAGTAGTTGGTTTTATTACCAAAGTAGGGAAAGTTGGTGAATGTTTCATTAAATATAATGACTTGTAAATGTCAGGGGCACACGAAGGAAGCAATCTCAGCTATCATTGAAAGTAGGCTTTATTTCAGAAAGCCTTTTATTTCATTTTTTTAATATCACCAAATGCCCCTTTCCCTTCTTTCTTTCTTTTAACACTCAAGTAACAGGGCCATTAATGGTGAACGCCCTGAACCCTGTTCTTCTCTGCCTCAAACAGGAGCAGGATAGATAGTTACAATCTAATTGAGGCTACATTAGAGATTAACTCAGTTTACATAAATACCGTATCAAAATCACAACACTGAGGTCACATTACAGATCTGAACCAGAGAGAATTTGAGTGACTACAGTTTGTTCACATTTTTAGTGCACTAAGAAAGTTGTATTACTCCTGGGTCTTTTACCTCATGGTTGAAGGAACAGCATTTTTGCAAATTAGACTGCTGAAGTAAAACCTTTATCTAAATTTAGCATTTCAGAATGTGAAGATAACAGTCGTTAGAAAGAAGCCCGTGTCTTAGAAACATTTCCGAAGGACTATGGAACAGCAATTTTTTTTGTGTGTGTGGCATAAGCGAAGCTTAAGAAATGTAATTCCATTGCCCTCCTGTGTTCCAAAGGAGAACTACAAGAGCTAAAAAATGCACCGACCTTCACGGAATGAGTGGAAAAGCGAGGAAAGGCAGGTTTTTCCTGGGCTAACGCTTAAGAACTCCCCTAGTCACCAGCCTGGACCCTATCTAGCTAGGTTCTGTGCAGACACAAACAAAAAAGATGGCACTTGAATCAACTTTACATTCATAGCGAGAGAAAAGACGTGGAAACAGGGTGGAGGAAAACATAAAATAATAAAAACCACGCTGTTCAGCAAAATACTAAGTGGTTTTACACACCAGCTAAAACACTACTACTACTAGTACTACTACTACAAGTGAAGTCATTTGTTAATTAATAATTCAACCCCTCCAGCTGATGAATGACCAGGTCTGGTTAAGAACTGGGCTCTTATTTTCCAATCACTAGCAGAAACCATAAATAAAAAGCAGCACACTAAGCTAGATAAGCCTTTAAATATGCAAATACACACACCACAAATAAGAGAAAAGCAGTGGGTTTATCCATCTGCCTGTACATGTTTTATCATGGAACAATATTTAACATATTATCTGAAAATCTCGTAGCCCAAATACATTATAGCTGAA
Source organism: Falco cherrug (assembly GCF_023634085.1). NCBI lineage: Eukaryota > Metazoa > Chordata > Aves > Falconiformes > Falconidae > Falco > Falco cherrug. The sequence goes on along the minus strand of NC_073714.1, from coordinate 4,192,127 downwards.
TATATCACTGCACATTTTGCTACCCAAAGAAGGCAAATGCTTGTATGATAATGTTAGTTTTGTTACTTAGTTTGCATTACCCTTTTGTTAGTTCATTTTGTCATTCTGTTACAGTAACAGGGGTACTTCTAAACATTTTTTTCAACAAAACCACTACTTAGCTGCCATCAATTTCACGGGCACTCTTTTTTTCCCCTGGATATCCTAGACCAGCACAGCTGCAAGAGAGGGCAAAGGTTCATTAACTAAACTGAGGTTTACAGCTACTACAACCCACCTTTTGACTATCACATGGGGCTAAGGTATGACAAACTTGTACAGAAGTACTTTCTCCTGTTTACAGCTACGGAGTAAGCGAAGGGCTGTGTAACCATCTCTCTCTCCTGCAGTTACATTTCAGTACATTTCATCTTCCTGCAGTGATGGAAGGGAACAATTTCTTCACTGGAAGAAATACACAGCAGCTCTGCGCACACCTCATTGACCTAAGGTCTAACATGAACGGGTGTTCACTGTTTCCTTGTTCTATTTATATACAGTATAAATTGCTTCTTAAGCAGAGCATATAGTAGTTCTCTGAATAGAACAGAGTAGCAAATTCCCCAGGAGGCTAACTGCATATGATAACACAACATTATCCTCCACGATATTCTAGGCTGACAAAGCAGCAGAACTGTGGCTAAACAAAGTTTCTGAGATGACAAAGCGATGGAAAAGATGCTAGGTAAAATTTGCTTTTGTGTAAAACCACCAAAAGCAATTATATGATTTGGACAGATTTCCTGTCCAAAACTAATGTATGTCTTGGGGGAAGATCTGTAAAGGTATTTAGATCTGTAAAAGTTATTTAGATGCTTAATGATGCTGAAAGGTGCCTAGTAGGAATTTAGAAGTATCTCAAAAGCTAATTCTCGTTGAAACGAATCTAGGAACATTAAGTTCCTCAGAAAGCCATTCAGGCTTAGATTTTCTAGTGTATGTCTTCAGTTAATAAAGACCTGACATTGCGTGTCACCAGCGCTGTGCCACACAGGCTTATCAGCTCAAGTCCAGAAGCTGCACAGATACTCTCTTCACATTGCTTAGCTGGGTTCACCCACGTTCCAAATCTCCTGGTTTTAATGACCTCAGGATCAGCATTCAAATAATAAGCAGGGACAGATTTCTCAGAGAGGTTGCGAGGACTTCACTTCCCCTTAGGAGCAGCAACTGGCATGACCAGTATCCCCAGCGTGGGACATGGCTGCAGGCACAATGCTGTGTAGCTCCCCTGGCTTCCCTCCAGCTCAGCCCTGCGTTTCTTCAGCCCTAATGGGGCAGAGCTGTTGATTCCAACACAGCCTTGCAACTGTAGATTTGGGGCAACATGGTGCTCAGTAGGGTAATAGTTTGTTAGACAGATTTATCACTTTTTCTCAACAGAAATTGTAGATGAAATGTAATCAGCACTGTTTCATGATTTTGTGCAAATATTTCCAAAGCCATCTGACTACTGAAACCTGAGTCCTTTTCAATTAAACAGGAATGGGGACCGAAACAACCCTTAGGCAGCTTTGAACATTTCTGCCTTGATGTATCCTCAAGTCAGAGGAGCAGGTTCTGAGTAATCAGTTAGTTGGCATTTCTGTTTTAATAGCTTTGTATTTTTATGTCTGAGTTTATTAAAAATTGAAAGCTTAGCTTCTCTACCCCTCCTCCATCTGTTTCTTTTTAAGGAAAGACAGAAGAATCTTCCCATCTAGTCTGCATTTTATCCAGATGGTGATCTCTCCCTTTGTTGAGGCATGAATTCTAAATTCTATCCATACAAATCAAAGCATCAATCACACAAAAAAACAAAACTTTTGCATTAGTTGCAAAGCTCAGTAGGGTATTTTCTGCATTAGAAAATGCAAGGTGTAACACCACATCGGCAACACAAGAGTATGTTCAGTGTTGCAATTGCCAACATGATATGCATGCCTTCATTTACTTATCTGCATCAACTCAACGTGAGAAGGCCAACAGTACATACAGGAGTAAGGTATTCAGTCCCAAATCTGATGTTCCTGAAATGAAACACGATGGGAAATGATACCTTAAGTGGTAGAGCATTCACAGATCTCACTTGTAAAATTGCTTTTAACTATCTTCATCATCTATAATTCACTTGAGTCCATTTATTGCTGCTACACACACTGGGAAAGCCTTACAGGCCAGCAGCAAATTCAGCTCTTCAGCTCATGAATGAATTACCCCTGGAAGCCAGACTTTATTACGTATTAGTAACTCATTCAGTAGTCATGATCCTCATCGGATGTAAATCAGCACAGCCCCATTGAAAGAAATGTTATTTGCTTGTTTTTCACATTTCACGCACCAAATGTTGGTCTCAGTAATGTCAAAAAGGGTTGTGACATTAATTTCAGTTGGAGACCATCTGACTGATACATTTGAAGTCATGATGCCAAGATCCTTTCCAACAGCTGGATATTAAATTGTTTTATCTAGCTTTTGAGCTTCTTTTTAAAAGGTCAGCAGAAGGCACAGGCAGCAGTTACCTTACAATTCCCTTTGTCTGAAAGACTACTGTACGTTTGATGAAAGGTTTTGCAAGTCAAGGGCCTTGGGTAAAATCTCATATTCAAAATTGCTGGACTGGAATTTGTGACTATTTCTAGGGAATAAAAGAATGAAAAAGTTTGACAGAAATAGACCTTCAGTACCTCAGGCTTTTATTACAAAATCTGTGAAGTAAGATAAAGATCTCTGCCACCTTGTCCTGTCAACAACTGATCTGATGAGGTATGAGTTACCCAAATGAACTTCCACAAGAAATGACCGTTATCAACTTATCGTTAGATCATTAGAGAAGGAAATCTCTCTGTCTGAGTCTTTTATCTAGTTAAACTCTGAGTGATTTAAAACCGCCTTAGTTACTGACTTGAGCTTCACAAATTAAGAACGATGAAAAGCAAGCAGCAAGTAACTCTTCAAAAATACTGAAGTTATTTCCTTTCCATTCTTCACTGTAAAATCAGCCTAAAGAACCGGCCCAGGAAAATAGAGAAAATGGCTTTAAAGGAACTGATTTCACTGGTTTTTAAAAGGACACTCAAACTCCTAGAGGAAGAACAGTTGAGGCAGCACTGCTGTTGGAAACTATATTCCACAGCTAACTGCTGTGAAGGGAAAAGCAAAAATCTCTCCCCCCCACCCCACCCCCTAACCTTTGTGTTAAAGAAATGTTCAGAGCCTGGGACATAACCTAGGGATTCCAAATTCCCACACTATTTTTATAATTGTATTTTATTCTTTTGCTATTTTATTAAAGAACATCGGATGCTGGAGGAAGAACTCTTCTTTATAAATTCAAGAAAGATCACTTTCACAACTGTGGGGGGGTTGATTAAACTCCTCTCTCTCAAACTGATATTTGTCTATGAAACAGCCATAATATTGATGACTTTTCTTTCACCTAGTTGTTGATTTTCTACAGAACTAAATGGTCAAAGGGTTACATTTTTGGCCCCTTGTCCCTAACAATATTTTTAAAAGCATATTCACACACTTTCTAATATTGTTTTCCATGTAAGCAATTGCATATAGCAGCTCCGTGAACGGTCTGGAACTGTGAAAAGGAAGTATAGAATTCTGCTGGATTTGGAACAGCATAAAAAGTGTCCCCAGGGCAATATCTGTTCTATGACACCATTCACACCATGAATATGCCTGGGCCCCTTGTGCTATCTGACTGAATAATTATTGTGGAGATAAACGTTTTATAGAAAAGTACTGCTGATAAAATACTTAATTTCAGTGCTAAGGTACTGTGGGGTTTATTATGTTATATTGTGCCCATTTACTATGGAAAATTAAACTAGTTCTATAATCAGTGAGATACAACAGAGCTCAGTTAATTTCCTGATAGAAGAATAAGCTTTGTTGTTGCTGCTATTGTGGCATCCTTCAACTACCCGTAAGAGACATTTCATTGCAAAAGACTAAAGGACAAAGGAAAAGATTACTGAATACATAATTACTCTATATTTACAACACATGGAACAGCAAGGAAAGCTGTGATGAAAGTTTGTTTTAGCATTAAAAGCAGATAGAAAGGTGTTTTGCCAACACTTGAGGAGCTGAGATACAAAGTCAATGTTAATGCTCAGACTAACAAGATGAAGATTTCAGCAAAATTCTATGTGTAACAGCATGATCTGCAGGTAGTCTTAATCAAAGAAGGATAAGTTTTGCTCTAGTCAGTTATTTAGCATCTTAGAAACTCTGCTTATTTACACCAGTATGAATCCAGGTTGGGTTTTCCTTCTCTTTCTTATCCCTGCTTCTCTGCTTTCATATTGGCCAGAACCCTCAACTGGAGCCACTATGGCACAACTGCAACAAAAAAAATAAGTACCAAGAGACTTGCAAACTCAGAATTTATATTTTACTTTTGTGCCAGTAATCATGCTTCTCCCTCCTTTTCGAGATCATGTGAAAGATTAGAAGGAGGAAGTGCTGGCAGGCATTCTCATTAAGAATTATTGGCTAATTCCAAAGTGCCTATTAGTAGAAGTCCTCTTGCAATGCTGTGGTATCTATCCATCACAGCTGTATCATGAATATCGACTATTTTATATTTAATGTATCTCTTACATCTTTAATGTCTGCAGAGCTTGTTCCCGAAAGTGTCCTCAGCAGGGGGTAGTGTGGTCAGATTTAATCAAAATTCCCAGGGCTGGAAATGAGGTTCCAATAATTCTTAGGAGTTGTCTTCAGCAGACTGCAATCAATAATTCCTTTTTTAAAAGCAGTATTCTTTTTTTCTTCCTTTGCTCCTAGGAAGTCTATATGAAAAGTATTACCACAAAATCAAGCCCCTGATTTTGGCAGTCAGGATACCAGAAAGCTAAACACACCTATTTAGGTTGGAAGCCTGTTACATGCAAGAGTAGACCAGTTGTTTCCTAAGAAGTTCAATACATTTCATAAAAACCAGTAATTATTTTGCCTTGGTTCAGAGATTGCTTCCTTACAAAAGAAGTCACAGGCACTCAGTTGGTGATGGGAAGATACAGACACTCAGATGGACAGAGAGCAGCAGCAGTGGAAGAATCTGACTGATCTCACAGGTCTGATGCCTGCCTGTCTCTACTGTCATATGTAATAAATTCTCAAATAAATTCAAGATCTTATAACTGATGAGCTCAAGCTAATACTAAATGCTACAGATTCTAGACCTAATCACAAACAATAAAGCCACCCAAGAAGTCACCCAGTGTAATACCCAGATTGGTATTTTGTGGTTCAGACTAATCTCCACTTAGTGTGGACCTATAAAAATGTGTATGTGCTTTATTTTGTTGCCAACAATTCATCGTTATGTGCAAATATATTCAGAAGTACTCACCTACAACTTAAGGGTTCTGGATATAGCATATTCTTTGCACCCTCATTAAAGACAAACTCCCTGTATTTACTTGCAGGGCTTGATTTATTTCCATAAGCAGCTTAGAGAATTTTATAGGAAATAATGTGAACAGCGCAAAGTTTCATTAAGTGATGCATACTTTAGAATAAAAAAGTAAAGACTGTATGCTTCTTATGACTCACTTTAATTTGCATAGGAATAAATGAGCACATGAATGATACATTCATAGCCCTAAGAATTTCTCCATTCATCTAATCCTGACTCATATTTTATGAGTTTTATCTTCCTAAATTTTTTCTTAAACTTCTTACTCCCCTTTTCTCCCATTGAAAAACAGGAAAGTTATATTCTCAATATGGAGAACCAAAATTAAGAAACACCATCAACACAATAATCACTTTTTCTAGGGTACTGCCTGATGCATGCAGTACTGCAGATAAGACCGTCTTCAGAGCTTTAAATGTCCTCTGTAAGTCAATTCTCTCCGGCTTGAAATAGGCTTTAATTTTTAAAAGAAATTTATTGTAACGGTTCGTTCGAGTTTTGATTCTCCAGAGGCAGAATGCTTCTCCTCCTCAGAACCCCTCCATTCTAGAAATAAAAGTCTAGATGACATTCAAAGTTTTGCATCTCTCTTGCATATGCAGACCTTCAAGACAGTACGCGGGTTCTGTGCAGTGCGTCAGTCGAGCAATATGATATACCGAATGCAGAGCTTTTTTTTCTTTTATAAAGGGGACCAAAAAAAGAGAAAAAAAGGAAGCAAGGTAGGCTTGGTTCTCACTGCTTGTAGGAATGGGGTGGAACAGGCAAAATAAGGAACACCTATGAGCAGTATAGTTTAGGGGTTTGAAGATGTCTAGCACTAACCCTTAAGATTTCTCTTAATTTACACCCTGCTTCTCACGGCTGTTCCGTACTGCCTTCCTTCTCTCCCTTTCCCACACAAACCTCACAAAAGGGGTTCAGAGCTTGAACACAGACTTTCTGCCAGTAATGTTGACAGACACCATCTTTGTTGCCTTGATGCTCCTACTGCGTGAGGTTAGATAGTTTCAGCCCTCCAGAAAAGCAAAAATTTTACAACTGTACTGGGAAGGAAAAATCAGTGCTATGGGGAAATGGAGATTAGCACTGAGGGCTGTGGAGACCCTAAATCCCCAAGAGCGAGATTTAATGACAAATATATCAAAGTTTAAGAAAAGACTCACTAAATACCCAAATCAAAGGCAAGCACTGGGATGTAGGGAGGAGGATGATATTATAAATGTGTTTTTTTTTAAAAGGTCTAAGCCTATAGCCCTCATGTGGGAGTGGATTCTCCGTAAAAAGAGATCTGCAAATGCTTTCTCTCAGGAGAAGTCCTCAAGGTTACTGCAGCCCCGCCCGCGAGCAGATGCTATTGCAGGTGTTAAGCGCTAGATGCCACTAAGAGATCACCATGGAACACCACGGTGCTGGCCCAGAGCCCCCAGAGCGGCCCAGGCGCTGGTACCCCAGAACGCTCCTCACTGCAGGACAGTAACAACGCTGGCCCATTTTTATGGTAAGGCTACAGCACAGTTTACGATATTAGAGACCAATGGGCTTGTTCCTTGGCAGCAACAAAAGCAAAGCCAGTGAAACCAGCTCCACATAAATCCCTGCAGAAGGAGCAATTTGCACTGAAGAGTTAACTTTGCAGAAACTGAAATACCATATGCTATTTCCTATTAAAGTCCTTGCCTGCCTAAATATTTCTGCAGCAAACATCAACAGCAAACAAGAAGAAATTTAATGTTTCTACATTAAAATCTACCTCCTCCAGAACAGAGACATGAGATAAATTTGTTGTTTAGTTATGCTTTCAGTATTTGCAGTGTGAGAACAAAAATGCATTTGCAGACCCATGCTCTATAAGGATTCTCTATAGATGTGCACTACATACAAGTCAACTACAACTCAAAACATCTTCACTTCTCAAAGCTGTAAGTGGCAGTCCAAAATTTTAAACGTGGTTAAGTGGTCACTGGATTTTTAAAATCCACACTGAAGACAAACTTCACAGCAATGTAACAAATAGCAGGCTTCCCTCTGTATGCTATGCCAACCCCATTTTATTTTGAAGATGTCCTATATATTTTTTCTTAGTAAAACTTCATCTTCTGAGTAACTGTGAGAGCCCATTAGAATGAGGATTTACTGAGACAAGATATTGCCAACTGGCTGAGTAGTAACTCACTACAGTGGATCACTCCACAGGTCCTACAGGCACTGTCTTGCATGCAATAGTATTTTGCTCTATGGAAGACAGTGGCTCTGCCACTTTGCTATGCACAGAAGTTGTCACCAGGTGACAAGCAGTCACTTGTTCCTGTAGGGAAACAGCTATTGCTGCACTCAGATCCATGCCCTCAGCACACAGCAGGCACACACCACCAGCACCGCTCATAACCCCCCCTCTAGCCAGGCCAAGCATCACGTCTTCACTCCTCTATGCAGCCAGGAAAGACAGGTCCACCCCTGCCATAGCAGAACGTAGCTCACTCCCAAGGAGAACCTGATAAGGCATTCTATTTCTGTTGCTCCGGAGCGAGCCTGCAGTGACGTCAGATCGCTGTTGCCAGGCTTTTAGAAACATATGCACCGCCTGTAGCAAAGCAGAACCAACCGACCAACCACAAGAAAAATAAAATTACTCGCTGGCAACTGGTAACTCTCTGTAGCAGGTAAGAAAAAGCTTCCCTCAGTCTTCCCATTCGCCTGGATTTTAATTAGTGAGTTTAGTACAGACATCGAAGAGGAACAGATTGTCAATACTCTGCCCAAGTAATTCAGCCCAAATACTACTTAACTCTAACACAGCAGTCTAAAAACATTAACTAATTTGTACATCAAAACAGCACTGCAAGAAAGGCAGGAAGACTTGATTATATTATTGCTTTACTGACATCAAAGACTAATCAGAGTAAGACAAAGTGCTTCATCCAACACCAGCTTTCAGGGTGGAGGATTAAGCACTGTGGGATTCCAGAATCAGGTGCACGTTCTTTTATAAGCCTGTGCAGTAACAGAAATGGAGAGATGACAGCCTTTAGCCTGGAACATTAATTCAATCTTGAGATACAAATTAGAGACACGCTTATACCACTTAAGAAATGGAAAAAAAAACCCACAAAGCCGCACAAAAGGGATGGGTCCTTTTGTCATAAGAGGAAATATGTGCATTTCTTACATGTGCCTATGTACAATCTGCAATTACTAGTCCAAACTCTGCATTAGAAAGCAAAGGAGAAAGCTGGATCTGAGCTGCTGTAATTCAGCACCACTCTGCTGCCTTCAATGACATGCTGACACTGCTCAGGCCTTTGAACATTTCTCACATCTTAAGATATAAATCCATCAATTAAGGGACCAGCTCTGACTCTTTTCAGTTTGGTGATTCAGCTCTCTTTGGCTTCAGTGAGTGCCAGATGGGATGACTGATTCATAGGTAGTAGTTCAGTGTATTGTTTTATGGGAGGGAAGGCAGAGCAGCCTTGATCTGCAATTTTATGAAGCCATCCCCAGCCCCACGAACATGGAAATGTTTATTTCAGCACTGCAGGGAACAGACTGATCTCCTGGTGAGGCGCATGACCGTCTTGCCTGAGCTAAGGGACTCTGCATTCTCTCTTGTAAGATAGAAGAGGAGAATTCATAGAGCCTTATCTATAACTTGGCTGCTTCCAGTTTTCACTCACTTAAGAAGTGCCGGTTAGATGTGTGTGCAAATATTAATTAGAATAAACACTGTAGGGAACAATTCTCCACCGGGCTAGTCCCCATTCCGAGAGGGATCTCCTGCAAAAGACTCAAAGCTATCTAGTAACAGAGGTTTAATTTCTTATACAAGAATTCCAGCCTTATTAACAGGACTGCTGTAGTAGTACAGTATCATTAGCCAGTATAAAATCTTCTACATTTTGTTCAAGATAAATCAAGGGCTAAAAAAAGGCCCAACTCTTGATAATACAGTGCAAGAGATGGTGCAATTCAGTAGAGCTCTACCAATGGCAAGGGAACAGCAAGAGTTTATATCACCCGAGCTCTAAACCCCAGGCATTATTCCCTTCTCATAACACAGCAGAAGGAATGCAGGACAAACCTGAATCACCTTGAGTGGTACAGAAAAAAAATAATATACCAGCACAGTGAGTCCTGGCAGATACAGTCCACTTGAGAATCAAGAAGAGTATACATCTAAAAACGTTCCATCTCCCTATTTACGTCAGTTCTGGCAAGCTTGCTTCTCTAAGATTACATAAGATTAATGCATTCATATGATGTATTGTCTCACCCATCGTTGCTTTAAGGCTGCTACAATTTCATACTAATATACTTTCTCCTTTCCTTTTTTTTTTTTTTATTCTGTCACCAGCAGAACTAGCATTTCAAAGGCCAACAGGATAAGGTGCTTTCCAGCTCTTTCCCTGCATGCAAAATGCAGCCCAGCAACCTCACGTTGGCTTTCAGGCACACACACACACACAGACACACAGACACACTCACCCCTCCTTCACATTTCTGCTGAGAAACCTGCTGAGTATCTGACTTGTGAGGAAGAGGATGTGATCACAAACAAAAGCATTTGGTACTTTTTTGGTCTAAACTGTGCTGTAGGATCTACATCTGGTATATTAACTGCTGAATCATTGTTTCTATCATTTCAGTCAACAAATTTAAGCTCAGAATGTGGCTAAATCAGTTATTAATAGCTAAGTTGCAATAATTTTTAAGGCTTTGGAAGAATATGTGCTGTAAATGCTAACTTCAAGCCTTCATATTTCTATGTTTCAGAGATTATTTTAGTTGTGACCCCACCTGCTGCAGATCACTGCATTCCCTGGAAAAGATCAGTTGCCTGTGCCCATCAGGCAGGGCTGCTTTCTTCTGTGGACTGGCGCTTGGTGGCACTGGAGTTCACTTCAGTGGAAGGAACGATACAGATGAATCAGCAGCATTTCACTGTTCCTACAGTTGATGCACAGTGTCATCTAAAACGGTTTGCTCTGTAACATCGCTCAATGAGCTTTGAAGTCTGGCTCTGCACTTTCTCTGAAAATATATGTGCTGTATAATTCTCAGTGAAATGCTATCCCCTTCCAGTTTTCTGCAACCTTCTCTGAAGTCACTTCAGAGGACACTGAGTAACTTACCTCATTTCCAGTGCCCAAAGTACAGTGAACACTTCACAGACAAGGAGAAATTATGTCTGCCATGTTATAATTACAGAGGCTGATCTTGCAATCAGTCCTTAGCATTACCAGGAAGCCTGATCAGTTTTATCTGGATTCCACATATCCTGCAGGTGCCCACGCATACAGATTGATGCTGTGAGCTCATGTGTAAGAATGCGCAAGTTGTTATTAAACCGATATCCTAAATTACAGTTTTGTTTTGGTTAAATATTACTTTTGGATTTAGGTTAACAAAATATCTGCCACTGCTTCAGTTTCTGAAAGGAAAGATCAAGTCTTAGATGCATATTATGATCAAAACCTCAATTAAAAAAAGATGAGATTTGACCATGAAACAGCAAGCACATTTGGTGACATTGTAACTCCTCTTATAGCAGCACTTTGTGCCGGAGTAGTAATAAATTACAAGGTAGGTTAAGAAAGTGTCATCTTACAAAAAGATAACTGCAAACACTGCCTACCAAGCTTATAATACAGAAATTCAGCACATTTAAATACATTTCTGTTACAGATGGATGTTGTTATACAGAGAACAAGCACCCAGGAGCCTATGGAAAGCTTTGTATAACTAAACCAACACAGCTCAATGACTGCCCAGCACAATATATCTAGCGCTGCAGTTGTGAAGGCTGAGTATATGATTTCAAAATCACTTCTGCCTTTTAAATCCTCTAGAACCTGCTTCTCAGAACCTTTAAAAGCCAGCGTCTTTTATGGCTACATGTAAAATGAGTTTAAGGGACTGTTAAAAATCTCGAGGAAATTCAACAGCCTAATAGTCTCCTCCTAAGTGCCAAAGTGATTCAGCAACATTCAGCAACTGCTGCAGAAAACGTTTGATGAGTATGTGAAGTTACAAGCAGGGTAACGTGCTATGGAGTGCTGAAATCTCCGGGTAGCTCCTTTTTATCTAGAACAGAAACTTTTAACTCACTAAAGCACAGCATCAGTGGAAAAGTTTTTTTGGACTAAGTCATGGATGGCTAAGCTGGGGATATGTGCTGTACAAAGTTTCCCATCCTTCAGGGGCTAATTGTGGGTTTTGGCTCAACAGCCGTACTAGCACTATGTCTGAATATGATCGGGATCACCAATTATCATTAAATGAGGAGGGTTAACGAGACAGACAGTCAGAGCCCCATTTAAACCTCACTGCAGCAGAGACTGCAGCAAGTGGATTGGACACACCCTGTTAAAGATGCAGTACATCATTTCTGCCCTTCAGGCTTACTTCATCCCCTTTGCTGCAATGCTGTCGACAAACACAAAGCTTAACTCTTTTTAGAGCAAACTGCCTCCGAAAAGCTGGCACCCAAATGCGCAATATTTAAGCTAGAAACTTCAGATATAAGTGACCTGTACTCACTACAGACACCCTTTCCTCAAAACAAGTTTCAATATATACGTGTGTGTACATGTGTAAAGAAAATTTCGGTTTGGTGGGGGTTTTTTGGCGGGTTTTTTTTTTCTTCAGATCAGAAGTACTTGCTGCAGAGAACGGGGTTTGCAAATGCCTGCCTGAGAATCTTAATTCCTGGACCTTCATTGCAAAGATCCAATACAAGGCAAGCATGACACTGCAATTTCCCCAAGTTATGGTTATATGGTAAACTGAGGCACAGGTTTCACACCAGTTCTCTTACACAGGCTTTGATTAAACTTCTGACCAAAAAAAATCAGTGATTTGTAAATCCAGGTCAACTTCAGTGAACAGTTTCAGCCAGAAGAATGAAGGAAAAGTGGAACTTGCTGAAGGTAAAGCAGAGAAATATTTTCTAAAGCAATGCCTTTGACTTTAATTTCACAATGGACCTGGATTTCATTCCAAGATAAAATTTCGGTCTGTGTCAGATTACTAAACACATCAATCTATTACACACAAATATTTATCTTGGACTGCTTTTCCTCCTTGCCATTGAATAAAGCTACTGTGCAAGGATCTGAGGAAACCTGGACAAAATGTGTTGTAGTTCGCCTAATCTAGGTTGTCTGTCACTGGCTTGCAAGAGAGCTGCTGTAGACAATAAATTAGAGCAGTCCCAGAGGTCAGACCTATTTGAATTTGGGAAGAGCCAAACCAGCATTATCCTTACTCCGCTGTGAAGGGCAGCCCAGATTCTGAGCCTGAGAGCACGTGTTGAGAAACCTATGGGACTTTATTAATGACTATGCAGTATGGACAAGCGGGATGCACTGCAGAATCATATGGCTTGCTGTTCTGTTTCAGAGCCTAGATTTCTGCCTTCCTCCCATCCCTCATGTTAACAGCCTAACTGCCTGAGGCTGCAAGAAAGAAAAGGAAATCAAGGCAAAATGTTAAGTGTGGAGGAAAGCAGTGAAACATTCCTTTCAGAAAGTGTCCAGTTACAGAGGAAACAAGAAAAACAAATACCCTGTGAAAACACAAACAAGAGTGCCATTGAGCCCTTATGCATAAGCCAGGCACACGTACCTAATGGAAAAAACTATGTTCTTTTGTATTCACATTGATGCCTACAGCTCCCATTAACAGAAACAAAAATCTGTCAGTAGCTTTTCAGTGCTCTCGCTTGTCTGTAGCAGCTCCAAGGGTGGTATCTACCGTGTCACTGCTGACAGCTGAAGCACTGAATCCTTCCCCGTTCAGTCAGAATGAAAATAAAGTTCAGTGGTTTCAGTTAAGCAGGTAGGTCTCATTCTCCTTTTGCACTCAAGTAATTTAGCAATGATTCAGTCAAGCCAGTGTCATCAGTGGAAGGTATAAGGACATATATGTGAGAGTGAGAGCGATTCAATACAGTCTGTGTCATGTAAGACTGCTGTACAATTTTTATACCTATATTTTAGAGATACCTTTTCCAATAACTGTGCCAATGAAAGCAAACCCTTGCCTACTAATATAGGCTACTGGCTACAGGATTTGCTGCTGGAATACTAGGGAGACAAAATACCAGAGGGTTCCTTGAGCACTCAAGCACTTGCAATGCAGGCTACATGTACACATTTACCTTTGCATGTATAGATCCTTTACATTTTACAGACAGAAAAATCAAGGTCCAAATGAACTCAAGAGTTGAAGGCCGTTTGTAGGGAGTTATTTGGTACCGACTAATATAAACTTCTGGTGCAGAACCAGTGTTTGTTCCAGATCTTCAAGTTGGTAAAAAGAGGATTTTTGTAGAGCTTTCCTAATTCACTGCAGCTGACGATACACATTAGTACATTTAGTGATTTATGAGAAGAAAGCAAAGATAAGCTTATTTTTTTTTCATCTTGTTTTTTCCTTCCTCAAAGGCTCTCTGTTACTGGTGCTTCCCCTCTAGACTGGACTGGACAAAGCTAACTGGACTAGAAATTGGTATAAAAATAGCGTCCTTAACTGCTGGTGGCTAAAGACACTCTGCTTGAGACCCTTATTTTGTTCCATTTCAGTTCTTGACTGCATACTTCAAAAGCTGGCTTCCATTACTAGGTAAGCCACCTCTGGGCATCCAGTATGAGAATGTTCTGGGGTTGACCACTGGAAATTCTAGTCACTTCACTAGCAAGCTGAATGGGAAGGGGTCTGAACACAGATCCGGTGTTTGGGGGAAAGAGATCTAGGAGATCAATAGTCTTGGTTTCTTTAATAAGCTTTGGGAGTGCAAACAAGTGATTAGGGCAGAAACTGTATTAATTATCTGAATTGTTAAAAACTTCTGTACACTCTGACCTTGTGATTTCCAGATTTCTGCCCACATGCCTAGGATGTATTTTGTACGCTACAGCATCTACTTGGCTCCCAACCCAGTTTTTCACCTCCAATCCTCACCTGAAGTTTAAATGCCAGAATTTATGCCTACATGTCTGTTAATTCTCCTAGATGTGATTAGCTGCTCTGCCAAAGTAAGATGATGCATAGGTGTTCTTTCAAGATCAGTGAAGCTGTGGTACCAACTCATTTAAGGCACTGTAAATCATGCCAGCAAGCAGCACAAAAGTACAGGCATTAAAGAGTCCAGATACCCCCGATCCTCCTTACTAGGTATGTCGTCTGCCTAGTATTTTCTGAATAATGTTTTGTAGATGCCTTTCCATGCTCAGCTGCTGACGTCTCAGATATGCAGGCTCTTAGGCATTTTAGATTTTTCCTTCCTTATCCTGGTTCTAAAAAGAAAACAAAAAATCCCAAAGAAACTGCATGACATTATGTAATTCAGTTTAAAATGGGAACGGTTCAGGAAGAGGTCAGCTAGTATATTGAGGTGACTGGTACAGAAAGGAGTATATAGCACATAGGACAAGTATCATGAAACAGACAATCTGGTAGAGAAAGAATGAATCTGCATTGCACAAAATAAACCTCTTTCCTGTAAGTCTTTTGTAGAGGAATAAAGGACATCTAAAAGCAAAGGATTCTGCTCTAAGATACCCCAAGGGTAGGTTATGTAGTAAACCACTACTAATCTACTGGTCTCAGAGCCTAGAATAACACACAGGAGCTCTTGCCTTCTCAGAATAAGCACTCAAAAGTCCTCGGAATAAGCACTCAAAACTGGAAGATTTGCAGCTTTGCACATGAAGACTATCTAGATCAAAACTGAAATGCCTACACTACAAAGCATTGGTTTTACCTACTGAAAAAAAAGGAGGTGGGGAGCAGGGAGAGAAGAGAAAGCAGGAAAGAGAGAAAGAGAGAGCAGTTATTTTCAAAAGAATAGAGTTGTTTGGTTTGTTGACATGAGTGATACATAAGGTCAATTTGTTTGCTGTTATCTGCCAACGCACAACAGTGTCATGTTCTGCTGTCGCGGTTGATCACTACACAACTCACAGACACTGGCATTTCTGCAGACATGCCACTGCTAGGCTAGACAAAAATAATCTTGTGAAAGATAAAAGGTGAAATCTCTCTTGAACTTACCCTTACAAAACTCTGCTTGGCTAAAATAGAAGTAAAGTAAGGACGACTTGGCCCACGGTGACTTGGTACTAAAAATTTAAATCCTATAGGATGATCCTTGATTTTTCACGTAACATTTCATAACCTTACCTACGGTGGTACTGGGGTCTATGGTGAGATATCCTCTTCCATCAAAAAACACAGGATCTATAAAAAGTTCAGGCTGAAATGTAATGTATACTGGGACGTCAGAGTTCAAAGCATTTGTGGTTGAGAATGAGTATATTAGCAGCCTGGTAAGAAAGGGACAACCCTCTCTTCCTCAAAAGCTTTTCCTTTCATGTTTGTTAACCCATCTGTCATTAAAATAAAGACTTATCACAGCTACAGACTCCACTCAGAATTCTCTCCACACAACAGTTTCTGTCACTGTTTTGCATTTCAAAAGAAGACATTTGTTATAAATGTGAAAGAGCAAACTATAGGAAGTATTAACTGTGGAAAAGAGAGTAAGTAAGGACACTTAGATATGCAGAAATAAGCATCACTGAGCACTGAAATGCTACTTAGTAAATAGATAATTAGATCACAACGTTAGTTGAATATCTGTGGCCCTCAATCACTGCTGTTATTGACTCAAAAGCATTGGCACGAGAGCTCAAAATTTTCTAAGCATTTATGACCCTTCCATAGAAGCATGGCGGTTCACAGAGATGCCCCCATTCTCCTGCTGACGTATAAAGTTAGGGGCGTAAATATTCTTCTGAACTCAGTGAAATTGTTGACAAAGCTCCCAGTAAGTCTAACAGATTCAGGCAGGTTTGTGTGAGGACCTAATTAAAAGTCTATAGAAATCAATAAAAAGAGTCCCACGTTCTTTACCTGTTTTATGATCTAGTAATATATTAAGGCATATTGCTGATATAGATGGAGTTAAACACTTAATGGGCGAGATCAGAGTCAGCACTGGAGCCTGCTTTCGTATACGGATACTTCATTATTATGTGGGATTGAAAGGAGGGACAGTAGCTAATAATGGATAACTGAAAAAAACCTGTCTGGTCCAGGTTGGTCTTCCTTACTACACTGTGCTATTTTGGGCAAAATTTCTTCCATTATTTACTTACCTTAGCAATTTAAAACATTATCTCTGTGGGAATCTGCACCTGTACATTCTTCCCACAAAATGTCACAGATCTGTTTATTTAATTCTCAGCTTTTTAGTATCATCTTAACAGTAGAAGGACCCTTAAGAATATTATTGGAATGTCAAAATGCCACATGCAAGAATGTCAATATGTGACAAAAGGAGACATCTTGACAAAAATAATATGTACAGTTATGCACACCAAATGGAAGGAAAGAAATCATTATTATGGAATGTTAACAGATCCACTGAATTTCTCATCTCCATTACAACTGTACTGAGTCAACACTGCTTCCACCTAGTCCCTTCAGGATGGGAATCAGGCAAAATAATGACAGTTAATTGCTTTGCCAGTGTATATTAGGGCACCGTGTCCAATGATATTGGCCAGTGAAGACAGGCTAAAGTACATTTCACATTTTCTGATGTGAAATTCTTTTTGCCTTATGCAAAGAACAGAATAGTAAGAAAAGCTGAAACAAATTTCTGGTGGTGACAGGCTCATCACACAAAAAGGTGTTTAAACAAATGCATTCTAGCAAAAGGTTGAGCGAACAGGCCATTTTTGACACCAGAGAGCTGAGATGCAGGGAGACACTGTTTTATTTTTAAATCACATTTGCATGCAAAATCACAGCTTGCAGCCGCATCTGCTGAACACGCAGTAGCAGTTGCCCTTGTAATGTGATCTGCAGACTTTTAAAAACCAGCCCATTGATTAGCTGCAGGACTGCAGGATGTGACTCTATTTATTTATTTGTGCCTGGAGCAGCACACTTAATCAATGAACACTGGCAAAAAATTGATAGGGAAAAAGTAGCAATAATCTAATATCAAAGATGAATTCTGTGCACAAACACTACTAACCAGACTGGCCTTCGTGACTATCCAGAGTGAAATTTAACCTTAAGTATGACACCAAGTTACTAAAAAGACTGCAAGTAATTACATTCTAGACAGCTTCCTTCTTGACATTATATATTATTTCTACTATGGAGAAGTAGAGTCTAGTCCTAAGCCAGAAAACCATAATGTGAGATACTGGATACCTCTTAAAAGAAAAGCAGGATAAGGTGGTCTGAAAAGAAGTAGTCTAAAGTGGACTGAAACACCCCAATAAAAAGCTTTTGAAGGAAACGGTATAATCAAATAGCTAGAACAGGGGTCTGCTGGTAAAAAATTCTAGATTATATTCTCAGCTTTTGGAAGGTTAAGGACTAACTAGAGGAGCCTCAAAACCCTTTAATTATGTTTTACTCTCTGGGCAGGAAGGTAGACTAGTAACTAGGCCACTACGTGGGAGAAGCAAACTGAAAGTCATGACATCTGATGGGTATTTCTCAAGATGTAACTGTACAGCAGCCAATTTAGAGCAGAGGATAAAATGTTGTAACCCTAGCTTACCTTTTTGGGAAGCAGTGACAAGAGCAAAAGCAAGTGTTGTTACTGGTGGCTTTGCATCTCTTAAAAAAAATAGCAGCGAAACTGTACACTAATAACATCACCCGATGTCTGAAATATCCTTATGGATATGGACCGTATTCTGCTGGTTTTCCAACCAATGGCCAAATTTCTGCTGTATACAAAGGTGGCAGATTGGGCTCATGTGAATTTTGAGTAAATTCACAGCAACAAGCACAGCGTGATCCTCTCTCCTCACCTATTGTTCATGCTCTAAGCAGGCATATCCATCAGACAGCTTTGCATCTGTCTGTGTCCTCTCTCCTTTTCCGAAACCTCATCCCTTAGTCTGCATGAACAATGGATGCAGTGACCCTGTAAGTCTTTTTCATATGAGGTAACTACAAATGGGAATATGCCTTTGTTCATAACATATTATGGTGCAGACAAGGCTGAGGTTAGCATATGGCATTTGCTAATGGTCCCTCCTATCCCACATTTCTCATAGGCTGATAATTTAATAGAGCTGATGTCTACATCCTTTAACAAATTGAATTAAAAAACGCTGCAGCAGCTGCACATGTAATAGAATCTACACACTCTTCAGCAACCTACTTTATTATGGGCTATTGTTTTAGGCAGTAATAGAAGGTGCATAAGCAAAGACATGCAGAATTTGAGGCAATGGACAAGATGACACCTGCCTTTCACTATGATACCATATATAAAACTAGTAAAATGCACTTACCTTGTCTCTGTGATGAATGTAGCTATGCACCCATTTGTCTTCTCTCATTTTTTATTAGATCCATTAGTTATATATCACAAAAGCATGGTATTTCTGGGGTAACAATGTAGCTAAATTCAGGTTCCTGCTCTCCCATGGACATCCTCAGAAAAGTCACTTACAGCCATTACTACAGAGATCTTTAGAAGTACAAAATTGCTAAAAGATGCATTGAGGGACTCACAGGAATGCATAAAAGCATGTTATGTGACTAGCTTTCTTTGAGTCCATAAATATGTGTGCCATTCCCAACCACTAAACAGGGAATGGCATGCCATTAAGGAGACACGTGTACAGAGGATATGTGCACTAAAGTTTTGTGAAGTTCAGATACTACAGAAATGGGAGCCAGCTGGCTCATGCTCTGATAAAAAGTGTCCATTTATTTTCTAAAGTCAGGTTCATGCTTACATATCTCTCTAAACTGGGATGGGCACGCCAGTTTTTCCAAGCTATACTGACAATATACCACCAGATTCACAGAGACGACAGAGAAAAATATATTTGTTATACTCATGTAATAACAGATCCTTTATGATAAAATCCACCAGATTTCCTCTTGCTACAATTGCAGCTAATACATGACATTCACATAGGTGGTCAGCCTATCCTTACAACAGCTTGCAACCAACTCTACTACCTGCTGATGCATCTGCTTCATAAACCACTTTACTGTGGTCTATACGAGAAGCTGCATACTCGTGCATTTTTCTTCCTTTGTCAAAGCCTCCAGGGCAAAAAAGAGTTGGCATAAATAATTCACAGTACGTTACCAAGAAAAGCAGCAAAGCTGCTGCACTTACCTATCTGCTTAGATACAGTGTTAGTCCAGCGACGTGACTGCTAAGTGCTCCATCTTGAAAAACACTGGTTGGAATGATCTCATCATGGAAGGCAACATTTCAAGAATCGGAAGACAACTTGTCTGAAATAAGAACAATCATGCTGAGTCGCTGTCTTTGTATGTATTTATTGCTATGACAATAGTAAATTGAAAGATTTAGCCAGAGCCCCAGATGAACATCTAACTTATATTAGAACTGGCGTACAAGTATCTGCCAGACTCCTGTCATGTCTGGGCCATAAGGTCTAGCAGCAATGCTTATGTCCTGTGAGGGGGTGCTACTGTCTAGAAAGCTTCCCTATATAATACTACTGCTATTCCCAGGACAACTATTCATGCCTGGATTTTCTAAGGAGGATGGGAAAGATTTGGTCTTTCTAGTCAAATGTGTAAAACTGCCCGTTCAGTGAGTGCCTGATCAAAAGAAATAAATCTTCAGTAACACCAACCTTGGGACCAGGTTTGTTACCTTGACATCTTTGGCTCTGATGTGCATAGATTCAAATTTTGGCCCTGAACAAGGCAGCAGGTAATAACAATGTTATATCCATAACGTATAGATATCCTTAGATGTTAAGACATGAATGTCTTTAACATGCTGACAGACAGAGCCCTAACTTTGCATTGCTAGTTCATGCTTTCTTCCTTTCCAAAGCAGTAATTACATTCAATCACCATGTGCCTCCTGATGCCCATTTATAAACTCCCCAAATGACAGCCTGTGTCACGCTTTCACACGCAAAACATCTGGGGTCCAATCTGAATCCTAGCACCTCTCTGCCTCTTCTCAATTGCTCTTTCTGTATCATCTTATACAGATGGAGCGCTGTAATTAAACGTGTCAGATCCAAACATTGTTTTCAAACACAGTTCCTAGAGAGCGGGTCTCTGGTGTGTGGGTTGCTGCGGTGGACGATGGGGAGACAAAAGTTTCACAGGGTCAAGTTACCCAGAATAAATCCAGACATGGGTTAAATGTAACTTAGGTCCGTGTGCCAAACATTTTATGATATTAAGCTAGACAATATTATCCTGATAAAGAGCTAGGGTGGGACTGAGCCATGCCTCAGGTAAATTTCATATTCTCTTTCCTTCCTGAACTTAATAATGAATTTATGATCTATGGAAAACAAAGCTACTTTTTATTATTGAAATTAAAGATTCATGCAATGGAAAGTTGTAATTTCTACATTCTACATTCCCATTTCCAAACCTCTGATCCCATAAAGTGTGAAGATCAGGATGTTAATGGGTACATACAAACACCCCCCCCTCCCCCAGATGATCATATATATACTGTTCCACAACACAGGATGTTACACACACAGAATCCTCAGATGTCAACAGAATATAAAGCTTTTTTCTAAGTTGGGCTGATAAAGGCTAGAATAAACATGGCCTGTTCTACCTCCTGCTCACCCCCTCTTCACGTCTGTCTGTTTTGCCGTACAAGTGCACTGGGCATGTTGAGGGATTTTGATGAGGACCATCTGTAATTCCCCAGCCCGCAAGGCAGTTCAGTCTCTATACACAAGCACTTTTAAGACACGATCCGGCCAAACCTCACAAATCTCAATCTGTATTAGTGGCTGCAGCAAGGGCTCAGATGGCATATATTATTCCAATTATTCATGGGATGGCAAGCCAATTTTGTGCCTTGTTAAGTAAATTACTCCTTTTATAGGATGGGTTTACATATCTGGTGTACTAGCCTGGGGAAATTAGAGTTTTCATTTTGCACATAATCATTCTGAATGTTGACAGACTGCAGGAAAGACACAGCTAGTATTTTCCATTTGGAAAGACACTGATCAGATTCTTACCCAGAATCAATAATCAAATGTATTAACATAAGACACTACCAAACATGTCCTCATTTTGGTTTCCCTTTGCAGTGGTGTAATTTTGGAGCAACTCATGAGAAGCCATTAGGTGACCGTGGTCTTATAATGAGCAAATGCAATAGCCCCATCTTTACATTGCCAGTACCATTTAAAAGTTCTTTAACTAATATTTAGCAAGGACAATTCAAATCTCCTTTGAAGCTAACTGATTAGTATTTGTGATGCATCTTGAGATCTGTAGATTAAAAGCTCCAGAATAAGATGTTTTACTCTATTATTAGTCAAACATACAGAAACACACACTGAAATTAAATTGTGGGGAAAAACCTTGATGCTTCCTGTCCCCTTTGTTTTCCTCCATCCTTTAATTCTATTTCTTTGATAAACTATTACATTTCAAGAGCCTGGTCTTTAAGGCTCCTTTTGTAGCTACACAAAGTGCATTAGGAATGATCTGCCCATCAGCTACCAGAGAAAATTCACAGGCATCAGTTCCAAATGTTCTAAAGCAGTTTACTAGCCTCAGAGACTTTGATAATAGGTGTGGGAGGAAGACAGAGACACAGCGAGAAGGGAAGACCGGCAGTCTTTCTATACACACTCCTTATTAACTGGAGTAATCCCCTTAAAGCTATTCAAATGAAATCTTGAAGCCTGATATAACTGATGTTGCAGGCAGACAGATACTTCTGTCTATATAAATAACTATGAAAATTGCAAGACTTGACAAAAAGATTTCCTAATTCCAAGTCTCCACTTTAACCCTCTTGTCTTTCTGCAAGAAAAATAACTTATTCATTACGTAACATCTGCATACCCCTAAAGACGGGCAGCTAGGAATGGCTAAACTAAAAACAGATTTGAAAAAGGAAGCACTGAATATGTGAGCAGATTCTGGAACACAGGCTCAGAAAAAGGAAAAGGTTTTTCTGCTATCTGACCAGCAGCTCACTAGAAGCCAGAATTTCAGAGCTCAGAAATAAGTTTTCAAGTTCTTAACCTTCCAGCAAATTCTCCCTGAAAGTCATGTTCCCAAGCAAGTTAGGATTAGGACTCAACAAGATTTAGAGCAGGTCTCTGCCAAGGACAGCTGGCTAGATTTAGATTTGTGGCTAGCAGTGGCCACTGAGCTGAAATAAATGTGAAAATTAGCAGCAGCAGGGACTAATGATCAACATTTTTTATTTTTTTGTATGTAGCTAATATACCCTGCTGGTCTTATGGCTATTTTTAAGTCTATAGTTAGATTTCAGGCCAGAAAGAGCTAATGAGCCAGATTTATTGAGGGACTGGCCACAACTGGCCTTGCTTCGTCCTATAATTTGGAGGAGGAGGAGGAAGAACTGGCTTTCAATGGTTTGTTAAATAGTAAAATGATTCTTCTTGTACATATTTCACCATTTTATGCATTTTAGAATTAATTACAGTGTGATCAAAATGGGGAGAAAACCCACCATAAACACTAATGCTACTCCATGCAGAATTTGGATTGCATGCTGTAAACAAGTACATGGGATTAAACACCACAGGAAGAAGATAAAAAAAAAAGTATATTAATATATAAACTTCAGTTTACTGTACAAATCTACAAGTGTTCTGGAAAAAACTGTACATGATCACTTAATTAAAAGAATTCATCATAATGAAGCAAGATATGACTACGCAATAATGCTCACCATTATTAAATTCCATGACCCTGCTTTAAAATATGGGAAAGCAAAAGAGCTTCTAAAGCAAAAGTTAGGCTTAGGTTTTTCTTTTTGGTATTAAATATAGATGTTCTAAACAAATGATAACAGCATTTAAAAATAGGAACTATGAGCTACTCTTAAACAAAATGCAGTGCTAACATCTCTTTGTAATCATATGAAGGAAGTAAGATTATAGGATAGTTCAATATAGAGCTGTAAGCAACGAGTCATCATCCATTGACAAGAAAGCTTTCTCAAACAAGTACTTTGATTTTTCAGGAGACCAGGACCCTTCATTTAATAAATTCCTGTCCAGTATTACGGATGTTAACTGCCAGTAATGTTTGGGAAGGACAAACAGTGAAATGTTGATGGAAGTTTTTTTTCTATGCTAGCCATCAGCGTTTATCAGCACCCGTTTCTCCCCAAGCCCCTGCCTCTGTGAAACAAGCACATTTCTGCGCTGAGGTTCATCTTTCACCTTCCTTTTTTTCCTGAAGAGCACCCTCCCCAAAGCTGCATGCTGGGTGATTTTTGAGAGTTTTAGAGAGATATTCTGCGTCAACCCCTGAGGAAGAAAAGGTTAGAGGAATAGCTTGTACAGCAGACAGTGGAAAGTAGCAGTACAGAATGCTTTATTGCTGCCTATTCCAGCAAAGCACACACAAAAAAGAACAGACCATGCTTCCCCTGCCCCAGCCCTTCTTCCAAGAAATGTCTGCCCGATGGATAATCACTGCTGATTCAATGCCCAGAAGGGCTCCTGTAAAGAAGAAAATTGCTGCAGCATTCACTGTATTCATCAAATATTATTGCTGCTCTCTAGAGGAACAGGAAGAGCCATTACCAAAGGAGAAATAGATTCAGCATCACCTTATGGTAGCTACAGTGATAAATTTTTATTTTAAAGCAATGTCTTCTTTTGGTTGGGACCCAAAAAGGGGTAGGAAAAAAAAAAAAAAAGAGCGAGCAAGAGAGAAAAGGCAGGCTAGAGAAAAAAAGACGACCGAGCTGCCTCCATCAGTTTCACTGCGGGAGACTAAGAAAGACTGGGGAGTTCAAAAGCAGGAGCAGGCGCTGCAGAAGTGACTCAGCATCCTTCTGCGGCAAAAGGGGAGCATGTCAGCAGCCCCCACCGGTCCCCGGCTGCGAGCACAAGGCCTGCCCTTCCCCATACGCAATAGCTGCAGGAGAGACACTGCAGCCATGCCAGACCCCCTCCCACAGAGAGCTGGTCTCCTGCCCAAAAATCTCCCTGCAAATAACTGCAAAAGCCACAGCTCCCTCCATAGCCATCACCTTTGCAGAACACCCACGGAGCCCAGTCCCTAGGGCCTGGCTCCAGGGAGAGCATCGGCAGAGCTGCCACGCTCCCATCTCCCCACCGCAACCCTGACACACCACCATGCTCCCTCAGAGCTGCAGAAATGCTATTAACTCCCACTCTGCCATATTCCCTTCCTACTCACTGGGAGCAGCAGAGCAGCTGATTCCTCTTCCTCTCCTGCACCCCATCAAATTCTCACACAGCTATATACCACTGACTTTAGTAACTGTCATAGGACAGAAAAGGAAAAAAGAAGAAAGGACCAAAAAGCGTTTCATATCCAGACCCACACAACTGAAGCTGCTCTCTTACAGCAGCTACGTATGAAGGTGCACGTAGGACAGGAATCTCATGCTTTAACAGTCACCCAAGAGTTGCTCAGTGTGCAAGGGCAGGCAGAGAACTTGATCCCCTCGTGCTGACCGGAGTGGGAAACTGGGCTCTTCCCATTCCCGCTGCAGAAGCAGGCCCAGTTCCTGTAACCTGGACTTGCACTTGGGGAGAAGCACTTGCTGCCCACAAACACTGCCTGGTAAGTTACTGCTTGACAAAGGCTGTAAGGAATTGATGGAGAACAGACCTACGGCTGGTACAAAGCCCATGCTTTCCTCCTCAGCCATTTGCCCGTGTTCTGCTATGTTTGTCTTGATTTCTTATCTGTTCCCATCCTATATTTCTATTCTTTATTTAACACCTTCCTCTTGAGTTTTGTTGAATTTTTTAGGGGGAGGGGTAAATGGGCTTTCCTCTCCTCCCTCCCCTCAGAAAATTTTACCTGGCTCTTTCTCTCAGACCACTTAGGGGAAAAAAAAAAATCACCTTCCCGGAGAAAAAAGTGTTCTGATCCCACAGATACCCCAATCACCTTATGTTGTTGCATCACTTTTGGCTACCTGGGGGAGAGTTCTATGTAGTATAAACCACAAACACAAGCTCTTGGGGTGAGGTTTGGAGGTGGTAAGGCCACTGAAAGCTTGTTAACTATACGAAAGCTGGAGCAAAGCAGGCATTGCTGCTAAATGGGTAAGGGAAGCTTGCTCTTTCTGATTCTTTTCTTGCTTGCAGCAGTTAGGCTGCCGGCCAGAGGGAGCCTGGGACATGGTAGCTCCTCCTTTATGCGGGACTCTCCTCCTCTCTCCCTCCCTTCTCCTCTCTCTTTGAAAGTTGGTGCAGTGTTGAACTTTTGCCAGAAACCGGACCTGCTGCAGAAGCAGCAGCATCCCAGAGGGAGGAGAGAAGAGGCAGATTGAGTAAAGCTTTCTCTAAGCTCCTCTTGACAGCAGCTAGTCAAACAATGCCTTCTCCCTCTTCCTTCCCCTCTCTGCTCATAGAAAGCTTCTGTCAGTCCATAAATTCCCACTACAGAGAACACGGCACAGGGTCCTACTACCACACCCCTGCAGTGACAGGCAGAGGACACCAAGGGCTCAAGCATACAAAGAGAGTTTGCTCCCTCTTGACCCTGTCCCATCCATCCCTAAGGATGCACAGAGAAACTTCGCTCCAGTTTCTCCCTTGGGCTGCACCTGCCTCTGTTGCTATCCCTGACACACCAGTCCTAGGCCCTTATTAGACTTCATGCTGGCAGATTCCATCTCCTTCCCTGGAAAGCTCAGGAAAAAAAAAAGTTTCTGTTCCCTTTCTGCCCTCCCTTGTCCCCCTAAATTGCAGCTGGGCGGGGAGAAATCCCCAGCAGGAGGCGCTGGAGGAGCACGTGGAGCACCAGGTTACTGCAGCCTTCCCCAGGAACCGCCACTCCGGATTAACCCTTCCCGCAGCCTTCTCCTTGCCCACTGTGCCCAGCGTTTTCCAGTAACCCTCCCTGCAGCTTTTTCCTTTCCCACTCTGCCCTGCATTTCTCAGTCCACTGCAGGCTGCTCTGAGGCATGGCAAGCCTCCTGAAGGAATGATTTCGGTCAGATTATATGCATAGTAAAACTGCCCATCAAGGCAGCCCTAGATGCAGTTGTACAGTCTTGGGCAGCCTAAATGACAGCTGCAATGCGCTTTTTTTCCCCTCTGAACATAACAGCATCAAACCTCGGGGGCTGCTGAACTCAGTAAGTTACCTCCCATCTTGCTCATCAGGCTGCATTACTGCAAGAAATAACTCCTCCCTTTCTCCTTCCTCCCCCTCAGCTATCCCACACATACGCACTTTGAGGAGACAGCCCAAAAATGCACCTTCCCCTCTCCGACAGTGCTGTGCCTACAAATACAGGCATGTTCTTCCTACTGGCTGTGCAGTGCTGCAGGAGCAGCTGTTTCCAGGGCTGCAAGCTGACAGAATGGCTTCTCCTTCTTCAGCAAAATCTGCAGACTTACAGCATTTAATCAGTTTTCTGAACACCTGGCCCCCAGAGTTACCGGTCTTCACCCAAACCTCAGATGTTACCAGATTTAAAGATCATATTAGTTGCAGGAACAATGCAGGTGGTGCCACTTCTTTGTTCAGATTAGTGGAAGCAATAGCACTGCCACACTCACATGTAACTTGAATGAATAACAGAAGGCGCATCCCCACCTTACAGAAACTTACACATCCCTACATGATGTGGATAATGCGACAATTTCTTCTTTGCTATCTTCATGTACACAACAACAGAAAAAAAAAAAAAAAGATTAAAAACAAGTTGCATGTAGCCACTCTTGAAGTAAAAAAACAAAAAGAACTAATGAAACTGCTTTCCATGTTGAGCATGCAATGGGTATAAAAACATATCTTTTCCTGAGTTCAGAAAAAGTTATCTTGAAATCTTTTCTCCAGTGTTTCAAAAGCACAAGTAGGTACTAGAGCTTGTACAAATGTCTTCACTGATCTCTTTTAAAGCATATTCATCCTTAAAATAACAAAACACTGTCTTAACTGATCAAGAAGTGCCACTTCTATGCTTTATTTTTATCGATATTGCCACAAGTTGCAGGCCCACATCAGTCTGCTAGATATTGTACGTACATAAATTCAGAGAGAGCGCCCGCTCTTAAGAACTTGCAATGTAATTAGGCAGGGAGAAGATGGAAAAGGAAAATGTTAGCTAGAAATCCGAGGCACTGAAGTCTCAGCCTCTTAGCTGCTGCTTCCCACAGCAAAGGAGCTGCAGATGCGTTTCAAGAGCAGTGCCTGACTTGCCCAAGATTACACAAAGCTAAGCACTTCCTTAGATCTGGTTATAACCATTTTTGGTCTGTGTCGACGGACTGTGCTTAGATCTGTTCTTCTCATGATATGAGAGGGCTTTTTAGCCCCTGAACATAAAGGAAGCATTTCCCAACAACGCAACAAAAATTTACGCACACATGGTTATTCCTCTGAACACAGTGACAGCACATATACTCCTCATATCGTTCTGAGGTGTCACTGAAAGATGCAATATGCTCTCCTTAACATTACAGTACGTTGTGCAGTAACACAAAGAGTTTAGCAGTGTTTTACCCTGTGGGTTTATCCTGTACCAGTTGAAAATTTCCAGGAGTTCCAGTTCAAAGCATGGCACTGGAAGAGAGAATCTCCGTTGGATTTATAATGCATGAACTAATGCAAGCGTAGCAACTCATGCTGGCACCAAAACCTTCTGGTTTGATGACTTAGTGAATTCCATGCTTGAGAAGCCTTCGCTATAACCTCTTGTCTTCTGCTCATTTCTTGTTCCCATCCATTTTATCATTTCAATATCTGTATACCACAAAAAGAGCACTGTTCAAGGACACAGAACCATGATACCGATGTGCTGTAGGTCACAGAGCTCTCGGCTTTCCCAAAGGTCATCCCACCTGCAAGCAGGCACAAATCAGGAGGCAGCAAGAATCCACCTGTAGAACTCTTCACTGCAAACAGACAGCTTTAACCTGCTGCACAGCTGTATCAGCTGTAGTGCAAATATAGTGAAACATGACCTTTCCATGCTTGGCTTCAGTATTTGAAATATGCTTATTATAGCTTCATAAACATCCTCTTACAGATTCCATGAACAGAAGCAGAAAAATAAGAGATAAAAGGACATATCTGGCTACCTCATCTTTCCTAATCCCCTGTCTACTCAGAGCTATTCTCTACAGCACCATCTCAAGCGCTTTATCCTACCTCATAATAAATGGCCAGGTTATTCTCCTCAAAAAGCCAAGTTAATGCCATTTCTAGTCAGTTCTGATGGTTGTGTTTGTGAAGCAGCAGAGCCTTGAAAATTTGGTTTTTTACTGTGGACTGGCCTCCTTTCAGCTGCCGCAGGAATTTCATCCCAATTGCAATGGACCAGCTAGGTAAACCAAATAATCTCCCACACCCCTGTTGGTTAATTACCAGGGCCAGTGTTAAGTGCACATTTCACCATTTCTGCTGTCAGACAGGAAGCAGACAATCTCTTCGAAGGTAACACTTAAAACCATCTGCTCAACAGCCACAACACCCCTTTGAGACTCTGGAGTAACTAAAACAAATGACTGAGCAGCTTTTGGCAACGCCAAATAAACAGCCTGAAACTGCTTAGTTACAAATGCTAAGTGCTTCTGAAGCTGTTTTTTCAGTAATACATTTATCTTACACAAAAGCCAAATTCACGCTGCAAGTTCCTACTAACCTGAAGGCTTTTAAAGGGTCTAAGACAGTGACAAAGCAAGTGCTGAAAATGCTAAACCTGAAAGTTCTTAAGGTCCAAATCTCCAGAAAAAAAGTAGGCTCTGAACTCCTATTGCCATCAACTGAGTATAGAGGAAACACACCCTGGGAATAGGATTAGGCAGAGGGTAAGACTGTAAAAAAGAGTTAATGAATGTACATTTTACAAACAAGAAAAATATGATTATGATGATTAAGCCAACTGAAAAGAATCAGTAAAGATTTATTCATGTAAACATCTTGCAAATGCTTAGAAGATACAAACAAAATGTCTGGAACAGCTAAATTTAGCTCAGCATTTACATTTTTACCACTAGTTGCAGAAAGGGCTAAGAGCTTACCATCAAGAGAGCAGAAATTTTAGAAGAGTGAGTACAATAGATCCTGATCCAACCAAGTTTTGCCTTCTGTTGTGAGGATCATGGAATACCTAAAGGCAGAAGGCACTGCTCAGTACCTGCACAGGCCTCCCTGAAACACGTATCATGTTCTTGCTACTAAGAGCAAAACAGAGACTGTTCCCAGGCTGAGCTGATTCTCCCACACTATGGCACTAACTTTATTTTAGACTTCATAATCATAGAAGGCAATGTCTGCCACGTAACATTATAGCTGTTCAGCTGTAGTATAACTTAAGACAAGAGCCTGGGAACCTGTCAAAACTCCAAATCCTGACAAATTAAATCTTTTTATTACTCGGGAATGAAAGATCAAAGATCTGCCTGTGACTCAGTTTCAGGGCTCCAGCTTTGAGAAATTCCCTTTTCATTCCCCCCAACTCAAAAAGAATCAAAAACCCCACAAACAAACCCCACAACAGCAGTTTTAATGGAAATGAAAAATTTCTATTTCACTCAAAAAATTGCTCAAACACAAACCAGCAACTTCTCATTTGCCCTTAGTAGTAGAGGCAAGGACACACTTGAACTCTTAGAGCTAACATATGCCATAAGAGCCTCTCAAGCTGTATAATTTATAATTTAAGCTATGCGTTAGAGTGGCACAAAGCCATTTGCTCTCTAGGAGGAGTAGGGCCAGAGATTAAACACCTGCAGACCTCTGCAAATGTTTCAACTAGCGTAAAACCAGAGCAATAGGCTGCATTTGCATATTCTGTCCCACACATGCATAAATCCTTGACTATCATCCTTAACAACCAAATATAAAACCAATAATCTGGTGCATGCAAGATCTGATGTAGGAAATCAGGTGCAGGGGCTGCAGAAGTTTATTAATTTTTATTCATATACTGCAGAGCTGAGCAACTTGAGCTTGCTGCCGTGAAACTCAACCAGTCACCACACTGCAGCACAACAGTCGGACAGTTTTATTGCTCACTTTTCTTCTGTGCTTTATGGTCAGCAGTACATGCCAGACTATTAAATAATAGGATGCTTATATCTTGCTAAGAAATGCTTGCACGTGTGCATGCGGGAAGATTATACAAATACTAAAAGGTAGAGGCTGATTTGTGTACACTCCACATAAATTTTATTGCTGCATATGTAGCAAGGAGAAAAATCTCGCAACGTTTTAAAAAAATAATTGAGTTATAGGGAAAGTATTCCTCAATCTTTTATCCAGATTCTGTGATCAAAGGAAAAACACATCCCGGTCATCAGGAATTCAGACTATGCTTGTGTTCCCTGCAGATCACAGATACCAGATCTCTCCGCTTTTTAATTGTGCATGCAGTCCACAAATAAATGACCCACATTTTATGTTTACTGTCATTGATACTGGAAAGGTTTTGGAAGGAAACAGTATCTCTGACTGCATTATGAGCCTGTCATATGCTCTCAACTGTATTGTAAATGCAGTCTCCTCTTTCTACCCACTCTAGCACCAACAGAACTAATTTCAGCCGGTGCAGCCAATATGCGGTCAGCAGAAATGGGAAAACGGGGAAATATTCACACCGTTTGCCTCTGGATATTGCTGGTGATATGAGTATTCAACCTAAAAAATATGAGGGATATTAAATTCTTCCTATTATTATAATCTACAGGTGTTCAACCACAAGTTCCTACAGTATACATCCCTCAAAAAGAAAACTACATATTACATAGTTATTTTCACTGAGCATTTAAAACTACAGTAGTCATAGAGCTGGTTTCCCAGAGCAACTCTTTGGGGGATACTAATGCGTAGGGTTCACTTTGTCTTTGTTCCTTAATGTTTGGGTAGCTCACTGTACTGACAAGAACATCTCAGGTCTTTAACAGAGTCCATTGCTCAACATGCAGGAGCACAGACTATAAGTAGAAAACCCCACCGTATGATGGTGCAGGGGAAGGAAGATTTGTAGGCATACATATTCAGCTGCCCCTACAGATAGACACATGCGTGACACGAGGCATGTAACTCGCCTTTTTCTGCAAAACCAATTGTAACAAGCTGTCATTTTTAAAAGAAGTTTTCTGTCCAAATCCTTTTAGGATTCAATGGGATCTGGCCATTTAGAGACATGTAAAAATTCCATTTGAATTGCTGCGCTTGGTATATATTAGATATGTAGGCAGAACACTCTCAGTCAGCTGAAACAACTGCATTCACTTCAATTTAATATTACTTTGACAAGGAATCGGGCAAAAACAGTTATTCAGAAACACTGAAGGCTGAAAACTATTACAACTACTACATTGTGAAGAACATTTTAACGTGGTGGAAAGGTTTCTAAAAAATATAAGAAGTGATTTAGATAAGCCACTGGACAGGGAAAAAGCCCCCAAACATGCTAGAGGTTAGAAATGCCAACAAGGTAAAAAAAGACAGACATTGGCTCTTTTGCTTTCTTCCAGCCGCAGCGTGTTACTGCTCTGGGATACCTATACGATCCATCTATCAGTTGCTCTACAACATACCATAAGATCTGACTGATTCCAATCTTGTACAATGCAGTGTAAACTGGATGGTACAAAGATTTATGAGTTAATATTAATGAATACAGAATAAGAATTGTGTTCAATAACTCATCAAATCACAATGGGGGGGGGGGAGGAATCTCTGTTGCAATTCATCAGAAGTTGATTCAGCCAAGAGCTGTCACAATTATTTGTTTGTACTTTACGGCATCATAAAATACCACTTGTCAAGTCACAGCTCTGAGACAGGTAAGATCATTCACAAGGAGACAAAAGGAAAAGATGAAGCTCAGGTCGTCAGGTAGCCTTAAGTGGCAGGACTTCAGTGAAGCTAACAGCCCAGCGCCAACATGCAAGCTCCTGATGTGGCCCTCGGTCTCTTCAGCCCAACACTTGCCACGATGGCAGAAGACTCATTCAAAGCAATGAGACTTTGCAAATGAGTAAATGATCTCTTTCAAAATGGGCTGCATGGGCTTTTTCAAACCATGTCCATTGCTCTGCAGTTGGCAAGGTAGGGGAGTTTTATTTGTCCAAGAACCTCTATGTTTAATTGCTGGAATCAAACAAAAGCAGAACATCTATTTAATTGATTCTGGGAGTTAAGAACTAATCCCTGAAAATGCAAGGAAGAATCTGCCATCAGATTTTGCAGTCTAGTTTGGAGTCCTGATCCAAAGAGTAAACAAAGCTAATGAATCTTCTAATTAAGCATTCATTGATAGAGGCCCAGATGAAAGAAGTGTCTGGCTGTTTCCTCTAGCCCTTGTAATCAAGAGACGGAACACACTCAAAGTGAGCAAATTAATGTTACTGTGCGCAGCAAAACAGAATTCATGTAAAGGATAATAAAATAATGAAAGTTGCTCAGGCGCTTACTATATATGGCACAAACAAAGCACATGGATGTTCAAAAGAAATAAATTAAATACTTATTAGCATTTCTTCTGTGTCTTCCAGATACTGTATTTCAGTCCTTGCAGACAAAACTCTGCATGGGCCGTGGCAATTCATGCTAGTGTTGTCCCACATGAAGAGGGATTTTTGGAATATAGGAAGCAGATTTCCTGAAATGTAAGATTCATTCCAACTCATAAAACAAATTCAGCAGGATTAAAAGAATCAAAGTAGAACAGAGCATTTTCATTTGCACATTTCAATTCAACTCATTCAGAGATTCTGATACAATTTTATAGATGTATACATAAGATCTGGGTTCCTAACTTCAGGACACAGGGAAGAAAATGGGACCCATTACTACCGCTTGTGACTTTCAGAATATTCCCCTGATAGGCAGAGTATTAGTAACACACAACAGCAGTTCTCAAGTTTGTTCAGCATCAGGTCAAAACTTTTCAAAAACAGCCCAGACAGATGTAGAAATTCTACCACACATGAGAATAAACCCCAAAGTTCTTCAGGGTTCACCCCTAACTTCCTAGAAGCTTTAAAGAAAGGAGTAGCTAAAAACACAGGAAGCAAGTAGGACAACTTCAAAACTGTGAACCAGGCTTTTCTCAGATGTAGCTCCCAGGAGCTTCAATTCTCTTTTTCAGTTTTTGCAACACACCTCTCTGTGATAAGATCAACAGAAGGACCTATAGGGACAGCTCAGCATTCCTATAGCACTAAACACTGGCACAAAGCAGTGACTGCTACAATGGACCTGTTCCAGCTCTCCCCTTTCTCCTTCAGAACTGCTCTGATCAATCTTACCCATAAAAATCAATCCATCCATAAGCGTGGTGCCACTGAATGCCAGGATGTCGAATTTTAAATTTGCAGTAAATTTATTAATGATTACAGAACAGTAGGAAAGGGAATTACTTAATCATACTTCACTATGTAGAGTAGCTCTCAGCTGCCTGTTTTCTAAGTGTATAGGTACCATGCATCACAGATCAGCTCTTACCATCTCATTTTATATAGCGTATTAAAAAATAATGATATTGCACAGCACCTCAGAGCTATGTGACATTTCCAACAGCAGGAATGCCTGACTCCCCACTCTCTCAGAGCTGTGCCTTTATGGAGTAGAAACAATAAATAAAAAGTACAAACATGCTTTTGCTTTTCTGACTTAGGACTGCTCAATTTCTGTGCAAGTTCAACGAAAGAAGCACAGCTCTTTTTATGCTTCTGAAATAAGACCAGGAGCAAACATTGCAGAATTCATTCTGCCATCCACCTCAACCCCAAATATACTTGTTACGCTTTCTGTTGGGGTGTAGAAGAATGGCTGCAGAAGCATGGCCTTAGAATCTCTGAAGATCTGCACAATCCAGGCCTGGTATTAGAATAGGCCTGTAATCAGAATTGTACTGAAGTTGCTGTGCTGAAGTCAACAAGAAAGGTAGCCTTGAGCTATTCTTGAATCCTGAGACCAAGTCATTATGTTGTGCCAACAGGCCGTGGCTGTAACAAGCTACAGCTGCTGGGAAAGCAGGTGCAGGGCCAAGAAAGATAGGGAGCGGT
This sequence comes from Falco cherrug, assembly GCF_023634085.1. Lineage (NCBI taxonomy): Eukaryota > Metazoa > Chordata > Aves > Falconiformes > Falconidae > Falco > Falco cherrug. The sequence goes on along the minus strand of NC_073714.1, from coordinate 4,157,642 downwards.
ATGGGAATATAGGGAGTAACAAACTACAAGGCTGAAGCAAAGCAACACAATTAGCTACATGGATAGAATGCTTATTTTAGTCATGATAATTAGGGGTGTGAGAACCACGCGTGTTTAGAGACTACTAACCAATTATATTTCTGCTTTATGAATATGCATGTGTATCGGTTCTATATAAGTAGTGTTAGAAACTAATAAAGTTGAGCAAGATGCATAACTCATATTGAGCGTCTTCTTGACTCTGGCAAACCCTTCTTCCAACATTGGGGAAACCATCCTCTGATTTTAAAAAAATGCCAACCCCACTAGACTTCAATGCCCAAGTGTTTTGCAGCACTGGGGGGGGGATTTCCTCCTGATTTTGGCTGCATTCAAGTAACTTCTTGGTGCTCAATGAGTCCCTAGCACTGGGGTTACACCTAAACTCTTCCTTGAGGAAATGCCATTCATAGACTGAGTACATATTAATTACGTAGTGTGTAGCAGAGGAAAATGTACTAACAGGAATGTATTGCCATGGAGTTGCTTGGTTTTGCTTATGCAGCAGTAGCAGCATCTGACTACACAGCTGCCATTTTATCACATCACTAACCGTTATTTTTGTACCATTCATCATGACAATGTGTATTATTTATGTCAGCCAGCCTAAGGGAGTTTTCACGGGGTGAACCTGGACTTGGGATTCTTCTGCTTAAGATTTGTGTTGGATGGAATCATGATACACTTAACTAAAACAGCAAAAGAGCAGGTTCAGCTTCAGCAAAGGGACACAACGCTAACTGCTGGGTGACTCAGCTCATCTCTAGTGCCTGCCCACCTGCTTTTTTCAATGCAGTCTTAAACAAAGATGAGACAAATGGCAGAGACCATTTCATTCTAGCTGGAAGCCAGCCTTCATTGTGTTCCTCCGTTCACAACTACTTCAACGATTTTTCTAACAATAACACATCAAGGGGTTAGATTATACTCCGCATTATTCAAAAAAGGAACAAAGGGGAGAAAAAAGGAATGGGGAAATCAGAGCTGGCACTGCCTTGTACTTGGAAATACAAGTGTCCAAAGTAGGATGCCTTCAGTAGCAGCTTGATTTTCCTTAGAGTAAAAAAGCTTCATCCTTACCTCTGAGTCACAGTGAAACTCCACACTGCAGGGCTGTCTGCAGCCACACTTTCCCATCTTCCCAGTGCAAACTGCTGGCAGAGAGGAAGGGGGATTCCACTCATTCTCCCTCCCTAAAAAAATATGAGAAAGCATATATTAACAGCCTACAGTTACAAAGCTTATTTTTCTGGGATATGAAGTGCAGTTATTTTTAGAAGCTGAGGTATATTCATTTATTAATACATGGCATACAAATGATACCATTAATAATTAAATCTTACGCTCAAACTGAATGTAGGGGAGATTAGCATAAATCCATTGGCACGAAACTAGGTACATCAGCTTGCATTAGTTGAGTATCCCAGAACAATCCGCGTTTAAAAGCTCACTGAATCTCTGACCAAGCCCATCACGCATCTTTTCACCTGCTACAATGTCTAGACTGCTCATTTCTTCCCTGGGTGCTCTGCAAGCTGCCTCTTTTGAGCAAAAGTCAGACCCAATCCCTGTTAAAGCTAAAATGTATTAGCACCTAAAACTGTACCTGTGCTGCTGTAGTTTGCATATTCAACGTCTGAATAATGGATAGCTGTTCCAACCTGCATGAATGCAATTGCTACTGAAATTTAAATCACAAATTCTGAATAGCATTTTGAGTGGAAGCCTCACTTGCAGCACTTGTAAATTGAAAGCAATTCCATTGATCTTCACAGGGACACTTTAGATTTGCAAAATACAATCTCTCATCAGCTTTACTGTGATACGACGATGTGTGAGCCTTTACTAGCTTTGTACAGTTCACTCCATCTAGTAGGAGCTCAGATGAAGAGACTGCAGCTTTGTACCTCTGATAGGCCACTGCCCTTCACAGCTTAATTATCCCTCATATTCAAGTATCCTGAAACCCATGGAAACAATACCACACAACAGGTAGTGTTCTGTCTGAGATCACTAGAAGCCAGTAGGAAACATGTTTGTATCAACCCTGCTCTACCTTTAGTAGATGACTGGTATTAAGCAAACATACCTTTGTGCCAGAAATGCTTAAGTACCTTTGCAATTAGTGACAGGTATACAGATTAATTCACGTATATTAGTAAGTCTTTCTCCTTTCTTTAGGAAGCAACTAAGTCTTTTTGTGGTACCCATCTCTTTATAAATATCCCCCAACCCAAGTCTACATTTACTCCTCCCTGAAGAAAACTTGGAAGTGTTTGTTTTGTAAGACAGTTGCCCTTCTGACTCAGAGAGCCAATTTACCGTAGCCTTTTTGAGCATCCAACGAAGTCTGTGCTCAGTATATTCCTACCTTGCTTCTGATGAATCTCTACTGCATAAACACTGTTTTGCTTCAATCAACCAGTGGCTAATAATTGGGGTCAGAGGTAGCTGCAATGCAGCTGTCCGATTTTAATCTCTGCATTAGCCAGATTAGGCAAGGATTCAGTCCCTATGGCCCGAGCCTCTAACAGACTTGCCTCTGGAGAATCTCAAGAGCAGAGGAAGCAAAGCTAGGCAACTGGATATTAATATGTTCTGCCAGGACTACCAGCCACAGCCCATACTTGTTTCTTCATTCACATAATTACCTGCTTATTAGGAACCACTTGTAACAAGGGACACGCTGAGGACAGCGGGAACTCGCAGAGCATGCACACCTTGCAACAGCTGAAGTGAAGGAAAAAAAATTCACTCTTTCCACATGCAGCCCGATGGTTTTGTGGAGCAGCGAGGACTGCATGCACCCCAGCCTCCCTGAGGCGCTGGGCCTGCCCCGACCCCAGCCACCATAGAGGTCTGCAACAGCCTCCCCAGAGCTTGAGGAGCTAGGCCTTGCTGCACCCTGGCCACCATGGGGGTCTGCGACAGCCTCCCCAGGGCTTGAGGAGAGGGGCCTGCTGACCCTGGCCACCACGGGGGTCTGCGACAGCCTCCCCAGGGCTTCTGGCGGGGCGGCCTGCGGGGCAGGGGAGGCCAAGGAAAGCGGCGCGTTCCCACAGCGCCCGCAGGCTGGAGGAGCAGCCGCCAGGCCTGAGGCGAGGTGGGCCCGCAAGCGGCCTCGGGCTGACCCGAGGGGACCGGGGAGCCCCCAGGCGGGCGCCGGCAGCTCCCGGGCGCAGGCGACGTGTGTGCGGGGCCCAGCCGCACACCGCAGCCCCGCACACCGCAGCCCCCCGCCCCGCAGCCAGGCGCGGAGCCGCCCCGGGGCGGCGCGGTCGGTACCTCAGCGGCGCGGCCCGTACCTCAGCGCAGCCGCGCTCCTCCCCGGCCCCGCCCGGCGGCGGCGCGCCCGCCCTCCCCGGCCATAAATAAGGGCGGCCGGAGAGCGCCGGAGCGCAGAGCAGCCGCTGGCCCCCGCAGCCATGACCTCCTACGGGTACGACCCGTTCTTCCCCTCTTACAAGCGGCGCTACGCCGAGAGCCCGCGGCTCCACGTCTCGACGATGCGCAGCGGCGGCGGCTACAGCTCGGCGCGCTCGGCGTACTCCAGCCTGTCGGCGCCCGTCTCCTCCGTGTCGGTGCGGCGCAGCTACGCCGCCTCCAGCGCCTCGGGCTCCCTCCTGCACTCGGTGGACAGCCTCGACCTCAGCCAGGTGGCGGCCATCAGCAACGACCTCAAGTCCATCCGCAGCCAGGAGCGGGCGCAGCTGCAGGACCTCAACGACCGCTTCGCCTGCTTCATCGAGCGGGTGCATGAGCTGGAGCAGCAGAACAAGGTGCTGGAGGCCGAGCTGATGGTGCTGCGGCAGAAGCACGCCGAGCCCTCCCGCTTCCGCGCCCTCTACGAGCAGGAGATCCGCGAGCTGCGCCTGGCCGCCGAGGAGGCGACGAGCGAGAAGCAGGCGCTGCAGGGCGAGCGGGAGAGCCTGGAGGAGACGCTGCGCGGGCTGCAGGCGCGCTACGAGGAGGAGGTGCTGAGCCGGGAGGACGCGGAGGCGCGGCTGCTGGAGGTGCGCAAGGGCGCGGACGAGGCGGCGCTGGCGCGGGCGGAGCTGGAGAAGCGGGTGGACAGCCTGCTGGACGAGCTGGCCTTCCTCAAGAAGGTCCACGAGGAGGAGCTGGCGGAGCTGCAGGCGCAGATCCAGTACGCGCACCTCTCCGTGGAGATGGACGTGTCGGCCAAGCCCGACCTCTCCGCCGCGCTGCGCGACATCCGCGCCCAGTACGAGAAGCTGGCGGCGCGCAACATGCAGAACGCCGAGGAGTGGTTCCGCAGCCGCTTCACCGTGCTCAGCGAGAGCGCCGCCAAGAACACCGACGCCGTCCGCGCCGCCAAGGACGAGGTGTCCGAGAGCCGCCGCCTGCTCAAGGCCAAGACGCTGGAGATCGAGGCCACCCGCGGCATGAACGAGGCGCTGGAGAAGCAGCTGCAGGAGCTGGAAGAGAAGCAGAGCGCCGACATCTCCGCCCTGCAGGTGGGGGGCTGGGGGTTGCGGCGGGTGGGAGCTTGCCGGCGGGGCGGGGGGGGGCATGGCTGCGGCTGGGGGTACGGCTGGCAGCCGTCGGGGGGCGTCATGGTTGGGGATGCGGCTGGCTGCCGGCGGGAGGCGGGGGGGGTATGGCTGGCTGCTCGGCTGGCTGCTGTCGGGGGGCTGGGGGTACGGCTGGCTGCTGTCGGGGGCGGGGGGGGGCGGATCATGGCTGCGGCTGGGGGCACGGCTGGCTGCTGTCGGGGGGCGGGGGGGATCATGGCTGCGGCTGGGGGCACGGCTGGCTGCTATGGGGGGAGGGGGGCGCATGGCTGCGGCTGGGGGCACGGCTGGCTGCTGTCGGGGGGCGGGGGGGGGATCATGGCTGCGGCTGGGGGCACGACTGGCAGCCTGCTGTCGGAGGGGGCACGGCTGTCTATCGTCAGGGGGGACATGGCTGTGGCTGGGGGCATGGGTGCCTGCCCGCTGTGGGGGCGGGGGGGCATGGCTGCTGTCACAGACATTGCCAGCACACGCTGCCCCTGCACAGCACACTGCAGCTGCAGCGTGTCCCACGGTCCTAAGGCAGGATGCTTTGGTGCTAGAACGCATCGTATATCACCTGTCTATACCATAAAGCCTTAGCTGCATCACTGCAGCATCACCTGAAGCTAAAACTAGAAAAAGCATGGAGAGGCTATGAAGAGAGATGCAGATTTCATGCCTACCTTAATCCTTGGACAGCTGAAAATGGGGCTCATAGCATTAAATAGGGATGGGATAATGGGGTGCAGATGTAGAGTTGGTAAACGGTGCCCCTTTGGCTAAGGGTGGGGGCTGGAGCTGTTGGTTTTCTCTGTCTGCTAGAGCAAGATGAAGTTTACAGGATTGGAGAAATTCCTTGCAAGGTATTATTGCTAGACACCAGGGAATTAAGAATTTTACGCTGTCAATGTTTCTTCTAACAGGATACAATCAACAAATTGGAGAACGAGCTGAGAACCACGAAGAGTGAAATGGCTCGGTACTTGAAGGAATATCAAGATTTGCTCAACGTGAAAATGGCCCTGGACATCGAAATTGCAGCATATAGGTATGATAGGGACAATGTCTCAGTAAGTCAGAACTCTGATCGGGTTCCCATTCTCCTGAAGAGAGAATTAATTTTATCATTCCTCCAGCTGAAATTTTCACAGGTGGATGACAGAATTGACTCGGGTCTTCTCTGTTGTCTTGCTGTTTTGGAGAAGCAGTGCTTCTGAGGTAGAATACTAGCTTAAAGCAAAATCCTCAGTGCAGCAAACTTCACGGAGTATCGTAGTATGTGTGTATGCACATACAGAACTCTTATTGGCAATATGTGATCTGGGTTCTCCATCTTTACAGGTGAAAATCCCTGTTCCACACATGCAGCAAACAGATTTTGTACCAGTGGAACTTCTTAATGCAGTTGGGCTGTGTCCTCAAAATTGGAAATTCCTCACCTGCTTTTAAGAACAGCCTCTGTTTCTAACTCACGGGAGCAATCTCCTGCAAAGCAAATACTTTACAGCTAAATAATTGCTGCTAAATACCTGTGGAATTGTTTGTCCCAGATACTGTTAGAAATGGCAAATGCTGGAACAGTTTCTGGGAATGCCACAAGGGGGAATATTGAGAAAGTGCCTAAAAATCTTGTTTAACAGCTAAACCCAACATCGGATTGTGATGTCTGCATTGTTCTCTGCAGCCCTACAGGCTACCGAAGTACACCTCTAATTTCCCCTGCTGTAGGAACATAATCCTAGACTGTTTTTCCCCCATTATTTCTTCTAACAAGGGAAATTATTAATTCACTAGTAATGCACACCTGAAACTTTTAAAGTTCCTGAAGACAGAGGTACTGCCATGTAGTTACTCATCATGGGTTAGCTTTTGCACTCCGAAGTCTGCAGTCTCTGGGGCTTGTGCTGCTCAGAGCATCATAGTGTCTTGGGTCTGTAGCTGAATGCTGCTGCAGCATAACCATTTCTGCTGCTTCTTTTTCTGCTAGGAAACTGCTGGAAGGTGAAGAGACCCGACTCAGTTTCACTAGTGTTGGAAGCATCACCAGCGGCTACACCCAGACTGCCCCGACTTTTGGCAGGTCTGCCTACAGCGGTCTCCAGTCCAGCTCCTACCTGATGACAACCCGTTCCTTCCCTACATACTATTCCAGTCATGTCCAAGAGGAGCAAATTGAAATAGAGGAAACAATTGAGGCTGCTAAAGTGGGAGAAGCCAAGGCAGCCCCTGCAGAAGAAGGTGAGGAAGAAGAGAAAGAGGAAGGTGAGGAAGAAGCGGGAGGTGAAGAGGCTGAAGAAGAGGAGGAAGGTACTTGCAGTTACTTTCGTAATCCCTCTTTCATGTTCCATCCTCATACAGGGTAAAACCCAGAAATTCTGATGAAGTCTAATGATTAGACCTCTCTCACTGTCTGCTCACATGAGCAAAGGCTTGTGGCGTTAAGCACACAACATTTGAGCAGGAAAGCCTGACTTTGAAGAGAAGGTAATTGTGCAGTGTTGGGCAGATTATAGGACTGATGATACTCCCTTGAACAGGAAAAAAACCACCCACTGATTTCCAAATTTTCAAAACCAAGAAAGATAACACTTTAACAACATGTAACAGTACATTTATATGGCAGCAAACATACTTGGCTATTACAGACATCCTCAAAAAGAGGGAACAAGGACATCCTGAGCTAAATACTAACTCCCAGAGAGTAGCCCATGGTTTCTTTGTCTGAAACTGTTGGGTTCAGTGGATAGCAGTATCTGTTGCCCAAGGTAGTTTTCTCATTCAGCCAAAGTACGTGCCACTTCCTTGCTGCCCCATAATTTATTCACCAAGCTTGTATTTTAAAGAAAACAGGAATGTTATCCAGAGTTGCTTTTTCCCACCTCCAGTTGCATAGCTTTGGAGGATTTAACCTAAACATACCTGAAATGCATTGAACTATTTGAGGAGTTTAGTACTGTAAAGATGAATTACAATTAAATTGGAGCTAAAGAGCCAATGGCAAGATTCCTTTTTGAGTACAAGTCTTTGGATAAGGCTTAAAGCAGTGAGTCCACAGTCAGTAGTAGTCAAGGCCATGATTTTGAACAGACCTGTAAAGTGTTTCTCAAATCTGGGGCAAGTTGGTTGCATAGTTTTGTTCTCCCTTGCAAGTCCTGGATAAATGTCCCTGCTTCCATGCAAAATCAGTTGCCAGCCCTGTCGTGTTTAGCTGGCTGCCATCCAGATGTGTGGAGTTGAAGGGTGCTGGTGTACTGGTCCATGTGAAACTGGGGTTAGGAACGGTACCTGGACGTGAAATGTGTCTGTCTTTCAAAGGTGCTAAGGAAGAATCTGAAGAAGCCAAAGAGGGTGAGGAAGAGGAAGGAGAAGGGGAAGAAACAGCAGCTGAAGAAGGGGAGGAGTCTCAGGAAACTGCTGAGGAAACTGCTGAGGAGGAGAAGGAAGAGAAGGAGGAGAAGGAAGAGAAAGAAGCAGCAGGAAAGGAAGAGAGTGAAGTGAAGAAGAAGGCTTGATGTTTTTAGGCAGTCTAGCTTTCTCATCAGGTCAACAGAACAAATGATTGACTGAGCTAAAATTGCAGTCTCACATATTTAATTCAGTGACCACTGAGGTTTAAAGTTAATGATCTATGATGTTTCTCTCTGTGCAGAGTATCAGTATGCTTGCAGAGCACCCACTGGCTTGCTCCCTGAATGCCGCATGGTCTACACGTATGAATTCAGGGGTTATGTCTTTCTTGGGTGATTCAGAACCTTACAATTTAAAATGGGGGAGGGGGGGAAATAAGTCATGGACATGAAAGTTACCTTTGACTTGCATTTAAAATAATTGTGGAAACCTTGGGTGGGTAAAATAATGGAGGCTTCAATAAGTATGTGCAATAAAGCTAGTCAATAAAGTTACAGAAATGCTCACACAGATCCCTTGTATGTGTCGTGTGTCACCAACGCAATGAAAAGGTCGATGAAGTGGTGTATCAGGCTCATCTCAGACGTGTGTAACAGGAGCTGGGATACTGGTTTCTGTCTCTAGCAGGTATGCTTGGGGGACTAATGAGTGGACAGAATTTCTTGATGGGGCTGTAAAGTTGCCGTGGAAAGTCTTAATGATGAAAATCCTCTGGTGTGGGAATGTGCTGTTAGCTTTGTGATGGGTCTTGCCAGGCTGTAGTGTGCACACTAGCACAAGTTCCTTTTAGCCTTTCAAAAAAAAAAAAATTTTAGCAAACCAGAAGCAAAATGCAAATGTGGCTGTTAAACAGTGGAAGGAAGCTGTTCAGTGGTGTAAAGGGAGGAACGGCTGCAGGTGCAGCTGAGATGTGGAGCAATGCCTGCATATTTCAAAATAAAGATGTTGGAGGGAAGGGCAATGGGGGAGCTCGCTCTGCTGCCTGAGCGAGCTGCCTTGCATCTTGAGCCAAGCTGCTAGGGACTGGAGAGGCTCATCTGAAAATTTGTCAGGGGTCTTTTATGGTTTGGAGTGTAGAAAGGTCTGATCCGTGATGAGGTGCAAAGTAGGAGCAGCTTAAACAGCAGCAAAGCCTGGCAATTCTGGAAGCAGTGTCGATGTCCTGTGGCCTGAGCCCATTTATTTTTAATCAGCTAAAGTCTATGCATAGAATTGAACCTTGTGCTAAGGGTCAGCACTAGAATAATGGTACAAGTTAAACCCTTTAACGTAAATTAAAGCCATGGTAAAACAGGCATTACGTGGCTGTGCTAAACTTTTCACAGTCACTGGGTGGATTTTCGCACAGGATTTTGTGGTAATTTTGTATGCTGACTTCATGGTGTTGGTTGAGTTTGCTGCTCCTTGATGGCTACGTTCAGAGAGGAAAAGAAGTGGGTTTATACAAATTTTAGGGGTGTTCCAAAAGCATATCCTTTTTTTGGTGCAGAAAGAGAAAGAAAATGTTGATGGATGAGGTAAGCACCGAAAACTTTGCTTTCCTTCCATGTTCCTAGGAAAAACAGCAGAAGAAAGAAAAAGAATCTTTGGTAAAAGCATTCTGGAAACAGAGCTTGTATGTGTATGTAATAATTCCTATAACTCCTCTTCAGGGAGTTCCAGTATATTCCAGAAATGCTTAATTTCCTACTCCCCACCCCCAACTTCCTTGGGGGTTTTGATGCTTTTGAGAACCAGAAAACAAGTAAATTAATTTTCCTTTTCTTCAACAACACTTCTTTTAAGTCTTTCTTTTCACACTTCCCCTCTGCTTTTAATGGCGATTTTTCTAGCCATGTTTATGCAGACTTAGTCTTACCAAGTAGATTTTATTTTCCATCTCCAGGAAAACAGTGGGTACTTGCAGCATCACGGGCCGGAGACTCGAGCATGCTGTTTGCTCAGAGCTTTTAAAAACTCTCGATGGGACTGCAGGAGACCTGCTCCTTTTGGTATGCGGTACCCGTCCCTCAAACAGCAGATAGTGGTTCTAAGAGACGGTACTTGGAAATTCGCCTACGTGCCCTACCAGACAGTGCTTTCCAGGGCACATCCATTGGGAGAGAGGTTCTGCTCCTACAAAGCAAAAAATGTTACGCACCGGATCAGAACTAGTCCCAGCCATTAGAGCCAAACCACTGTTAAATAGACAATATTCAAACCACTGCCCCATCCTGCCTTTCTCCAAGCACTCGGAGCTATTAACTTTTCAATACCTATTTTGCTTCCTCTTCTGTGTCTTTTTTTTTTCTTTCTTTTTTTTCTGTTGGTTGGTTGGTTGTTTTGTTGGTTGTTTTTTGTTGTTTTTTTTTTTTCTTTCCCTGGTGGATAAAGTCCTTCATTCAGCCCTTTGCATCCCTTTCCCTCTGGGAAGGAATACGGCTCGCAGCTCTCCCAAGTGTTGCAGCCAGGCTGCCAGGGATGCTCTCCAAGCAGCGTGCTCAGAGGTACATCGGCAAACACGTTTCTCCTTGCAGCGTAGCTCAGTCCGATCCCCACTCCTTATGTTATTTTTAATGTATTGCAGCTAGAGGAAAGATTTCACGACTCTGCAGGAAATGTGTGAGTCACAGCCGTGGCGATGAGCTGCAGCGAGCAACGAGCTGCAGTGACCATCCCACCTGGTTTGTCACCCCCAGCCTTGCCTGGCTGCCAGGGTAAACTGGTGGGAGGGAGGATGGAAGCAAGGGTTCGCACGCTGGGATGCTCTCAGGGTTGCAGGGATCCCACTGGCAACACTTGCTTTACCTTTGAAGATCCAGGAGCTCGCTTTGACGCAATGCAGCAAAAGCAAGCAGAGGGAGACACGACAGAAACTTTAACCCGAGTTGCAGCTGCCACTAAAGCCACGAGCCTGTCCCTGGGTTTTCTCCTGCTGTTTGGGCAGACAGGGTCTGGATCAGGCCGGGATATCATCACAGGGAAGACAAACACAAGGAGGTCCTGAAGGCTTTTCTTGAGATACACATACCCCTCAGCAAGAGGAAAAGTCGCACAGGTGTAGTATCCAGATTCTAGGAATTTACCTTCTAGTAACCAAATAATTGACGATTCATCATTTGCTGCCTTCCCAGATTAATTAAGGGTAGTTCAATCCTGAAGAGGAAGGAAGAAAGACCACATGTGAACAGGAAAAGCACAGACGGACTCTGATGGCTGGAGAAAATTCTAGTGCCAGACTCAGCTCCCTGGCAAATGCAACCAACTTGTGTTTTGTAACACTTCCCAGTTTTTTTCCACCTGGAATTTAGTTCTGGGATGCTGAAAATCTCTTAATCCTAGCATCTCCACGAGCTGTCACAGTGAAAAGATCCTTTTTTAGAGTCCTCCAGCTCCTGAAGTCAGGGGGGTCTTGATAACCCACCTTAAATAAGATGCATAAATCTTCACAGTAACTGCCTTTAATTATTGTTTTTCCTTTCATGGAGTCTTTCGTGTTGATTAATGAACTTCTGTGTCTGAAAGTAATTAATCCTTTCTTGGGTTATGCGAAGTCTGAAGAAGTAATTGGTGCAGAACAGGCAAATAACATAGTATTTATGCATCTCTGCCCCGGAATTATGCTGTCTTTTGAAACTAACTGATTGCAGATGTCAGTAGACAAAACCTCTTGGCAACATTAAATATTAATCGGTTCTTATAGTTTTATAAATATTTAGAAATGTGTTAACCACTTGCTTAGTTCTCCTAGGATTTGATGGAAACATTTGCAGTGGGAAATAGGCTAAACTCACAAATATATTTTGTGTGCTAGAGCGGAGATAAAAAAAAAGTGCAATCGTAAGTAATAACTAAAGGCTGCTGTACGTTTTGGGTGGAAATGAGGATATTTGGAAGTACACCATGCCAGTGGGTAGCCCAGGAGTTTGCCAGCCACACAGGCTGTGCAGTGAATTCCCCCCAAAGTTTCAGGAAAGTGGATGTACCCTGGGCAGAGGTGGTGGTAGAGCCCCCTCGTGCAAGGAAGGGCAACCCTGGCTGGGCTGCCGGTGGGCAGGCAGAGGCAAAACAGCCCAGGGGATAACCTCCAGGTCCTCCTGGCTGTATCTTACCAGCACGTAAAGCAAAACGTGAAAAAAAGCAAACCAGCTCAGGATCCCAACCGCGCCTGTACGAGCCCAGGTTGACTGTTCTTGGGTCTCCCACAAACAAGAATATTTAATTCAGAGTGTACCTGGGGACCCTTCCCCATCCCGACGCTGCAGGCACCGTACTCCCTATGTGGAGTGACATTTCAGCAGATTCTAGAACTTGTTTGGAAGCACATCAGCAGAGAGTTTTCTGTTAAATATTGATCTCTGGTTTTGGTTTTTTTTCATTTACGGGTGGTGTTCTCGCAAAATTTTTGGTTAGACCTAAGAGAATAATAGCTCCGATGCTCACAAACCATCGGGCATGTCTATATTTTAACATGGCACAAACACTTACTGGCAATAGGTGAGTGTGACGGCTGCTTAACTTCTCGTTCATAGAGGAGTATAGTTATTTTCATGTCACATACACGTGTATCTTCCACAAATAAGCTCAGTACAGAGAAGCTGCCATTTAATTTGCTAACTCTGCTTTAATTAAACGTCACTCCGCCAGCAAGCTGTTGAGCACAGATTCCTATTATTGATATCAGCAGGAGGAACATTTATTACTTCGCTACACAAAGACATTCAGATTTATTTGAAAGGCTTATCTGCTGTGGGCTTTGTAAAATTTCTCCAGCAAAGAACACACAGAATGCTTCCAATGGCAAACCCCCTGATCTTCAATTATTGATAGGGCAAGGAATGGGAAGGCATATGCAAATCATAGATTTTGATCAGCCCCTCAACTAGTCCACAGATTTCAGGACAGTCCACATACCGAACCCGGGCTTAGAAATTCTTTCTATTTCTTTGCTTGCTAGTTATGGGAGGTACGGCACCAGCAACATTCTTCATTTTCCTTTTGAAACGTGATAGAAATAAACACAATATTAATCCTATAACAAGACATTAGTTCCCCAAGTGGAGCTGGGGCTCTCCTCGTTTTCCCTTGGTTTCGTTTGCCTCCATTTTCCATGTAGTGGGATTTTAAAGGGCTCTTTAATGGGCTTTCTTTTTAATAAAACCAGCCTGGAAGCAGCAGTAGACATAGGACAGTGCTTAGGAGGCCTTTTTATTGGAAATAATAAAAAAAATGCTTTAATCTGATTTTATCTGCCAGTCATAGCAAGCATAGTCTGAGCCCTACCCAGCCCCAGTTCAGCCTCTGGAAGGATCTTATGTCTACAGCTATTTTCTAATGGACAAATATGTAAAAAATGGGTTAGGAATATTTTGGTTACATGATACCCATATCATCTCTGGGACGCTTTCCGTTTTTTGGGGGAATTTATTTACTGTTGGTTTTGGAATTTTGTGATTAAAGGCAGATTGCACCAGTTGATTGTTGAGACAGAATGGATAAGGATGTTCCCATATAATTAAGGCAGGAGGGGGGGAAAAAACCTCAGATGCTATCCCATTTTGATGAACACATGATGTCTTGGTTGAGATTACTTGATGGGTCTTTGCACACTTAAGTGACAAACTTGTGTCATAGAAGATACCACAACCAGCTGTGGCTCACAGACAGGCTATCCTCACAGGGAACAACAACAACAACCACCAAAAAAAAGAAATGAAGGAATGATCTGGAAATTGCTCCATCTTTAAGGCTCTCCTTTAATGCTGAGACTAGCATGCAGGGAGGAAAAATTGTACTTGCAGCAGCATTTAACAGTTTTGCACTGGGTACAAGCAGGACTGCTCAGCTAAGCAGTGCCAGCAGCACGTGGCTTGGAGACCTTGCCACTGCTAGCAAAAGTAATTGCAACCCCCCTCTAAGCACCCCAAGGCCAGGGAGCAGAATCCAGTAGATTCCTCTTTGCTCCAGAAGTGTGGGATAGGGCTCTTCAGTATTAAACCAGCTCAATTATTTGTTACGTTACAGGAATTTTTTCCCCCATCACATTCAATTCAAGCTTGCTTTCTAAATGAGGCCACCACAGAAAAACTTAAGCAGCTTTTTAACCCACACAACCATGTTCCTGTTCAGGACCGAGCACCAGCCTTCAGGGAAGGGATCTGAGCTGGGAAAAGAATCACCAGAAGCGCCACGTTTTCAGTATTGACCTTTATTGAGCAAGAACTGCTGTGACTTTTACATCAAACAACAAAAGGTTGCGTACTGTGCATGTCAACTAGGTTCTCCCATGAGCAAAAGTCCACCCTAATCGCACCAGTGAGGTAAACATAATTATTTATAAGTAGCTTTTTTTTTTTTTTTTTTTTTTAAGGCTAGGAGAGTTCTGGTTCTCATGAATATTCTATTACTGTTTTCTGTTTGGTTTTTGGCTCAGTTGGTTCTTTGCATAATACATCTTAAGTCATTCCTCAGATATGTCCCTCCAACAGCTCTGGAAATTCAAAAGCTTCCTTTGCACATTTCATCTCATGCACTATTATTAGTATTATTTTTTTTTTTTTTTTAGATCCCCAAGCTCTGTGGAGGGAGTACATCTTGAGCCTGCATGCATTCCCCCCCCCTCCCCCATATTGCACAAAAAAGTAAAATACTGTGTGTCTGGAGCCTCCATGAGAGAACCCGTTCTGCTTTGAAGCCGTCACTCACATGCATTTTGCAGCTGTCATATGGCTTAACCTTTTGCACCAACCCAAGCTCTTTAATTTTTTTTTAAATTTAGCTATGATTTATTTTATTCGGTCTCTTTAATCTCTTTTACTACAGCATGTGAAGTAACTTTCTCCACTTTCTTGGTGGACACTAATTTCTCCTCAAAGCTTTCTTCATGTTCCTCTACCTTCTGAGTGACTGTCACCGACTTTGTGATATATGTGGTTGTACTGTCCCCACCTTCAGTGATTTTCTCGGCTTTTTTGGTTACCACAATTTTCTCACCCTTATCATCAATCGGGCTCACATCTAGGCCATTGGTGACAACTCCCTTGTCTTCCTCCTCAACCTCCTTCCCTTTGGATTCCTCCGCTTCCTTCTTCTCCTCCACCTCACCATTCACTGCGATGTCTTCTTTCCTGGACTCCTTCTCTACCTCTGCGCTAATTTTGGTTACCTTTTTGACAGTGATGGTCTCCTCCACCACAGCCTTTTCGTCTTTGACCGGGGAGGCCGGCTTCTCTGGAGAACGAGGCTTCTCTGGAGTCGCCGGCTTTTCTGGGGAGCGGGGCTTCTCCGGGCTCGCCGGCTTTTCGGGGGAGCGGGGCTTCTCCGGGCTCGCCGGCTTTTCGGGGGAGCGGGGCTTCTCCGGGCTCGCCGGCTTTTCGGGGGAGCGGGGCTTCTCTGGCGTTGCAGGCTTCTCTGGGGTCACTGCTTTCTCTGGGGTCGCAGGCTTCTCCGGCGTCGCAGGCTTCTCCGGGGTTGCTGCCTTGTCTGGAGAGGTTACCTTTGGTGTCGCGGGCTTCTCCGGAGAGGCTGCTTTCTCCTCCTCCTTGGCTGGTTTCTCACCACCTTTCTCCACCTTCGGTTCTTTTCCTGCTTCTGCAGCTGCTTCTTTCTGGACAGCCTTGGCCGGTTCTGTTACAGGGGACTTAGGGGGCGATTTTGGGGGGGACTTTGTGGGAGGTGTTTTGACCTTCTCTACCTTTGCTGCTACCTCCTCAGCTTTGCCCTTGGGCTCAGCTTCTTCCCCCTCTTCCTCAGCCTCCTCCCCTTCTTCCTTCTCCTCTATTTCTTCTTTTTCAGAACCTCCTTCTTCCGCTGCATCGGATTTTGCAGCTTCTTCTTCCTCTGCTTCCTCTTCCTCCTTCTCTTCTTCCTCGGGTGCAGCCGCTTGTTCTGCAGCGGCCTTCTCCGAAACAGCTTCTTCCTCCACAGCTGCTTCTTCTGCCTTTTCTTCCTCCTGTTCTTCTTGCTGGGCCTTGGCTGCCATTTCTTCCGCAATAGCTGCCAGGGCATCTTCCATTTCAGACTTTTCATCCTCTACCTTTGTCTCTTCAATGATTTCTTCTACAAACTTGTGCTGGACCTTCAGCTTTGGTGGTTCAATTTTTGTTTTCTGGATTTTAGTGGATGCTATTGTGACAGATGGTTGTCTGTGTGTGAATATGGGACCAGTAATGCTTCCAGAGAAGGCACTGAATCTTGTCTCTTCGCCCTCCAGTAGCTTCCTAAGGGAATCGGGAGGAGAACAAAAAAAACAACTGAGCATAGAAACCCAACGTAAAGGAACAGCTATTAGAATGTTTCCCCATCAGCAGGATGAAGCCAGTTTGTACATGGAATATGCTAGAGCTGATCAGCATAATCCATCGCTCATAGCCCCAGTTCAGCTTTCATTGAATCCGCTCCTTTGCGAGATTCATACGCAGCAAACAGCTTTTAGCTTGGTTTGCATGTGAGGAGCATGAAGACCTTTAGCCTATCAGTTGAAACTCATCCTTAATGTCAAAAAACTTCATTATGGCTTAAGCCAGCATAGAGTATGGCAAAATAATTAACTTCATAAGACTTATTACAACTTGGGCAAACTGAGAACCTGGCCACAACATTTGATTTGGGTCTGTGTCAAGACATTCAAAGCTAATTAGAGCGTATGTCCTAGTTCAACAGCGTGGGCATCCACCTTTCTCATATGAAAACCAGACAGACTTCTGTTCGGCAGACTTTGGCAGCAGCCAGCTATAGACCCTAGGGTACCTGTGTGTTTGCCTGAGCGACCTCAGGAATTCCAGCAGATCTGGAGACAGGGTTTTTTGGTTTTACTTTTCTATTCAAATACATCTTTTTCATCTAAGCCTGTGACCCAGAAAAATCAGCAGCTCTCTGATGAGAGTTCTGAAGTGATGCAAAGGAGAAGAAAAAACCTGCCAGGTGATGGCAATAGCAAGCAATGTTCCTGCTCCAGATTAGAGCAGATGCCTTTAAAGGAAAGTTCAGCAAGAAAAGCAAAAAAGTGTTTGTGACAAGTGGATTAGCGCTCCCTGCTTGAAACCATGATCAAGCAAGCACACTGTCTCTCTCAAGTGATAAAAGGGAATTCAAGTGACAAGCACCACTCGCTTGGCATATGCAAAGCAAATGGGAATTAAAAATAAACTTGTCTTTTGCTGCTGCACCTTCCGCTTTCATAAACAGGGGCAGCACGCGGCAGCAGGGGGCTGCTGCACTGAGTCACGCTGCCCTGCGCCCACTGGGCTCTTCGGGAGCCAGTCCCTAATGACCTCGGGCTCCTGATGGCAAACACTCCCTGGCTCCACGCAGATTTGGGAACAGCTGTAATAATTTAGTCAAGCTCTAGTTTTACTCATGTTCACTGCTTGTGGATCTGTGTAAAGCTTCCCAAGCCAGCAGCAGCCACAGCACTATTAATATTCCAGGCATGTCTGCAGTGGTCCTACTGTACCTGTATGCAGCAATTTCAATATCCAGGGCCATCTTGACATTGAGGAGGTCCTGGTATTCCCTCAAGTGACGAGCCATTTCCCACTTTGTCCCTCTAAGCTCGTTTTCCAGCTGATGAATCGTGTCCTGCAACAGAGATGCAGAAAACCCCCTGAGACACAGGCAGGGGCTTCAC
The DNA here is from genome assembly GCF_023634085.1 of Falco cherrug. Taxonomy (NCBI): domain Eukaryota; kingdom Metazoa; phylum Chordata; class Aves; order Falconiformes; family Falconidae; genus Falco; species Falco cherrug. The sequence continues at coordinate 4,140,071 of NC_073714.1, read as the reverse complement.
CCCGACATGGAGCAGGAAAAGTTCTCCAAAGGGACTTCCCCACACTCTTCCCACCCTGCTGGGAGGTGGGATTAGGACAGCTCCCCCCCCCAGCAGCCCCCCCCCCCCAGCACACCCACATCCCCGGTACCTGGTAGGTGGTGAGGTCGTTGTTGTGGCGCTCCTCGATGTCGCTCAGCTGCCGCTCCAGCGACTCCTTGGTGCCACGCACCGACTCCAGCTCGATGCTCTTGGACTGCAGCTGCCGGCGGTACTCGGCGATCTCCTCCTTGGCGGAGCGGATGGCCTCCTTGTTCTGCTCGGCCGCCTCCGTCAGCTTGGCATAGCGGCACTTGAACCACTCCTCGGCCTGGTGCATGTTGTGGTCGGACTGGCACTCCAGCTGGGCGCGGATCTCCTTCAGCGCCGTGGTGAGGTCGGTCTTCAGGTAGTCCTTCCTCTCCACCGTGGCGTGGGACGCCTGCAGCTGCGCCAGCAGCTCGGCCACCTCCTCCTCGTGGTTGCCCCGCAGGAAGGCCACCTCGTCCTGCAGCGACTGCACCTTCTTGTCCAGCTCCGCCCGCATCAGCGAGGCCTCCTCCATCTCCTTGCGCAGGGCGCGGATGGTGGCCTCCGTCTCGTCGCGCAGCCGCGCCTCATCCTCGAAGCGCTCCCGCAGGCGCTGGATGTCCTCCTCGATGTGCTCCGAGTCCAGCTGGATCTGCGCCTTCTCGTGGCTCACCTGCTCCAGCGCCCCGCGCAGCTCCCGCAGCTCCTGCTCGTAGGCATCGCTCAGCTGCGCGCGCCCGGCGTGCTTCTGCCGCAGCGCCGCCAGCTCCGCCTCGATCTCCTTGTTCTGCTGCTCCAGGTAGTGCACCTTCTCGATGTAGCCGGCGAAGCGGTCGTTCAGCCCCTGCAGCTGCTCCTTCTCGTTGGAGCGGCTCAGCTTCAGCTCCGCCGCGCCGTTCAGCAGCGAGGACTGGCTCAGCTCCAGGCTCTCGGCGGAGCTCAGCACCGTGGAGCCGTAGGCGGCCCGCGGCCCCCCCAGGTTGGGGCGCTTGTAGGAGGAGGACACGGTGCTGCCCGAGCCCCGCGACCACGACTGCGAGCGGAAGCCGCTGGACGGGGAGGCGCTGGCGCGGCTGTAGGTGGCGCGGGTCTCGGTCACCCGGCGGTACGAGGGGTTGCCCAGGGGCTCCATGGTGTAGCTCATGGCGGGGCACTCGGGGGTGGCGGGCGGCGACGCGGCGCTGCTCCGGCCGCCGCCGCCCCTTATATAGCGCCGGCGGGCAGCGGCGGGGCGGCCCCGCACACGTGTACGGGGGGCGGCCCCCCCGGCCCTGCCCCCGCCCCGCCCCCCGCCCCGCCCCCGCCCCTGCCTCGCTCCCCCCCCCCCCCCACTTCCTCGCCCCCGCGCCCCCCGCCGGGGCCCGGTGCCTGAGGCGCCCCCCGAGCCCCTTCCCCCTTCCCCTTGCTCCCCCTTCCCCCTCTCGCCCCCTCTCCCTTCGCGCTGCCCCTCCCCCCCCTTGCCCCGCGCCCCCCCTTCTCTCTGCCCCCTGCTCCGCCTCTCCCTTCCCCTGCTTCCTCCCTCCTGCCCCTGCTCCCCTCTGCCCCCTTCCCCAGGCCGGCACCCTCTTTCCTTCTTCCCTTCCCTTCCCTTCCTTTCCTTCCTTTCCTTCCTTTCCTTTCTTTCCTCTCCTTTCTTTTCTTTTCGTTTTTTCTTCCTTTTTTTTATTCGCTTTTATTTCTTTTATTTTCTTTCTCTTCTCCCTTTTATTTTTTTCCCTTCCTCTATCTTATTCCGCTCCCCTTCCTGCCCCTCCCCTCCCCGCTGCCCCCGCCCGCAGCGGCCATGGCGGAGCGGACGCGGCGCCCGCAGGGTAGGGCCGGGCCGGGCCGGGCCGGGGCCGGGCGGCTGCAGCACCACGGGCAGCTCCCGCGGGCGGGGGTGGGGGGGGGGATGTGGGCAGCGGCGGCGAGCGGGGGGCGAGCGGGGGGGCGAGCAGGGGGGTCCCAAGCCGCGCCCCCCCCCAGCCCCTTCCCCAGGCGGGGGCTGACATCTGAAGGTCAGGGGCGGCGGGGGGGGGGGGGGGGGGGCTGGGGGCGCGGCGAGGGGATGGGAGCGCCCTGCCAGGGCTTCGCCTCCCTCTGGAGGGGGGACACACACAGGTGGGGGGGGGGGGGTGTCTGCATCAGGATGCGGCCGTTGCGGTGCTGGAGCTGCCGGGCAGTGAAGAAGAGTTTGAGACCCCCCTCCCCGGCACCCAAAATCCTTGATTTTGAGTCTTCTTTCCCCCTCTCTTCTCCTCCCACCCTCGCATGTTAATGTAACGCTTGCTGCATTGCTTAGAAATAAATCCTCCTCCTTTGAAACCTCGTTAAAAAAATGATGTTTACATGGTACCGTATACTTTGCCTGGGTCGCGTTCCAGCGACTAGGTGCCATCCAGACTTTGAACGGCTCCTGGATGGATTACGGTTACATAGGCGCTTGATTAGCAAGCTGCAAAGAAAAAAAAACCCAAAAAACCAACCCAAAGCACAACCCCCCAAACTGCTGGAAAAAGCCCTGCTACAGCTCCCATCGCAAAGCAGAGGGATGCTGAGGGGGGAGATTTTAACTCCCCGTTTAGAAAGGTGCTGGAAAGGGTCAGCCTGTGTGCAGCAGACTGTGAATTTTTAAGCAGATGATCCTGTTAACAAGCAAAATCCTGCTCAAAAATTGCCTTCTTGCCTTGAACCTGGGGCAGACAGCTGCTGGGTTTGATGCCGCTGTGGAGAGTTGGGGAAGTCTGAGGGACAGGGTTAAACTTTGCAAACCACATGGAGCAGCATGGTACCTCTGCTGGCTCATTAATATGATGCTGTCATAGGACTGCAGCACTGCAGTCAGCGGAGAAGTCGGAATGATCCGAGATATCTGCTGAACTGGATGTGCAAACACGGGCGCTTGCATCCACCGCTTAACCCCTCTGGAGTTCTATATGACAAACGTGGAGAAAAGGGTTTGTTATAATTGAAGCAATCACAGATTCTAAATCTGTTCCATTAATTTTGCCAAGAGTTTTGTCCGTTGGCAAAAAAGCATCCCTTTGGATTTAATGGGAAGTCCAAACAAAACTACTGTCTATTATGGCATTGCATTTTGTTTCCGTTCAGGGGGAAAGATATGCTGCGGTCTGGTTTATTGCTGCTTTTTTTTTTTTCCCTGTTAAGTAAAGACTGGGAGGGGGGAAGAGATCGTGGTTTTATACATATGGGAAACTTATTGTAAAAGAAGACATATGGTTAACAGAGCTGCTTGGGAGTCTTTATTATCCTCTCAGTCTTCTGAAAACAAGTGAACGGTGTTGAACAGCAAGCAAGGAGGGGCATGTTGAACTTTGTGATACAACTCCCTTTCATTAAATACCTTGATGGTTTTAAATCCATTTACCCAGTGTGCAAAATAAATCGTTGCTTTAGAATCAAACTGTGATTAGCGTTTGACTATTTAATGTGGAAATTCAAGCCATGCAAACTTTTACAGCATACAGTAATTGTCATAATGCACATTGATTACCTTAAAAATCAGGATGTTTAGATAAGAAAAAGTTTGCATTCACAGGGGCATTCACAAGCAGGAATCCTTCTGAAATAAAATGCATTGTTTTAATTTAATGCACATTTTTGCAACGGTCAGTTCTGCTCTGTAATGAGATGCAGATGGACGGTACTCCTGCTACGTTACCCTGAAGGTGATCTGAAGGTTAGAATGAGTCAGGGAAATCAGTTGCCTTGTTTCTGATGAGCAACTGATCCCTTTTTTCCCTTCTATCCATACCCACTTCGGAGACTTGGAAATGCAGACTAATATTTTTGCTTATAGAGAACTTTTTGCCTGAAAGTTTAACAAACAAGCATTGCTACTCCGGAGCAAACAGCAACCTGATGTCTCAGGCTTTGAAGCAGAAGAAGGGAAGGAACAGGCACTCCCAGAGATTTGAAAAGCAGCAGCATGGATTTTAATCTTGATTATACATTATTGACAAACCTGCATTACAGAAATACTATAGGAGGATGAGACTGAGTTCTGCAGCTTCCTTAAAAAAAAAAAAAAAAAAAAAAGGAAAGAAAATACAGAAGGTGGAGTTGCACAACAGTCTGACTGCTTCCAGATAAAGGAGTTCAAAAAAATATGCAATGATATTAAATTAACACGAATATCTTTAAAAAAATAATAGCATTGGATGTATAGGAGAAAAAGGGGTTGGGGGCTGGGCAGGTTTATGCTATAGAGAGACAGCAGAATGAAGGCGACTGGGCAGATTATACAATGCAGTTGGTTGGAACTATTAAAATATTATTTACCAGCTTAAAGGGGGTTTCTCTTGGTAAGCAGCTGCCTGTTTGTCATATAAGCCTGATCTAAGCTTAAGCAATTTAAGCCTGAATAGGTCCTAGTGCTATCCATGCAGAGGGCAAACAGTAACATCAGAAGGAATTTTGTCAGAGTATAAAAAAAAAAAAAAAAAGAGTAAGGAAAGCAGGATTTGGTCCACTTTCTCAGTTCTACACCACCAAGAGATGTAAATTGGCGTGACTCTCCAAGCTGAGGAAGTTATATCAATATATGTCAGCTGAAGACCTTGACGTCCTAGAACCTTATTTCATCACCATCAACTTATAATAAATAATGGCCCAGATAATCAGCTGGTGTAAATTGGTCTCATTCCAGCAGAGTCAAGAGAGCAAGGACGGGCGCTGCAGTCCGGCTGAGCATACGTCCTAATAATATTTATGTAGCGACAGCTACGGAAGGAAACACTGAGGTTTATGCACGGAGGGCCTAATCCTGTACGGTGCTGGATGCTTCTTGAAAAAGGCTTAAGGACCTCAGTTCCTAAGCGAGCCAAGCAGCCACCGCAGGATTGGGCCATCACATGAACGAGCAGGGCTGGTGCCCAGCGTCGTGGGAAGCTGAACCTTAGAAAGGATTTACTTGGTTGGTTTGTGCAATTTTTCAGAGCTGGAGATTTGAAATATCATATTTGGGGGTGGGGGGTGGGGTTTAATCATAGCTTGGCATGATCATTCACAAATCACCCTCAGCATCATTTGGGGACAGCGGGTACCATGAGGGAGAGGATGCAGCGGAGGGGAGGGGATGGAGCCCTGGGCATTTCACCACCGTCTGTCCCAGACTTGCTGGGAGCGGTGGCGTGGCTGGGGGGTCTAATGCAGCTCCACCAGGCTGATTGCCAGCGTGCCACAGCATAAAGTGCAAAGTTCCTACTGGAAAATGCTCGTGCTTTTCATTTTCTTTCTGTTCTAAACTGGACTTCCTCAAGACAGAACGGTAACACAAGAACATTTTCCCAGCATGTCCCACTTTTCATCACTCCCAGCCAGCCAGTGGACGTATTTCAGGACCTTAAACCAAACACTTTCAGACACTTGCATTATTTCCTCATGCAGAAATGCTTTGTGTTGCATTTGAAGACAATGAATTTCTGAAAACACACTCCTAAAGCAGCTTTTGTCTTCGATTTACTGGCGAGTGAAAAGTTCTTGCAAATTCCTAGAGATGATCACTGAGCTCATTGCTGCTTTCGCTTCCTCGGTTTCATTTGCTGCAAGAGCAGTTAAACACACAGACCTTTCTGTGCCAATACCAAGAATGATTTCTCAGCTACAAACGTACTTCAGACATTTACTAACTGGAAGCTGATCATTTACTGTACCACCTACACTTTTCAGCGGTGTTTTCCTTGGGTTTTTAAATCGCTGCATTGCACTGATTTTGTAACATCTGTAACGCAACATCCTCTTCCACGGCCGCCTCCTGCCTCGTTTCAAAGGGCCAATTCTTTAGCTTGGGTGGGTTCACACAGGTGTGGAATGCCGGATTACTCCATGAAGGATTTAGCCTAGAGTCTCATGATTAATAATAGAAAACTATTCAAGAAGGGTTTCAGATCCCACTGTAGATTCCAGCAGCTTTCTGTGGTGCTGTACGGGATGCTGGCACGCACTCCGGTGAGGTGGAAGGCCTTGTGCCTCCATCTCCGTGACAGCTCTTCATGGCTTTGATTTGCAACAAATTTATTCAAGCAACACAATGAATCCCCCGCCAGCAAACCCCTTGCCCATGCTGCTTGAATTGGATGTTGAAGTCCATTTCCACCGCTTCTTTAAACAACACTTTGACCAATTAACGGGGGGGGTGTGATGAACTTACCACGTGGAAAGTAGATTCAGCACAGAAACCAACTGTGACCCTTCTTAACGACGATGTTTCTGAGCCGATGGCCGTGTGCATTAGGCAGATGTGAGAAGGCTTGGTTCCTACCAGGGAATTGCATTGTAGATTCTTGGATCAGAGGAGCCAAAAACTGTCAGAGCAGAAATAAGGCTGCCTAGAACAGCTTTTGTTTAGGTAGAAGGAGTCTGGAGGTAAAGGTTGTAATGAAACAGAGTCAGAAGCAAACTGGCACCTACTCAAGAAAAGGACTGAGCTTCAGTGAAGGCACTGAGCCTCAGTTTCCCTTCTGGTACTGTCCTTCTGTATCGGCAGCTGGATGCACCTCTGCTACTGTGGCCCTTTTATTATTGGTTTTTTATTTTTATTAAGATCCTCCGGCTGCATGTCAGGAAACATTGAAAAGAATGTAGCAGCTATAAGACCGCTTTGATAACTTCAATCATAACGATGCTTAGTGCCTTTCTGTTAATATTACCATCTTGTAACCACAGTAGTGCCATTGCCCCACAGCCAGCTTCATCCAAGCACCTCAGCAGAGTTAACTTGGCTGCCAACTGGGAGGACTGGATCCAGGTGGAGCATAAAGGAGCATGGAGAGTGTCCCGATGCTTCTGATGGCTGTTCAACCCCAGCGAATACCCAACACAGCCTCTGATGAGACTGAAAGTACTAATTTATCCCTGGATTGGAAAAAAAAGAGTGCATAACAGAGACACACCTGTGGAGTGTACATGGTTTTAAACTGGTTTTGGTGGGTTGTTGCCACTCAATTTGTCAGAAAGAACTGACTCTTGTTGCTGGGGGGGTGCACGATGGGGGAGCCAGGGTATTGCTGGACACTGTATGCCTGGGGTTGGGATAGCATCGGGTCTGGACATCCCAGCTCAGGTCCGTTAGCGTAGATCGCATTGCCTGTTCGCTTCAAATCCAAATCAGAGTTTCTTGCTCCCGTGACACACTACACGCTGAATTTCACATGTGACATCTTCCAAAAGCCACGGCTCTCACAGGGATCCTGTGCTGCTGAGGTATCACAGCCTGTGGCACCCTGTCGCCTGTGGTGATGGTTCTAAATGGTAGGATTAGCAGGATGGCAGAGGAGCGAGATGGGAACATATACTGATGTTCTCTGATCAATAGGCAGGATGTGGTTGATTTCAGATTTTCTGGTCTCTCTTGGAAAATTTGCATTCAAGGTATTAAATCACCCGATTCTGCCTTCTGTAGAGCTGGCCAATTCAGGCACTGCAAAGGATCAGCTCTGAGCCACAGCCCAGGCAAAGAAAAACCTGGATTTAATTGGCTTGGATGAAAAACGAAGGAAGTACCGTGGCTTTGTTCCCTCGATGCTTCCACACTCTGCTTGGTTTTATGGCTCACTGGTCATTTTTCCTACGTGTATTGTCTGATGTTTCAAACTGAACTATCCTGCAAGCTGCCATCCGGAAAATGGCAGAGGTCAGGGTAGCAATCTTTCAGTGATAAAGCGATCAAAAATAGCTCTTCCTACCTCGTTTTGAGAGGCTTTTCACTACCCTTCTATTTCTAAAAATATAACTTCGAAAAGTGACTGCAGCTCTTCCTTTCATGACCACTTTCCCTGGAGCCGTCCGTGCCCTATGACAATGCTGCCACGGGGCGAAACTATCTCCAGAGTGCTGCTTCCCAGGGAAAACGGGTCAAAATTAGTGCAGGCTGGAAATGGGAGAAAGCTAGGCACAGCAAGAGCTAACCTGGACATCGGTCATCACAACACACACGTTGTGCTAGCAGTTAGAGGCATTATGGGGATAGAACCCCCACTTTTCAATACAGAGGCAGCACACGATGAGGGGGAGTCGCCAAGGAAGTGATGTGCAAACCACACCTACATTCAGGATCAATTTTTCCAAATACCTCCCCCCTGGAATAGCTTGCTCAGGGTATCCTGGGCCTGACACATAACCCAAACCCGGTGGATTTTAACACGGCAAAATTGCCGATGGTGCAGATAGGCTGAGAGCTCTGGGTGGCACCTGGGCTGGGAGGTGGGGAGCTCTCGGGCATGTTGAAAGCAAACATAAATCACTGTTGCTCCGCTAATTCCAGAGAGATGCCCACATTTGCTTTAGTTGGGAATAAACCCTAAAATCTATGAGGATTTATGCTCATAATGCGTGGACCTAATCTGCAGGCAGTTACCAGACGATATATGGCAGCTGTTAAAACGAATTTGTTTGTGGGCTTGGCTCCCCCGTATGCATTTGTTTATCTTCTCTCTTTACAATCCCTGTGTTCTTGCTTTACCTTGGTCCTTATTACGCACAAAGCAGCAGCTGCCTCCTCCTCCTTCCCCGCAACTTTTGACTTCTCTTTCTTCTATTGACTTGTTTTTAATTGAGGGGAAAAAAAAAAAAAAAAGCACACTTCAATATGGATGGTTCTTATTTCTAAAATAAAAAGGCCTGATACAAGGAAACATGTTCTCCCTGCTAGTCTAATTTGTATCTAGGTTAATTGCTCTCATGCTGGATGTTTAATTGATTTGTGTAGAGAAAGCCAATGAAAAGCCGCAGCTCGGTGACGGCTCTACACAACTGCAATGACTCCTTATTTTTCTATTTAATTAGTGCTAAAGGAAGAGTCTACCTTGCAGACGGCTCCTGAGATCTCTGAGCATTATTTAATTTATTATTTAGGTACGGTATTATTTAGGTGCTGTATATAAAGATAGTTTATTTTTCTGATGTAGACCTCTACAGTAAATTGAACAGAGCTGAGGAGGTTTTTCAGGTAAGAATGTTTTACAGCAAAATTAAGAAGGGACCAGTAAAGGAGTCCTGCCTGGAGGACTCACCTTGTGCGAAGGCTTTGTGGGTGAAAAATCTGAGAATTTCTTGATAGGAATTATCAGTTTGGCCAAGGAGCTCAAAGGAGCCTGGGCAACCTGGACATTCTGCTTTTCTTTGGATGGCGATAGCACGGTGGCATTTCATCCCGTAGGACTTCTTGCTGTGTATCAGCCAGATCTCTGCTTATCAAGATCATGAGCGCTGCTTGACCTGGGTACGGAATCATGGGGGTGGGCTTGCTTTGTAAGATGCTCCTCATGCTTTTCAAGCTACATACAGAAATTTCAGCTGCTTTTTGGCTGGAAAATCAGTTCAATTTCTGCAGTCTTAAAGCATCTACAGAATATTCTTAGTAGAAATAACTATAAGCTGATTAGGAGGGAAGCAATAAATCCAAATCAAATCGAATCGTGTGGACACTCACAGTAGGAAAATCAATAATTTTAGTAATATATTTTGCAAACTCATTTTATTGTAAATATATATATACAGCTTCTTTGAAGTCTTGCTTAAACAGGAGCTATAAGTCTTCCTTTTTGTCTGAAGGTCCTCAGCTGGAGTAAAATTCGATTTTAAAAGCAACGGTGTCCATTTGTATCAGGTCAAAGCTGGAGTGTAAGAGCTTGCACTCATCCAGGCTGCGGAGGCCATCCCTCCTGAAGGGGTGAAGTAGAAGAGAGACATCTATAGGGAGCTGCCTGTGGCAGTTCTGAAATGATTCCATAATGTGATGTAAAAATGGAAAAAAAACAAAGGTAATTTTTAGTGCTTTTTTTTTTTTTTTTTTTTTTCTTTTTTCTTTTAAATCGATGCCTTTTCTGGACAGCTGTACATTTTATTATATCAGTGACTACTCAGTCTGTGATAAGACAGGAGCTTGTTTTCCATTTGGAATGGAAGGAAAGGTCATCAAAAATGTGTTTTTCTAAATTTTCCAGCATATAATGTAATTCTATATTCCTTGAAACAGTGATATTCATTGGAGTCCTGTAGACTTTTCATTGCTCTGAGACTCCAACGTTTCTGCTTTGTAAGTATTTGTCTAGCTGCTCCTCTGTCAGCATGTTCACCGCTCAGGCGTCTTTCTTCCTTACCCCCATTAAAGGTGAGTGTGAGGAGGACCTGCAGGGGGAGAAAAGATATCAATATACAGAAATTTAAATGACCTTCACTAATGCTGTGGTCACAGTGACGCCGCAAGACCATGACATGCAAACCTGGTGGATTTTGCTGCATTGCTTTCTTGTTAATTTTTGACCTTCAAATTAGCATTCTCTCCCATTAGCTGGCTCCATTTCAATTAAATGCATTTAGCAAACACCTTAAGAAAAGAATGTAAAAGTTATCAGCCGTAAATTTCAAGGTCAGAATATTCCGCATAATTATCTGAAATGCTCCTTGCCTCGGCAGTGCAGGTTATGCCTGAAACTTTGTCAGCCCTAAAGTCTGTAGGTTTTAGAATTAAAAACCAAAGCAAACCAAACTCTCCCAACCCACCTCTTAACCTGATTTGCTCAAATAGCCAGTGGGAATTACTTCATGTTTGTGGAGAATGAGAAAGCTTTATCTAATAATCTCATTTCTTCTGAGATGCCATCGTCTGCTCCCTCTACCTCCATGCATCCATTTCCCCTCTGTCTCCGCCTTGCAGTGACCTCTCCACTACGGTGCCAGTAGCCCAGACTGCAACAAACTTCTTCCAGCAACTCACGCTGTTTTTTCTACTCATTTCCCCCCCTACTGATCTTTTTTTTACCTATTTCAAAGCAATGCCCTCTCCTATCAGTGGCAGAAACAACATCCGTTCTGTAGATGCTGCTGTCCCCTCTTCATCCCCCATAAAGTTTCATCATGTCTTACTGCTTTAGCTGTGTCCGATGGTTATAATTCCGTAACACGGAGCAGAGATGGTGCTGCGGTCCCACTTTATAGAACATTCCACCCAGCCTGACCATGATGACCTTTCTCACCTTGGCCCACCCATGGCTCTCCCTGGCCCACAGCTCTCCTGGACGTTTCCTCAGCAGGGTATCGATTGCTGGAGCCGGGCAGGCAGCAGGCACGGACCGGGCAGCCTTGCACAGCTTTTCCTCCCAGCAGGACTCCATGGGAATTTCCCTAGGGTCAGACAGTGAGATTTCGCTGGGGTTTGAACGACACTTCCCATCAACAAAACTCACCGCTGATCTGATTTTGCGCTGCCATCCATCAGTCTCCTTAACTAGCTTCCCCCCCCCCCCCCCCCCCCCCCACTGTTCAGAAGCTTTTTCTAAATGAAATTTAGAATGAAATCTAAATCAATTCTGCTATCACTGTCATTTGGGGAATGCGATCTTTGCACGTGATGTTGTTAGAGGCATTAATGCGATGTCCCAGCACTGGCGCTAATGTACCAGGGCTGCGATGCACCATGCCGTGCCGGGAGCAGCCACGGACGGGACCGCCGTTGGCATTGGGGATCAGAACAGGCTCGTCCCACTCATCCCAGGGAAAGTCAGGAGTGACTTTCTGCCCTTGTCAGGAGTGACACGCTGCAGAGCCGCAGTGGAAAGAGAACAGAATCCCAGGGGTCAGCTGCTAACGTCAGTGGTGCTGGTGCGAATGAGAGCAGCCTCCTGCCCAGGCGGCTTCTTCCAGGAGCGTGGAAACCTGGTGGCTCAAGGGTACGGGCAGAGAGGTGTGCCCTCGTTAGCCCCTAATGAGAAGGAAGGGAATGGAGTCCACCTTTCTAAGCCAGGCTTGGATGAGGACCTCAGCCCGGACACACCACACAGTTTACCTTGCCCAGCTTGCCTCCCTCTTTGTTCCCACCGCAGCCCTCTCCTCCCCGTCGGCTCTCACTCCCCAACGCTGCCGCTCGCTCTGCACTCCCACTCCCACTCTGCACTCCCACTCCTGCTTGTTACTCACTCGGCTCTGTGAAGAGCGAGTGCCTGTTGCTGCGTGTGGGGGACCTGACTCACTCCCTGCCAGCACGATTGTGCTGCGGGGGGAGCAGGGGAGTGGGGAGCATACCTGAGCCCCCCGAAAATGATGCTGGCAGCACCAGAGGCACCAACCTGGGGGTCTGCCTCAGCAGGGACAGCAGATTATGGCCAGTTCTATGGCCCGCAGCGCTATGCCAGCACCCAGGGCCACCCTGCCCCAGCCGCTGGTGCTGGAGCTGGAAGCAATGCCGGCTGGTTGTGCGTGCACAGGTGAGTCGCATCCTCCCTGTGTTTTGCCTGTGAGGGGGAAGTGGTACCTGCTCCATGGCAGCACCCACCGTGGGCTGTAATTTGGCCTAATTGTGGGCTTCATCCATCCGGGCTGTGGGTGTAGTTTGTGTAATCCACGGCAGATTATTTATGTGCATGGTGCAGAGTAACTGAACCTGCTTGTTCTCCTGTGGGACGCTGAACTTTTTCTCCCAGTAGCTCTTATTTCAATAACTTGTTAATTCTTGTTAATAAAGCCTTTACTCCAGGAATGAGAGGTAGGATGGTTTGTAATGGCCGAATACGGCCCCTCGTTCCACCTCAGCCACTTGCTCACCAGGGAACCGTGGCTGCAGCACTTCGTCTTGCTGTGCTTCTGGCCCTGCCTCATGAATATGGAGATAATGAAACTAATGAAACCGTCTTTGTTGCAATGCATTTGAGATCCACCGATGAGAATTACCAGATAAAAGGGAGATGTCTTTTGTCATCTCTCAGTAATGAGAACAACTCATGTATGAAATGCTCTGCTTGACGTTGTAGCTCGGTCTCGTCTTCACCCCCTACGATAAAGTCAATTTGACTCTCTCTGAGTAGGGGCTGCAGAACTGGCTGCCACGCTCGTGTCCATTTGGGTGATTAAATGCCTTTCAATAAACCAAGGATAACTAAACGTGCTGTTATTAAAACAGAAGTTTATGGGCTGTAACGGGCCATCATTGTGCAGGCAGAGGTCCTGCTGAGTTCATCAAGACTTCCCTGCCCGGCGTGACAGGGCAGGGGAATGGCCCGCTGGCTCTCCTCTGTTTGCTCCTCCGACCTTCCTCCGGGAACGGAGCTGTCTCAGAGACAAGCACCCACATGGTCTGATGGCTGCCTGGGCTGGAAAGCAGCCTGTACCTATGCCATTCGCCTATGCTCCATGCAATATGAAAAATGAGAAAAAACTTTCACTGTTATCAGTTTTATTAGCCACACCGACAACCCCAGCAATTGTCCTTTGGAAGAAATGCTGCTTCTCCGTCATCCCCCCAGAGCTGCAACTGGGTTGCGCATCAGAGGTGCTGCCTTTTGCATCCCTTGCTTATAGAACTACACCAGTGCAGCTGCGAACACAGACTGGTGTTCCCAGTGCTTCCCAGCTTACTACAAAAATGATTACCGGCTCCATAAAATAATGTCCCTATTGAAAAAAAAAAGCTTTTTCTTCTCCTGCGTATTTTGGTAACGGTATTACATCACCCGCACTGCTCCCACCACAAGTAGGGGTGAACAGACGTCTTGTTACTTTACAGGAAAAAAAAAACCCAGTATAGAAAATCTATACTGAAAATACAGGTTCAGTATAGCTTCCAGCTGGCCCCAAGAAATTGCAGCTCTGTTATTCTGCATTCCCAGCAGTGCATCGCTGCCCCGGAGGCTGCCGAGTTAATAACTCCACTGCACAGCATCCAACAAAGTAATTTGTTTACTCTGGTGTGGTGTATTTATTAGATCTTAATGTTCTCCACCTCTTTGCTAAACCTAATTATAGCAATATTACAAGAAAGTTCTCACCGTGAGTTTAGTGGTTTTGGAAACTTTTGTAAAAGGGGGGTGAACAAATTTGTTGGATCGAGTTTTTAGCAGATTTCCATCACAAGCTGAAACATCCCTTCTAGTCCCTGATTTTAATTGTTTCAGCTAATTGTGTGAACAGGTCATTAAATCAAAAGATGCAATACGAAATTTTTCTGTCCAGATGAAAAGCTGTAATGAAAAGCCAATGATTCTCATCGGTCGGCTGGCTTCCCTGATGCTTTGTCCTGGTCCAGGCTGGTCACAAGGAGAAATAGCTCTGGGATTAGCGCCAAAGCATTTTGCTTTTTCTAAAAAAAGCCTCATTAGCATTTTGTGTTGGTCAGGTCGGTTGGTTTCACACTTGAAGGCTGTGCCTGCTGCTCTCAGCTCCCGGTTGTGACCACCACGCTTGTACGGCTTTGGTTTTGCCCTGGATCCTGTTTGTAGGAATAGATTGATGGGATTTCCTTAGTGGCTGGAGGAATCCCCAGCCTCTTTCCTGACTGTTCTTGGCGCTGCCCTTAATCCCACACCTTTTGCCATTAACAAGAGAGAAAAAGGGAATGGCTGGCATCATTTTAAGCATTGCCTCTGTCCTTGGTGCAGCTGTGGTCCTCTCCACGTGTGTCTCCGGTGGAATCCCTGGGCAGCCACCCTTAACCTTCAAATATGAATGCCAAGAACTGCTTTTCCGCTCCCCCCCCCCCGCCCCCCTTCTGAAGAAAGGGTTTGATTCTTTTCAGATCATTATTTTTCACCCACAGGAACTGCATTGCCTTCTTTAAAGACAGAAAGGAAACATCCTACGTGCCAGATCTTCTCTTCATTTGCAGTTTTTAACATCCTTGCACTCTAGTGAAGAATGTCTTTTAATGAGGATGAAGCCGGTTGGAAAGCAGTGTGAAAAGGATGGAGACAGGCTCATTTGGAGCAGCTACGTGTGATAACTCTGTGTGTAGGGGCTCGATATAACCTTCAAATGCTGCTCTGCGGTAGCAGAGGGATATTCTGGAAGTAGAAATGGAATCTAGTTTCTTTTCCAGAGCAGCAGTCAACAGGTTCCAAAGGGCAACGAAAAAAATGAGGTGCTTTTGAATTTTTTCTTTCTGAATAGATGATGTGTGTGAGATCAGCAGTGACAGATGAGGGGGGGTTGGGAAGAGCCCCTGGTGCTGGGTGAGCTCTCCTTCCATGGGAGCCAGCGCCAGCCTGAGCATCGCATCCCACCCCTGGAGCCTCTGGGATTTCCACGGCAAAGCACTGCTCTCCTGTGTGAGTGAGGGGCTGCCCATCCCTGCAGGAAAACAGGTGACCTGACACGATGCCACGCTCTTGGGAAGGTTTTAAAAGCACTGCCTTGCTTCTGCGTGCCTTTTATTACACCACAGAGCAGCACGTTCCTCCCTCTGAATACCGTGTTCATTTTTTAATCTGTACTTCAGGGTAGCTAAATGGCACGTGTGCTGGTAAAGCCCCTGCAGAGGCCACCGTGGTTGGAGATTTGTTTCCCAGACGAGACATTCCCCTCAGCCGCGCATCCCAAACCTCGTGCACTCGATGGAGATCTCAGGGATAAGGGACTTGACCCAGTCCAACCAGTAAACCAGCACCCGCAGCCTGAACCTGGATGGGGTCCTGTGGTTCACCCTGCTTGTCCTCACGCTTTGCTTGCCCCCTCCTCTTCTCATTCCTATTTCCTACGCCTTTATTAACCTCTCCCGACATAGTTCCCTTTTCAGAGCAATTTTCTCTTGCTGAGTCATTTCCATTCACTACAGGTAATTGTGCTGCCTCCACGGAGCGGTCTGGAAGGGTTTATTGCCTGTGGTTCAGGCTGGGTGATTTTGGAGCAAACGGGGTTCTTCGTGCGGCTGGTTGAAAAGCAGGATTAAATTGTGCTGGCAAAAGGATTGCTCTGCCTAAAAGCAAGAGCCAGAGAAGTTCACGGAGCAGAAATGTGTTCTGGCAGGAGGACGGCATCCTGCAGGAGCTGACAGGGCGGGTGGGCTTCAGGCTTCAGCCTTGACCCGAGGTTGTGCCCAACAGCTTTAGCTGAGAGATGGGATTTTATTTCTGTGTGACACACCAGAGGAGCCCAGTTGCTGGGAGGGTTTGAATTCCCTACTCCCGCTACCTGGAGACATCTCCTTGTATCAAGTTGTTTTAAGGCAATTTATGTTTAACACCAAAATAACTAGGTTTTATCTGTAGAAGGGGAGTAGGGAATAAATAAATAAAATTTTTTTTTTTTTTTAAAAAAGACCTTTTTCCCAAAGTTCAGGTCAAGGGATACCCCCAACATCAAAAAAAAACCACTTGATGCCTTTCTATAGCTTTGAGTGTTGCTGTCACTGGGGACATACGGACTCCTCTCCCTCTCCGTGTCTCTGCGGGTGTCAGCCTGAAACGCTCGGGGAGCCAGACTCGGCGTGAGTCAGCAAGGCAGCCTGTGCCGGAGCTGCTCCTTCCAAAAACTGCGGCGACTGCCTGATGAATTAAACATGTCCAAGCATTCATTTCATCGGCGTGCTCGCCACCAGGCTGCTTTCGAGGCTTTTTTTTCTGTTCCACCTTCAGAAAACCAGAAAGAAACTGGGAAATCCTTGCTGTGCAGTTTGTGAACGTGGAAGTTACAGGGAAACGGGGATTTCAGAGCAGAGGCAGCCACATGCAGAGATGTGCTGGGGCGGGGGGGACGGGGTGAACATATTCTTAAATTCCTGATTACAGGAGGGGATTTTATACATTTTATCCTTAAGAAACTGGGAAAAACTCCTGAACAGCTGAGTGGTGCTGCTGCGCATCTTAAAGACATCTGTGAATCAGAAGATGGGGAGAAGGGAGGTGTGGAGGATGTTCTGGATGATAATGGATGCCTAAGTGATAATGGGCTTGAATGATAATTAATGTTAATGGATAGCATTTGTATGTACTGCAAAGAACATGTTCTGGAAGACAGATACAAAAATAGATACTTTTTTTTTTTTTTTTAAGACATGAAATTTTAAACTCCCAAGACTAGACATCAGAGCTACTATGCAGTTATTTTATGCATTTTATCTACGGGAAAGCCTTGCTTTTTAGAAGCTTGTGGGGACTGGGAAATGTGTGGCCTATTTTTTTTCACATCCTGACAAATGAGGGATGCTCCATCTACCTGGCAGTGTCAATAGGCGGATATGGCTAAAATTTTTACTTCTTTTTTTTTGTGTGTGTGCATTGAAATCCAGCAACAAATGTGATCAGAGCCAGAATAATAAATGAAGTAAAGAGCTGTTGTATAGAGGGTAGGAAATGTCAGGGAGGAGGGAGTAACTAACAGCTGTGAGGAGAGAATGAGTAAAATGAGGTTGCGTGACTGCGAGTACTCATGGGTTTGCATCTTTCTGGCAGGGCTGGTTGTGCCGCTTTCTCTCGGAGCGGTGCCCTGAGGATTCATCCTGGGGAAGGATCAAGGGAGAGGATGGCTCAGATGGCAGATGGGGATGCTCTTGGGGTTGGAAGTCTCTGATGCAGCACTAGCCATGATTCATTACAGCAGTCGTTAGACTGGAAACATGATTTTCCCGTGCGCGGTGATGTTACCGCTCCTCAGTGTGATTGTGCTCTGGTCCCTCTGCCGGGCCGCCACCGCCGCTGGCCAGGTATCACCAGGTATTTATAGATACAGAATAATTCTTCCCTGGGCACCAGGCATGCATGGAGAGACAGAGCTGTGTGAGTGTATCACGAAATACCTCCATCTACCCTGTGCAAACACTTATTACTTGCCTTGATTTTTATTCCTTCGGTCTAGATTTATTAACGCTCACTGTATATTTTCCACCAAATATTTCATGGGTAGTAGTACCTTTCCATGAATATTCACCACCTGTATTCCAGACTAGTTCCCTTCTGTGGCGAACATTTCATTCCATTAGATTTTGCTGCCTAATGTGCAGGGCTAATGATTTTTTCAAAAGAAAAATGGCCTTCGAGTTTTATGGGAATATTATGAGGAATGGGCTTTTGTTGTCGCATTAAATTTCTCAGAACTTTTATTTCATGTAATTTTGGGAAAAAAAACAAGCTCAGGTGCTAATCATTTGTACCCTTCCTCAAGGGACTGTATGCTAGCAAGCAAGGGTGCCTATTTATTTATGGAAGGGCCACACAAACAGGGCTGAAGAGATTTATCTTTTTTTGACTGGAATACCAGGTACTGAGTGCTGGTCGCTCACACACACCATGTGCCTAAAAGAGCTTTTATGACTGTGCTGTTCCACTGCAGACCACAAGATTGCATTTCTTCCTCCCTTTCTCAGACAACCCCACCGGGGAAAAGGCACCAAGAGGTGCAGAGTCTTCCAAACACAAGAGGAAGATCACGTTGGGTTGGTGAGCTGCTATTAATACCTATGGAAATTAATGTGTGAGATAAATAATTAAGGGCTCAAGTAGTCCAGAAAAAGCAGGTGATATGAATAATGATAAAGGTCTGTTTTTCTGGTGGCTGAATCAGACTCCTTAGACCTTTTGCCTTTCTATTGATGGTTTCTCACCATTAGCATTTCAGTCCCCTTCTGCAATGACCCTAAAGACCAAAGCTTGAGATGGGATTAATAACAGTTCAGATTTAGCACCAGCTGCATTAGATGACTTCAGTTTTGCAGAGCGGACGCTAATTAAGTCCTTGGACCTGGCAACGGTAACGGCCTCCCTTCCTTGATGTAAGCAGGAATAGAATCACCTTAAATATCAGAGCGGGTGATGGATGCGTAAAGGTTGAAGCATGAAAAGCTGTTGGGGAGCTGTCAAGGCAAATGCCACAACCTGCAAGGTTTGCAGCAGTCCTGCGTCCTGGAGTCCCCCGAGGAGCAAAAATCTCTTCCACTGCCTCTAAGAGCAGCTCGCTCCAACGGCGCTCCCGAGCAGGGCTGTGATGTAGAGGCTGTTTGTAGCCCAGATGTGTTCCCCTTTCTCTCTTTTTCTCCTCCCGCAGATAGTCCCTCCTTTCTCCTGGCATGTCTCCTCGGTTCTGTTAGGGAGCCTCTGGCATGAAACCATCCCGAAAGGCAGCAGAAGAGTCTTAGCTCAGGGATGCTTGGTGGGGCACACTGCCCACCGCCCGGGCGATGGGGGGGCTGCGTACCCACCCCTGGCGAGAGCCGGCTGTAGGATGGGGTCGGTCTGCACGGTGGGGGCAGGAGGGAGCACGCGGCGATGCGGTGGGGACCGCGTGGCACTGGGGGCCGGGTGGCCCCCGCGTGTTAGCGAGGCGCTGCTCTACCCCTTCTCCTCCACGTACGAGATGTTACCGAAAGGGAAGCTGGTGTCCTAGTTTCTGCCTTTCGGTTTCTTTTCAGTGCGTGTTTTCTTGCAGGAGAGGTACAGCCCTTTCTGGGTTACCCTGCTGAAAACTCAGCGATGCTCCCGGCAGGGGATGTTACTGGCTCATGCAACGACCTTTTTCTTTTCTTCTGCTTCTCTACTACGTTGCTCTGGTGCATTAGCACTAAAATGTCTTCCTCTCCTTCCTTTCCTTCCTCCCTCCCTGTAAGAAACTCTCCTCTCTGCCACCACTATTTTTGTTAAGCTCATACGCTGTCTTTCTCTCCTGCATCTGTAGTGATGCTCAGAGCTCGGGGGACCTTTATGCTATTGCTAAGTGTGAAAAACATCACACTTAGAAGAGTGGGGCGAAAGCACACACATTTATGTATTTTTGACTCTGCCAATTAAAAAAGCACCAAGAGCAAGGACTGCTAGCTCCAAACTCCCGGTGACAGTCACAGTAACCCACTGCACCACCTCACTTGCACATGGGTCATAAAACATCAGGAAGAGGACAGACCTCCAAAGACATTGCGCCGTGATGGTGAGACCCCTATGGCTCCCTAGCAGATGCTGCCCCTTCGCTGTGGGGTGAATTTAAGCTAAAATACCAAGTTGCACATCATTTCTGGATCTGCTTCTTAGCATTGCTGGTGCCCACTGACACCAACTACTCACAGTACTTGCCTCTTTCTATTGCCTTTTTCATTGCTTAGTCTCCAAGAGTTTTAAGAGGGGGTTCCCTATCTTTAAGCCCCTTCCACGGACACAGTGGTGGAGCTAAGAATGAGAATTAGGAGAGAAACGAGACTTAAGAGTCGCATGCCCTGCCCATTAGGAAACACTTCCATCTGTTTTATGGGGAATCAGCCGTAGATCTCCAACCAGATAAGCTGTTCTGATTTCTTTTGTCAGTGCTGGCATATTTACAGTACTTTGCTGGCACACTGCTTGGGAATTACAGGCAGATCCTCTCCAGCATAGTGGGAACAGGCGCATCACAGGCTACATACTCCTGTCTAGAGGCTGTTGGCAAACCACAACTTGTAGTCAATCACGGCAGGATTTTATAACCACTTCTCCCCCCACCCCCTTCTCACATCCCTTATTTTCATCCTTGCTCTTCAAAGCAGGATGATTCACATGGTATAGTAACCTACATTTGGCTTGGCACCACTTATGGGCTATATATATAGATGACAGAGTCACCCTGTTCTTCCTCGTTGATTCATTTGGGTGGTTTGTTGGGTTTTTTCCTCCAGACGTAGGGCAGCGCTGGGTGCCCGGTGGGCTCTGAGAGGAGCTGGGAGGTTAACAGAGATGTCCAGTGTCATGGTTTTTACCTGGGGCTGGTCCAGGGCTAAGGTCACTGCTAAGGTGAGTGCCTTTTGTGGCTCTTAAAAAGGTCTGCATTTTAGAAAACCACACGTGCTCTCCTTCCAGCAGTCACCTCTCCCTGAGCTGTTTCAAATTGAGAGCCTAAAAATAAAGACAAATGAAATCCCAGTTATTCTGCAGTAGGCGGTGGGCAGCCTGCTCCCATCAGTGATGCTGGTGGCTTACACGTTTCTGTGGGGGCGTCACAGCTCTGTGGTTAGCTTTTGCACCTCTAGAACCAGACTATCCACAGAAGTACGTGTCTTTTTTCTTTTTCTTTTTTTTTTTTTTTTTTTTTGAAAGCAAACTGGCTCGGTTCCTTCTTTCATCTGAAACTGCAGGAGCCTCCTTTGTTTCAGTGACCGCCCATTGGGAAATACTGCCCTGAGCTTCGTGCCCTGATAGAAAATGACTCATTGACAGCACCGCGGAGGGAGAGAGCCCAGCTGATCTCCCCCTGTGCAGCCACCCCCCCCCCCCCCCGACAAGGAACAGCCTCGCTGCTGGGCACTCACCGGCTTGGGGAGGTGGCAGCTGTGCTGCTAAAATGGTTTATTGATGCCGGTTGTGCTCAGCCCAGGGCCGCCTGGCTCCCGGACATCACTTGCCCACAGCCTGGCCCGCACATCCTCATAAAGGCTCCACGGCCGCGGGACCCAGAGGAGGAGCGCAGGTGCTCCCCGGCCCCTCCGCCCGCTCGGCGATCGATACGGCATCTCAGGGAGGGTCTTGATGAGAAATCTATTGGTGAAAGTGATGTTTCGCTGATGGCAAGTGTGGTACCCAGAGGGATCATCAAGGGCAACTCAACCTCTGGCTGTTAGCTGGGTGATATCCATTTCTGATATGCAGAAAACACAAGATATGTATGTATAACACTATTGGATTTTTTTTTATTTCTGCCAAGATATTTAAAGTACTCAAACACAATGGCAGGTGTAAAATGACATTACTGTAGCTGAGGATCAGACCCCATGGACCCTGAGCCACTATGTGCTTCTGTTTCAGCTCTGTTACACCAGCCAGGAAATGGGGAATCGGGGACGTTGCGCCCCATCCTGCGGTCCCTGCTCACCCAACGGGCTTTGGGGGCCTGGCTCCCCAGGGTATGTCTGGGAAGGCGTCTTCCCACCAGCCCTGTGGTGTGCTGCTCATGTTTTGTATGTGAGGGGTCAAAGGAGATGCAGGAAAGGATGTAAGGAAAGCTCACAGCTCGCTCACCTTCTGCTTTCTCTGCAGGCACCTGGCGAAAGATGGATGGCTCTGTCTCGATGACACCAAGCTCTGGTTAAGGAGACTGAGGTTTCATTCTCTGTTCTGCTCAACACGTTCTTCGGGATAAACCAGAATTCTCTGCCTGTAAAATGTGGGTAACAGTAATTCTCTCCTTAGAGGGTTACCCGCAGGAGAAATGCATTAGGCAGTGTTGGACCCAGATGCCCTGGAAGGCGCTGAACCCGACTTGCTTTTCTAATGAGATAGCCCATCACAGTTTACAGTATATCACGCTCCTGTAGAAAATCACCACTTGAAATGTTACAGTATGTGCCAGGCCAAAACTTGCTCTCCTGGCTCAGTGTTTCATTGCTTGAGCAGCTTCTACCCCCTCCCGTTAATCAGAAATGCCTGAGTCATCTGCAGCACGCTGACCGCACGGAAAGCCCGGCTGTGGGACGGCTCTGGGGCTGGCACCAGCTCACATCAACTTTGTCTGCCTGTAAGTGCACGGGGGCACAGACCAATGGTTCAGGGAGAGGGTGACACAGGCACAAGACTGAATTCAAGGCAGCCGAGTGTTCCTGCCTGCCTTTCGCAGCCCGGCTCGCAGGGAACCATCTGCATCTCCTTTGCCACCTGGTGCTGAGCGCCACGTGGAGCTTGCCTTCCTTCGAACTTTATGGTATCTTGCATCAGACAAGATTTGCCCTGGCTGTACTGCTGGGGCCTCATCTTTCACTCAGTAATCGATAACCAGAGGGTCTGAGAAAGTCATTCTTCCCACCTCTGAGCCTCAGGACCCCCTGCGCAGCGCTGCTGGGGCAGTGCCTGGATGCTCTCGGTCCCTCTGGGACCTGAGACCACTGACATTATAACAACAGCTGTGCCCAAGTGAGAGGTCAGTGCTTTCAACCATCGTGAACGCCCCCCAGGCCCTGGAACAGCCAAGGGGTGGGGAAACCCCAATTCTACAAACTTTTTGATTGACTGCAGGGTTTTGTGTGCAGATCTCGATGCTATTCACTGACAATATTGATCTGGATGTCTGGAGCAGATGGGCACAGCAAGTAAGGTTTTCAGATGAATGCAGGAGACAGACCAGTGCCCTGATACCAGGGAATGACTGTCACCTCGGAACCCCCCACGTGTTTAGGGTCAGGCTCCCTGAAAGCACGAATTAGCCCGGTTCCTCTGAGGGCAGATCTGCTGGAGGGAGCAGATGCTTAGCTGGTGCAAATCAGCTTGGGTTTGCAAGTCTGTTGTGGCTCCAATGACTTCCCTGTTTTATGTCAGGGGAAGATCAAGCCCACATGGGCCAATTTCTGTGGGCTGCCAGTCTCGGTAAGCGTTACATTTTGGATCAGGCTCTGCATCTATAAACTCCTCCAGGAGGGCAGCAGTTGAGCTGCTACTTAGGAGCTGCAGCTCAGACGACACTGCCCAGCCTGGTGGCGGGTCCCCAAAAGAGCCGCTGGCTGTGGCCAGCATCGTTCATCATCCATCAGACCTCACCCAAGAACAAACTTCCCCCAGCTCCCTGCTGCCTGGCTGACGTGGGCTGTCATGAAAGCAAAAGGCTCCTGCACAGGAAAACATTTCTATTATTAAAGGTCTCGCTTGCTCTTTAGGCGTGCTGCCCTTTCCCAGCGCTGCTGCTGGCTTGATGTATTGCTCTCATTCCCCCTCCTGCCCCGACATGTCGTTGGCAGGGAGTTTTCTTTATTGTGCATCACTCAGGGAGAAAGTGGGGCTTGGATGTGCATCAGCTCTCATTAATCAGAACAGCTCAGCCTCCTCTGCGCTGCAGCCTGCTAGCTGATTGCCATTTGCTTTATTTTTTTGTATGCTATCCAGAGCCCAAGCCTGATGGGAGCCCCGGGATCTGCAGGGACCCCCCCGAGCTCAGGGCAGAGCCTGGTGAGGCAACGTCTGCCCGGGGCTGCATCACCGTGCCCTGCGATGGGAGACACGGCCGCAATGCCACAAAGGACACCGCATCTGCCAGGGACCATGGAAATCGGGGAGAGAACGGGGTGTTTCCTTTTTTGATGTGCTGTTACTTGATCATGGAGCATATTTTTCCCTTTTAAAGGGACAAACCCGAGCAAATAAATAAAGAAATGCACCTTTCCTTTTCTGTAAGATTAAATGCTTTCGTGTAATTGTGCATTAACCTTTCGTCCTGCATTAGGCTGCTGTTGCTTTGCACCCTTGATGCTTTTAAGTCAGGATTGCAATTAGCCAAAGTGGCTCTTGACAGCCTTCCAGGCAACCCCGGACCGGGGGCCACATTCCCGAGGGGAGATGGATCACCGCTCTCCCGGCTCACCGGAGGCGCCTGGCCCGGAGGAGGCTGGAAAAGGAGGCACCTTCCCTGCAGGCTGGGGCTAAATGGAGCCGTTTGGGGGGATGGAGGAGGGGGGGGGGATGCTCAAGGTGGCTTTTAGTCTGAAAAGCTTCCTGCTCAGATGCATTTCTTTGCTGAACTCCCACTCCCACAAATTAGATTAATGAGAGTGCAGGGACCCTCCCCTGGGTCTTGATGTACAGTGGGGATATTTATAAGAAAAGCTTTTTAATAGCCTGAGTTGAAAATTCTGGTTTAAAACAAGCCCATCCCCAGCTAATTAAATAACCCAGCTATGACTAAGAATATTGATCAGGCACTCCAGCCTCCTCCCACCCTCCGTTCCACGGGAGGCAGAAACCACGCGTCAAAGTTGGCTGGATTTGGGAATTTCCACGGGGGGATGAGGCGCGGGGGCTGCCCTGGGGAAGGGGTGGCCGCCCCCAGCCCCTCCTCCGCTGGGTGCAGGTGTTGGCCGGCCGGGTGCCACGCAGCGACATGGACCACTGCTGTGGCTGCTTTCATCCGCTGACTTTTAAAATCTAGTTCAATGTAAACCTCACTTTTTTTTTTTTTTGCTTAAAACAAGTCTTTTTTTAAAAAAAATCACACAGGGATTTTTATATGATGCTTTCTTCCATCTCCATGTTCGCTAGTTACTCTGGAAAGCTGCTTCTTCCCAGGAACCTCCGCCCATAGATAAAAATAAGGAAATAAGAGTAAAACACTCAGGGTGAACCATTCCAAATTTTCTGCTCAAAATGTTTTTCTTTTTTTTTTTTTTTTAATTATTATTATAAAACCTGTTCAAAATAAAGCATCAAAAGTTGCTCCTAAATGACTTTTCTGTTTTAAAATTTTACTTCATCGATCCATGTAGCGAGAATGTAAAAAAGAAAGTCAATGTAAATCCTCACAAATAGAAGTTCCAGCTCTCATACAGTTATTTGTCAAGTTCAATTAACTGTCAGCTTTGCACATTAGGCTCCATATCCTTTAGTAATCTCAATTTTTATTCAGTGCTAAATGTTAATCACCAGAATTGATGTTCACATTTTAATATCCCTTTTCATTATATAGGCTCATGTACATGCGGTCGCGCACAGGAATCCCAGGTCCCTGTTGGTGTACGATGTGGCATGGACACCTCATACACTTTATATTATTTAAGTCACATATTTGCAAAGTATAATACAACAATGCAAACCTCTTTTGTCAAGAAAGCCCGTGCTTGGCCCAGGTACTTCTGACACCGGCAAGAGATTTTTCATAAATATTAATGCAAGTTGGACTCCGTTGTCAGCATTGGGAGCATATAAAGCATGAAAAAATAAATGTTTGCAAAATATACAACCCGCTTTTAGTTCTGGTTGTTGAAAACGCAAGGGTCACTGTCAGGAACAAAAAGTAAGCGCAGTAAGGTCGCCCCTATCATGAAAAATGTGACCTGTACTTTGGAGCCTGCGTCTATTTTTTTCCCTAAAACACATCAAAAAAGAGAAAATGTACAAAACCTGTTCAACTGCAGCTTTGTGGTTTAGGCTTCCAGCAGAAAGGAGCCTCTTAACACTTCTGTTTTCTGCAGGCAACGGCTTCCAGCTGGTGTATGGAAATAAAGAGATTAGAAAGTGTTTGTGTCAGGCTTTGTGTTCCTAGATTTTCCTTTGTGTGCAAAAATATCTCTGATTTTCTAAGGCAGAAGGCTGGGTCAGAGGCACCTTGAACTCTATAGAAGAGAATTGCTTGGTCCACGCGTGCCTCGCTGGCTACGTGCGATGGGGAAGGCTGACGTTCAGTCACAGCAACTGCTGACCTTGGTGCCCACCACAGGAAGATCTGGAAGGTCAAACTGCAGCTTGCTAGGCTGCTTTTTTTTTTTTTTTTTCTGTAAAAAAAAAATCCACGCAGATCACGGTGGAGCCACACTTCCCAGCAGCAGGGGGGCAGGTGACATGGAACGGGACGTATCTGAAGGCAGCACAGGTTTCCCACTCATCCCCTGTTGCTTCAGCAGCCGGCGGTGGGGCTTTCTGGGCTGTTCTCTGTGCTCTTCCCATCACAAAGCTTCACAAACCATCTGCATCTAGTGCCACTGGGATACGGGCTCTTCTGAAGCCAAGTGACAAAAAAACGCTGTGCTGAAAATCTGGAGTGTGAGAAATGTCAGCGTGTGGCAGACCGAAGAAAGTTCCTACGGGGAGTAAATGGTATCTCAGGGTTTTTTTTCCCCCCAAATGTCTCAAATCCCAAAGCGGTGGTGTACAAATTGGGGAACACCTGTGGGTCCCCACTAGACTCATGGCTCAGAGAGCTGCTCAGTGGCAGAATAACTAACAAGGGGCAAAGAGCAAATGTCACCAAGGTGACCTGACCTCAAAGGTGGCGTTTTCAACAAAAGGCAACAAAATTTCCATGCAGATTCTGCTCAGCCTTGAACCAAGTGCAAGGACATGCTGAAGCCCTCTCCCAGGACATGGGTGTACACGTTCTGCTGGCCGTGCGAGGGCATGAGGACATCACTTACTCAAGACAGGTAGCTGGAGTAATTCAGTGCCTGTCCTGAAGTAACGGAGCCCTAGGAGTACCTAGGTGTTTGGTGCTTGGCCATCGTCTCCTTATTACCTGCCCTTGGGGAAGGCAGATCCCCTTCTTGTGCTTCATCTGTTGCATTTGCAAGTGCTCCATCACATCAAACATTTTGGGATCAGGAGCTGAAACAACTCCCGTCAGCTGTGCTAAATCCCTGGAAGCCTTACGGGCTGCGGGAGGCTCTGATTTCCAAACCAGGCTCCTCACTCAGCTGGTCTCTTACCGAATTTCGAGGTCTTAATTTGTTAGTTCAAACTGCTATTCAAAATCAGCTTTGTTAACGTCACTTTCAGATAGGGTCTGAGTTTTAATTGGCAGCCAGAATCCCGTAAACCCTCCCAGTTAGCCAGTTGTCCCTTGATGTTTCGGTGACTATAATGGGGAGAGAGATGTTAGCTTTCCGATGGTTTCCAGTGGTTAATGGAGCATCAGCCTTGCTTCTCAGCAGAGGCTTGGCGGGAGCAGGGAAGTATTTTCTTCACATAATGAAGTTGAAGGTAAAAATGCCGCAGCTTTTATGCTGCAAGGATGTTTTCAGCGATTTATTTTGCAGTTCTCAACTTACCTGGTGTGTTGCGTTCAGGAGACGAATAAAACGTTACGGGAAGTATTTTGGTACACACAAGACATTTTGAAAATTGAGTTGTAAGTAGAAGCACCAAGGGTTAGACACCAAGGTCTCGCTCGTCTTCGGGAGACGAAAATCCCAGCTGTTATTTCCTCCTGAAGCGCCTGCAGACTAACCCCTGCGCTGCGTTAGCGGACCCACGCCACCACTTCATTCCCATATCTCCCTTTCCTTGTGCCTGCCGGCATCTGGGATGGTGCTGGGGGTCTGCAGCTGCCCCAGTGGCGGGTCTTTTCCCGACGGTGGGTTGGGGGGTTCTACCCTAAAAGAGAAGTAAATCGTTTCTCCTTTAGCACGGGGCACTGGGAGGGCGCCCTGATGGGCTGGTGCTGGCACCCGGCAGGATTGCACCACCAGGAGCTTGTTGGTGTCGGTGCTCACAGGTGATGAGCTTGGCTGGAGGTTGGTCCATGCTCACAGCCCAGCCCCAGCGTGAGCCCCCCAACAACAGGGGGGATGGGGACCCTGGCCACAATTCCAGGGCCACATGGTACCAACCCTCGCCCAAGCTCTCCGTTGAGAGATACTGGTCTGGAGGTTTTAATTTCATCCTCTGTGAACAAACCTATTGAGGAAAAAAGGTTCATTTTTCCAGTTGCTTTCCTAGCTGTAAGCGCATCCCGAATGCTGTGAAAATTTAGCTCTGAGGGTTAGATTTATGGCACTTTTGGAAGCTTGTAAAGTCATTTGCTTCTATTCATAGCATTCATTGCCCCATTGCCATTTTTATGATGGGCAAATCTGCAAGTCACAGATGGAGAAAGAGCAGAAATTAGAATAATTTGAAGAACCTGATTTCAACCCACACAAATTCAACTGGAAAGCTGGAATGAGAGCCTAGGGACCTTCCAAGAAATCCATTTAACCCTGACAATATGGGGCCATAGCAGAATTGCCACGGACAAGGGGGATGAGGCTCATAACCTTTTTCTGGAGATGAAAAGAAGGAATGAACAGGACACGAACAGCAGAAGAGATGCAGAGACGTGGGGGCTGTGTACACAGATGCACTTCTTGGGCTGTTTGAGGCAAAAAAAGCCCAAATCCAGCCCTGGGTGGGCTTTTAAAGTGCTGTGGGGTTGGTGTGATGCCAGCTCAGCCACCCCATGGACACCAACGCAAGGACTGCCAGAAAGCCTCAGGTGCTCCTTTCGCTTCATGTGTTATCCCAGGTGACTTTCAGTGGGATTTCAGTGTCTTGAAGACTCGGATTCTTCCTAATTCTACGGGTAAGCCTTGGATATCTACCATATAGATATCCAAGAGTTATAGGATGAATTAACCCTTCACAACCGTATTCATTATCTGGAAAATGCAACTTTGAAAACATTTCAGGACTGGGGAAATACAGAGCAGGCTAAAGACACGTTCACTCCTGTCTGCACCGCTCTTTATGCAGCAAGCCAAAATCCTTTATTTTAATATGAAAATGATCTTTCCTGTCTGCCAAGACTCAGCTTTCACTTCTGAGTGGATTTGTGTGCTGTATCTAAGTTTTAAGTCCCTGAGGAAGCAGTGTGATGTGCTACACCTCAGTACAGCATTGGAACGAAAGGAGATTTACAAAGCCTGTTTTGCTTTGTTACACGCCGTGTTTATTTTGTTTTCTGAACTAATCAGAAAGAAAGAAAACAGAAAGTCAGCTGCGGACTCCTCTGTTTATTTATTTTTATGAATATTGCTTCCTGAAAGTAGCTTTTTCTATCCCCTCTCTTGTCTGGGCTGGCTTAAAATACAATGTGTTTTGACTGAGCCGTGGAAGCTTTAAAAAAGGGTGATTAGAGATGGAGAGGAGAGCAAAGCTCACTTCTGGGGAGCTTCAGCTCATCAATGGGCCTCCGACCTTGACAAAAAAATCTGCTCCAGGATCAAAATTTAAATTTTGACTCTAAGTAAGGTATAGGAAGTACGTGTCTATTTCAAAACAATTTCAAAGCGTTCATATTAAGTGCTTGATGTTCCTCGTGGTTGACTTCTTGCAACCTTCTCAGTCAAAAACCTGCAATCCCGGCTTCAGCTGAGCTGCACCGACCTGCAGCAGCCGGGCTTGGCTCCAGCCCAGTGCCAGGGCAGACACTTCTGACCCACCCTGCATTACCACTGCGTGTACCCGTGCCCAGCCCCAACACCCCCAGTCCCCCAGCCCCCAGTGCTCCAGCTCCCCCAGTGCCCCAGCCCGCCCCCAGTGCCAAAGCCCCCCAGTGCCCCCCTCGAAGCCCCAGCTGCTCTCAGGGTATTTAACCCCCCTGCGTGGGTGGGAGCTTATTTGTTTCTGTGGCCTCAGGAGCTCTGGGTTGGTTGTTGGGGTTTTTTTTTTGGGGGGGGGGGGGATGCTGCACTACCAGTGACCATAGCCAAGCTTTTCTAGGGTGATTCTCTGCATTTGTTGCCTGAGAAGAGCTACAGGACCTTAAAGCAGCTGGGAATTTTAGGCAGCACAGCGCAATTTAGGAAGCAGCTAATTGCAAAGCATCCCGGAGGGTTTTGCTGGCAAGGCAGGGACTGCTGTTGTGCCTTGGGGTGTGTGGGTGAGCCAGTGTCTCCAGGCGATCTGTGGCTGATTTTTATCTTGAAGTCTGGCTTGAAATGTTTAGCCTGATCCCTGGCTTGGTGATATTCATCACCTTGTGGGATGTCATCAAGGGAAAAGCTTGG
Organism: Falco cherrug; assembly: GCF_023634085.1. Classification (NCBI taxonomy): domain Eukaryota; kingdom Metazoa; phylum Chordata; class Aves; order Falconiformes; family Falconidae; genus Falco; species Falco cherrug. Next base: position 4,110,133 of record NC_073714.1, on the reverse strand, counting down.
AAACCAGCAGCAGCCACCACTGCAGCGCTGCCCAGGTAGTGGCTAATGGTCCCCTCTGCTTGCTGGAGCAGAACAGGGGATAACGGAGCGATGGGCTTACGGTCTTGAGGAATAACTCACGCTGCCAAATGCTGGGGGTATGGGCTTCTTCTGACCAATACCACTTCTGATTTCACAGCAGGACTCAGAGGCTTCTGTTTTTATTTTTCTTTCCTGGCCCAAGACTTGCTCTGCTTCTCTTAAGCCCTGTGAATGCCCCTTTTCACAAGGGCGTGGGGGGACAGGATGAGGGGGAACGGCTTTAAACTGACAGAGGGCTGATTTAGCTGAGATTTCAGGAAAAAATTCTGTGCTCTGAGGGTGGCAAGATACTGGCCCGGGCTGCCCAGAGCAGCTGTGGGTGCCCCATCCCTGGCGTGCCCAGGGCCCAGCTGGACGGGGCTGGGGGCACCCTGGGCTGGTGGGAGGGGTCCCTGCCCCTGGCAGGGGGTGGCACTGGGTGGGCTTTAAGGTCCCTTCCCACCCAAACCGTTCTGTGATACAATTCTTTGAAACGTGCTGACAATGCTAGCTTGGTTAAAAGGGATATGGAGATGCATTAACGCTAATTTCAGCTGTAACAGTCAACTCGCACGCCGAGAGCAGCGGCCGAGCCCAAGTGCTGAGCCATTCTGAGGTGTGCGAGGGATTTCCAAGTGTTAATTACGCTTGCTTTCACAGGTCACTGGGGAAATGCTTGCTGTCTGTTTTAACTTGGCTTTTTTCTCTCTTTACTGAGACAGAAATCAAACATTAAGAAATTAAAAGATGGTAGAAGAAAGATACAATAATCAGTCAAACACTTTCCCAGGCACTGACTGACTCCAAGGGAAGCTGAGACAACAGGAGCGACTGCTTTCCTAGATTAAAGGTGAACTAAGGAGACCTTGTTAGCATATTTTAACGAGCTTCTGCCCTTTATGGCTGAGAGATGGTGACTTCCATGTGCTCGTGGTGCAGCTCGTTAAGAAGGGGCTTGGCTCTACCTCATCTGCACTGTGGTGGGCTACCAGCCTGTGGATGGGGGCTGCTGTGCCCCGAGGCGGAGCTGTAAGCCTCTGCTAACGTGCTAATGTAATCACCCTGGTGCAAAGGAGGGGTGACCAAGCATGATCTAAGCAAGCTTAAAGTCACTGGATTTGAGACTGAATCCAAACTTTCCTAGAACGTCGGCTTGCTATTGCCTTGGTGGAGCAGCTGTGGAGTTGACTGCTGATGCCTTTGTGAAGATGCTTCGTGTTCTGGTGCTTACAACCTGCAGGTTGAATACAATTGCTTCAATTTATCTGATAATGCTTTCTTTTTGCCGGCTCTGAATCTTCTTAGAGTAACTTATTGCAGAAGCTATTGGTAGGGCTTCCTGCTCAATATCCTGGGGAGATATTAAAAAGAAGCCATGGGAGATAAGGGATGGTTATTCACAGTGCGATCTAAAATCAATCCTGCCTGATACTAGCAGTCATCTAAAAATAAATGATCCCTAAACAGATGCTTGGCACACACAAGCAACCTGTCTACCCAGAGATTTGTTCCATTTCTGCAGTTTAAGATAATCTTCAGGAGTCTGTTTCATAGGTCTGTTTCAAGCTGTTTGTTTGGGGTTTTTTTGGGTGGGGGGCGGGGGACAAATGTAGTTTTGGCTGGTTGTTTTTTTTTCTCTTTTTTTTTTTTTTTTCCTGGAAGCCAAGAGCTCAAGGCTTGTCTTGCTGCAATGACAATTCTCTTCTGCGCTTCAGCTTTTCGGGGTGGTCTGAGATGGCATCATATCAGTAGGTATCAGCTGAAGATCCAGTAGTAAATTGCATTTTGTTTACAGGATCCAAATTATTCTTGCCCTGCTCTGTTCATGCACACTAATGTTCTAAGGGAGCTTGTGTAAAAGTGACTGTTTTGTGTGCTGGCAGGATGACTTGTGTTGATTTCAATCTTTAAACACGCCGAGCACTCTAGTTTGAAGTCAAAAGCCCCAACTGTGATCACAACTGATTGATAGGGCTCTTTAACACGGGAAGCTAGGGGGATTTCACCAGCCAGCCTGTCCTCCATCACCACCTCGGCAAGGATGTCGTACAGGAGTGTCTGGAAGTGCCGGCCCTCTGGAGCAGGCAACTTTGCTGCTGGCACTGCAAATTCGGGCTTTCTGTTGTCTAAGCACTTGATCAAAAGCTTCTTGTCAGGAAAGATTAGTAGCTATGGAAAAAGCTAAAAATCTCAGGCTTGAGGCAAGCTGATAAATGGTGGGTTTTTTTTATTTCTGGATCATCCATCAGTTTGCTTTCCCAGTCATGCCACTGCGAAGGATGGATGAGATGTTTCTGTTTGACTTGCCATGTGCAAAACATTCCATGCGTAGGGGCTGGCCTTGGCTCTCAAATGAGCCTCCAGTCTAAGCCAAAGGTACTAAACTGGTACCAGCAACCTAGCCATGTTGGGGCACCTGCTTTTGTGGGTCTGCAGAGGAACTCCGCTGAAGTTGGGTGTAGATGTGCTTGGACACGGAGCTGCCCTGGGCTGGGCACTGGCTGTAGACCCAGGTGCTTGGCTTGTGGCACACGCTGTGGGAGATACAAGCATCCGTACCATTTGTCTCGCCTGAGACTCGAAGGACCAGACCTCTTTCGTTAGCCAATAAAATATATATTATACAAAAAATAGGCTGCAGTGTTGCTCAAAACAGCGAACGGAACCGCAGTCTTGATGTTATCCCCCCCCACACCCCTCGAAAGTTTATGTCATAGTTGGCACTGCAGTAATAGTTGAACATTCAGATAAATATAACGATTCCTAAAGCAGACTATTTTTAGTCCATGGCTTGCTTCAGCTGACTTAGAGTTGATGTCTTTATTTGACATGGCCTTCAGAAAGGATTTCTTTAATTCATTTATAAATCCTGAAGTGTAAAATTGATCTTTTCTGGCTGTTCCTGCTACTTCTCAGCAAACAAATGCTCCTTCCCCCAGGAAAGGGCTTTATATACTTAGGTTAATGATATGTGGAGTTACAGAACCCCTTCAGTCAGCAGTCTGAGGGATAAGTCTTGGGACAGGACTGTTTCCTAGATTATTAGGTAAGGAATGAATTAATTTTACTGGGGCAAACAGGAAGCATTCTGCTGTGATGTTTATCTCGAATAGCGCTGTGTGTCTGGATGATGCTAACTGACTTGGTTATCTTCTACCAACAAAATGAGGTCGGATGGGTGTCTATCCAAGTTAATTCATTATTGGACCATTTTTCAAAGGTTATTTGTGCAGCTGCAGTTTTTCTCCTTGTCAAAATAGGAAGCGCTACACTGTTTTGAGCGTCCTGAAGTCTCAGAGCATGTAATTTCTTCAGAAATAGTTTCAGGGGACGTATGGTCCTTGATCTCTGCAAGAGGTTTGGCAACGTCTGCCCTTCTGGAAAAACCTGTTAACACCGAAGACAGGTACATAATACGGTCCATTGTAGTGACTCTGTGTGTTCGAGCTGCAGTGTATTTCTAATTACAAAGTGTAGTTAGAACATGTAACTCTTAGTTTATGCTAAGGTAAAAATTAAGTCCCCAAAGTCCCAGACTGTCTAGTCCAAACAGTGACTGCTCCGTGCTTCCCTACACGTTATGGGTGGCCAAATAGCGAGTGAAAAGCTTAACCTTGTCCATCACGCTTCAAACGTGGCCAAGATGTCCTGGACAACTCAGACTGAAGCAGGGTCTCATGTGGGCTGGAGTGTTGACATAGAAATAAGTAACTGATGGAATAAATCTGTACTGCCAGAATGCAATATGGATTTGTGTTGTTTCTGGATGGATCTGATCTTCCTTCTGCAAGAACTGAGTGGCGTGTAGAAGCAGCAGGACAACACCAGACAGCAGGATAATTCTTCCAGGAAAGGGGAAGAAGGGCGAGTCAATTTTAATTGCAGTTCTGAAAGATGCATCACCATGGCAAGCAGATAACATATCAATAGTGAAACAACAGGAATAAACCCGGGATGGCAAATAGCCTTGCCCTTTGCTAATTAACAAATCTGCTAGGAAATGTCAGGCAGGAGCTGTTCAAGGGAGTTTACGCTGCCGTCACCCAGAGGTGTCAGCCAGCAGAGGTAGAACTTAACACGTGCTGTGCAGGTAAAGAACTGAAGCAGATCACTCATCTTGGACATCACTACAGCTTCTGGAGATGGCAATAAGAGCAAGAGAACTCTCAGATGCAGTATTTGAGTGGGGAGAGACCCTATTTTGATTTTTTTCCTTCGCTTCCCTCCACCTGTCAGCCTGTTCAGAGGCCACGTGAACTCAGTGATGCTTTAAACCAAATGGAGCCGTTTGGCAAAACTTCTGCGTTGGGGATGTGGGGATGGGCATGTCTGTACCAGACCATCTCGTTTGGTCACTGAGTACTGTGACAGCCTCAGAAGAGGGCAGCAATACCCCCAGAACCGCCCCCCCCCCCCCCCCCCCCCCCCCCCCGCAGCCTGCGCACAAGCATACAACTCCAAACACTTCCAGAACGAGCCTCAGAAAACCCACAGTTGGAAAACACACTGGAACACGACCAGCCTTGGATACTATATTTTTAAAATTTGTGTAGAATGTTCCTGAAGCAACCTTATGGCGTATGGATTCCAGCATGTGCTGAAGTCTTCAGAAAAGCTCTCGCTACTGGAAAAAACGCTTTTTGAAGTCTGGTGGCTGTTTTCAGTCTCTGCTACATGAAGCTTTTAAAGCTGGTCAGGCACCTGGCAGGCAGATTTCTGTAAGATGTAAATTGCAAGAACTAGACTTGGTTTACACAGCTCCTGATGACTGAAGTCTTACTCAAAAGCTCTGGAGACCTTAGTAACAATGTTCTGTTTCAGGTTCTCTATGAGAATGCTCGCTGCCACCACCCAGCTAATGCAAAACCCAAGGGAAGAAGATGTCTTGGGGAAGCTTCCAGTGACGGTGCCTCTGCATCCTGGACCCCATCTTCTATGGGGGTACAGCTACCAAAGAGAAAAGTGCATAGATGCCTGCACACCTGCTGAGAGCACAGCAAGGGTGATCCTTCTGCTTCCTTATCCTAAAGAACCGGTTCAACTGGAGCAAAATCCTGAGGTCCTGCCTCATGACTTATTTGCTTGCGCTCTATAATCAAATGCAACAACCTGACGTCCGAGGCATCTCAAGTGTATAACACACACAGATTCTCAGAGCAGGAAACACTTCTGCAGGGTCGGGCAAGATGATTTTTGAAAAAGCAGCTGTGTGTGTAGCAAATGATGTGAGTGACTGGAGCAGTCGCTGAGGGATGCTGAAGGATGCTGAAGCAGCCACCGACTGGTGCGTGTGGTTTAAGGTAACCTTGGCTTCCGAGTTAAACTCCTGGAGTGCTTCAGTCTGGAGGTCTGATTCGAAGTGACTGGGCTGGGAGTGCTGAAGAAAATTACAGTGAAATAAATGAGACAGCAAGCCAAGACAGGAAGTCCTGTTGATTTTTACTTTTTAAATAGCTTAATAAGGATTTTCCTTCAGAGACTTCACTTCTATATTTGTTATCAGCTGAGAGTTTGCTATAACCATTTATAGTTATATTATATATAGTTATATATTATACCTCCTTAGGAACCAGCAGAATTAAGAACGTGTTCATTGTGCTGCTTTGTTAAAAATACAACTCACAAGGCTTTTAGGAGCAGTGCTTGGCATTTTCTAGAAAATTGGCTTTAAGGGAATGCTAGAACTGGTCATCCAAACCCTTTTATTCCTGAGGATAGAGGGTACTGACAGGTGAGGCAAAGCCTCTAAGACCAGTCCATACCCCTGGAAGAGCTGGTAGATGGAAGCAGCGGGGAAGGAAAGAGATTATGTAAAATGGCTTTTCTTTGTCTCACATAACAACAATGGAAACGTTCAGGCTGCAGAACCATAAAAAGAAATTCATTTCATGGACTATGCAAGGAATTATGATGAGATTTCTAGCTAATGGCCTTTGACAGATGGAAGGGGTAATAGAACTGCAACTATTTTCAATCAAAGAAGCAATGAAATAAGTTTTTTTTTAAAAAAAAAATATTATAAACCTTATCACACAAGCTATATACTTATTTTGCGAAGGAAACAGTTTCTGACTGAGGAGGGGGAGCTGAGGAGGTCAGTGGAGCAAACTTCAGAGAGGAAGGCAATTAGGGGCGAACAACCGCAATTTAGTGTAGTAAAATTATTGTCCTTCTCCAAAAGCGATCAGTATCAGTGCCAAGATGCAGTATACTAGTATGTAGTGCTGTTCCAGCTTAACTAAACTTCTGGGTAGCACTGCATGTGCTAAAAAAAAAAAAAAAAAAATAGAATAAAAAAAAAAAATTAAAAAATCACATTCCTGACCTAGCAGAACAAGCCCACAAGTACCTTGCTGCTACACAACAAGCAGGGTCCAAAATGCAATAAACAATTTGCAATAGGAGAAAACCAGAGTGGAGTGATTGTCTGGAGTGGGAGGCTGAGTGCTGGTGGGCAAGAGAGAGATGATAAAGCACAGGGTGTTTTTTACAAGTCCCTTCAAGGCTTTCGATATCAGATTTTCCTATAACCAGACATTAGCTGCCACTAGATTGATCTGTCTGATGCAGGGGAAATAAAAGCCCTTGAAAGGAACATTGAGGAGCAGGAAAAAAATTATATCTAGTGATAGAGGCAAATGGTGCCTCTGGGAGGGAGTTCTCAAAAGAAATGCCAAAAATGCTAGTTTGAAATAACATCAGTTCTTCCTGCTTCAGCAACAAGAGGTTAACAACGAAGGCCATTATATTAACAAGTGAAAAAGAAAACCCCCAAAACCAAGCGGTGCCGAACAAGTAGCACTAGTGAAGGATTCATTTGTGCACCCCTGTGAAGCCAGAAGTAATTTTGCAATTGTTTTCCAGTGGATGCCGGCTCAGACGCTCCCATTCTGCTGCTGGAAGAGTTATTGCTACGCGTGGGCTCGACCACTCTTACCCGGGCGCCTTTGCAGAGAGCACAGCAATGTGATGCGTGTGCTATGGGTGACTCAGGCCTGATAAATCTTCAGAGCCAGGATGCAATGTGCAGGCAGGAAAAATAAACCTAAACCATGCTATGAATTAAAAAAAAAACAAACGGGTCTGTTGCTAAAGATAGCTCTGGTTGTGAAAGCAAAATTTGATTTGTAGAAATTTCCTAAGGTAGGAAACTGCCAGGCTGGGTGTAGGATAATATAGAATAATAGAACGAGGTGAAAGTGAGCAGCGTGCATGCAGAATGGTGGAAAAGGAGGGGGAAGACAGAAACCAGACTGCTGCAGATGTTAAACAAGCAGGACTAGACCGTGCTTTTAGCTCAAACCTAAAGCCTGAGGTGATGTGTTTGCTTCAGCCAGCCGGCAGCAGCAACGGGAGGAGATTTCTGTCTGTATAAAACATCCCTCGCTGCTTCCTTCCCCCGGGGTATAACGGCTTCTAGGGCCTGAGTGTGTGTACGAGGCTGAGTAAGACTGTGTGTCTCAGCGGAGCGGTGCTGTGCTCCCGCCTGCCCAAGGGCCACATCCAGAGCCGGGGCGCTTGGTGCGGGGGCAGCTGCCAGCGGTGCTGCATCAGCTCAACAAGCTGGACGTTTCCTGTGGATCTGCAAAAGCGCTGCAGCATCTGCCAGTGCTGGTCCTAAACGCCCTGTTTCCTCCAAGTTTCGAAGCCGTTACAGCGCACTAATAACGACAAATGTTTTTTATAGCTGCAGAGAACATCGGTGGCAGATTACAAATAAATCTGGCTTTTCATCTTTTTCCTTTTATTTTTTTTTTTCAGCAAACTATGTTACTTTTAAATGTACACAGAAGACCAAATATTTGTCAGAGAAAGAAAAATATCAACAATATCAAGTTGAAAATAACCGTAACGAAAACCACTCTTGAAGACGCTAATTTGAGGCTGTCTAACAAGAACAACTGTGCTGAGCCGGAAATTTTAAAAGGAATAAAACTTGAAACTGTGTTGCTCTATGACAGAATGATTATTTTTTTTTTTTTTTTTGCTTTTGCTTAATAGTGGAGTCCATCCTGAAAATTGAGTTCTGTGAGTCTGGGAGATTTAGTGCTAGAAATCCCATTACTTTTTTTTTTTATCTGAGATTTGGTGTACGGATGCTAAATGTATAATCGTGCTAATAGACCAGTTATCTGCCAAATAATTTTTGCTGGATCTGGAAACATAATTGCTGCTGAAATATAAATGATTGAAAACTTCTAGTGGCTTTCAAAGTCCTACTGAGGCAGAAATGTGTATTCTGGCTCTTTATCCTTACAGTCACTGCGTATCCATTGAAGTCAGATCAAAGTGGTGTTTGTGCTGCAGTTGAATTGTTCTTAAGAAACTACTAGAATTTCAAATCCTTGGCTGTTTTCCTGCAAACTGATAGTGTCCCAGCTTGGGCAGGTTTAAAAACTGATGTCCTTTTAAGCAGAAAAGAAAGTAAGAGGAACCAGCTGCCCTCATTTTGTAAAGAAGTAAAGCTGATATTCCAGAGGTTTTTACAAGGAGTGTATTTTTCAGAGGTGTACTTCCCCAGATAAAGGAGCATACGTGTCTCAAAGATGTATGTTGCATGCTGTAAAGCATACAGACTAAAAGAAAAGCATCAAGAAAAGTTATTTGTGACCTAGATCTTTTTTTGATATCACTGCTGGGGACAGGCAGAGAGCCATCAGCCCTGCCAGCATCATTCGTGCCTGCAATTGATGGATAACTGGTTTTTCTCCTCGCCCTTACAGGCAGTTTCCCCAGTGCACTCCCAGACACGCTCACACTGGTGACTCCTGTGTCCTAACGTCTGTCGGGAGCGGTGCCACGCTCCGGGGGAAGGATGTGGGTGCTGAGGGACTGATGCTCAGCAGCCGCAGGCTGGGGGGAGCCCTGCTGGGGACGCTGGTTAACGCTCCCCACGGCTGTTGGAAAGCCTGCAGCACTGACATTGGTGCCACGGCAATTGGCACCAGTTTGGGATTTACTAGTTTTTCCTTTCGGATCAGAACTGGGCTTTCGGAAGCGGTGGCGTTAGGCAGATTTATGCAAATAGCTTCTTTAAGAAATCCCCCTACGCTAACCCAGATCCCGGCGGTACGATCACCTTTGCCTCCCGTCCTCAGTCGCTGGCCGCTGCTCTCGTCCTCTTCCCTGCACACTGCTTAGCTAATTACGTGGGGCTGGACACAGCTAATGAACTACCTGCACAATTGACTCTGCCCTAGTGGGATGCTGAGCTGCTTGGGGGTCCCGTGGCTAGATGGGGAATTATGAGGATAAAAAGTATGGAAATACAGAAAAGAGATCTCAAAAAATGCGTTAGTTTTTCTTAGAAGGCCTATAGATTCTTCTCTTGCAATTAATCTCAACAAATAAGCCAGATGTAAACAAATTCTAACAAAATCCCATAAACAGGCCATTTTAGAGCACATCTGTTGAAAGGCCGCTTTTTTCCTAGGTAGAATTTGATGCAAAGGCTTTTAAAATTCTTACGTACTTTATAAAGAGGTAGCATAAGTCTCCGGTGCTTAGCAGTGCTAGAAAATGAACCTTTCTTATTAGAGCCATCAGACTTCACCCATCTAAACTCAGTTGCTTATTGAAGCACTTGAAATACATCAACCTGAAGGCAAATTATTTCCTGATGTCAAACTTTTATTGTAATATTTTGTTATAGAAGACTGGGTGGTCTCTATCCCCAGCCATGCCCTAATGCATTTATTTTATTGTGCCACCCTTCCTTTATTCTGGGTAAAATTCAAGGATTTGAACACTGTTAAATGGAAGCACTTCTTTTTTTCTTTTTTTTTTTTCTTTTTTTAACACCTTTGTTTTTTCTCTCCAAGATTATCTGCGTAAGAGCATCTATAAATATCAGAGCAAGTCAGGCATGAAGCAGCTGGAAACTGAATATAAAGCCTTAGGAAAATATGCAGGCAAAAAAAGAACACCATCAGGTGAACACCTTGAGTATGTTCCACATATCCGCAGCAGGGATCTATCGACCCTCCCACCAAGGGCCAGGTCTGGGGGTCACTGAGGTGTCAAACGCTCAGTAAGAGCCAGATCGTGCATAAAGAGCCAAATTTGTTTACAACTTTTCTTCGCTAAGGCTGGATTTTTAAAAGATTCAAGTCCTATCAGACACCAAAACGGGATGCAACTTTTCGAAGAACTCTTCGCCAGCGCTAATATAAGAATTTGTTATTTTACGAAGTGATGAGAGGAGATTGAAAACCTTCTGTCGCTGCTCTGGGCTCAGCTTCACCAGGAAGAGATGCTCCCCAGGTGTATGTTGGGAATTTCACAAGCCATAGGTTTGCCCTCGGAAATTCTTCTCGGAAGCAGAGGAATATATGAGGACTCGATAGGATCTGGAGAGGGGACTGGAGCGCTTTCTCCTGTAGATTGGAAGGAAGAACGTGCTGTCCTAGAGGAAATGAATATTTAGACGACTGTAGTGAGGTTTGATAAATGCCTTGGGAAGAATAGTAAATCTGGTATTTCAGGGTTGCTTTCAATTTTTAATTGAAGATCATGACGGGACTCCCTGAGATCTGGGAGGAGGGAGCGAGATGGGATGAGCCACTCGAGCCACAGGATCCAAAAATCCAGTGCAACTGATAGTGTAATTGCTTTTGTATTTGTTTTTAAGACCATTAGATGAAACTCTCACTAGAAATAAATATCTGAAAGCGTACTTTATTTGTATGCCCGGTGTTGATTCGAAGAGTGTGAGGAAATAAAGACATAATTTATCCAATTTCTGTGATCCTGAAATGCCTGAGCACTATTTTTTTTTAAATAACGGCAGTAAAACAGATTGATGTGTATCCCACCACCTACTAAATTCGATGGGTTTGTTTATATCTGGGATAAATTAGCGAAGGCCTCATATAAACAAGGTATCAAAGCTGGCAGCTTGCAAAAAATCCGTGACATCAGAGGATTCATGTGCTTTTAAATTTGTTTGGAAAGCAACGCGGTACATTCAAACAGATCAGCGCAGCCACAACGTTCTTGTCCAGAGGGTTGGGGAATCCAAGAATCAGGCGAAGGAGGTTTGTAGGGATCTTGGCTAACGCCAGGCAGCAAAGGGTGAGGAGGTTTTGCATGGAGGGTCAGTGCAGCCCCACAGGGATGATGGAAAGGTGGAGAACCTGTAGACTGAGCTCAAGATGGGATGATCACTGGGCAATCACCACCTCAGGCAACACAGGCTCGACTCGGGGAAAATTAATGCCCTTAATTCATGGGGGATGCAGCCAGACTCTAGCAGCCCCCCTCTGCCTCTTCCTCCTCTTCCTCACTTTGCCACAGTTCCCTCCAGGGGCTGCAATATCCCCAGCTGCACCCCCAGCCTCCCGCCGCCCCCACTGCTCACAGGGGCATTTCTCACCCTTTTTCCCTGATTCCAGCCAGGATAATAGTTAAGAAAAGACTCTTCAGCTTTCCCCCCAGCTCTGTGTTGCCCACCCTGGCGAGGCGATGCTATTTATAACTGCTATGGCATGCCTCCATCTGGAAGGCGCTCGTTACTAGAGCTGTCAAAATTGCTTTTGACGAGCTTAAAAAATACGTGATGCCTTTAATTAGATGGACAGAAAAGCAAACATTGCGTTTAAGATCCAGGTCGGTAATTTATTCAAAGATGGTTGCAGCCAGATAAACTGCATAAGCAGGTGTCATTGGTTTGACAGAAAATATGCTGCTGATTGATCTCCCCGGATTCATTTCATTCCGCAGGGGAAACTGGTCCGCAGTTTTGAAAACCAGTTGCAATACAGCCAGCTTGTCTGTTTGGGGTGTGTTAGGAACTGCAGTAACTAAGGGTCAGAACCTCAGCTGCCATAAATTAACCTATCTGCATTGGAACCCAACGGTTTCAGCAGCTCCTCCCATCCCCCTGGGATTAATAAAGAGCTAATTAAGGCTTTAACTGCCCCTTAATTTCCAACAAAGGACAGAAGACCAGGGAGGAGTAGTGTTCTAATTTGTTTGCCCTGATGTCTTTTCAGTTGTACCTTAGGTCAGCTTTGGAGAGCCACCCTTTCCCCTGGGTGCTCCTCTTTGTGTGGGCAGGAAAGGCTTGAAGATGGATAGCAGCCCCTCTCCTTGCTGCTGGGATGTAATTACTTTGATGAACATTACTGGTTGCCTGGAGGCAGAAGGAGAAGCTGTAGGCTCTTCAAGGGCCCAGCAGAAGTTCACCCTCCCCGGGTTTGCATTTGGTCTCCACTGTCTCCAGAGCTGGTGGTACCCCTGTGGATGCTGCTGGAACGTTGACCTGCGAGCAGACTGGATCCAGAGAGGTGAAATGGGGGGGAAACCCCCTCTGCAGACCCTCCCACGGCCGCTCTGCAGCTGGAACGTAAGTGTCTGCTCCTTTCCTGGTTGTTGTGAACCCAAACACAAGGATGCTCCTCCAGCCCCTGTGGTACCAGGCGCTCCCCCTCCCTCTCTGTCGAGTTTATTTACTCTCAGCACTGCAGCTGACCCCTGGAGGGGTTTCTGAGACATTCGCTTGTTAGGAATGTTCTGGTCCTGGAGGGATGTGTATCAGTTGTCTGAAAAAATAATGAAATAATTCTGCAGGTGGCCTCTTGTGCAGAACAGCTCGGGGCAGGCGTCTGGGGGGCAGGGGGAGGAGGGCAGGGATGCAGGGGCAGTGGGGATGGCTTTGGCGTGGTAATTAGGCGCAGGGAGGAAGATGAGCAAAAGCCCATCGTTATTTTCTGAAGGGCTGAGTTCTGCTGGTGCAGCACAGCCTACACTTCTGAGTCATTGGTCTCTGCTGAGCAGAAGGCTCCTTTCCAAAGAAATTTGGAAAAAAACGATCGGAGCCACGAGGAGCCGTCCTGGGGCTACTCGACAGGCTGCTGTTCTTCCTCACCTCTCACTTTGCCTCTGCTTGTCATTCGGTTTTACGAAGCAGGGAGGGAGGGAGGTCACCAGCCAGCGCTGACTTGCTTCTATCAATCCGCTGCCTTTCAAAAGGCATCTGAAGTAGGAACATCAAAATTCGAAGGGCCTGGATCACGTAATAAGTGTGAAGTCGGCCAAGCTGGCAATGCTTTTGCACCGTGCCCTGTCTGGTGGAGCGAGAGGTACTTTTTGCAGTATTGCAAAGGTATTGAGGGAGAGCAAGAGCAGGTTAATCTTTGCACGGGAGGGTGAAGCTGTGCCCCTGTGAGCACACACACCTTCAGATCCCTGTTGTGTGGGGGACGATGCCAATGTGGGCACGTCTAGCAGGCTAGCGTACCTCGCCCCTTGTCAGGAAGAGGACTTGCTGCCTGACGCTTCTTAAAGTGTCATTTGGGACCCTCCTGCGCTTTGGAAGTGGTTGTCTTGACGCCAGGAGGTAATCCACAACTGGTGTAACTGGTCTGCTGGTGTACGGAGCAACGCAAATCTGTATCCTCAGCTGAGGATCTGTGGTAGCCCCTATGTTCCTTCTCAAATGTCTAATTATTAAGTAGTAGATAAGCTGCCATCACAGCCTCCAAGACTGGGATAATAGTAAGATGGGGACGGTGGGACGTATTTCTCCAGAGGGATTTTTCCTCCTTGTTCCTGTGGCAGGGATTCTTATCTGCGCATCGTGAGCGGCGAAACAGAGTTGCTCGCTCAGCCTTTAATGTGAATTCACTTATTTAGTCCTAATTAGCTGTATCTGTGGGGCTGATTCTTCTCACCCCTATGGTAGAAACTGGGAGTCACACACGGAGCTGCTGCAGGTTAACTGTGATCCCAGTCCATGGGGTTTCAGCCCAGGGCAAGCCAAACTGGATGCCGAGTGTATTTTTTCAGGCTGTTAAGGCAGAGAGGCCATAGTGAAGGCGATGTGCCATTCCATAGCAGGACTGGCCAAGGCTTTATAAGGTTGGTTATGGGAATGATCTGAAATTCCATCCCTCCAGGGAACTGCAGGACTGCTTATGATGCCGCAATAATACCTCCTCACCAGAGGTCTGAGTGGGCTCCATGAATATTCATTGCACCTCTTGTGGGGTGAGTGAGAATAATTGTGTTTCCAAAAGGGAGAACCGACCGACAGGGTCAAGGGTGGGTTTCCCATAATGACCCCCAGTCCTTTGGCGTGATCCTTCCTCCTGAAGGATTTCAGCTCAGCACGGTGCAGGGTAACAGTGGGTTTGTCTCCTCGGGGCACGGATGGGTGTATTGTGGGCTGGGTTGCAGGACTCTCCTCACTGCGTTCACCCCTGGTTTTATTTGGGTGTACTCTGTGAAACAGGACCGGTCTGAATCCAAACTGAGAAGGGAACTGGGGTGGTTGTATTTATTGTGGTTGTATTTATTGTGGCAGTTACCCTGAACACCAAATTGAACGCCGTGTATTTTAAATAGCGCACGCGTATTGCTGTGCTGTAATTTGGCCTCTGTTTTCCTTTCGGTATTGCATTTTGGGTGGCTGAGCAACTCGCTTGAGAATGATTTTTCTTGTGAGCACACGGAGTATTTTCCTTACCAGGAAAGGTTACCTCTGACTCGGTAGCAGGTATTTCTTTAGGTGAAAAGTTGTAGCTGTGGTGTGATAGTGAACAGTGACCGGGTGACTGGTCTGCTCAGCCCTGCTGAGGGTTAACGTGTACAGTTTACCAAAGCACTTTAAAAATGAAGATGTCATTGTGCAACCAGAGAACTAAACGCTTAAATATATCCTGGGAGAACTGGTTGCCTCGAGATGTTGCGTAGAGAACGTGGAGTCAAGCTAAGTGGGTCTGAGTAACTTCGTTGACTGCTAGTAATGGTCTTACTCTGTTTGTATGTGCCGTGTGTAATTCTGTGAAGGTTAAAAATGCCACATCTTGTGCTTTGGCCTCTGACTGTTGCAATGAGCTGCCCTGCAGAGGGACAGTGCTGGGACGGTGGGTACCATCAGCTCTGACCTGCCCCTGCAGAAGTTTCTGCCTTTCTTTGATTGTGTGGAAGCTCCTTTTGATAGGAAAGACACGGAGTAGGGAAAGGAGGAAGATAAGAGGCTTTGCCCTAGAAAATGATGGTGGAAAAATCCTGCAGTAAGACTCTTACAGGCCTGCCTTTCCCTAAAGGAGCTGGAAGGACATGAGGTAGCGGAATGCCCTTTTCTTTAATTAATTTGGTCTCCTAATACATTTGAGAGGATCTGGGCCAGAGTGTGTTAGTGTTGGTAAAAGAAGCTTTTATGGCATATATATAAGATGACATAACCTGAGATGCAGAATTCAAAATCAGATCCTCAACAGTGTGTGTGTGTGCTGAAGTGATATGAAGCACCAGAAATCGTTTGTAATAGTCTACACAGTTTCTGTAACCTTGTTTTAATGTGGGAAAGTGACCAAAACACTAGTTTTTCTGGAGCGTGGGGTGGGGGAGACTCTTTGGAGGAAAACTGTTCTTTCCGTCAGAGCTGAAATTTGTGGTTTTACTAACACAAAAGTCAGGTTTATTCTGTATTGTGTGTGCAATCACTGATAAGGAAGGGTCTGAGGCAAAGCAAAGCTGATGTTATTGGCGAGGCATATTTTAAAGCCTTATTTCCAGTGGTATTAATAGGCACAGGTATAGCCCAGCTGCTCCCAACCAATATGCATTTTAGGGGAAAATCCTCAGCTGGTGCAAAGTAAGAACTGCCTCCTCCAAGGGACCAGGGCTGGATTTCAATAGCTTATGGCCAACGAATCTATTCCCGGGCCATCCTCAAAAATGGGGTGTCTCTGTCTGCTGTAATCAACGTCCTCTCGGCTTTGTCCCTGCTCCTGCAGGGGAGTAGAAATTTAATATGATTAACTGCAGCCTGTGGCTGATACTGTCTTGTATATGTTGAGTTTCTACACCAACCAGCAAATATTGGACGAGGTTTAAAGGTGGCGATGCCTTGCCCCTCTTGCCCCTAGCTTCTGCCACAAATGAGCCCAGAGACACCATTAGGAGCTGCTCTGCTCTTCCCTCTGCTCAGTCATCTCCAGGGCAGGAGGGGAATTTGGGCAGCCAAGAGAATAAGTACAGACTCGTGGACACGTTTGAAGAACGGCTCTAGCGCTGGAAATACACTCGCTGCTGCCAGCGCTGTTTCTTTCACTGCGCTTCCAGTTTGCGAGGTGCAAAATTCAGTGGGTACGAAGGACTTACTGGGGCGTGGGGTGAGCCTTTGTGGGGTGGGCTGGAGGCTGAGCACCACAACCCTTGTGACGCATCATCTCCCCCAGCTGAAATGGCTCATTGGCCATATGCTTGTACTTGGCCACAGCACAAAACGGCTGAAAGGCAGTCGGAGAGGCGAGATAACAAGCCTGCAGAGAGATGGAGAGGAGGATAGGGACATGTGAGAACTAATAAAGCCTTCTGAAAAATTGATTCCACTTCTGTCATGCTACCTTTGTTCCTCTAAGTCCTCATAAAGTATCTGTTTTCTAGCAGGATTCGTGTCACTGTTCACCAGCGACAAATGCCAAATTTGCCTGATGTGCCGTGTACATCGAGTGACTTGGGTCTCTGCACAGAGCTAAAGTCCAGTAATGAGGGATAGACTCTTATTGCTTTTTCCCCGATGTTGTTAGGAATACGGATTTTAGGCTATGAAGCGAACGTTTGGAGTACACCAAATCCCAAAAACAGGCAGCACTGAAATTAAGCATCAGGTATCAGCTCTGCTAGAAGCTTCCTTTATGATCCTGAGCAACTTAAATCCAGATTTATAAAACTGTCCCAGAGAGATTTCTGTCTTCCCTGGCTTTCAATGAGATTGTGGTACCTATGGCATTGTGCATTTGGGGACATGAACTCGTTGGTTATCAAAGAGATCAGTGGCGGTTCAGACCAAAGGGGTGTTACGGCTGTGGGCTTTAGTCTCTCTATGCTCACCATCGGTAAGATGGACTTCATAATATTCCACTCCTTCCCTCCATCACGCCTGGAGAACAACTGTTTCATCAATGCCAGGGTCCTTCTTTGACAGTTTAGGGGTGAAAAAGCCCTGATTGCCATGGGAATTGGGTCCGCAGCCCTCTGCAGCGCCCAGCACCATGCAGGCACTAACTGGTCCCCTGCTGTGGCAGGAGCACTGGGAGGCTCAGCACCTAAAACATCCTGATGTGGGGAAGCTTGTCAGGTCGGTGCAGTCAGGAGGTGAGTTTATGCCACGGATAGGGAACAGTCTTGGGGTAAAAGGGAGATTTTCAAGTTGTGCGAGGCTGGGCTATCACTGTTATGTCACTTCACGCCTTGCAGCAGCATGACTGCACAGCTCTGTTGCAACATTTTATTGCCCTGTGGATGGCAGGGTTTGGAGATGAGGTTTTATCGATTGCTCTTGCAGCCAGCTGATGTTCAGCCAGTTGAAAGTGATTTCAAAGAAAGCTCATTTTGCTGGTGTGTGTATTTTGTTGGGGTTTTTTTTACCTTGAATCTGATCTCAGGCTGGTGTGCTCGTGCTAGGCTTGAACACCGCAAGGAACCGTCATAACGAGTTGGCTGGTGTCGGAATTTACATAAATAACGCTTGAAGTTCTTTTTATGACAGTAGATCAGGGAATCTGGCACAGGGTAGTGCGTGGACTACTGGGAAAGAAAGAGAGGAAGGCTGACATTGCAATTTTTACATTTTCAAAGTAAACTTGAGTTAGACCATCACACAAATAGAATCAAATCCACGGAGCAGAGCGTTCACGGTAGCAAGGCGAGGAGCAGGCGCTGAATCCTGAAGCTTTTAATGAGTCAAGCCTACCACTGAGCTCACGAGGGGGTAACATCAGGATGGGTCAGTTGTTATAAATCCTCTGCATGTGAAACAGTTTAGAAATTGAAAAAAAAAAAAAAAGAAAGAAAAGCTAAGTGCTGCTGAACAGTTTTCTGCTGTCGTTGTTAACTTGTGCTGCAGAATGTGAGATTTAAACATGAGAAAAAACCCTCCCCAGCAGCATATGTTGCCAAATTGAGAGCTTGCTAGGCTTTCCAGTTAGTCATAGTAATCTTTGAAATCCCAGTGCCTTTAGTGATGAGTTTGCAGATCGTATGAAACAATAGCTCTGATAAGTGTCCCAAAATGGAAGAGATTTTTTTAAATGCTAGAATTTTTCTCAGATTCTCAGTCTCTCATTTGCTTTCATGAGGCAGGAGAGAAAGTATAAAGTGGGGAATTTTATTTTTTTTTCTCTGAGAAAACACTTCTGGCTGCAAATTAAAAGGATATCTATTTTCAGCTCATCAGTTTTGTTTCGGCACGTTGTGGTGTTACATATGAAATGCGGAGCTGACCTCTAGGTCTGAATCTGGGTTCAGAATTGTACTGCATTCATTGGGGAACAACAGGGAACACTGATGTTTTCCAGGGAAAAATGAATTTTCTTGAACTTGAAACCTTGCAAGACTGCTTGGGTTTCATGTGGTTTTCTGGTCAAGGAAAGTAGCAAATATCACATAAGAAGCACAAATGGTAAGTGGAAAAAAAAAAATCAAACCCCACACCAAACGAAACCCCCTAAGTAAAATATTAGTATTATATTTTATTATTTTACTAGATAGACACTCTTTTTTAAATTTACTATTTTACTCTTTCTATATATAGACATACATAATAGTGTGAGTATGTGTATATATATTCATAAAAATATGAAATATTTCAGCAGCCCTAAAATCTCTCCACTGCACTCAGGTCTCGGGTCTGAATCCAGAATTTGGATGGATGTCGCTCGCCTTTAAAAGTCACAGTATTTTGAATACTTGGATCCTTTGGGGTTTGCAAAATCAGGGTGGAAACGATGCAGAGAAGCCCTTGAAATTAAATTTTCAAGCTCTCCTCAGGCTTGCATGTTAGGAATGCAAAGTGGAGTTGGAAAGAAATGACCTGAAGCTGAGGCAGTGTGAAAAAGCCAGGTCCAGCCTGATTTCTACAGGCGTGAAGTGGAACCCACCTTGATGCCAGGCTGTTCAGGTGAGGAGGTGTTCCCTGGGGCCACCAGGGCTTGGAGAGGAGCTAGAAGTTGTCCTCATCTCAAGTCAAGCAGCGCTGGAGAAGCTAAATCTGTATTTGTTTCTTATTAAGTGGCTTCACTCGCACTAGGGAGGCGATCTAATCCATAGATCGTATGGAAAAGCCTGTGTGAGTCATGTTACCTGTGTCCTGTGACGTTCTTCCTATTAATAGCCGTGAATTTCACCTCTGAAGTCAACGACAGCAGGTTCAGGCTGCGTGTGACCTGGCACCCTGGAGAGGACTGCGGTGTCACTTGTGTTCCTTTGTCAGGGTTTCCCTGTGCGTGCAATAGGGCTAAAGAGATTTTTATGCTGTCTCCTGAAGCACATGATTAACTGCTATAGAAATGGTAAACCAGACAAATATAATTATATAGGAGCGTTGCCTAATTAGATGATTATATATTCTAAAGCTGGAGTATTTGTATTAATATGAAAGGAAGGCTGGGTTGAATAGCCAAGAAGTCCAAACTCTGTGAAATTGCTGTAGGTTACTTGCACCCATGTACTTTCCAAAGCCAATCTTTAGTATTTAAAAAAAAAACTTGGCCCACGTGGGCCAAGAAAGGGAGGAGAAGCGGGAACATATGTGTTTCCACCCCAGAGACAGAGCTCCTGCTCTTCACTCCAACAGGCTCGCTGCCAAGACAGCTCGGCTGATCTACATTTTATCTGCAATGCATCAATAGTTTGTGCAGCCTTTTTTTTTTTTTTTTGCGCTACCCTGATGGCCCGTGCATAGCTGCAATCTCGCCAGCCCGCCCCAACGAAATGCTGCACCCCTCTGTAACTCTTGGATTGTGGTGTGTCGGCCAAGTGATGCTTTCCTGCACCAAGGTCGCTGCATTCTACAGAACCCCAAAGGGCAGGTGCCTTCACCTGAAGGAAAACTTTTTGTGTTGAGTTTAGCTGAAAATCGCAATAGCTGCGAGGAGACAGTTTATCTGTAGAAGTGGTTTTAAGATGCAGCACAGAAAGGGGTAACAAAAGGCTGCCCAATGCATCAAGGAGTCGAACTGCTGCGTCAGAGCAATGGCACGTTTTACACGGTGTGCAAGGCAGCGATGTAAATCTTTGGTTGCTGCCTCTGTGCTCCCCAGCCTGCTGCCATTGGAACGCTTTGTTCGCTCCCGTTTGGCAGAAGGTACGTCTGCCTCGCTGCTGAGAGATGGGACTGCAACTGCGTGTGAAAACCACCCAGAAAAAAAGAGATTTTTAGGGAAAGTTGGTACTGGGAATTGCTGGAACTGCAGCATAAGGACTTTGGGTAAAAGTTGGAGATAGAAAATCATAAGGCAAGTTTGTCTGATATCCTTGTGTGGTGTTATAATGTATGCTGCTGCAGCGGCAGCCCTGGCTGCGTTTTACGTGCCATTGCACTTATATTAAAACTGTGCTATAATAAAGAGGCAATAAATAAAAAGTTTCTGCAGATAGGGTTTCATAGCTTGTGGCAGGGACGAGGCAGAGTTTAGTGCAAATACCACCGGCTTCATCAAGACATGTCCATGAGATGTGAGATGCCCAGACTTTGTTTAAAAATCTAGATATAGCGATAAGGAAAAATGGTTTAGAGAAGTTGGTGTTGAAGTAAAACTGGGTAGACTTTTGCCCGCTAGCTTATCAGGGTTAGATTTTGCTAATGGATAGTAATGCTTAATTACAATGTTTTGCATAAACCAGAAAGGGATGAGGACCTGCTGTGGGAGTTTCGGTGAAACAGGGGGAATATTAAACTGGTGTGGAAAATCTGGGATTAAAATAGTGTTGCTTGCACAATGATAGAGCTCGTGGATCTTGTGGTGTTAACCAAGAAATTACGAAGGGTTTAGTGATGGGGAAACTGGGAGCTGGTTGAAGAAAGAATTGAACTGGAACAAGATAACACAGACTGGAACTTGAACTTTGTATCAACTTACAAATTGAGCTTTGAATTTCAGGTCCGGCTTGTTTTGAGATTGCTTTGTAACCTGTAGTTGGGTAAATAGGCAGGCACAGGCACGATCTCTGCGGTCGTGGAATTTGGGCAGGTTCTAGCCCACCACCAAATTCCCTGGGTTTTGTAAGATGCTTCTTTTATAGGTGGCAGGGGTATATAATTTACCTCTGCATTTTATGAATCTGGTTGTTTTACAGCACACGCAAAAAAAAAAAAGATTGGAAAAAAAAAATGCACTTAAAATTAAGTCTCTTGGATACGCAAAGTGAGCGATCCTTTGCTTACACTGGTATTGGAGGTTCATGGACACCTAACTGGTATTTTTCCTGACTTTTCAGGCAGTATTTATCATAAAACATGCAGCTGTGATCAGAAATCTGTCAGACCGGAGGAAATACAGGCAGGTTTTTTGGCAGGTGTCACATGCTGATTCAGTGCCCTTCTTCGGATCCATTTCTCTGAATAAATGGACAATTTCATGGCCATTCATGAGTTCATCTGTAAAGCATTTCAGCAGCTCTAGATGAGGAAATCAAGGCAAGGAAAGTCCTGTTTTTTAAAGGTACCAAATGATAAAGGTAGTAAGACTTCCCAGAGAAGTTGGCTGTAGGAATTAGTTGCCTCTGTGGTTTTGTAAATTCAGCAAAATAACCGATGATATACCTGGACACGTACACAAGCCCTTGAGCCAAGATTTATTGGAGGCTTTTGCTACTCAACAGAAACCTTGAACTAGGGTAGAAAAGTCTTCAGCTGGCAGTCCCAAGCAAAACACCTCTTCTGCCTCCTGCAAAACTCGGTGTCCTTTCAGAAAATTCACTGCGTTTAGCACAAAGGCAGTTTTACTTAAAAAGAAACAACCAAAATCATACTAGGGGCTGTAGAGGTGGGAAAGACTAATGTCAAAGAAAGGTCCTAACCAATATGGTTTCCCTTTGCCCAAGGCTGAGTAATTACAGTTTGATGAATCTGTGATGAATTAGGCTCATTTAATAGAACCCGCAGAAAGCACAGGATCCACGTGCTGTATTCAGAGTCTAGGGTGACTTGGAAACGATTACGTATATAATCCATACCTAAAATACTAGGGGGCATATTCCAGGGGGGTGTAAATCAGTGTGTTGCCAGTCAACCATGGCCGTGGTGTTTCCAAAATGCTACTTTAGGAATAAGGGATCTCTTCACTTACAGCCTTCCCATGAAAACATCCCATGGTCTCCTTAAAGATGCAGCTCCTTGATCTTCAGGACTCCTAAGCATTTCAAAGCCAAGCTGAAATGAATGGCAAAGGACCCTGAAGATCAAAATGTTTCAGGCTATTAAGATATATATATATATAAAACCAAACAAAAACCCCAGCACACATGGTTTTTGCACAGTTAACATTTTTTCCTGTCTGGAAGACTTAATGACTGACTTGAATGTTGTTCATTAGGTTTCTCTGGAGATGGAAGAAACAAGAAGAGTGATTTAACAAGATTGAAAAATAAAAAAAGAAGAAGCCGGCAATAAATTTGAACGTTGTCTAGATTTCAGCTATCATATATTGTGGGGATAATGGCATATTAATGCACAAATCAATATACAGAATTAAAGCCAAATTCCCGGTTAGGCTTCTCAAAGCTCTGGGAACCTTAACCCTCTTTTCTCTCTCTTCTTAGAGAAAGAGTAAGGCCTGATGGAAAGAGGATGTTGAATGTCCCACTGGTATGGGTGCTGTCATACTTAGCAAATAATTCTGTGTTCCTCAGAATTATTTCAGGAAATGAGCATCTTGCCAACACACAGATGTGACAATTGAAATTGAAAAAAAAAAAAAAAAAAATTGTGACCTGCTGTATTGGGAGCCTTAGCCGTGTATCTTGCCATGCAAATAATTTTCAGATTGGGGCTGGCAGCAGAGCATCATTTAGCTCCCGTTTGATGAAATGGAGCACATCTGAGCAAGACATGAAGCAGCTTTAAGAGCTGGTGGAGGAAAGAGTCTTCACGCATGGCTTCTAATGCCCTCCTGCTCTGAAAGCAGTTCATGTGGGGCCAAGACGTCTGTTTCTGGCGGTATGGCTCATCATTGCTCTAAGTGCTTAACTGTTTATGACTCAACTACTCCTCTGTTTTGTCCCTAAGTGGGAGCAAAGGAGGTAAAGTGAGGGACCAGGCAGCGGATGGAACTTATGCAAGCTTTGCGTAGCCTCAAAGCACCAAGAGGGCACAAGCAGCTGTAGTACAAGCGGTCCATCTTGGGCTGTTGGCACGATATCTGGCTAATGTGCTGTGGCATGGCACGCTTCTGGAAAACAAGGGCGTTGTTTAAGCCTTTGGAAACTTGCCCCTGTACGTAGAAAAACCATATCAAACATCTGCATCATGTTCAGGCTTTTGGAGATTGCTGGGTGCCTTGATAACGTATCAGAGAATGGCTCTTCCCAGTTCAAGCGTGCTTCATCCCTCTGCCTCTTCCCATCCCAGGAGAGGGGCAGCTGAGCGATGGACGGGGGGTGTAGGTGGTGAAGGACTGGTGATCTGGGCAGCCCTGGGACCTGTTCCTACTTTGGCTTCTGCTTTCGGAGTTTGAGAAATCTTTGACTTCCAGACATCTGTACCAGTTCCACCTGGTACCAGCTTTTTTTCCTTTATCTGGGCGAGGAAAGTATCTGCCAGATGGGACAGTCCCGAGCCTGAGAAACTTCAAGTTGAAAGGAACCCTAAATAGGCTGGTTTTGGGAAACAGATTTCTTCCTTCTACCACAAACCAGCACACCACTTATTTCTATTTTTCAGTCCCTGCCACAGAAAATAGTCTGACTCCACTGTTACCTCATTTGCACCGGAGTTCATCACTGAACGCGGCCAGCGGTGTGCTGAGCTCCCCCAGCCGAGCTGCTGCATGCTTTGGGGCTCATCCTGCCTTTAATTTTCTCAGTTTGATCCCTTTAACTGCAGGAAAAGTTGAAGTGTAACAGTAGATGGCACTCTGTCTACCCTGCTCACAGCACATTGCGCTGGGCGCAGGAGGAGCTGGGCATAAAATGTGGGTTTGGGGGGCTGGGAAAAGGGGGGCTGGGAGGCTGTTGGGAGCTACCCAGGGCTCTGCTGTCTTGCTCATCACCTGGATGACAAGCTAGCCCTGCTTTGGTACAGTACCAGTAACGGGGATCGGTACCCTCCTGCTCAAAATAGTCTTTTACTTTCCCTGTAGCGTGTCTTTGTGCTCTGCCTGCTCGTCCAGGCAGGGCGGTGGGTTTAAAACCCTCAGCAGTGCAGCCTGCTCGTGTCATCTGCCTGTACAGGTGCTGTGGCTTCCTACAAACCCCTTCTGCCAGGACAGCTGCCCTGTGCCAGGCAGAATTGGTGCAGAGTATTGTCCCCAAGATTTATATTGTGTTATTTCAATATATCTTTTCAATATAAGATTCTTGCTCTGCCTCTTTTTTGTTTGGTGTTTTGGTTTTTAGGCTTTTTTTCCCTTCCCCTAGAATAAATAAAGCCTTTCAAACCGAAGCCATATGGTTTTTCTTTGTGCCCGTAAAATATAATCCATCTTCATCCTATGTGGAATAGACACCCCCTCTCAGCCCTCTGCTAATAATTCCTTTTTGGCTTTTGTAGCAATGCCCAAAACGCACTTGTGCTTCGTTTTACAAGCCTCTGCGCAAACCCTCAGCGTGCATTTTACATCTAAGCCTCTTTCTCTGCTGATTCTGCATCTGTTCTCAGCCACGTATCATAGGTGCGTAGCTGAGAAACTCTGTAGTGGAGTTAGGAGGCGCGATGGATTAATCCGCCCTGTTGTTTTCCTAAAGTTAGCAACACTTGAGAAAACGTCAAGTCAGCATCACCCTTAATGGTTAGTAAAGGAAAAGCTGATCATAACTGGGGTGGCTGGTTAAATTCTGAACTCTTGTTTAGCATCTTTTAAAAATCTCTTGGAGATTTTCAGTCATGTCTTTATACAGTTTTCTTTTGCTGTATAGAAAAAGAGTTCTTCAGGGAATCTTTAAATAACTATTTATGGTACCAGTTTTCTCCCGGCCTGCCACCGCTTCCTTGTGAACATGCTACAAACAGAAGAAATCTCTTGCCCTAGCTGAAATTCAGAGATTTCAGATAATCAGGTAAAATTTTAGCTATTAGTATTCTATTTCCTTGTCAAGAAGGTGCTTTTAATGAGCAATGTGGTGAAATACTCAGGATCGGAGGTTTCCTGAGGGTTGAAATAGTAATTTTCAAAGTGTGCTCAGCTGAGGCAAACGGGCATCAGTGAAACATTTCTCATTGGGAAGTGAGAGAATATTATGGGGTTTCTGCCACAATTTGCACACTGTCTCCTGAGTAGCCAGGGAAAATTCCTCTGGGAGATTAAAATCCTGAAGGAAGTAAAAAAAAAAAAAAAAAAAAAAAAAAAAATTGTGGGGACCAGGAGCTTTGCTCATGAGCGATGGTCAGTGACCTTCAAGGACAGAAGAAAGGTGATGTTATGCCCAAGCGTTTTATTAGCACTCCTCCAAGCTGCTTCTCACCCCCGGTTCCTCCAGGAGGTGTTTACAACACTCTGGGAATGTTTTATGTTGAGTTGGATAAAATTTTGATTGCCACGTCTGGGATGGGGTGGCTGTTGTGAATGAAGCAGGGAGGAACGTGCTGCCGTTCATGGGTGTTTCTGTGTATCTGGGTGTTTTCCAGCTACACAGCAAAAGGGGAAAAGCTGTGTTTGTACAGGTTATAATGTGGAAGGAAACCTAAGGGCATTTGGGATGATAGGAGACATTCCTCCTTAGATGCCAGAGAAGATGTATATTCCACTCAAGTCTATTGTAAGTTAGTCTGTATAGTCTCTCATGTTGTCTGGAGGTTCCTGCCTTTACCTACTGAGCTCTGCTTCCCAAAGTGGCTGAAAAGATAGTGAGCTTTAAACCTGGTGGGTTTTTTTCTTTCCTCCCTCTTTGGTGACTTGTTTTCTGTGTTGTCATTTCTTTTAATGCGTCAAAGCATCATCTTGGGCTCCTCTCCATCCAGTTCACTTCAGCAACCGAAACGTGAGGATGATGCGGGAAGGGTTGTGGAATGATAACGGCAAGCTGAGGGAGGTGAGGGAAGGGTGGTGTGATCCCAGGAAGATACTGTCACGAGTTCCCTTGTTAATGAGCAAGAGTGGCTGTAGCTAACAGACTTCTGGAGCATTAAGGTCTAAGCACATTATAAAGGACCGTAGACTTTCTTTCTCTCTGGCTTCCATGTCTGTGGACTTAATCCTGATGCAAAAAAAAAAAAAAAAATAAATCATGTAACCCTTAACGCAGTAATAAGATTACACGGATAGCTCACAGAGGTATATCTTTTTATATATATTTATCAAGCTAAATCCATGCAGGCTTCCCAAGCCCTCATTCCCACATCATGTCCCGTTACCTCCCATCCCCTGGGAAGTGTTTTCCGATCAAGTGTCCAAATATGCTCTTTGTGCTGCACAGTGCGCAGGTTCTAGTGCTGCAGCATCAGTATAGCATGTAAGTATGCAGGCACACACAGATTTATATAATTATGTGTGAAAGACTCAGTACTACAGTACTTTTTATATGGTATCCTTTCATATATATATATATACTTAATATTCCATGAACATGAGCAACTTCAGTACAAAATCACTGAAGTCAGCACCATTTTTTATAAGATACATGTACTACATTATTCCTCTTCCTTTTCTGCACCCATGTATAAACCTTGTGGAAACCTATTCATTTGAGTCCTACTAACTGGGAGTCAAAGTGGCAAGAGAAATACTAATTCCTTTTCGGCATCATCTCTCACTAGTCTAAAGAAACGACAAAATTATGGGGAAGTGTCTGAGCTGTCTCAGTGAAGGATGCTGCTTTGACAGTCCACTTGAACGCTGCTAAAGAAATATGAAATATTTCTATTTACTTTAATCAGCTGTAAATCAGTCCCTTGCACTCTGAGCCAAATCCTGCAACTCCTTAATCGTGTATCCCTTAATCACTTGCAGTTCCACTGAAATCCTGTGCCACTTAGTTGCCCATGTTCATTGGGTTATTCAGGATCGAGCCCTAAAATGTCAAATACTTGTTCTCCAAATGCATACACCACTTTGCACTGGTAGTATAAATTTGTGGGACATATTTAGGGCAAGTGGTATTACTCTTGTGCAACTTTTAAAATTTTTATACTACATATTTAGGTCGTTATGCAAAGAGATAAAAAAATGAATTTAAGGGTTATTCTCCCCACCCCCAGTATTTAACTTTATTCCTCTTTTTACATTTAGATCGTTTTTTGACAGACAGTAGATGGCTGTTTATTCTTGAAAGCATTTGTTTCACCGGTGCTCCTGATAAAATTACTGAATTGATGATCCACAATATCTGTCTCTTTTCAAGATATCAAAAAATGCTGTGTGGACCCATTAGCGCTCACCTTGGGTAAAGTGAGTAGCCAGATAGGAATTACCATATTGATCCCAGCGCTGCTTCAGTCAGTCCAATACCCTTGCCCTGACTGTGGTCACTATCTGCTGCTTCAGCAGAAGGCGGAGTGAGTCCTTTGAAAACTACAACAACTTGGTCTCAGGAAAAGTTGCTTCCTGACACGTATTTATCCATTCTATTTTTAAGGCAGGTCGGGCTTATGTCCACTCTAAACCATGTGTAACCGATATAAATCTGGATGGCTTTGCTATCCGTCTATACAGCTGCATCTTCAGGATGCTGCTGAGTTATCACCATTTCCCTTTTTATCAGCTTCACCTTTGTTGTCTTGTTTTAGGGTGGCTGTTCAAGTCTCTAGGGCAAGCATCCTGGATCCGTGGTGGCCCTACATCACGCCGTGGCTACAGGGAATATCGATATGCGCATAATCAATGAGGGGCTGCTTAGCGCTGGGCTGAGAAGCTCAGTGTCTGGTGCTAAGCAGAGGAGAGCACTGGTCGAGCCAAGGGCATTGCAATCGGATAATTGATTGCCAGGGTGAAGAATGCAGAAATCTGCTGCTTTGGCAGAATCGGCACAGCAGACAAATTTCTTCATTCACGCAAGAATTTTTAAAAGTAATGTAGTTAATTGAAATATGTTCACCTTCTTCCCTGACAAGCGCCGTTGTTCATTATTGAAGCAGTGGCCTCTGAGGAGACGTGACTTTTGCTGTAGAAGGTAAATAGCACGCCCCTTCCTTAAGGAAGGTTAAACTGCCTTCTGATGAGAAATGTGGAAATTGTGAACTTTTTATAAAAGCATTGTTAGGGAGAATCTGAGTTAAGAGAGGGCAGGGACTACTGCACATGCATAGCTTTTCCCAAAAGCCGCTTTATATACGTGCTATCCAGCACCATCGCTCCTGTGCATTCCCACAGATCTGGAATCCTCTTCACGTGGAGGGAGAATTTTACTTGTGTTGTAGGAAGAGAATAGAATTTACTCAGTTGAATGTAAAGCAGGTGCATTTTTTGCTAAAGGAATGCTCCCAGAGCTTGTGATAAGGAAGTTATCCTGGAGCAAGACGGGATGTCAGTCTAACAGAATGGATTTCAGAATGGATGTAAGCAAATAACCTCATTTGAAAATTTAAATCAGAATGATCTGGCCAAAAACAATTTTGAAGGAGACTTTGTTAATACATTTATTTATTTTTTTTCAGAATGAATTTCCAAAAGGCACCTAATCTATAAAAGCCATGGAGTTCTGGTACTTTCCTTTTTCCTGCAAAAAGCGGAAAAATTCTGAACCGAGTGTTTTGACCTCTCCGCAGGTTGGAAATCTGCACTCTTAGTAACTAGATGCTCACAAGAATCCCTCGTAGTGGTGGTATTTATGAATGGAGACTCTTTGCTCTTCTAACAGCATAGTCCCTGAACGCTGATAAGGACACATGGGAGATGACCTTGACTCAAACTGCTCCCCCCAGGTTGTTTCCACCATTTGAAGAAATGGATTTGGAAATGATCTTCAGTGAAACTCTAGCCCTCTCCACTTTCTCTTTTCTGCTTAGACCAGTTCCTCTCAGTCTAGGGCTTGCTGACTCCAGCTTCAGTACATCTCACTGAACTATACTTGAGAACAATTTTTTAATATCTTCTGGCCTATTACCATGAAATGGTTGTAAAAGGTGAGCGAGTGTCAGAGGTGTAGTAAATCTGCAGATTTACTTCATCAGCATTTGGCCATTCTTGGCCAGAGGCTGCTTTACTTGCAGCTTTTGCATTATTGATAATAAAAGCTCAGCACTGCGTATTAAAAACAGAAGAAGGAGGGCTTGACTGCAGAAAGGCCGTAATCAGCTGAAAATAAATGTGACTTTACAGTTCCAAACAGCAATTCCACCATTCTGTTATTCCAATCTGTCACACCGACTTTATACAGTGTGAACAGAGTTCAGTTTTCTGTCGTGAATCTGGAGGAAGAACACAGAGTCAGACTTCAGAGATTGATTTAAAAAGAAAACAAACCAAACAACAAATATAAAAATTAAGGGGGGGGGGGGCGGGGGGGGGATGGGGAAAAGGCAAAGTTCAGGAGCATCAGTAAGTTCTTCATCACTGTGCTAAACAGCTGGCTTTGCCTGGAAGCATCGGCGCTTGGCATTTTGCCTGGCTAAATCTCACACGCATTTGAGAGCTGACAAAACAATACCTAAACTATCACAAATGAGCTTATTTTCCAGAAAACAACATGGATTCTTGAAAAATCATGTTAAGAAACTCTCATGTGTAGGCTGGGGGTTGATTAGCGCAGGTTAACTCCCATGTTCTTCTATGCTCAGAAATAAAATTAAAACCCCTTCTTGCAGATTTGATGCTACACCGCCAAGCAAATCCTGCTGCAACCAAATGCCTTAAAATGATGCAATAGCTGCTTTGACTTGAACCCCGGGTTTGTGACGTTCTGTAGCATCCCAGTAGCTCTGGCTGCTTAGGGGCTCTTTGCACCGGGGTGAGTATCCCCACAGCCAAGTTCAGCAGCCTGACGTGAGAAGCGGCGTTACGTGCGAGGCAGCCTTTTGCTGCCCTTGGAGGTGTTCTTTCTCCTCAACAAGACCAGGCTGTCACATCAGATGAGGGATGGACCTTCCATGAGTTATTTCACTTTAAAGTTACCTGTGTCGCGTAGCTACACAAGGGGTTTTTCAAAGGCACGTTTGCCTCTGGTAACATTTTGGTGTTCTCGTCTCCCTTGGTAGGTGCTTGTACTTGTAAGAACTGAATTCCTGCACCCCCACCCCCCCATCTCTGCTTGACTTCATTGGCTTTCAGTGGAAAATGGTTTAACTGTCTCAGTATCTTTGAAAACCTACCCTTGAAAGTTTTGATGGCACCCGGTGAGATTTCAGCTCTTCACTGCGTGTTAAGCCGGGTGGTTTTACACAGCATCACCTCCTCTACAGTAACATACAGTGTCCTCCTGACTCACTGTCCGTGTGTGCGGTTTTACCTCGCTAAATGCAAAATTACTTACCTAACCTTCATAACGGGCCAGCCTACCTCCTGTTTGAGATGGTGCAAGAGCATCACAGGGTGGCTGCAAAATAGTTTGAACAGTATCGTTCTCATGGTAGCAAGTGACCAAAGAACTTTTACAATTTTAATTTGCTGTTCCTTCAACACGTTTACGTTGGTCTCATGACTTCCACGTATTACATATGTGCCTTATTAGCAGGAGAGACACAGAAATTAGCTCTGAGTATGAAATAATTTTTGTCACTAGACTGTTTGCGCTTCAAACTCTGCTATCAAAGCACAGTTCATTGCTTGGAAATAGGTCGTTATTGTAATGCAAAGAATGCAATTATATTTCAGAGCAGGTTGTGTGTGGGGGGTCCCCCCTTTTAGTTTGTCACAGTAATTTTTCTGCTAGCTTCTCATAAAAGTTTATTTTTAGTTTTTCTGTCCAACAGTGTCACATCTCCACGTGCTATTGGATAAGTTCTGAGGTACAATCCCAGGCTGGACATACCAAGCGTTATGTTCTGTGCACTGGTTTGCAAAAGTGGCCGGTTGAAATCTTGTCTTTAGCAGACACCTGAAGGCTGTGCTGGGACTTCAACAGGAGCATCTGAGCACACTGCTTAGCTCGGGATGTGGGGTTTTCCAAACTGCAGGCGTTCCGATCTGGCCTGGGGGAGATGGCTCTGCCTTTTGCTTCTGACCTTATGGCTCCCCAGGTGGGGAGCGCTTGCCTGAAGGCTGAGCTCCGTGGGCTGGTGTGCCACCTTGCCAAAGAGCTGCTCTTAGTGCCTGTAGCCTTCCTTCTGACACAGAAATGCATTTGTTTGCTGATAAGATTTATGCCTTTTCAGTTGGCAGCGGAGTATGCTGAACATTGAGCGAAGCAACCATGTATATTCATATATATTCATGTATATAATGTAGAATGATGCAAACTAGTTTCAAAGGGGATGGATTTTTGCTGCCAGCCTAAAGGGACCTATCATAGAGCCACTCTAAACTGAATCAAGCCACGATCTAAGGCTGGATATGTTTGCTAAAGGCAAAAACCCCTCATCTTTAACGAGCTATTTATCATCCGTAAATGGAATCATTCTTGTTTTACCAGAACTCTGCTGGGATCAATGCATCAACTTAAAAAAAATAAAAATCAGGTCGTCTAGGTTCATATGAGACAGCGTTGCAGCTAATTGAGGCTAATGTCACTGTAAAACTCCGCACAGCAGGCAGCATGTGTGTATGCATGGGGGTGGGTATTAGAAGACTGGAAGAAATGTTGAAAATTTCTTTCGGTATCTGTCTGCAATGTCCTTGTGGAGCTCTGTGACAAGCAGCGTACCTGCACGCGAATGGCACGGTAGCTTCCACTAGCAGAGAGAAAGTTTCTTCTGGATGCCTGTGCTTCAGCATGGTGCTGGTCTTGGTCAGCTTTAAACCAACTTCAGTCTGCAGTTCAGCATATAGATAAAGCCTGAGAGCTGCAACGTCCCCCTTGTTTGGGATGCTTGAAGAAGGATGGCTGAGCTAGGGGGAGCTGGGGAGGGGGCCTGCAGGGGCTTGGGCTGGCATTATCTCTGCTCTGGGGCAGGGGGCAAGGTCCCCGTGCTGCTTTTCCTGGCTGTTCCCCAGCTGCTCTTCCTGGATGACCTTTCAGAGGGGAAAAAGGAGGTGGCTGGCTTGGTCTGCATGCTTTCCCCTAACACCAAGGTGCCAATTATTGTAGTGGCTTTTGTGGATTAAAGCGTTTCCCGACTGGAGTGAGGCCAAGAAACTAATTTCATCCATCAGATGCCTTTCAGCAGGAACTGGCATTCAGGGTACAGCCTGTTGCTAGACCTGATGAGAGCAGACTGGTTTCTGGGCAGCTTCTCCAAGCTTACCAAGCTCAAAATTGTGCAGTACGGAGACGGCAGTGCAGGAGGAGATGCTGTAGCTGCGATCTGGTATCGCACTGCCAACAGGCTGTGCAGCGGGATCTGGTGATGAACGCTACCTGTTTCTTATCGCCAACGGCTCGTGTGATATAGAGCCTCCCTGCTCATCCTCTGGCTGCCTAACCAAGGAGCCAAGCTGTGGCAGTGAGCCTGCTACTACAGCATTTTTTTTTTTCTTGTGTAAAAAATGCTCACTTGCACGAAATACAGATCTGAAGTGAAATCTTTAAACGCTTATTAAAATGCCGATGTCACTAGCTCAGTAATTCTCATGAGAGTGGCTGAGGAAGACCACAAAGCTTTTTTGAAATAGGCTCAGAAAAATGCTACTTTCAAGAAAGATGGTGATGGCACAGGTGGAACCCACCAGGATCAACTAACTGTTTCTGTGGAATACGTACGCCGCTGCCTTTATGGTTTTACGGACTGTGTTTTATACGTAACAGGTATCAAATCCAGGCTTGCAAGCACCTGCAGAGTGCTGGGAGCTAGAACCCGAGCTCCGCTCCAGGCCTTGCTCTGGCATGCTGTGCAGTCTCTGATTTTCTCCTCTTGCGTTCACCTGGTTTCTCCAGTCTATCAACATTTGAGGTCTTGCGTTGTCTCTAGCCGTGGATGTGAATGGTACCCATGGCTGGCAGATGCTCCAGGTATGACAGCGGTGGAAGGCTGCCTTGCCTGAACAAGCTGTCACTATGCAAATCTCTCCAAGCATCACTAGGAAAATTGTGGTGTTACACAAAAAAACCCTGCTGAAATGTAGAATTCCTCCATGGGCTTAAAGGGCTGGCTGGTGGGCACGCAAGGCTGCTGTCACGGCTCACGTGTATTTTTCACGAGGAGAGTTTGGGATTGATGGTGACAGATGCAGAAGCTCGCTGCTTTGGGATTTTAACCACGTTACGTACAATAAGAAATGATCATAGTGCAAACTAGACCATTGTATTAGGAGTCACCGATTTAAGTGAATCCATTTCATCGGGACTACTCATTTGCCTAAAGCAAAGCAGGTGCCTCATGTCTTTATTCCAGGGCATGCAGCTCTCTCTTAGGCTCCTCCAGCTATGATTTATGAAGGACGAGAGCTTGGCAAAGAGCAAATGCGTAATGCAGTGGTGAGGGCATCTTGGAGGTCCCTTTCTCTTTCCAAATCACAGAGGCTATGGCTCAGGTTTGCCCCTAGCTATAGAGCCCTGGCTGCTCGGCTGATGCTGTAGCAGACCTTGTCTTTCTTTTTACCAAGCCAAGCCGTGGCTATCGGCCAGGAATCAACGGCTGTGCAAGCACAGCAGCCCACACGTTACAGCAGGAGGGGTATTTAATTTGCTCCAGTGAAGGTTTGCGCAGCACAGAAGTGGAGGAGAACACAGCTGGCTCCCAGCTTCCTTACAGCTGCCCTGAATCCCCCCTGCATCAATAAACCAGTTATACGCTGCTAACCCTCCCACCTGGTTAATAATCAAGGAAAAAGGCAAGCCTTTCATGTCGGTGTATTTTCAGAAGGATGCCTATCCATTTATAGGGTGAGACAGCTTGTTGGGTGCGTGCAGCTCAAATTCAGATTTGCAGGGAGATGGCTGTGTGGAGGAGATGCAGCTGGCCCTATTTATGTCTTCTGAGCGCTAGTATAATCTGATTTATGAGCAGCAGGGAAGGGCATTATTGATAGAAATCATAGGGGCTGGGAAAACGCCTTTTTTCATGCACTGTGCTCTTGAATAAGCTGTTTGGTTGTGTGGTTTTTTTGTTGTTGTTGTTGTTCCCCTTTCTTCTCCCCCTTTCCTGAGTAATCCAGGACTGCTGTAAAGCAAAACTTATTAATGTTTGTCCAGTTCTTTGTAAAGCCCTTTTGAAAGGTTCATCATGGCTGTAGATTGATTATGTGTTTTTAAGCCTTGAATAGATAAGTAGCAAGGGATTTAACTTAATCCTGAATGTTGACCTGTTTCTTCTGGCAAAGAAAAAAAAAGTGAAAGGTGAGTACATGAAAGCTACGTGATCTTGCAAGGTAAACTGCTCTTTTTTTTTTTTTTTTTTTTTTTTTTTGCCTCAATTACAATGAGAAACCTGTCATATCAAACTAGAAGTGAAGACATGGGAAAATGAGTTCCCTTCTTGCATGACTCGTTCTACCAGTGGTAGGGAAATTATACGGCTTGGTGAGCTGGCTGAATCCACCCAGCCTGTGCTTACCCATCCCACTGAAACCCAAAGAACTGAGGTATATGCCCAGTTAAGCAGGACAGATTTCCCTTTGCAATACATCAAGCTCCTCAAAGTGGAAAAGTAAAGTTAGGCGAGCAAATGGGAGCTATTTCTAAACTATGGGGTTTTTTGGTTTTTTTTTTTTTTGTCTGCAGATTGTAGCTGTTGCGCTTCAGGGTCTCGGTTGTCTTTAGCTAAAAGGTTGCCTGCCTTCAGACCCTGGGGGGAACTATCCCCAAATGAGACTGCTATGGATGTAGAAGGAAAATTGGCCCTGGTTAAAGTCAGTGTAGCAGTAGCTGTTACAGAATTTGAGCATCTTTCTTGCACATTTCTGCTTTTGCAGCCAGTACTGTAATTAGAAGAAGAAATTGAACATCGTTAGGACTGTGCAGGATCTCACAGTAAGATAAAACAGGTCTCTTGAGCGTGGACTGGTGTTGCCTTGCAGTAAAGAGGCTGGAGTTTCTCGTTTGCTTTCTTTACAGTGGTTGGTGTGACATAACTGTCTCGTGCCTTGAAGTCAATGCCTGTGATTCTTCCATATTCACTCTTCGTTTTCACGTGCCGCCTTCTCTTTGCGGTTTTTAAGAGCAGGATTCCGGCACGCTTTGCCACAGGGCAGGCAGGAGATTAGATTCTGCCCTTGCTAACATGACTAAGGAGAGCAGAGAGGAGGAGATGCTTTCCCTCCCATGGTCCAAAGAGGAAATAGTTTGTGATGTTCTGTTCCTGCGTGCCAAACTGCAGACACCTTCGCCCTGCATCACGCATTGCGGTGCGGGGTAGCTGCTGGTACGCAACAGATGAAGCTGGGGCTTGAAGCATGTGGAAGCCTCCTTTTTTTCTTGAATACGCTTCAGCTGGCAGAAATGAGTCCAGTTTAGACCTGCTGAAAACGAACCCCTTTGGCTTGTGCGCCATGAGATTCGGGGAAGTGAAAGCCGTGCAAAGAGACTAGAGGTGGCTGTTTGGGGGCCACAAGCAATCTTCCCTTTTATCTGCCTGAGCAAATATTTTTTTTGAGAAAACCTGAAGTCATAATAATGATTTAATTAATGCACTTGGTAACTGCATTTGGAAAGTAATTTTGGAGACATGTGGAGCACAGAAGGAGAAAGACGGAAGCTTTTAAAAATGCATGAGGAGCCAAAGCTGCAGAAGCAGAACTGCCAATTAAGAGGAAAAGCAGAGTCACCCTATGGTATTTTGTGAAGTAATGCATGTTGCTGTGTCCTTAAGAGGTGATTTGTTATATGAGCTGTAAAGCTGGTTTCCTACCCCAGCACAGCTGAAAGGCAGGATCCGTGCACATTAATCATGCATTAGCCTTTGTTAAATTCTAACTAAATGTTGTTCTGGGATGCTAATGGCTGTGAAGGACATCCTGTAGTAAATCTGCTTTGCATTTTCTCTTAAATGAATCAGGTGGCTCCTCTGTTTACTGTAAATAGAAGGTTAAAACACATTTTCCTCTTGGACATCAAATAACTGCCCAGCACCGGACCTGAGATAGAGACAGTTAAATCTGAGTTGAATAAACTTCAGAAAATCACAGCTTGCTCTTGCCTTGCCTGCTAAATTCTGCATCTTTTCTCCAAATAGATGTCCTGTTCCCCACTGCTGCCACCTACTCTCTTGGGATCGGCGCTGCCCTTGTTCAGTACTGCAGGCATTGCCTCCTCCCTCTGCCAGTGCAGGGATGTGTTGGGAAGTTCAGGTCTTGCCTGGGAAGGGCGGATCATGCTGCTGCTCATCCCCTAATTTGAAGGCGTGGGGTACCAAGCCTCTTTGCTGTAGCCAAGTCCTGTGATCTTCACGATGTGCCCTCCTATGCCTGTGATCATAGTGCAAACCTGCAGAAGAGTGGGAGATGGGATTTAGACAAGTGACTCATCCTTTTTGTTTGAGGATTTCTGAAAACACCGGAGTGATTTAGGAGGATGAGATCCACCGATGCTCCCAGTTAGGATGAGTCACTTAAAAGAATTAAAGTAGGATTCACAAAAGCAGCTAAATTATAGTATTTTTCACGGCGGAGACATGCAACACTGATTTATCTCATTGCATCATCTGAAAAATGAAAATATTGCTCTCCCCAAATAATAATTAGACTCTACAGTATCTTAACACATGAGGAAGTGTCAGCTGGATTTGCTGACCTTCGGATAAAAGAGCTCACAAAGTTTAATGTCACAAGCAATGCTTCTAGAGAGAGACTTGGTGACAGGGTCTGAGAGGGAGTGGGGGTCTTGACGTTCGGAATATATGGGGTGGAACGCAGTCCGTATATCACCATTCAGGTTTATGCTCCAGTTTCACCTTTATACACATGACTGAAAAGTGATGACAGGGCACTTTGCTGCTCTTAATTTATAGTTGGCAGAATAAATTGTCTTTCCAGAAGAAATCTTCTCAGCGTTAATAGATAGTAAAGATACAGTAATAAATACAAGGATTATTTTTTCAGGTTTTATGCAGGGATGTTTTGCTTAGTATTTGCAGCTTCATGGTATGGTGCTGTAATTTTGTTTCCCGAGAAATGAGTGAGCCCCACCAGACCAGTCCTGTAAGTCCCAATTCAGGAAAAAAACTTGGATGCGCTCAATTTTAG
Organism: Falco cherrug; assembly: GCF_023634085.1. NCBI lineage: Eukaryota > Metazoa > Chordata > Aves > Falconiformes > Falconidae > Falco > Falco cherrug. Next base: position 4,072,979 of record NC_073714.1, on the reverse strand, counting down.
GGCTGTACTTACATCTCTGCAAAACAAAGATGTGATAATAGTAGAAGCAAAGGGTTGTTACTTGTTCTGCAGCTTTCCCAGGGGGCACTGGTTGGTTTGGGTGGCTGTTTTTTCCTGCTGAGTGGGTTTCTGCCAGCCTGGCTGATGAGGGCTTAGCTCTGGTTGTTTTGCCAGAGGTAACGCACACCCCAAGCTGCCTCTGGCCCCCAGCTCAGGTCGAGCCAGTGTCACCAGACCTGCTCGATACCTTCGCCCTCATCTCTTCGGAAGCACGCTTTGTGCCCTTTTCCAGTTGCGTGCCCTTCGTGTCGTCAGCTGTCTGCCAGGAGAGCTTGGGCTGGGGAGCAAGTCCACGGCAGGTCCCTGTGGTATGGTGAGCGATGGCTGAAATGTGGGCAAGAAGAAGAAAAAAGAATGAGACCAAAATCTTCCTCGCTTTCCTTTGCCTTGGAGACCTTTTTTTTTTTTTTTTTTTTTTTCTTCATTTAAACTGATGTTATGATCAGGAGCTGTAAGGAAAGACAATGTTGTTTATAGAATTATTGTTTTCAAAATATATATATAATTTCTGCTTGGGTACAGATGGTAAGTCCTATGCAATTCCATCTAATTGTCTTTAAAAAAAACACCCCAAAACAACAAAAACAAACACCCCACAACATCCCACTTTATTAAAAAAAATTTAAAAATAGCTTCATAGTCTGAGTCATGCTGCAGTGAAAGATTAATGCTTTAAAAAATGTTTCTGTAGTTACTTTTCATGCTAAATAATGTCCTTTGAATTTGATTATACATTGTATTTATAATGTGTTCATTCAAACAATTATTAATGTTGAACTACAGCCAATTACTTTCTAATTTCATTTTACTTTGCATGGTTGCAAAAATGCTGTTATTGCTTGTTACAGATTACGTTTTCCTAGACAAAGACATGCCCGTTTATCATTTAATGCTGTAAAATGTTTATATGAAAGTACTCTGAGGACCAGCTCCTGAAGTCCTGGGGCAAGACCTTACATTGAGATGGTGAAGTCGACAGCGGGAACTGCTCTGGGAGTTCCCTGCACTGCTTCCCATGCCGTTATTTTGTAACTTTATTTGCTGTTATTCAGTAACTTTAGAATGTGAAAGCTTTAGCTCGAGTTGAATAGAAACTTCATTGCAAAGTATTATTATTTTTTTTAATCAAAAGTTGCTTCCATCACTCGTTTCTTAAAATGTGTCATTTTGTTTGAATTTTAACATACTGAAGAGCATCGCTATGATACGAAACAGAATATTTTAGAGTGGGGAAGTTTTGCAGAAAATATTTTCTCTTTGTTATTTAAAATAAAAACGCAAGAAGAAAGGAGGTTTTGCTTCTAACTCCAGGCACTCTTGCCTTGGCCGAGATCAGAAGGTCCTAAATCGCTTACCGAGGCAGGATTATTATTTGTATTTCCTAAGTCTGCTGCTTACTTGAGATGGTAGAGGAGTGTGTATGGCAAAGCTGGGAGCTTGCTGAGCATCTCCTACGTCCTGGTATGACAACTCAGGGTCGGGGCTGTTGGAGCATTAACAGAACAGTGCTCTGGGGGCTGCCTGCTTTGTCCCTCCTGACAGCACCCAGCTGCCCTGGGAGTGAGGCTGAAGGACACCTTCTGCTACCCCGATTAAAACTCCTTTCTAATTGAAAACTGTTCTGGTGGTTTAGTTCCAGAGGAGATGTTGCCTTTAGTCTCAACACTTGGGGGTGGGGATCATCTTGAGAAATTCGATGTTATCTAAAACAATCCAGTCAATGAGGAGTGTTTCCTGCATTAGCACCAGCCTAGCCTGGGGACAGAATTTCTGGATCTCTAAATGGTTCGCTTTTGTGTCTCTACACATGATAAAATTATATCCCCGTTAACTCTGCAGGGGATGTCTTATTTAGGTCAAGATGTCAGGGATGATGTATAGCTGAGTTAGCTCCCAGCTTTTTCCTTAGGACAATTATTGCTCTTTTTGATCAAAAGGTTTGTAGCTGTTGGATGGTGAAGTAACCTTTGGGGACATCTGATTAAAGCATACGCCTTTCTACAGCTGGCAGGGATCTGGTTGGTGCCACGTCCGGCTGCCTTTGATTTCTTAGGCTGAGGGATTGGGTGCCCGTTCACAGCGGGCAGACCTGAGCAAACCTTGTCCTAACGCTGCTGGAGATGCCTCCCATGCTTCGCTTTATCCTCCTTTCTGTCTCCTTTTATACTGCTAAGGCATCACAGGGGTTATGGCAAAGGTGCTTGCCAAGTGCACCAGCAGGGACAAACTCAGTCCTTGGGGAGTTCATCGTCTGTGGGTGGGACCATAAAGCAGGTCTTGTTCTCCTCCACCCGAGGTGGAAACACTAAGATGCCATCATTATTCCTTATCTTGTAAAACCACGGTACTTTTCTCTAGGAGCACTGGGTGCAGGGTGGTGAGAAATAACAGCATCACGAACTTGTGTTTTCTAGTGGCTTCGCTACTTGCTGATTTCTAGTTTAGTATTTGCCCCCCTCCATCATGCTGTCCTCTGACCTGTCGGTATTCCTGCAGGGGATCATTCTGAAGGAGAGTGACTTTGTAAAACTGTTGCCTTTGTGAGGGACAGCAGAGATGAAAGAAATGCGACGACTGTGGGAAAGGAACGGCAGGTAGAGCCCACTTTCGAGGTTTGTAATTTTTCAGCAAGGTTTATTCAGCAGTGCACGTGGATCGATGGAGCTCGGTTGGGTTTTCTATAGCACAGCACTCCCTGGGAAGGTCTCGGTGCAAGCTGCTGCCGTACCACTGTGGTATCCAGGGTTTTCCAGAAGAAAATCCCTTCTGGAATGGGTTTGTCACTGCTAACCTAACAAGACCACTCGCTTTCTGAACCTATGTGGGATCAGCACAGTACTCGAGTTCTTTGTGAGACAAGGGTAGCACTTCGGAAGGAGCACTGGAAGGTGAACACTTGCTCAGATAGCCATAAAGTAATTAATCTAATCTTAAATCCTGAGCATCTGGCTGTTGTAATTGCAGGTGTGGCTACAGGACAGTCCATGTTGCTACGGATTCAAATAAACAAACCAAAGCAGGTACTGCCCGCTTGCTTGCTTAACTTGCTTTATGAGCAGAGATTGCCAAGGCTTCGCAAGTGAAAGTGAAGTCAAGAGTTTCCTAAATGCACTGTCCTTCCCCATCATTTCCATGATGAAACAGTTTGTGCTTGTCTTGGAAGAAATGTCAGCAAAGGTTATTTTGACCAGAGAGATCTCATCAGAAGCTTCTTCCTCGAGCTGCAGCTTTACAGATGCAGCACACAACCCGTTTAATTAAGCACCCATCCTCGTAATCAAATGCTTTGCTTTTGGAGATGTCACCTTGTGTAACTTGATTAGATTTTTCTCTGCTAGAGGATGGAATCAATTTTTCTTCTAGTTGTTTGCTAAGAGGTTTTTTTATTAATAACGCAAATGGAAATTTGACTTGGAAGGTCTCCTCCTTGTATAGATCTGGTGGTTCTTGCCAAGTCGATGTTCTTGGCTCTGTAGCCGAATCAGTGATGACTTTGGCTTGTTCTGGGTCTTGGTTTTCCCTACATGATTTTCTTGTGCCAGTTCCTCACCTGTAGGATGCAAGTAGCTCTTCCCTAACTCGCAATCCCTTCGTTACCGTCAGGCCTTTCAGCTTGCTGGCTATAAGGGGTCCATCTATAGGTGGATACTTCCTGGTGGGGTTTGTCCCTTAAGGTTTGCTTAACTTCAGAGCTCAGGTCACACGAGTCTGGGCACAGGCTTGTTGTCAAACACAAAAAGGAAGCCTACAGAGGGTGGAAGCAAGGATGAGTAACCTGGGAGGAATACAGAGAAATTGGCCAAGCAGCCAGGGATCAGGCGAGGAAAGCTAAAGCCCTGACAGAATTAAATCTGGCCAGGGACATCAAGGGCAGCAAGGAAAGTTTCTGTAGGTACGTGGGTGGTAAAAGGAAGACTAGGGAAAATGTGGGCCCTCTCCAGAAGGGAACGGGAGACCTGGTTACCCGGAATATCGAGAAGGCTGAGGAGCTCAACAGCTTTTTTTGCTTCAGTTTTCACCAGTGAGTGCCCCAGCCACACCGCCCCAGGCACAGAAGGCGAAGGCAGGGACTGGGAGGATGAAGAACCGCCCACTGTAGGACATCAGGTTTGAGACTATCTAAGGAACCTGAAGGTGCACAAGTCCATGGGGCCTGATGAGACGCATCCGCAGGTCCTGAGGGAACTTTGTACAAGGCCGTGTAGCGACAGGACAAGGGGGGGTGGCTTTAAACTGACAGAGGGCTGATTCAGATGAGATATTAGGAAGAAATTCTGTGCTGTGAGGGTGGCGAGGTGTTGGCACATGTTGCCCAGAGCAGCTGCGGGCGCCCCATCCCTGGCAGTGCCCGGCTGGACGGGGCTGGGGGCACCCTGGGCTGCTGGGAGGGGTCCCTGCCCCTGGCGGGGGGTGGCACTGGGTGGGCTTTAAGATCCCTTCCAACCCAAACTGGTCTATGAAGTCAAACTTTAGGAAATAGGCAAAGACATTGGAATAAACAAACTTGGACACTTACAAAGCAAGTGGGGTTTCTTAGGGTGAAGGCAGGCCTGTCTGGACTAAGTGGCTCTGACATATTGCGTGACTGCCTCTTTCTAGAGCTCTGGCTCATTTATGCAGTAAAACATTAATGATTTACAGCAGTAGGGCATGTTTGCATAGGTGGAGTAAAACTGCTCAGGTAGAAAACGCTGCTGTGGGCTTCTGTCCCCCGTAGGCAGCAGATCTGTGCACTGATGCTCAGCGCAGGCACTGGAGGAACCTCTGCGCTTGGTGCCTGCTCGGTGCTGGGGATGTATAATTGATGGGGGCGTGTGTCCCTGCTGCAGGCTGCTAACGAGACTCCCATACATTAATGCATTATCTTCCTAGGCCTTGGGGACCTCAGATTTACGTGCGAGTGTAGGTTCTGTGGGGTAAAACTGTAGCATCAGCTGTTCTGCACTAGATGTGAGATAGGTTGGTTTCTTTCTCTGGTGGGGGACGACAACCATTTCCTTACTGGTAGGAGAGCCACAGGGGGTGAGCATGGCATGGTTGATGTCCTATAGACTGACTTCTGGTCTTCAGCTGTGTGGTTGTGCCCGTGTTTGTACTAGTAGAGAAGGGACGGGGCAGAGTCACGTCCCATTTGGCTGTGACAAAGTAGATGCAGGAGCCGAGGGGGTTGTTAAAGGGGGGGGGGGGGGATTGCAGAAAAGCAGGTTTGCTTGTGCACATGGGCCGAATCCTCCCTGCCTTGGTGAAGCTGAGCTCTCTCAGATAAGTCTCGTCACTACTACAACAACAGCAGCTGGAAATACTCACTGGCATTTGCTAATTTGATCAGTAACGGAGACCGCTCCTCAGTGCAGAAAGCAAATGGACTCCCCCCAGATTAGAGTGCAGCAATACCTAATTATCTCATCCTAGCCCTTGCCCTCTATGCCCACACGTGTTCAATCATCCTCCTTTAGTTCTGCCACCACAAGGATCTGTCATGAAATAATTCAGTTTACTTGTAGCCATTTCCTTTCGATAAAGTAAATGTCAGGTGGCTATTCATGGGCATTTTGCCGATGATCTGATCATTGGAAAAATAGTTCAAATGTTTCTGTATTGATTAAATTAGCATAAAGAAGGGAAAGTTGCGTGTGCTGCCATAAATTAACCGATTTATTTGTGATTTTGGTGTGTGTATATGTGCTAACTACTGCTGTAGAGGTCTGCCCTAAAGCCCATCATTTAATCCTTTACTGATATTTTCACCTAGGAATCATAGATTTGTTTTCCCACTGTGAATCTGTATTTTTGTTGGCAAATGGTGTAACTGCAGTCAAAGATGGACATAAAATTGGATGTGAAAACTCTCATGGTCGCCTGAATATTGCAAGAAAGCTGTACCTGACAGCAATCACCAGATATTTAAGAAATGGACAGTACAATTAAGAAATTCCAGTACAATTAAGTCCTCTTCCAAGAGGAAGTGAATGTTGGTTTTTTTTTTCTTATTGTGATCTGATGCAAATGTCTGCATCCGTCATGAATTTTAATTCTGGATGTTGATTTCTCTGCATTTATAAACACACCTAACTCTGGGCCTTCTGGGTACACATGTGTGCTCTGAATGAATGACAAATGTTTGGGTAGGCTTTTTAGATCTCTATCACATCTGAGAGCTCATTAAAACAAAGCAAATGCAATCAATCAAATTTGCTGGTAAAATGTGACAGGCAGTTACATTAGGGGATTAAAATCGTGGATTCCTGGAGGTGCTCTGAAACGGAGCAAGCGGAGGGCTCAGATGGAGCGTGTTGCTGTGAGGATTCTTGCTGGATGGCTTGTGCCGTACCCTATGGAGTTGCAATTCACAGTCAACCGGTGGCCTTTAGGTCAAATCATGTTTTAAAGGAAGAGAATCCAGGCTTAATCTGGTTTTGTTTTGTGTTTCAAACACAATCTGTTCTCTTCTGTTTTTTTGAATCCAGTGTGAGATCAACTCTGGCATACATATCCCACAGAACAGAGACAAAACGTATGAGAAGCTCTTTGGCAAGGCTGGATAACAGCTTTATTGAAAAGGTAAATGGCTAAGAAAATACATTAACATTCCGAATGGGCCCCATTTAATGTGATTTACATATAGTTCAGGATTCTATCTGAATTGTACCATGCAAGAGAGAGGTAAGTATTGGATATTGGTGCAAACGTAATTTTGCATTTTGTTCGACCCTGAGCTTGCCTAGACTATAAACCATTAGCCTGGAATTTGTCAAAGTAATCTGAAGGAAATTCAATCAGCTTTTAGTGTTTAAATCCTTTTAAAATCTTTTTGTCTCGAATGTTCCATTTCGCCCTCCGTATTCCAAGCATAACAACACTTCTTCCTTTGTCTGGTTGTTTGACATCAGCACCTGCCCTCAGCGCTCGCTTCTCTCGCATTCTGCAAAACCGGATTTTACCCTATGTACGGCTGGTGGGTTTGGGTGAGGATTTCACGTTTCCAGTACATCCTTAGCAGCCTCTCTGAGATGATCTGTCATTCATCTCTCAAAAAACATTAACCCTGGATGGGCAGAAATCCTTTTCACAGAGAGCATGGACTGAACCAGTCAAAGATTTCCTCTAGCTAGTGCTACCCAGTCCCCAAAGCTTATATTTTGTAGAACCCAAACCAACCGGTATTTCTTGATGGAAGTCATGATGTTGCATCTTACCCAGCAGCACTGCTGGAGATCTGTCTTCTGGGTTGGGTTTTACAGGCTCCTTCTCTCACTAGCCTTTGCAAAGGCTGCCAGTATATCGGGCTCCTTCCAGATTCCCAGTCTAGTGACAAGCCGAAGGAATGTCCCTGAAGCGTTTGGTGGTGTGATATTTACTTACGGTAATTGCAAACCTGTAGGCTTTAATAATGCACTAGATTTGTTGCTCTGTAAGCCCTGATGTAATTGTTATAATAAATAGATATGGTAGATAAGCATATACTGTAAATAAATACGGCTTTTAGGTTTAATTTCATTTGGCTGGGGAAAAGAAACACAACAAAATGCCATGGATATCTTTATCCCTTGATTTACTTTAGTCCCAAATACAAACAAGGCTATTTTTCAAACGCGTGACTCTAAATTGGAGACACAAATCTTGCCTTTTAATGACTTCGATGTCACTTTGTCCCACAAACCTCCATTTTACATGTCCAAAGTCTTAATCCGAAAGGCATATTTCCTAATGGAGATCAGCAAACCCTAAATTTTTATTTCTTTCATCTGCTTGGATCCCAGCATGTGGGTGCCAGAACATCAGCTACAGTTGATTGGCATTGTGCAATTAAAGTCAACGTAGCTATGCCAATTAACACTAATGTTGCTTTCAGATAAAATGAGGGCATGGTCCTAAGTTCTACCACTAACTTCTGGCTAGTGTTTAATTCTTATTTAAACAAAGCAGCACTGTGTGAACCTCACACCACCAGCAGCGGGTTGTTACTCGTTATTATCCATCAACCTTCCATAAAGCCACTCTTAAAAAGTGCCGGGCACCTTCAAAATGCCTTTGAAGTCAATGGGATTTGAAAGGTGTCCCTAGATCTCAAGATCTTTGATCCATAATTCCTTTGATTTAAGGGGTCCGTTTTCATAGCCCGGTGTGTCCACTTCACTTCTCGGCATATTAGTTCATTGTTAGAGCCGTCTCCCGTGCACACAAAGATTAACGCTGCCATCAGAGGGTTCAGAGTTGTGTAAGCTACGATGACATATTTTTCACTAAGTGGGCTAACTCCTGCTATTCATCAGGGTTGGGAGGAAGGAAAAGATTCCAGGAAACTAATTGAAGGCTTGTAATGGGACTTTGAAATAAAGACTCGAGGCTGTTGTTCCCTTGAGTTTGGGGCCACGCTTCACTTCATCATTAGCGATCTTAGGAAATGTTAATCATTGTGATGCAGCTTTCACGGAAAGCATTTGTGCTTTTGCGGTGTACAAATTAAAAACACTGTAAAGCCCAGAAGAATTTAGTGAGCTTGGGGGAAGGGTACTAAAGGGGGACTCAGAGCCTTGGATCAATGCTATAAAAATTGTATGATGCTTTGCAGATGGCAGGGTATAAATCTCCTAGCTGCCTTACCTACTGCTTTTGCATCTTGTAGTGGATAAATATAGACAAGTGTTTCTTTGCCTGGCGTCAATAGCAGAGCTCCTCCAAACACAAGGGACCTTCATTGGTTTATGCCAGCAGATGACTATTTTGTGATGGGAAGTAATAAACTAGGAGTGACCAAGGTATACTCTGTCCTTTCACTGCAAACACAGAGGCTGAGCATCACCTGCATCCCCCGCGCTCCCTCTCCGTACCTGCTGCCCTCAACTCCCACGGTTCTGGGGACCCTGCTGACCCAGTTCCGGGTGGTGGCTGGGCTCTGCTGACGTGGCAGGGATGGGGAAGCTGCCAGGGACGGCAACTGCAGTGATTAAAAAAAGTTGTGGCTGAATCTGTGTTTCTGAAAGGTGGCAAATCTTCAGAGACACGTACTGCAAATCAGTTTTCTGAAGAAAATGCTTCCTTACATCATGATAATCTTGTACTTTTTAATCTATAAATTAACAAGCAAAGATACCTGTAGAGCAAAGGAAAAAGGAAAAAAGAGGCGAAAAGAAAGGCAGGCACTTACCTTCCACAGTTGCGATGCACATGCAGATATTGACTTTATGTATCAAAGTAATTACTGTAATGAAAGGATGATAATAATAATAATAATCCTTTAGCAGCCTGTGAGATTGCTTGATGACATACTGGGCATCTTTTAGTTTGCCACCACTTTAATCCATATTTAGTTGATGACTAATGAAATACAATCCAGAGCTCTTTGTTAGAACCCTTTTATTGAAATAATTTCACTCCGATAGCTATTTATTATGCAGTTCCTATTTTAGTTCCTGATTGCTTTCTGCTGTGCGGGTGCAGAGTGTGTTTAGAGTAAAAGTGTGGGCTTTGAATTCTGGTATGGCTCCATGAAAGCTAGGAATAACCATGCTGGCCACAGAGGAATGGGCGAGTCAGGGTCAGACTCCACTTATGCACCTGACCTGCTTCTGTTTTGATGGGCATCGCTTCCGGGTCATTCTGTTAAGGTGGGTGTTTCTTTCCTGACAACTCTGCCTCCAAGCCAGGGAACCGATGGTGCTGCAACCAATACACCACTTAACATCGCACTTCGGTGCTATGCGCAATAAACGGAGCAAAAAGTGCTCGGTGCTGAGTCAGGACAAGCTGAGGTGGTGGGAAGTGGTGTCTTTGCCCCTGCATTGCTGCACGCAGGCTGTCAGCCACGTCTGTCACGTGCATGGGATGGCCGTCTCCGAAGGGAACACAGCGCATCGAAAGGTGGTTAAAAAACATAAGCTGCTCGGGTGAAGGCGATTGAGTCTGGAGGTACCACCACTGCTGTCCTTCCACTCTACAGACTTGTTCAGCCCATGTAGGGAGGGAGTAAACTGGTAGTAAATCAGTAGGATGGCACGTTGCTTTGCTGTAAATGGCAACACGCTGCAGAGCACTGAAGACTGTTCTACAGAGCGGAGGAAACTAATGTAAATGTAATATAAATGTAAAATTTGTAATGCAATGTAAATGTAAAATAATTTACTGTAACATCATCTGAAATAATTATAAGTCACTTCTTTCCCAGACACACTTCGAATATACCTGTGAAGTCAGTATAAAGATTAAGGCAAGCACTCTTTAAGTGCATTTTTCCCTTGGAGAACCAAAATTGGTTTATTCTGGGATATGAAATATCAGTCAATGTAAGAGACAACGTTATTTGTGAGTCTGCAGCGTCCCGTTTCATACTTATTGTTTAGCTCCTGGTGATTATATTTTTATTAGCGCCCGCCTGACCTTGACTAGCAGCTCAAGCAAGTGTGTGTTTCAGTCGGCACTTAACACAAGGAGATTTATCCAGGAAGATGTTTTTTTTTGTACTAGACAGGGAGCAGATGCTGCAGCATTCACAGCAGAGTTCCAGAAAATTACAGAATCCCTCATTAACACGAGAGATTGCGGTGTGATTCCTTCCCATAATTAGCTGAGTTGTTAGGTGCCTGAAATAGTTTTTAGAGTGAAGAAAGCAGCAGCTAACAGGGAAAAAGCTGTGAGAAACAAGTCCTGAGCATAGCTCCAAGGCAAAACAGGTAAAATAGGCTGTTCTTCCTCCTGGTGGGATCCAGCCCTGCAGAGCTTTGCCAAGGCTTTGGTGCAGTAGGGTCTGTAATGTATAGCCTGGGGGGGAGGCTCTGAGCCCAGCACGGAGTTGCATATGGCTCTGTGGCCCAGAAAGCGTGCAAAGGGTTAAAACTGCTGCTGGGATTAAGTGCAGCTAAAATTCAGCACTGAGTACTCGGTGGTTGGGGATCTCACCCTGGTTTCCCTTCCCTGGAGGAGAGCTGAGCGCATCCCTGTGTCCCGGGGCTGGGGAGCTGGGGCTGGTTCTCACTAACGAGGTTCCTGCACGCTGCGCTGGGAGCAGCCATGTCCTGCGTGGCAGTGTTTGGGGGGAGGGGGGGGGGGGGGCAGGCAGCTGGGGGGTGCTGCGTGCAGGGTTCCACACAGGGCTGCGAAGGCAAGGAAGGGATTCTCCCCAAAGCACAGAGCAGCAGCTGCTGCAGCAGCAGCAACTCTGCGTTCCCAGCGTCCAGCCCAGGGGGAGGGAGCGACTCTTACAAGGACAAAACTCTTGGAACGCTGCAGAAATTACAACCTATGAGCACCTTTTTTTTTTTTTTTTTTTTTTTTAAGAAGACACCTTGAGGTTTTCTCCTTCATATTGCAATTGTCGCTGAAGCAGCTCGGTCTTTGGTGTCGCCTGGCACAGCAGCCTTGTCTAACGGGATGCTGAGGACCACTGCCCCAAAATAAAAGCTGTGCTGCTTGGGGCGAGTTCCACTTGCAGGGCTGGGAACCAGCCGCCTTGCCCCAGCCCCGCGAGCTCTGCTCTGCTGCCTTACAGGCCAGGAGGGCTCCTCCAGCAGCAGAAATTTTTTTATGTAGATTAAGGTGAAATTTTAACTGCCCGGAGCAATTTTCTTGCTGATCCATTTGTCTAGCCTACTGCTGTTTCTTGTGTTATTTTTAAATCTTTGCTGTGTAGCGGTAGTGAGGGAGAAGGCTGCTTTAATTACTGCAGATAAAATAAATCAGGGGAATCTCATTGCAAATGCAGGGAGACGAGACAAGCCTGACTACAGCTCCCTGAGTCATCCTGCCAATAAGGCTATTAATTTTAGTTTGAGGGAACAGACTGCATATTCGGAGGCACTGTTAGGAGGTATTGCAGGCTTTCAGATCTATAGGATGCTTGCTGCCGGACTGCTGGCCAGAGGATCCAGCCGGATGATGTAATGCTCTCTCGGATGAGAGCTGCCAAAAAGAAGAGACAATACATGGAAAGACTCCTGGACAGGAGGCCTTGAACCTTTATTTTCCTTCGTCGTAAGATTGAAAGGAGTCTGTCATATGCGTATCTTTGGAATATCTACTTATAAGATGCACTTATTGTTCAGTAATACGTCAGTCCTTAGGTCCAATGGTGTTTTGCTAATTTGGGTGTATGAGTGAATAAACCGGAGGCAGTGTATGTCAATGACTAGAGCACTGACTTCAGATAAAAGGGAATCTTGTGTTTTTCCCAACTCTGTTTAGTTGGGAAATTATAGATTAGTAGTTTCCCAACTCTAGCACTTGGGTAAGCCACTTTCTTTCTCATTACATCAGTCTTCACTCTCCTTGAAATCATTATAAAACCTCCTGGGGGGACAGCAGTGGTCCTGAACCGTGTCCTTGGGATCTGGCACTTGTCCTGGCCCGAGTGTAGAGGGACTTGCCCAAGGTCCTGCAGAATCTCATCTGTCTTGTGACCAGCTTTGGACTGATGGATCTACGGTATCGGGCTTCGTAGCTTTTCCCCTAAGCCAACAGAAGGGATGACGCATCTGCCAAGATGAGCCTTCAATTTTTATGCAGCTGAAGTTTAGGACCAGAAAAAGCAATCCAAGGTGGAAAACATGACGGCAGGAGGCAGCTGGTTACGTTAGGGTGAGAATTATGGCGGCTGCTTTAGTAGAAGTTAATGCTGCAGGTGGGAGAGTGCCCTGCTTCTGCTGAAGACAGGGAAATCCACAAGTCTTGTCCATTGTGCAAGATGAAATTCCCATCTGCCTGTGACTGGATTTCACTGCACTGTGCAGTGGATACATCCACCCTCCCGTGATCTATAAGCTGTAACATCTGCTGGACATCCATATAGAGGTGTCTTGCCTGCTCTTTTTTCTTTTTTTTTTTTTTTTGTTGGTTCCAAAATTGTCAATAAGTGTTTTTATTTTTTTAATCTTTAGCTTTTTCTCCGCCCCCCCCTCTCTCCTGTGGCTTCCAGGAAGTTCCCTCCCATCTGTTCCTGCCATATGTTTTCAATAGCAATTTACACACTGGATTACAACATGGGAATGATTGGGATGTTGCATTGCAATTTTTAAAAATAATTTCTCTTGGCAAAGAGGGATTTAGCTGCACCTAAGAAAAAAAAAAAAACCAACCAAAAACCAAAACAAACCACAAAAAACAAACCAACCACAAAAAAAACAAAAAGCGTACTCTTTTTCATCTGTCTGTCCCATTTTTTTTCACACACACAAAATCAGGGATCAGCTGCATTAAAACAAACGTGAGGTAGGTTTTCATTACCATCGCTTAGTTGTAAAGGAATGAAACAACACTCCATCAGGCTCTGGATGTCCAGACATCATAAATAACCCAGTTCCATCCTAGAGGCGGCGAGTGATCCCTTCAGCTGCATTAAGTGCTGTAATCACTAAGCCCTAGTGTTTTCCATGCCTTGTCTGAGTGCAGGAAGGGAACAGGCTGGGAAGCAGCCTGGTTTATTCTGACCAGGTTCTCTATCTGCTGCAGTACTCCAGCAGGATCTCTTTTCTGCAGTGGAACAAGAAAACACCTCTATCACAATCAACTATCCCAAGCAGCAGTGCTCCTACGCTGCTTGTGTTTGCAAGGTTATTCGGTGGCTTTAAAGCGGTGTTTGCATTAGATGGTGCTGGGGGTTTGCTGTCGGTATTCCCTCCACGTTTTTTTCCCTCGTCATATCTTAGTGTGGACCTGCTTCCTTGCTTGCATTTTGTTTTCAAATACCAAAATACTGCATTTTTTAATATTTTTTTTTTAGCATTTTTAACTCAAAAATGTATTTTTTAGCATTTCTACATGCTAAAAGCCACCAAATTAGTGGTAGAATTTAATTGGAACATGAAGGGCAGTGTGGTGTCAGCCATTAGTTATTGTAATTAGCAAGGAATTCTCGTGAGCTCGGGTCAGCCCGGTGTGTCGGTGAGCAGTATTCGGTTTGTCCAGTAAAATGAAACTCAAGCTCGGTGCTGGATGCTGCTCTTTGGCAAGCAGAGCTCTGGTCCTGCATTGCATTGGTGTAAATCAGTGCTGGTGGAAATGTAAAAGGGGATACACGGTCCTAACTGGAACAGCATTCCTGGGAATGAGGAATGGGAACTTGCTACAGCCCAAACAAGGTGTAAACTCCACTCACCTGCTCATACGTTTACTAGCAATGCTGTTGTGTCTGGCGGTCAAGTTTCTGGAGGGCTGTAAGAGCTTCGTTCAGTGCTTTATGGAATTGATGGGACTTTGTGCTGACAAATTCTGGGTCGTGCCCTGCAGCCAGTGATATTCATGGTGTACGGCTTTCATTTTGCTCTACAGCCCAAGTGGGGAAGGTTCAGAAAAGGGCTGGGAAGTAAATCAGAGGAATGGAAATCCTACTCCAGCGAAAGCTTAAAACTTAAAACTGTGCTAGTGAAGTCCCTGCTGACTTAACCTAGGGAATTTAAGGATAAGAAGGGATGCAGATACTCTCTGTGTATAAAACAAAGGTAAGCTTGGAGGGCAAGGCTAGAAAATAAGATAAACCAAGGAAAACTGAGAAGTTGCCTGCCAATCAGTTTGAGCTTTGAGAAGAAGTTTGACTTTTGTGACATTAAATTCAATGCTCACCTAATCCATCCCAGGAGCATTTAGACTGTGTAGAAGATACACTTAGTTCTAGATTCTAGTAACTGCTCTAGATGACACTTGCTGTGGCTCAGCACCCGAGGAGTGAGTCCCGGGCAGGGTGGTGGGTGAGTAGTTAAGTTTAGGCAGGACTGAGCTTGTCTGAAGGTTTTGGGTTGTTATTCCGAATGGTCTGAGGAGGAGTGCGGGTCTGCTGAAGGGATCCAGAAGCTCTGTTCTGCTTCCACAGGATGCAGTGGGCAATGCATCATTGTCTACTACTTGACAAAAATGCAGGTTTTTTGGTCAGCTGAAGAAGCCTGTTTCCATCCCTGGTGTCTTCATGGCTGCGCCTTTCGGCAGGTTCTGCAAGATTTCACAGGGGCTGTGTTTGTGGCTGAAGCCAGCCATTGTAATGCAGTCCTTCACCTCTGCCCGAGGTTAGTTTGCAAACTTGTAGGAATCGGCACCTTTTGCCAAATCTACCGACTGGCCAATAGATTTCATGGCCTGGATTAGGTTTGATCCCTGACGCCTGGGTTTGAAGCTGTGGCAACTGTACGGTGCAGCCAGCACCGGGGAGATCCCGGCGGGAGGGCGATGCTCTTGCGAGGAAAACAGGAATGCTTTGCACCCAGAGCACTCAGTGCTCCGTACCAAAGTACAGAAAGATTTTAAACCAGCAATGTGAGAAAAGTTGCAGGCTAATCGTTCTCACAAGTCGCCAGCCCTGGGCTAGGATATTTTCAAGACAGCATGTACTTCAGTGTCTGACAGGCTGACCTGCCAGCCGTAGGGCTGTGCTCACGCACAGCGTGGTTGCATAAACCTGATCTGTTTTAAAACAAACAAAAAAATCCCTACTAAAAATGCATTAAAACTGAAAGCAGTGTAGCAGGGATGGGTTCAGTTTCTTCTGCTCTCAGCAGAAGTTGAATGTATGGGGTCGCTATACCATGCTCACATGCTCTGTTGTATCTCTTGTTTGCTAAATACTGCCCGTTTCCTTTGAACCACATGCAACAGAAGTACAAAAGCAGTCTCTAGAATGATCGTTAAAATTAATCTGAAGAATACAAGTTTAACTTCAGTAAATGCCTTCAAAGGCACAGCAGACCCTGTAGCGCTCTGGCTGGGCAGGGGGGTGGTTATGTCTTTAAATCTCTTTATTCGACAGCAGACTTTTTCTTTCCCATGCAGAAAACCCCACCCATATCTCTGCAGTATCTGCAGCATGAATTAGAAGGTCCATGGGGACATCTAGGTCAGCATGAGCAGATCTGACATCAGCCTGCAGATTATGCCCACAATCAACTGTGCTGCAGTTGTTTCTCTTTCCTCCCCCTCTTTGTACTAGGAAAAAAATGATTCTCAAACGGCAATTCTAAGAAATGCTAAAGTGCCTCTACAGACAGCCTTGGCAGGATGCACAGCAGAAAAGCCTCGTGTGTAGAGAACATATAGAATCCGATCATGTGTATTTGCTAATGCAGTATTGACTGGAATTCAGAAAGCCAGCAGAGGATTGCAAAAGGAAAGAAGCTGAAAGCTGATGGTGATGCAGAGAGGAAAAATGCAACTCTGTTATCTGCTAATAAAAGCTTTCAGCAACAGAGCCGGTGGCCAGATCCAGAGCTCATTGCATGGCTGTCTTAATGAGAGCTGCTCCGCCAGCTGCACAGAATTGTTCTGTCAACTTTTATAAATAAATTTGCCCTGAATTGGCAAATCTCTACCAAAATACCACTTCTTGCTTCAGTCCCTTGTCTACCAAGCAGGTCCTGCCTACATTTTAATTTCCCCCACCCCCACCCCCTGCCTAGATCCATATATTAAGATATAGTTCAGAATTCTCCAATTTCCTGTGCTGCTCACAACCTCGGGGGCTGTCTCTTACATCCTTGTGCTATTTTTACAACACTCTAATTATGCTGGCCTCAGTGGAATTAAGCCTAATGTAGCCTAAGGTAAAACTAAACTCAAGCTCCCCAATTCTAAGCCCAATTATACAGTGGTGTAATTCACTGGAATTAACCTTAATTTCCCACATTGTACCTTGGGACAAAATTTATCCCTTAGGATATTGTTAAAGCAGCTGGGAGTAGCCATGTTCCCTGGCAGCTTGCTTTGAAGTGAGGTGGAAGCCTGAAAGATTTCTGTATTCCCTATGGAATGGAAACTTGTATTATGTTTTCACTACAGGCAATGGGAAAGTGGATTAGGGTAGAGATCCTATGGCTGAGAGCTGCTGGCTTAAGTAGAGATGAGAGACCAAGGCTGGGAAAGTGATGCAGAAAAGTCAAAAGATTTGCTCAGGGTCATTCTGCAACAGATCGGTGGCAGTCCTGGAAATACAACTCACGTCTAGTGTCCAAGTCACACTTCCTATTAGAAGAAAATCCTTTCTTTATTTTTTTTTTTTTTTTTTTTCCTCCAGGGAGCTTTTCATAGGTAGTATTTTCCTTCTAATCACAAGCTGGGTTGCATCCTACCCCCTGAGTGTCTTGCCTGGTGAATATCCCTGTCCTTTCAACCAGCTGCAAAAGCCACCTGCATTTCTAGCGACCTTAAATCCTGGTGAGGGGCCGGTAAATCCTGAATCTGGACGTAACAAACTTAAGCACGCTCGTGCACAGACAGTACAGGAGAACCCGTGCGACTTGGTGTCCGCCTGTGAAACAAGTATGGCTTAATTGGTTTTATTTCCCCGGTGCTGATTATCTGATGAAGTAAGCTGGGACCTTCTGCTGCTGCTAAGTGCGGAATAGCCGAGCCAGATTGAAGCTGCAGAGACTGATGCTGCTATGCTGATCAGGGGATAAATAATAAATCAAAGCCAGATGGGATGGCTGTTTCTTAATCAAAGGCCAGTGCCTTTCTGTCACTTGAACGGTGACGTGCTTGGATAACTGTCCAGAGGAACCTTTGCTCCCCTGCAGAGTCCCATTAGCTTCCCGTGGGCACAACGGGCTGTCTTTGAGGACCCAGGTGCAGACTTTATCTTCTGCTAGAGATGACTATAAGTACTTTCCTTTATTATTTTTCTGAGTTGAACACCTTCCAGTGCTTGAATGCAGTAAAAATGACATTTCGAGAACAAATTGGGACATAATTCTAAGTTCTGAAGTATATTGGAATAGAAAGCTCTGTGGAAGGGCAGAGTAAAAAAATTATTAAATAGCCTTCTAAAACCCATAACCTTTCTGTCCTATGAGAAGACAAATATTTTGACATTTCCCTGCTTATTTAAATGCAATAAACTAACTTTTTTCTTGCTTTTTTCCTCTTTTTGGAATTCCAGTATGACGTGAAAAATATGGCAGCTGGAGATCAGCTAGCAAATTATGCTAATACTCTTTGAACTTCTTTTTTTCCAATTATGGTTTGGAGGGGGGAATAAAAGCAGGGAATGTGAAACTAAAGGACTTTCATTAGAGTATATTTTCTTGCAACGCATCGTACGTTACGTGCCAGTAATGGAGATGTAGGAGGGCAAAAGGTGGTACCAGGATGTAGCTTCTGTATGCCTGGATCAAACAGGCAATCTGTCTTTTAATGACCTTGAATCCACCAGCAAAAGTCTTAGATTTCTATGCTTAAATGGAAGAGTTAGATAGTTTTACAGCAGTAATTGGTTGAGAAAAGCTTGCGCAAGAGCTAGGGCATCAGAGTGTTACTTCTGAATGGAAATGTAGCTGTTGTAGATCTGGCAACTGGAAGAGGCAAGGAGAGAGTTTGGGGATGAGGACTGGAGAGGAATATATGATTAGCAGCCTGACCGGGCAGCGTCAGCTGCTGTGCAGCTCTGGAACCCCACCGACGTGGTCCCACCATGCCTCCTCCCGGCCCAGCACGCGCGTGTGAGGCACGACGAGCTGTGCGGTGCTGAGCCCACCACCTGGGAGTTCAGCTCTGTGTACAGGTGAAGGGGTTTTGTCAGCTGCGGAGCGGTGAGAAGGTGGTAAAACTGGTGGTCCTTGCAACCACCCGTATCTTTGGCTTCCCCCTTGAAGGCTTCACGCTGTGACTTAGGACTCCTGGGGCTCCTGGGCTTTGGGTGAATTTGACCTACAATGAATACGGATTGTCTGATTTGGCAGTACCTATTTAACAGATGCAATTAGTATCAAGTGCCTGGACTCACCTGGAGCTTTGAGCCATGCTGGGAAGTGTTTGCATTTGCTTTTATTGCTGTCTGACTATTAATTCTTTTTCCATTTCGCATTCTGAAGCTTAATTAATTAAAGCATCTTTCTCTTATGAATGCAAAGCAGTTTGCAGTATTAGAGGCCATTGGGTTGAATATACCCGAAAAAGATAGCATACTGATAGATACAACATTAAGGACCTGATTAGATTATTAAGCGTTAATGAGTAATTTTCTCCCAATTAGTGTGCTGTGGCTACAATTATAGCCACTACAAGAGGGGCTTCTGTGTTCAGAGGCACAGGACTGTTCATATCAGCCATTTCCAACCTACAGCAGGTCAGTCGGTGCTTCCCTGACAGTAATGAACAGCAATTTAGTCTCTTTTGCCCTTGGGTGTCATGTTTGGCAAAGCCAAGGTGCAGCAGGAGCTGAAGATCGACATTGCGAAACCCGCTGAAAGCAGCAAGTGGTCTGCAGATGTGTCCTGAGCACGCAAGGTACGCAGGTGGGAGTTAATCTCAGGATCCGAAGGGGTTTTGTGTACTTAACCTCCCTCTTAAATTCCTATTCGGGATTAGAACTAAATCTAGAGCTGAGTGAGCTAGCAGGGAAGAAGGAAAAAAAAAACAAACCAACAAACCAGCCACAAAGCACTTCCACACAGCGCTGCAGTGGGGCTGTTTCCAGCCCTGCTCACTGTATATGAAATGAAGACAACAGAGCCTGGAACCAGAAATGATGCTGAAGGGATCCCAGGTTCCGTGCAGCCCTGTGGTGCTGTGCTCCAGCTCCCTAATCTGGAGCTTAACCATTTTGTTTCAAGAACAGTTTAATGGGAACAGGTACAGTTTTATATGAAATAAATAAATATATAAATAAATGAGCCTGGAATCTGTAAGCTTTCTTCTTTTGGCCCAGAGATCACCACTGCTGACAGAATGTAATTTAAAAATAAATAAATAAAAAGAATAAAACACAAGACTGTAGGAGGCAGCTGGGATGTTCTCAGGTACATCTGAAGGACACTAAGGTGCCCCAGCCCATGGGACTGGTTATGGGTTTGGAAGGTGTGCGGAGCATCAGTCTGTGGGATAACACGGCCATCCCTGCCGTATTCCGAACAGGCTGCACTGATGCTCTGCAGGGAAAAGAGGGAAGTTCTGCTCCATAACAGCATCCAGCTGGGGCTGCTATTGCTTCAGCCACTTAGCTGAAGGTTAGTCTTTGGATTTTTTTATTTTTTATTGCAACTAAGTAGAGATGGAGGATGTTGTTTATTTGCATTTTAGAGCTGAAAATAATTCAGTTTGGAATTTTTTCTTAATTTTCCCCTCTGGACTCAGTCGCTTAGCTCTGTTTGCTCTAGTAGAGCCAGTGATTTTGTATTTATTATTAGCCCAGGATAAATCCCAAGCAGCAAGAAAGACCCCAGCTACACTAGTTTGGGTGCAAACACCATGCCCGCCCCAGGTAGCCGCTGGTAGAGGGCTGAAAGTAAAACATCCATGTCCTGAGCATCACGGCGTGCGGGGATGCTTCAGCTGTAAAGTTTTAGCCACACGACAGCAATGCCTTGGGTTGGCGGATTGTTTTGGAAGTGACATTAATTTGTGGTTAGATCACACCGATTCCATCGCTGCGGTGTTTGTAGGCAGCATGTTCCACTGAAACAGCTGATGTCAAGCTTGGCCTCTGCATTGTGGATTCAAGGGCAATATCAAATCAGCTTAAACCACCACTGCCCCCTCGGCATGACGACCACAACAACTTCAGGCAAACCAGCGTGGGCATTATTCAACACTAAACTTAATATATTACCCGATTAAAGGCTGAGCCAAAGTCTGTGAAATGAATGGAGGTAGACGTGGAGTCGTCTGGTCCTGTACTTTTGGTTTGATGGTTGTCAGCCCTTAACGTCGTAAAGTTAGTGTAACAAGATGCCGTGGTTCCTGATCCTTGAGCTTGGTCTGTGCACACAATTATCTTTCCTTAATGACATCTTTTAGATTGCAGCCCAGCAGATTAATTTGAATCTAGTCAAAATCGAAGATAAAAAGGAAAACCAGTGCGTGTAAAAAAAAAAGAAAAATGTTTGGAGAAAGGTGATGTGAAGGGTTGTAGGTAGTTCAGCAAGGTCTGGAATCCATATGATAATGTGACGGATGATGTAATGATACATCTGTGATGAAGCGTTGGGAATGATTTCAATATGGATTGGCAAGAACCACCGTGCCATAGCTAAGCTGCTAGCTGAGTGTATGATATTTTTCTTTCCCCCCTTCTGGCTGATTTTTTTTCATGTTTTTTTATTATTCAAGACGGGTTTAGCATCAGCCGGGCTCAGCAGGCATGACTCGGAATTCTACCAGGGCAATATACAAAGAGCCAAACCCATGACACCAGGTCCCCAGGGGTGTAAACCAGTGTGCCTGAGGACATGGGCCAGTTTCTGCAGTGGCAACTGGCCCACAGTGTACAAGGGCTGCCTGGAGGGTGCACCCAACACTCAGGCTCTTGTTACACCCGCTGATTTAAAAGCCACTTGCAGAGAAATTCAGGCTGCCTGGAACGTTGTGGGGTTGTTTTTTTTAGGGTTTGTTTTGTGGGTTTTTTTTTCCCCAGACAAATATCGTCTCATTAAGGAAGTAAAAGATGATAACATCTTAAAACTTCAGCCAGGTTTGTCTTTGAATGAGTATTTAGTCCTTACTTTTTTTTTTTTTTTTCCTGATAAGTTTAGAAGACCTCCAGACATACTTCACAGATAGTGAGGAAGCCAATTAATTGAATTCCTTCGTGTCCTGAGCAAGTTTCTCTTTGGAGCACTGTAATAATGTACTGAATGAACAGTGACTGTATGAGCACGTGTGACCTGCTGCTCTGTCCAATTAATCCTGCATTCTCAAACTGGACCTTCCATCAGGACACAAGGGGTGTCTAGGTAGCTTGTGATGCGAGCCAGTAATATTTTGTAAAACTGTAGAGGTGTTTGGGTTAACAAAATCAGAATCTTCATGTTTTAAGAGGACACTTGTGGCTGAGAGCAAAATTGTGCTGGGGAGTCTTACCGGAGCAATGCTTCTGCTCAGAGATGATCTTGTATCCTCACCTCCTATTAATTTATTTGGCTTATTTCAGAATAAGCTATGTGAAGGGCCATGAGATGGTGCTTCATGATGGCAGCTGGCTCGGTTATCCACACTAAGACGCTCTGTTGTGAATTTTCGGTGTTTTCATGCTCCCTGAATACCCCCTCCTTGGTTTGGCTGAACTGGCAATGCTTTGACTTCAGCAGAGTTGGGCTGGGGAGGGATGGGTCCTAAAAAAATCTCCTGAAATGGACTGGGGGACCCCAGTGAATTCAGATGAAAAAGTGAGGAGGAGTGGCCCGTAGGCATTGCATGAACCCTCTGCACCGGGAAGGATTTTCCCCTAAAGTCTTGGAAGATAAAAAGAGTGAGCACCGTGGAGATCGGCGTTTAGTCTAGGGAGATATTATAAATGCTGTGCTATCTTATGATGTGCTTGGTATAATTATTAATCGCATGATTAAGTGTTTGATGTTCTTCATAGCCAAGTTATCAACATGTTCAACATTAATTTTGCTTGTACTGCTTTATGCAACTTTCATGCCCCATAAAATGCATGATAAGTACTAAGGATGTTTAATAATGATGTTTTCACTAGGGCACGATTGTAAAACTCCCTTGGGTTAAAAAAGATGAAAAATAGCAATGAATAAACTTCCTTTGACAGGATAGGTGAGGACGCTGAGCTGGTTAGAAAAAAATCTTGAAACAACAAAGGTAAATGGTAAAGGAGTTTTTATATCGTTTGTCAGTGGCACGGATCTGAACCAGCATCGAAGTCCATGTAGTGACCGGGTTTCCTTGTATGAATGTCAAAAAAACAAAGAGCTCTTTAGTGGTGAGTAATGAAAAATCTGATTGAATAGGAGCAGGTCTGGTTAGTTATCTTTTCTGTTGTGCTCTGCATCACCTCTGATAGCAGGAGTGATTTCTCTGCTTCCTCTTAGGATACATATATATTCATGTATATTCTTAGCCCTGGCAGCTGTTAAGTGGATAACAAATGGGTACAACGTCTTTTAAACTGCTCATTGACAAAACGAGGTGGGGAAGAACCTCTGCTTCAGAATAGCTGAGGAACATATAAAAGCTTCAAGCAATGTTGTTTTAGATTATGACTGCAATTTTATGGGCCAGTGGAAAGGAAAAAGTCTATTTCTCATACCCTGCTACTCTGTATAGTAAATCGATAAATAACTAATGGCACTCATTTTAACTCCATTGCTAATGGATTGTTGTCCTGATACTAAATGGGTGCAAATTGAAAATCCAACAAGAGCAGAAGAAAAAAAGGATCCTGTGTTAGTGTTGGTTGCCCCAGAACTGCTGGGAAATATAATTTAGGATTATTGTTTGATGTAAATATTTTTAATGAAATGCAAGCATCAGTAAGAAGCATTGGAAAGAAGAGTTTGAATTCAAGATAGTGCTTTCTAATAATGAAAAAAACCTGAAAACTGTGGGCTGGGCTGTCTTGAAGTCATGAGAAGGGCAACTGTGAGAATGGGAAATGGCTCTTGTGGTGGCCAAGGAGGTGCTAGAATAAAAAGTAAAGAAAATGAAATGCACATCTGAATGCTGAAGTACATTTATGCTGTGGTTTGAGCTACGAATATAATCTGCTTTCATTCCTGGCTAGAATTTGTTTTTCAACATTGCTATTGAGGAACTTCTTTGTTCTAACCTACCTTTCAGTGTTGGGTAGACTGGTTTCCACGTGCCCGTGTACTGTTTACTTGGTAAATACACTAATCCTTGGTTTGTAATGTGTTCTATAAATATCCCTGGTGTATTTACTACGTGCTAAAATTAGCTGCATTAATCAGTTGGTATCTATACTTGATATTTTGCTGCACTGTCTCTCAAGGAAGCAGATCTGGGCATAAAAATCACAAACCATACCCCTGAATTAAACCGCTGTTTTAGCTGCGTAACCTTCCAATTTGGATGACTTTAGTTGTAGTGGAGAGCAAGCTGGCTCATAACCCACTCCGTTTAAATGTTCTTCACTGCAGAGAATTTGTTCTCTTTCTCATACTCTTCTGGAACACAAAATACTATGCGAAGTTGTCTAAGCCATCCATGTCTTAAAGATGTGCTACTCGTTTCTACAAAGAAAGTCAGTCTTGGATGTACTTTTGCCTTTGCAAGGGAAATTGCTCGAGCTCTTAAAAAAAAAAAAAAAGAAAAAAAAAAAGAAAAAAAGCCAACATAGAGACAAAATTCACCATTGATATTAGTCGGCTCGCTGCCATTGTCTTCAGTGGAGTTGCATCTATTCATCCCAATGGCTCAATTCATCCCTGTGGCTCGGTCCCCACTCCATCCCACCCCCCCAACCCCCCACCCCCAGCATCGTGGTTGCTTTTCCTGCTCCTCAGCAGACAAAGGAGTTCTTGTCTGTGCAGCCCAATACGGTGCCAAGCCAGGACAGATGAGCTAGCTTCGAAAAAACCAACACTTTGGGTGCACGTAGCTCCTCCAGAGCACCACTGTTTCTGATACCCGCTCTAACTTTGTTAGAAATCGATTGTTTCTGCTTAGTACCATAACAAAGACATTCTTGGAGCCAACGCTAGCTGAGCCGCTATCTTGCCTGGTGAAATACTCCTGCGTTCGTGTGGTGGGGGCTTGCAGGTTGATGTTTAGTCAATAAGTTGAATTAAATTTATAGTGAAATCAGTTTATGAGAAATCGAAGGGGGGGAGGTGTACGTGATTTCACAGTCTGAACATGCATCAGGTCAACTTTGCATGGTAGTTTTAACAAATTGCCAGATTGCTTACAAGCGAGAGAACTTCTACAGAATAACTTAATGTATTTGACAACATTGCAATATGCAACGGTTTTGTGCCTGCAACTGAGACTTTCTTTTGCCACGGTGCCAATACTTATTATTCATCTCTTCTTGTACATAAGGCTGGACCTTCTGTCTAACACAGATCTCTTCAACCTTCAAGAGCTTGTCAAGAGTATCCAAAAGTAGGACAAAGCTCTGTGCTGTCCTACTAATGTGTTGTAACATTTGGCTTCGGTTTCCTGCCAGTCTAAATCGTGGTTCAATGTATAGACATCTCTGCAGTCATAGTAGCAAAGCATCATCGTTTAACTTCATGCAAACAGAGTAGGTAGCTACGTGAAACTTTGGAGTAGAAGTCATCGCTGGGTTGTATCTCATGTTATTTTGGTTTAAAGACTAGAAGTCCCTGTGTCTGAGAGAGAAAATAGCTGTCGGTGGGGTGGTATGTGGCTTTGACCTTGCTGGCTTGTCATTTAGGGACCGAGAAGTCTAATAAGACTTTCAGCTAGTTCTAGCTCAATAAATGAAGTTTATTACTCCTGACTTCTACTGATTTGGAGACCCTTATTTGGGAAATGGCAAAGATTTTCTAAGTTTCTTGATATGGCCCATATAGCAAATGTACTGCAGCTGCCCTTCAGGTGACAGTCCCTTACTTTACAAATGTGCCTAGTATAATGGAGTTTTACAGCATGACTATATTTAAAGCAGTTTAATAATAATAAAAAAAACCCTAAGTTATATTTTATGGCTTATAGAATATAAGCTAAAATTGGTTAAGCCAGATAATCTGTAAAATCAGAACCCGGTGTTTAAATTCTTTCATTCAGTCCATCAGCCTGAAAGGAAACCAGAGATCAAGGCAGTATTTCCCCATCTGGATCCCAGTTCAGAGAAACCCCAGCGAATGGGTGGGAGTGGTTCTGCCTGCTCAGAACAGGGTTTTTAAGTTTCCCAGTATCATCGATTGCAGCAAATTACTATCTCAATCTCTACCAAGACAGACAAAAAAATTTAGAAGGGTAATTTGTGCTCATGTCTTGTGAAAGAAATGAGGACATCATATTCACATCTTCTTCTTTCCCACCCGTACCGTCCTTCACGGAAAATTGGGAAGGCAAAATTGGTCTGGCTGAGTTCCAGCCCGCTTTGCCTTGGAAAGCTCCGCTCCAGCAGTTCACCAGCCAGAACCTGCTCGGAAAGGCGACAGTCCTCACCCCACGCTGGCTCTTCCACCCGGTTTCATGTCAATGCGTAATTTAGGGGGGTCTGTTTCAGGGAAAACCTGAAGCATTTTGGTGAAGTTACTTCTGGACAAAGACCTGGAGCACAGGTTGTAACCGATGTAGATTTTGCCACACGTTGGGGCAGGTGACTGTGAGGTTGTTGGCACCAGATGAAAGGCACGAGAAAGTACCTCCTACGACTCGCTTATGCATTTTTTTGGTTGGGCATCCCGTCCCCTAAAATTAAGATGACACTTCTCATTGACCTTAATGAGATCTGTCCCCCATCTGTGTTGGTGCTGGGCCGACGTGCCCAGTAAATGCAAATGTAAGAATTGGAGATCTGGGGGCTGATCCTTTATTGCAGGTGGGTTTGCTGAAGATACCGACTGTGCCAGCCGGTTTGGTCAGGTATTAAGAGGAAAATGACAAAAACCACCCAGAGGATGAAAGACACGGCGGTTTAACACCAAGCCCTCTGCTGCTCCCATGCTTTTGCCCAAGCTGATGGCAAGACAGCTGGTAACCAGCTTCACAGGGAAGCCCAGTACTGGTTTGATCCCAGCATAAAGTATTAGCCTGTCTGACAGCAACCATCCATTTAAAATAGAAAAAGTCAAAGGGCAGCTGAGTCACCATCCCTAGAGGTATTTAAAAGCCGTGTAGCTGTGGTGCTTAGGAGCATGGCGAGGTGGTGGGCTTGGTGGTGCTGGGTTAACAGTTGCACTTGATGATCTTAAAGGTTTTGTCCCCACTGAGACAGTTCTGCGGTTCTGTGATTCTGCGGCTGCAGGAGGCAGCGAGTTGGGATCTCGATACCCAAGGGTCTCAGTTGCGAGCGTGTGTGGTGGTTGCTGGAGCAGGGGACCCCAGGGGAGCGGGGGACCCCAGGGATGCGGGGGGACCTGTGTGCCGCTGCCCTGCTAAGCTCAGCATGAGCCATCGCCATGTCTTTGCATGCCTGTACGGCCGCGTTGCTCAGCTGTTGGCAGCGCAGGTATTGCTTTGTGCTAATTGAAGTTCATCCGAACTTTTTGCCCCTGGAGGGGGGAGGAGGAAGGTCAATTCCCAGCTCTCTCATCAGCTGTGACTTCTCTACAGCAGCGACTGTTTTCAGCGAGTCCGTAGAACTGCTTCTTCGTGCAGCAGCCCCTGGCCAGGTTGCCTCCAGGCGCGATGCCAGTATAAACAGTGAAGGAGACAGGAGACAGAGGCTTCTCTGTCTCCTTTGCTTCACCCTGGTAAGAGAAACAGAAACTTGGCACCTGAGGGCTCCTTGGCTCACATCATCTGCACGCAGGGAAGATGTGACAGCGCCCGGTGCTGGGCTTGACCCCTGTTTGTGTTCCCCATACTTTGTGAATTGTCTGGAAATAACAGAGAAAGACTTGAAGGTTTTGTTAATAATTCACAATATGTTTTTATTTAGGGTGTATTTGGAAAAAAAAAGAAGCTAATTTTGCACTGAAACCATGGAAAAGAAATCGTCCCTAGCATTTCTCATCCCAGTGTGGCCAGGAGCTGTAAAGAGAAGGTGAGGATGGCCATCTCCCCTGGGGACCCAAAGGCAAGCTAAGGGTGCTCAGGGCAGGTCCTGCAGGGTTGGGGTCACCTGCTCCAGCCTGATTGATTTCCCATTTTACTGGGAAAAGAGGCGATAGCCATGGTATCTTTATAGTATTGTATATATAATTAAATGAGAGTATTGTATATGCATATACATACGTGAAAAAATACTTTCACAGATCCTCACTGAAAATTAAAACCGAAACCTTAAAAATAAATTTTAATCTTGAAGTTTTTAAACAATACCACTTTTTACACAACCCAGACTATTGTCACGACAAGCCTCCGGTGTTTTTCTCCCACGTACCTCTCCGTGCCTTTCAATGTCTTCATTGCTGTAGCTTATAATATAACCCTCATGAGTGTTTATTTTCCATATAGTAAATACTGATGTAAATACTACTGCACGTGGAAGGTGAAACAGGAAAGAAGCCTAAGCTAGGAGGAAATATTTAGGTGGAGACACAATTTGTAAAGATTTAATGAGCACACGGAGACTCGGTTTGGAAGCGTGCCTTTGACAGCAAGGGGGATTAGCGTGTACGGTTGTTGTAGAGCACTTGTGTGTGGTAGGACCCCAGCCCTGCATGGGGGGGTTGTGATGTACAGTCCCTACTCAGAGAAGAGCATTTAGAAAGTAAATGTACTTCACTGCCTGGCCTTAAGCTCTCTGGAGTATGTAGTGCGGCTGCTTTGTGAACTTCAAAATAGTTTTGTGTATTCTTCAGAATGAGCACTTGGTAGTTCGTAATTGACCTCATTAAAATGCATTGTTTCTAAATCATATTAAGAATATTATTAATTAAATGAACAGCTGCAGTGGGCTGCAAGGAGTTGCAGCAGCGATGTAACGGCTTATAGCAAGGTTTCAACTGCAATGCAGGAAAAAGAAAATTCGCTGGTGGTGGCAAAATCCATGATTATATATTATACATATTATTCAGAATTAATTTACACCTGTATCATCCTCTCTCTGTTAAAACAGAGTATTTTACATCAACGTGTGGTTTGACATCGGTAGATTTCTACACCCCCACCCCACCCCCCCACCCTGTTTCTGGGAGAAGGAAATGCTGTTGTAAGTATGTGGGAACAGTAAGTACTGTGGGAAGGTCAGACTGTGAGAATATGATGTTGTTTGTCCTGTTGCTGTGTGAGACAAATGCTGACGCCATGGTTTAGCTGGTGCACTGCGATCTCTCTGCATTGGAGATGGAGTGGGGGAAATGCAATAAGATGAGGAGTATCTGAGAGTGGGTGAGATAAGATACTGGTTAATTAAAAGCTGAATCCATGCTAAGATACTGCACTGGTTTCCGAAGTTTTAAATTGAAATTAAAGCGACCTCAGTCTGTTTTCAAGGTTAGGATGTGGTTGGAAGGAGAGAACCGGTAAGACCAAGGGAAAGGGTGTGGAAAAGGGAACAGGTGGAAAGGTCAGCTAGGATGAAAACCAAATCGTACCACCTAGCCGTTGCAGGGACCGGGGACAGTATTTGCAATCAGTGCTTTGCACCACAAGTAAAGCTCTTCACACCGCTGCCAGAAAGCGAAGCTGGGCAGGGTTTTCCTCATTTCCCAGGCAAGGAGAAATGCACCTAATTCAGAAAGGTGCTGATTTCCAGCCACACGCCGTCTGCTGCGACGTTCTGCACCCATGCTCTTCTGTGTTACTACTCTGCGCTGCCCTGGTGAAGAGCTACGCGCCCTGTCACTCAGCCCGTGCAGCTCCATCCTCTGCCTGCAGACGCTGCTTCCATTTCACACATTGCTCCACATAGGTGCCCGTTCCATGGGGGAAATGAGACCCTCACTCTCAGAGAGGCCAGGAGGCGGTTATGGGGCAGGGGGGAGCAATTCCGCACCGTTCGTGTGCTACAGGTTGCCTTTCTGTTGTAAGCAAAGCGGCCAGTGTCTTTTTAGTTGTAGCTGAGTTGAAAGAGGTTTGCAGTCAAACGGCTGCTAATTAAGTGGGTCTCTTAAACAGAAATGTTGGGAAACATTTCCATTTGTCAGCGGAGTGTCCACATGCTTTTGATTAATGCAGAAAACAAAACAAATATTATGGGGAAATAAGCCTACTGTGTTCATCTGTGCAATTCTTCATCTATCACTCGGCACTGTGAAATCAAGTACCATAAATTCTCTAAATGAAGTAATCGGAGTGTGGTTCCATTTAATCCATCCATTATTTTTTAACCTTGACATGAAGTTTCTTGATGCTGCTTTTCCACTTTTTCTGTTAGTTTTTCTTAATTGCTTGTCTTGGCAGCAGGACGTTTCAGCTGTCCCAGTGTAATCTACAATACCCTCTGGGAATGTTTCAACAAAGGTTTCTGTGGAGTCAGCCTTTCTGAAAATAAAGCAGATACTGAGGTTAACATAAGAGATGCATGCCTTGAGGTCACATTGTAAATTTTTTTATTTTTTTAAATTTTTTTTTACTGCATATAGGAAGGACAAGATTGCCTTGAAATCCTGTCTCTCCCTGGGTGCCTTGAAAAGAAAATTATCTCAGACGGTGCTAAAGGGTGGCTTGGTTATTTAGAACCTGCTTTTTGTTTCTTAAGTTGTAAATACTCATTGTAAAATAATCACAGATTTCACCTTAAGTCCTGAATTATATGATAAGAAGAAATACTTTTGTCCTATTCCTTGCACATCAGCCTTTCTTGTTTTAAAAAAAAAAAAAAAAAAAAAAAAAAGCCTGTTTAAAAGGTGAAACTGTTTTGAAGAGGGAATGGAGGGTGAACCGTGTAACCTTTGAGCAGCACAAACATCTTCAGCTCTGACACGCAACATGATAAATTTCAGAAAGATTAATTCTTTGAAATGAAGCAGCTGCTGTTCTCAGTGCTTTCCCATACCTGCGGTGGAAGGCCTCCCATCAATCATGTTATTTTAAGACGCGAATAAAGAGGTTGGATTTAAGATATTGGATTTAAGCAGGGGACATCTCATCTCAGACCTGGAGCAGCCCAAGGGGTGTGCCTGCCCCTTCTGCAGCAGGCATTTCATTAAAGACGTTTATTCTTCTTATTAAGATTTATAGGACGTACACTCAGCCTATTTGTTACAGATGTAGAATAATTGCTATTATCTTATCTCCTCATTGCACGGAAGTGCTGAGAATTAGCTCTGGTGTATCTTCGCATTTGCTTTGGCAAAGCCAGAGATGTTAAAGTCCTTGATGCGCAGGATTTATTAGGCATCAATTTTCCTTCTATTGAGATTTGCCACAAGATATTGTAAAGATCAAGTGCTGCTCGTAGAATGGACATTTATTTTAAATAATGAACATGCCTGGAATTAATATAAAGTGAAGACTTTAAGTTTGGACTGCTGCTTGGAATTGAAACCCATGTGTGTTGGCTGCAAAATGAGCAGGATCTGGAAGAGGTTTTTGTTTTGTTTTTTTTTTTTTCCTTGTGAGTGTGTTACTGCATCGCTGCCTGCAGCAGGGCTCCTTGCTGCTTCTGGAGATGCAGGTCTTGGCCATGGCACGTGGCAACATCCCAGGCTGGATAATTTGATCAAGGTAGCGGCTCCCACCACACCGACGGTGACACCGAACGTGTCACTGAGATGGGTGGCTGGAACATCATGCCAGACAAAGCACTGTATTGTAAACTCTGTGGAGGGAAGCTGAGGGATTCATTGCTATGTGAAACTAAATGTGCCTGTTTTCCTGAGTGTGATCGATCGTGCTATAGATGATAATTGAACGCTTCAGGAAGTTAAGTAATTCTTCATAGAGAAACAACCCCTTGTTTTCTCCATGCACAGCTTTGCACAGGTTTCTAACTCACCAGATTTAATATTTCTCTCTGAATGACCTGATCTTTATAGTATTTTTGGCTACAGCCTCCTTCGAGGATTGAGACTGACTCTCCACTGACAAACCTTTTATTTTGAAACCATCTGTTTGGGGCCCTTTCCATCCTGCTGTGTTATTTCTGTTGAAGCTGAAACATCTGCCAGGAGAGAGGTATAAGGCTGCCTGTGAAACCTCTATTTTCAGGTGTCCCTGAGATAAGTGCTTTTTGCTGGAGCAACCCCCACCCTCACCCCCATCCCTGGATCACTCAGCTCCTCATACTCCTCTTTCTGACAATATAGTAAGCTGGAAGGATGTTATATATATATATATATATATATATATATCTGCAGTAAGGTTATGCAAGCTGGGAAATAGATTCTAAATGAAGCGAGTCTTGTTATGCAAAATAAATTTGGCGTTTGCAGTCCTAGATTTGAATAACAGCAGGAGTTTTGCTGGGTCAGAGGTGCTCAGGAGTGATGCAGGCTGCATCGCCGTGCCCTGCTGCTGGTTTGGCACTGGAGCATCTTTGAGAGGATCTCAGAGGCTGTAAGGCTGCTCCTGGGGGTGGTTCCCAGCCTGAATAAAGGATGTAGTAAACAGGGAGGTGCAGACTCCTTAAGACCAACGCTTGGGCATCTCTCCTTCAGCAGCAGAGCTCGTCAGCTCGTGCTTAGCTTTGTGAACCCAGCCCCTCCTGAAGTTCATTGACAAACAGAGGTCACCAAGACCTCTCCACTTATTTTTGCAATACCCAAGGCTGGCCACTGTGGTGTGACACCCTTCACTCAGCTCTCACCATGAGTAACGCCTCAGGGTCCAGCACCATGGTGCTGTGTCTCCTGGGGTGTTGCGGGGTACTCTTCCCTTTGGCCGCATGGTGAAAGGTACAACTTGGGGTTTACACCCATTTACTTCTCCTTGTGAGGATTCTGTTGTCATCCCGTGCTGCGGATCGAAAGGGCGGCACGCTGTGTCTTCACAGTATTTACTAATATCTTTACTCAGTATTTCCTTACGCCTGCGGGTAAGAGCACTTACTAGTATCATACAAAATAAATTAACACTAGCAGCTCCCTAGGGTAATTGATTAGAAAAGAATTCTCCTCCTGTTGCTCAGTTCCTTTTCTGTCATGCCCCAACCAAAAATTCACTGTAGCCTTTTCTACTGATTTAAGTCACTCTTCCATCAGCTCCACGGTGAGACATCAGTTCTTTTTTTCCAGACAGGGCAACGTCACTGATACTTCGTTCAAAAGCTGATGTCACAGAAAATTACCTTCTTAATTGATAGTATAGGCAGCTTTTTGGTTGTTTAACTGATGGCTTGAAAGGTCACGCTGGTGCTACTGTGCAGTTCAGCATTTCTCCAAAGAGCTGACCTTACTGAAAAGCACCCTCTTGTCCTGCACTCGCAGGTGAACACACCACCAGGCGAATACCCAACTCGGCATTTCTTTCTCGCAAAGTAAAGATTTGTTGGGTTGTTTTTTTTTCTCAGAGGCTAATGTTAATAGCTCAAAATCAAGCTCCGAAAGCAAGCAACAGCACATAGCATCCTTCTTGCTTTGGTTAGATGTGTAGATTTGGGAATAGACTCTTCCCACCAGCCAAAGGACCAAGAATTTGGGGTTGGATATGAAGAGATGGTCTTGTGAGCACAGATTTAATTCTCATTGAAAGGTTTCTTCCTCAGGCTGCGCAGGAGAGGCACGGTTGTATAAACCTGGGGTTTAGCAAGTTCCCATTTTGCCTTTTGGCAGCTGCTTCCCTGGTGAATTTGGAAAGATTGCGTAAAGCTGCTGCCTCGCTTTCCCCATCTGGAAGGCTAAAATTCTGAGCTCTAACCTGCTGACTGTGCAGGCTTGTTTGGAGGATTAGTTAATATTTTTGAAACATTGTGCAAATCCCATGCACTGGTCAGACAATGCAAAAGCGAGCAGTAAGTCTGGGATTTCTTCAGTATGTGCTGTTCCATTACCGAGCTCTTTCGTAACTTTTTCCATCTGCCAGGCTAGAGGGTTGTTGCTCCTCACACCCCCCATTTACACTGATGTTTGTAGGATGCAAACGTTCAGGATTAAAGTGAGTTTTGACAGCTTCTCTCTCTAAACCATCGCTTACGTTCTAGAGCCTGTGGTCTTGATGGGGTTCCAGCTTGTGCGTGAAGAAGCCTGTGTTGCCATCCCATATGGCTGAGAAAGGTGATGCCGGGGCACTTTATTCCTTAGAGTGGAATAAGCTCAGGAGCTGCAAATTGTGTGACAAAATCCTCATGATACTGTTTCAATTGAATTTTCGTGGTGGGACTGGAACAGAATGTCCCCCAGCTAATCGTATCCTTCCTAAGAAGCCACATGTGGCAAGTGTTGGATGGAACCAAAGGGTGACCAAAGGTCCAGCGAGTTCTCAGTATGCCGGGGGAGGTCACGCTTGCGTTGGGTGTTAGGAGCTCGGACCAAGAAACAGCCTTGTACCGTGGCTGCTGCTGTGTTAGTCAGCAGGGGCTGCACACAGAGGGTCGGTTCGCAAGTTCCCGTGAAAACCTTCCTGTGTTTAAACAGCAAATGGCTTGTCAAGTAAATCGAAGCTGGCACGGATTTTCCTTATTCACTTACAAAACTGATTTTCCGAGATTAAAAACTGTGACATGAGTGTGAAGCGCTTTGAATTTTTGAGTTGCTGGGTTCTGATTTTTTTTTTATATATATATATATTTTTTTTAGGCAAACTGACAGGAAAAGATGAGGGGGTTGTTTTTTGCCAAAGGGGGAAATACAATGTCATTTTGTAGCAAAATCTGTCTTGTCTTTTGAAGTAATATCCTTAAACACTACAAAGTAGAGCATCAGTTAAAAGAGAGGGACCCTATTTAAGGGCAGATTTTGGAATGGAGGTGTTTTCCCGAAGATCAGTCTGTAGTCACAAGTGTGATTGATGGCTCATGCAGCAAATTCTACGCTTTGGGGTGCCGAAGCTTCTGGGCAGGCAAACCTTTGCACGTGTCAGATGTGGAAGGTTCAGATTGATGTCATCTACAAGTCACTGAAGAGCAGACCAGCTCCCTTCTGGAAGTTGTAGCTCTGAGTTAAAATGATGGAGAATAGATTCTGCCACTTAGCCTTGCGTTGTATCAGTGCATCTGCGATTTTCAGACTGAATCCAGCCCCCCTGGAGCTCTGCGGGGCACATCTCCCAGCACCCGTTGGAGCAGTCACCAGCTAGTGCAGTCCCCCCGTCAAACACTGAATATTTGGAGCACGTGTGACTTGCCCAAAGGTCAGTCTTGAGACCATCCAGGCAACATCCAGGTGTAGAACGCTTCCCTCCTGCTAAAGCCCGGGGGACTCTTTGCAGGAGAGCTCCCTGCAGCACAGCCTGGGTTGCCTGGCTTTGGGAACGATGCGCTCCGCTGGCTGACGGCATCGGCATGACAGGCTGAGGTCTCACAAGGCTTCCGTGTGAGGCAGCGCTGCCTGCTTGGCAAGCGGTACCGTCGGCATCAGTGGGACATGACAAGCTGGCTTGTGCAGGCGAAGCAGTTATCCTTGGGATGCTGCGGCTCGTGGCGTTCGCTCCACGCTGGGGTTACAGCAGGTGCTGGCAAAGGCACGTTACCTTACCTGCACCCAAGGCTTTTAAATAGAACATA
Source organism: Falco cherrug (assembly GCF_023634085.1). Classification (NCBI taxonomy): domain Eukaryota; kingdom Metazoa; phylum Chordata; class Aves; order Falconiformes; family Falconidae; genus Falco; species Falco cherrug. The sequence goes on along the minus strand of NC_073714.1, from coordinate 4,038,070 downwards.
AAGGTGCAGAATTTACAAGTTGCGCATGAAAAACTAAATAAAGCTTTGGTCTAGGCTTAACGTCACCCGGCCAAGGGTCTGTCTGTGCCTGGGGGAGCTCAGGGGTGGAAGGGCAGGTTTCTCCTCATCTCTCTCCTACTTTGTACATAGAGACTGACAGCCAGGCGGACCTGGGCAGCTTGAAGCTGCAAGAAGTCAGGTTTTAGCTTTCGGACTCACAAAAGGCACGTAGAAAATGAGCTACGTGATTCAGGAGTTCCTCTTGCCTGAACCACTCTTAACCCCAGCCAAAGTGTTTCAGATCAGAACATCCCTGCAGCTTCGAAAGCTGTGCCCCCATGTCCTGAAATTAAATGCCCAAAGCACGTGTATAGTCTAAGGGAAACAAAACTTTGTGTTTTCTATCTGCCCCGAGGACGGATCCCGATGCCGGTGGGGGTAAGGGCAGCCCTCCGCTTTGTGTAACTCCTGGGATTGTCCTGAGAAATCCTCGGAGGCCCGGGTTGTGCCTGTGGGTCTGTGCTCGTCTGTAGAATTGGAAGCTGCTTATAACCCGTGTGCTGTGGTCAGATATTCAAAGACCCCTAAATACTTAACTACCATGTTCATCTAAACACCTTTGATTTTGTAAGATTTTAACGTCTTTTTAATTTTTAGCTAAAATAAGTCATTTTCTCTCCCTGTTTGCAAAATAATCCTCCAACACACTGAATTATTAATTCCTCTTCATTTTGCATGTCCTTTCAAGATCTTTTCTAAAGAGGGTTTTTTGAATACATTTAATTTTTTTTTCAGGCATCTGTGTCCCTACCAGCTAACGTGTTTAATATAAATTCACTCTCTGTCCTTGCAGATTACATTATGCAGTCTGGGGTTGATGGACTTTTTAATAAAGTGAATATCAGAGACAGATTTGATAAAAGACATGCCACATCTAATGATGTTTAATGAAAATAAAAGCTTTTGGGTTTGGTGTCCTGTCCATTAACTTAAGTGTGATTATATTTATCGTCCGTCAGGCAGCTCAACGCAAGCTCAGTCAGAAAATGAAATTTTAGTGTTACAGTAAAAAAAAAGGGAATGGATGCTTTGGTTGGGGGACAAATAGGGTTCGCAAGGTCACAGTAAATCTATGGAAACGTTGCCACCGACTGCAGCAGGGGTCGAACTGCCTTGCAAACGTAGCCAGGGAAGAAACTAGAACAACCCTGCAGGTCTTTCTAGTTAGGGCTGAAGTCGTATGTTGGATGGGTAACCAGATCCTTATGTTTTTCCTAATGTTCTTTGTCTGTTTCTGGTGGCTACTGGAGTCTCTGGACGTGGCTGGTTATGCTGCTTTCCCAGTGGTGATGGAGACCATGGGCTTGGCAGGGAACAGTGACAGCTGAGGGGGCTCTGGAAGATGAGCAAAAAGAAGAAAGACAAGAGAAAGCAAGGATACTAGAGAGAATGAGAAGACTTTCTGATATAAGATATAAGCGTGTGCTTAGAACTAAGCATATATTAGGATTGAAGGGCACTGGGTTCGTTGGAGTCCCCGTACCGTGGGGCAGAGGTGGGCACCCAGTGTGGTTTGGTGCCAGATCCGCTTTCCTCTCTGACCCCTGCTTCCCTGATCCTGATGGGAAACCAGACCTGGTTAAAGATCTTCCAGACCTGGTTGGAAAAGCATTAAAGAAAAACAGTTTTTAAAACACCACCGTAAAAATATTTAGCGTTTTCCAAATGATCTAATGAAAAGTGAGCATTTGGGGGAGGAGGGAAGAAGTCAGGTTTGTTCCATTTGCTTCCCTCCCTTCTTTCTTTTCTTTGCGTAAAGGAAATAATAAAGCAGAAATATAGACGCCAAAGAAAGGGAAATCCAGCTGCTTGGGAAACTGGAAGTAAAACTGCTCTTATTGTCCCTTCAAAATGGGGAAAGTCTGTAACAGTTAAAAAATGCCTCAACAATCATGTGGAAAAAAGGGCCATTTTTCCACTGGATGCAAATTAGTAGCCATATTAATTTCAGAAATATCACAAGATGAAGTAAGTTTTGTCTGGCTGAATATAGTGAGCCAAAGCATACACATGGGGAAAATAAGTTAAGAAAACCTCCTGACCGTTTTCTTTTAAGTGTAAAATTACTGCAGTTGCTCATCAGGTTTAGAACTGATTCTAGACCTTGTTTTTCAGAGAAGTCGGATACAGAATAATTGAAAATAAATGGCTGTTGCACGGTTTTTATAAATGTCATGTGCCAAAGACACCAGGTCCCACTGGCCAGATTCTAAAGGATTGGCTGGACGCAATAGTAGCGGGCTATAAAGGAGGAATTAACAACTTGAATAATACATGTGAGATAAAGAAATAAGGTTGCCCCCAAACCATAACGCTATCAATACGTTCTGAAATGAAGGTTTCCATGTTATGTTAAATATATTCTGAATGAACACCTACATGTACATAGACGTGGCATTAAATATCCAAATATCCAACGTGCTGTGCTTTTGTGTGCGGTTCCACGTGGTTTGTATGGGTGTGCACACACGTGTGTGTTGCATTTAGCACATGCAGCAGCTTTTATCTTCATGTACTAAAGGATTCCGAGTGAACACAGCGTTCTTTTTGTGGTCTACATATATTAATACATAAATATGAATACATATTCTACATGAATACATAAAGCACCTTTGAATCTTTCAAACCCTGGGGTTACACAGCACTTTCCAGAACAGAGTAATAGTGATAAATAACAAGAGCAGTGCTGCTTACTTTATTCCACAAGCAGAGAGAGGAGCAAGCATCTCTCAGTGTGTTCTAGCCCCCGGCTGAGCTGTTCCACAGGCTGGGGGGAGGGATGAAGTTCCACAGCGGTGATGGGGGGGGGCAAGGTGTCTTCTGCCCACCCCATTTTGGGGAACAGTGCAGCTTGTGGGGAGCCCTGGGCTGTTCCAGGTCAAGGATTTGGGTATCATGGTGTGTCAGCTGAAAAGTCACTTGTGTGCAGGGAGGGCAGAGCCCAGGTCCATGGGCTGCGGACAGCAAAGGCTGGATCCTGCACAGGGAGGGGAAAACTGGCCAGAGAATGCCCAGGCATTTATTTCTTTTTTGTGGCTACCGCTTTCAAATAAGAAGGTGAGTCACATCAAAGTCTCAGATCAAACTTGCTCCAAAATTGGGTGGATTGCCGAAGGAGATGCTGGCTGGAGGGGACGGGATCTGCCCTCAGTGACAGCCACAGCTCACTGGGAAGTGAGCAGCGTTGGCATCGCCGACGGGGGGGTCGTTCTTCTGGGGCTCAGCAGCAGGACCTGCTGCAGCACCCACGCTTTGCAGCAGGGTCGAGCACCAGCGGCTCTCACTTTACGGAGGAAGAGTGGTCCAAATCCCCAGCTTTTGCAAAACCTCCCACTATCTGCCTTCTACCGCGGCTCCTGAGATACCGTTTGCATAAATACCGTTTGCTAAACATGTCAAAATCAACCCGAACGAGCGCTGCTGTGTAACTTTGAGACAGTTTCCTCTCCCCAGGATCCTATCGTGACTTTCCTGATAAGACATGATGCATAAGCTGAGCAGGCTAAATATTACCACCTTTTTTTCGTTGTGAGTAACACTTACCAACAGGTTTATTTCTGGTGTAAAGAAGCAAATGCTGGCCCATGAATTTTTTAAACTAATATTGAAGCTTCTATGCAACTCCTACATGCCGTGAGGTACTCTGCAGATGCCCAGAAGATGCACGTATGTACCTGCTTTTTTTTTTTTTTTCCTTTCCATTGGGCATAATTTGGCGTGTACTTCACAAACATCTATGCTGCTTGGCACGTTCTAAATAAGTAATGAGGAGTCACTTTTCTTCTGATTGCAGCATTCCTAGTGATGGCAGTGATGAAGTAAATGACTCTAACCCCATGTCAGGGTGGCTTTTAAAGCGAGGAAATGGTGACATGCATAAGGAATAGGGATGAAATTATTAATGTAGTCATTTGGGGTAAATAAACCCCGTGATGTTGGTATGAATTAGAGCTCTTGCTCATTTCTGATGGAGGTCTTGTGTTTCCACTCTGGTTAAATTTACAGAGTTTTGGGTCAGGTCTTATCAGCGAGAGAGGGAAGTCTGTCTGCTGTTTTATAATGTCTAGACAGCTGCCGAGATATAAGATATGTTGATAAGGGCACAATTAGATGCACCCACCACCACCACCTTTCCCTTTTCTGTGGGCTTTGTCTGCCTGGTGACTGGTGCTGCTCAGACCCAGGGCTGGGAAGGAGACTGCCTGGGGCATGTGGGATGCTGACCCAGGCCAAGCCGTGGCTGAGGAGCTCCAGTGGCCACCTGGATGGTGTGGCTGACCCAGGGTCCTGGGGTGGCATGCTGAGCACCCCAAAACCTGGCACCCTGCGATCTTCCTTCCCAGTGCCTCTGGGACAGCGGGTGTTCGTTTGAACGTGCCCGTGTTTTGGACAAAAAGGGAGCGATTCTGCTCGGCTCTCTAAGGGTCTCTGTCCTCATTTGTGTGTCTTCTCCTGCCTGCACTCTGCAGTAGGTCATTAATTTTTCAGGTTGATTTTCCATTCAGCTGCGTGCCTGCAGCACACAGCTGATTCTAGCATGAAAAATTCACAGCACATTACAGCCATCCGGAGGTCTGGTGGCTGCCCAGGGTCCCACTGCCGTTTCTCCCTCTCCCCTTTTTCGGGTGCCGATGCTGCATGGTTGGACCCGGGTGGGGTTATTTGTTTCCCTTCCCAGGGCTTCGCTACAGGGATTGGCAAACAAAGACCAGTCCCAGCAGAGCAGTGCATCAGTGCATTGGGACATGGTGGCATCAGAGGGGTTAAATATACGCTTTAGCGTGGGTACTGCAAGTCATCCTTGCTGTTATAGCTTAGAAAAGACCAACACAGGCCCCTTTGGGTGGGCTACCATGCACAAAAAAGGGAGTGAGGATCCAGAAATGTACGCTTAGCGTGGAGGTTGGGTAACTGGTCCCACTGGGCTTAGCCCCCAGATTGGGTTGAACATCCCCTCTGGAGCCAGGGGAGGCAAGTGGGGGCTCGGAGAGAGGAAGGGGGGGCTGGGGTCCTTATGCTGAACATGCAAAGCTGAAGCACAAGGAACTTAAGCCTGGAACTGAGTTTCCAGGTGAGTGAGCGTAACGTGCAGGGTGTGTGGAAGATGCTAAACTCTTCCGAAAAGCCAAGCCTTGGCTGCAGCTGCGAAGCACCAAGAAATCTGGCTGCTGGCGTGGGAGTTGGTCCCGTAGCACCGTCTGAGAAGCCAAGAGGGACTGTTGCCTTGAAATCCAGCTCGAAGCTACACAAGCAGCGTCAGCCAGCCAGTGGGAATTCTCTTGCTCTTCTGAGGGCGTGTGTACTGGGAGTGAAGGTGGCAAAAGCAGAGAATGGAGAGGGGTGGACTCATAACAGAGTGAGATGCCTGCAGCAAAGCACGTGGGCGCCCGGTTGGTGTCTCTGAAGGCGGTGAATCATGTTCATCTGCTTCACTACCTTGGCTGGGAGGCTATGGTATGGGGGTGGGTTTTGTGTGTTTTCTTCTCTGTTCAAGTCATCTTATGGGTTTTCTACTGCTATGAAGCCTCATCATAGAATGGGGCTGGGTAGCTGGGATTTTTTGGCTGAGCGATCTATAAAACGTGTTTAGCAATTCACTGCAGCACTTTAACGGAATGTACCCGCTGAGGGGATTCAGGGACGCAGCTCTCAGTGCTAGCTGCAAAAAGTAACATGGAAAATGCATTACTTCAGTGCACTTAAGGACATAAAAAGACATTCAGTGTATGGCAGAGAGCCGCTCCTTTCTCTCTCCATGCGTGAACAGATAAGAGAGAGAGACCGCCTCTCTATCTGCAGCGCAGAGTAAACGCACCTGAGTTCTGCCCTCACTTGTACGGAGGCTTGCTGGAAAAGTTCTCCAGTTTTTCCCAACGTTTTTTTACCTCCCAAAGGGGGATGCCTCCATTTCTGAAGTCCTGCTGAAGTCGTGTTAATTCTTTTCATTTACCCTGTTTCTTGGGGCTGTGCACTCAGGTCTACTTTGTCACATGTGACCGAGGTTTCCCTCTGCTCCTGGGTGCCATGGCTTAGACCAACCCTGTGGAAACTACTTTCCCTTTTTTAATAGCTCTTGCAGACACATCTGTCAATATTTCAGCCTCTGCTTTTTTCCCCTAGACCTTCTAAAGGCCAGGGCCATGCATTACATGGAATTATTTATGGATCTAATGTCAGTAACAGCCTGTTAATATCTGTGTCACTTTTCTGAAAATTGCTCTAAAGTGATCTGGGGGCCGGGGCAATTGCTGGCCCCCCAGCAGCCCCCCCTGCTCCTTTCCCAGGGCCTCCCATTCCCTCAGCTCCAGAGGAAGGTTAGAAGCACCCAGCAACGCCGTACTCGGGAAGTTATCAATAAACTGATGATTTAAATAACATTGAGTAGCTGACAGCTGAGGTTCACATGTAGGGATGCTAACGCCCCGTGGCAAAGGCCATCAGAGTAAGAACCATTTCTTTTGTACACTGGAGAGCCGTTAGGCCTAGCTGGGTGGTAGACAGACGCCAAGGTCTGAATTCTTAGGGTCTGTCAGCCAGGAAACTTCAGTATTTCCGTGAGTTTTCCAGTGGATTCAACCTGCAGCCTTTTATTCACTTATTTGCTAAGATGGTAATGATGGATGCAGTCCCACGAGGCTATGAAAGGTCTATGGGCATAAGGAAGCAAAAGAAAAAGAAGGTGGAAAAAATTTCTTAATTTCAAGTTACAAATGACATTTATTTGATGAGGGCTGGTAGGACAACGTCTTGTTTTCTGATCAGTGAAAGCTGAATCAATGAGGACTGCCTCTCGCTGCGTAGAGCTGAAAGGGTTGCAAGGGTTGGGTTTAGCCCATTTATTAGTGCTCTGGTGCCTCTGTGTCTGAAAAACTGAATGTGCCCCGCTCTCCCCACTCTGCCTGGCTGGTGGTGTTCTTGTTAATGTCTCCTCCACCTATAGCTCAAGGTCAGAGGAGGTAGTAAATTCAGAATTGATTCCTTTGAGGTGATCGCAGTCATCCGATAGCAAGCCAGAGAAACTTCTTCTCCATGCCCCATTGCCCTCTAATGGCCAGCACTGAATTTGCAGAGCAAAGTGGGCGATTCAGAGGACCAGGTGGCAACTGCTGAGGGCATCGGGCTGTCGTGATGGTCCGTCCGGTGTGCGCCTTAATTTTGAGAGCCCCCCAGAACTGCTCACAGTGACGATTGGTTCGGAGGCGCAAAGAGCAAAAGGTTTGCTGGCTCTCGGTAGCGGCATCCCTCAGACAGAGGGAGGGAAAAGAGGGATGAAAGAGGGTGGTAAATTTGGAGCCTGAAAAGAAATAGAAGAAAAAAGACGTTTTTGTTTTCCTAAGGAGTAAAGGGAGATGGAAGAGTGAAGCGCTCACTCGTACTAAAAAAACCCCAACAAAACAAAACAAACAGCACTCCAAAACCAGTAGTAAACTGCTTTGCTTTTGGGCTGGACGCAAGAGGAGGGTCCGGCACACGGCTCCCAGTCCATGTGGGTGCAGCGGTGGCAATGGCACTGTGCCAGGGTCCCCTCTGGACCTCGCCATACGACGCCAGCCCATGGGCTTGCGGCTGTACCACCTGGGTGGCAAACCAGCCCATGGGCTTGCGGCTGTACCACCTGGGTGGCAAATCACGCTGAGCAAGGGACCCTGAACTGGGAAGACGGGAACAGCTGGACCCGCACCAAAATATTGCCGTTTAGTGAAAAGACTAGGGAGGGAAACGTAGCCAATGATGCAGTAGCCTTCTGGGGCTACCTACTGCAGGTTCTTGGCAAGCGGAGTGCTGGAGATGTCTTCGGTGTTCTTGGGTTCACGTTCCTCTTGCAATAGAGGTTTTTTAACAGTAGATGTCACGTTTGCTTAACGGAAAAAATAGATTGTACCTACAGAGCAGCCCTTTGTGCCAGGCCTGGCTGGAACCACAGAGCACGTGCCCCACTGCAGGAGATACCATCACCTGCCCTAGGGATGCTGGGACCGAGAAAAGCTGTAAATCATAAACTGCTCAATGTAATTTTTGTGCTCTGATGTAATTTTTCTTAGGGTTCTACTGTAAGTCACTGCTGAGGATGGATGCTTGGTCTCTGCAGCACTTGTGCTCTGCTCGGGTGCTGGGGTTCAGGTTTGCATGCTGAAAGTCTTCAGGTATCAAGGTTGGAGCCCGCACAGGTCGGGCAGGGTGCAGGTTTTCTGCAGGAGAACATAAACCCAAGCTCCGTGGTTTGGGAGTTGAATTTTAGAAAGGTAATTAAGAAAAAGCAAGGCTCTAGACCTCAGCTTGTTTCAAATCTCGGTGTCCTTGGAAAATTCTTGAGTGCTCGTAGAGTGGACAAGGTCAGAAACCATGAAGAAGTAGATTTTTAAGCTGACAGAAAAATTGTGATGCAGTGCCTTGTCAACACTTACTATAAATTTAATTCAGTTTTCTGGCTAACTTGGCAGGGTTTGGCAACACCTGTGAACGATCTTTTTGGTCTAAATTGGGAATTTAAGGGATTTGGCAATATTATAAATTATCCTAATTTTACACTATTGTTGAGTGTTTCATGTGCAAATGATTATAAGACAAAACAACTACCTCCAGTTCAGGTAGAATAATTTTAATACAGAAATCTTTGTCAATACATTAATTACAGGTCATAAAAAATAAATTCTGAGTCTTTACACCATAGCCACATACAGACAGATTAAAATCCATTTCCAACCGAAATAAAGGAACAATTAGGCAAAGCAGAAAAAAAATGTGATGCTCTTCCAGTAACATTTACCCTGAAACAAAAAAAAAAAAACCAAAACCAAAACACGTCACTCCTCAAACCGAAGGCTGTAATTCCATTCGTCTGTACTTGATCGGCAACCTCAGAGCAAGCCTAGCCCAGAAGAAGAATTTGGGGTTTTTTTAGATGCATTTTTGCATCAGACACGATGGATGAGCCCAGAAGAAGAAATTGGGGGTTTTTTAGATGCATTTTTGCATCAGACACAATGGATGTGCAGTGTGCCGCCGTGGTAAGGCTCGCTGCAAATAGCGAGGCTCTGCATTGGAGACGTCACCGTGCAGGTACGTGGTCGGCAGCCGGACAAGATGACGTGGATCAGGACTTCTGCGGGTGTCAACTGGGTCGTGAACTTGAGCAGAAGCTTTCAGGCCCTCTGAAGATGGGGCTTTTTAAAAAGTCTTAACAGGCCCTGGTCAGAAGCAAGCCCAGGGACAGGGGAGTGTGGGATGCTGGCCCGAGGCCCCAGGGTTTGTTTTGGTAGTTTGGTGGCCGGGTGCTCTGCCTGGGCAAAGATGCCACGGCCAAGGGCTGGGAGCTGCCTTCCTGAGCCACAGCATAAGCCATCTGGGTCTGTCCTGACTCTGATCCCGATCCAAACCCAAATCCAGTTCAGACTGGAACCTCTATAAAATCTTGAGTACTTTGCGTCCCAGACGGTTTTGTTTCTTTCTCTTTTTTAATTTTTTCCTTCCCCCCCCCCCCCCCCCCATCCCTGGTAAAATTTTTGTTCCTTGAAAAACCCTTCTGTGCGCTTCAACTGAAAATGATGGATGCCAACCGCGTGAACATCAGTGCCAACGGTAACAATAGCATCAGCGCCAGCACCCTCACTGTATCATTAACATCAGCGCCAACAGTATCATGCAGATCCACGCCAGCAGGCCGATAGTGTCAACAATGCTGATGCCAGCAGGGCAGAGCGAATGAAGAACCCCACAGTAATAAACCGGTGTGCAAAGCCTCGCGCTGCGACGCTGTCCCATAATAACAAACCCTGGTGCCCAGCCCAGCTCTCATTAGCAACTTTACAATAACACACACCGCTGCAAGAGCGATTAAATGAAAACATCAAGGTGTGTATATTCTGGACGGGAGAAATGCTCGGCTATTCCTGGAGCTGAGGGGCAAATGAAATAAATCGTTAAGGATTTTTGTTGACTGCGCTTTTCTAAATTTTTCCTGTCCAAGTGCAGTGGTGGCAGCTGGAGCTCTCTTTAAACTGGCACAGCCAGTTGCAAGCCAGTCGTGCTCTGGGAGCACTTGCAAGCAGCGAGTGGTTTGACTCCCGCGTGCTTCGCTTCGGAGCCTGTCTCCAGTCCTACCAACTCAGCAGAGGAAGCTTGTTGAACAGGTAATCTAAGGATTAATGAGAGAACCCGATCCAAAAGGATCTTGCCAGAATCAGTGCATTTCCAGTATGTAATCCAAATTGTTTGAAAACTAGCTCAGGCCGTGAGGACAATTTTTTCCCCCAAGGGCGGGAAGGATTATTCTTGGACCAGAACGTGCAGTTTGCAGATGGAGGAGAGGAGGTCTGCTCTGTCGCCAAAGAGAGGGCTGGCAAAGGTCCGGAAATGTAGCAAAAATTGTACAATTATACAAACACGTAACACCCATGCTTCCCCTGATCTTCCCGGGTCTGTACCCAGAAAAGCAGTGTGGACGCAGGGCATCCCAGTGCAGCCACATCTTGCGGCAGTGGCCAAGGGCTTAGGATGTGCTAAACGGCTTTCCTAACTTACTCCCAGCCTACACCTCAGTGCAAGTAGTGATGCTGCTTTTGTTTCCTTTTGGACAGTAGCTTGATGTCATCGTCAAAAGGTTCCTCGCTGTTGGAAAAAGCAAACTTGTTCTTGCAAAGCAGCTGTCAAGCTGACAGTCTGTTGTTGTTTTAAAGAGATCTTGGTTGCCTGAAAGTGGAGGAATCAAGGGACGTACAAATTGTCCCTGAAAATTCCAGGTATCTCAATCAGCCCTACTTCAGAAGCTTCATACCCTGGGATTAATTGGAGGTTTTAAAGCCTACGTGGGGGGGAAAAAAAAAAAAAAAAAAAAAAAAAAAAAAGAGTTAAATCACAGTGTGCCTCGTGCCATGTCAGTGAATTACAGCCCGAAGGAATTGCTGTTCCCATCTGAACTCCGGTTACCTTTGGTGGAGGTGGAGGTCTGCCTTTGGGAACTGGGAGATGAGCAGGTTTTCTTTCTGGTGCCTGTAACAAAAAATGTTGTTTAAATGCCATCAGGTTTTGCTGTTTGAGCAGCTGCAGGACGTCCGCAGACCTCAGCTGCTGCTACTGTTCCCTCATGTATTCACTACAACATTTTCCTGGTGCAAAAGCTAGGGGTGAATTAGGTTAATCTATCCACATGCAAGAAGGCACAATAATATAAATGCACAAGGGATACAGAGCTCCTGTTTCAGAAGACCACTGAGCTATTCTCAGGGTTTGAATTAATCTGTATCAAGTATCCATGCTCAAATAAGACTGCTTTGGAAGCCGAAGCTGATCAACGTGTTCGAGGTGCATGTTGAGGAAAGCATCTCTAAAGCCAGTGGGATTTAAAGGTGGTTTTATAACCAAGCTGATATGGTCAGTTTAAATTTATTTATTTATTTAGTCCTCATCCATCATTTTTCATGCAGGCAGGACCATGCAGTGATGCTGGCAGCGTGAAGATGGTTGTATTGGGTGGGCGGGAGGGCCAGATGCCGAGGTAGTCAATATTTGAGGGAAGCATTTCCCTTGAAGTAGGATGCTTTGGGTTTATTGATGGGAAATACTTGGATTTTTCTGGTTTCCAAGGCTTTTTTTAAGAATTCACTAGATATATGTATATATGCACACTGAGGGAGATCCCCTGCCAGGTGGCATCCTTAGAGACCACCACACCTCTACAACACAGGGACCATTGCAGACATCTGTAGTAGCAAAGATGCTCATTGTTTGCGTTGTGTTTACACCTGAAATTCCTGTTGGTTTGGACTCCATGTACTATTGCTAATGAGAAAGGCTTGTGATGGTTTACAGGACTCCTTGATTAAGATTATTTTGTGCGGTTTAGGATTATGTGGCAGAAAAGGTGACTCCTACCCTAAAGAATATGTGGTTTGAATGTCTGTGATTATCAATTTTTTCCAGCCACAGTCAGAAACTGAAAATACTAATTAGCTTCTGATAGTCATTTGCAACTCAGATGAAGGACGTGAGAAGTTGTGAGGTTGTACTTACAAAAATCTCCTCTGTGTAACAGGAGGCTGGTTTGGTAGAAGGAACGGGAGGTGGGGGACCTTTTGGCCTCATGGCAGGCTGTGAAAGAAGAAAATGTGAAACATACTGACCCCGTATATGTACCACATACGTGTGCATCTGCATGTTCCTAGGGGAACGTGCAGGCTTGAGTTCTCTATAAAAAAGGCATTGATGGGGGTAAAAAGGTGCAGTGATTTCATAAGCAGGGATGCCTGGTGCTGTTTGGCCCTGAGGAAACACGCTGGGTCTTTTCTGGAGCTCAGTGATTTCCCCAGCCTCTGGGACCAGGTTGTCCTTGCCTGTCTCCACCGTGGCAGGAACCGGGATGTGCTGCCTTCCCCAAAGCCAACGGGAAAGCAAAGAAATTCTCTAGAAGTACTTACGCTCCGGAGCTGTGGTTTGTTCTCTTGCAGTGGAGGTACGGGAAGGAGAAGTTTCTTATCATTCACCTGAAAACAGAAAAGGGTTAAGCTGGATGGAGCCCTGACCTGGTTTATGCCCTTTGCACGCCCCTTTGCTGCGGAGCATTGCTCAGTTCCCATCCCCTCCCCTTGCTGGCGTTCACAATGCTATCCTTGCAACCCCAGATGAGTATTTTGAAACCCTTGAGGCAGCGTAGCGTGCTATGGCTGATGGGTTTCCATGTTTCGACCCCTTGGTTACAGTCCCAGGGAGACCACAGCTGACGCAGTGCCCCCCCGGCTCTTACCTTCGGGGTGGGTGCTGCCAGGACAGGGTGTTCTCTGCATCTTTGTTCTTGATCCACAAAGACTTGGTTTGTAGCTCCAGGTCCCCTTCTGGTCTGGCAGCTATGCAAATATTACATATAACTGTAAATCTTACCCTGACTGAAGTAGAAAACCCAACTTGCTGAAGCTGAATGCCTGCCTTACTCCTATTGCTGTGTCATATAGTCATGTCCTTCCTTTCCCGATTAATCTGAAGTTACAGTTTCAGGTCTTTGGTCTCTCCCAGCTATGGGATTTTTGGACCAACTTCCTTGGCTTTCCAGTATTTTCATTCCCTCCACCTCCTTTGAAAACCCTAGCTTAAACCCCATCCAGAAGCGGCTTGGCTTTGGGTTTTGGTTTTTTCCCTTGATGGGGATAAGCATCTTACCTCTTCTTGAGTAGTCGGAAGCGGATAAGTAACGCTGCTGCGATTGCTGTGACAGCAAGGACAACCAGCACACCGGCAACGACAGCGAAGCCTGTCAGGGAGAGAGAGCACAAGTTGCTATTTCTTAAAAGGTCCACCGTTACTGAGCGGTTTCCCATCACGACCATCAAAGTCATTTTTTTCACAAGTTCTAGACCCCATTTGTCCTCGCTATTGCTCAAGTTCATGGCTTCTCCTGCCACAAATGGTGACTAAAGGAATGTATTCCTGCCGGTCTTTGCCGTATTTGAAAGCTCTGGTTATTTTCTGCACTGTCCTCGGGCTAAACGAGCCTAGCCCTGTCCATCCATCCTCCGAGACCATTTCCGTGTCATCCCTCTTCTCTTTCTCCAAGGGTGTTACCCAAAACTGGGTGCAGGCCTTTGGGATCGTACACAATTAATGCTTCACAATTTCCCTTCAACAAAGCTATTCTAAAGCCTCAGCCAAGCCACAGCGTTGGGAGCTGACAGTGCTCTGCTGAGCGTGGAGAGGGGACAAAAATATTTAATAACACAAGCTGAAATATTTTTTTTTTCCCAAAAACACATGGAAAACTGTACACAAAGTGTTTTCCCTTCGAGGTAGATCAGTTGGAGGCCAGTTCCACGCAGATGATAAGGAAATGAACTTGCCCGCCTCTCTCACAGCAAAACCTCTGGGAGCTTGCCTCCGCTCGTTTGACAGGGCCAATACGGCTACTTGTTATCTCAGGATGGAGAAAGGGAAAGCCTGCTACTCTAATCTCCTGGGTGTTTCACTTCTGTCGGGTTAGACAGAAAAATAGCTCCCTGCAGTCATTCATATCAACTGCGATGACAAAGATGCGCAGGAAGCGGAGACCTGGGGATGCAGCACCTGCAACGAGATGCTCTGGCCCCTGGAGCAGGGTAGGGCTGTCTCGCTGGAGCGAAAGCAGCTTGTTTCAGCCAAGGGTTGGCAGTACCCACTGCGTGGCCTCCCAGCACTTACTGGTAATTGCCGAGGAGCTGTCGCAGGTTGGTGGTGCCCACCCTTCTTCACACTGGCATTGCAGCTCGTGGTCACACACCTAGGGAAGCACAAAGCCAGGAATATCTTGGGGTTGGAAATACAAGCGAGGCTGTAATGCCATGAGGTTTCATGCCCCTCTTGTTCTGCATAGCCTAAAATTTAGCGCTTGTGCACAGGACAGGCCTGGCTGGCCGCTAGCACGTGCCTTTGGCAGGGGTTTCTGCAGTGACAGCTACAGAACAAGGCACGAGGCAGCAGTGTTGTTAGTCTTTACATCTGTAGGTTGCTGAATGTTCAGAGAAGATAAGCCCAGTCACCTTCCCGAAACAGAAGCTGGCCTGAAGGAGAACAGCTGTGATACTGGGGCTGCGAGGCAGGACCTGGCACAGGATCTGTGTCCATCTCCTCCCATTTCCTTAGCAAAATTACCGATGCTATATCAGGTTAGATTCACTTTCATAAAAATATACAGGAAGCTTCTGGCGCCAACATTTTTTGCAAATTCCTATTGCAATGTCTTAAATACCGGCATCAATATGGTCTGTAGCTGATACACATAATTTTCTCTCTTTTTTTTTTTTTTTTTAAAAAAAAGTTAATAGCATAAAACGCTCTAATCTTACAGCATGTCCAGTACACTTGGCAGAGCAGTTGGTTGATCTAAAGAAACCTTCGGCGTAGACACACTCCCCATTGCTGCACACCTGAAATGCACAGGACAAACGTTAACAAAGTGATTTATCGCTTTCAGAAGATGCAGAGCTTGCAAGTTATTGTGTAAAGTGATGAAGAGTAAAAGGAGGCATAGAAACAGGTCAGCACATCACTTAAACCTGCGTTAGGAGTTTGATATGTGGATATAACTTTTCATTCGACCTTTGGGTATTTTATAGCCAAGGGAAGTGACAAAGATGTACAGACATCACTGCTTTCCACTCCTCTTCAATCATTCATCCCTCCCTTCCCCCTCAAGTAGAAATATATAGCAAAGAAATTGGAAATAGCACCCAGTGATGCCTAGCACATCCATTATAGACATAATTAAAAATAGTAATACATGTATGATCCTTTAACCCCTCATACAAAGGTATGTTTCTCTTGCCACATACATTTATGTCAGTAAAAAGTAATAAGGCAGCAGTCAAGCACAAAGAAATCGGAATGATAGCAGTTCCCGTTTGCTTTGCTACTGATTGATGATAGATGTAAGGCAGAAGGTATGGCACATCAGCTCAGCAGAGAAGGCAGAAGATATGGCAAATCAGCTCAGCAGAAGTTTAGTGTCCACTTCAGTCCTCCTTGCTTGAAAGTCTTTCTTGTCTGGTAAAAGAGCTAACGGTCGGAGCAAGACTGAAAGAGGG
Source organism: Falco cherrug (assembly GCF_023634085.1). Classification (NCBI taxonomy): domain Eukaryota; kingdom Metazoa; phylum Chordata; class Aves; order Falconiformes; family Falconidae; genus Falco; species Falco cherrug. Next base: position 4,022,468 of record NC_073714.1, on the reverse strand, counting down.
GGGAAAACAAGGAGAAAAGCTAGTCTCTACTAACCATCCCATTCCCACACTTGGTTCCATTGAGAATCATCCCTGGGTCTCCTTCTCCATGTCTAGGAAAACTTGCTTTGCAGGACTCAAAAGTCACTAGGCTCCCATCCTGAGGCATCTCCTTCCCCCCAGTACAGAACAACTTTCCGCACATTATATCTCTGGAAGGAGAACAAGAGGTGCTGGAGCAACGGCATGGCACAGCAAAACTGTCTGAGCTGGTCTCTCCTCCAGCCTGACTTTGTTGTGTGCAGGGACTCCAAAGAAAAAGCTGCAGAAAGGGGTGGGGTTTTTTTGGTCTGTGGTGTGTTCAACTCTGTTTATGAGAAGGTGGCAGGTTCTTAATTCCTCTCGAGCTTCTCAGAGAGCCCACAGAAAAGAATATTTAACTGACCTGACCTCCACTTCTGAGCTTCCCCCGAGGCTCACCGCAATATTCAAAGGGACAAGGGACACAGGGAGATGGGTGCCATCTGAAAGGCTGCGCTCTTTGATTCTGTCTCTTAATTTGAATAGGAATGGCCTCTCTTCCCAAATCCCAGCGAGTTCTGTAACACAGTGCTTACTTTTTTTTGCATGGGACGTGACTACCTTTTTCTTTTCTGCAGTATCCATAATATACCCCCTTCTCGTTCATCCGGTAGCAGGAAGCTGCACCTTCGGTTGCCTCTGTGAAAGAGGAAGATGCGATGGCGTGAGCTGAGGTTCTCTGCCTGGCAGAACTAAGAATATTCTATTCCCTTTACCTGGTAAGGAAATGGCCCTTCCCAGTGAAGTTACCCACGGGCCTGAACCACCCACTGGCACTGCAACGGTGCTGTGCACCCCCAGCGGAACCCCCCTCTGTGCTCTCTCTCTCCCCAGTATGAACCAGTAGATCTCAGCTGACAGAAGGGACACAGCCAGGACAGGAGCTGATGTAGGACCGGGAAGAGGGGAAGCCACCACACACCTTCAGAAACCCGAAAGTGTGTCAAATTCGGACATTCTTTTGAAATGCAGATGTTTTCTTTTCCTATCAAGCGAAGAATACCCTCTCGGTTCCTTTGCAAAGTGAGCTCAAAAATGCTGTGCAAAAGAGGAATGCGCTCGCCACTTCCCATTTCTCTAGAAATATGTTGCACTGTATGTGCTGACCTTCAACTTGCATGATTAGAATCACTTACAGTGTTAAATATAATAAATCAGTGTCTGTACACTATGAACTAGAACTCATTCCTATAGATAAACTGTTCCTGATTTACAGACGATCCTTGCAATTTTGCTAGCAGACAACGTCTGCCTCCCTCTTTCCCCTTTTGCCTTAGGCAACCTTATTTTTTCAACTCCAGCTTGTACTTACGTGGTCCAAAAGCAGCTTTGCACTGGTTTTCTCGGGTGGGACAGTTTCCCATGTAGCAATAGCCTTCGCCGTAGTTGCAGGGATGTCCGTTCACACGGAATCGATCCACTGGGCAGTTTGCAGAGGAGCCGGTGCACATCTCAGCCAGGTCACAGTCGTGCTTAGCTGCTCGGCAAACAGCTCCTGCTTTTTTGTACTGAAGGGGTGGGAAAGCAACAGCACACTTCACACACTGCTCCTCCGTGCTGTTTGAAACTCACGCTGAACTAGACGGCTAAAATTAGGGGAGACAAATCTCATCCTCACTCAGCAAGTTGCCTGAGGAGCCAGGTCCGTATCTAATTTAACGTTGGTTATGTCGACGGGCAAGATTTTTGCCTGATTGTGACTCAGATTTTCTTTCCAGGAGAAAACGCATAATCAAAACGCTCATTTCTCCAAAAGGTTGAAAGATTGAGTGAATGGATAGTGGTGGTGTAGTTTGGGATGGATGAAGAAAGCTTGAGTGAATGGATAGTTGTGTAGTTTGGGATGGACAAAGAAAGCTTGAGTGAATGGATAGTTGTGGTGTGGTTTGGGATGGACGAAGAAAGATTGAATGAATTGATAGTTGTGTAGTTTGAGATGGACAAAGAAAGACTGAGTGAATGGATAGTTATGGTGTAGTTTGGGATGGACAGAGTGCTTTTGTCATTACAAAAAAAATTGTAATGACAACATTTTAGTGCTTTTGTCATTACAAAAAAAAACCAAAAACAAACTAGCACCACATCAGTAATTAGGAGTAAAGGAGATTGGGTTTTTGGAGGTGTATTACTGCTTTCTCATGGGGGGTAAAAGGATACCTTGGAAAACATGAGAGGTTAGAGATTGAAAGGAGCCTTACTTGGCAGTTTTCACAGCACTCTCCATGTGCGCATGTGGAACCTGCGGTCAGTTGGCACGTCTCGGGGTTGCAGCACTCGTTTGTGCACTCCTGTGACAGAATCATCAGTCAGGGCACTGGGACGGTCCCCTCTGTACCTCGTTCCCAACGAACCATCCCGGACTTGCTTATGGAGGGAGGGGAGGCTCCCTCGGACCTGCGCTTTGCTGTCCTGAGAACCATTCCCACCAGAAGCCCCACCAGCCACCGTGAGCGGGCACTTAAAGAACACAGAGCGTGTTTGAATATGGAAGTGCTGGTAGAAGTTGTGCTGGGAACTTGTTTCTACCGAGGTGGTTTTGTATGTATGGCTTCTCCTCCTCCTCAGTTCCTCTGTCAACACAGTGTAACAAACCACGCGGTCATCTTTCCCACCCTTTGGCATGCGCTCTATAGGGATGCTGACATTGCAGGTCAGCAATTCGATGACCACAGTTTCTCCAGAAATACTTCAGGCTTTGAACTGTCAGCCTGCTACTGTACAGCCTGCATAAAACTCTCTACCTCTTCCAAGTATTCTTTTATTCCCGGTTATGCAGATACCTCAGGAGTACCGCAGTCGCATTCCTCTTCTTTTTCCACAAAGCCGTTTCCACAGGATGGAGGTGCTATGATGCTGCTGGGATCTGGGATGTTAGTTAAGCATTTTGGCATGTCGCTCAACATGTATTTCTCGAAGCTCTGGAGGCTGCAAGAGCTGAATTTCTTGGGGATGATAGAGCTGTGTTGAGAAAGCGGGAGGATTTGCGTAAGGGTTGGCAGAGGCAAGGAGAAGCAATACCCTTTACAAGGGAAAGAAAACAAGTGACCATCCCTCAAACTATCGGGTGCAAACAAGTAGAAACAAACAGATTGGAAATACTTCATGTGCTAAATGTCAACATTGCATGTAATAAATCGCACACCCCAAAGATTTAAGCCTGGTCTACACAGTTTGTGCCTGGATGCTTCAGGCATTAGGAGTTTGCCAGTGGGCCGTCCAGCAGAGGCTCAGGATGTTCAGCTGGAGATGAAAACTCAACTAAATTCCTAGGTAATGGGTGTTTATAAAAGATGCAAGCACCTTATGCAGTTTGCACAGGAGACGTCTTCAGCGTAGAGAACAAAAACCTACTTTAAGTAAATCTTGGGGAAGCTCTGCCATCCGAGATACCACAGCAGTTCCGTGCTGTCGTCATTGTAAGGAAAAATGATTTATGGTTTAATGTGAGGGTCTCCACCACACGTGCAAGATAATGTTGACTAAAGTTTGGGTTGGGCTTGGGTTTTGAGTTGGTTTTGGTGGTGGGAGGTATCTGTCTGGGAATATCTTACAAGGGCCTGGAATGTCTTCAATTTTTTCTTCTTTTTTTTTAATACTTGGAATGGAATAATCTCAGAGGACAAAAATAATCACTATTCCATTTTGAACCTGGCAGCTTATCCAAAGCCCATCTTGACGCGCCCCGTGCATTACTGCCCTCCCTTGCCTTTTCATCCCAACTCCTACCTGACAGTATCTGTCATGATACAAACTTTACTACTACACGTGCAGGCTTGGGTGTCATGACTCATGCCCAGGTTGTGTCCCATCTCATGTGCCACGGTAGACGCAACTGCAATTTCATTTCTGTTATGATCCTGCAGAGACAAGAACAAGCTATTATTTCTATGAGTACAGAACAAGTAGGAACATCAGAGAAGCCACATGGCTAAGAAATGAGACAATTTTTCTTCATGTGAGATTGTCCTTGCTGCTACACGAGGATTGATACGGTGTTCAATCCATGCATGTGTCTATTCCACAGTTTATGCTGTGTTATGTTATAATAGCAACAAGATGATACCACTGAGTAAATGGGTATAATTAGTTTTTAAATAAACATGAGGAAGTTAGGCTGCCAAGTATCAACTGAGTGTTAAGGGGAACTGAACATCTGAAGCTCTTAATCCTCTCTCTGGATAGCTGTCTCTGCGCTTAGGGTAATTATGTGGGTGCGATATAATTATTACTCGTTACACCAAGGTCACTGTTGTGCTTGCACAGAACGGGAAGGCAGACACCGTGCTACGTCTTTGCTCTTAGCTTGGTGCTTTGTGCTGCTTGGTGGGAGGGAGGGAAGGAAATACCCTACTCTTCTGAGTAAAATCCAGAGGTATCAACAGCAGGTGGTAGTGGAAATACCTAAAGCACGAGGCACTGTACTGGCCATGCTCTTCCAGTGTGGCGTTGCAAATCACGCTGCTACAAAATGCATCCCCATGCCTGGAAGAGCATTCCGGTTTAACGATGGTCCTGGGATTTCCTTATGTTGTGGGAAAGCTGGAATTTCAGGTGGGTTATTCCTCTTGCCAACAAGCCCAGCATCTGAAGCTGGGTGCAACGGTTGAGTTGCTGGTGGTGTTGGTAAAGTTTTGGATTGTGTTGGTAAAGTTTTGGATTTTGTTGGTTCCTGCTGAGGCTGAAGTTTAACTACAGTAGTTTAGGCAGCTGTAATCAAGTGGCTAAACTGAGGATATACATTATGAGAGTCAGAGCCAATTCCCCATTCAAAACAGGGAACCTTAAGGTAGAGGCAGAAAATAACTTATTTCTCTCCTTGGACTCTGTTGGAGCCTGGTACTCCGAGTACAGGTGTCCGAGCTTGATGTTGGTGTTTAGCTAACACAGATACCATGTGTTGCATGTGCTTTCTTTACTGTCTGCACTTTATTTAAAATAAAAGCTCTGACTGCAAATGTCTACAGTCTAATAAAACAATGATGTGAACCAGACAGGGAAGTGAAAGTGTCGTACACCCGACAATTGTCATTAATGTTCTTTGCTGGTTGAGCAAAAAACATTAAAAAAACCCAAACAACACTTTAAAAAATTAAAATAAACAGAAATAAATCAGACCTGAATAATACCTGCAGAATATATATCGCTGCATATGGATTTTAGGAAGGCTAATCCAATCGTGGTCCCCTCAAAGTCATAGCCTCTGCAAGGAAGAAGAAAGGCAGAGTGATGTGCCGTGATGTGACCAGGAGGCAGATCTGAAGGCAAGTCTGCTTTATTAACCAGGCTGAAGGCATTAAGCATATACTAATTCCCAGCTCTGCTTTGCATCCCTGATTTAATACAATAATTACTTAAATTACGTTGCAGTTCATCAGGCTCAAAGCATCTGTCTGAGGGTAAAGAGCTTGATGAAGTGCTCGCAACGTAGCAAAGTGCTTGGATGAATCAGGGTATTGAACGGGAGCCAGAAGAGTGAAGTGAGTGTCGGTTTAGTTTGGCGACGTGCATTTCCCAGCCATTAAACTTCACGTTGGGGCTCCTTAGGTTGTCAGCCCGTGCTGCCATCCTCGGGGCACTCAACTGTTCCGTCACCAGAGCAGGGAAAAGGGGAGTTTGGGACGTAGCAACCGTTTACATTGCCTGGTTTTGCAAGGATTCGGATGGAAAGTTTCCATCCTACGTCCTCGCAGGTAATTGTGCTCCACGCAGAAAAGAAAAGCAAGACAAGAGAGCCTGCGCTCACCTTTTGGTCTAGGATTGGAAAGCATGAAATCCCACTCGGTACAGACAGCGGCTGCCAGCTTGGCGAGCAATTTTTAAAGAACAAATTCCTTGAACGTATTTGGAAATGCAAACAGGCAACAGAGCGATACGCACGTGATCAGCTGAGCATTGTCGTTTCTTTTCCTCTTTAGTAAATCTGATAAACGCCACTTTGAGAAACTGTCCAGAGTGAACCCCGCGGCGCGGCTCAGGGGGCATTTATCACCATCCGTCCAGATTTCCAGGCCAGTTAAAGCCACGTAGATATTTATGGCCTTATAAACCTGCAGCAGAGAAAGAGTGTTGCTGTAAAAATGAAGTACCTTATGAAGACTTCGAAACAAACACTCATCCTGGTCACCGGTTCATTTTGGTCACTTGCCATCTATTCCGCTCCAGACCTGATTTAAGTTTTTCCACACTTTGAGGTCGCAAAAAAAACCCCTAACAAAGACATGGAATCTCGTTTTCCCCCACATTTAAACCAACTAGAAAAATGGCTTAAAATATTTGACAATGCCAGCAATATTTTTGAAGAAATTTGACTTGCAAAAGATATCAGGAATCCCTTCAATCTTTCTGAAGGATTTCGATCATCACTTCATTAACAAGTATGAAAAAATAGGGTATAAATCTTCCTTTATAGAAATCTTGTATCTGAAGGCAAAGAATAGCATAGCATGGACAGGTGTGTTTAACGTATTTAATAAATTACAGTGAAGTTCAGTTTTCATTTATTCCTGCATGTCGTAACGAAAATTCGTGATGTTTGCAAAAGAAAAACATTATAAATCACTTCTGTTTCAATTTCACTTCCCTGTCTTTGCTCTTACCGTGTTAATGAAGTTGACTATTCCAAATATCCTTTGTCTGACGGTTGTAACATCTTCCTCATACTTTTTATACTAAAAAAGTAAATATAGTGTGTTAGAAAAAAGAGAGGAAAAAAGTGATTTACCAGAAAAAAATATAACCCGCAGAAGACTGCATTGCAGACTACACCATGCCTGGTCTACTTATTGTTTTTTTGTTGTATTATTTTATTAGACAACATGTTTCAAGATCAGGCCCTTGTAAAATGCCTCTCTGTGTGTAGGGTGCAGAAGAGGACAGGTGCTGTACGTTTTTTTTTTCTGAATTCTTGTCATCTCCAGGTGGGATTTTCAAAATCAATGAGCATTAGGAAATCCTATTCCCAGCCAAAGCCAGTGGTACAACACAGCGTAGCACTGGGGTACTAGTCGGAGCTGAGGGGTATGAGTAGTACCTCTTGAGAAACCTTACGTCTAGCGGGTCAAATGAGAAGAAATCGTTTCAGTACTCACCAAAGTATTGTCTGCCACTATGTAAACTTCCAGATACTTTTTTGCTTTCAGGTATGCTTTCATCTAAAGGAAAATGATACGTTTCAATGACTTCTAAGGCTTGTTTCAGGCTCAACCTCTGCAATTTCAAACCCAGGTATTGCTGATGCGGGTATTTATTTAGCTGAGTCATTTAGAACAGGACCGCCTCATTTGGAAAGGTAGGCTAGCTATTAAAATGATGGTTAAGATTGTGGAAGGTAGGCTAGCTATTAAGGAGTTTTTGGATGTTTAAAGATGCACATGGGCACCTATTGGTACGTGCAGGAGGGCTTAACTCAGGTGGTGGCTCTGAAATCTCAGACCTGTGAGATTTTGCACTCGTTTAAGATCTGATCGTGCTTCTCCGTTTGCAATCGCTTCTTTTCTGGAGGTGCCACCAGACAGAGTGGGGCTTGTGCTACTCGGGGTCCTCCTACAGCTGCAAGTTCTCTGCTTACATGTCCTTACTGGACTGTTGCTTAACCACGTACTTACTTCTGGACTGTTGCTGGATTTGAAGATGTCATTGATGGGGTCATTTGAATCCTCTTCCCAGGTATTATTGATCAGACCGCAGGTTTTTATGGACTTTTGTGCGAGTTTCGCGTACTTATAGACCGCATGCTCGTCTGTGTCCGAAGTTCCCAAGGGCTCAATGAGGTACTTCTGACCACGGGTCTCAAAATATCCACTAAGAAAATGAGTTAGACTGTGATCTTTTGAATCCACAGGACTAAATCAAGGTAGCAACAGTATCTCTTAACGGCATTTATTTAGCCCAAGCATACAGACCATTGCAAACACTGATGCAATGGAATAGTTTGGCAGCATGCAGGCAGAATGTACAATTTAAAGGCAGAAATCAAAGCTGCTGAGTCAGTTGGAAGATTTGGCTGGTCAGTGAAGTTTCTGAGTAGGAGACTGTCAAGTCAAAAATGGGTTTAGGAATGAATTAGATTTACATTTGGGGGGTTTCTCCTAGCAGAGGTGATTGAGATGTGAATTTCGGTTCAGTGGGAATCCAAAGTTGATTTTTCATCTCTAATTGAGATGAAAAGCTGAAATACTGAAAGACATTAAGAGTTTTGAATCATTTTGAGCAGCAAATGTCAAAATAAGTGTTCTGTGTTAACATGTAAACTGTGCAAGAGGTGTTCACAAAGAAAATCTGGGTTTTGTCCAGACTCCACTAACCATCAGGAAAACATTCTGCAGCAGCTTCTCAGACCCAACAGCCATCCTGTTGCCTTTTTGTGGTATACCACTGCCTCATCAGTGATTAGAAATGAGCAAAATCTTTTAAGTGAGCTTTTCATACAAAAAGCTTGAACTTCCTGATGCTGGGACTGCTGTAGCACTAAACATTTAACCTTCTCTTGAAGTGTCAGTGGAGGTTCCTATCACTCAGCAGCATCAACCTTAAATGTTTACCATAAGCACAACCAAATGATTTATGGCCAGATCAAATATGGAGTTAATCATATAAATTTATTATTATCACTGTTTCTTTAGCTTCCAGTTCATAAGCTCTGAAACTGAAGTAGGAAGGTAACTTCTTTCTCCCTTCTTTCCCTTTTTTTTTTTTTTTTTTTTTTTTTTTGCTGAACCAGTTTCCTTGTAAGCATAAGCGAAAGATAACACCACTTAATTTACATCCTGATTTTTTTTTTTATATTGGGAAATTTATCCTCATACAGTATACATATTTGGCCATCGGTATCCTTTGGGAGCCAAACCTCTGCCTTACCTTAGACCTTTGCAGGCACTGATGCTTGCTACAGAATCGTCATCATTCTGAACGTAACCTTCATAATAACAGTGATCCTGTTTAGAAAGAAAAAAAAAAAAAACGCGTCAAATCGGGCCATGTCTCGTTGACTGCAATGGATTAGCCTAGATCCAGTGATTTCAGGAGGCAAACCACACTTGCTACAAGCTACACCGAACTGCAGTGTCTGAGGAAGGCTCCTGTCAGACGAGATCACTACAGTGAAAAAAGCTGGTGGCTGTCACCACGTTTGCTACGGTACCATCATTGTTATCCCTTAACACCGGGGGACCCAGGTTGGGACAAATGCCATCAGGGTGGGCTCCGATCGATACACCATAAAATTAGAAAATTGGAATATTTGTATTTGCTGCTCAAAATTGAGCATATACTGATGTGCTCTGCTGAATTAAGGTCCACATTGGATGGTTTTATTGTGGCCAGATTTCAAGGAAACACCCATTAATATCAACCCAACAATTAAATGCATTCACTTCAATGAGGTCAAAATGGATATATTATATTAAAACATTAGGGGCAAAACTATCGTGACTTGATTGACTTAAGGATCTAAGGTCTAATGAACACTTCTGCGTTCAAAGAGGCTTCAAAATCAGTGAGGTGTGGTGGAAAATTTTTCCATAACGTTTTCCTTAATAGATCTCTTAAGAGAGACCTGTAACACAGTATTCAAACCGATGCCTTGTGCCTTTTGCTCTCTCATAGATGTTTGGTTTCACTTTTATTTGCCATTTATTTTATTTACCACTTCATGCCTTCCTTCCACTGTAACACGGCGACTTCCTTACAACAAACTGCAAACTAGAGGAAGAGGTGGAGAATTACTCTCCATCTTTTGAGGGCACAAAAGAAAAACTCCTGAGCTCATCATAAAGTATCCAGAAGGCAGGGATTCAGCAAGCTGCCCTGGTTGGCATGTTTGAGATTGTCTTTAACGAGGTGTAGGTGTTATCTGCCATTCGCAGGGTCCGTCCAGGGAGATAAGTAACTGAAATGATCAGAAATGGCATTTTTTCCACAAAAAGAAAGCTGGCTCAGAATTTTTTACGTGCATCTACTTCACTCAAGGTCCTCCTGTTCCTGCTAATTGCTCCATGAGCAAGGATATTAGGCGTTGTATGCCACGTGTTACAACACGCGACGTGACATGGGACACAAAGCTTCAGGTGAGGGCTCTGTGGACCATCAGCCCCGTGGCTGCAGAGTTAATTAAAAAATAACTTCTGCAGTGACTTCCTTTGTGTCTGGACCTGAATGACTGATTCGTCATGGCTCAGAGGAACCACCCGGGGTAACCTGCGGTCCATTCACTTGTGAGCGTGGGTGGCACCGGGAGCCAACAAGGGACCGTGTCCGTACCAGAATCTCTGATCTCACTGAGATTAACAGCGAGTCACCGAGTTGCCAAGGTAGAAAGTGGCAGAATGGCCCTGGCTCCACTCCCTTTTCCTGACGAGAGAGAGAAATTTGGCTCAGAAAATGTGTTGATCAGCCATTAAGGTAAAAAGTGGTTGGCTTTTGGAAAGGCAAAGCGTGTGTCTGATTCTCACCGGGTGTCAATCAGTGTCATTCTGCCAATGTCACAAGTCGCATCTTCCCTGTCCCTTCAGGGGCATCCTAAATTCTGGTTTAAAATCTTTTCTTTCTGCTTGATGTGTGCTATCATTTGATGGACCCGTGACTCTCACACAGAACTCAGGACTGCCAGCACGGGGGAAGAAAACCTTTTTTTATTACCTTGATCTGAGGTCTTGGGGTTTTTTATTACCTTGATCTGAGGTCTTGTTGTTATTTGTTGACCGTCGTCAGAATAAACTGTTTCGGTATAGTCTCTAGCTAATAGACGCCTGCAAAGAGTCGAGTGCAATTATTATTCAAAATAAATAGTAGTCATCTAGGAATGAGGCGATTACATAATGTGCAAAGTATGTCAGGAATTCAAATGATTACTCAGGTTATTATTAGTATTGAAAAACCAGGGAAGCAAAGCTGCTGGGTGGGGAATTCTGCTGGTTAGTAATCCTTATTCAAACAAAGGAACGTTTCTAAAATAAGAAAGCAATTAAAGTCTACTTGTTTCATCGGTATAAACTAATCTCCTAGTAGATCTGAAAGTAAATGTACAATTACATATGCAATATTCATCCTTTTTTGGCCTCCGATTCATGTAGGCAGTTCCACCGCTCCAGGGTGTGTGTGAAATGGTTCTGTTCCCTTCCCTTCCCAGTTCACCCCCACTGACTGTAATTAGCAAAGGTCTAGTTCAGTGGCAAAGCTGCCCCGTCTGTTTCACATGTGCCCGTGCATACACGTATGCGTACATGCGTGCACACGCAGAGATTCTGTGAGATCACACTAACGTATATTTGCCTGATTCCTTTGTTCACAGCTTTTTTACATCTCATTTCCTCTTTGTAATCGTTCTGTCTGAACATGGGTTTTCTTTTTGGTCTACACAACCCCCCTTATTTTTGCACACGTGTGTGCTCCTGAACCTTTAAAGGAGGGCATCACGGCTGTGGAATGAATTATTCTGTTTCTGCCACCACTGGGAAAGGTGCCTTTGTGTTCCTTGCCAGCATACACGTTTGCCTTTTGCTATGGAAGGCCAGATCCTGCAAGGCTCTGCACACCCAGGCTCCTACGCAGCAGAGCATTAAGTTAATGCTTAACTTTAAGCCGAGGCTGTAGTTTTACCCAAGCAGAGCAAGTCTACGTTACTTCTGTTTGGGCAACTACCCCAAACTACCGCAATCCATTTCTTTTTAAAGAGCAAGATGTAGTACAATGTAATCCCCTTTCCTGCCCTCACCCCACCCCAGGTATTTAGATTAACAGGGGCAAACAGTTAGTTATCGCCTATGTTTAACATGAACTGATCATAGTATTTACACAGCTATTTGAAAAGTACCTAAGAAAGCAGACTTGTTTGATCCTATGCTAAATATTACGGTGGAGCCAGCGAGCAGAAAATCACAGCTGTGCTTTATTTTGGGTTGCTCTGTATGGTTTTGGATGACTTTTTGTATGCTGTGTTCTGCAAAAAAACCCCACTGCTTCTCTGCACCCTCTGCGCGGCCCATCTTAATGCTGCTGATCGCTGCAGCAATCCTTGCTCTCCATTTCCATGAAGCATTTTGTCAATGCCAGTATGTGTTGGACTACTCAAATTCCAACAATGGTAATGTTAAGGCAGGGAATGCTGGAAGCTGAATTATTAAGGGTTATTGCAAGATCTTATTATTATTTTCCATTTTTGGAAAGCGTACGGAGCCAACAGCCCCATTTCATGGATATTTCTCTTGTTCTCTGTAGTTTCTACCAGCACAGAACAAATAAATACAACCCAAAGTCTCTCCACAGACAGAGAAAACCTTTGAAATAATATGAAAACATTAAACATTCAGTGGATTGAGCCATTTAGGAAATAAAATGGGAGAGCAGACTTAGCAGTATAGGCAAGTCATTCCATCACGGTAGCGTGATATGCCTGTGTAGTTATTTGACATGACCAAACAGTGACATGATGCTTTCTCTCCCCTCCTCTTCTTTCATGGGGATTGAAAGGTTCTTTGTACCAAAATCCCTCTGTCCTGCAGAGCCTACGTCCTGTTTCGTTGTACGCCGAGTGCCCTACAGAGGCATTTACAGCGCGGAATAATGCTCAAGGGCAAAGTTGAATTGAACCTACTTATTTTTTTGGAGATGCAGTACGACTTCCTCTCCACTGGCTTTGATTCCATACTCCATTGTGTCATCGTATTTTGTCTGTAAACAGTTTTAAGTGTTAGAATATGAACTGTTACAATTTCCAAGCTCGCTGTGAGGTGGCTGTTACTGAGTTGCCAACTGCATTCTTTTCCTCCTCTTCCCACCAAAAATAAGTATTCTGGCAGTTATAGAATAAGCAGGAGGTCACTCTGTTTCATATTTTTTAATTAAAGGAACAAATTTAACTTTGCAAATTCATTTCTACCATCTTAAGCGCATATCCTGCATACTTGGGAAAGCACTGAAGCGGATGCTTAGATTCAAACACTTACATACTTCAAGAGGATGTTATTAAAAAGCGTGCTTGCTTTTAGGCATTTGATTTCGTTCACTTCAAATTAAAAAGGACATAGGTTATTAAAAATCTGAGTAGAATCAAACCCTGCATCTTTGCAGAGATGCAAGTACAGCATACCCAGGGGTGGCACACAGGCAGTGCCCTGCATACGGCGCGTACCTCCCTCTTTGCCTTTTCCAAGACCAAATCTCTGGCTCCAGAGAATCTTACCCTTGAAAACCAAGGGTACTCTGCCTCCACAAAACGTTCCCCATCTCCCAGGGAAAAAAAAAAAAAAAAAAAAAGTAAAAAATTTATCTCTTTTAATACCTCTTTGTTTCTTTCTACATCTCTTTTATGTACTGTGTGCAATTTCCGTGGATAAACTATTTCGTATTGCTCAACTCCAGGTAATTTCTTGCTGGTGCTCCCTAGGGAGAAACAGAGGAATATTTATGAAAACACAGTAATAACTTATTAAACACCGTATTTCATGTCTGTCAAGACTGATTCTTTTGGGCTGTGGAGTCATTCAGCTGTTGCGACACCCATTTCTGGTGTATTCCCTGCCCTGGTGTGTAGCCATCTGGTCTGCTGAGCAGTCACCCCCATTACGTGACCTGATGCGAGGTTTGTTACAGTCTGGATTTCAGATGAAATGACAGACCTGAGTATTTCCAGGTGTCAAAAGATTTTATGCAAGTCGCGTTTGGGTTTCTTTCCCCAGCACCAGTAAGTGGTTTCAAGTACCGATGTGCTAGACCAGCTACGCAAGGTGCAAACTTTGCATTTTGACGTGAATTAAGTTCCACGGTTCTGTGAAATCAGTGATCTCCGATCCTTATCCCCTGATGACACGCAAGTTAAGATTGCCTCTAGATAATCAAATAACCTCATGGAGTTCACTGCAAGTCTGGAACAAGCCTAGATTTCTGCTTTAGAAAGCTTTTCTGCTGGTCTTCTCACAGGAATATTTGAGAAAGCTCTTTAACAGCCCCACTCTTCAGCTATTAAATCAGATTGAGGGGGGTTACGGCCTTGGGACCAAAACCAGGACACTGCAGAAGGTGTTTGAGCAAGACTAAGGAAGATGATAGGAGATAGGCAGTACAGCAGGGGAATCTTGAAGTTGGTAAGGACTCCAGGTAATCCCCCAACTCACACAATCCTTTTTTCCTGGCACAAGGCATCTTATGTGCCTGCAGGGGCGATAAAATGACTTGAGGAAATGCAGTGCTGATGAAAAGCTTATTTTTTTGTTTTCTGCTTCTAAGAAGCTCTTGGCAGAAGTTAATTCATGGCATGGCTTGCAGGGGTGGGCAGCATACGTTGCATCATTTGAAGTTAATAATAGCAGCTGCTGTACAGCATTTGGGAAAACAGGGTCGTACAGGAGACGTGTTGGTTTCCAGCAAGGCAACAGCAGGTTTTATATGCCTCCTAAGCTCTTTAATCTCCTACAAAAGGTCATTTCATCTGAACTGGCAAATTCTTGAGGGCTCAGCACTGGGCTGTATTTGGAAAAGGAAAAAAACAAAACAAAACAACAAACACACACACCCCACACACAAAATCCACAAACAACAAAGGGAGAGTGCAACTCCCATTTTAATTGTCTGCCTCAAGGCCAGATTTTTACAAGAGTAGGTCATCCAATTATTGTAATTTTCTAGATCTGTTATAACAGAGCCCATCCTCATGCAAATTGTTCCAGCAAAATAAACAGATTAATTCTTCACAACTGGTTTATTTGATTAAACTCTTTCAAAAACTAATTGCAGAATAAACTTGGTTGTATTTTGACAAAGATGAGTGCTGTAGGGAAGGGCACGAGGGCATAATGGTACTATATACCATATATATATATATGGTGTATGTATATATATACACCATATATACATTTTCTATATCAGCTGAGCCACTACACAGTGACTATCTGTGCATTAGCAAAGACAGAGTGCAAGCTTGGTGTTGTAAGTTATGATGATGCTTTATCTTTTATTTTAAGCAAGGAATTAGGTTTACTTTTTAAAAAATCTTCTGCTCAGCAGACTTAGTCTTTCCGTGAGCTTAAAGTAGACTCTTATGTCATGATTTTAGGCCTCTCAGGGTAGAGTTCTGTGCTTTTTTATTTTATTTATATAGTTTTATGTACCCACTCCCCGTTACAGCCTCTTTATACAAGACCCAACTGTAGCCCAGACGGTTCAGGATCAGGCTGGACTTGGATGGAGACTCAGAACTAAATTTTCCCTTTTCCTGCAGTGTGATACAAACAGCATTTCGAGGAAAATAGGTTGGTTTTGTGCTGGAACAAATAGGTTCTTAGAGGTAGGGTGTTGGTTGGTTGGGGGTTTTTTAATCGACTCAGTATATTGTGGCTTCATGCATTGTCTTGAGTCGGTAGCTTTAAGGAAGAAAAAAGTTCCTTGGGCCTCGTACAACAGCTAGAAATCGTGCTAATAAGGAACAAATAATTATGTACTTTTCCTAAACCAGAGCCTAAACCAGGAAGAAAAATCATTAGTGAGGATTTCATTGGCAACGGAGGTTTGGTTTTGTCAAGAAACAAAATATGTAACACCTTAAGCATTAGCACTGTATGCTCTTTCAGGTATTCTGTGCAAATAATGAAATTGTAAAGATACCTGCTTGAATACAAATTACATGTCCAATTATGTATATAAAACCTCTGCGTGTGTGTGCATGCCAGAATCTGAAAAAAATCTTTTCCCTGTTGACATGAATTGAAAGAAACAATGCACGTGGGGGAAAAAAAAAAAAAGTGTGCTCTGTTAAGGTTAAGTCATTTAAATACCTGTAACCTGAAGTATCACACAGATAATAATGGTACTAACTATTTTAATTCAGTTACTTTTATTAATTGAATTCAATTAAAAGTCTTTGGTTTTACAGCCAAAATGCTGTCAGTGTAATAAGTTGTCCCAGTTGGATAAATTGTCCGCTCACTTGCAGGAGAAGTATTTTCTTAATTGGCTTACACAACTAACCGGTTCTGGATCTTTAGGCAATCTACGGCCAGTTTTCACACAAGTACATCTCTACCTAGAGAACTTTAAATAATCACTCTGAACAACAAGAAAAAAAGCAAATATCCCTTACTTCAGCAACGCCATTTGTTCACAATGCCTTTAATTCACTGTTCTTCCGTATTATCTACATGTTAATAATTAAAAATCCATAAAAGCTGTACAAAGCCATCCATAACAATGACTACTAAAGGGGTTTTTTTTAAAAAAAAAAAAAAAAAAGAGCCGTACCTTGTTGCAAATGTAGCAAAACAACAGAAACAAGGAGTAGGTTGGTCATCTCGGTTGTGTTTGTCTCCTAGGAGTAACCTCCGTGGTGTGGGAAAGTTGGGTCCCCAGCCTGTCCCCGTGCCGGGCAGTGAATGAGAGGCAGTGAGTGGTTCAGCTTTATTCTTGTTCCTATATGAGGAAGTGTTTACTAAAGGTGTTGCACAACTTTCAAGTCGCGGAGCGTTACAGCACGCGGAAGTTCCTGCTGGTTAGTTCATGTCACACGAATTGTGATAGATTGAATACTTCTCTGAAATAAATTCCCTAAAACGGTTTAGCGGGGGGGAATGGAAAGAAAGAGGGGGAGTCAAGTGGTCCTAACGTCTTTTGATCGTTGGGTTGGTAAAAAGCTACACTAGAAACAGTGGGTCCCAACGGTGGCTTGAGGAACGGGAAAGTTTACAAGAGGTTTAGGGTAAAAGGGATACGCAGGGCTGGCGTTGAAGGTGTGTTTCAGTTCTCACCGATTGCCACATGAAAATCACCACAGATGAAAATCTGTGAATCATACCTCAGCACCGAGCAGGTCCTTTTCTCCCCTTCGATCTACATTAGTAATGTTTGCTTGAGGTCTACGTGGAACTGTCTAACAGGATGCAGACAAGTGAGCAATCAAGGTGCCGCCTGTCAAATCCTAATCTAAAAATCTCTGCTAGAAACACCACATCGACTCAGCCAGCTGTAATAAAATAGTATTATACAACTGTCAATATAGAGCCGCTTTATAGAAGTTTAACTTTTTGTATGTTGAAATAGGTGTTACAGAGCATGTAGAACTAGAGTGGATACACTGCAGTATACGAATATAAAGTTATATTAGTAATACGCATTACACAGTAGTATATATATTATTACATTCATTTATAAACCAGTAAATAAATCTATAATAAACTTACTGGACAATTTTTTCTGCCACAGCAAACAAAAGTTCACACTTCTAGTGTAAGTGTTATTAACTGTTTCTGTCTCAGAGATGTGTTGAAAGTTCTGATGTTTTGAACACTGCAATCCGAAATTGTAGATTCAGCCTTGCCCCTTAGATTTTGCCAAATCTCCAGGCATTTGGGGATAGATTGGGAGCTACCGACAGAAGGGCTGTGAGCTTTCTTTAAGGATAGAATGGTGCTGATTAATCATCCGCGTGCGGTGGTGATCGCAATAATCACCTCAGGTGCAGAACTGGCATTTTAGGAGTGAAGCTTGATTTAAGGCAAGAGCCTGATTATCGGTGTGTCTTTTATTTTGTTTAGCCACTTACAGCGAAGCAGAGTGATTTTAAAATGGATGTGAGGTGCTGCTGGAGAGAAGCGAGAGCTTCCCATCCCCTTGCATCGCTTTGCAGCGGTGGGGGTGATGGATCTGAGGGCAGAATAACTTCTTGCCACCCCCGGTGCAGGTTTTGCACCCCGAGCATCTTGCTTTGCCTTCGGTTGCTCCGAGGGATGCTGAGCTGGATGCACGTACAAACCCTTCGTGCAGCTTTTCTTGCCGCTGAGCAACTGCGGGGCTCCCTTCAGCATCTGTGTTTTAGGGATCATTTGTTCTGGTCTGTGGAAGGGTATGCTCTGCTTTGGCAGTACTACAGTGTTTTCACAGGGCATGTGGAAGTGTAAAATACTCCTACACAAGAGTAAATGTAGACCAGGTGCATTGTCTGGCCTCCGAGCTTGCTCTGAGATGTGCTAGGGCAAACACTGTGTAACTTCGTGAGTAATGCTGGGTTTGAGCCGTCTCTGCAAGTGTGTGAGAGCCCCCAGAGCAGGATTTAGTGGAAGGAAGAGGGCTAGGGAGAGGAAAAGGGCATCTCGTCTGCCAGAGTCCTGATAGCTACCCCCAAACCCCTCCTCTGCTGGAGGACCGGAGTGCAGGGGTTCTGGTGAGCTGCAGCAAGGTTACCGTATCACGAGTCAATTTTAATCTCCCACTTGCTATCAGAAGAAGGCTAATTCTAGCTAGCACTCTGCTCTGACAAAGGATACCTTTCCAGATGGACCTTCTACCTCCTCTGAGCGCCTGGGGAGCTGAGCCTTCCTGGGACAGAGCTGCGACCTGACACTCCTGGGACAGGAATGTTTTTTGGTAACATTTGGTTCCTGGGGACGCTACAGCTTGGAGCCAGAGCGAGCTGATTTTCTGTAAGAAAAGTCACATACCAGACCGTGTCGCCGTCCCGGGTTATGAAAGAGCACTTCAGGCAAGGGACTAAAGAAGAATCTTCGTGAAGGGTTTGGACACAGCCCTGCCAAGGTGTTTGTTTCAGTCACAGGGAGCATCAGAGAGGAGCTGTGCAATTCAATTTATGTCGGTGGCTTTTTAGTTCTGTAAAGATAAAGCTTAGTCCAAAAGGCAGTTTAGTGTTTGAAATGTTGCATGAATGGAAATAAGCGGTGCGTTCTTGGACTGCATCTTTGCCTTACAAAAATAATTAAGAAAAATAACTGTGAACAACTGGTTTTCAAAATGAGTGGCTGCTATCCAAGCATTTATCTCAGCTCATTCTCTCTGCATGACGCACTTGAAAACCATGTGCTGACCCCACCAATCTCCTAAGATAATGTTCTTAATAAGCTGTGCTTTCGAACGGTATATAAAGGAGAGTGACTTTATGAATAGACACAACATCCCAACAAACAGCTGGCATTAAGAAGGGAATGTGATGTGGCGAAGGTCTTGGGTAGACTTGAAAGGGAATGGGATGTAATTTCCTTTTGTGAGTTGAGAAGCATTTGATGTTTCTGCCCATGCTTCAGCGATTCCGTAATCATCTGATTGTAGCTTCTTCCCCCGGAGGTGGTCAAGGAGGTGTCTGCAAGGTCCCAGCTGACAGGAAACCAGCTTCAGACTTTTTGAAACCCCTTAGTAATTGTGCAACGTCTCAGTGAGCAGATTACATATTTGAGAAAAGGGGGGAGTGTAAACTGGATGACAAGTTTGTCTCAATGTTTAGTAACTGTTGGTAGTTCTAACTCAAATGCTATCTGCTCAGTTAAAAGAAGGAAGCAGGAAAGGGTGAAATGCACCCCTACGGAGGAGGGTCTGCACAAACCCTGTCTGTCTGAGATTAAACTGGGTATTAAAAGTGAAGTGATAGTTGTATGCTGGGGCACTAGAGCGAGCGCAGGGAAAACCAGGGTTCGAATCGCTGCTCTGCTTCTGCCTTGTCTGAATGTTTGTTCACTTTGAACCAGGTTTGCAAAGGTACTGATGCACCCAACAAGAAGTTTCAGGAGCATGTGAGCAACGTAGCTATCTCTTTCCCCTGCACTTAAATAGATCTCTGTTCAGCCGTGACACTAAAGGCACCCACACAACTACTGCAGGCAGAGATAAGCAGTTGGGAGATGTAATTTTGCTCTCCCATGTGTCTCCGTTTGTTCCCTTCTGCTTTCCCCCCATCCAACCCTGGGATAGCTTCGGCAAAGAGCTTTCCAGCTCCACCTCTTAGCCCCACAGCTGAATCCTGGTCCTCCTGGGAGCACCTTCAGGGACCGAACGTGATAATCCACACACAGCTGCCTCCAGACCGACCGTGGGTCTATTGGATCAGCTCAGATAGCAACCTGCCTTCCACCTCCCTCCGTTTTCTTCTCCACCAAGCTCCCACCCCAGTCAGCTGCAGGTTAGTTTTTCTCCGACATACAAAGCCAACCACAGGGCTCTGCAGCCTGCGCTCCTCCCTGCTTCCTCCTCCTATTCACAGCTGCATTCCAGCCTCCCCACAAACCTGCCTCTCCATGCCAGCCCCAAGCCCTTCCCCTCCATTTCCAGAGCTGATCCAAAAGCCGTTGAAGTCAACAGAAGACCTTCTATTGCCTTCCAGGGCCCTTGGATCAGCTCGACGGTTCCTTTTGAAAACCTACTCTTTCCATAAAGCTTTTTCTTCTGCTCGCCTCTGTTGTCACACATTCCCAAAGTTATCCTTTTCCTCAGCTACCAGTCTTCAATGTTTTGTCCTCTTATTTTCTGAGTTTCTGTTGAAGGATATAATCAGATGGCTGGTTTAGACCTATACAGAGTGTTTGGAAAAGTGACCTGCCTTCTAGCTATTAATTACTCAGCTTATGTGCAGCGCTTGGCTACGTTTGTATCGCCAGGGGAATTCATACCGGGTAAAATGCTCTCACCTAAACTGTGACTGAAACTAACTCAGTGAGCACCGGCCGAGTTATTTTTAGTGTGGCTCTAATCAAATCACAGACCGTCATCTGATTCTGACTAGTGAAACCTCATTGCAAACTTTTTACATCTCTGTCATGTTTTTCACCAGGGAGAAGATCGTAGACATATATGGTATGTTAGAAGTATGTTGCTTCCTTCTTCCTTCCCTTTTCTTCAAAATGTAGGACAAAAACACGGTTACTTCATCTTCCTTCTGTATCCCTCTCTGTTGGTTGCATGCGTTTTGCTTAATTCTCCTGCACCGCTGCGACGCAGTGTGTACAGCAGCAATCTGGTGCAGGCTGCAGGTAGTTAATTGAAGGTATGGGACCTTCTCACGTATTTCTCAAGAACCACTAACGTTTTACAGCTTCTTAACAGGATTAAGAAGGTTAATGCTTCTCAGAAAACACCTGCAACCCCATTGCTGGCTGTGCTGTGTGTTGTGCAATTGTGTGCACACGTACAGACTGTTTAATGTTCTCCATCTGTACAGCGTGAGCGACAATGTAGATCATTGTGAATTAAGCACTGTGGTCTTAGTTCCTTTTTTTTTTTTTTTTTTACCCTCTCTTTAAGGGTGTTGCTTATTGTATTGTTTCTACTTGTAGTACGTGAGGTCTGGCTCAATTTTGCCAAGGGTCAGGGGATTCTGCGTGCTGCGATGTGGTACGTGGCACGCTTCTCTGCTGGTTGGCATCCATCTGGGACTCCACTTGCTACGCGCAAGGGCAAAGAGCAGCTCAGTTCTTAGAGCTGGGTTTTAGGCAGGAGGAGGCACCACCCAAAGCTGTGAGTAGACCTACTAGGTTGTGTTAGAGCCGTGCATGGCAACGTGTGTGTGCGACAACGAAAGGATCCACACCTTAGACCTCCATGTCCTGAACCTCATCTCTGCCCATCTTCTCCTTCCTTTGCCCCCACGTTGCCTGTGGAAGGTCTTGCACCTGCCTGCCCTGCCTGCTGTCCTGCCGGCACTGCCACAATCAGGCCTTTCAGCTCCACTCCTTTCCTCGTGGGGAATTTGGCGAGAGCTGGCGAGACACACGGCTTTTTTTCTGGCAAGCAAGAAACGGGAAGCAGAACTATTTTACCTGGATGACCTGCCGTAGTGTCTCCAGCCTGATGGACTCCAATTGCTTCCCACACACATAGGGCACATTTTATTGAGTCATCTTACCTCTGCGCTTGAGGCAAGAACACGAACAAAGAAGTAACTGTCCAACCTGAGCTACCTCCGCAGCAGGAGATTTTTCCTGGCGTAGGAAACCTGACAGAGTTACTGACAAAGAGCTCCCAGTGTGGACAGGGCTACCCACCAGCTGAGCTCCGCTTTGGACCAGCAGGGGAAACACGTGTTCTGCTGGAGTAAAACGAGCCCTACAGGTACGGTACGATTGTGTCTACACCAGGATGCCATGTCTGGCACAAGGGTGTTTTCTTTACCCCAGTCTCCATCCTTATGTGACACAGAGTGCACACTACAAAGAGCCTGGGCTTCTACAGTGACCGCAGCTCCTCTAGCCTAAGAGGAGCTCTTGGCCCAGTCTACTGCCTCAAAAAAGTTGTGGGTTTTGCTGTCCATCTTCAGTAGCTGCCTTTTGCTTCTTAAGGCCCTGGTCCTGCCAAAGAAGAACTCCCCCAAAACACCTTTAGATCGCTCCAGCCTCCAACATCCAGACTTTGTATTCTGCTGGCTAAGAGAAACGTCTTCAAAAGACAAAAAATCAAAGACATTAGTGACCGCTCTGAACTCCTCCTGGTCTCCACGATCTCAACAGCATAACAGTGAGCAGTCGGGTGGGCACCCACTTCACGTGAAGCTGTTTCCCAGCCCACTTAGGGCACACAGAAAGCAGAGCCGTGCAGAAACACGGCAGCAGAGGACCCCGCAGCCCTGTTTGATCATACCCTGAGGGACACCTTGACCTGGAGCAAACAAGCACATCCTCATCACAAGATGAAACCTGTGCGCAGAGGTAGCTGAGGACGGGGTGAGCTGCAGGTTTGCTCTGTACCTCACCTTGCCATAACCTAGCCGTATGGGCATGCTTTTTTAAGCCCAGTGAAAAGGGAGGTTCGTGAGAAGCAGTTGCCACTTGTCTTCTGCTGACTTCCCTGTGGAAATGCTTGCTGTGATGACTGCATCCCAAAGTGACGTCTGCCTTTTGTTTCCTCTGTTAACCGCTTCCTCCTTTTGCTTCCAGCTGCTTGTGAGTCTCAGCCCAGGAGAACAACAGCGGCTTTGTGTTATTCCCTCGGTTACCCCTGGAGCCTTGGAGGGGCTGGCTGCTCAGAGATGATCTCTACCCACAAGGGTGAAGAGGCAGCTCTCCCTGCTCCCTCTTGACTGTAGCCTTCAATAATTATCCACAGCTTTTCTAATCTTCTTTTAAACCTGTCTCTGAAGCAACAGACGTGGCTGTGAGTAGTCCCAGATAGGCTTTGACACAATCCTTTCAGGATCAAAGGGCCACGGAGCAGGTGCAAATGCAGTTGAGTCCCTCTTACACCTCCTCCTTATTACTAAGAACCAACCCTCAACAGTCTTAATAATACCTAGCATTTCCATAATGCTTTTCATGAGCAGGTCTAGAAACATTCTGACAATAAGGTTGGTATTTCCCCATCCCACAGGTGGGGAAACCCGTGATGTACAAATTGGTTGGGTTGCTGCAAGCATCCCTCCAGTCTGGTGGCAACCTTCTGGACCAGACATGTTTGTGTGAAACTGAGCTGGCAATGAGCTATCACACCTTGTGAGGGAATATGGACAGTGTTTACACTCAGGGCCAGATGTCAGTCATCTGTTTTTTCATATTGTTTTGATGTGAGCAACTATAATGAAAGTGAAAAAGCAAAAAGAAACCCAGCTCAACCCCACCAATGAGCTGGAGCATCTGTGGATACTTTGGCTCCAGGGGATTGCAATGCTTAAACATGTTTTGTTACTTCCAGTGTTGTCTTCATTAAACAGGCCTTGAAGGTGATTAGTTGGTGTTGCTGACGGCAGGCAACCCCTAGGCAGCCTAACAGGACAGATCAAAGGATTGAACGACACTGTTTCCTTAAAGATGGATATCTGTTCTGCCTTCGCCCTTACTCGAATCATCTCGTTTGACTTATCTAAACCGCTCTGCATGCTTCGGCTGCTTTCAGGCAGCACCTGAGCCTTCCCTTAGGCATGAGCATGTCAATGAAGTTCTTGACATGCTGTGCTAAGTTGGGGATTTTGGGTCCCTTTGCATTTCTGGTAGGGTGTATGAAGGGTGTTGCTTCCAGTCCTGGTACTGAACGGTCAAACACGCCTTTCCATGATATTTAGGCTGGGATGACTCCACCGGAGCCATAGCCATCTTGGGGCACCAGACAGCTGGGGACTGAAAACCCTTGCTCCTGGGTGTATATACAGTACAAGCAGTGAGGAAGGTGCCAGAAGGTCTCTGTGATATGTGGAGGTGGGTCCTTCTCCTGAGATGGGGGAACGGCTCATAACAAGAGCAAGATCACGACTGTAAATTGCTCTTACTGGGGCCTCATCCTGGTATCCATGAGGCACAGAGTGCCTGCCAGCTTGCATGATGAGTCTCGGTACATTTACTGCTTTCCCTAAAGTCTTGATCCCTGGACGTATGTGAATGGTTCTATTAGTTTATTATTTTTGTATTATTTATTTTAATTAAACAGAAAGCCATTTTCTAGGTCTCGGGGATCTAGAGAAATGCATGAAAACATGAACCTGAGCAAAGTAAAACTGAGAAAGCAAATAAAAAGATATCCAAATGCATTAATTTTTATGGGTTTTTTTTTTAAATCTCCTTGTCTCTTTATTATTTTTTAGGTCTGGCTGACGGTTTTGCATGCTTGTGGTTGGCAGTCCTGATCTGAGCCATTCCCTTTACTGAAGAGGCTGTGACGTGCGGAATTAGACTCTATAACTCGAAAGTTATAAAGTAGGTATGTTTATTGCGCGCAGATGCACGGGGGATCGCTCCTCCACAAGCGTGCATACCCGAAGTGACGAACCATCTCACATTTATACAATGAACAAATGAATATTCAATTAATGCCTATACATATTTGTTACCTAAACCCCGCTTCGTATGTTAATTAGCTTATCAGTCCGTTTCCTGGAATGTGGTGGTCTTGCAGGTTTGTAGGTGATTCATGTTCTTGTGACCATCCGATCTTCTTCAGGTGATTCATGTCCTTGTGACCACCCAATCTTTTCCAGCAAGGAGACTTAGCACTCCCTCCCTCTAGATAGCATTTGAATGTCTCTCATCTTTTCTTATTCTCTTTTAAATAGCCCCTTTGTTAGAGGAAGAAGGGCAGGCGTCTCCCCTTTGTTAGAGGAAGAGGGGCAGGCGTCTCCTCAAAACTGTGGTTGTCACCGCACCCATGACTAGTCACCATACCCACATTCCTTAAGCAGACACATACAATCACAATCCATGTCCATTATCCCCATTTCACATTATTTCTCCATATCAATCCCCCCTTTTCTATTAAATTAAGTAAATTCTTTTACTTAAGCAGCCTTCCCGAATGATATAAAGCATCATACATAAGTATTACTCTTTTAAACATTCTCCAAATCCACAAATATAACATAATGGTTAGTATTAAGGAAATTCCTAAACTGATCAATAAGATCACAATGGGGTGTACCATAGTGTTAAGAATTCCTGTTGCAGAGGGTGACCAGCCAAAGAGAGTATCCCACCAATTATGGTTTCCATCCTGTTCTACCTTTTTTAAAACTTTCTTGATCCCCTCTACATCATGATGGATCATAAGAAGAGTTTCATGTCCCTTTTCTTTGGTTTCTTCCAGTATACGTTGTAAATCTGCATGTTTTAATAGTTCTTTTATACTGCTTATATTTAGTCCTATGGGGGTAGGAATTATTATCTGTGATAGGGTAAAACTGGATTTTAAGAATTGATGAGACACTACTGGGGCTGAGTAACTAAAATCGCATCCTGTGATAGTAGTAAAATTACAAATACAATAATTTGAATACTGTGCAGTCTCTTTTACCTCCCCATCTATGGTTATTGTGTTACACTTAGTTCTCAAACACGCACATCCCTTCCCTGCATATATAATTACTGTTTTCAAGTTTGCATTTGGTCAGGCCTCGAAATGACATATTTTCTGATCTGTATCTAAACAAGTATCCTGAGCCATTATAGTATTGCTTTCACAGAGGAAGCCCTGCTGTTCTCGCATAATACAAGATTCTAAATCTACTGTTTGCCACTTGTCGCCTGTCTTTCTGGCCCATGTTCTATGTTCAAAAGGGTATAGGAGCACCCCATTATGGTTAATTCCAAGGGCTACAATGGGGTGTATGGTAATTATTACTGCATTATGTATGGTCAACACAAAAGCTGTGATGGTGTGTGTGTTGGGGTCATAGGTAAAGTTCACCATATTCCACCATGACTGGAGTTTTCTTTCTACCTCCGTAGCACTGTCCCAAACCATCTTTCGAATTTCTGTAGGAAATATGCCTTCCTCTCCTTCTCTTATTATGGATGCAGCTATTGATTGCATCCACATTTGGGCTTGGATGCAACTTAGAGCCAGGGCGACGTCATCCTGTAAACCACCTAATGCCTTAGTGATGAGTTGATGATCTTCCATGTTTATTTGTTCCCACCTGGGGAGTACCTTCGATATCAACCATTGATGTGCCCCTAATGCCAATAATGAAGATTTTAGTGGTTGTTGTAGTTTTGATAGATCGGCCGTGGTGGCGGCTAGTTTATTCATTATCACCTCTGAGTCTATGGAATTTAATACTCCGAGTCCTGTTCCCAACATTCCAGTTACATCTCTCACTATTCTGTTTCGATAAATACTTCCCCTTTTTCTTAACCAAGTTGTCCATCCCTCATAAGAGGTTCGTAAGAAGGGGGAACAGGATGGCTTAACATCAGAAACATTGACTTGTATTTTTAACTCTATTCTTTTGAGAGACCATTCTGGGTTAAACAACATTTGTTGCTGACCTGTATTTCTGATTACATATGGTCCAATTGTATAAATCTTTGGATCTGGTTTAGTTAATTTAAGATCAAGTGTTAATGGGGTTGTTGTAACTGTGGTGGTGGTAGGAACAGTGGTTAGCATGATTGTTATTTTGATCTTATAAGTCAGAGCTGTTCTTGGGGATTCCTTTCCTAGGCATATTATAAAGATGGGCTCGGTTAAGGTAAAATTGTGCCAACATTCCCGTGAATTAAAGCACACGGTTGTATTTAGAAGGGTAAATTCCTTATCTACCTTTCTGACATTAATCTGGGTGTCTCCCGAAATCTTGGTGTTATCCTTTTCATTATATGTTTGACATCCTACTTTTATCTTATCTCCTAATTTTCCCCATAATCGGTCGACTTTGTGTACATCCTCCCGATCCCATTGATTCCTTTGGTACACCTCATTTTCAGAAAAAACCACCATAGCTAGTTTCGTCTTTGAGTCCACCTTTCCCATTATTCCAGTGTGTTTTTTCTGAGCATGATTCCAAGGCCAATTATCAGGCTCTTGGTTGTAGGCAAGAGAGAGGGTACAAAAAACCACAAATGGTTTAAACCCACTATTGATCATTTTAAGAATCTAAACGTTAAAATCTGTTTTGATCAAAAATATCTTTGTTTGAGTTGGGGCTTACTAATAACAAGTTGGGCGAGCCTGGCCACTGGCTCAGTCCCCGACTCTTGTTCTATATTGTTTGTTGTGGTGCCCTTCCCATATGGTGAATCCGCAACTGCTCAGGTTCACTTACTTGCCACCCACATTGTTCCCATTTGTCCGAGTAAATTTGAGTTTCAGTTCTTTTTTATCTGGGGTTACTTTCCAAGAAGTTGCAGGGGCTTTCTTAATCCGGGTATGGTGAATTCAAGAATTCTGTCCCTCAACCTTGATTGCAGTGTAGGTGGTGAGTAGGACTTGAAAAGGTCCGGTCCACTGTGGTTCCAGGGTTTTATCTGCAAAACACTTAACGTATACATAGTCTCCTGGTTGTATATCGTGAACAGGTCCATCCAGACCCCTACTGCGTGTTCCCATCATATGCTTCTCAATTCTTATTAATTGTTTGTTTAGTGCCACCATATAGGAAGTCATTGTTTCTTCACCAATCTGTGAAGACATCCCCTTTTGTACCCCATAGAGTCGTTCATATAAAATTTCAAATGGGCTAAGCCCCTCTTTTGCTCTCGGCCTAGTTCGAATTCGTGTAAGAGCTAATGGCAAAGACTGGGGCCAAGTTAGATTTGTTTCTTGGCCTAACTTGACAATCTGTTGTTTGATTAGATGATTCATCTTTTCCACCTGGCCACTCAATTGTGGTCGGTATGAGGTATGTAATTGCCAATCTATTCCTAGATGGTGGCTGATCTGTTGCACTATTCTGGACACAAAATGTGGTCCTCTATCCGAGGACATTACCGCTGGGACTCCAAGCCTAGGTATTATCTCTTGGAGTAGTATTTTGGTCACTTCGCGGGCTTAAGCAGTTCTGCATGGGAAGGCTTCTGGCCAACCTGAAAAGGTATCCATTAGTACCAATATCGATACCCCCCTTTTCTAGGAAGTTCCGAGAAATCGATCTGCCAATGTTGCCCTGCATAATTCCCTCTGCTAATGTTCCCTAGTTTTATTTTATTTGCTGTATTGGGATTATTGCGTAAACACATTTCACATTGCTGAGTCACCTGTTTTATTACAGTATACAAGTTTCGCCCTTTCAATTTCTGATTTAGACTTTTATATAAAGTATCAGCTCCCCAATGAGTCTTATTAATAATAGGGCTGTGGTCCATATTAAATTGGATGGTACCACTATACAACCATCCCTTAAATAAATCCATCTTACTTAATTTTATTTTATAATTCATGTCCTGAATTACCTTTAAGTTTTCTTTAGAATAGTTTGGCTCTTGATCTGTACTTACAGTTTGGATTTTATCATCTGGTATTAAGGATAATTCCTCCTTTCCTACCTCCTCTGTTACTCGTCTGGCCTCATGGTCGGCCAGGCGGTTTCCAATTTCCAAATCAGTGCCTCAGAGTGGGCCATGCCTCACATCAAGGTCTGGCATGGCATATGTTCCCACCGCTCAACGCCTACTGGGTTGCAGCCAACAGCGGAGCTCAAGATTCTTCTTGGTGGCAAACACAGAGGCCAACCCAGTCTTGCCCTTGACTATGGTAGGAGGCACCTGACCAACCTTATTCCTTGTACTTCGTTGTCAATGCAGTTTCATCTGCACATCCCATAACAAGTCACTGTCATGGCAAAACACACAGATTTACATTAGTAGAACTACTACAGAGTGTATTTTATTTCACTTTTTCTGCCAATATCCCCACAGCCTTGCTGACCAAGGGATATTGTTTTTATCTGAACTGAGCAAGCCTCCCCCTTATCATTTTACTGTATCAGGTAAAGCATTTTTCACTTTTCCTGGAATTTATTTTCAGATACACCTGGTTAAAAATTTCTCTTACTTCAGGGAGGTCCTCTTTTCCTCTTTTCTGCTGAATTAAAGATAAGCTCAATATTTCAATTACTTGATCATATTTAACTTTTAATTTCATTTCCCCTTCTTTAAACGTCTAGATGTTCTAATAAATCTCATCCCAACAAAGATTTTAGTGAATTTGGCATTCTTATTTGTTTTTTTAGTTTGTACTTTAAAGGTTTCAGGATGTTTTCCTGGTGGCCAGCAGCTCCCACAACTGTAACAATTTTTTTTTTTATTTTTTATTATTTTTTTTTTTTTTTACTGAAGTTTAACAAGTAAGTTGGTTTTGTATTCACTAAAATTCCACCTCATACCCATTCCCTGCCCTAGAGGGGCCGTTACCGGTCCTGTTGTACTGCAAATGCTGCAGCAATTGGGGTGACATTGTCAGGTCCTTCTGCTCAATTGTCAGCAAGAGCAACCCCTCCTCCTCACCAGCAGAAGGGTTCGGGGCAGGAGATGCTGTTCCTGCTCTGCAGGTTACACAAGCCTGCCTCTGCAGCAGCACTTCTGTTTTAACTCTTTCTTACCCTGAATGCAAATCTGCTACTTGTTGCTTTAAGTCTGTTGTTATTACGTATCATGCCGTTGCAGGCAAACAGAAAACATCCTGCCATGCATTCCAGCATGATTCAGTCGCACCTTCGAGGGGGTACAGGGGTTTGTACAAACTCACCCCAATACTTCAACACTTTCACAGGGTCTTTGATTCTTCACACACACACGCATGCCTCAGGTTTTACATACATCAGTACAAGTTTTTATATCTTACAACGTGTTTCATTCTGGTTGCTCCACAGAAGGAACCGCAACCTGAGCTTTTTAACACAAAAATTTCAACAAGAACATCCTTTTCTAGAGCCACAATCAAAGATCAGGTGATGTTAATCGCGCACTCTTTCTAGTGCTAGTACCATAGGATCCCGAGGGGGTACTAATCCACAGTCCTTTTGCCACTCAGGTTTGTCCTGGAGGACAAAGAACATGTCTGCATATAATACTTCATCCCATTTTCCCTCTGTCCTCAGAAACAACATTAATTGAAGGAGAGTGTTATAATCTAACGTTCCTCCCTCCTGAGGCCATTTCGCATCGCTCTCCAATTTATACAAAGGCCACCACTGATTACAATATTTAACCAATTTCCTTCTATTTTCGGTACCACCCTGTCCTACGATATCACTCCAATGTTTTAATATACAACCCAAAGGCGATTTTTCACAGGGCTTACTCCTTCCATTTCCCATTTTGCAATTTTAATTACTTTGTTTTTCTCCGGCCGCCTTAGCCACCCAAGGTTGGAAACGCGGATAGAGCTTTTTACTCGTTTTGCACTCAAACGCCTGTCTCAAGCACTCTTGCACTCACACTTAGTCAAAATAATTAAGCTATACACGGAAAATCAAAATGCGCATCTCAATCACACCATTCACACTCTCCGGGCAGCCCGCAGTCACACAAGCAGTATGTTATACGGTACCGTGCACTTATGTACAAACTCTTAGG
Source organism: Falco cherrug (assembly GCF_023634085.1). Classification (NCBI taxonomy): domain Eukaryota; kingdom Metazoa; phylum Chordata; class Aves; order Falconiformes; family Falconidae; genus Falco; species Falco cherrug. The sequence continues at coordinate 3,991,938 of NC_073714.1, read as the reverse complement.
AACACTAACAGTTCACAAAGTATGCATTTCAATGAACAATTGCCAATAAACAAACAACAAACAAAACCCAATTTTTCCTGGTCTTAAGCAGAGTGTTAAGTTTTCCGCTATTTGCCACAAATTACCAGAATGTTAATATTTTTCAACATACATTTCATAACTCCGAGTTTTGAACATATAACAAGACAACACATAGAACAAACAAGACACAGAGCGCTATTTCAGTTGTTACATTCCAGGAATTCCCCAATTCTTAAGACAACCTAAAGGAAGTTTTTAGCTTCCTCTTTTTCCTACGCAAAAGTTTCCCTTTTACTTTTGCTGTGAGGTCCCTCTTGTTCCTGTGAGATTCCGCCTTATTCCGTCCCGCCCCCCGCTTTCCGTCACGAGGCCTCCGGGCTTTTAGGAATGGCAGTAACCTCGGGTTTGCTCGATCTGCCCTCAAGATCGCTAGCGGCCACCCCTTGGTCAGCAAACCCCCTCCCAAGGTACCTTTCCTCCTGGGGACTACGCTGCGCGCCGGACGTCTCCGTGCGTCTCACCAGCCGCCCCGTTACTAAACATACCGTTTTATCCGTGGATCCAGGGGTTTCTTTTCTGCTCCCGGGTGAACAGCTGAGAAGAGGAGGCTCCTCCGAGGAAATCTCCCGGGGCGCGCCTAGGAGCGTCCGCTCCGCAGCTGGTCCCTCAGCCGAGCAGAAATCCTCCTGCCTGGCTCGCCAAACTGACGTGCGGAATTAGACTCTATAACTCGAAAGTTATAAAGTAGGTATGTTTATTGCGCGCAGATGCACGGGGGATCGCTCCTCCACAAGCGTGCATACCCGAAGTGACGAACCATCTCACATTTATACAATGAACAAATGAATATTCAATTAATGCCTATACATATTTGTTACCTAAACCCCGCTTCGTATGTTAATTAGCTTATCAGTCCGTTTCCTGGAATGTGGTGGTCTTGCAGGTTTGTAGGTGATTCATGTTCTTGTGACCATCCGATCTTCTTCAGGTGATTCATGTCCTTGTGACCACCCAATCTTTTCCAGCAAGGAGACTTAGCACTCCCTCCCTCTAGATAGCATTTGAATGTCTCTCATCTTTTCTTATTCTCTTTTAAATAGCCCCTTTGTTAGAGGAAGAAGGGCAGGCGTCTCCCCTTTGTTAGAGGAAGAGGGGCAGGCGTCTCCTCAAAACTGTGGTTGTCACCGCACCCATGACTAGTCACCATACCCACATTCCTTAAGCAGACACATACAATCACAATCCATGTCCATTATCCCCATTTCACATTATTTCTCCATATCAGCTGCAAGCTGTTGAAAGACAGAAAGTAAATTAAAGCATGGATTTAATCCTGCTTTACAGATGTAGTGCTTCGGAGAGTTTGGGGCTAAGGACCCAGGCTCTCGTAGGAAGTCTGTAGTGGCATAAAGAGCCAATTTCAGATCTTCTAAGTCTCAGTCTGCTCTGCTGTGAAGTAGCCTACAGTCTTCACTAACGATGCTATGATGCTGTGTTGTTTCTGAGCAGCTCAGAGTAAGCTATTTCTAAAAATAAATTTAAAAAAAGAATTGCAAGTAGACCTTGAGTGGGTATAAATGAGTAGAGCTTCAATAATGTGGTGTCCTGGTTTCAGCTGGGATAGAGGAGAGGTCGGTTGTAAAAGGAGGGTTCCTGGAACCAAAATGCCATTCTTTTTTAAAAAGTGGTCCCTGCCTCCCAGCGCCCCTCACCTTGTGATCAGAAATTCGTTTTGTGTGGCTGGTGTTTCTCCTGCCACCCTGTGAGAAGGACAAGCACCCAGCACAGAAGGGAAGGAACAAAAGCAAGGTCTAGTGTGGCTGTTTACTCACTCCATGCACTGTTGTCTTCAATCAGATAAGCCTGTAGCCATAGGGTGGAATGTTTCCAGATCCAAATCAGCCAGAAAGAAAAAAAAAAACCCCAAAAAAAAAAAAAAACCCAGACACCAGACCTCTCGAGTTTCCTCTGTCCCAGGTATGTACCTTGCCCCATCAAGTCATATGACAGGGAACTGGCTGTGATTTCCATGCAGAGAGTGCCTTCTAGTTTCGTCCTGCTCAAAGGTGTGCCTCCTACTGCAGGGAGATTTTCCTCCACGGCATTCTCCCCACTTAGGGCAAACCGGTGAGGAGGCGTGAAGGAATCGGGTATCGGCAAGAAAAACCGCACCTGCCATAGAGTAGGTAGGTTGTTGCTCCAAAGCTGCCAAGCCATGAGCGACAGGAGGGCTACAGGAGCCAGGAGCCAGCCCTGTGAGTGATACTTCGCTGGCCGGGACCTGGCAAACCCCTGTCTTGGCTCCCCAGAGCCACTTCTCCAACCAGAGGCCACAGGTCGGGCCGTTGTCCCAACCTGTCCGCGCTCCCCGTGTAAACATTAGCCAACCCCGAATTTACTGACTTGCATGTATTTTTCTTTTGAAGCTGGCACGCAGCCAGGCTTTAATTGGTGTTGTTCAGCCGCAACTTGTTTACCACTTTTGCCTGATTTCCGTGTGACTTTTGGCCTGTTGGAGTATTTTAATTGGAGGTGAAGTAAAGACTGTTTTAAAATGACATTTGTACGGGGGAAGTTTTAAACCATCCTGTTTAAAGAGCACATACGCTGAGCCAAGCCAAATGGACGCAGATACATTCAAAAGAAAAGGTCCTTTCAAATTGTTACCTGCAAAAGATAAAATTCTGAAAATTAAATCGAGCGAAACAAACTTCCAAACGCATTTTGTTGAAAGTTGGTCGGTTTTATAGAACACTGTGCATTTAGTAGCTATTTTTGAGCTGCTAATCCACGCTTTCCTGCTCTTGTTGCCGTTTTGATCCTGAGAAAACAAGGAAAACTATTTTTAAAGAACAGACCTAGTAAAATACTTCGTAGAGAAGGTAGCAACCAGCAGTAATGTGTGCTGCAGCTCGGCACATCTCCCCAGCACTGTAGGAAATGTCTCGTGTGCCCGTGGCAGTGGTGCCAAGGTTAATGGCAGTAGGCGCTTGCCATGGAGTGACTCTTCTTGTCATGGTCTTGTGTTGTCACAGATCTTGGCTTTGGTTGGCTTTTTATAAGCTACCACTCTTCCTCACCTCATTTATTTGCATTTCTGACCGTATTGATAGGATCAGCAAAGATTCCCCAAATCCCTGCGCTGTATTAACGCGCTGTTAGCAATTAAATAGTGGCGGAGGTACTTAGGTGTTTGCTAATACCATGCAAATACGGGCACAAAACCATCACTGTAAATGAGGGATAAGACCCCAGCAATTCCTTTTCCACTGCCTCACCTCCATTTAAAAGGGGTGACAGCTTTAAATTTTGCACATTTTCAAGAAGTGACCGAAACTTTTCGGTTGGAAAAGACCTTTGAGACCACCAAGTCCAACTGTTAACCCGGGACTGCCACTGACAGGAGAACGACTCATGCATTTTGCACAGTTCTACCTGTTCCCTCTGTGCCACCAGCACAGGCACCACTGTCCCTCAACAGAGTCATTTAAAGGTTTCATGAACATCCTTTGATGGGCATCCAGCACTTGTCTTTCATGTGCAGCCTGTGTGTGTGTTACTCATGTTGGTGTTGCAGCCTTCAGGTGTCCAGGTACGGGCTTCGACTCGTGCAAAAATGCAGGAAGAAAAATATTAAAGCAAAACAAAAGAAACCCTTAAATTCCGCTGCGTATTTGAACATGTGGCCCCTCACCTGAGTCTTCATTTAGAGTCTTGATTTGTGTGTCTAGATAAGAAAGAAGGAGACTGTGCATAGGCACAGAGGAGATTACAAAATCTTTAAATACCCCACCACGTCATCGCTGCTTTGGTGTGTGTGGCAATTTCTCTAGTGGGTTTAGTTAAACATTCCCAAGTTCCTTTCTTAAAATAATTCTGGTAGATATTTTTGAGCTCTGATCTGATGCCTAGGGAAATGAATGTGTTGGGTTTTTTCTCTTTTTTTTTTTTTTTTTTTTTTTTCCAGTCATAAAAATTTGGGAAAGGCATAGTAACCTTGGAAGCTTGCTAAGATACTGATCTGAAGCCAGGCTTTTTTTTTTTTTTTTTTTAAGTTTCATAAAACTTCGGGGAAACATTTTTTTTTAAAATTTTGTTTTCTTCTGAGCATCCTGGCCTTGGTCAGTTCTCTGCAAAAAGTGCCAGAATGCCCCAAGAAAGGCTGATTTTGCAGTATTTCCAAGCTCACTAGTGCCATGAAGTAGTAAAACAGAATTCATGAGAAAGAAACATTGCAAGTTTTCAGAAATAAAATGTTTGGGGATACAATTGCCCAAGTATTCTACTAAATGAACACTGTAACTTTTAATGACTTTGCTCTATAGCTGACAAAAAAATTGAATAAAAAAACTTTATAATGTTTATTTGTCTTGAAGGCACCCAATTTTATGAAAGATTCCAGGGTGAGTCCAATGGGGACAAGAATAGGAGTGGAAAAATATAAAATGAAATTATGTTTTATTGAATTGCAATGGATTCTTACTCTCTACTACATAAATAACTTCTACGACTTTAATCAGTACATCCGTTTGCTTATATTGCCTTTTAAAAGGAAAAAGAAAAAAACAACCCACGTTTTTGTTTTCCTAAGCCTTTTTATGTTCTACCACATGTGATGAAACCGTGTCGGCAAAAAGCTGAGTTACTCTGCGCATTTAATCGTGATGGCTGTCAACAGTCATGAGGATTTGCAGTCGAGGGTCAAGATTTCCTTCCTGTAATCCCTGAGAAATTGGGGCTGCGGCATTAATCCTTCGAGGAGGGTGCTGGGGCTGAGCTAAGGGGGTGACAAGGTTTCAGGAGCAGCTTTTCCACCACATGGGGAATGGGCACCGCTGGGTCTGGCTCAGCACCTGAACTGGGCTCAGGCGGGAGGAGCTGGAGGGGCTGATGCAAAGGAAAAGACAGGATCTTCCCTGGGTACTTTATATCCATCTTTTCAAAGGATCCTAAGGGGTTGGGGTACCCAACCTCCCGTTTCTCTCTGGGAAAGCCAGATAGGTATTTCGTGTACGGCTCTCTCAAAGTCTTTGGTTTCTACTTTTTGGAGGTTTTTTAATTACTGTTACGAGGAGGAGTTGGATGTGGGTGACAGCTCCTGCAGCAGTGGCCGTGGTTCAAACCGGAGCTCACAGGACGTCGCTGCTTGGGGGGAGCGGTTCCAAGTTGAATGAAGAGTCGGCTTTTCTGTGCCATTATTCTTGGACCATGCAAGAACATACAGGGGCAGGGGGAAGAGCCCAGGGCTAGTCATCTACTTTGAATCTCACATAATATGCTTTTTGTTGCTGTTACTGTCTAATCCTATATAATCTTGTACCCTGGCAACCCCCCTTTATCCTGAGGAAAGGATAGCCCTCTTCTTAGGAGAGAGAGTGCTCTGGTGAACAATGCGAAGTGCTGTTGGTGTTCCCTATCTCAACGAATAGCTGCAAAATTAGAACAAAAGCTTTTCTGTGATGTGTGTGGGAAAACCTTGTGTTTGTGGTGACTTTGGGATAGTGAATACGTGGCAGTCGACCCCTTAAACAAAGCAGGAACGTCCCTGGAGTGAGATCCTCTGCTCCTTGGCCTTTTTACCCTGGCTAGGGCAGAAACATCACCCGCAGATCATGGCTTGTTTTGCACTACCTATCATTTTCACCCCCTTGCCATCTTGCAAAGCTGGAACTGGCATTCCAGGGGACGCTGAGCATGGCCTCTGAGATGCTGAGATGGGCCAGCAAGGCCACCCTGCCCAAGAGCATGGGGTGCACCGGCAGGCACCTCAGCAGCTCCCTGGACGTGACATGGGACTGTGGACAGGCAGGACACAGAGCTCACCAGACCTTTGGCTCTTCCAGAGACCTCTCTTTCTCCCCAGGGTAGGCTTGACTATTAATTTTCACCAACAGAAACCCCTCGGACTGGCAGCCAGCCTCTGATGGGAGGAAGAAGTCGAGAGCCAGGTCGCTAAGACAACTGCCAAGATAACAGCTTATCCAAACACATCTGTTTATTCTGCAATTCATTCAGTAAATTGCCCTGTCTGAATGAAATTTGATGGGAAATTATTCCGGGCATGGAACATAGCTTACAGTATGTCCACAGCTGCCATGTGTCTCCCTATTTCAACTAGAGCAAATCTGATCCCTAGAAGATGTTATTTTACAAAATTGAAATCTATTTAGCACGTTTCAGAAAGTCTGTCCTGTTGGTGAATGTCGTGAAAGCGATTTCCTGCAATATATCGGTATTTGCCAAAAATTTGGGCTGTGACATCTCTTTCACATTGTTGTTATTTGCACTCATTAGAGTCTTGTTAGATTCATATTGCTTTCAAAAGGTGCTGGCAGGAAATTAAAGTCCTGCCACAGAGGTCAATACAACAAATCTGTCATTCTTTCCTTTAAAATCTTAAAGTTCTGTTGAATCCCCAGTCCTGTGCCCTGGTTAAAATAAAACTAGTGACTTTATACTTCCAGAGCTTTAGGTAACAGGTGGAATGAGTGTAGGGGGCAAAGCTGTGAAAGAACTTCTTGTTACAGCCCGGTAGCCTGTGCTTGCCGCCTTGTCCTTGGAAATATTTGGAAATCCTGCCCAGAGACGCACCTGCCGGTACGGCAACAGCAGCTCCTGCGCAAATCCGGCAGCTTTGCGCTTTGAAATCCATTTTTGGCTTGGAGGGCTTTGGGGGCATATGGAAAAACACTCTTGCAGGTGCAGAGAGACAAGCAGGTTTCTCTGCGTGTGTAGGCAGAGAAGGTATTCATCCTCTCGGTACAGCAAGCTCAAATTTTGAGGACCAAAAAAAAAAAAGAGAATAAATAGGGCTTTTCTTCTGCTGTTCAGGAATGTATGTTTCAGCCCTTGCCCTATGAGAATTTCCTGGGAATGCTTCCGAGCGTCTCACTCGTGCGACCAGGGGCTTTAGCCAAGAGCAGTGGGCTGAGGACCTATCCCAGTGTCACCCAGCAGACGCTAGATGCGAGCCCCTGTTACCGCACCGCAGCGTTTAACGGCGTGCTGGCTTTTGCTGTGACACCCCAACGCTCCCGCAGAGCTTCTGGAATTAGCAGCTTAGTAAATGTACCTTGGTGATTAATGGCATGAAGCTCTCCAAGCCTTTCAAAAAGGTACATAAATATCATTCCATCTATTTCCCAAGGTGGAAGGCAAGAGAGCAAAGCTGTTCTCCGAGCTGTTAACGGTGCTGGGGCTGGGCTGCAGGGCACGCCAGTGCTGGGATTGTAAGGAAATCCCGAGGCAGGTACCAGGGGGTGATTTGGGAGTGAAGATGAGCAGAGATCATTCTCCAAGCACCCCCTGGGTTTGGTTTCTGTTGGTATCGATGTTAAAGCTAGCATCCAGGTCTTAACTGCACTCTGGACTTGGTCCACTGGGTAGACTCAGATACCTCCAGCAAGATTTTGGGTTCAGGCTTTTCCAAGAGCCCATGGGCAGACAGTGCTTAAATGCCAAAGAATTGCAAACCAGGATGCCATGACTGGGAGGAGGGAAAAGGGGGAACATTTGTGAGTGATTTGGAGGCCACATCATCCTTCTCTTCCCCCCAAGTGCCAGTAGGCTTCTCAGGAACACCACACTTAGAAATGTTACCCTTAGAAACTCCTGTTATTCGTGAGTTTCAGTGATACTCAAGCATTTCAGAGAAGAACAGGTTTGCAAAACTCAGATTTGCCTTCTAAAATATTTTGAGACGTTTGAAAGGTGCTCCATACTGCAGCTTTCCTTCCACATGTCACTTTGTTCGATACGTACCACCACAAACTAAAACAGGGGAAAAGTGGAGAGCGAGATGAGTGATGAAAGAGTGTGAACAAAGCCTGTCCTCCACTCCCTATAGCCCTAAACATTTTTTAAAGGTGCTTCAGTTAAGGATTTGTTGCTGAACAGTCTGTCGGTCCATCTTGGCCAGGTTTCACGTTGCTGACTAATGCTGTTCGGTTGTTACAAGCCAGTGACTATATTTGCGTCATCGAAGGACTCAAGCCAAACAGTGTGTAGGAATTCATGTCTGAAAAATTCGATGGAAGATCTTATGGAAGGGAAAGGAGATTTTTATTTTACTTAACTTTTCTGACTTGTCTCTATCTATTCACAGTCTCATACCTACAGAGTTAAACCCGCCCAGACGTATACGTCCAGGTAGTCTGGGCAGGATGACTTGTGATGGCATGGAGATCAAAGGATGCGGGCTGCTGTGTCCCTGTTACAGCTGCTGTGGTCCTCTTGAATGGTGACAATGAATCGGGGTTTTAATAGGTCTTTTAATACCCTTTCCAAGCCAGCAGTAGCAAAAAAAAATCTTTACATTGCCCTCCCTCCCTCTTCGGCAATTGTCTCTTGTTTCCTTTAGGTATCTCGCAGCTACGCTCTCGGTTCCTGTTAGGGTAGCAGGAAAGAAGTACAATACATACAAGTCTCTCTTTTTTTTTTTCTTTTTTTTTTTTTGCCATCCTCCTGCCCTTCGATAAGAAGCACAGGTCTTCTGCTGACAGCCCATCTCTGCTGTGCTCTTGATGCAGAAAATACCATTCCTGATGTTTGCCAATATAATTGCCCTCAATTGTATCCTTAGTTCTGAGCGCATGCCGGTCTTTTAACCCTTGCTTGTGATTTTTTCTGGTGCTTTCACAAAAGCACATTTGCATCCACACCTCGCTCTTACCTATCACAATTTCTGTGGTTCCTATCACAAAATTTCTGACACTGAAGCCTACAAGTCTTGCCTATTGCAAGAAAGAGTAAAAAGGGAGCACTAGGCAATGCTCGGTGACTACTAAAAATAGAATAGTCAGGAGAGAGGAAGGATGCAGGAGGAGAAGGAAGATTCAAGAGAGACTCTCAAAGCTTTTTCTAAGACTTTTGAGTATCATCTGAAAAAATCCTGCAAAGCTAAAGGTAACAGCACCTACTCAGGTCTCTAGCGACATTTCCATTTACTCCAAGATGAGTTGCTCTGCAAGTGCTATTTGTGCCCTCAGGTTTAGCAACAAGCAAGTCAGCCCTGGGGGTTTTTTGGGGTTTTTTTTGGGGGGGGGGGAAGCCCAAGTACCGTGGGCCCTTCCAGTGCTACTTGCTGGGACAACTTGGAAAGAACAGCATTTTGGAAGCTGAGCAAGGGCAGCTGGTGTTAGATTCAGCTTCCCAGTGTGCTGCTGGCTTTCGCAATACTGAGGAAGTTTTAAAGCACTCATAAAAGGTCACTTCTCATTAAGATATTTCAAGTAAGGAAAGACAGATTCATTTGCTAAGGGCAAAACTGTGACCATTACATAAGAGCAGAACTTTTAATTGTTTTGTGGTGAGTGGGTTTTACCTTAAAGCAGCCTAAGCATGTTGGAGAGCTGTGATATAAGCTTTTATCGCAGTGTAACAGTTTATCCTCATTGGAGGCATGGCTGTTACTTCATTTCTCACTCAGTTTTTATTACCTGGTGTTTGTGACCAGCTCTAGGTAGAGGACTGCTGACTACTTCTAATCCCGTGTTATATAAGCCTTCCCAGAAATAGTTGTTGAACTGTTTGAAAAACATGTGTGGAAAGCACACTTAAATTACACATTAGTCATGTTTGGTTCAAGTGCCGTGAGGAACGGAGGATATTAAGGCAGAGAACATTCCCCTTGAGCAGTTAGCCCTGTGGTTATCCTACGAGACCCTTGCACGTCAGCGTTCGGTTGTGTTTGATGGGTTAGGGGCAAGCGATGCGGGTGGAAGGTGAGACTCGGAGCTTGTACTTTTAGAGGTGGCTTGAAAAATCACATTTTTGTACGATCATACGTGTGCAATGCAGGTACGAGGGTTGGGTACATGCTGCCTTTGGCTACTTTTGGTAGCGTATGTGTAAAGTTACTGAGTGGTGGTGTCCCTCGGAGGGGAAAAAGAGTCTCTCTGTTGCCCCTTTAGTTGTCATTTCTCATAATGGTGCAGAAAGGTGGTTCGAGAAGCATCAAACCCATCAGGAATCGCAGAGGCAAGGCAAAGCTGACTCTTATCACCTGGCCTCATGCCGGGGTACCTATCCTGGTGCTCAGGCAAAAGATTCTCGTTTACACCTGCAGCACTGGGGCCAAGGCTTCTGTCTTGTGTGTTGCTGCCATCCAGAGCTCGCTGGAGCAAGGTGCATTGGCAGAAGAGACTGCTGGTTCTCCTCATGCGAGGTAAAGGCAATAAATAATAAATGCCATCAATAAAGAATGATGTTCCAAAATAGCTTCGGTCTCCGGCAAGAACTGGAAGGCGCATCTGCCGCATCTGGAGCAAGAGTCTGTTTTCATTTCATGTTCACTCAGTTTGCTCTTCCCCCAGATACTGGCTTCAATGAGGAGAACGTGATCTCTTCAGAAGAGGAGGCCAGTGTTCATAGATTAGCGTTTCTATAACTTTATTCAGTTACTCTTAAATAACTCTTAGTAGTTCTGTATAAAAAAATAGGTGTAATTTTGGCTGCTGAGTGATACGGCGATGTATCTCAAAAGCGAAGAGAAGCACGGACCTCCCGTTCGCGTCGTTGCACGAAGCCTCCTGACTTCTTGTTTCAAAGAGAGCAGAGACTTGAGAATTGTATCCCTGGGAATTGCGGTGGGATCAGACATAAGTGCTGGAAACTAAGGATGTAGCGCTGTGGCCTGGCTTCAGGCACCACCAGCTGTCTGAAACGTGGTCCTGTTGTCCAGATACTCTTCTGCCATGGGGGGAGGGAACCCATCCCAGGGAATTCTGTGGCAGGTGAACTGTTTGTTCCTCAGGGCATCTTTGTGACCTCTTGTAGTGTCCAGCATTGTAGGACCAAACCAGCTCAGGCTCTTCAGGAAGGATGCTAACGTGGCTTCTTTCTTTCTTATTTTTTTGGGTGTTGTTTTTAAACCGAGGGAGTGGAGGTCATGTTCTCACCAATTCCTGTAGACGCAGTACACTTGAATTTGTGTTCTGTTCTGCTGCTTCTCCCCACCCCATCCACATGAAAGAACTAGCCTCTGTGGAGGGGCAGATCCTTGGCTGGCATCAGGCTGCAGAACTCTGTCGAAATCCGTGCAAATGACCCGAGCATCTTGCCTGGAGTGTTTACTGTAGCATTACCTGATTATACCTGCACAAAGAGCCACTTGTGACCCACGGTGTGACTGAGCCTTGCTGGTTAATTTTAAAACTGATGTAAGAGAAAGTTCATCCATTTTACTGGAGAGCAAGACTTGGTTGCGAGAGCGAGCGTGCACGAGGAATGGGGCAGAGGCAGTGCAAGAGAACAAATACCGAGAAGGTGAGTCACCAGGTCTTTGCTTGAAAGCTCCACACTCCCCCTCTAGCAATATTCCAGCTCAAATCCAGACTGTAAATCACTACCTGCACGAACTGGTGAATTACTCATTCATCATGTGTGCGGCCAAGCGGTGCCAGGCTGCGTTGGTGGGTGGTTAACCCCCACGCCCGGGCTGCTGAGCCTTGGGGAGCCTTGGGTCAGCCTGGGGAAGGCAAAGCAGAGCCCTGACGGGGGGTGGAGGTCACTGGGGGGGTCTGTGGTAGCTGTTCAGTAGGTGTCTCTCGGGTGACAGGGCAGTAATCCCCAGCAAAGGTGAACGATGCATTGACAGCATGAGAAGGTCTGGCTTTCTGCTCTCGACTTGCAAGGTTAAAGTGATGGGCATTGTCTCATCCCGCTTCCATTTCAATTGGAGAGAATGCAACAGGAGGGCCTGAGGGTCCTAAGGAGCAGGCGTCTCCCAGCTTGTCTGGGAGATTTGGATTCACTCCAGACCTTATTCCTTGACCTGTCCATGAGTTCCAAGGGCGATCCAGAGCAGAGCGTGGGCACTTCAGTGTGGTAGGGCAGCCATGGAGACATGGAACCTTACGGGGCTGTTAGGCAAGACTGCAGGTTTGAAGAACTTGCTTTCTTTCCCCTCTACGAAGGGTCTGAGGCAGAAGCTGTCAGCCTCCCGCCCTCATAAAATCGCAGAAATCAGACAACACTGTCGATTCAGGGATGGCGTGTTATTGGCAGAATGATGCGGGTATGGGGGGTGACGTTGCACAGAGACACTGGGGTGGCATTGGTGTCCTGAGAGGCTGATCCCAGTGTGTTCAGACTTGTTCAGCAGTGAAGGAATGGGAGAGGGCAGCACTAATATACTCCTGTCCTGGAGCACAGTCCCCGTAAGCTTTCATAGCTTGCAGGTTGCCAGGACCTCTCTCAGCTGTGATGCTCACCTGGAGCTGATCTTTCTCTTCATTTCCAGAACTGCTTGGGCTCCACTGCCTGTTCTCCCTGGCTACTTTATGTTCCCCATTTCCCATCTGAGGGGGAAAAAAACCCCACATTTTTTGAGGCAGGGATCAAAACCCATCCAAACTGCTGCAAGGACCGAGTTTGACAAGGGGTCAGAGCAGCGCAAACGTGCTCCCTCAGAGCTGCTGCCCAGGGCGGTGAGGGGGTGATCTAGGTGCCTCGTGGGCCACGTTCCCAGTGATGTCCAGTGCCACAGCGGTGCTGCAGCTCGGGAGTGATCCCAGCACGTCCCACCTTCTGAGTTTCCTGCTTGAGGACCCCTGGAGTCAACTGAGCTTTTTCGGTGGAAAGCTGCTGAAGCATTTCTCTCTATGCAAATGGCTACAAGATGCAAGTGGTGACTTCAGTCCCAGTTGGTGAGAGGAAGCAAGTGAGCAGGGAAGAAAAATTTCTGAGCTTTCACAGTCATCCCTCATTTCTTCCCCAGAAACCACCCCAGAGCGCTGCCGCTTCACAGTGTTACGGAGGCATGGTCTGGGAAAACTTGCAAGAGGAAAACAGGTCCTCACTTCCCTCCTTCCTCAGCTCCCCCCCCCCCAGGCAGCCAAAACATCTGACCTTTCCTGGAATAAGATCTTGGGCCAGTCCTCCCAGCTTTCTGAGAAAGGCTGCTCAGGTGAGACGTAGCTGTCCAGGCAAAGATAATTAACACTGTCCAAGATATCACAAAAAACCTCTGTGAAATGCTGTTTCAGTCCCCATTCCAGAAGATTGTGGCTCTTTGCAGGGGTTGAATTTCCCAGCCTCATTCAAACATCCTAGACCCTCCAATGGCGTTAGCTACCTATGACTTGGCAACTGTTCTTTGAAGCAAAATCTTCCATAAAATGCTAATTACACCTCATGTACACCCCAGATTCCCTAGGTGGCTGTAGAAACCACGAATCTGGAACTGGACACACTTGGTCTCCTATAACAAATTACTGACCTACAAGGAAAGGGATGAGACTTGCAGGAAATTCTCCAGAGAAGCCCAAGGGAGAGCTATTGAAATCACGCAGCAAATGCTGCTCACCTGCGCACTCATCATTTTTACACTCGCAAAGAAACTAGCTGGCAACTAAAACAGCTCAAGCAACTAAACCTGGAAAAAAATGAACATTTTCAAGGATTAAGCAATACAGAGACGGTATTAAATTGTTGTTTTTAACAGTTTGCATGACACATTAGCCTTGCAGTGGCCTAGAACGTTCGCTCTGTGAGGCATTTTTGTAGGAAGAACAGGGCAGAAACTTCCATTTCCAGTTCTGGGGAGAGGAGCGCCCTTTCCCGGCTGAGCTGGCGGGGTTGGTTTGGATTCATGTCAAGAATATTCAGGCAGAGTTCCGAAGAACTTGCTCATATTCCTGGTTTTGGGGTGGTTTTTATTTTTTTCTTTAAGTGATTAGTAAGGACATCTAACAAACACGAGTTAAAACTTCCTGAGTTGGTCCCATTCAGTAACTGGATCCTGAAGAGGAAATAATCCTGGAAGGTGCTGAGTTGCACTCGCATTTAAGGGTGATAGAAAACTATGTTTTTGAAAAAAAAACTACTATATTTGAAGCCAGTAAACTGCTTACCTGCCTTCACCCCGGCACTGGAGCATCAAGCCACCTCTCAAGGACTTTAAACCGAAGGATTTACATGCTTTGGTTCATTCCTGTGCAGTTCTCTTGTTTTATAACCGCTGTGTGCCATTTGCACATTTCTATGGCGTTGCTGGTAATACTTAAGCTTAGGAAAATCTTTGTCGGCCAAGCGAGCGCAGGGCTGTGCCAGGGGAAGGGTGGATTCAGCTGTAGCATTAGCTGGGATAATTGTCTTGATCAAATTAATGTTTGGTTGGGGAGATCAGCAACGCTGTGCCCACAGGAGGGAGCCAAATACATTGCTCTCAAGAAAGGGGGGGGGGGTGTGTGGAAAAGCAAACCGCAAACAACTCACCTTTGTCTTCGGTGTCTTCATCAGGTGTTGGTCTGGGAAAAGGAGTAAAAACCAGTGACAAAGTGACAACTTGTAAACAAGCCAGTGGAGCCTCACGCGCCACCTCAAAGGGGACTCAAACTTCCCCCAGGGGATTATCTGGAAGCATCCAGGGACAGACGGCATCGGCATCGTGCTGACGTACCTCTCAGAGCTGTGACACCCACTTTTAATGACAGAGGTCAGGCAGGGAACAATCTTTCCTCTGACCTGAGCAGCAGCAGCAGCCCCACCGGGTGCTGCGACCCGCCGTGCCCCGGCGCTGGGGCTCGCTCTCCTCTCCCTCTTGCTCCAGCCCCGGGTACATCTGGATCAAACCCACCATGAACGTTTGCACCAGGGTGGGCCTGTTCCCTGCAGCCCCCCTCCCGGAGCCATCCAGCATGGCAGAGCCTGGCAGCAGGGGTGGGGGGAGCCAAAGCAACCCCCCCCAGGACATGGACCCTCGGTGGGGCGGCTGCCCCCTTGCAGGGAAAGTCCATCTGTGAACCTCTTCCCGCCTCTTGTTCTGATTTTTCCCTCTAAACAAAACTTTGGTATGTGGCCTTGTTGCTGAATGAGGAAAATACAAAGAAAAAGAAAGCTTTCAACCAGCTAAAGATAAAACAGTGGGGTTTATGAATATGCTGGCAAATTTCACAGAAGGATGGGATTTCTTAATCTTTAGCTTCATTAGAGACACTGGGGGTAAATTTTCCATATTAAAAGGAATTTCATTATTTATTTAATTATTTAAATTGGGGGGGGGGGGAGTGTATTTGCTAGATTCCGTGAGGTTTTGAGCTAGTTGCTGACATCTGACATTGTTTTGTGATTGCACTTGGAGATGAGGTAGTGCACGCATTTGCTTTTGCTTTGAGATGGAGCAACCTTTCTCAGCTTGCCGAGGGCTGCAGCCTGGGTCCTTTTATCTGCATCCCAAAACGGTAACACCGATAGACAAGTCATCCTGCCAACCCACTGCCGGGCTAACCGCTATCGTGCGAGTCATGACCCCTTGTTGTTTGTTGTCACCGTAACAGGGGTGGTTGGGCTTGGGGACTGGAAGGTGGACTGGAAATTTCCTTCCTAAGTCATCCGGAGGGCTATGAGGAATTTCAGAACATCTCCTTGGGGTGGTTGTGTAATGCTGGTAGAGGCTAATTCAACAGGCCATTTTTCCTTGTGTTGGATGACAAATGGTTTTGTGCCTCTTGTGGGGATGATGCTGGGTAACAGCAAAGCCCTATCTCTGAGCTCTCGCTGACAGCCTATCAGTAGCACAGGAACACGATGCTGCCGCGGGGTTCTGGAGAGACAAAACAAATGGGTTTCGTACAATTACTTGGTCAATGATAAAGAAGAAATCTAGAATAGCCAAAGCACCCACACACGCCCAAAACGGCGCAAGAACAAACGACAACTAAATATGCTGTATATAATTCATAACAGCTACGGGGCTGAAAAGAAAATAGACATGTCACGCGCAATGTTCTTTCATATGTTAAAAGAATACATTCCTTTCCCCTGCGCTGTAGTTATGAATTTGTCAGGGTTCACGTTTTTCCTCTTAATATTGCTCATTGTTAAAGGTCATCGGGCTTTAAAAATACGGATAGCCTGCGTCTTTGCTCTAATCCATCTAATGCACTGTATCCAAAGATTAAATCCTGACAGAACAGCGCCAGATGTCTCCTTCTCCTCTACCCCCAGGTTCTTGTGTGAGTGGCAGGATGGATTGTGGTAACAACAGGGCCAGGATTTTACGAAATACACGTTATCGTTCCCAGTA
Source organism: Falco cherrug (assembly GCF_023634085.1). Taxonomy (NCBI): domain Eukaryota; kingdom Metazoa; phylum Chordata; class Aves; order Falconiformes; family Falconidae; genus Falco; species Falco cherrug. Next base: position 3,975,890 of record NC_073714.1, on the reverse strand, counting down.
GTTGATCGTGAGACGTGCAAGGAGCAGAAGTGTTTGCTGAGCTTTGTACAGGGACAGGGGCCGTCCTTGGCGAAACGGTGGAGACCAAAAATAACAACCCAGAGCTGGAAGGTAGAGCCACCAAGCAGGACCCTGCAGCCGCTGGTGTAGGAGATGGTTGTCTAAGCCACAGTCCTTCCTGGTGGCAGCAGGTGGCTTCACAGAAAATGCCCTGAACTAGCTAGATGGTACCAACTTGGTGGGGGCCAAGGCTTGATCTCTTCCCCCCACGCTGACGTGCTGCACATGCTGCACCTTTGGGACTCCAGGCTGCAAGTCCCCGTCCTTTCCCCACACGTCAGGATCCTGCAGCCCATCGGCAGCCAGGGTGGCTCGTCAAGGTCATGGCAGCGGTGGCTTTGCCTTGCAGCTGAGTCTCTGCCGTTTAAATTCCAGGCTGAGACCAGCACTCCTCCGCTAATTATTTAGGTTTTGAACAGTCCTGATGGGGGTTGAGACAATGATTTTTAGGGAAAGGTAGGGTCTTCGGGCATCTCGATGAAGGCCAGACTTCCCAGTGCGCTCAGGTCCCAGTGTGTACACGTTATACTGATTCTGTTTGTAGCCCTAGCCTGGACTAAACTCGGATTAGTAAATCCCCTGTGCCTTGAGTCCCAGAAGTCCCCCCCTCCCGACTGTGAGGAAGAGAAACGTATATTCAGACTTCCACGTGGTTTGATTGAACATTTGGTGTCTGAGTTAGTGGAAGCAGGTTATTTTGCTTTCAGGTAGCATCTCCCTAGTCAAAGCTCTTCTGCGCTGTGTTTGACGCCACAGCGCTACCAGTGACACTTGGTCTGCAGGTTCTTTCCAGCCTGAACGCAGCGACATCTACAACCACGTAACATCCATTCCTGTGCTCACTGTGGTCAGTTTGATCTGAACTTGACTGTGGTGGTGGAGGGCGATACCGTGTTCTCCAGCACGGTCTGAATACACCCTCTAGGACCCTGACATCTTACCCTAATGGACTCTGCGTACCAAATCTGTGCTGTGCTGTCCCTCACTTGTTATTAACAAGCTGCCTGACTCAGAGCTTGCAACTTTGAGCCTTTACTATGACAACAGATAAAGTGACAAGCTTTAAAAGAAAGCTTGTGTCAGAGGAGGAGGGAGTGGAGAACCTTTTGGCCAGGCTGTTCATTGATTTGTCCAAACAACTGTGTTGTACCAGAAGGTTCCAGGGAAATGTTACCTTCTGGCCCATGCCTCTTAAAAGGCTGGTTATGCACAGATATCTCGGCCGAAAGCTAAAGCTGATACAAGTGCCAGTGCTGAAATCACATCTTAAACCCTGGAGCAGCCAAATTCAGGTCCCATCGTAAATCCACAGGTCCAGGAGTCTCCATCTTGTTATGATTTACATACCAGGGAAATACTTACAAAGTTGGAGAGGGAACCATATTCATACGAATGGGGTCATGTTTGTTATTTGAAGCCAGCTAAAGTATGCTGTAATTCATTTACTTTATTGTTCTGGTTTTTTGTTTGCCTTATTTTTCTTCTCCCCCCAAAGAAAAAGCAAACACTTACACTGCTGTGTATGGAAATGAGAACGTCCTGTCCCCTGAAGGCACAAATACGACCAAGATTAATTTTGTACTAACTCTGTAGAGCCCTGGTCCCATACGACGTGTTCACTTGGGGCGCCGCGTTGTAGCCGCACGGGCTTTTTTTCCCAACTTAAGGGTTAGCAAGGTGTGCCCTAGCCTAAAATAACTATTTTGCTGCAGTTCTAAAACGGTGCGGTCTTCCATGTGCTAGAGCAAGAAAATGGGCTCAATCCCCTCTTTGCTTTGGGATTGACTGGATACTCTCCCCGTGCACCGACTGTCAGACTGGCCCATGCCCAGGTACAGGGCAGAACAGCACAGTGCACCAAAAATTTTGGGGTGTCGTATGCTCTTGTGTACTTACTCTATGCATCATGCGCACTACAGAGCGCCACGTGAAGCAGCCTACAAGTGAGCTTCTTCCCCACCTCGTCCCTAATCGTAAACCCTTGCATGAAGGGGATAGAAGTTGCTCCGTAATTTGGTATGGATAGAAATTGCTTCGCGACAGCTGCAGCAAACCCCTGTGCTCGCTGCTCCAAAGCTGTCCCATCCCCTTTAAGCAAATGCCCCACGGAGGGAGCGCCTGGCCCAGCTTTCAAGGAAACTGCCAATTTTTCATTTAACGTCCCCAGTGCAAGCAGTATGGATGGTAAAGAATATCGAAGCCAACTTTTTGTTGATGGCAAAATGCCCGTAGTCTTCAACAGCTCAAGAATTGGCCCTAAAACTGGTCACAGCTGAAGAAGAGATTTGAGTTGTAGTTACCCAGGGAAAAGGAGTTGGCTGATTCTTAGCAGTAGCATTCACGGGGGCTGGCAGAGCTGCTGAAAATGTGGGCAGCGTGCTTGCAGAAATGGGGTGGCCAGCCATGTGTCGGAAGGGGTAGGCTGGGCTTGGGGAGCTGCAATGTTTGCAGTGATACGGGGAGGGGCAGAGAGATAAACTTTTGGCCCCCCAAACCAAAAGTTTTGGTCCCTATGTTCATAGGCTGGGGGGGCTTTCCCTCTTCCTCTGTGCATCTGCCCCGGCCCCCTGCTCTGCTGAGTCGGTATCGCCACCGTGCTCGTGGTGCAAGGTCTCGGTAACCTCGTGTCTCAAGATGCGCTACGGTTTCCCCTGCTCAGGCCAGAGAAGGATGTCCCGTTCTACATCGTCTACTCCAGCAGCTCCTAATCTACACCTGGTGACAGAGGGGCCTCATAACTTCAAGGAATAAATAATCCTGTGCCTAAGGATCTTTACCATCCAACCCAGTATATTCAGACTGACAAGGACAAACATTCCCGTTCCCAACGAATATGCTCCATTCCCTTGGAGCGCGGGGAAGGTGACTTAGCTGAAGTCACTCAGAAAATGAGTGGCAGCAGCTAGGTTCTGGTACATTCTTTTTCTCCCTCAAATGCTGGTTTAAAAGTGGGAGAGCTCTTCAGAAGTTTCTTTTCTGCTTTAGAATTTGGGATTGGGAAGGGGTAGACAAATGGGAAATAAATGAGGAGAGGAAAGGGTAGTTCTGTCTAAATCCCCTAGTATAATTTTTATACTTCTCTGTGGGTTTTGAGTACGTAGTTAAAACAAAAAGCTTTTATACTAGAGGCTATAATGCAAGATATAAAGATGATCCAAAGCATAAAATAAGAGGGTGGATTAAATGGAGAAAAAAAAAGGAAAATAAATGAAGAACTTTTGTGGTTAAGTGTTAGGAGCTTTGGAAAATAATGCTCAAATTAGAAGCATGTGCTCTAGAAAGTTACAACATAGGTATTGCAAAAAATGCATTCTTCCCAGAGGATGGGGATGAATTAAGATTTAAAATTATGAAATGAGCTGGGGAAGAGACCCAGCCTTCTGCATAGGAAAACAAAATTTAGATGTAGATCAAATGTAGCTGACGTAGGTAATTGTCAAGCACAATACATGAAAGAAGAGTATTTGTGGCACTCCGGTGGGTAACGTGGTGTTCACTTACGTGAAATATGAAAGCAGAATAGAGAAGGTCTTGACTTCAGGGCTCAAGGGGGCAATTCCTCCTCTGACTAAATCTGCACAGCTTAGAGGTTAAGAGATATTCCCAATTTCTGTTAGCTGAGAAGATGTCTCGCTGAAGGTGGGAGTGGGCACTTTAACGTTACGGACATAAATGAAGTTTAAATGGTTGTGGGTACGATTGTGGTTATTCTCTCGGTCTGCTGTCTTCAGTAAACTTCTGCATGTGGATAGAGGTGCATTCACGGGGCGAGAGAGAGAGTTTATGGCTTATGGATCCAGAGGTCCCGTGTCTGGGAAGGGAGCCCTCTTCCTACTTGTCAACCAAATGGCCAAAATCATTATATCTAGATCCGGGACAAATTCTTTGCTAAACTTTGCAGTAAGCTGCGGCAATTTCCCAGTTGGGGAATTAAGGAAGGAGAAAAGAATCCAGAGCTGGAGCCTGGAGGTTATAAACATTAATTAGAAACCTCTGCATGTGGCTATCTCATCCCTGTCCTATACGTAGAGCTCAGACGGATGCAAAAGCTGATTTCTGTGTCTCTGTCCAGCACTCCCCTCACAGCACAGATATTCTTGCTGTGCTTTAACAACCAAACTTCTGAGATACTCTTTTATGGTTAGCTGGTCTGATCCTGCCCTCTGAACCCTTGAAGCTATAATGTATAACCTCGGAGGGCAATCTTTCTGCGCAGCGGACGGTGCACTTTCCAACTGGCTCGTTTACGAGCGACACAATGCAGAAGGGAGGCAAGTGCTGTTCCCAACCTGGAAGAGCCAGCTGAGTTTGAGTGAGTAAGGAACGGAAGGTGGAAAGGATCATGGACAGGTCTGCTGGATAAATATACATTTATATACAGCCAGATCATCAGCTCATGTAAATCAGCGTTGCTCCGGTGAAGCCAGAAAAATCAGATTTACCCCAGCTAAAAGCCAGGCCACGTGGTCTCGTTAAATGAACAGTCTCAAAAATGCAGCTGGTGGAGGTTTGTTGAGGAAGCGGCAGAGGGAGAAATGGGGAGGAATGTACTATCCTACACAGGTAGTGGGAAGGGGGGAAAAGAACAAAGGAAATGGGTAGAATCCATAGTAAAAGGGTGGAAAGAGTGGGAAGTGCTCAGAGCATTGCCACCGCCTCAAGGTGTTAGGGCTGCCCTCGACGGCAGTGGTCCTCCACTCCTTCAGGGGAGCCGATGCCACGAAAAAGGAAAACACTGCAGAGTGCCCAGCTCCCAGTTACACACTGGTAACGCAAATCAAAACCAGGGGGGCTGTTCATCTCATTTGCAGCTTCAAAGCTCTTCTTGTAATCGAGTGATTTATGCACACAGGCGCCGTCACCACGTGCAGATGCGGTCAGCATCGTGGCTGAGAGCTGGCACCCAGGTATCCGCTTATAATTATAATTTTAGTTTTTCCAGCTTCACCTCTGAGGTGGATCTGTGATGTCGCTGGTGAGTGACGGGCAGACCTTTTGAGTCCTTGAGGCAGAAAAGCACTGGGAAATCGCTGCGGTTCCAGTTCTGTGACGGCCATTACCCCACGCTGACTTCAGGCTTCATCCTACCAAGTACAAGTCTAGGCTGCCATATAGGTCTTTCTAATTTTATCCCTGTGGAATTCCTAGAAACCAGACAAAATTGACTTTCACACAAGAATCTCCATTGTTTACACACCCGAGTACTCTGTTCAGTCAACAAAACATGTTTTTTATTAGATTTCCCTTGGAAAAAAAGAGACATTTTAAATTAAGGGAAAAAATGTTTGGTTTGGGCTTTTTGGTGAAATTCAGGGGTAGGGTGCTGGTGAGCAGAGAATGCTAATGCAAAACCAAAGATTTTTTTTTTTTTTTTTTTTTTTTTTTAAATTTTTACAATGCAAAGGTTATCAAGTGCCCCAGAGCATCCTCAGCTGGGAATAGCAGAGTAACGCAGGTGGGACGGGACCTGTACAGGGCTCCAGTCGTACGCTGCGCCCGAAGGAGGACAAGCTGCAGCGGCGGTGGGGTTGAAGTTCAGAATTTCCCTTGATTTTGGGTGTGACTGACTTGGGCTACAGCCAAGTCACACAAAGTCACTAGCTTCGAGCTGATGGACCGATATATCTGTCAAAATCTCAATTAACCAGCGGGGTATCGCTGTGGCTGTTCACAGCCATTTATCAAGGAAGGACAGAAGAGAATTTTCAAGGGTCTGCCTGGCTATATAAACCAGCTTATGGATTATATACATATATATATATATATATGGCTGTATAAACCAGCACAAAATGAATATGAGGAAAGTGTGTTTGAATCCTGTTAGACCACTGTAAATGACCACAGAAGACAGAAAGCAAGGTGGGGGGTCATCTAGCCCATTAGTTCCATAGGGAGCAAGACGAGGGGGAAAACACTAATGAATCTATGAGATTATGAACATATATATCTCCTGGCCTGCTGCTGGAATCCCTGTTGCTGTTCATAACAGCCTAGGGTATGGATTATGCTGTCGCTGGCTTCCCTCGTGGCAGCAAAATGAACTTGCTCACTGCTGTGCTGGAACTGGAAGCAAATACTTATCGTGTAGCAGTAAAGTATCTGGGTGGAAGGGAGAAAGGAAATGAATAAAATAGTAATACCCTAGTAGTAAATTTAAAATCTAGATAAAGAAAATGCAGTTTGCTTTAAAAGTCTACCTCGGTGATTCCTATCCGGGCTGCTGGAACATTAAGGCTTCATTATGAGAGAGTCAAAACTGTCACTTTTCTGACATTAGAACCCAGGCAACTAAAGATCAATTACCTGTGTATGTCTAATTGCTGGGGTCATAGTCAACTCTGTGCTTTAATTTTCAACCAAGTTGTTATTTCTGTCTCTCTCTCTCTTTTTTTTTTTTTTCCTTTTCTCCTTTAGCAATGACATTTGCATTCCTTTTAGCAAAATACCAAGGTTAAACTAAAAATAATTCTGCCCATCAGTTTTAGATTAGGACTAGAGCAGGCACAGATTTACTGTAAATGTGTATGTAATGATTGCTGCGTACCCTGCCAGGAAATTGCTACGGTCAGACATTTGAAGAATTAGATTAATGTTTTTTAACATTAATCTGAAGTTAGTTTTGATCCCCAAGTGGTAACTGCTATTAATATCTGCATGAATTCACCTTCTTTCATGAGAAAGGAGGCTACATGGAAATGGTTGCCTTTCCTGAAAGTGAGGAGGTTTGGCAACTCGTGCCATTCTCATTGGAAGTATTCCGGAAAAAAGCAGCAGCACACCCCTGAATCCCAGTCCCCCTGAAATCCAGGAGCTAATTATTAATCCTGTTTGTGTTTGCAAGGTTTTATCTCTGCTTGTGACTGTCAGTTCATGCAGTTTGATAAACATGCCCTTGCTTTTTCCTAGCGAGAGCACAGACCTGGTGTTTTGGAAGTTGGGTTGGTGTGTTTGCATGACGGGACATGGGAGAAAATGTAAGGAAGTGTTAAACCTCCCTCTTCCAAAATGCGGAGATTTAAAGGGAGGTGTTACAATATGTAGTCCCACACTGTTATTAGAACCAGCTTTAATTATGAAATCAGATTCTCCTTCAAAGACCTCTTACCCCGGAAGGCCAAAGTCTATGGAAAGCAATCCATTTCTCTGCTACCCTTTCAAAAGGTCTCAGCATCCAAAGTATGAGATTATTTTTGATCCCTGTGGCCGAAATAAAATCTGTAGCTTGCTTTCACTGTCGTTTGAAAGGGCTGAGTGAGATCACCAGTGAAGTCACATCATTGTCTTTCCCTTCTCGTTTTCTCCGTCAGCTGCGTTGTGGTCTTCTGGACAGCTGTAGCTTGAACGGACTCGTTCAGATGCGATGGCACAGGGCGAAGAGGATCATCTTTGTGGGACCGTGACACTCTGCTGAGATGTATTTTAAGCAGCCAGTCTGCATGACCCAACCATTTAACACCATGTTAACGTTAAAAAACACCAGCCCAACACATTAGCTGGAATTAAACAATTTTCCCTTGACACGCTGTATACGTTCTGCTCTCCAGACAGCCACAATATTAATTTCCCTAAAACTAGCAGTGTGCCCAGGGGACAAAACCAGGCTCTGAACAGATGTTGACTCTTTAGGCTTGAATGGGATAAAGCATAACTGATGCTTCAGTGTTTTGGCTTCATACCTTAAAAGAGCTTCCTACGGCCCAAGATTCAGAAGTCCTGCTTGTTCCAAGCAATGGCTCGAGGCTTTCATTTATGAGCAGCCACAGCTTATCTCGGGGCAGCGGTGTGGGTCCTTCCTTCCATCTGTCTGGCCGTTAGCATCCCTACCTCGCTGCACGGGTGTCTCAGCTCCCTGCAGAGCTGCTACCACCCGGTTTACTGCTCGGCACAGTCAGCAGGAGGTCAGTGCTGCTTCTCCCACCTTTCTTTCCTTGCTTGGGAAGTAGCTGAGCTGCTCTGGAAGCCCAGCTGCTAACCTGCCTTCAGCTCAAGTAGCTGGAGCTTTTCCCTGTCCGTTAATAGGAGCCACACGCAGGAAACACCACGACTGGACCATCGCTGCTCCTGGGGCCCTCCCAGCAGCTGGTTTACCAGCTGAGCATCAGTCCCTTTCTTCTCCATCCTCAGTGGATGCAGCAGTGTGTAACGGCTGCAAGTGATTCAGGCACATCGGGTGTGTCGGTTCCCAAGGTATCAGCTGCCAGTGGTGCAAATGTTGCTGCAACTGTTGGTGCAGAGGGGTAAGTTAGCACGTGTCTGGGAGAAGCCACTGTTCCCATTCCCAGTCGTGGGCTTTACTCGCTATAATTTATCACAAACCTTAAAAGAGAGACATTAAAATTTGTTCAGCATTTATTAGTGGGGCTATAAAACTTCCATCTTATTTACGATGGCTTTGGCTGGTGACGGCAGATATTTCAGATAGGGGCGTGTAACTGGAACAAAGACAGTCTGTGAGATGTTCTCTCGCTGTCTTGTTTGTTTTAAATCTACTCAGTCATAGCTTTCTTCCCTGTAGGTGGTAGAATATTTTTACCCGCACTTGCAAAAAGATCTGAGTATTTAAATTTTTTCAAGTGTAATGGGGCCATGTGTAAATTTGTGAATGGATTTCTTCATAACGAATGCACTGCAGACTAAAAAATCCCTGTACGAAAGCCCTCCCTGGAATTATCTGACCTTCTTTGGAGACCAGCGGGTTCTCCTTCCTTCTGTTGGTGGTCCTGGGCCGGCTGGTTTTGTGTCCTGCGTCGGGTTTGACTGAGCAGTGACACTTGTGAAGCTCAGGCAGTGATTTACGATCACAGCAAGACCTAAACCGCGTCGCTGAACCCCAGCTCTTCTTAAACATACGCGTTTCTTACTGAAGACGCCAACTCTTGGGGATTCTTACCGTGCAGTTAACAGCCCCCAGCCCCCAGGGAGCTGTCAGGGCCAAGGTTTACATCAGGAGCTTCAAAGTGCCGTGTGGCTGGGGACAAAGCCTCTGCCACCTTGAAACTTGGCTGGTGTCTGGAACTCGGGGCCAGTTTCCCAATTTTCTCTTCACGGGAAGATAGGAGGCTTCTCCTGGAAGGGTTTGCAGTGTGAGGTGATGTATGTAAAGACAGATTCCACCCTGCTTCCCAAGAGCTGGGTGATTCATTGGAGCTCTTGCTGCTCTACTCCATCATCCCAGGTCAAGTGCAAGAGAGTTGAAGGCAGCGCTAAAGGCACGGGTTTGGGAGGAGAAGGCTGAGAACCTAAGAGAGGCCTGAAAACAACAGAAAGAAAAAGGTGGTATGAGATTTACCAAAGTGATGGCCATAGGAGAAGCCGTCCTTGTTGGACATCCTTTGGCTGGACCAGCCAAACATCTGATCCCACATCATCCAGCAGGCCTAGGAGACTGTTTCAAAAATTATTTCTGGGCAGTTTTTTGTACTGTATATTCTAACCACTAGGAACTGATTGTGTATGCTACCAAGTAGAAGGTGCACTGTACCTGGTCACTGGTTTCACAAGCTTAAGTAGTTTTAAATAATGGCTTTCATACTTTGTATTTTTGGTGGATTATACCTCTGCAAACCTTGACTCGCGTGTTGCTTCAGGGTCGCTTGCTTGCATTCTCTGCCATGGATGCTCCTGGGCCACATCTCCTCGGTATCTCACCCAGTCAGTCACAGGCTTTAACATTACTGTCACAGCTACACTGGTTTGAGTCAGAAAATTAGAAAAATACAAGAATTCATGCTGCACCTTTGTGAGCCGCTGCAGGCTTAATGCTTACAGTGTATGTTTGTCACCTATGTCACCTATGGCACCTTGGTAACATGGAATATCAAGGTTCTACTTACAGAGGGCACTTCGATAAACTGAAGACTTAATCCTGTAAGGCAATTAATTACCTATACCTACTGGCAATACTTCCAGCAATCTGTTTATGATCATTAATAACATCTTGGAGGGATGTGTTCTTAACATGTGACGTATATTGCTGTCTTTCATGGACTCGTCTTCAGTTACAAACCTTTTGCAAACCACTTATACATGCAACTGTAATATAAAACACGGCTGAAGTAATTTGCAATCAAAATTGCCTCCTGTAATACGTCCTAAGATGTGCTGAAATATTCTGCTCTGTCAAACAGAGCTTTTAAAGAATTCCCCACTTCCTTTGGCTTTGAGGAAGGGAAGTTGTAAATTTGATTTTGGAGTTGTTCAGCTCTGGAACTTTTTAAACATTTACTTGAGGTTAAAAAAAAATTCTAGTGTAGAGCTATTGTGATTGCTTTTACATACACTTGCATATTTGTGTTTCTTCTTTATGAGTATGAAATGAGGAGTGGAGAAGATGCATCATAAAGTTAATTTATGTTTTCAAAGCTCTTCTATAATAGGAGCACAAAAAGTTGACCTTAAAAAAAAAAAAAAAAAAAAAAAAACCAACCTCCCAAAAGTACATGCCAAGGAAAAAGCTTTCCATTCATCCAGGGTTCAGCATGTGTTTTTTTCATTTACTGGCCCTAACAGCTGACTTTATCTGTTAGCTAATTACCTAGTGACATTTAATTGAAACCTGAAAAGAGCCCAGGGGGCTAAAAATAATCGCAAACCAAAAGTGAACGCACCACTTGTTTGAAATTAACACTGAGCAGCAGAGCGATCCCTAACATCCACCGCTGATGACAATGGGGTTTGGAATTCTCATGAGGTGGCAAATATCTCTCCACCTTTTGGGGATCATCTGTCCTTGTCGGTATCTTGGGCTGGCATGTCAGGGCTGTAGTCATTCCGTAATGTGCTTGGGTATCGGGATCCTGTGGGCTATGTATGTGAGCTGTATTAATTAAACAGGCTCTTCAGCACCCTCCTGATACTTTCTCTTGCTTATGGAGGGAGGACGTGGCATCCTGTAGAACTGGAGATGTTTCTCCACGTACTTACCTTTGAGGAATGAGTTGTGCGTCATATTTACTAGGATTAATTCAAAGCATATGTATATCTTGCAGGATCAGAACTAAACGCTGAAAGTTATGCATTGCCTTTGTCTCTTCCCCACCCTCCCCACCCCCCTTTGCGCCTAAAACCCCTCTGCATTCGGATGGTGGTGCCTTGGTTTTAATCGAGTTCAATGTACTGAGTTTACACTGTTCTACTGATTTTAGCGCACAGTGTCACAACTCCAGCGTGTGCAGTGAGCCCACCACCATCCTGCTGGCCACCAGAGCTCACAGAGGTGGCAGTGACAGCCGAGAGACAGAGCAGAAGCACTGGCCCCAGGTGGTTCAATGTGAAGAACGACATTCAGGCTTTACGTCTGAACGCGCTTTTCCTAAAGTGCTAGAGAAAGAATGCTGGGGCTGTGCCAAAAGAGGAGAAAAAAGACAGTAAGACTATTTCTTCCCTCAGTTTGGGGCTATCTGTCCACTTTTGAGAGCTGGTAAACCTTTCCACAAAACTTGGTTGTTGATCTGTCCTACATCTTGTCCAACAGTTACATCTTATCCACTACACATGGACAAGTATTAATATCCCAGTTTCTTCCCAGTGGCATTAGAGCAACAAAACACGTACTCTGTTTCCGTAAAAGGAAACAAAGCGAGCTGGGCCATCAGCTTTGAAAGCCTGTACACTGTAGGCAAGACTCGAAGAGGAAGCAATGCCAAACCCAGCATCTTCTCCAGAGACACTGCCTGCTCGCCCTTGCACCTTTACGGGTCAGTTCCCACCCCCAGACACTCAGTGCATCAGCAACTTTACTTACAGGAGTAGTACTGTGCACCTTCTGAACATAAATCGAGGCAGCAGCCTCCATGCCAGGGAGTTCAGCTACAGCAACGGGTGGCAGATGGATACAAGCAGAGAGAAAAACACAAGGAAGTTTTTTTTTTTTGTTCGGTCTGATGGACAGTGGTCCCAGCCCAACAGCTGGCTGGCTGGCTCTAGAAGAGCTTCTTGCATGCTTCTGTATTTGCAAGGTCAAGGCCTTCCTTCTCAAAAGAAGCTTTCACTCCCACCAGTCCTGCAAAGCCAACTTCACTCGAGAGAGAATCCCTCCAGGCTGTTCTACTTCATGCCTCTGACAAACGGCGGCAGCAAAGTTTTGATCATCGAGCGCTCATTTAGTAACAACGGAGATGGAAAGACGGCTGTCCTGCTTGGGCAATGCTTGCTCTGACGGGGAGGATGTGATGAAATTGCTATCTGATTCGTAAATGAAACCAAGGAGATCTGGAATTCCTGAAAAAGAATAAATATGAATGGCCCTGAACCGTGCCACTTGTCTGAATATAACCAGACTTCGAGCTGTTTTGCCATGATCCCCCTTCCAGATTTATATCTGGATACACAGGGCACATCTAGAAATAGAGCTGGGGAGGAAATAGCTTTCTCGTTCTGCAAAATTTTTAAGATTTCAAACATTTTCTGTTTCGCAACAGGATGAAACAGAGCTTTTGAAGTATTTCATGGTAAAAAACCCCCTGAGATTCCAAAATAAAAAATAGCTCAGGGACCAGATCACCTGGGATGCAGAAAACCCACATCCCTCTTTTGCCTGAAATACATGAGGAACTTGAACCTGTACTGTTTCCATCCGAGAGGAATATTCAAACCCCTAACCTGTATAACCCATCAGTTACCCTCTTGCATTGAGTCTTCTTGATCTGTAGCAGCAGCAGTGTGTCCTCAGTGTGTCATTTGTCAGCTGATGATCTTTGCAGTTGCTATGGATTAACTGCGACTGAAAAACTTCTGCTAAAATATGAGAGATTTTCCGATTTCAGGCTAAAGCATCCACCTCGAATCACTCCATTTTCAAAAAGTGGCCATGTTTTCCCTCTGAAAACTCCTGTCCTTTGACATGTGTCATGCCTTGATCCTCCTGTAATCTCATACCTCTTAAAATGAAGAGTTTTATGATTGAGGCTGTGTAAGTGTTGCTGTGCCTCAAGCAAATCAGCAGCTCTTGTTTCAGCAGAAGCATAAGAAAACTTCCAGGTATCCTTTGGGCATACAGTCTTGTACCCATGCTCTCCCATCTAGTGTCTGAATAATCTGAATTATAGATGAACTCTTCTCTGTTGCATGGACGTATTTATCCTGCAAACGCTGCTGAGAGTGTGAGGCAGGACACAGCAGTGTACTTCACATCACCCAGGATGATTTTGGCTGGTCATCTTGTGGACTGCAGTACCTTTGGGATCCAGAGAAGTGTCATGAGCAAAAGCCAGATTTTCTGGCTAACAGGGCCCTTTCTACGTGTTTTTGTGGTTTATGGTAGGGACGATGTGCGAGTGCTTCAGTTACAAGCATATGAAGTCCAATGGGAGCAAAATGTGAGAGTAAATTTTTGAATCCTATAGAACTCATTACTTCAAAATGCCATTGATTGAAGGACCAGGCAGTAAGCAAAGATTAAGATCCTTAAAACAAAGCTGTCAGATGATTTACCATTTTTAATTTGTTCAGTTACCTGGTCTGAGGTTTAAGAGGACTTCCCTCCCTCTTCAGTACTTGCTTCGGGTTTGCAAAAGGCAAAATACTCTGTACAGATAGGACGTCAAGGACAGCGGTCCAATTGGAGTTATTTCCTTTTATACAACATCACTAATTTTATAGCTTGCCCTGAAAACAATATCCTTTTAAACTTGATCCACAAGGCCGCTAATGAGCTATAGGCATGCAATCCAAGCAGGCCTGAATATGAAAACCAGACACCCCGGCGGAAAGCTCCCAGGGTTTCAAGCCTGCAGAACCTATTTACTCCTCTGAAACTTAAATTTACACTTCTTCTGCCCTTCACCCATCCCTTCTGCAAGTGAAGGGCATATAAGGGCTGTGTGGGACTGTCCTGATTTCAGCTTAAACCATGACAGGGACCCTATATGTTAGGGGGTAGTTGTGGTTTCAAGTGCTTGTGACTCTTCTGTTGGCCCCCTGCAAAAATAATAATTGTGCCTGCAAAGCATAGTCCGCTCCAGTGGTGGTTAATCAATGAGTCTTGGGCCGTTTCCATAACGGGCTTTGGTTTTGTTCAGTTGTTCCATTTCTGAGTCTGGTCCGAGCCTGAAACATCAAGTTCTCTCTGATTTTTCCCGTTGCCTAGTAATTAGAGTGTAGTATTCACCAGGATTATGGGATGGCATTGGTTAAATTCCCCAGTCCTCCTTGATGCAGAATAGATTATCAAGAGGAGAAGGGAAAAGAAAACATTGTGTTGTCTGGGACAAACATCCTAGCCTGCCTGCTGCTCAAACACAGAGCTTGGAAAAGCTCCGTTTTGAATCAGAACCTCCAACGCAAACGGCAGCTTATTTCTGGCGGACTTCAGGTTCCTGCCTTCCCAAGCAGAACATCCTCTCCTATGTCCTTAAACACCTCATTGCAGGTTTGAATTCAGGACACACAGGATTTCATCTCCACCACATCAAAGTAGCTTTTAGCTTCCTTCTACATTGCAGACCTGGGAATTGTTCGGCTAAAGCATTGGAGATACGAGGAGTTATCGGAATTCTGCCAAGCCTCTGTTATATTACTGCCTCTGGATACAGGATAAGACAATTGGTGTCCATTTTAGAGACTCCATATGCCCCAGCCTATTAAAAAGTATAATTAGTGTAATGGAACACCAGGCATGTGTCTTCCAAAGCAGATCAGCCAGTTCTAGGTCATTTTAACCTATGTCCTTTGTAAATTGTTGTTTGCGGATCAGATTTTCATTTGCCCATTTCTCTGTGGGTAATGAGAATGGCTGGCATCTCAAGCCCATCTCAGCCTGCGTCTGGCTCGCTCTGTTCAACAATCCAGATGTTTTTTACCATAGGCATTTTATAAAAGCCTAAAACAAATAAATACGTGGTCCTACCCCTTCACTTCTCTGGGGATTCAATATTCCCAGAGTGTTATTAAGGCGTGTTTTCTTCCCTTAAACCCAGCCTCGCTGAGCGGCCGGTTCACACAGATCCCATTGCAGGCTCGTCCACAGCAGGGCTTGAGAACCAGAGGGTAGCTCAGCCCGGAGCCTGGCTGCCCCCTCCCCTGCTGGGACCCTGCCCCAGCCCACATCTCACCGCTGATGTCAGCGTGCAAACCGCTGCGCCGGAGCCCTCGGCCAGCCTGGATGCACAGCACGGAAAGTAAACAACATCATCTCTCCCTCCTCTGCATCCCCTTCCCACCACCACCACCCAACGCCTACAAATGAGATGATCTGTAGCTACAGCAGTGGAACTTTAAAACAAGCATTTCCCTGGCAGATTCAGTTGAAATACCAAGTGGTTTTTTAATGGGAAAAATTAACCAAGAGGTCTTACATTTCTTTTCTGTTGTTGTTTATAATCACGGTCGACAGAAACGTCATCTTGTAATAATACTTCGCCCACTTATCTTGCCACACGATTATTCATACCAGAAGTGGGGATGAGAGGAAAAGAGTCTTCTGTGATTGTTGTTTCATAACCTCTTCCAATTTTTAAAAGGCATCGAGTCCAGAACCAAACTGTAAGGGTTTAACTCAGCCCAACATCACCTCGTTGCCACCAGAACCTTTCTTAATGGCATAGGTTCTGTGTGTGTAATTAAAATAGCCTTGGAGCTGCTCTGCGATAGGATCGTAGGGAATTAAGGATGCAGAGCTCTGCCAGGTTTGCAGCATTTTGCTGCCCTCTCCAGCCAAGCCGCCAGTGCTGGGAAGGGACCCGGCTGCTCTCCATCTTTTTCCCAGTGGTGAATTGTTTTGCACCAGCTTGGGCTAGAGGTAGTAGTCCAAGATCATCCTACACCTGACTGGTTTAGTTCTAGGGGCAAGGCTAAGAAATCTGAATGGTCCTTTTAAGTGATGGGTTAGAGAGTCACGGAAAATAAGGCAAGGAAATTAATCTCACAGGAGATTCAGGCAACTGTTGTGGTAATGGTAAATGTTGATGTGTAACCACATGAGTAGGATTATCTGCTCCTACAAAGAGTAAGGGGAATGGTTTGCTGTCAAGGTCGAACAGCACGCCCCAGGGGTGACCTTTAGGCTTGAAAAATTAGAGTCTAATTCATCCCTACGTTGCTCTGTTGGCTGTGATGCAGCCCAAATGCCGGTCTTGTTTTCCAGGGGTTCCCAACATATAAGGGCTGTTGATATCCATGTCTGAGCTACAAAATCGAGTAGAAACCCAAAGGAAGGCAAGACGCCTTACACCACAGACTTGGAATATGATAATGTTGAATCAAGTCCTCAGACTTCGGGCTTTTTTGTTCTGTTTCTCATCTAGGACTAATGACCAGGGTCCTAATTAGTGTCAGTGGAAGAAAGAGCTTAAATGCACGCTTAACCACAAAAATAGATTGAGATTTGCCAAACGAATTCAAGAAAAGCCAGTGAGTATAAATCAGTTGCTGGGAAGTTTAGCTAAGTCAGTTGTGAGTTGCTTTGAAGTCGGTGTATGTAAACAAACATATATACGTAATTATTTACCACCATGTTATTTAGGAATTTGCATGTGACAAAACACCAAGCTATTCAAAACACATTTCTGCCACTTTATCATTGTTGATAAATACCTCCTAGAGCTCTCAGGAAAAATAAAACCCCTATCACAGAAGGCATTATATACCTAGAGAGAGGGAGCGCTCCAGCTGGCGAGATAGGTACAACGCGGGAGAAGAGCAAGTGTGGTGAGATGAAGTCACGCAGTTAATCAGTTGCAGGCTCGTTAATACAGCTCATTCCCAGGAGTGTCTTTCCATTGAGAAATTCTTCTTGTGGCTGCACTTACAGACACAGGCAGCCTTCGAGCTTTGGCCTGTTGGTTACCATCACCTAGTAAAGTCTACCCTTTTGCTGAGCCAGCTATCCTTGAGAGCTCAAGGGGGAGAATTAGCCTCTGTGCTTTGATACCTTCCCTTGAGGGACAGCGGTGGGACTGTTGCCAGAACATTGCAGGGGGTTGTGTTGCCTGTGAAAACGGAATAATCTCTATTTTACTTTGCTGTGAGGGTCACTTCTCTGGGATTTGTTGCTTTATGCAGGCCAGCTTACACCTCGGCAGCTCTTGTGAGGATACAGTCTCCCACTCAAGTAACTAATCAGTGTTTCTTGCTCTGAGCAGCTCCGTGGTTCTGCAGTTCTTACACACCTGGTAATTATCATCAGCAGCAGTATCCGGCTATCTGCAGTGGGTTTTAATGTCTTGTGTCTAAATCTAGTCTTAAATTACACCGACCATCCACCCCAAAATAAGAAATAAGACCAGTGCATTATCTGTATTCTGTGCGGAGGTCGGAGTGTAATGTCCTCAGTGATACAGACCAGCCACGGGTCTGTCATGCTGCTGCACCAGACAGATGTGATTGGAGCATCATTACTGGGCAAGTAAAAAGGCAGAAAAACGTAATTAAGGGAATCTGGAACAAATTCTCCCCGTAGGAGCTGATGATGTGATGGTGACTTATGCCAGCAGAAAAGCTGGCCCACTGAAGCTCATCAAAGATTTTGGAGTTATTGAGTTAAAAACTACTAAAGGTATATTTTCACCTCCAGCTGATAAGGAGATGGATGCTCTAATTATCCTGACTGAAGAGCTTATTTGGAATAAGTAGATAAGCCTTCATAAATCTGGCTTTATAAGTGACATGACCAACATCTTGCACTTAGCTGGCTTTAATGGTGGTGTACTGGAGGATGCTTCGACTGGGTGGGGAGGGACAAAGTGTACCAAACCAGTGACAGAGGGTGAAAACTGGGTCTCCCTTCTTGTTTCCAACCAGGCTTATTGGAGCTTGCCTTGTGTTTCAGCATTAGATATGTTAGGATAAAGGTGCTCAGCCCTGATTCCACCCAGATCCACGGTAGCAATCCTGGTTAAGTCAATCCTGTTTCTGATTAGGATAAGCAAGGTCAGAGAGCAACTTCTAGCAAAGAAAATCAGAAACAGCTTTAGGACCTGAAATCCTGTTTCTTCCTCCCGCAAGTTTCAGCTGTCTGCTTTGGGCTAGGGCAGGAAGAATGAAGGGACCAGACTTGGGTTTGTCTTCCATTTCTGATCAATCCTTTGAGTCCCAAAGCACTTTCAGCTTACCCAAAACCAGCTCACGTGCGTGCAGCGAACAGCTGGCGGCGGCTGTCCTGCAGCATCAGAAAGACATTTTGCCAGAATCTTCATTCCTCAGTGCCACCCAGAATGGCCCAACCTTTTTTTTGCTCACGCCACTTAAAAGATTTAGCCTCGGGAAAACACTTCCAACCCATTCCAAACCATTCCAACCCAAACCCAAAAGGTCAGACGGGTCCCTGCATCAGGCTTCCAGGGAGCCTGGGTCTGCGTCGGCTTTTTTAAGGATTTCAAGCAGTGGCATAAGCTACCTCGGAGCCGCAGCAACATCTGCAGTGAGCAGGGCTGAGAGCTGCACCTCGCGCGCTCTCCAGATGTGCAGCAGGTTTGCAAGGATTCGCTTTTGCTCTGGTGGGAGGCGGAGAAATCCTGGGGTGGAGAAGGCAAGGGCTACCCTCCATAAATGACCTCTAACGGGCAGGTCACAGTTTTCCCATTCCTTCATGATTTCAACACTTACTTTCTTCTCCAGGACAAAAAAAAAAAAAAAAAAAAAAAACAACACCAAAAACCCAAAAAACCCCAGCATCTCATTAATTGATGATTTGAAAGGAAAAAAAGGGAAAAAATAGCAAGATTAAAAAAATGAAACAGTATGTTTCAAGCGTTTTGAAATATCTTGCTTTGATTTAATAGTAAAAGTTGTACAAACTTGTTTTAGTGGAAATTAACGTTTCTCAAGTAAATTACTCAAGTTGTGGAAAAAAGGAAATTTATGTTCAGTTTGCAAAACTGAAAAGAGAAAAATTCAAAAATTGTGTAGACAAAGAAGTTAAATTAAGAAAAGATTTGAAACCAGAGGAGAAACGTAATAAAAATGTTTTCCATTATGTTCCCATATGTGCTGAAAGCCAAATTTCCAAAGTTTTTAACCTGAAGGAGACATGGTAAATGCACGCCGTCCCAGCCAGACTGTTACACGAATCTGTGATTTTTAAATGGAAATCTATTATAGCCTGGATTCTGAGAAAGGAGAGGATGCTGCTTAGCAAGCAGGATGTTGTTGTTTCATTGGAGAGAAGAAAATAACTGAAAAACCTCCAGGACAAGACATTTCTTAAGTTTTTTGCACGTAATGGGAAACATTGCACGTTTTTAAGCCGAGTGCAGCCGCGGTGGATTAATGACAAAGATCACTGAGTGTGAGGAGGCACATGTGAAGCAAGACACGGGGAGAAGACTCCTCCAAAACCTTGAGGTCGTGACCTGCCCCTTCAACACCAAACTTCTTTTCTAAAGGTGTGGTGCTCCCTTCATTTTCTCTAGTTAATTTGCATCTAAAAAACGGGTTGGTCCTGCAAAACATCTTCCTCCTGCGATGAAAAGCACTCACTGGTGGAGTCAGGGCTGCATCTGAGCGCCGGCTAACTGTGGAGTAAGTTGCCACGTGTGCTGGCTGCTGCTCTCAAGTGCAGGGCGCTCTTGTGTTTTTACGTATGAAATGCAACTATGGGTCTCACCAGTGGTCTAGACACTGGTATCACAACCAGAGCTCCACAGACCTGTTTAGACCTGTATTGCAGTTATGACAGCTGCTGTCTTCTTCTGTCAGTGGAAATGGAAGTAGCTTTTCTACTCTTGGGCTTTTAATAGTAGCACCAACACTTGGCTTCTATCAGGGAAATACCCTCCTGTTTCCATTCAACAGCATTGTTTGCAAATAAAGACAGTCTTTGTCTTGGGTTGCATTATGGATTTAAACAACTCCACCAGACAAACGAGGAACTGTTTCTCATTTTTGTTTCTGCCAGGAATCACAGCCATCTATCTGAATGTGCAGCACAAAGAAGGTTAGAGGGATCTCACCACGCGACCGAAAATGCCAGGGCAATATACATCGCGCACAGGCTGAAAGGTGCTGTTCAGACAGCTTCAACAGCTACCAATGGGTGGCTTTTGCACTGCACAAGTTTCATCAGTTCTACAAAAGATTGGGGGTTTGACACTTCTATCGCTCCTACTAAACCAGATGATAGCAGGGCAAGTCCTGTGGAACCCCAGTGCCCAGGTTACTCCCTGTAGCCTTTCAGCAATTTTCCTGTGTGTCATCACCACCCAGGGAAAGAAGCACCTAAACTGAACGTGCCACCTCCCAAAATAATCTCCAAGACTGAAATAACTACCATCACAGGGATATTTTCAGGAAAAGAAACACTTTAGCCTTCTATCCAAAGATTTTCAAATTATATCACACTGATGTCTTGCTTGGAAGGGACAGCTACATTTTCATAGCTCCGTTGGTTACGTCTTTTTTGGCTCTGTGTTCTTAATGATAAAGGAGAAATAGGTAGATCTGATGCCTGGCTGAGCAAATTCTCACGGAATTTCTCCAGTTCAAAGGGATGAGTTAATTTTCTTTTTCTTTCCAATGCTACTTCATGCATCATATGACAAGACACATCTGCTCAGTGACTAATATAAAGGGAATATCCCATGCGTGTAAGCGGCACAAGCCTGTCTCACACTCAACCTTTCTGCATTTTTTTCGAGGGCTGGTTATGCAATAAATAAATGGGGACAAATGCATCCCAGGGAAGAACTTTTAGTCAGCTTTGAACGCAGCAATTTGGCTTGGAAAAATCTCCAACATCAAAATAATAATGAGTGCATGTTACTGCTGACAGTCCTGGAGACATGAATTCTCCGTGCGGCCAGAGCCAACTTCTCAAGTCCTCTCTCCTTCATATCTTAGCTCTTACTTATGGAAAACCCTCAGCCGAGGGGGTGGAGGAAGGGACCGGGAAGGGTCTGCAAGACTAAACGCCTCAAGATTTGGCTTTCGGTGAACAGACATGCCAAGCCTCCACAACCAACAGTCAGGACACTGATGGCACCCTTTGCTGTTTGCTCCGGTGCTGAGCCCAGGGGATCCCATCAGGAAAGAGGAGGGGAGAGAAGAGAAGCCGTTGATGGCTCCGTGCCGCTTCAGGTGCCGATAAACCACCAGACGTTTGCCTTTTGCAATCCACCCGCCGGTTTTGGGGGCCACAGGGCAGCCAGCTGAAGCGGATGGCGTTTGGGCTGTGCCATCTGGAGTTGTCAGTTTAATGATGTAGGACTCAGGGAAACGGTTTAATAAATAAATCTAGCCAGTAGCCATAGCAGTCCGGGGAGCTTTGCAATACTTTGCAACAGTTGTGCAATAAAGAGGAAAATAAGAACGTATTGAAAAGGAGTATTTCATCAACTGGAGGCTGGGGAATAAATCAGAGAAAACCATGTACTGAAAGTAATATATCTGCTAGGTTTGGCCGGACTTTGGGATTTGTTTTCCTTTGTGTTTTCTATTCACAAATTGTTCATCTGCAAATTGCAGTCCACAGCTTCAAATGGTGTATAACAGCATCATGCCGTTAAACTTTATGAACCAGTGTCACCAGCGGAGCTCTGTTACTTCCACTAGCTGAAATGTTGGCCTCGTGTATGTTTTTATGACCTTTTTTATTATTCCTGATTGTTTGATGATGACAATATATTCCTTCCTTTATGTAAGTGACCCGCTACATCTTTTGTTCTGCCTTTTGGCAAATTAAAATTCAGAACAGAAGTAATCGCTGACATAGCAGGTCTCTTGGGATAAGGGAGGGGAGTACTCCAGGGAGAGAGAACAGTTATAGAATCATAGAATCCTGTAGGTTGGAAAAGACCTTTAAGATCATCCGAGTCCAACCATTAACCCAGCGCTGCCAAATGCACCACTAAACTGTGTCCCTGAGCACCACAAACAGGCTTAGCTCATAGCTGGATAATCCGCGCATGAATCACCACACATTGCATAAGGAATTGGATCTATGGAGTCTATCTCCACCACCTCATCCTCCGCAGCACTGGTGGGACTGGCATTCCGGGGACGTGGTGAGCACTAGGGCGGTAGTGCTGGCCGTAATGGCAAAAGATGACAACTGTTTGGCCCTAGGAGAGCTTGAGACCCGTAGAGGATTTTTTCCTCTTCCAAAGGTGAGACAGAAACTGAGTGCTGAATAATCTGCTCGCTACTTTGCTCAAGTCATTTTGGAAGCTCGGTGTCTCCTCTTCCTATAGGTGGGTTTTAATGTTCTAATCTGGGGGTTATTGTAACACCCAGCCCCCCTCCCAGCCTATCTCTTGCATGACGGCATTTAAACGCACTTTGTCATAAATAATAGCCTGGTGTTCTGGACTTTTTTGGAAAGGGGATATCGTCCCTAGCTGACCGTTTCCCATGAAGACTTTTGATTTTTAATGGTCTGCAATCAGCTCTAATGATCATCAACGACAAACTGCAGATTAAGCAGCCACGCCGTTCCCGTGGCAGCCTTTGGCTGAAGCTATAGCTCGGGTTTTACCACTCAGCACTATGGATTTATCCTGCTTCAACACCCCTTGGAAGCGCACAGGCAGTCTTTACCGCGTCAGTGGAAAGATGAGGGTAATATTGTGAATGGCAAGGTTCCAGTTCTCCATAACTGAAGCCGTGGGATGATTGTCTTTTGTTTAAATGTCAGAGGATCGTAGATGTCAGAGACGAGAAACGGCCTTTTAGATCATCAAATCTGCATCACGGCATGGAAGGCATAGAAAACGGAGGCAAGAGTAACACCATGGGAACGTCAGTGGTATCCCATTGGAGTTACTGTGAATTACCCATTCTGACTGACATCCCAACCGAACCCAGATGATGGAGGCACACATGGCATGAAGTATTCACTGAAGAATTTCACTGAACAACACATATGGCTGTATTATATATTTCATGGTTAAAGTAACACCAACTATGTTAGGAATTAACATGAAGCAACTTTGGAGGCCAAGCTAATCACAATTCTTTAAAGTATAGGCAGTGAACCATAACCCGGACATAAAATATTTCCCAATAGCTGTTCTAATACCACCAGCTGTACTCCGATTCACTTGCACTGGTTAGCTTTTACACTGAAAGTAGCTTTAAGTTCAATGCTACTACTCATAGGAAAGGACTGCTTTCAGTACAAACCAGCACAGCTCTATTGGCAGCAACACAACACCCACTTCTACCAACTGAGAATCCAGCCAGTGTATTCCTGTAGTACTAACGCTGTTAGGTGATCCAAAGTAACTGTTACCCCTCTTCCCTTAATCTTGCTAATTACAAGCCAAAAATACATCTATATCCTTACCTTCCTGGGCATTGCTCAGGTACAGGGCAGTCGAACAGATTGCTCTCGAAGTTGTGAGGCTCAGTTTGCTGCAAGCAGATTAAGACCTGAAGCAGCACAGTGAGGGTGCAAAGTTCTCCTCTCCCTGTTGTAGAGATGGTAAAAAGAGTTCTCAGGCAGAGCAGGAAAGAAAAAACGTTCTTCCTGACACCTTAGTTTACCTACCAGATTAGCCTCTTTCTTTTGCTCTACACTTATTTTACTCTCTTTCATTTTTCCTTTTTTTTTTTTTTTTTTTTCCATGGGTTAAATCTATTTGATTTTTTTTTTCATTTTGTGTTTTTTAAAAATGTGCTTTGGCAGGAGTTGTGATTTTTTGGTTAGTAATCCACTTATTTTGTGGGTTAGAAGATATCTCAAATAACAACTTGGACACGTTGTTGGCTGTCGTTGGCCGCTCATGTGGCATGAGGAACATGTGAGGAAACACGTCCTTTCATGTTGAACTCCCCCTTCCAAAACAAAAAAATGATCCACTTCCTACCATGTGCATACCTTTAAGGTTGGAGGGTGGCTGCAATGTTAGTGTAAAAATACTCACCGGGACGTAACGTTGCGTATCGGTGTGTCTTTGTCTCCGCTTCTATATTCTATACATGTGTTTCTATACATGTAGGTGTGTGTCTCTGTCTTCACAGTCACACATAAACCCACACGTTTTTTAACTGGAGGTATAATTGTTCCTATAGATGTATTTGCCTGTTGTCTGCATTTTCAGACACTGTAGCTGCCACATAGCCTAAATATTGGTGAGATAAAAGCTCGCTTTTTCTTTCTTTCTTTTCTTTTCTTTTCTGTAAACTTGTGAACTGATGGGAGCATTTTTTTCATAACCCATGGATTAAGTCAATATGCCTTCTTCTCAAGGATGAGGAAAAAAAGCTGAACAAATAGCAGCTGTCTTTCAGTAAAATGCATGCGATGGCCGTAGGATGTTTGAGGATGTCTAATTTCATTGGAAATAACGAGTTTATCTGCGTACGTTGGTTTGTGCTTGTGGTTACCAGGATAAAAGTTAGGCTGAAGGTGAAGGCTAAGCCCTTAAAAAGCAGATGGATCATATGCTTGGAGTAAGCTTGTTATATATATTTATGGCACATGCTATAGGTCCCAGTCAAGATCTTGGCTCCCTCATGCTAGGCACTGCATAAACAATTTGCAAGAGCCTGACTCTTCTCCAAGGAGCCTAAATAGGCCAAGGAAGCAGTTTGAGAGAGGAAGAATTATTAGTTCCTTTCCACAAATAGAAAAACAGGCAGAGGCTGAGGAAGTGGCTTGCCAAAAATTGTGTGTAGCTAGGGTGGCAACCCAGATCCCCCAGGTCCCAACCCAATTCTGTAAAACAGACGACCAGAGGAAACGGGTGCATATACCTGGGTAAAGCAGAAGTTTGGAGTCTCATATGGGGTTTCGGTCAACTTAGGTTATGGGCTTGGAGAGCAACAAAATTTGAGTGGGGACTGAATGTGAGGGACGCAGAAGTAGTCAGGTTTTATTGGCCTGTTGGAAAAAGGACGACCAAATATTATTAATGGCAGCGTCATTACTGAATGTTGCCTGACTGAAGACCGCAGGACTCTTAACCACACTTTTGAACCACTGTCTGCACAGGCCATTGCAGACCGCTCCACGGGAGGCTTGCTGCCACCCGGCATCAGACCTGCTTCGCTGCCTCACCCTGCTCACCATCAAAGCTATCACTCATGTCAACATGTAACGGGGGAACCTCAGGCTTGAATTCCTTATGAAATGCTTGGAGCTGGACCAGTCTGGACAACCAACCTTCTGTTTAGCTGCTTCAATGTACATTTTTATTAGGGAACCAGTATAGACTTCCTCCCAAGTGATTCATAGGTCATCTTCCCGAAGCTGCCGTGTTTATCACAATGGTTTCTTGCTTTTTAACCGCGCTCATTTACGGACCGTCATTCAAAGACTAATAAATCTGGCTGCAGTCACCAGCCTCTGTGGTATATATTAGACGACTGGAGAGTCTAAATTGTTCAACCACTGTCTTGTTTAGAGGCTGTTTTGGATGATGCTTTTCCATTATTACAGGCTTTACTAATTATTTAGTTTTATTGCAGCGATGCTAACAAAGCCCAGTACCGTAGCGGGACAGCGCAGGCAAACACACAGTAAAATGTCTGTGCCTGAATCCTGGCTAAGTACCATAATACAGTTAATTAACTCTCTGAAATAAATAGAGGGATGGAATGCTTCTAGGACACTTTAGGTTGGGTTGGACCTCAGTGTGGGTCCTCTTGAAAATCCTCAGCAGAGGTGGCAAACTCCCCTTTAGTGGAGTAAAATTCTTCAGATTCAGAAAGAAAACTTTCACATGGCCTTGAAGAAAATCCTCACACTAGATGAAGTTAAGTTGGCTGAATCTGGTTCTTTCAAGTCTTGTCTCTACAGAAACTGGTTTTAATCCCACCTTCTTGTAGGTAAAGTAAGATTTCAGACACATGTTCAGCATGCATTAATTTATTAAATACTGGAAGTCCTGATTATTAGTCCTTCTGCTGATGGCTATTATCTTCAAAAAGATAACGAGAGGGTGTTAAGCAGTGCTTTTGCTTGAAAGCCCTCTCTTGTTCCTTCCAATGGAAAGCTGCTCAGAAGGTCAGAAAAGCGACAGGGGAGTAAAAAGTGTCTGTGACATAAAACTTCCCGTGATTCCCAGAAATAAGTTGCTCACTGATGCATCTCCCAGTAGTACTTATGCCAGCAAGTGGAAATAAAATACTGAAAGCCTTAGAAAGAAGTTCATCAAATAATCTGCAAATATAAAATAAAATAAATAAATAAATAATTTTTTTTAAAAAAAATTTTTAAAAATTTAAAAAAAAAAAAAAGCCCCAAGGGCAACATTTGGAACGATAACCAGGATCCCAACTCCTTGCGGGTGCCATGTACCTAACCGATTTAAATCTTCTGCATCCAATGTTCTGCCAGCCATAGCTCCGAACACTGTTAATAACGTGGCTCGAGTCCCACGCTGATAACCGAACTTCGGCTCTGAAGTGCAGCGCCTGCGTTAGGGACGCGGTGACATGATGCTTCCCTGGCTGAATGCCGTTTCTTACTCACCGGCCATTTCTCTCCTTACGCCTTCGATGAACCCTGTCGGGCGCCTTAAAATAATTTTTGCTAAATGCAGCCCCGAGAGAGTCTGAGGTGCAGCACAGCACCTGGGGGGACGAGCAGGGTGAAGCCAAGCTAGCTGTTGCGCTGCAGGAAGGCATTTGAGGTTTCGTACAGAAGTTCAAACAAATACTGCAGTTGACGTCATTTATTGTAGAGGGATGTTGGGGAACAGAGGGGAGAAGTAACTGGAACTGACTAAAAAACCAAAGAACAGAACTTCTGACATGGAGCTGGACAACCAAACCGCTGTAATATCTTTTTTTTTTTTTTTTTTTTTTTTCCATGTAAATAACATCTGATGATGTAGACAGTGGAATTTTACAGTGGTTCATAAGCAAACTAGATTTTCAGGTTCAGTAACATTGCAGGTCAGTAGTTGCTGTTTTCAGTTCCCAGGTTAATTTTACGGAATATTTTGCATTGTGCCAGACTCTAATTAATTCCAAATGATTTCTTCTTTCCTGATTTTTTTCCTCCTTTTGCATGTTGTCATCTTACAAAGGAACTAAACTCTCAATTTTCTCTAAAACCGGTGATTATTTGCATAAGTGATGAGAAAGCTCAAGCATTTCTCTGCAAACCCATTACAGACATTTAGGATATGGGTAGTACACTTCCTTAAAAAGATGTTAAAAACTTAGTTGTGAAGTTTTGTGAAGGAAATGACATTGCCAATCTACTAAAGAGAAATTTCAAGGTAGGGTTTTAGAGGACAAAAAAGCCTTGGGTTTTGCACGGTATTTTCAGACTATGATTTCTAATACAGCTCAAGGAACTGTGGCATTTTTTTCAAAGTAGACTGTTTCTGGTACATCTAATGAACTATATATTAGCCTGCTTGCAAACTGCCTTGGATGAAGCACTTTGTATTTTTAGTGCACGCTCTTTGCATTCACTTTTTGGAAGAGTGCTTGGGGCAAAAACCAACCTGGTACGAGACGCTTTATACAACACCATGTCGAGTTTTCAACAACTTTAGCCAGCCTTTAGCAGCATCACTTAGCCTGGTGTAGACAGTGCCCAGGGAAGCTTAAAACCTGTTGGCAGATGAGTTTGATTAACGATTAGTTAATCATGAACTGGCTCCCTTTGATGAGCCGGCTCCCTTTGGCAGTGGGCAGGTGGGACTGAAGCGGGGATTAACTGGTGTAGGTAGCAAGATTTGCACTGGCGTCTCTGCAGATCCGCTGAGAACAGCCAGAATGGCTACAGAGCCTTCAGCACGGTGCTGCTGATGGGTCTTGCACCGCTGTTGAGGGCTGAGGAATGTGTATGACTTCTGCTTGTTACCACTTGGCCAGAAAAATTGTCTTCCACCTCCCCGCTTCGTCACAGCATTAATCAACCCACGCGCCATTCAGATCTCCCTCTTCGCTGCCGCTTCTTTTAATCACGTGTTGACGTGCTCAGATGTATGAAGCTCCCGAATCACAAGGTCCCTGGGCAGAGGGTTAAAGAACTTGCCGGGGCATTTTTTAGTGGCAAAGCACTCGCCCTGCCCTTGTGTCAGGAGGGTCAGTGGATGCTCCAGCTTGGTCGGTCCTCTTCTGCCAGCATGGCAGCTCTCAGAGCCAAGGGCTGGGTATTGCTGCAGGAGGAGCCAAGGGATCCGACAGGCTGGCAGAAAGTCACAGGAAACAGGGATGGTTCGTATTCGGAATTTCTGGGATCACAGAACTACAAAGAAGGGGGTCAAGGACTTCTGGGAGAGGTGGTGCAGCGAGGTTTCTCTGCTGTCTGTGTTCTTCTGTCTGTTTGCGTTCTTGTCTTTTTCGTGCCAGCGATTTCCTTCGCTCGCCTCATTGGTGATAATGATAACATTGTCAAAGCTTGCCCTTTCCAAGAGCGGGAGTCCTTTGAGTCATAGACCTGCGCTGCTGAATCAGAGCCCTTTTCTTCCTTTCCAGTGCTGCCTTCTTCCCATCCTGCCTCCCCGTTCAGGAGCTCTGCCAGGTCCCAAATGACAGCATGAAGCCTTTCTTTAAAACAAGAGTTTAAAGGGACCAAAAAAAAAAAAAAAAAAATTAAAAAAATCAGAAAGCAAAGGCTAGAAAAGCAAAGCACTGCTGCCTTTCTGTGTGCATCCTCCCCCTTCCCCCTGGGAGTCAGGAGCGGAGTAACCCAAGTCAATGCATGAGAGTTTAATTTGAACAAGTTGCTGGCATGGCTGTGGGCCAGTGTCCCCCCCTGCGCTGGCTCCCAGGCCCCCAGGAAAGAGCAAGGCGGGGGTGGGAGCTGAGTCAACAGCTCAGATGCACTTTCTCAGCAGTCAGCTGGGAAGTCCGTTCGGGTTAGTCTGTTTGAGTGGGATTTCTGTCTCTTCTTATTGATCTGTTTTGGATACCAGGCACCAGTGTTTTCATCTCCAGTCATGAAACAGAGGGGTAAAAGGGCTGAGGTGAAGGAGAGTGCACAGGGTCTGCAGCACAGAGCGAATGTGCAACAAGTCCAAGAGGAGGAGAGTGAAAACACGGCGAGGGTAGAAAACAGTGGGGGAGGTGGAGAGAGATCAAAGATAGAGTCATGGAAGAGCCAAAAAGGGAGGAGGAAAGAAAGAGGAGAAGAGAGAGACAGCAAGGTATGGGGGCAGCTCTAAATGGCACGGCGCTTTATTGGACATGCCACCAAGGAGCCGTGGCTGGGCGCTGAGGGACCGCCTGGCCAGCTGCACAGAGAAAGCAGCGGGCTTTCACGTAGGGGCTGATTAAGAAGAAAGAGGAGAAAGAAGGGGATGATGCAGTGAGGGACCAGGGGGTGACGCAGTGGTGGTGACAGAAGACAAAGCGCGGGTGTATACAGATGGAGGGACGGGCAGTGGATGCAACCGTCAGGCCCGGGGTTGTTATAAACATCCTGCCTAGAAAGAATCTTGCTTTTTCAGATATTTCGGTCTGAAACTGTTCCAGCTAACATCTCTCCAAATAATAAATAACTGTAATGGATGTTTACCCCTACTTCCCGCCATGCACACACACATTGTCAATCATTATTTTGGCTAAACATTTTTATGACACTACCCCTCCTTCCCTGAAGTCATGTTTATTATTACAGCTAAACAGTGAATTTTCTAATAGCCTTTTTATACATCCTTTTAAATGTCTTCTCTAGTAACCCAAAGAAAACCCTCATAACCTCCCCCTTAGCGAGGGAGCAGCAAGATTGCTCGGGCAGATTAGCTAGGCACGTTTTCGCTGCTGTCTGTTCTACAGAATATGGTCACTACTGGCTAATGCAGGACTAGAAAGCCATGAGCAGGTTTTTCACAAGATACTCACCTGCTGAGCTTGGTTACTACTGACTTTCACGTGCTTATTTAAGTATTTGGACTGAAATAACACCCTGGGTTTTTTTATTTCCTTATCGCTTCTAGACCACAAGAATTGTGGGCTTTTAAATCTTTGGGTCAGAGACCTGAACATGTAGGGATTTAGAGCAAAACCACATCGTCCTCTCTCTAATCCTACTGAACAGTAACTCACAGGCGCTTTACTTTACAGTGACTTACCTACAGAAGAATCTGCTTCTCCATTGCTTCCCACTGTATGGAGTCGTTAGTACTCATGAAAACTGCTGCCTTATAATTAGAGTAGAAATTGTCCACGCTTTAGCATTCGTAAGCCTGACGGCGTATTTCCTGCCAGAGGTTAATGACCAGGCACTAACCTACCTGCTCAAAAACTGCACTTACGCCGTGACGTAGAAGAAATCAGAATTCCTCATCGTGGGCAGCTTTGCTCCACAGTGAGAACTAAAGGTTCAATTAAGTCTGTGGTCACAAAGATGCCATGTGTCTCTAATCACATCCTGCTTTGACGCTAAATGGGTTTTGTTTTCCAGTTCTGGGAGCTGTGCACTCAAATCCCTTAGATTAGGCACGTTGGTTGATTGTGTATCCTTTGAATGTTCATGTAGAAAGCTGCCTTTTGAGGAAAAAATAACGATAGCAATGATAATACTTGAATCTTTCATAATAAGTCCTTAAATCGCTGCTATAGACCTTTGTTCTTTAGGGCCACAGAGCACAAAGTGAGAAGGGGCAGGCTCATGCTGCAGCAAGGGTCACTCAGGTTAAATACTAGGAAAAACATCCTAGCAATAAAGAAACTAAGTTTTCAAAAGAACTTACACTTCCCATAAGTTTACAAAGAATTTATTTGGTTTCAAGAGCAATTTCCAGCCCAGGCAGTCCTTATGAACAGACCTAACAAAAACTGCTTTTGGAAATGACATGGATAAAACTGCTCCCGTCTTGGAAGAGGGTCCCGGCTGGTGACCTGGAGTTCCCTTCTGACTCCGCTTCTATGAATAATATCCCCATGTTATACATGGGAAACGAAGACAGAGAGCAGTGAAAGGCCATATCCAACGTCACAAAGCAAAACTGCAAGTAGAACTTAGGTCTCTTCTCTGTGGGGGCAAGCAAAAAAGAGGGAAAACAACAACAACAGAAAAAGAAAACTAAAAAAAAAAAAAAAAGCAAAGCAAATAATGGATTCATTTCAGGCTTTTCCTGCCTCTCAATTCCAGGCTTTCCTGCATTTCTTCAGATGTAGTTGAAAGGAACCTTGACCTCCAGTTCAAGAGGAGACCAAGTTATCTTCCATCCTAGCCCCTCAAAATCTCAGAATACCCACATATAACCAGAGTAACACGTGTTTCTGGGCCATTTCACCTGTACGTGCCTGTTGGGTAGCGTGCAGCACCGGGTCACACCACCTTCAGGTAATTTGCACTGTGACAGCAGAAAGGAGTTGCCTAAACTTAAGAAATTAGTTGGCCCACACAGTTTTTTCCCAAGCCAGTAAAACCTTTTTTATTCTTTTATGAATTTTGGGGTCACTTTCAAAAAATAATTGAAAATACAAAAACCTGTACACTGAGCAGTTAAGAATTAGAAGGGGATATTTGTTCTTGTAACGTTTGTGGTTACCACTTGTTTGAAAATAATTGCAGCCCAAGACAAAAACCGATCGCAATAGCAAATTTTGTTCAAGAACGCTGTTCTACTTTTGAGCTCATAGTCAGCATCCTCCTCCAGTTTTAGCATCGTTTGGTATTCAAGAACTTGAAATTACAACAAACGCTGCTGGTTCTGAACTGGGTTTCAGCCGCTGATCACCGAGGATGCTGGGGAGGTTCTCAGATAAATTAGAGCCTCTCTCTCCATCACCTTCTTTATGTACCCAGGGCTAGTGTTAGGTCAATAAATTCTTGATAAGCTGCACACTAACAACTAAAAACTCCTCACTGAACCCAAAGTTCTGCTGAATTCGGAGGGAGGAGCAAGAGGATATTGCACGTAATTAGCCTGTGGATGAAATTCCTACTGAGATAAGCCTGGATCAGACCCTAGATCCATGCACCCCTAGATGGAGGGGGGAAGTGAAAAGAGAGGCAAAGCCAGTGAAAAAGAGAAGTCCAGGCTTTGGGACTGGTAGAAAATTCTTTTGAAACTTTCTTCTCTCGTTTTCTTGTATAAACTTGAGTTTTCACAACTAAATTGAAAACATTCGCGGAAAGCATGTTTGCCTCAATTTTTTCATATTTTCACCAGAAAACAGCAAATCCAGTTTTATCTGCAAACAAATAGCTCAACTTTTTGTCAAAAAATAATAATCACAAACTGGAAAATAATCAGTATTTGATGCAAAGTCATAATTTTCCGTGGGAAAACCTCCAAATTCCATTTCAGGGCATGTCAACATTCTAGATGAATAAAACAAATGCAGGCAAGCTTTAAACTAGCTTGCTCCAGTACCAGTAAGAGCCCAGTACTGGCGGCATGAGCTCAACATGGACTACTCTACCCAATTCTCCAGCAGAAATGGGCCACATGCACAAGCTCCTATTAACACCATGTTGGACAATGGCTCTGAGCCATCTTTTCCTTCGCCTCTGGCCAATATCTTCAGAAAAACGTTAATGAACTCAGTAATAAAATCAGTTAATCATGTCCCACTCCATCTTCAGTACCAGATGTTCTACGGAGTTGGAGGGGGAAGGCTGCCAGGGAAGAAAACTGATGGTTTTCACGCTGTTGGGGAGCTTTCTTCTGCACCTGATCTCGTCTCCATGGCTTTTTGGGTACAGAGAAGCTGCAGAAGGAACGACCCACGGGTTTTGCTGGCTTGGTGACAAGGAGCAGCCGGCACCCCTGTTTTGGGGAATGTGAACCTGAGCGATTCACAGGAAGCGTGTGAGGAAAGCTGAGAACGGGGCCCAGATCTCCGCCACCTCCCATCACTTAACAACAAAGCGATATTTTCTCTGCGCAGGAAATTGGATCTCGGTCTTTAGAAGCAAGACAGTCTAGAGAGCAATCACCCCTCTCCTGGCCAAACGTATGCCAGTAAGTGTTGGCATTAGGCACAAAGAGAAAAGGACAAGAGATTTTCCTATTGACCTTTGCAAGCTTTAAAAAAGCTCCTGTTGGTAATGCTAAAGGCAACATACATTATTGTTCAAAAGAGAAGTCCCTCTAGCAAGTTCCTGATGGATAATAGTGGTGTTTACTTAAGGAAACTGGGTAATCACAAAGGTTATTTTTATTGGGTGCCATCCTTTTTAGCATCCTCGTACACAGCCGACGTCAATGTGTGTCATTAACAATGACTTGTAAAAGGATACAGCAGTTGCTAAGGAAACCTCTGTTGCACAGGAGCTAAACAAATAACAGCAAATTAAGCAGGGAGCAGAGGCCACAAAGGGCCTGATTCTGCAAGCCGTTAACCGTGCAGGCAGTCCAAGGCTGCAGAGCTGCTCTCTGGACTTTGCTGGGAGATGCTCAAGCCCTTGTACGAGAAAAAGTTTGTAGGCATAGGTTGCTTGTCAGAAACTCCTCGAACTTTTATGTATTCAGTAGAGCAGATCAAAGGCAGCTTACAGTCGAAATAGCACGTAGCTATTTCTGGCCTCTGAATATAATTAATTGTCATTTGAAAGCATCCATGTTATCTTTGTTGTGATATTAATTTCACTGAGAGATGCTAACAGGAAACATCAATGTACATGGCCTTCAATCCTCCGTTAATCTTCAGGAAGTGTAGAGCAGATTAGACACCTTTAAGCATTAATGAGATGTGACCTTAGGACATACCCAGGTATCCCTGTGTGTTTCAAAAAGTCTGAGACATATCCAGGGAAGGTTGTTCTTGCTGGTAGCGGTTGCTGCTTTGACTTTTGGGATGGGGGGGTAAATCAGTAGGACCCATATTACCAAAGAACAACACGCCAACTCAGTTCTGCAGAGATGCTTTGAAATCCTTTTGCCTGTGAATGAGAAACAAGAGTATTAGTTCAGCAAAAACTTTCCTCCATGCAAAATTCTGGGTTTTTTTTTCAGGGGACGGGTAGTTTTCACTTCACAGGGATCAACCACCGAAGCCAATCTTGCGGAAGGACACAGCGACGAGCAGATCGAGGGGATAGGATGGTGGCACCTTGCAATGGCAGATCATTTTCTTTTACCTGCATCCAGGTAGAAAGAACAGGGTCTTATGACTGCTGGAATTTAATGCCACAAGATGCGTTTCAATACAAAAAAAAACCCACAAAGTTTTTGACAGCGAGGAATAGCTTCACTCCACCCAAGGGAGTCAAAGTGGTTTATTGAAGTTGTGATTTTAAAACTAGTTTAGTTAAAGGGTTGCAAATCGCTGAGCAAACACTGATTCTTCAACTTCAACGAAATTTGTTTCAGTTTAGTTCAAGCCAGGGAGGAGAATATAAGCCACCGCAACCGAAATAATAGTGACCATTGTAAATCTGTATCAGCTTAAGTTAATCAAGGTGAAAGTCTGTAAGCAGAGAGCAAGATCTTTAGACTAAAGGACTCTCTTATGCACGTTTCCACTGAACCCAGGACAATGGGACCAGGATTACAGGGTGTTACCATGATACAAATGAGACACAGCATTAAGAAAAACAAGTGTTACCATAGAAACAGCTGATAAATGGGCACATGCAAAAAAAATTGGCTTAATTTGCTTGTTTAAATGGGAGGGGAGCTATTTTGATCCTGCTTAATTGCAGCTGATCCTATTTAATTGCATTTTCTTCTACCAAGGCCGGTACGGCGTTGTAGTTAGAGCAGCGGGATAAAACTCCAGCGGGCTGTGGTCTTGGGTCTTGCTGCCGGGAAACTGAGGCAAGGATAGGTGTCTCTGCTGGCTCCCAGAAGCGATCTGACTTATCTTTTCCTCAATTCCACCCATCCAGAGGAGTGACTATAGCAGGAAAATGAAAATTAAAAAAATGTATGAGGGAGAAACCACTTGCTCACCTGCTTTGCTCGGGTGGGAATAAGATCGGGTCTTGGGGTTGCAAAGAAGGGGGGGAAGCTTTTCCGATTTGTCCTTTGCAAGGTGCTAATGCTGATTTTAAGGTCGCAGGAAAAAAAGAGCTCCACATTTAGCAAAGCGGAAAAACAGCAGCTAAGTGTGGAGAATCGGAAACCTGATTTGAATAAGAGTAACCAGATTGTAGGAACTTTAAATAGAATGGCAACTAATGTAATTAAAATGAAAAGGTTCAAAGCACATTAAGGGCATTAATATGCAATAAGGAAATTCTTAACTTGCTATATTCTCCCAACAACAGTCCTGAAGGTGAAAGGAGCAGCGCCCGTAAAAGCCGTTCTTTTGGGGAGGGCATTGGGTTCAGCGCATGAGAAAGGTGCAAGCGGAAAAGCCTTCGATGGAAAGTCTGGTTATCGTGGGCCCTTTGGCGTGATAGAGGCTTGATAGCCGGCACCGGGCACACTCACACCATGCAGATCTGCAACAAACCTTCATCTTACAGCGTGATGCACGTGAGCAAAACCCTTCAGTCCCTCAAGGTCTGCCAAGGCAGATAAAGGTATAAATATATACGTTATTATCATATATATTTATATATCAGTGCAGGGAAAGGGCGGCGCTGGTTCAGGGGTCCGATCGCTCTCCTGAGCATCTCATGTAATGGCTGGTACCGGCTGCTTGGAAAGATTCTGCAGCGAGGAGCTCTGAAACAGCCCATCTTCAGGGAATTTCCTTCCCAGACTCCCTTGTTAGACGTTAGCTGAAGCCCTTCTAGCAGATTATGCCCCTAAATATAGCTTTGTTTCAGCAGCGCATTGTTTTATTGTAGCAGTAGAAATGGAGATGACATTTTTTTGGACTGTGGAACAGCATTAACAGCGTCCCTCTCTGAACATATTTCAAAGCTTTAAAAAACTAAATGAAAAATTCCCCTTACATATTATCCTTTCTGCACCGAAAGGATTAAAACCAACTAGTCAACACAAGCCCTGTATGTCCTAATTAACTCCTTTTCCTGTAGCTTTAAACGATTCATTTAAGCTCCCTGCATAAATATATATTTCACCTAATGGAACTGGAATTTTGCCATGGATACCACTCCAAGCAGGATTATACCTCCAGGCATCAAAGTAACTGGGCAAATAGAAACTTGGTGATTTAAAATCCACAAAGATAGCAAGAAATGCATAGAAGAGGAACGGAAAACGGGAGTCAGTAGATGGCAAATTCTCCTTGTCGGGACAGGAGTATTTCTCTTTGGAGGTGTCAGAGTCACCTCTGGATGGAGCGGCACGGACCACACGCACTCCCTCATACCTACACACAGGCTCCGAATATTCTCACGGGAGCTATTCCCAAGCATATGGTGAACAGATCAGGTTTTCGACAGCGTGTCCCACCTACAGGAACTGCCGTATGCCAGATCCCCCAAATTAAAGACTTACATTTCTCTTGTGTGGTGACAACGCAGCTTGTTCTCCTGCAGGAATCCTCATGTCCCTCCTCAGATTGTTGTCCAAGGAAGGCTGTTAGACAGTTTTTTGGACCTTGCACTCATCAAGAGCTGCTGGGACATACTGTTTTCCCTGTGTTGGTGTTTTAACTCTGAAATGTGGCATAAAAACTGTCTGGTTTAACTACGAGGATATAATTCTTGAATTTTAAAGGAGTGCAGCTAACCGTATACCTCTTAAATCCTTGGTTTCTGTGATCTGCTTTTTTACTTTTTGAAAGGAAATCTTAAAAAAAACCCAGACACTCAGTTTCCAGTCTCAGTGGAAGTTGTTTCCTACTGAGATAAATAAATAGATGTGAGAATAGAAAACATACACCCATTCTAGTTACATCCTAGGTATTTATTTTGTTGCAGCATAGAATTCCAGTTCTAATCCTACATAATGGAAGATGAGCTTCCTAGGGATAAGATTTAGGCAGCAACCATAAAAGTCCATCCACAGCTTCTTAAAAATAATAGCCTCTTGATTGAATCCTCTGCTTTGGGATTTGCAAGTGCCTTTGCAGTCTCTGTTGGACAACAGTTTTCTCCAGAAAGGACATGGTTTCCCAAAGAAGAAAATACCTTCTTGCTTTAGCAGGAAAAGTTCTCCCTCCTCTTCCCCTGGGTATTGATCCCATTGCTGGCGTATCTCGCCAAATCTGAGTAAGGCAGGGAAGGCAGAGGGAGGAAAGGGGTGCAGACACCGTGCCATGGCAGGTGGCACAAGTAGGAAAAACAAGGGATGTGTCTCCGCTTTAATTAACAACAGCAAACCAGCAACGCTGGGTGAGATCTTTGGCTGATGTATGTCCACTGAGCTCAGCCAGCGAGTGGACCCAAAGGCATGACACCACCTCCCCCGCTGGGGTTGTTGGAGCTGCCTCTGGCCCTCTGCCTAGGTTTTGAGCAGTAAAACTCATTTTCTACTTAGAATCGTAGGATCATTTAGGTTGGAAAGGACCTTGAAGATTGAGTCCAACTGTTAACCCAGCACTGCCAAGGCCACTGCTGAACCACGTCCCCAAGCGCCACATCGACACGGCTTCTAAACACCTCCACGGGTGGTGACTCCACCACGTCCCTGAGCAGCCTGTCCCCAT
This sequence comes from Falco cherrug, assembly GCF_023634085.1. Lineage (NCBI taxonomy): Eukaryota > Metazoa > Chordata > Aves > Falconiformes > Falconidae > Falco > Falco cherrug. The sequence goes on along the minus strand of NC_073714.1, from coordinate 3,938,531 downwards.
GCTGGACAACCCTTTGGGGCAGGAATTGTTCCTAATATCCAACCTAAACCCCCGCTGGTGCAACCAGGTGTTTCCTCTTGTCCTACCGCTTGTTACTTGGGAGCAGAGACCGACCCCCACCTTGTTACAACCTCCTTTCAGGGAGTTGTAGGGAGCGAGAAGGTCCCCCCTTGAGCCTCCAGGCTAAACCCCGCCAGCCGCTCCCCATCAGACTGGTGCTCCAGCCCCTTCCCCAGCTACTTTCCCTCAACTTTCCTGCTAAATCGCACGGGCTTCTCCTATTTTATTATGTAACTTCGTTGTCCTGAAGCGCGAGATTTCATCCTCCTCCCAGCTGCTCTTTGCTGTCCTGTTAAGGAAAGCCAAAACCCAAACACAACCCAGATGCTAATGTGAGTTCTAGAGACCCTGGTAGGATTCAGTATTATGTTTTTTTAGCTGAGAAACCAGAATATTCTGAATCCAGTGATAGAAATGGAACTGAAACCACCTCCAAAGGGAGGCACAATAAAACTGAAGGAATGGATAACGAGGAAGTTTTTATAATTGCATCAATTACAGATATGACCACAGTCCATTTTGCTTTTGAAAGGAAGTGAAATAGATGCTCTGGGTTCGAATATCATCACATACTGGCATTATTACTTGATATGAAAGAAATCTTGGGCCCTGAAGGCTTTACAAAAGTCTCTTCTGGATTTGGCAGGGCATAAAATGAGGTTCCTGCTGGTTCTCAGCCTATCTTTCGTAGCCCAACATGTAAGGATATAACGTTGGCTGGTCTGAAAATGAAGATGACACCAGACTTCTCAGTGTCGTATAAAGGAATGACTTTCTGGATTTCATCGAAACTACTGAGATTTCAAAGGGAATGTATTTGCTTCTAATTAGAAGACCAGACCAGAAGTAGGAAACTTATGCAATGAAGTAATTAAACCAAATTCCTCTTGGTCCCTGTGTGCCTGATGTCCCATCAGGCAGGAGCTTCCATTTTAACGAGCTGTGTTTGTCAGCCAGGATCTCATGGTGGGTAACGCCGTCAGAGTCAACAGGTCTGTGTGTGGCCATGCCAGCTGAGAATGCATCTAGGTGACACCAGAGGCTGAAATACTCCAGCTGGAACAGAAAGCCAGGCAGAAAACATCACTGGCATAGAAAAAATTGCAATATTAAGTTTTAATTATGACACGTAAATTATGCGACATTCAGTTTATGAGACCTCTGTATTGACTCCTCAGTGGGACTGGAAAACTTGCACAAACTCAGGGTACGGCTCATCAGGTGGAAAATAGGTTCATCAGGCTCACATTTTTTTAAGTGTGATACAATTGTGCCTTGAATTAGCCCACTCCCTTCCAATGACCTTTCTTGCAGCATATTTTGGATATTAAGAAGAGCTGGAGCTGGGGCAGAGCAGTTCATCCCTCAAGCCAGGAAGCTGAGATGCAGCCAACTCAGAGGAAATTTTTTTTTGTTGTTGGCAATTTTATTTTTTTTTTACTGTGCGTGTTGCCAAAAGATTAGAAATGACAATCATCAACAAGAATGAGAGCCAGGGTAGGACGGGGCTGCCTGCAATAACACAGGGAGCCCCTCTGACAGCGCTGGAAACGCTCCTTCAGGGTTCACAGAGGCCAAGGGCTTCTCAACCCTTTGCATAGGGTGGATGATGTTTTAATACTGAGATTCTCTGCTGAGAACATGATCCCACGGACCCCACCTCTCCTTTCACTGGAAAGAGAGAGAGCTTCAGCCGTTGCTTACGTGGGAAGTGACGGTAATGGGAGAGAATTGAATGTAGCTTTAGCTGCCGTTAAATGATTTCACAGCTGGATATAAGGAGATGTGACTGCCACTAAAGTTGTTCCATTGGTTTCGGGAGCTGGACTGCCTTCCAAGCAATCGAGCCAATTGAAGAGATTATGTATGGTGTCTGTGGGAACCCCAGATAGGAGCACTGACCTGGGACAGTCATCTCCTTAAGGACCCTTTCAGAAAGCGAGGGTCAGCCAGCCCCACCACGCACCCAGGGAAGTGAGGGTGGGATTTTCAGGTGCATTCGATGACCTTGACGTTGTCATGGTCACACTTTGCTTTCACATGAACTGCCAGGGGGACACCCTGGCAGAAATCCCATTTTAACCTTTCTGTAGTGCCACGGGCATGGTGGTCCAGGTAGCCTTTTGCTCTAACCATGGCCTTTTACATATTAACCTAGTAGATCCAAACAGCATGAAACCCCCCTTGGTTGTATGCATTTGAAGTAGGTAGAGCTTTCAAGCGAAGGTCTGAGAAAAATGCATGTTTGCCCAAAATAAATCTTCTGGGTGCTTCTTGGGGCAAAAACGTTTTGGAGTAACAAGTAGTAAATGAGTTCAGTAGAAAAGCTTCCTGAACAAGTGTACCCAAAAGCACACTACGGAGGGGAAAAGCCACAAAACTGCAGTTTTCATACAAATCTGACTTCTTCCTTCAGCAAACTACCTTTGCATTTCATGCATTTCTCTCCTCTAAATTCCTTACGAATATGTGGGTTATCACAGAGCTTTGTGCTATGTGTAAGAGTTCAGAAATCTTTGTCCTTGTCTAAACTTTGCACTACAGGCCTTGTTTATGAGCTGTCTGGAGAGGATCTGTGAATCAATGGAGCATTGTTCAATAAATAATAAAAGCCAGACACAACTAGGTTTCTTTTTATATGAGGCTTTTCCCATAGGAGATAGTATATAAAAATTTCTGATGTGTAAGAACATGGTTTCTTCCTCTCTAGAATGTAATTTAAACTCATCAAATTAATTACCACTTTGACATACTATCGTTGGAAGTAATTTGTAACATCACACGTGACACATAAAGTCGCTTTGTAAGATGGGACCTTGTTGTGATTTAGATTCTTTTGTGATCATGCTAGAGGAAGCTGTAATTAATTTCTGTCAGTATGATATATAAGTGGCAGTTCACTTCATGTTTAATACAAAAGAATTAAACAGGCCTTTCTGGCCCACCTCTCTTGTGTCAAAGAGCCAGATTTGTCTCGCGTCTTTCATCCTACTCTCAGTTTGTCAGATGTATTGCAGTGCTAGAGCAAGATGGGATGTTTGTCTCCTTTAAAATGCCTATGTACTGGTCAGGGTTAATGTAGCAGATGCTTAGATTTTATTCACGCTTGTGCAAAACCCAGGGTAGATAGTCCTGCTCTGTAGTCACTCCGTTTTCTTCTGGTCACTTGGTTTTGTCATCACTGAACACATAGTGGTTGAAGCCAAAGTTAGGTGGAAGGCATTTCATGATAAAGAGAATTTTGAGCCTCTAATCTTACCAAAATCTTGTTACAAATCAGTGCAAGTGGTGAAAAACCCATTTGCTCTTCTTCTTCTTCCAGGCAATCCCCGATTTTTTAATAAAATACGTCTCTCTTTGAATCAAAGTCCAAAGCTGCGGCCTGTGCTTTCTCTGTACTCCCCTGGGCCAGCTGGTACCCACTGCACGTATGCATCAGCCTCAGCCTCTTCGTTAGTTCACCTGTCTGAAAGATACAGTGATCAGGCATGGAAAAATGCTTCAGATAACATGGTAACATCTCTTGGAATATGAGGTAAGTGATATTAGGAATGAAATGTTCCATAAATCATATTTAGCTGCACAGCTGGATGGGACTTAAAGGAACTGGGTCAAAAAGGCAAGCACGTGTCTTCCCCTCTGCATTAGTCCAAATGCCTAAGGCCAGACTGGGACTTCCTGGCACAGCTTTCATCGTCCTGCCTTCCAGAGCTCATCTTGTTAGAAATGCTCTTATGGTTCTACAGGACTACTACTCCTCGTTGCAAACAGTGATATGTCATTGGACTCTGACTTCATCCGCAAAGACTCTCCGGTTATGTCTGTGGCAATAGAAAGCTCGAGAGTCTGTCTTTGCTGGCGGTTTGCCTTGCCATAACTCTGTCTCTGTGTGTCCTTTTTACGTCTAGGAGGACCATACCTGCAGGAGGATATGATGTGACGATGCTCACACCAACTACTCAGAACCCCAAGTAGAATCTGGGGACCTGGGCAAAAGTGTTGCTGAGGCTTTTCCACTCGGGGAGAGCAGCTGAGCCACCAGCACAGCTCGCAAGGGGAGCAGCAGGTAAGCCATGAGGCTGGGGAGCAAGGCTGACCCCCAGCCTGTCTTGGGGGTGATTCCAGGCAGCTGGATGTTCATAGCATTAGTCAGGGTGATGTGAGGATCGATACGGCTCAAGCCTGGCATGTCCGTAAATCCACGTGGCAGATAAATCCCACCTGGAGCTGTGGGTTATTTTCATTAAAACAACCTCTTTGAAGGATGTGCTGGACTCTTAAGGTTAAGGTGGGAAACAGAAACAGCTGGTTACAAAACCACCGTGTCCTAACCCAAAGGCCAGTGAAAACTGAGGAATGATTCCATTTCATTCCAGTGAGGTTTGGATCCAGCCATCACCTGCCGTATGGCTGGGAGAGAAGTGGAGTGTAAACACGAAGGAGAAGCGGGCAACCAAGTATGTGACTGGTGTTTGTGACTGCCCGGTGAATGAGCCCTCTGTCCGTCCAGGCCATTCCGTGGCCGGATCCACACGTCCAGCCTTGCTCAGATCCCTCTCACAGGAAGGCATCTGCATATTTGTGGCCGGCTTTAGTTGGGAAAACTTCAGTCAAGCCTGTAAGTATCTGTTCTGCTCTACCACCATCACCACCAGAAACCATCTGGTATTTTAACAAGCTTGCGCTGCAGATTTCCATATCTCCAGAATAAAATTGTGTCGGGGAGGGCAGGGGGGAGGAAGAGGAGTCTTAAACCAAAGCATTCGGGAAACCACAAAGAAGAGGCTCTGTGGCTAACATCCATCCTCTCAACCCAAGCTGGGTATACTGGAGTAGAATGGCTTGCTCAGAGTGCAGAAATTGGGAACAGGCTGTGCTGACAGCTTCCCCACGAGGGCTGCCAGCAGGAGAACAGCCCCCGTTTCCAGCAGGGCACCAAGGACGGGGTGTCCTGGCGAGGTGCTGAGCGCTTTAACACCCATGAGCATCAGGATGAACTGAGGCCAGGAAACCAGTTACCAGACAGGGCTTCCAAGTCCTTTAAGGGATAGATTGTGTTCGCACCTCGGGTCCCATGCCGGGCCAGCCGAAGTCAGTGGGCTCCGGTGGATGAGGCCTCGACCACAATGGGCTTTGAATTGCATTTCCAGAAGGATTTGCAGAAGTGTAGCTCCAACGGTTTCAGCATTGTGTCTTCCTAAATGAGTAAAAAATCAGGCCTAATGACGGAAACTTTTCTAAGCAACCTGATACTCCAGAGCCTCCTAAACACAGAAGTAGAGGGATAATAATGGTAATAAAATAAGAGCCATCCTAAAGGTGTGATCCAAACTGTTACCAGTTCCATCCAGTCCTTTCTGCCTTCTCTTCACCCTGGATGACTGTAATTCCTTTGAAAAAGGGCACGTACCTAGAAATTACCATTTTTTTTTGGTGGTGATCACATGAAACATTTGCAAAGGAATGTGAACGTTGTCTGGGTGCGTTACACATGCCGAGTTCTCGACAAGTTGCTCAAATAAAGGGAGACGTCATGGCAAGAGGGCACTGAAGTATGGCCAGAGGGCTCTCCATAACCCACGTAACACCTCCAGCACACGAGAAAGAGCAAGAGAAGATGGTTCCAAGCAGCACTTCCATGCTTCTCTGTCTCACCCAGGACTGCGTGTTTAATTGATCCATCTTCATTAAGTATTTGGAGATGCTCAGCATTACACAGCAGCACCTTCTTTACATTCTCATCGAGGAAAGCAGATGAAGCGAAGGAAGAAAAGGGTGTGAAAGACAGCATCAAAGCCAAAGGAAAGGAGGTTCTTCGCAGGATGTTTTCTCAGGTGTAAGAGAGGGTGAGACTTTTTCTAGCCAAAGACATCAAAGGCGGGAGCCCCCTCCCCAGGCTGCTGGGCCGGTTGGGTTTGGTTGGGCTTGGCTCAGCAGCCAAGGAGTGACTCGAAGTGACTCAGAGTGACGGGGAGCGATGTTTTTTCTGTGTAATCCGGAATGGGTAGGAGCCTTTGTTTAGGAACCTTTGCAACTCCCTAAGTGAGTTCATCCCAGTGAGGTCAGCAGATAAAACGTATCTGAGGCAGGTGAAGAAATCACCCTGACTTTTTATTACTACTTGTGTTTTTAAATACTTCTTCAGTACTGCTTGGATTAGTCCTGTGCTGTGGCTGTTCTGGGCTTAGTTCTCTTACCAGCCAGGGGACGCCGAATGCAACCAAATGGTCTGGTGGTTACTGTACTAGCTAATCCAGGGCCCTTCCCTTCCCCAGATATCCCGCAGGAGACGAGTCCTTCCATCCTAGACCCTCATCTGTCAAAGAGCAACACCTACAGTGTCCCCAAGAAGTGACTTGCCGGGGTGTCTGCAGTCCCCAGCCTTGTGCCTTCAGAAGTTACTGGAAAACAAGGAATAAATGACAGCACGTTGCTCAGTAGTTACACCCCACCAATGCACATGGTTAGGGAGGGAATTTCTCTCCCACATGCCACAGAGCAGCATTCTTTGGCTTGTGCAGGAGCTTCTCCATGAGAAGGGAAAAGAAATACGGTGACCCAGGAGACCTCCTCCTTATCCCTGCGTCCCTTTGACTAAGTGACAGGGACCGAAGGCACTTGGAGGGAGATGAGGAATTTCTCAGCGTGGGGCTGGGATTTGGAGCACTTTGAAGTTGCATGGGCTAATGAAGAGAACAGTTTGTCCTGGAAAATGGGAAGTCGGGGTGGGACCGCTGGCTCTCGGTGACCTGTTGTGTAGCCCTGGCTAATTTGCCCATTGTCTCTCCCGTCTATTTAAATCTGAAGCTCTTGGGGGCACCATATGTATTTACACAATGGGGCCATGATTTCCATAGCGCTTGTGCTAATTATCCAACACAAATAATTAATGGATGGAACAAGTTCTGGCTCCGGGGTTGAGCTTCTAACCACCTGCCCTGCTTATAACTTCAGGACAATTTGATTGCAGCAGAGTGAACACAATGCCGTGAAGAAAACCCAGCAAACGATTCAACTTTTTTTCTGAATATAAAAGCTAAAGAGCCAGTAATCCTAAAGCACATCAGCCTTTCTTTTTTTTCACCTAGCCTGGCTGCATCCTCCTATAACTGCTAAATGCAAATAGTCGAATCAAACACCAAAACCTTAACGCTATATAAACCACTGCTGGGTATTACCGTGTTGCAAGAGTAAGAGCGGCAGCAGCCAGCTCTTGGCTCGATGCCATCGCTTTATTACTTATTACTTATTTTTATATAGCCTTTGGCATGGCGAGGAGTCCTTCTTTAATTATAAACAGGAATGAAGAAGCCACAAGAGGAAATCATACAGTATTGTAGCCGGATAACTGGTACTGCACTGATTACACAGGGGCTCTTATCAAAGCTGACACAGTGCTGGGGCTGCGCAGATATTGTGCTGGAAGCCACGGGCTGTGCGTGGGAGAGAGCCTCGCAGCGGACGTAAGAGCAGTGTAATTCTGCTGAATTGAATTCTCCACGGAGGACTTTTTTTTTGTTTCCTTTTTCTCTCGTTCTCCCTCTCTCCCCCTGCATTAAGGAAATCGGAGAAAAGTAAAGCCAAGTCCTGGGGGACAAAGAAGTAAGATAAATGTGTAACCTTTTCACTTCTTCTTTCAACGCGGGGCCGGGGCGGGGGGGGGGGGGGGGGGCGGGAAGAAACCTCAGTTTGACACAGAGATGAGCTATGGATAACGAAAGTTTGTGGAACCATGAGAAAACTCTTTAATCCCATTAAATCTCTCCCAAGAAGTGAATAACTACTGTTTGTTTATCTTGCCAAAGCCCCTTCGGTTTTCTGGGGAAGGACCGTCAGCCCCAGCTTCCCTGTAGGCATGAGCATCCTGTCCGCAGCATCCTCAGCTTCTGTCACCACCTTGCCCTGTGCCCTGTGCCCAGCCTCGCCGGCACGTGAGGCTGCTCCAGCTCCTGCCTGATCCCAGAACAAGTTTGCCTGGGGCTCAACAAGAAATCCCCAAAGGGCTGCTGGAGCAGAGGCCGTAAATCTGATTTTTTTTCTTCATTGCTCCTCCACCAGCAATCTGCTGTGAGACCATGGGAAGATTTCTGCTCTTTGCGATGCCATGCTCTCCATGGGTAGCTGCGTCTCTGGGGAGAAGACCAGCACAAGACTCGATCCGTCCCCTTTCAGCCCTGCTTTAGGTGGAGCTTTTGCAGGGCACTGCCATTGCTCTAGCTCCCCGCACTGCACCCTCAGGATTGCACCTTTAGCAAAGATAATATTGGCCTCTGCACCAAAACGGAGAGAAGATGGATCAGCCTTCTCCCCTGCTACCCCCCTTGCATGGCAGAAGACAGCTGTACAAGTGCTAGTTTCAGTTCTAGAGCTGATAAACCCCCTTTCTATCATTTCAGGCTGCAAAACATCTAAATTGAAAGTCAAGGGAGGTTTGTACACACATGCTTAGGGCTTTAAGCCAAGCTGCATCAAGTAACCGTTCTCCAAACATGACCGATGATTATTTTTTTAGCTTGACATCTTCCCGTTGGGTCAGATGTTGGCCCTGTCTCTGAAGATTTAAACTCTTGCAATGAACTTATAGCAAATCCTGTGAACACCTAGAGGTTTTCAGAAGCCCCTAGGGGTTTTCAGAAGCCCCTTTATTTTGTGGGGTTCTATATCAGCTAAAAAAAAAAAAAAAAAAAATCCTATTGAGCTTCATTGTCTTGTTTTTCCCCTCAGCTCCCACTCTCGATTGTTTTTCCAGCCAACACTCATTGAAGGCCCATAAATAATCGTGTCGGAGCTGCAGGCATCTTCCAACCCTTTTAATTTTTTTCCAAAAGCCCCAGATACCATCTAAGCTGACTGAAGCCAAGCACTGTGAAGGGCTGGTGAACTTGAAGCTTTCATTGCCTACAACCTATAAAGGAACAGAAAGCCAAAACTTATTTTTATTGTGCCCAAAGGGGATTCAGATCAAGGGGTTTGGATGAACTTCCCTGTCTATCTTTACTCCAAGTACTCCTTTCTTAAAACAAAGTAGATAATTTACTAGTGATTTGGGTGATAATGTGGAGCCAAATTCTTGGTGGTTTCCTTCAGTGAGTTCTCTCTGCAGAGAACTGTGTTCTGGTGACATTTCAGCACTATGAAATAGAGTCAGGGACAGATCCTGCTCATGGCACTGTACCTGGGGATTACATCTGCTCAGGAGGGCCAGCAGGTCACCAGATTGAACACGAATGCCAGGTAGGAGAAAATCCTCCTGAAATTTAATGTGATGGCAGATAAAGGGATGATCACCTGGTGAACAATGGGAGGATTTCAACAGCTTAGCTCTTTCTCCAAATCATTAAAAAGACATTAGGTCCCTTATTTTTTCCCCCCTCATGCCTGCATCCTCTCGCCTTTAGCATGGGGACAAGGCAGAGAGTCTCCTGTAGTGAGCAGAGTGAAAAGAACAAACTGAGCACGGGAGAAGGGTGGATTTCCATCGCACGTCCCAGAATACGTAACTCTGGCGTGATGCTGGCATGAAGGAAATCTCTTTTGCTTCTAAAAGTGTCCAGAAGCGTTTTGTCCAGAGGTTGAAGCACGACTTCCACTAGAAAGACAGGGGAGGGCATGCCCGCCTCGGCAGGACTGACCGCTGTCTGCCACCTCCACCCGGAAAGGTGCTAAACCCAAGCCCTGGCAATGTCAGTGAGGATCTCCAACTCCAGGATCAATCTAATATCTCAACGGACCAGACCAGTGTCTACACGCATTTACCTAAACACTCAAACCAGCATCATGTACGAAAATTACCTTTTTTACCAACATACCCTGTAATTCTGAAGTTTTCTTCCTTCGCTCCCATCGGTGACTGAGCCATGTATCCATCATACTCCAGCTCGTCTTGTGCTCCCTGGGCAAAACAGTAATTTGTAGGCTCACAAGGTGCAGTTAGAGACCTACCAGGTTGAGAATTTGGCATTTGGTTATTTTAATTTGTTATTTTTGTTACAGAAAGAAAAATCAAGCCGGAGTTCCCAGTTGACCTGCCCTCTGGCCCTTTAAATTGAGGTGGGAAAGGAGGAAAGGGTGTTTCTGCCAGGCTGGGTGCTTGTTGCCTGGCTCCTGGGGCTTACAGTCTTTCTAACTGGTAAGTTTGTAGGATTTCTGGGATTTTTTTATAATTGCTCTTTTCCTTTTTATTCTAAAGAAGAGGCCAGGCCCTCAAAAGTTACAGTTTGGAGTGGTTTTCAGTGACAGGCAAAGCTCTGTGCAAGGTTTTTCAGGTGCATCTGGTTTGCTACATGCTTGTGACACTGGGTGGTTCGATTCACAGAAGGGGAAAGGTAATTTCTCAAAGCACTTTTTTATGGTCTTTGTCCTGTTGTTGTGAAGGGCTCTCGGGCCCCCGAGTAGCTGGGTGGTGCTGCTGTTATTTGCTGCCCGGTCTGGGATCTGGTGGGATCTCTAAGAGCATCTCCGTGCTTAGCTCTGAACCCAGGTGGGACCTCAGTGAATGTTATAACACATTTTCCTCTCGAACAGCTTGAACTGTGACTAGAGAAAGCAAACAAAGGAGGGAAAAACAGGGGCACAAACAGCGATACGAGTGGCCCGAGGGTGTGCAGAGGGGTATCGCTGATTCTCAGCTGTATTTTCTGGCCCATTTACCTGTGTCTTGCTCTGCCCTCATCCGTGGGGTGATGCCATGGGCTCCGTCTGTGCGCAACACAGGCAAATCCAGCTGAGCTCCCTGGGCAATGAATAAGAATGTATTTGGTTAACTTTCTGCATTTTCAATGTTAGGGGTTTTGCTTCTTCAGGAGATTTCTGATAACGAGCTAATTTTATTACTTGATTAAAGAAAACTGATGAGGCCCCAGCGTAAGGGCCAGCATCTCCTTAAACTGCTGTACCAAACAGGGGCGCAGATATTACAGCGTGTAGCTGAAAGCAGGGAAAAGGGCAATGTGAAAAGGAATTCTCCCCTAACAGGTGGAAACTGAGGCAAACCAATACTCCAGACCTGATCCTGCAAACATTCACATGTGTGCTTAATTTTAAGCACGAGTGCTTCCTTAAAGCCAATGATTTAAAGGATTACTCGTGCTTAAAATTAAATACACATGTATGGATCTGGGGAGCGGGATCTTCAGTCTTGCTGTGTGTGAACGAGCCACTGACTTGGAAGCACCTCCGTGCTCCTGTAACTCTATCGCATAGTACATTCCAGAACAATCTTATCAGCAATGTCTAGGGGGTTGTATGGCACCCAGCACAACAGATCCCTGCAATTATCTGGGGCCTCTGCTGTGCTAGAGCAGGAAAAGCCAAGCATTTAACTGTGCCATTTCCATCCTTGTCATCTACCTGCACCTCTGGGGGCTCTGAAGTTTTGTTTTGTTTTTAAGATCTGTTCCAGCCAGGGGGCAGAAGCTTAGTCTCACCCCATTTTATCCATCCACCCTGAAAGGGTTTTCCTTTAAAACCTTCCCATTCTGTCACTTCTATTGTTTTTATGTGATGTAAGTAACCTCGTTGGGTCTGCTTGGAGGCTGGGAATAATGGCTCTGTGCAAGACTGAGGGCAGCTTCTGCCAGTTGAGATGTGCTAGCAAGGAGGAGGACATTGGCACTTGGCAGAAAATAATACGAGTCCCAACCCTCAGTTATTAAAAATGGGTCTCAATTTGAAGCACGAGGCTTTTATGTTCTGTTTTAAACCCTTGCCTGGCTTAAAACTGCATATTCTTTATCTTTATTCATGTCTAAACTCTTTTTTAAAATCCTCCTACGTGTCTTCAACAATATCTTGGAATAATGAGTCCCACTGTCTAATTATGAAAGATTTTTTCTCTCAAAGCTTTTTTTAAAAAAAAAAAAAATCGTGGAGAAGTTGTGAAAACCCCACAGTACCTCGGTAACAAGAACTCCAAACTCTGCTCTGAGCTGGGTTGTGTGTGATTGGTATCATCCCCTCCCAGCAGCTTATCACCAGCTGCTCCTTTACAGAAACCAGAGATGGAAACACTGCACTGGGCACTTGGAAAAAAATCCGGAGTGGCAGCCCCTACCCGGAACGCTCGGTTTAAATGCGATGTGGTGCAGTTTACCTGCTTCTGGAGAACAGCCCTGAAGTGGCAGCATCTTGGGTACCAGGTGTGTGTTCCTAGCAGATCAGGGAGGCAAAGGCATGCAATTTCTCAGCAGGAGCCACGTTACCAGCGTGGCTTCCAAATTAAAATCTTCCACCCTGCCTCATTTAAGGCAGGGAAAGGGCAGCCTGTTTTCCTTGCAGCTTTCTCCTCCAGCTAGCCTCTATGCCACTGGATAAATTTCCCTAGCTCTGGATTTGTCTTGCCCACCTTTATTGTAGGTGTCAACATTTCGCAGTGCTCAGCCTTTCCAACGCTGCTGGAAGCTTTTCCCATTTCTGCTCCTCTTGGACTACGCAGTGCCCCCCTTCCCCCCCTCCCCCTCCCCAAGCAAAGGGAGATGCTGCAGTGGTCCGGGGTGTGGGGTGGGGGAAATGGGGGAGGATGTGGAGCGGTTCGGAGGGGTCAGCACCGGAGGCTGGGGTCAGGCTGGGTTTTTTCTTTCTTGAGAGAATTTCAGGAGCTGCAGCAGCATCTGGGGCTGAGTCCACCACCCTGGACCACAGACTGTGATTCCCACCCTGAGGACAGCAGATCTGTTCTCTGCCTTTCTCTGTCCTTCAGGTGATGCAGAACAAAGCAGCAGCTCGGGGTTGGTGTCAGCCCTTTCCACCTGACCACGCCCTCTGTTAGGGGTTACTGTTGGGGTTTTTTTCTCCCTCCCCTTCCCAGTTTCTTTCCAGTCTACCAGCATCAGTACAGATGCAGCCATGGGACCAGCTCTTTGTTTCATCTTTGTCTCCAATCCGATTTTCCAGGGGGATGGGAGACCTGGAAAAGTCATTCTCTGCAAGGTTTGCAGCTCGAAGTGGAGCTCACGATTCGCTCCCCCCTGCTCCCGGGTGGTGGGATGCTGTGAAACTGGGCAGCGCTGGTAGTGCCTGACAAGCAGCAATCGGCCGTGCTGCGGGTTTTATGTAACGTGGGAGAATAGGGGAACCCAGTGTCTGAGGAAGGAAAATCGCTTATTCCATAATGACTGTTCCGCTGCCTAGTACAGAGTGGAATAATTAGGGTTTCTTTTCTCTTTAATTAGAAAATGGCAAACATAGATTAATCAATTACAAATGCCTCTTTATACTGCAGTGCACTGCAATTAACATTACTTAAATGTGTTAACAAAGTAGGAGGCCTGTATTTGTAAAGCAACTTCTCACTGCTTTTTCTTTCCCCAGTTTCCCGGCTCCCAACATGTCTGAACCCTTTCCGTTTTCCCTTTCTGCTCTCACCCCTGCTCCTTCTGCAGAGATTTACCAGTTCGAGATGAGATTTTAAAAAAAAATAATTATATACCGCATAGAGTTAGCGCAACTGCTCTTTCCAAAAAAGCCCTTTTTGGCCAGGCTTGGGGGGCTGGAGGGATTAACCCAGGGGGAAGAAGGGGAATCGGCATGTTCGCTGGGGTCGCACACTACAATAGCGGAGTAAAATCCAGGAAATACAATAACTTGATTCATTACTCGTTTCTTACGCCGCTGCCAAAAGCGTGATTAAGTCACAAAGAGTTCGATTAGGGACACTGGGTAACAAAACCTCGGCTCCATTGACATGGTCTATTTTCAGAGTACATCTAGTGCCTGTGCTCGCCGCTACGGCCTCTTCCTCGGCCGCATTTAATAGCCGCCACGGCCAAACAAAAGTAGCGGAGGAGCGAGTAGGGGAGGGCGAGGGGAAGGTTGGGGGGGGGAGGAAGCCGCTGCTATTCAAGAGGACAAATACCGGAGCAGCAGCCATGGAGGGAAGGCAGGGTGGTCCGGAGGCTGGCACCCAGGGGTCTGCTCAGCACCCCGCCTTGTGCCGGGTGCTCACCTGTGCCCGCGGCGGGAGCGGGGCTGGGAGAAGCGCCTGTGTCTCCATCCATTGCTGCCATCTATTGGGAGGAATCGGCTCGCTCTCACCCCCATCCCCCTGCAGAGCCGGCTTTCGGCAAGAGCATGGGACTTCCAGCCGCGACCAGCCCCTAAGGGATTACAGCGCCGTTGACCTTGACGTGGGTCCTTCGATCCACAGCGTTGGAGGGCATGCCCCTTCTACAGGTGTTTCTTTCCTTGGGTCTTTGTGAAACGTGTGGTAGCCCCAAATTGCCCCTCCTGGACTCCCCAAGTGTTGGCAGCACGGTTCGGACGGAGGCAGCGACAGCAGGGCTCGATAATACTTCATTTTGTGGTGTAATGGCAGTTTTGCGCCATAACGAACAGCCCCGTGATTGTAACAAGCAATAGGATGTAGCAAGCAAAGGGACGCATAGGAAGCACTTGGAAGCAAGCGATCTTAAATTTGGATGCTCCAGCACAAATCTGGTCCCCCCACACTGGTTCTGCATTGCTATTTTGGATGGATTTGGGGAAAAAAAAAAACCACCGTGGTGACTGGAAAGAAACCTGTGGCCTGTGGATAGGGAGAGCTCTGTGCACGTGGTGTGTGTGCTGCTCCCCCGGCAGCGCCCGTGCCCTGGCCAGGAGGTGTAGAGCTGTAGCAAGCAGCTCTCAGGTTTCTGTAGGTGGTTGTCTGCTCCTTTCATCTCTACTGTAACTTAAAGACACTTAGCACCTTGGATCTGCCCCAAGATGAAATAGGTAGAGCAGGGAATGATATTGCTCGCACGTTCATCGCAACACAAAGCTAATGGAAAAACAGGTTTTTCTGTTAGGTCACGTCTTTGTCTAGGTGAAGACCGAGGCACAGTTCCGTGTTTTCTGCCCTGCCTAGTGGTCCTGCTACTTTTTGGCTTTTGCTTTGTTTTGCTTTGTTTTGCCATGATCCCTCCAGCTCAAGTCGGTGGAAGGGGGGTTTATGGTGACACAAACACGCGCCTCCCCACCTTGCCAAGAGCATCCCCGTTCTCCGAGAGGTGGTCCCACTCCTCTCCCTTCGACTGGTGGCAGGTTGTCCCCTTTTGTACCACCCTCGGTGCTGGCTGGTTGCAAGATGCTGTCTTTTAGGGGGTGATGGGCACTGCACCAAATGAAACAGATGCTCCTTCCCAGCAAAATCTCTCAGGGACTAGCCAAATGCAGCAGCAGCAGCGCTCCGCTCTCTTGCAAAGCAGCTCCATTCAAATTCACAGCTGGTGGGTTTCTACCTCCCGTATCACCACGCAGCTCCTCCGAGCCCCTCTTGCTTCTGCCTGAAGGGTAGGTACACAGGTTGCTGCTCTGCCAGCATCCGAGGAATGGGGCGTTTGGCTCCAGCCCCACTTTGTTTGAAGGGGTGAGGGCAGCATGTCACATAGTGTACCTGCATCACTCGGCTCTATAAAGAGCTACCTCATAAAACAGAAATCATTTCTCTGAGAGTTCCTTGTGTGCCACCTGTGCTTTGTCCTCTGTCAGCACATTTCCCGAAGACCTTAGATAAAAATGAAAAAGGCTTTTTATGGTTTAGTTCAAAAGATTCTGGAACCGACTAGGTGAAAAAGCTTCCATCTTCATCCACCGCACACGCACTGCTCAGTGGCCTGACTGCCAAAATCTGCCCTGCCCAAGAGGGAGAACACCTGCAGCTCTGTACGGAGAGATCTTTCCTACTGTGGTGGCCTTCTGATGAAGGACATGGACTCTCTGGACCCCAAACGCTGGTAAAGCAGAAGCCTCTGTGCTGTGCCGCAAGTGGTTGGTTTCCACCTGATGATAAAGCTTACGATGATAAATGCACTGAGCTACCTGCTGGCGTGGGCCCCCAAGGATGGACCCCGCTAGCTTTCTACAGAGTTTTTTTTTTTTTTTTTTTTTAAATGAGCCAGTATGTGCTAAGTTTGAGATGCAGCTCGTTAGGGTGCTAGCTATCAAGTATGTGGTTTCAATTTGGGATCTTGCTGGCCATCCTCCCAGGAAAGATGCTTTGAACTGAAGCAGCGGTATGTGCTCACCACAGCCCTGCCGACGGCAGCCGCCAAAGCCTTTGAGAGAAGAGGCAGAGAGCGGACCTGCCCCCCTGCTCCCTTCATGCCCCTCTGTCAGGAGGAAGCAGGGACCACAGAAACGCGCTGGGGGCAGGGGGGTGTGTGCTGAAGAACTGTCTCTTCTCCCAAGATACCAGCTCACTTGGAACAAAAGTGCGTGTGGGAGGGGTTGCATCTTATATGCTGGAGGATGCAAAACCAGCTTTGTTTCCAATGTCACCAGCGATGATTTTGGAATTGATAAGGCTGAGGCAGCTGGCATTTCCCAGAGCAATGAGGAGTGCTGTCGTGAGGGCGAGGAGGGAAGGAGAGCCAAAGCTGGGATGCCAAAGGGCTGATCCTGCTTTGGAAAAAGATGGGATGAAGCGATTAAGTATGAGTGACCGGGAACGGGGCTCTGGAGTTCTGTTCATGCCTCTAGGAAAGGATTTTGATCTGCTGGTGAGCAGTCAGGGGCCAGACTCCCTGGGTCCTCATCTTACTCTGGTTACATCTGTGCATCAGCTTCCCACTCTGTAGAATGAGGAGGGAAGGCTTCCCCTCGAAAAAAGTTTGTGGGACATCATTACTGAAGTAAATTTGAGTGTTGGAGGGAGAAAACATACTATCTTCTTCATTTCTTGTGTTGACGCAAATTTTTCACTGTGTGGTAAAGATTAACTTGTCAGTCGGGCTTGTGTTTATCCTCTTAGAAATAAAAAGGCAAACTGGATCAACACATGAATGGAAACAGGGTAAAATCAAGTTTTATTGCACGTTCAACAGTAACACGTGCTTACCATATCGTATTGTTTATGTGTGTTTAAGTAGCATAGTGTGCATTTATATAATAACTTAATTGGAAAGGGGTTATGCTCGGGGAGATTAACTCTGTGGTGTTGCATGCTTTCAATTTCCTGGAAACATGTTCAATGCAGTAACTCCTGCTTAGGCCTCTCTTATTAAAAAAAAAAAAATGTTGAAGATAAAATCTCCTAAAGATGCATTTTGAACCTCTCGTATATGGGATGGGCTGGATCTGACCAGGATAACCTGGAAGTGCCAATTGCTTTTTCTGCGTAGGGGTACGTGGGCATTTTGTTGCAGGCATGTTGGACTAAAAATCTGTATGTTTCTTAAACAGGAAACATTTACTAAAGAAATAACTTGCAACGAACAAACATAAATAGACTTGCACATAGCTTGAGTTCCAGCTTTGTCGTCTTTGTTTACCAGGAATTTGTCAGACAACTGCTTGGGGCTCTAATATAACCCGTAGAGACTTCAGGCAGCTACATAATATATTGCAAGAAAAACTTTATGCAAGGCATCTCCTGCCCAGAAATTCACAGCCTGTTCTAGTGCTTTTTTTATTTCTAACCATAACCGTGTTGAAAATCTCACCTTGTTTAACTGGCGAAGGTGGGTATGTTAACTGCTCGCTGACACTTACTGGGTCACCCAGGGAACATCTGGTGGTCCCCTGGTCATGCGCTGTCCTGTGTGGGCTGTCACCAGTTTGCTTCCCATTAAAATAAAAAATAATAATAAATCAAAAAAAAAAAAAAAAGGTAATTAGTGCAGAGTGCAGCTCACCAACGCAGTAGACTACCAGTGAACCTAAGCCTGTAGATTTTACATTATTTAACTCCGGTGAGGACACTGTGCCCAGGTCCCTGGGTTCAACGTATCCATAGGTGTTAGAGGGTGTTCTACGGCTGTGGGGTCACAGCTGTCCCCTCCAGATCAGGGGACGTTTGGCTATAAGGAGAAGCCTTTTGCCACGCAGGTAAAGACCCTGCGGCTGAATTTGGGAAGGGAGCGGGGCTGCCTGGATGCTGAGGCTGATGCTGCCTTTGCAGGCAGAAACGTGTAACAAGTGCAGCTCTATTCAGCCCTTTTAATGAGGAAGCTGAGGCTAAAAGGCTGCCGGGGCGGGGGATGGGAAGGCAGGCACAAGTCTGGCAAACCCTTTGAACAGTTTGGACCAGCAACTGAAACGTATTTAACCATTAGATATGAAACTCCAGCCTTTCTTCCCCCACCCACCCCCCTCCCCCTTTTCAATTAGCAGTTGGTCCCCAGGCTAACAGCCTGCTGATTCACTCCCAGCGGCCGTACAGCTGATGCTTCATAAAGTCTCTGTGTTAATCTAATCCCTAAATAGCTCTGGTCTCCATCACGGTCGCAGCGGAGATTTCGGTTCCAAATTGTAATTTTATTCTTGTAGCCTCTGAAAAGTCAATAGGTTCCTGGAGGCGTTGCCCGCCCGTTGGGCGGCTCGGATGGAAAAGGGCTATTGTAAACCCGATTTAACATGCCCTTCGGTATGGACGGGGCATGACCCAGAGCCTGCCGAAGGCAGAGGGGCTCTCCGAGGGCTTGGAGTGGGCTTTGGGAGCGGGGCTGTCACAGGCTATTCTCAGGTTCTGCCTATATATTTAGATGGGATTCTGTGCCTCCATTAGGGCCTTTGGCCGCTGCTCGTAACCCGGGTCGCTGAGCGACTCTGCATTCTTTGCATCCTTGCCCAAATTTGCACTTTTATTCCCGGAAGCCATACTGAAGTGCCGAGCTGGCGTGGAGGGAATGATTCTGCAGATTTTGCTGCGTGAGCTGGCTGCCTGGTGGCATTGTACACTAAAATAACCAAAACTCCAGGCTATTTTTAGAACTAGAGCATTCTCAAAAGCTTCCTGCCTTGATTTCCCTACCTCCCCCAGCTATTGTTCGCTACTTTGGGCTACACTGTTGCTCCAGGAGTAGCCCCAACAGCATACCTGCCCCGGGGGAAAAAAAATTTCAATTTCTGTGACATGCACGGACTCTGAATTACATCCTTGCACCCATACCTCTTTTAGCCAGCTATTAAGTGCTGTTAATCAGCTAGCCTTCATCGTGGAGCTCTTTGCTACTCTGGATCCAGGCTGTCATGAGCATTTTCAAGTGAGACCAGACTTGTTGCCTGTGATCTTTGGAAAAGATCTAAGCAGTTTTCACTTACTATTCCAGACCATGTTCTCTCTCATAAGCCCTATCTGATAAGCAGGAGGCTTTCAGCGCAGCTCCGAAATCCCTCGCAATAATACCTGCAAACACCTATCACACACCATAAGAAGTTCTCCTGAAGAAGAGAGACAATCTCAGCTAAAAAAATAAATCAGGAGCTTCCTGGTATAAGATTGCTAAAAGCTTTTCAAAGCTCTTTGGATTAGCTCTTGGGTAGCTATTGCAGCGGTCGCTGCGGAGCAATTGTCTTAATTTGGGGCAACCTGGGCACCAGCCAAATTGTCCTGTAGCCCCACAGATGGTTCCCCAGTTTCAAAGCCTTGCCACCAGCTCAAAAGCACGGTTACTGTAGTGAAGGACAGGGAAGGTTGGAGGGGAGTGGGAATTTTCAACCAATTTGGCCAAAAGGTATAAGAGGGAGGATACAGATGACGGTAAAATCTATCCAGTCCTTCAGCCCTGCTTTCTGACCAGCGCGGGTTGGTTTCCAGTTGTCTCGGGCTTTGTCCAGCCGTGTCTTCCCTATCACAAGAGGTGAAGCTTCGAATTACTTGGCTAGCTTGTCCAGCCAGCTCTTAAAGATTTCAGTCTTAAATGAGCAACTGGTGAGTGGCTGGGTGCTGCCACGGGGCAGACGGGGGTCCTGAGCAGCGGTGGCCGGAGCCACCCACCTGGGTCCCTGCAATGGGAAGGCAGCTGGCAGGAAACGGGCCCCTTCCTCAGCGTACGAATAAGTATTTCCTTGAGCGCAGGGATTAACAAAGTCTGGTTTCCCACAGATTTGTGTCTTGTGGGCAATTGTTAATTGCGATTGAAGCATTTCCCACAACTGGGGCATTTGTACATCTCCCTTCCCCCTCCCTCCCCCTTGGAGTCGCTGGTACCCAGTGAGGGGTGGTCAGATGCGGTCGGTTTTCAGTGGATTTTAGGGTTTTCTTCTAACAACTGTCCTTTTCTAACAACTCACAGAGGTGATGGGGAGCTCTGAGGTGTTGATGCCCCCACTGAATGCAGCTGAAGGTGCCCAGACAATTAAAACGGTCAGCAATGGGCACGCACCCATGCACATCCAGCCTGTCTGTGGAAACGTCACCTTGTTAAACCAGACTAAAATTGTTAAGGATGGGTTTGAAAATCAGGGCAGGCTTCATAAACTGAATTAAGTTTTAGTTAACTTAGTGGTTTGGAGGGAGTTTTTGGTTTTGTTTTATGGGTTGGGTTGGGCTTTTTTCTTCGTGGTGGATTTTTTTGTTTTATGTAGAGCCCAGTCTCGAATTGTTGAATGAAAAGCATGCAGGATTAAATTCTGTTGATCTTGAAATGAGGATTGTGGGCATTATCCTGACTTGCTTAGTATAGACAGAGCCGGACCAAAATCCTGCTTTTTGCTTTACGGTCTAGTTGAGAGGCTTGCTTCTTGCTGTTGGCCATCTGTTTGTGGATCAGGCCTAAAGTCGCCGTATTGGTTTCCCAACTGTCACGTGGGGATAAAAGATCTGCTTTGTTCTATTCAAATTTAAAACTGTGAGCTAAGAAGATGCAGTTTCCCAGAAAAAGTATCCTTGGCGTTTAGGTGTTTGCCATGGACAAAGCTGCTGTGCTGGGAGATGTAAACCAGAAACCTCCAGCTTAAATCTCCCAGTCTAGGTTTGAACTGGGGCAAGTTCCCAGTTCATATGAGGCCTTTAAGATGCTTCTTCTTATGGCTGCGCACCAGATAAGTGACAATTAGAAAAGACAATCAATTTGTGGCTGCTCTGGTTTTAGTTTCCATCTGATGCAACTGCAATCTGGAAGACGAATCTTAATTTAGGACTACAAAGGGATTGTTCTCTCAGAAGATAACACGCTGCCGGCCAGGCTGTTATCGGCCGTGGAAATTGATTGTCCCGTTTAGTGATGTCTCTACTTTTCCATAGCTGGTTGGGAAGGAGTCGCTGGGAAGCGAACTGAACCGAGGATGTGGATGCTGTGATTGTTGCTGGGAGAGGACGACTTCTCCCTTCACCTTTGCAGGCTCCCTAAAACTCATCCGTTCGCCCTGACGTGATACAGATGTTCGGAACTCCGTTCTGGATTGTCTGCTTTCCTCTCTCTTCTACTGAACGGTACGGAAAAGGCAAGAGCCTGTTTTAAAACTGTGGACACTGTGACCTCTTCTGTATAACTGCGTGCCCAGTTAGGAAACAGGAGGAGGTGGAATTTCCCATGGCACATACATAAATCCTCCTTGGAGGTGGAGGATAGCCTTGGATTTTCTCTACGCTGTCACCCTTAGTGTCCTGTATCCTTTTCCCTTTCGTTTCGGTCTGCTCCCTAGCTTCCAGTTTCTTTCTTTCTCTCCATCCCTAGCCCTCACTTGGCTAGCTGCCTTGGGAACACCTTCTCCTGTTTCTTTTCCTAATAAGTGGGCCGAAACAGAGCTTCTGACTAAGCTTAAAAATCAGGTTCTTAGCTCTTCTGCTGGTTACCACTCTAGCGAGAAAGCTCGGAGCAGCTGTCAGATATTTATGCAAGCCCTTTTCCTCTTCTATTTTCAGTTCGGTTTTGATCAAAAAAAGAGGGTGCGGGGAGATCATCTTGGAAACCACAATACATTATTCACAGCTCCCTGCTGCTTTTTCCTGCTCGTTTGCAAAAGTAGGTGTGAGGTGTAGCACTGAAACGCGCCGGTCGAGCCGAACATGCCGAAGGAGACGGCAAGCAGGGGCTGGGAGATGCTGACTTGCTGCTTTGCAAACCCCAGCCTTCCTCGCTGCCCAAACTGTGCTGTCAAGTTCATCATCGTCTCCCTCGGAGGCCAACCCGCCGTGAACTTCAGCCAG
Organism: Falco cherrug; assembly: GCF_023634085.1. Taxonomy (NCBI): domain Eukaryota; kingdom Metazoa; phylum Chordata; class Aves; order Falconiformes; family Falconidae; genus Falco; species Falco cherrug. The sequence continues at coordinate 3,916,624 of NC_073714.1, read as the reverse complement.
ACAATACACGCGACTCTTCCCAGCCCGACTTATTTAGCAACGTTCAGGGTTTAACATCCAAAGCGGCAGATGGGGAGGATCGCATGCGCTGCGGAGGGGCGGCAGGCAGAGCAGGGTTGGGAACAAGCTGTTCGAGGCCTGTTTCCACTTGGATCTCACCTCCCAGCTGAACTGGAAAGAACGCGATGCTCAGCCCCGGCTTGGGACGCTCCAGTGGCTTTGCGTTGCCAGTAGGGGTTCAGAGGGGTGAAGGGTGGCAAAGGGAGGGTGCAAAAGCACCGCCGCTGGCTGGGCAGGATTGGAGGGGAGAGAGGTGGGTGGTGCTGCCTTGCCCTCCGGTTAGCCTCAGAAATATGAAATCGTGATGTTTCTGAGGGTATTTGAAGCACAGGCGTTGCGGTTGAGCTTGAGCTTGAGGTGAGTGAGGCTATGGGCGATACCTCGAGAGCCGGTGGGTTTTGTCAGGGTCCGTAAAAGAAGAATGGCTGTATGGCTGATGTGGGACCTCGGGCGAAATATGAAAAGTTTCCCTGGTCCTTGTCTTCTAAAAATTACCCTGCGTAAGTTTCTACTGTGACAGACAGGTATTACATAGGGATGTTTCGGGGCAGGAACCGGGACAAGAAGCATCGGGTGGGCTGGGCTTTGACTAGCCCAAAAGCCAGGAGATGTGGTTCCAAGGGACCTTCAGCAGCTCTGGGGTCGCATCGGCTGCAAGTTAGCAGAGACCAGAGGCCACAGTCCCCAGGGAGCCTCCCCCGTCACTTCTACGTGGTTTGAATCGTGCTCTGCTCACTTGGGTCCTCCTACCTAACAAGGCGCTGGGTTACTTAGGTCGTGGCAATTAGTACTTTTACCCTGAGAATAATCTTTCCAGCTTCTGAAAAATCAGGGGGAAAGAATGATTCTCACGTTAAATGTTCTTGTCAGTACGGTAACCAGAATATTTAATATACTAACCTTAGGATCTGTGACTTGTTATGGTAATAAAAAGAAAAAATACAAAATGACCCTCTTGCAAAACAAATTCCAGTAACTATTGGCTAGAAAAGTTTCAAGAGACTTTCTCAAGAGTAGAGTGAGGAGGCTGCCATGTCATTCCCTTTTTTTTTTTTTTTTGGTTGTTGTTCTTTCTTTTTTTTTTTTAAGAGCTGCTGTGCAAATTGAAATGTATATTGCTGGCTGATTCCTGCCTGCCTTATTTCACACCTAGTGCTGAGGTCGCCCTGCAAAAGGCTGAGCAGGGGATGCTCCTGCCTGCCTGTAAACAGGGGAAAGAGCTTCCCAAGGATCCTTCCACAGCACACAAAAAAAGCAAATTCATGATTCATGAAGGCTCTGGCCATAGATCTTGCAAAGAAATGTTTGGCAGCTTTAGAGAATAGCTGGGTTTATTTTAACCTTTAAGAATGACACCAATTTCACAGCTGTTAATGCTATGTGGCTCCTACGCTTTCCAATGCAAATTGCACATGAAGGGCTAATGCATTTTGATGAAAGGAGAAGGGGGGGGGGAGCTGTGAGGCAGAATCTCCATATTAATGTGCCAATATCTTTGTTCTGAAGTGTTTAATTTTATGCTTTAATGAGAGATCCTCTTTCTGGTTAAGGCAAGCCTTTGCAAGAAACTATTTGGATATTTGCTAGTGTCATCAGGCTCTGGAGCAGGGGGAGGGAAAAAACACTTCTTGCAAGTGCGAGGGGAGGGGGGTGCCTCTGGCAAAGGCTGTTGCGGTGGGAACCCCTGAGAAAAGGTCTCACCCAGAGCCCCTCACAGTCGGGTTTGGGATTAACTCTTGTCGCAGTCAAAAGAATTGGGGATTTGGGATCGTCCCCCTGGCTGCCGGGTGGAAAGTAAATGGGCTGGATGTCCAAGCGCTGTAAAATGTTGAGGGGCTTCCTCCCCCTCTTCATCTAGGCCAGCACCTCGGAGCTCTGATGGCTTTTACTTCAGGTGAACAGCTCTGTCCCTGCGTGCAAAACCTGGCGTTCTGTCTCCACGGGCATCCTCCAAAATACATTACTCATCAGCATGGTGTGGGATAACCTGCCAGAGCATATTGTCGTGTGTAAATGCAACTTCCTCGCCTCCGTGGGCCGTTTCTGTACCTCCCCTGGGCTGGGGCTGGCACCAGCACGTCTACCTGCTGAATGGAAGGATTAAAAAACCTTCTGACTCCGTTTTTCAGGTACAAATCCTGTCCCAAGCCAGGGATATCCATGTTTGGTTAGAGTGAGGTAAAGCTGTCAGCCTGCCACAGCAGTGCCTTTAAAGGGCTTTTCCACCTTCCAGAGATGAGTGTTTTCACTGCCTGGATCAGGCCGAGGTACCGGGAATGGAGTGCTGAAAAGTTCTTTATGGATCTGATGTGTGATGTGCATTTGGTTTTAATCAAAATCCCGTTGAAGGAGGCAGTCAGGGTTTAGAGCATAGGATTAGGAGTAATACCAGGTTATTATTAGTAATCACTTTTCATCATGCATTGCATTTACAAGATACAAAACAATCCCAGTAAATATATACTGAAATGCATAGTTCCCTTTTTAAAAAAAAAAAAAAAAAAATTGTGTGAAGTGAATAAATTTAGTACAGTAATATGAGAAGACCTTTCACTTGCCTTCATTTATGTTTCTGATTAACTCAAACGCAGCAGAAGGCAATAGTTGCAACATTACGTTGGGGATTAAAGGATCGTACCTTAAACATACGGCGGTCACGACCCAGTGAAACCTATTCTGACTATTTGCATATAAACCCCTGAGATATTAAATCCCTTTGTTTAACGAGAAGATTTTGAGCAGGGCGGTTGTCGTTGTTGTTGTTGTTGTTGCCAGGTTTATGGAGCGGAGGCCAAAGCCTGCAGACAGAGCCAAGTGGTTTTGTCGGGGCAGACACCCAGGTAACTCTCAAATTGTATCCTGCCCTTTTGGAACGAGTTCTGACATCACTTGCACCGGTGCAGCCAGGGTTTGATTCATTTGGGCTAAGCAAATTAAAAGGTTTCTGCTTAGCCTCTCCCTTACTTTGCTTTTATACTGTCAGTGTAATTGAAGCTACTCCTGGTTTATAACTCCGCGATGGGGAAATCGCATCCAGGCAGCATGCGGTGACGCATCAGAGTAATGGCACAGATGAAGGGCTGATGCTGAAGCCGGCGGTTATACTAATGTACACCTGTTGAGGAGCTGGTCCAGCGGGCTGTGCGCAGGCGGCTGGCGAGCCACCAAGGCCTCCAGACAGCGCGGGGCTGATCCCTGCAGCGCACGGAGCGTTTCCCATGAGGTTCAAAGCTGCGGCGGGGCGGCCAGGGGTCCCGCTCCATCCGAGCCTACCCCATCCGCACGGCAGCGGCGGCGGTGGCTCCTTCCAGCCATCCCTTTGGCGCGGGAGCAGAGCTCCCCACAGCGTGCCGAGCGGCGAGGGCAGGGTGGGGTGGCTGCCTACGTGTGTGCCCAAGTGTCACCGCCACGGCGGCAGGCGAGGTTGGTTTTGCTGGGAAGGAGCAGACGTGCGGGGACGAAGCAGCCGAGCGTTGCTAACTCCCGAGGTGATGCAGTTGCTCACGTCCCTCCAGAGCAGAGCGAATGGAGGGGTCCTGTGCTGGGCAAGGGGGGGCTGCAAGGTGGGCAGGCATTGAGTTACACAATGGCGGGGGGGGGGCTGCTGCCCTCCAGGGGGTCCCAGCCGGGGAGCAGCTGAGCATGAAGCAGGGGGGTGATGGAGTTTAGGTTCCCCTCTCTCTTTTTTTTTTTTTTGTTTTTGTTTTTGTTCTTTTCTTTTCCCCGATGTTTCTTAGTGAGGTTGGACAAAAATCTTTACACCTTGGGAATAGACTCGGAGCGGTACAATAGCAGGTACTGTGCGATTTAATGGCATCACTTGAATGGAAATGGAAAGGGGGGGACAGCCCGCGGGGGGCTCACAGCACACGCCTTTTTTTCTCTTTACATGGATCAGCCAGGAAACAAACCCTCCTACTCCAGGGCGGCGTTTAACCTGCCAGCTAAGCCACAGAGAAAATTTTTCCAGCAGGTTATACCCAGCCTTTGGTAATGACTCGTGGAACTCCTTCCAGGTTTTTATTTTTGGGGATTTTTTCCCCTCTTCTGGTGAGATCTCCAGGGTATAGGCCAGCTATTAGCTCACAACAGGAGGCAGATTTTTAGGGAAAAAGCTTGTGCTGTAACAATAACAGTCTCTTGTGTCCCTAAACCCTCTAACAAGTCTTCAAGGCATGACCATGGCATGGGCGAACCACCGATCTTCGTACAATCTCAATGATTCATGCGCTGGTTGCTTCTTTCTCCCATTAAAAGCCAGAGTACGAGAGAGAAGCCCAGCTCCTCCACCATCACCAGCCAGTGAGGAATGGGAGTCACAGGGGGATTTTGCAGCTCTTGGTGCCTTCAGCATGCACAATAAGTCATGCAAACATGCTCTGGTACCAAAGGACTCCAATGGCTCATGCAGAAATTTGCTTGTACAAGTCTCCTGCCAAATCTGACTGCGATTCGGTGTGGGTCCTTCACTCCTGCATTCGTTTTCCCACTTTCTCAGAGCAGTTATAAAGGTATTGCCTTCCCAGGGTCTTTTTGGAGGCTCGATGAGTTTTTTCTGCTGTTCTAATGTTTACACATGTCCTGATCCAACATATCGCACGGGATCCTGGTGCCTGTTCCCATTACCAAGCTGAGCCTCATCTTACAGCTGAGCTCCTGTTACTGCCGTGTGTAATTAAAACAGGTTGCTCTGAAAATAAAGGGCAGGTACAGACACTAAATATGTCCTCAGAGGAGTAAATCAGCCCTGGGATAACGATATGAAAAAGAACAGAAAATGTGCTGGAAGGATTTTAGTATCTATAGGAACTACTTGCTACTAATTTTTCCTTACACTTGGACTCAAATCAGGAGGTATACGTGCTCAGAGGGCCAGGGCGACCTGTTTTGTTTTGCAAACTACTTACAGTTCAGCCTGCAACATTAAAAAAGACAAGTAGGAATGTTCACCTTGGGGGTGAAGGGGTGGAGAAATTGGGCTTTGAGTTTGAAATTCAATTTTGTGGAAAATACAATGCTTCCACTCCAAATAGGACTTAGATAGAATGGTGATTCATCCCCCATTGAAGTCAATGCCAGAGTTGCCTTTGATTTAATGAGAATCAAACCCTATGGGATTATTCTCACTTGCAGACTGGACCCGTCCTATTAAGCAGAGAAACCACAGCAGGGTTGCTGCTTTTTTTTTTTCTCTCTTTTTTTTTTTTCTTTTTTTTTTCTTTTTTTATTATTTACTTTTTTTATTATTATTATTTACTTAATGAAATTGGCTCGGTGTCACCAAACTGAGCCGAAAGCCGAAACTCGAAACCCTTCTGTTTCAGTGCTTTTTTGAATGTTCTTGGAACATCTGGCACAGCTGTTCTTTTGACCCCAAGGCAGGAGCACAACCTCGCTCCGCTCCTGTTCCTGTTCCAGCCGAAGCTGACACCAACCATGCCAAGGGGACGGGGACTGAGCAGCCCACACCGAGCCATCAGCTCCTTCTGGGAAGAGAAATCAGAGCTCGGGGATGGGGCGAGGACCCTGGAGCTGCCCCGTTGTCACACTCCGAGCTGTCAAACCTAGGCAAAAAAAAAAAAAAAAAAAAAAAAAAAAAGGCAGGGATGAGGTAAAGCAGCGGACACTGTTTCTGGAGCTCCACTAAGGAAGAGGCTACTTCTGTTTTTCTTTAAATTGCTTCCTTATTGACTTTTTTAAATTTAGCCGCACACAACCCTGAATGAATGCCCACAGGACGAGGGGGGGGTTTTGCACCTCCACTGAAATGAAATCTGTAGAATCGGTTCATGCAAACAGAATTTCTGTATCTGGATGGATCTGTGAGTCTATTCGAGCTGCCTTTCCTTGCCTGGCACCACAGATACGAGGGGATTATTTTTTTTTTTTTTTCCTTTGGCAGAAAAGATTGTGGGGATGGCTGAGGGGGAATCAAACATGCTCAAGAGCCAAAAGAAGCTCTGATCAGTAATGCCTGATATCTAAATCTTCCAACTTCTTCTAAGCTGCAGGAGTTAGTAACTTTTTATCTATAAATCTTCTCTCTCCATGCACCTTCCTGATTTCCTTTCAGCTCTGAGGCTTAATACCAGCGCTTATATTTTCATCCCTTAAATACTCAGAGCCTTAAATTGTCTCTGGTATACAGGATAATCAGTTCTCCAGTGTGTTAATCCTCATTATGTGCCTATTAAAATGAAGATTAAATCGAGCATTAGGGTGCCTCCTCCCGTTATGAAATCTGAAAAACAGGATTGGATTGGGGGGGGGGGGGGGATGGACGGCAACCGAACACCTAAAAAAATTGTTTCGTGAGCTTCGCTGGGAAGCAGTAAAAGGCAGACTGTGCTGAAGGCTGAGCTATGAACGTGTGGTTTTATTCATGTCATTGTGTCAGTGAGGGGAAGAGAAGGCAGGAATAAGGTTTTAGGCACCGGGAGGGTATTTGCATGTGCCTACGTGAGGCGCGGGGTGTGTTGCACGGGCTCGGCGCGGCGCACACGTGCTTTGGCAGGCGAGAGGCGATGCCTCCCATCCGCACGCACACAGGTACGTCCCCTTCGCCATGCTGGGGGGGGCTGGGGTCAGGGGTGAGGGGCTGACCCACCGCCTGAGGGTTGGCCACCAGCCCCCCCCCACCCCCCCGCCCCCGTACAAAATGCCCCTTTCCCTTCTTCCAAGCTGCTGGAACCCTGGGATAACTGCTAAAGGGCTGGGAAAAAATAGCTTTTCTTAAAGGGCAGGTGATGGTGGTGGTGGTGGTGGGCTGGGGGATGATTTAGGGCTGCCCTGTCATTTCCTTCAGCTCAATTATCCCTCGGAAGTCCCGGCGTGTGTGTGCCCCCCCTCCCCTCCCGCTTCGCCGGCCGCTTAACTTTTGGGTGCTTGTTGTTTGGCAGGTACTTTTAATGGGCTGGAAAATATTCTTCCTGTGAAGTTGCAGTTTTGTGGGGCTTGAATGAGTCCAGGCAGCCGTTGGCTCTGCCCAGCGCCTGCCGATTGGCTCGGCAGCCCGCGGGGGGACCGATAAGGGCGGCTATAAAAGCCCTCGCCACGCTGGTCCCCCAGCCAGCAGCAGCCAGAGGGGCCAGGCTGCGCATCCCCCAGCCTCGCCAGCATCCAGCCTCTCTCCACCCGGGAGCTCCCAGCCGGATCCACAGCCTCACTCCAGCCGGAGTGGAAGAGGAGAGAAAGACACACGCACATACACTATATATATATATATATATATATATAAAAAAAAAAAAAAAATTCCAAACTAGAAAAAAAAAAAGCCACCCAAAAAAAAAAAAAAAAAAAAAAAAAACCACACTTAGCGGAAACTTGTCAGAGAATGCTCCTAAAGTCTGGTTTGCTCCTGCTGCTGGTGATCAGTGCGTCTGCATCCTATGAAGCTGAACAGAATGACTCTGTGAGCCCCAGGAAACCCAGGGTTGCAGCCCAGAACTCAGGTAACACCCAGCAAGGAGGGTTTTCAGCCTGAACCCTGATGTCTTAAACTGTTTCAGATATCTCTACTGCTGATTTTTCTTTTTTTTTTTTCTTTTTTTCTTTTTTTTTTTTCCTCTCTTTTGCTATAACTGCTGGTAGGAGCAAATATTAATTTAAGGGTCTGGTTAAGGAGGATATTGGTGCGTAGCTGGAGAAGAAATCTTCCTTTCAGGAGCTGGGTCAGGGAACCGGTGTGTGATCTGCTTGCAGGATGCAATCCCTTCTCTCTCCTCCTCCCCCACCTACTGAGTTCCATGTACTTTCCCCCCCCACCTCACCCCCCCACCCCCTATTTGCATGTATCTTTCTCTCTTCTCCAATTGCAATCATACTTTGGTGTTAAATTCCTTGCTTTTTAGGAAGTTGATAAAATCCGTGGAAATTTGTCTGAACCATTGTTCTGCCAAACATCTGTCTATTCAAAGAGGGGGAGAGAGATATGCGACTTTGAAGAACGCAGTAACCTAGAAACTGTCCACCGCTAGCATTTATTTTCAAAAAAACTGATTGCTATCAGTTAGATGGTACCATAAAAATGCGATTGTGACATTTAGCAAACTTGCTTTTACAATGGATAGAAAAAAAAAAAAAAATCGCTGGCAAGTCATCTCTGGATGTGTCTACTTTGTGCACTATAGATGCTTAGATAAGTTGGACACATTGTCTTGAACAATGGAAATTAAAAATCTGTCTTCTAGTATACTGAAAAGATATTAGGTCTCTAATTTGGAGCTCATTAACAGATGTCTTATTTTAGATCTGCAAGGCTCTGCAGCATTATACTAGGGTGTTTGCTCAATTTCCTTTTGTATTTGGTTGCTATAGAAACATAGGGTCTCACTATTGCACCGTGCCTAAAACAATAAAAGCTTAATGCATACTAAGTCTGCTGAAAGCAAAGTTATAATTTGAACCTGTGGAAACATAATTATGGGAATGACTTGGGCGATGGTGAGGTTATGAACTGGGGAGAGGATGATCTTACCAAATATTTCTCCCTTCAGGCACGTAAGCAAGAGCGGAGAACGAGAAGGGGTTAATTGGGTGACTATTTTTTTTTTTAAAATTTTTTTTTCTCTCTCCTCTTTTCTGTAAAGATCCTAGTTCTATAGATACGTCTTTAGGCTACAACTTAGCTCTTAATAAGGTGTGTTCTCTTCCACTAAATGCAAATCCTCACTTTTCCCACACCTAGGATTTTGATGGGAGACGCTGGGTTTGCATTTCTTTCCTAAAGAATGTCTGGTAACACGATCTGCAAAAGTAATGAATATGCCTTGCACAGCCACATAAGGGGACAGATGTTCATCTTACCAAAAAAAGGTTAATCCCTACTAATTTCAGGGCAATCATGTGGCAATACTGCTGATTCATTGTTAAAATGCATAGTATCTGCACTAAAAAAGACGGGATGACATGGATACCCTCCTGTTCAGACTGACTGCTGCCTCGACGATTTTAATTATACATGGTCAGCTCCATTACCTGAACTTTCTCTGCCCAAATGCCCCTTGTCTCTGCGAATCTTTGGCAATACGACCTTTCCTGGCTATGCTTGCAAGCTGCTGGGTACCAGGTCAGTATTTAGCACCAAGCTGCTCGTGCAAGTCCTTTGCAGTACTGCTAATGGACACGCAAGCTAAAAATTGTAGGTTTAGGTACGTTAGGCTTTTTAGAAAAGCAGAGGTAGCTCCAGCGCCAGCAAACCCAGCGCTGCCTCGCAGTAAGTGCAGGTTATTGGCAACCGCCGTCACTTCAGTCTCATTTTCTGAGGAGGTTTGTGAGCCAGGTGTTGCCAAGCTGCTCCGACCTCCCGTTGGTCCAGGACCGCGGAGGAGACCTCGCCGCCCAGAGCTCCCCATGGGCTCAGCCTCATTGCTTTGGTCTTCTTTAGAGGAGCTCTGGAGAAAGCTGGAAGTGCATGCAGTCAGCATGAGGTTGGGATGGACCTATAGGTCTCCATCTAGCCAGGGACTACCCGATGTAACCAGTGGAAGGGTTTGGTAGTTGCCATCTCTGTTCCTCGTTCTCTCGCATGACTTCGGTCAATGAATCCCTTTGCGGGGAAGTTCCTCACCTCTCCCTCCGGTCCCCAAAAGCCACGAGGCTACTGCTTGAGCGTGACTTTGCGCCGGAGAAGGGCTTTCCAGCACGGGGCAAGGGCGAGCAGCGCGGGGCTGACGTAGTGCCTGTGCCTCTCTCCGCAGCTGAGGTAGTTCGCTGCCTGAACAGTGCCCTCCAGGTGGGCTGCGGGGCCTTCGCCTGCCTGGAGAACTCCACGTGCGACACGGATGGCATGTACGACATCTGCAAGTCCTTCCTGTACAGCGCTGCTAAATTCGACACTCAGGTACGGTTACGAGTATAAAGGGGACGAGAATAATACCTCGCCGTTAGAGCTGCCTTTTCATGCCCTGATTCAATGAAGGGTTTTTAACGAGTCCTAAAACATGGGCTTTGCTGAACGGATGCCTTAATTTCTCTGTCCTCATGGAGATGGGGTCTGCGCAGGCTTAACCCTTCCTTGCTTGCAGCCCTTCCTGCTGCTCAGCTGCTCCTCTGACCCGTGGTGTTGGTTTTTTGGCTCCGAACGCATCCTTCAGGGCTGTTTTCTACGGTACATTTTCCACATACTGTATGCTACGTGTGAGGACTTGGCAAGGAGCGTTTTGTGGGGCGGAGAGCTAAGTTTCCTCTTCAGGAGGAAATATAAACGTTCTTCTAACAAAGTAAGTCTTCTGACTGTGTGACCTGGCACAGGGCTGGGATTTGAATTGGAAGTCTTCAGGCCTGGGAATGCACGGCCAGATCAGCCTCTCCGGAGCTGCAGTCACTCGCTGCAGAATAAATAGGATAATATCAGAGGGCTGTGGCTCTGCCAAGGCCCCTTTCCTCCTACTTTCTTCCCAAAACGTGCGCACCCCCCGTGTTCCCTGTGCTCTCACTCCCGAGGACAAACCTAAAAACTCCTAAAGCATCCTGAGGTCTGGTGAACCAGATGTGTTAAATCGCTGGCACGCAGCGAGCGGTCCAGCCCCCTCCCGGAGGGCAGAATTGGCCCATCTCTGGTGCTGGCGCTTTTGGGTCTGTTCACGCCACGGCTTCCATTGCCTACATCTTTTGGGAACGGGAGCTTGCTGTTCTCCCTGGACCGCCTGCATCCCAACCGAAACCACTGTGAACCGTAACTGTGTGGTAATCGCCAGCATTTAGGGTCCAATTCCCTGCCCTGATTGGTAAGGGACCTCCAGCAGGTCCTTAATTGCAGCAAGGGTAATTAATAGAAGCCAGCCACAGCGGAATACCTGCTAATACATCCCTTTCTATGAAATCTGCTGCAGTTTTAAGTTTTTTCCTTCTGTTTCCAGGGAAAAGCTTTTGTGAAAGAAAGCTTGAAATGCATTGCAAATGGGGTGACGTCCAAGGTGTTCCTTGCCATCCGGAGGTGCTCCACGTTCCAAAGAATGATCTCCGAAGTGCAAGAGGAGTGCTACAGCAAGCTGGACATGTGCGGCATTGCGAAACGAAATCCTGAAGCCATCACGGAGGTTATCCAGCTTCCAAATCAGTTCTCAAACCGGTACGTGGAGCTTTCCTCAGCTGAAAGGCAGGAACTGAAAAAATGGGCAGCACGGGGAAAGAAATTAGAGGCAGCAAGTTGATTAATTTCTTGCAGGTCCTAATGTAGCTTATCCGAAGTAATGTTCTCTGCCTTTTTCAAATCCTTGTTAAGTTTTACCAGCATTCTTTGGATTCTCTTTTTGGGAAATACACTTATAAACATCTCCAGGGGAGAATCATAAAATTAACCAGTCATACATGACTTCAAAGCCTGGAGTTTGTTTCGGTGTTAGTTCTTCTCCTTTGAATGCGGTGTAATGGTAATCAGAGCTTCTAAATACCAAACCGGTTCCATTAATACAGCATCTCTGGCGTGCTGAGCACTTAAGAGCTTCTCAGCATCTTGTAGCTTCACTCCTGCTGCCATCCCCTTCCTCAGGTTTGTGTGGCCCCTCCAAACTGACTTACCCTGGGAATGGGAAGGACTGGGAAAGTTTAAAGGGAACCAGCAAACAGGCTCCTCTATAACCTTCTTCTGCCGTGATCTAGTAGTTCATGTTTCTAGGGACAGCCTGGTGTTCTTAACAGTCCCTTTTAGGGTTGTCTTCACCCCTGTTCCTTCTTGATAGCCAAGGCTGCCTGCAGCAACGGGCACATCACGCTGCTTCCCGGTGCCTTTATCTGAGCACAGAACCGCCCTGTCCCCATCCTCCAAGGACAAGGGACAGAGAGAGGCTTCAGGGAGCTGCTGCAGTCTGCACAGTCACGCTGCAAGGGCAGGGATGGCTTCCTCTATATCCTGGAACAATCAGTGCTGAGTCTTGTGATTGGGATAAAAGGGATCTTTTTTGAACACTTTGAGTAAATATGCTCTAGAATCAGAGTGCAAGCAGACCAAGCTGCAATTTAACATGTTGGCTGGCTGTGGCAAGTGCTACAGCTCCTCTGGGGTGGCTGTTTGATTTGATCTAGAAGCATCTTCAACTTCCAGATCCGTCCTGGGACAGGCATGCAAGTGATATGTAGATGCTGCAGCTCTGCAGCACAAATTTGTTACAGAAAACTCCATTGTACATATTCTAGCCAGAAAATTACACTTGTGGGAAGGCGAAAATTATACTTGTGTGTCTTTCCCCCTAGCAAATTTGGAAGAGGTTTGCTTCAGTGTTCCCCCAAGGGCTGGGATGAGGCACAGGCAGCACTTCATCATCATCATCATCACGTCACATCAGTGTTTTATAGGCTGAAAGAGCAGTTCGGGTTGATGGGATAGTCGGCAGAGTTAAACAGCCCTTGGTGGGGCTGTAGGGGTGTCGGGGCGAAGGGAGGACCCTTGAGCGAGGGAGGATGCAGGGACAGCAGCAGCAGCAGTGTCATACGTGTTGGGGATGTTCCTCTTCAGAGGGCTGAGCCTGAACCGGAGCCGCTGTCTCCTGAGGCAGAGGGAACCCCTCCCCCCCAGCCGCCAACCCTCGTCGAAGCCAGAGGATATTATGCCATGTTGAGTAACAAAAGCAGCAGGATTTCCCAGCTAATAGTTTACACTAAGGTCTCCTAAAGCATCCTGCTTTCCCAGCCCCTGTCCCAACATAGCCACAGAATAAGAATGTGCCACTTGGCCTGGGACACTGAGGGGAAGTAGTTAAAGGTCATAGCATCTTCCTGCGATTTAATCTCATGGCAGGAGCAGGAGGAGAGGAAAGCCTTGTTGCTTTTGCTTCCAGTCGAGCTCCCGAAAGGCCCTAGCGAGCTGTTGGCTTGCAGCTCCAGCGATGGAAACGGCCGAGCTGGATTCGCGTGAAGGAGGTGGAGGCAGCGCGGCAGAGGAAGGCGGAGAGGATCTGTTCCCCTGTCCCGGTAGACTGGGACGGGTTTAGGCTGGCTGCGTGGCTCGCACAGATGTGTTCAGCATCAACTACCGTGCACACTTCAGACCTTAACATTAGCTCTGCCGAGCTGTGCCTCAGCGTGCCAAAGCCTGGTCCTTTTGTACTTGAAGTGCGGCAGAAACTCTAACCTCACCTGACCTCCACTGGCTGCTCTAAAGGCCAGAGCTGAGAGTTAGGAAAGGGTTTGAATGTGAACTCTCATTTCCCTCTTCCTTCCCCTCCTCCACCTGCAGGTTATTCTCTTCTCTGCTCCCGTGGAAAAATGTCACGGTGACCTTAAAGGCTTAAAATAAGTTCCCCGCTGTCCTTTCAGGCAGAAGCGGCACAGCGGCTATGGGACTGCTCCTCGTTTCCCAGCCTTCACTCCCTAGGAAGATGCTCTCGTACCGTGAGGTCCCACTGGCCAGCTTTGCTCTCTCCCAGCGCTGGTTCAGCTTCAGCCCCGTGGAGCATCGTCCCTTTGAGCACTGTTTTCTCCTCTTGGCTCAAGCAGCGCTGGGGAAACAGATCAGCACAAATTCCTGGCTCCCTCCGTGAGCGAGGAACGTGCGCTTCAAGGCTGCTGGAAGGCAGAAAGGGAGCAGCAGGCTGCAGAGGAGGCAGGCACGCAACAGGGCAAAGCAGAAGGTCCTCACTTGTGATTTAATGCATGGTCAGCTTGTTGGACGTGACAACCGATTGTATGTCCTGAAGAGCTGTCCCCAGGGAAGACGGGCATCTGTCAGGCTCTGACGTGGACTGAGCTTGCTTCTCTTCTTGCTAAAGGCTGTGCATGCAGGGGAAGGGAGAGGGACAAAAGGGGCTGGTGCCACAGGGATGGACACATTCATAGGAGGGGTCGTGCCAGCTCCGACCGGTGGCCTCTTTAGTCCGTTAGCCTGTCTGACGACGGGCAGTATCTGCCTCTTGGAAACATGCAGTTCCTTTTCTCCCTAAAGCTCTAGAAAGTCAGGTGGTTTAGCAGCAAGTAAAACACACATCGATGCCAATTACTACATCATCTCAGCTCCTCGCTCCCACCTTCTTCCCAACCCACCAGGGTAACACCAGAAGCGCTTGTGCTTGGAGCCTGTGACCTTGCAGAGCTGGAGCAGCCGCTCATTTAGAACAACTGAACTAGAAGTTTGACAGGTTGTGTTCCTTCCGTACGTCATGGGCACTGCATCTCCAGTCCAGGGTGTTTGTTAGATGCAATGAGAATATGTACAATTGCGCACGTCAAAAATCCATTTCAGACAAACCCTGAATGACTGAAAAGTTCTGATTCCCATAGTTTTGTTGCAATGACTGAAAAGTTCTGATTCCCATAGTTTGGTTGCAATGACTTAAAAGTTCTGATTTTCAGGGCATCAGATGCAATTAGAATATGCACAATTGCGCACATCAGAAATCCATTTCGGACACACCCTGAATGACTGAAAAGTTCTGATTCTCACAGTTTTGCTGCAATGACTTAAAAATTCTGATTCTCACAGTTTTGCTGCAATGACTGAAAAGTTCTGTTTCTCACAGTTTTGCTGCAATGACTGAAAAGTTCTGATTCTCACAGTTTTGCTGCAATGACTGGTCTCTCCTGGCTTGAGATCAGCTCTTACCTTATTTCTTTTGTCTGGCTGGGAGCTGCCTTGGCATAACAGAGGGAAACTCTCGTTGCAGGTATTACAACAAGCTGGTGAGAAGCTTACTGGAGTGTGATGAAGAGACTGTCAGCACCATCAAGGACAGCTTGATGGAGAAGATTGGCCCCAACATGGCAAGCCTCTTCCACCTGCTGCAGACAGACCACTGCGCCCAAGGCCACCCGCGGGCAGACTTCGCCAGGAGACGGATCACCGAGCCGCAGAAGCTCAAACTCTACTTCAGGAACCTCCGAGGTGAGGGGTCCGTCCCGGCCCACGCGAAGCGCAGCTCCGCCGAAAGCGCGTAACACCTCGGGGGAGCCACGCTGGGTGTGTAAGGGATGCGAAGCGCTACCAAAGCTGAGGTCTCTCTTCTAGAGGAGGAATGCACCCAACCCAAGTGTACTGTAGCTAGTTTTAATAACGACTAGGAACTGGTTTTAGATTTAGTCATTCATATTTTCTATTCCTCTCGAACAAAACTTTTTGCATGGGTCTGTGTTCAGTGTCTCAGCTTTCCTGCCATCAAAACGTCTCCATCTCTTTTCTTCCCCACAAAAAAAAAAAAACAAAATCACACAAACAAAAAAAAAGATATTCCTGAACGATCTTAGTCTTAAATATAACCGTACAGTAGTCAGGCCTTCAGACATCGAACCCTAAACGTACTGTAGTGCTAACACCAGTGAAGTCTGAAGAGTTGGCACCGAGGAGGATAGCTTATTCTCTCTTGTAGTAAGCGGGTAGGCGGCGATAGATGCACTACTAACTATTGCACATCCTAAAGATGTCGGTGGAATTCGTGTTATGAATCTGTGCTGGCCATGGACGAATATGAATGTCATATTCCTGGTCTCTTAGTGTCATGCAGTCCTAACCCTTCCAACAGAGCTCTTCTTCACCCGTGGATTCACCAAACTCGCTAGCTCTGGATGAGTCTAGTTACCGTGACCTGGCACCACAGAGCAAAATGAGTTAAAACTAAACCCCCCACCCCCCCCCTCCCCAGCACACACCAAATCAGGAAAAGAACATTTTGTACTACGGAAACGATTAAAAGAGGTGCCAGTCTATGGCTGAAGCTAGTCAGAAGGTTACATAAGCCTGCATTGTATTTAAAAGCTAACATCTATGTACTGTATTTAACTGTCTAAAGCTTTAAAAGAAATCTAACAAAAACAAACCCTGTCTTAAGACTAGAGTATTAAAGGTCTTGCTCTAACTGTGGTATAAATAGTTTTAAAATCTGTCATGTACTGTACATAAATTCCACGAGAGTCTGCTTGAAAGGAGCAGAATATAGTAACTTTATTGCATAAACTTAGTTTTGTAAGTTAGCTATTTCTTTTTTTCCTGGAAACAGTTATCTCTGTTGTATTGCAGAGTTCACATTCTACTCCGTGGCCTTTTTATAATGGAAGAGAGAAAAATGTTTAGGACAGAAATTACAGGGCCAGAAGAAATGAGCGTCTCATAATTAAAACGGGGGGAGGGGGGGCAGGGGGGGAGGAAGAAGAGTTCAGGCTGGCCAGCCCTCGCTCCACGAGACGTAGCACAGCCCAGGCACAAGCGCTGCTGGGGAGAATTATCAGATGGCTGACAAAAAGCCACCTGGGGATCCCATAGCTGCCTTCAGAAAGTTGATTTCTGGGGAGAGGCAGGAGGAAAAATTTAAAAAAATTAATAATTAAAAAAAAGAAATCCTTAAATTCGCTGAAGCTTCAGCAGTAAAGCAGCGTGCCTGCCTGGAGAGGAGCCCTGCGTTGCTGCTCTCGGCGCTGCCTTTCCTGCCATCCAGCTCTCCTGCAGCCGGGGCGGACGGGAGCGGAGCCGCGCGGCTGGGCCACCCCAGCGCCCTGCACAGTAGCCTGGCCGGGCTTCGGCGAGCCAAAAAAAGCCACATTGCGGCAGGCCATCAGCGAGGCCAGCTCCACGCTCCAAATCTATCCCGTTACAGTCTGCCTGCAGAGTGGATGACTCTTGCTCAACTAGTTAGAGAGCTAAGAAAGGAGGGAATCTATTTTTCTTTTCAAAATCTAAAGCAATATAACTTTTTTTTTTTTTTAAACCACAAAGCCTTTAAACAATAACTTGCTGCTAATATATTGAAAACAGATGCAGTGGCAGCATTTCTAATATTGCTGTCTTCATTAAATGTAGCCCAAAAGTGCTGTCATAAAATTGTAAGCAGCAAAAAATGTTGCTGACGGTAGAGGGTTGTTGGTTTTTTTTTTGGTTTTTTTTTTTAATACTCTGAATCGTGCCATCCAGGGCAAGCAAGATGCAATATTGCTCATTCTTAAATCACAGTCAGGTAGATAAGAGTCCAACACCAGGAAGTTTTGCAAGGTGAAAACCAAAGGCCCCTTGAATATCCTGACCCTGAAAGTTTGATTTACGCTTAGGAACCGATCCCAGAACCGCGCACGTGCCACTTCCCACCCTACAGCATCCCCCCTCCCGCTGCACCGTTAGGAGACGAGGATGACTAAAACAGGGACGTCTGCTGGGGTTTGTGCATCAATATTGCTGTTTGGGGCAAGAGTTATAGAAAAATAATAATAATTTTTAAAAAAAAGTCTTTACCTGGCTGGAGGCAGCGTCCAACCGACCGCCTGGATGGCTGCGCCGGTGCGATGGAGCCTCCCAGTTTGGGTACCCAGGGCCTCAGTGGGCTCCACCAGCAGAGCTCACTGGGGACATCGATGCTTCTCATGGCCAGCGGCTTCTCTTGTTGCTTTGCGCATCCATTTCTACAAAAACCCGAAGACGGTTTATAAAGGCGCTTGCAGGGCCAGGGAGGGGCCCTTTTGGGTTGTAGTAATGAATTTTATTTTTTTTTCCAGTAGGAATTTAAGCTTGTTGCCCCCTGGATACAGGTAGGGAGATGACTGGGAAAATAATTCCCCCCGATTCGATTTGCTCTGGGACCACAGGTGACTGTGCAAAGCAAAGCCCAGCCGGGGGCACCCATGGGTGCCCTGTGCCGGAGGGACCCTCAGCTGCATCCCGAGGCTTTAGTAACATCAGTTGGGTTGGTTTTTATTTTTTCCCCAATGCTGAAGCAGCAAGGAAGCCGCGAGCACACATCCATCACATCTAATTCCTGGGGTTCACCTTGCCTAACTTTTGCCATCCAGCCTAAGCTGGTCGCTTAAAGCTCCCTCTTACTGGGGAGGGGGACGTGGGGGTGGGAGAGGTGCTTCCCATGGACTGGGAAGGATGCCTAGTTCCAAATGGTTTGAATGGTGAGAGAGATCCCCCTGGGGATGGGGAATGACTCTCGATGTTAAGTCCAGCTATTTCACATTTTATTTAATCTCTAATGCTTTATTTTTTTAATCTTGCGTTCGTTGCAAAATGATTTCTCGCGGGGGTGGGGAGGGGCTTCTCTAGAAATGTTTGCATGATTCTCATTGTGATTTGTTTGCACTTTAGATGTTTTGTGCCATTATAAATTTGCATTATGTATTTATAATTTAAAGATACTTAGAAGGGGAGAGAGTTTGGGGGTTTTGGTTGTTTTTGGTTTGGGTTTGGTTTTTTTTTTTTTTTGCTGAGTACTGGAATAAACAGTGAGCATATCTGGTATATGTCATTATTTATTGTTTAAATTACATTTTTAAAGCTCAGTGTGTTCATATAAAGGTTATTTGAAACATATCATAGTAATGAGAAAGATGCAAGTTATTTTCTTTGCTTATTTTTATAATTAAAGATGCATTACATAATGAGGCCTATGTTGGATTTTTCTTCTGCAATGAAATAAAATGTCAAATTTAAGGGGGTTTCGTGTCCGACTCTTCCATTGACCCTTACTGTGACTGTACTACCAATGAGCTGGTGGTGGCACTTACCTTTGGCTGAGCATTGTAGCTTTTACATCTCCTCTGGACACTGAGTAGCTGGGGGTCGGCGCAGGGGATGCGGGGTTGGGGGTCCATCGCCCCGTCTCCGGCAGCGAGGCAGGAGGAGGACGCGTAGAAGGGGCTGAGTGTGGAGTAAACTTTTCCCAAAGTAGCTTTTTGGCATCTAGACCACCTGAGCATCACTAGAATAATCCTCTGAACACACTCGGTCTGACCAAAATCTCCGATCCTGGGCCCCGCGATGCCTGAGAGTGGCTGTAAATCCCGGTGCTAATAAAGCTAATAAAGCTAATAAAGCTCGGGTAATGGTTCTCTCTGACAGTGGCCTAACCTTGTAAATTGTCTCTTATTCAGCCCGATAACAAAATGCAGGCAGAACCATTTTTTAATGAACGCATCCGTAACACCATTGCAGGAAAAAGAAAATACCTTGATTTTGACTTTGATCTACGTGTAAATGTGCATTTACACTTCATTCAGGAAATCTCTAATTTCCAGTGGAAGATAAAAAAAAAAAAAAAAAAAAAAGTTTAATAATCATCAGAGGAAGACTGGCAGGCTAATTCAGACTTACTGCTCCAAAAGCTACTGCGAAGTTTGAAAAGCCGTTTCCCCCACCACATGACAGTAAGGCTTGTCCGAGAGAGCCAAAGAACGAGGATTGGCGATACAGTTGGATTAAAATAAAATCTCTTCTCCCTTCTTGCTTCATCCAGCAACTTAGAAATTACCTTGAAAAGAGGCTATGAAAATTTTGCTCCTGTTGAAATCTTTTTTTAGTCAAAAGCTAAGTTCATAATAAGGTACGGTAACTTATCAAAATTAGAATTTATCGTTCTTTGCAAAGAAATAAGCCTCTGTGGCTTGTGGCATTGAGAGTCGACGAGCCAGAGCAACGCTTATTGAACATCGCTGCAAACCGGGGCCAAGGTGCTAGCAGAATTGGCCTGGCCTTGAGCTCCTGCTCTCACTGCTGTTAATTAATTCATAAAAGGTACGAGCCCCCCGCCGCCTCCTTACCTTGGTGCTGCTTTTGGGAAGCAGGAGCTGAGCTGGAATCTCGCTGGTGTGACCTGGTGCCGCCGGTTGCCTTGGCCTTCTCATAAACTCCTTTCTCCAAATGAAGAGGTTAAAAGCCAAGAAGAATTCCTAAGAAGCATCCACATCACTGCCATAACCGAGCATTAAATCAGTTGGGTTTACATGGGAATACGAAACCAGTTCCCGTCTGGTTTCCTAAGATGCGCCAGAGGTCTTTTGCTTTCCCATTTTTTTTGTATTTTTTTTCCTAAAATCCAAATATTTTTTTTTATTTTTCCTAAAATCCTAAATCCAAAAAAAAATGGATTTGCTTTCCTGTTACCAGGAATCCCCAAATCGCTTGCTGAACACATACACCCCCCCACCCACCCGTAAATCCCTGGCTGCTAAATAACACCCCCCGAGTCCCCCCTCTGTAGAAGCCAAAGCAGCAATTAGCCAGAACAACCAAAATTTACGTTTTCTAGCAGCATTGCATTGCTAGAAACAAAGCCAGCTACCATCTCTGCTCTTGCAAAAAGCGCGCCTTGGCAATAGTACAGATGCCACGCTTCCAAAAGCTGGCTTTCACAGCTGTTTTGTAATTAGTAACCGCTATAAACTGATTACTGGCAATACAATGTACTATTCATATGAAATCTTCATAAATCTCAACCCGTATGGCTTCGTCATTGGCAAAGAACATCCCTGAAATGAAATTGTTCTCGGAGAATTGGGGAATTTTGCTGGTCTGAAGCACCTCACCCCAAAGCACGGAGTCACTTAGGAATCTGGACAGGTCGATAATAATTCTACACAACAAATTCTGTCAGAAATCCTGCTAATTCGGGGTTGGGGGGTCGTTTTCTTTCCCCCCTTAGCTCCCCTGACTGCTAAAACACGACCCTAAAGAGTAAATGCCACAAGAACTCTCCAGCCAGGTTCAAAGCGAGATCAACCGTGCTCCATCAGGAACGGCAGCATCACACCTTCTCCTACACTGCCCAAACTCAAGCCCAACCTCGTGGCAGGGATTATATATCCTATAGATAAAAATGGCAACAATTCATTTACACAGCACGTAAGGCAGGCAGCGCGAGTCAAGTGAAGGTCTTTTAAAAAGAGCAAAGGTGTTAATTAGGCAGCTTGGAGGGTTGTTATCATTATTATTATCATCACCATTATTTTCATTATTATTAGTTATTTTGCATTGTTATTTTGTATTGTTATTTACTATTTATTTCATTCATGGGACACTTTTACCTGGCGTCCCCAACCGCGACAACATTACTGAACCCCAACAACTTCTCAAGAGCCAGAAAAACAGCAGCAGACTTAGGAAAAAAAAAAAAAATACGGCAGCAGCAGGGGTCTAATGGGAACAGCCCAGCCACCACGGTGGAAAGCCTGGGCAGAAACTGGTCGGAGGAAAGGAAATCTCAGCTTGGTGGCGGCAGAGGGCTTGGTGTGTGGTAAAGTCCTGGTTATCGTCCTCAAAACAGACCAGGAGTTAATTTGATTTGGCCGAGACCCAAAGTACATGATTGACTGATGTTCTTGTCTTGTCCTTTTTTCTTTTTTTTTTTTAAGTTTTATCACAAAACAAGGGGAAAATTATTTCAGATTTTCCTGGTCCTCACCCTTCCTGCTTGCTTTGCTGTTCTGAGCAAAGGGGGAGAGAGAGAAAGAGCGAGAGCAGGAGAGGAGGAGTGTGATCTTTGGCACTTTGAATGACACTGGGCAAAATGACGGGGAGCGAAATTTGGGAACAGATTTCTCTTCCTGCCTCCTGTGAATGTAGAAAAATAAAAAGCAGGAAAAAAAAAAAACAACCAAAAAAAAAAACACCCTTCCACAATATAATAAAGGACATTGTCTTTGCCATCATGATTCAGCCAGTACGACCGGGAATATGAAAGAAGTTTAAAAAAAAAATAAATTAAGTAGGATGCTAAAAATATAATTAAAATGCAAACAAATGGACTCCGCAGTGGTCGTTCCCATCATGATGGGCGAGATACAACAGGAAAAGGCAGAAGAAATGCAAACGGCTGCAGACGTCACTGTGCTGCAAATGGGGGAACTCGCCGTCGCAGGACAGCGAGCTATACAAATGCAACTGGGAATTTTAAATATATATATATATTTCAGTGTAAAGCAATGGCCAAATATTATACCAATGGATTTTGGAGGGGGTAACTGCTTCAAATCCCACTCTTTCCGAGGCCTGATCAAGGGAGGGATGCTCAGCACCTGCGGGAAGCTTACAGACAACATTGTTCAACAGGGTAAGGTGCTCCCCTAAACTCCCTTCTTTCAATAAATCAGCATTTTCCAAGGACACCACGACTCCTCACCTGGTTCACATACACACCTGTGTTTTCAAAGGCTGGGTTCCTCCTCAAAAAGGCCAGGTTGGGCGGTAGAGGTCACGTCAGATGATTTTTGCTGTAAACCCCTTTATCCCAGCAACACAGAGGGATCCACGTCGCAAGCGGCTGGAGAACCTGAGGCAGAAAATACCTGCGAGAAACACGGGAGTTTTATTCTAGACAACAGCTGGAAAAACTAGTAAAACCTGTATGAGCTCATGGGGGGGAAACGTAATTATTTTCACACAGGCGGGATTTTTTTCTTTTTTTTTTTTTTTTTCCTCTTCGTTTTTATCATTAAGCAAACGCTGGGATAACCCGGATTGTAGCTGCAAAGGGTGGTCACTGTTACCTGCCCCTTCCCGCTTCCCCCTCCAGCCTTTCCCTTGGCCGGGATGGATGCTGAGGGTCCAGGCACACAAACCGAAGCTGGTCATAATGGTTATTTAAAGAGAAAAATAATTTTATGGAAAATGCGTTGCCCTGTCTTCTCAAGCCGGGGAAAAAAAATTCCAGTTGGTTCCTTTGCCTTTCCTTCAGGGTTATTTTTCATCAGCAGGCTTGGGAGTGTTTTGTGCTGCAAAAACAAATCCCTGCTCTTCTCTCGATGTGCTGTTTGGCTTGGAGTAATCAACCGGGCTCAATAAAATCATCAGCCATCTCCAGCAGGTCATGCCGAAACCCTAGCATGGTTTTGCTCTCAACTGGGGAATTTAGAGAGTCCAAAGCAGCAGAAAGAGCCCAGCTATTTATTTTTATTACTGTGCTGATAATTAATCCGAGAAGTTTTTTCAGGACTTAAAAAAAAATCTTTTTCTGAGCTGTTGTTTGCTTAACTGTTTCACATGTGTGTCTTAGAATCACTTTTATTCGCTGGCCATGATTTTCATGGGAGTGAGGTGTCCATCTGGGGGATTCGAGTTCACATTTGTGGCTAATTATGTGAAAAAGGTGCCTTTGATCTTTTCCTAAAGCCGCCTTTATTCCTACAGCC
The DNA here is from genome assembly GCF_023634085.1 of Falco cherrug. Lineage (NCBI taxonomy): Eukaryota > Metazoa > Chordata > Aves > Falconiformes > Falconidae > Falco > Falco cherrug. The sequence continues at coordinate 3,893,749 of NC_073714.1, read as the reverse complement.
ACGGTGAAGAGCGTGGCCCCCATAGGGTCGACTCACAGAGGAAAATGTAAAGAATGAAATTAATCTGAGCAATAAGAGGAGAATACAGATCTTTTCTGGGGTTTATCATTCCTCCATCACCTTTGCTCACTCCAGTGCTGCCACGCACGAGTTTCCATCAGCATCTCTCCTCGCCCTGCCCCAACAACCTCCCCCACCGCCGGCCGTGTCCCAGCTCCTGCCCCGTGGCCGCGGATCCTTCCTGCCCAAGGGAAACCTTTCCTTCCTTTGGGCAAAGCCACCGGCCTCAGGAAGAGGGATGGAGGAGGCTGAGAGTCCCGACAGCTCACGGCGAAGTGCGTGACGGGCTAGGTGGAGCTGCCACCGGTGAGTCAAGGGACTCCCAACGACGCACGAGCGTTTTCCTCCTCGTCACTCGCCCGGGTGCTGGCGGGGACGGAGCCCCGAGCCCCGCTGACACGGTTAAAGCTTTGATTGATGGAGCTGGAGAGGGCAGATGTTTTATCGCTGCATCAGAGGAAAGGGCTCCGGGCAGATCCACCCACGGGGCCCCCGGGGAGATGCACCAGCCCCGGAGCTGGATTCCCAGGTCAGGGACCAAACTTCCCTTAAGGATGGGGAGTGGTAGGTTCTGGCCGAAAAAATGAGATTACCAGAAGGACAATATTGGTTTTTCCTCTGGTGTGGAAAGGCGTTCTGCTCTGCTCCCAGCATTGTGCAGCTTTATTCTTCCTAGGGGTGTATTTGGAGTTCACTGACGCTTGCCCCATCGTTAGTCACTAATCAGAATCAAGTACGAGGGACCTTTTGCTTGAAGCGTTGGGGGAAGATCGGCATCCAGAGGAATTTTCCAGAAGTAGCCAGGATTTTCCCAGCATCCCCGGGTGGGGCTGTCTGGGACACTTTGGCAAAGCCCTGGGTTCAGCTCACAGGTGCTCAGCAAGGCTGGAGAAGCAGATCAGCATCAGCTGAGACAATCCAGCCCCAGACATCAGCCCTTCTCCAGCTCAGCGGGCCACAGCCACCACCCACATCCCATTTACATGCAACCGAGTTGTCAGGAGCATCTGGTGGCAATCTCTCCCCAGTTTCACATCCAAGCACTGCCAAAAAAGTCACATTAGTGTCACAGAAATCCCGCATGTGCTGGTGCCCGGCTCAGCTTTACCATCTCCTACTCGATTTTGCAGCAGCTAAGGGTTTCATCTGCCACCAAAACAGCAAATAACCCTCTGCTCGGATAGTCATGCTGCTAGAAAAAGCTCATTGTTTGCCATAGAAAGAGCAAAACCTGAATTTCCAGCAATTTGCTGGACATCGACCGAAAGGCCAGCGGGAGCAGCACGTATCCCGCTGTGTGGCCGGGCTCTGGCAAGAGGCACGTTAGTTTTTTCAGCATCCCCTGATATTCAGCTGATGGGCACGATACGAATGAATGAATAATACAGTGGGTTTTGTAAATTATATGTGTGCTCAGAGAGGTCTGATGTGCTCTGGCTGCTTGTCACGCAGGCGGCAGTTCCTTACCGAGGTTGTAAATGTTTTAATACGGTAATAAGTTTCTCGCATGCCATGTTCATCGCCATTAAATGCCTTAAAAGAAGTGAGCCAGCTGTCCCAGCTTACTGCACCTTCAGCACCCCAACTCTCAGCTGAGATCGGAGCTCCCAAAAATCCTGTTCACCCCTGGGATACGTCTGACTGTGCCAAACTAAGGATGGATTTGATTGAAGCAACGACGGGAAAGAAAACATGGGGATGCTTTCTTCTGGCGTGGCATTTTGGGCTCCCAGATCAGCTGCAATTTGATTTTAAGACAATTGTTGATGAAATCTCGAGAAGTTTGGGATCTGGGCATCGTGGCAAAGGGTAAAGCTGAAGCTCGGTGTCAATCCCTACGGAACTCCACCCCGGCTGCCCTGCTGGGAACGGGGCGAAAGCTGCGTCAGCCCTCGCACAGCATCACTCCGGAGGATTTCTCATGCAGCTCCGGGGCTGTCAGGAAGCGATTAAGAAAGCAAAGGAAATAAAAGCAAGTCAAAGAGTTTTGATCCCGCTCACCCTCTTCCCCCCACAGCGCTGACGCTGGAGAGTGGGATTATTCAGGGTCCCCTTTGAAGCCGTGCTTGCGTCAAAGGACGGCACCTGAAAACGGGGAATCGTCTCTATTCCAGCCTGGATTCAAGGCAGAGAGGAGCAGGGGCTGATCTGGGGCAGAGCCTCATCTCTGCAAACTCGAGTGGTTTGTTCAGTCACTGGCACCAGTACCACTACGGGGATTGCACTGGGCAGCAAGAAAATCAGAGCTGTTCTACACTCCTGCCCCCAGGCTGGGCTTAGACCACTTCATGGCTAAGCCAGCCGAGCACATCGCGACCCACGTCCCCATCCCCACCCCGTTCACCTCCAGTGTCACAAAAAGACACGTTTCAGAGCAAACAAGCAACCCAAAGGCTGATTTCTCCAAACCCACCCCAAAAAACCAGGGGTATTATTTGCTTTTCCTCCCTGCTCCCCTGCTCCCGGGAGGCTCCGATGTGTTTTCAGCTGGTTCGGCCACCCCCGGAGCCAGCGCGCAGCCTGACGTCACCCCCACGCTGCACCTCCAGCTCCCATTTATGCTGGCAGCGCTCTAAAGATAGATCCAAGCAAAGATTATCAGCCCGAGCAGTATTAATAGGAGGCAGCTGCTCTTTAAAGACGCTTTTAAATAATCTAAAGAAACTTTGTCGTATTTTTAAAAGCCTTTTAAGTGAGCCAGGCTACCCCTCCTCTTCTCTTGCACACCCCCGCCCCAGCCCACGTGCACCCACGCCCTGGCAATGTGTCAGCCCATTTTGTCACCCGGCTGGCTCAAAAGCAGCTCTGCCATCCAACGTGGGCCAGGGGACACCGCTCTGCCCCCTCTTCAGCCCAAAGGGAGGGTGGTGGCAGGATTGTAGAGCTGGGAAGGGGTGCACAGCCCCCCCGGCTGCCGTGCCGGGCTGGCTTAGAGCAGCCACCTCTCCAAAAAAGCCATGGGCAGAGCCGGTCTTAAGAAAAACACGGCGAGCTGCCTAAATTGGTGCTGAGCAGAGGAAATACATCCCCTTGGGTTGGCGGGGTTGTACCTGGGGTCTTCCCCACACTGACATCCCCACGCACCCCCTGGTTCGGCAGTGGGACCGCGCACGTGGCACGGCCACGAGCCTTGGGACAGCCTGGTGAGACGGGACGGTGTCCCGCTGCCGTGTCTGCCGCCTGTTTTAATGGCACGAAGGGAAATAACACAAGATCTGGGTCTTTCCTCCAGCCAGCGCCGGCTCCCGGGCCGTGCTTCAGCCAACTAAATGGCTCCCGAGTGCAAAAAACAGCCCGAGAAAACAGTGAAAGGCAAAAATAAATATTGTGAAACTCACGGCTGTAGAAACCAGCTGCAGCTGCCGGTGGCCACATCTGGCCGCCGTGGCATGGCAGAGGCAGGACCCGCTCGGAGGTCCGGGCGAGCGGGCAGAGGCAGCATCTCCCCCACCTGTCCCCATTTCTGGGGGTAGGAGGAGGATGCTGTGCTGCCCTGGGTACCCCCTGGCAGGAGTGCGGACCCCGCAGCATCACCGGTCCTCTGCTTGGTAACCTCATCTCCCTGTTAACTGAATAATGGAGTGAAACTTTAGCTCTGCTGCTCTCAGCCTGGAAATAAAACCCTCCGGCACAGTGCAGGCTCCTGCTAGACACCGCTCGGGGCTGTCTGCACCGAAAGAGGAGCGGGTACCCCCGTAAATCCCACCTTTATATAAATTCAGTGGGTGGCGGTACGACACCTAGGGCAAAAGGGTGGGGGTCTGGGCTGGAGCTGCAGGGGCGATGCTCGTGCCCGAGGGCAGCAGATGCCTGTGGTTGTTAAAAATAGATGCTGGTGGCACACTGCTACTTTTAAAGGCCAAATCAGGGTAAAATCTATTGCTGCACCGTGAGAAATAGATGAGGGCAAATCCCATTGGAGTGGAATAAACGTTACTCCCCGTGCAAATAGAGGCAGGGAGGCTGGGAGGGAGCAAGCGCCGGGGATTTGTGCAAGAAGAGGAGCATGGGCATGGGCACAACCTGCCCGCATCTCGGTGCATCAGTCTGCAAAGGGGGGCACGGCCCACGATCGGGACCAGGCTCTCAGGAGATGCCAATGCTCCAGGAGTTTCTAACCCTCAACACTTGGTTTTTAAGAAGGCTCTTCCTTTTGGCAGCCCTTTAGTTGAAAGCGGAAAATTACACAGCTCACCCTTGGAGCTGATGGCTGTATCATTAATCATGCCCTTTTTTTTTTTCTTTCTTTTTTTTTAAAAAAAAAAGAAAAATAAATGCCAAAGAGGACACCACAGATGCGAGCACCAAATGGGCTGCTCGGGTTGACCTCCAATTGCTTCGATACGTATTTCACTCCGGCTCAGGAAGTTGCTCACAGCCAGTTTATATATTTTAAGGGTGGGTAGATTGACAAATAGGAAATCTATGACATGTAATAGCTGATAACGCATGATGCATTTCCCTCTGCCCTGTGAATTATTTGAGGCTGCATTTTATTTAAATATTATCATGCCTAGGATTTCAGCGTGGGGTGTCCACAGATGACATCAGAGAGAAAAAATTAAGCAATTCTCCTTATTTTAGGAGCTTATTTGTCTTGATATTTTAAGTTATGTTTTTGGCCCGCTATGCAAGCGATCTTTCTTCAATCAAAATAAATGCCTCCCATTAAAAAAAAAAAAAAAAAAAGGCGAAACAAAACAAAACACAAACCCAACAGATGTGGCAAGCCCCGCTGTTGTTCCAAAGCAGAAAGCAAACCCAAGCACGTTTGCCAGGCCCCGTCCGCCCACTTACCGAGCCTGTGAAAACCAATAATAAAGAACATTTGCACAGTGCTTGGTCTTTGCAAACCGCGGGGCAGCTTGCGACGGGGACATACGGGGAGCATGAGGCGCAGGGGGAACCCCCTGGGTTTTAAGTGAGGAAGTTGAGGTTTGGTGAAATTGGGGAAGCCGGGGGGTAACCAAGCTCAGCTTTGCCCCGACCCCGCACACCTTGTCAGAACACCTCTCCCGCACGGCTCGGAGGGCCAAGGAGGATTTAATCCCTGTCCTCGCACCACTGGAAGGCAGCTTTTGGGATGCTGCTTTGCACACTGAGCATCGAAGAAGCACAGCCCAAATTCCCCCTTCCCCACAGGGCATTCACCTCCAGGCACACCATACATGTCCCACCACGTCTCACCTCTATTTTCCTTGCCAGAGCCAGATATTTATTTTTCTTTCTTTGCCACCATGCTCACAAGCCCCTTCAGCCCCCTGCTCCTGAGGGGCTACGTAAGCCGTCAGCCCCCTCCTGACCACCCCAGCCTCAGCCCCCGGTGAAGCATGAAGCGGCAGGATGCAGCTGCGGGAAGCCCGAGGATGCGTTTGGGATGCTCCAACCCTAACAGGGCTGCTGGTGGGAGAGATGAGAACCCCGGCTCCTGCTGGGAGTCACTGGAGGAGGCTGGAAGGGACCAGCATGGACCTCCTGCCCTACCCTTATGGCTCAGCAAGCTGCAGGGGGATACACTTTTTTGTTTTCTCCCCATCTCTGTGAGGTTTTTTTATTATTTTTTTTCCAGCAGCTCTGCTCCCTGTCCAAGGCGCTCAGCCACAGCTCTTGTGCCATCTGCCGACCGAAGCCTGCTGGCTCCGTGGCCCCACCACACCACAGCACCCACCACCCACTCGGCCTGGCTGCACCCATCCTCTCCCCTCTGGCAGCCCCCAGGTGCCTCCCTCCCTCCCCTCGCTCCCACTACCACCTCCTGCCCAGCCCTGACTTGAAAGTCATCCCCAGGAATCTGGCTACATCCTAGAAAGTCCAAAAATGGGAAAATTCTGCTCCTTGGTCATCCCTGCTATGGCCAGGCAGGTGGCCCCAAAAGCGGGGAAGGATGGGGACAGGCTGCACCCCTGCCGCTTTCAGACCTGGTTTTGCAGGGAAAGAAGGTAGAAGCAGCCAAATTTTGGCTGAAACATCCAGGTATAGAATTATAGAATCATTCAGATTAGAAAACACCTTGAAGATCATCAAGTACACCCATGAACCTAACACCATCACGTCCAAGCGCTGGGAAGGGGCAGCCCAGCAGCTACCAGCTCCCCATGGGGACACCACGGTGGCCCCCGCCATCACCCCAGCACAGCCCTGCGTGTGATGCTGCGACACACACAAATGCAGAAATTCATCTGCCCGCTGCAAAGCAGAGGATCGCACCCTTCATCACCGAAATGCACCGGGGAAGGAGCAGGTAGCCCCGATGGTTTGATGCAGGATGTTCCTTACAGCTGCCTCGTTAGAAAAAGCGACAGACAAATATGAGAACATCATTCTGTGAGTTCAGATTTCCTCCATCTGCCAGCACTGGGGGACACTGAATTATTCATGACATTTCACCAAAATAATCCAACTTAAAAATAACTCCTCTGCTTAAAAGACGGTGAGAGCACTTCTAACACCCACCGATATTTTTACCTCCTGTGCATGAAGCAGCAAACCCCCAAGCCCAAGCAATTGCTGCCAGTACCCACCGCTGCCCCACTCCTCTTTAATAGTGTGGGTGAAGGAGCATAGGGGATGGGGTGGGGGGTGGGGGTGAGGGGATTTCCCCCCCTTTCAGTGCTCAGCTTTGGAGTTTAGAGAAGGAAAACTGCACATCTCCAGTGTCCAAGCAGAGGGCACTGCTGTCTAATGGTTGGAGCCAGGGCTCTGCTACAAGGGTTTGGTTTATGTCAATCCCAAAGTCCTTCTGGCACAGAAAACCTCACCCACTAGCAGATATTGCTGTAGCATCCGCTGAGAAACCTTCTCTCCATTTCCTTCCCCTGATTCCAACAGGTTCCCCAAACCCCAGAAATTAAAGATTAAAAAATGGTGATAAAACCCGGCCCAACAGAGTAGCCAGGAATGAAGCAGAGCGCTGGGAAGGCACTGGCTTGTCTCAAAAAGGGTACGAGAGCTGGCTAAAATAGAGAAAAAAAAGAAGGAAAAAAAAAAAAAAAGAGGTAAGAGGGCAGAGATGACAACCTGCCCCAGGTTTGGTGGTTCAGCCTTGTGCCCACACTGCATCATGTCACGACACCCTTCCACCCTGCTCGCGCTGCCCTCACCCACCGCCTGCCTCTGCCAGCACAGTGGGGACGTGGCCATCGTCCCGGAGTCAGGCAGAAAGTGAGTTCTCCATGACAAAACTGACTTTGAAACTTTAGCAAGTTATCCCATGGATTCTGAAAAGCAGCACGCTTTTCTGCTTTCCCCACCACCACCAATGTTTATTAAAAAGCCTTGGAGAGGGTATCTGCTTTCCCTCACCCGCCTGCAGCTCGCACTCTGCCATCACTTCCATTTTCTCTGCTTTTTGTTTTCTTTCACTGATGAAAAAGGACTGGAAGGAGTTGGGGAAAAGAAGAAGATGTATAAAACCCTTTTAAGTTTAGTTTCAGCTGCATCAAAGCATTCACAAACTCCTTAGAGACGTTTATACATGTGCTCTGTGCTTGCAACCCCTCCGTGCATCCACCTCATTATTCCCATTATATTCCCATTAGTCAGTATTCCCATTATTCCCTCACTCTGAGCATTTTAAAAACAAAACCTTCTGGCAGGGCAGGTGTGCCTGGGAGGGCTGGCTACCCCATCACACTCCTGGCAGGCAGAGTCAGGTTTCCCGAGTTTCGGATGCTCATCCGACATCACATCGGGATCCTGATGCATCCCAGCGATAGCTGCCAGAAATCAGATACTTCGGGAGCCACAGTCGCACTGCTGCCATAGAAATCCTTCCATTTAAACACCCAACGGTGGCTAGAAGCAGCTTTCTCCTGATTTCATCTAACCTAGTTAAAAAGAGGAGTAATGTCACTGGGGAGCTGTAATCAAATTAACTTGCCAGTCAAAAAAGAAGCCGATGATTTATGATAGATCCTCTTAGTCTTCTTCCCAGAAATCCCCCTGTGGCTTCTCACTGCCAAAACGCAGCGGCCGAGAGCCACGGTCCATCCCCAGCACCGCAGGAAGAGCCCGAGCCGTGATGTCCGCAGCATCAGGAAAGCTCCCGGGCACGGGGCAGGGAGCAGGGCTGGGGCTGGCCAGGCTCAGCAGCAGGTTTTGGCAGGGGAGCACCTGCAGGGATGATTTACGAGCCTCATCCAAGCCTCTGGATGCTCCAGAGCCCGCCGCTGCTCTGCAAGCAAGGGAGGGTTGGATGTGACCTGTGGGGGCACACGGAGCGGGATGGGGAGCAGCCAGCACAGCCCCAGGACCAGCACGGGGCACTAATCCTGCCCCGCTGCCTGTTCCCTGCATGAAGCTCCATTTTCCTTCACTCCCCCCTGATTCAACCCACCCAGTGGGGTCTCTCCGCGGGTCCTGAGCACCAAACTCCAGTCTCTCCATTAATGTCAGCCACACCGAGTCATTAGGGGCGGATAAAACTACTTACCCCAATTCCTTCCTGCTCGTCTCAATCCCAGCCAAGCATTTTACCTTGGCGCCGGCTGCCTCCTGCCATCAACAAGCCAAGGTGTAATGTTACTGTCTGTTTTGCTCTCGCCTTTTGGCGTTTCGAGTCCCAAACAAACCATTTAGACATGGCAATGAATCCAGTCAGGGACTGGGAAGGGGTTTGGGGAAGGGGGCACAGCCCTGGACGTGGAGAAGGGGTTTGCAGGAGCTGCTTTTGCCCACTGGGACCAGGGCGAAGGGGGCACACGGCTGCGGTGGGAGCCAGCACGGGCAGGAGAGTCCAGCCCAAGGTGCCTGAGCTGATTTAAGTGAGCTGCAGTGTCGGTTCTGTACAGGATTAGAAATTCTGGGGTGTGAGAAGCAAGTGCAATAACCCCCAAAAAGTCAAAACAAAGAAAAAAAAAAAAGAAAAGAAAAAGTACCTCCAGGTATTTTTTTCAGCGGGCAAAAGTCACACTGAAAAATCCACATCCCTGCCAAGTGTAACAAAAGCAGGATTAGGCCCGCAGCGAGGCACAGCACCACTGGAAGCCACCTCGGGGGACAGCGAGCACTTACCCGGAGGGCAGCCGAAAGAAGCCGCTTGGGCAGTGCCAGAGTTTTACCCCGGCCAAGGGGATGGAGCAGATGCTGGAGGGTGGCATCGCCGCACCCCGCGAAACCCTCCGGGGAAGGCGAGCTCGGTGTTACCCGCAGTGTGTTTGGCCCTAATTCTTACGTTACACCAGGGAGTAAGGCAGGGTGGGCAGGGACATCGCACGGGCAGGATGCACAGAGCTAAAACCCCAGGCTGCAGGAGCGAACACCAGCACGGTGCACGGCTGAGGACCATCCCGCGGGGCTGCGAGCACTTTGCTCCCCACGCCACCATATTTATTTTCCCTCCCGCTCCAGCCCCTCGCTTCCTCGCCTGCATTTGGGTAGTTTATTTATTCAGCCTCCCCTAACAGGCTGGTTTGGCTATTTCGGTGGTGCGAGAGATACCGACCCAACCCGGACAAAAACTAGCTCTGCTCTGTCAGGGCTATCAGCAAACACCAGCCCCTGAGGCCGGCCAGGAATTTTAATTGAAATAGCCGGTCACCAGGCTCAGATAAGGCCCAGCATCACCCCACAGCCACTGGGGCTCCCCCTGCCCCATGGGACCACCAGCACCCGACCTTGCTCCCCCAACTCACGATGGGGCCCCGACCTTGCACTGCAGCTCAGCGCCTACCAGCCACTGGGACAGACTGGGAGGGAACTGGGGTCCAGAGCTGCTGTCAGTGGGCAGCCCACCTTGGCGGGGGCTCTCACAGCATCCCTCCCCCGGCCGCAAGGAGCTAGGTGGTCTGCACCCCTTATCAGCCCTTATCTCCCAAAGCCGCTCGCTAATGTGACCTTAATGGAGCCAAAATCGACTCGATTTGTTTTATTGCAGCTCAGCCCCAATGCCCCCCCACACACACTTCCCCTTGTTTTGGAAATACAGAGGGGAAGGGGTCTGGCTCCTTCCCCGGCAGCTGAAAGGGGGGCAGCGTATGGGGAGCCGTGCCCAGGCCTGAGCATCCCGGGAGAGTCCTCCCGGCCCCCCCCCCAGCCCCCGGGACCCCCCCAGGCCGGCCCGGCGGGGGCCGGGGGTGGTGCCTGGCCCGGCAGCAGGAGGGTCAGAGGCGGGGAGCGGGTCCCGCAGCGCACAGCCCCTCTGCGGGCACGGCGGCTCCGACGGACCCCCCCACCGCCCCCCGCCCCTTCCCAGGCCTGGAAGATGCTGCCCACCCCCTTCTCGGTGAAGGACATCCTCAACCTGGAGCGGCCGGAGGCTACCGGGGGGGTCCCCGCCGCCCCCGGGCCCCGGGCTGCCCGCAGCCCCGGCGGGGAGGACGAGCCGCCGCGTAAGTGACTGGCGGGGCCGTGGGCGCGCTGGGGGGGCTGGGGGAGGGGGGGGGGGGGCACGGAATCGCTTTCGTTCCCCCGGGGTGGAAAACCGAGGGCAGCCCCCCCCCCCCACCCGTTGCGTCCTCGCACCCTCCAGCCACGATCCCGCCGGAGCCGACGGTCCCCGCCGCGGGACGTGGCAACACCCCCGACACCCCACCACCCCACCCCCCTTGGATATTTTCTTTTTTTCTATTTTTTCCCCAGTGTTTGAGGGTTTTGGGGTTGTTTGAGGCATTTTCCGGGCAGCCCGACAGCCCCGGTGCATCCCACCCGCCGCCCTCGGAGGAACGAAACGGCTCCGGGAGGTGAAGGGGGTGGGGGGTGGCGGGTTGGATGTAGTTGGGTTTTTTCTGCCGAACGGCACAAATCGCCCCCTTTTTCGATGACACGAACCCCCGTGTCGATGCTCCGCAAATTGTCCCCGCTGGGGACAAGGACCGGCCCGACCGGCCCCGAGGCGCCGGCTGCGGCAGCGGGGATGCTCCGGGGCAGCCGCCCGGGGGGTCAGACCGAGCCCCCCTCTCCCCGCCGCCAAAATCCCACCAAGTTTCCTTTGCTCGTGTTTCCCTAAAGCCCGGCGGCTGCAGAGCAGCGAAACGGGGGAAAACAGTAGGACCACAGCTTGAGCACTGGGTGGCACTGGGATGCAGAGCTAGAAAGGGCGAGAGGAGCCCGGGCAGGGCGCTCTATCGGCTTCACACCTGCAGATGGACCCCCCCAGCACCCCATTTCCCGCAGCATCCCCTCAAATCTCCCGAGCCCCTGCAGACGGACCCCCCCAGCACCCCATTTCCCCGCAGCATCCCCTCAAATCTCCTGAGCCCCCGCGGCGGCTGCCAGGGTACCCGAGTGCATCCCACCAGCCGGGGAGCAACCGCCAGGCAAGACCCCAGCCCAGATCGCCTGCAATGCAAACCCCCAGCAAATTTAAAAAAAAAAAATACATATAAAAAAACCCAAAACCCAAAGCCACTACTTTGCATCTTCTCTCAGATCTAATAATTTAATAATTTTTCCTCCTTCATTCCCAGCCCCTTCGTTTTCCTGGATTTTCTTAAATTCAGAGCGCTGCAGGATTCTTTCCTGGGGTGCTGGGGGTAAGTGCTACCAGTCTCACTGCCCTCGCTCCCAGCCCCCCCGAGCAGGGCAGCGGGGAAGGGGATTTGGGTTCTGGAGTACTCGATCTCACAGCACATCCCGCTTTCCTTGGGCCCCTCTGAGCTGGGGCTGCCACGGTGGTGGCACCCACAGCAGCACAGGCATCGTTAGGAGGGACCGCAAGGAGGCGTGATCCAAAATTCACATAACAGTCTAATTCCATCAGAAAAAAAGAAAAAAAAAAGGGGGGGTGTGTGATTTTCTTGAATTCCCATTAAACATCCCAGGAAAGTTCATATTAAAAGGGGAATTTCCTTGCATTTCCATTAAACATCCCAGGGAAGTTCACAGCAAATTTATCTGCTATCAACCCTACTTCATCTTCTTCCCAAAGGGCCCCATTCCCAATTCGATTCCTCCTTCGGAAACACGCTCTCCCTGGGAACACAATCAGACTTGGGTCTCACTTTGGGTTTTTCTGGCTGCAGGAAAACGTTTGCTCGCCCACCCCTCCGAGGCAGACAAGAAGAAAGCCGACCCCTGCCACCATCCCAAGCAGCGACAGCGCAGAAAACCCCGAGTTTTGTTCTCCCAGGCTCAGGTGTTTGAACTGGAGCAACGATTTAAGCAGCAGAAATACCTCTCGGCTCCGGAAAGGGAACACCTCGCCAGCGTGCTCAAGCTCACCTCCACGCAGGTGAAAATCTGGTTCCAGAACCGCAGGTACAAGTGCAAGAGGCAAAAACAGGACAAATCCCTGGAGCTGGCTGCCCACCCGCTGCCCCCCCGGAGGGTGGCGGTGCCCGTGCTGGTCAGGGACGGCAAACCCTGTCTGGGGGGCTCCCAGCCTCATCCAGCCCCATACAGCATCACCGCCAGCCCTTACTCCTATAGCTCCTACTACAGTGCCTATAGCAGCAGCCCCTATGGTGTTAGCTATGGGGGGGGCTATGCTGGGGTGCCCCCCAGTGCCACCCCAGGCAGCCACACTGTCAACGGGAGCTTGGGCATGGCCAGCGCTGCTCAGCACCAGCCTCCCTGCTTGCAAGCTGCCGTGCCAGCGGGAATCAGGGCTTGGTAGGTGGAGGTGAGGGTCGCCTGGAAAGCACTGAGGAAAGCCCCCCTCCCCCCGCCAACTCCAAACCCAGCCTTAGTTGGGATGGGAGCTGAATCCAAAGGGTTTCTGGCCCCCCCCCAGAGAGTGGGACAACTCCATCCCATGCAGTCACATCTCTGCAGGAGAGAGGGGGATGCTGCCGCTCCAGCGCTGTGACTTTGGGGACCCAGTGACTGAGGGCATTTATTTATTTAAACACAAACGCTTTGGAGTCTGGCCCTTCCCGCTCCCACAGAGGATTTGCTCCTCCGGGATGCCAGCACACAGCCAGCAAGAGGGTGCAAATGCTGGTTTTCTTCCAAAGGACAACTGGAAAACAGGGTCTGTGCACGTCACTGTGCGTTCACTTTTTAACAAACAGTATTTAATGCTTTGAGTCCCTCTAATCTTTTGAGATACCTTTCTGATTTATATTTCTTAATAACTCCCAGTGCAGGTGTTCATTTCTGTCTATTATTATTATTATTATTTGCAAATAAAAAACAAATTGGTGAAATTGTGTGTTTTCGCTCTCTCACCATTCCTCAACTTTAGCATTTTGACTTTTCCCATCCATAATTTACATCTGAGCATGAAAACCTGATCCAAAGAAGAAAAAAAATAAAACAAAAAAAAACCCACACCACCAGAATAAACCCAAACCAAAATAAACCACCACCACCAAAACCAAAATCAAACTTAATATTAATAAACCCAGAAAGATAATCATCTTGTGGTCCAGGCTTGGGGAGCTCCCAAGGTTTAACTCCCTCCCTAAGTCTTGGTGAGTGTTTTCAGCTCCCTGCTTCTATTCCCTTACTGGTAAAATGGGTTTGCAGGTACATGGTAGGGCAGCTCGCAGGATCTCAGTGGGCTGGTGCCATCTGAGTTATTCCAGCACCACTGGTGCTGGACCAAGAGGTGCAAGATCCCCAAATCAGGATCCAGTAGCATCATGTGCCTTGTGGGATCAGAGGACTTGTATGTTTATACATGCATCTCTGTATATATATTTAAGAAATGCAGGAGAGTCGGATGTCATTGCAGTGTCCCAGTGCAGATCAAAGGGGAGCACAGCCACATCCCACATCCACACCCTCGCACTTCCAGAATAAACCCAGTGAGAGTTTGTTAGACCAGCACAACCGTCAGGCCGCCCGTGGCCAACCAGTGCAGGCTTTACTTGCATCAGGGAGAGGAGAAAAAACACCCAAAGGTCAACGCCTGATGCAAAATATTGGTTTCACAGAGATGTCTCCACTCCAGGGCCAAGATATTCCCGGGACAGAGCCAGGCAGCAACCTGCACACAACTCCCACTGCATGGGACAGGCGAAACCCCCCCGTCCCCGCTCCTTTCCCAACAGCTTCTTATCCTCCCAGCGTTCGGCAAAAACAGGCTTGCAGGAGGCAAGTCAGCTTTTATCTCTAATCCTACTCAGCCCCATCACTCCAACGCTCACTCACTTCCCAAACGGGACATCTCTGCCATCCAAATCAAACCAGAAAAACCCTCTCGGCAAGATAGCCTGCCCGCCATCCCACCGCGCCGAGACCCTGGAAAAGGCTGGGTGAGGCGACAGCCGCGCTGGGCACTGCCCCTTCTCCTCCCCTTCATCCATCCACACTCACTGGGGGCTATCTCCCTACATCAGCTGGGGCTCAGGTCTCTATCCCAGTTTTGGGGCAGCCAGGGGATTCAACAGGGTCCTGGCACTGGGGAAAGCCCCGGCAGACCGCAGCATCCCACGTGCATGGGCTCTCCTGCAAGTCTTCACACCACAGAGTTTTTTCTTTTGAGGTTCAGCAGTCAAAGGAGGCAAATCACACAAAACTCCCCCCACATAAACACAGAAATCGAAGAAGGTAACTGCTACCCTCCCCAGCTCAAAAAAAAAGCCTGAAAATGGGAATCATGGATGCTGAAGGCATCATCTATGCCCCTCCAAAACATACAGAAAGCCCGGTCCCTGTAGGGTCAGGGTATCCCTAAATCCTTGGTGTTTGCCAGATCCCCTCTGTCACCTGCCTCTCCGCAGTACATGTCAGAGATTTTGCTTTAAACTTCCCGTTTCCAGCCCAAATCAGAAATTCCACACTGCAAGAACCAGCTTTTCCAAGCACCCAGACACACAAACCAGCCCACAAAACCTTCCCCTGCACCAAAACTCCTGTCCTGGGCCAAATTATTCCCCGCTCATCAGTACAAGTTATTTTGGCTGAACGAGCCAGGGATGCTGGCACTGGCAACCAAGGACCAAGAGATTTGGCCACAAAAAAACCCAGCCATGTGACGAGGCCACCCATAACCAACCGACGGACGGAGGGGTCGAACAGACGGATGGCACCAGGGGATGTCACTAGCCACTGCGGTAAAGCTGTGGCTGCAAAGCAGAGGTGTAACAACCTGGCTCTTTTTGCAGGAAAATATTTTATTGAAGTTAAATGATCCCCCTGGAAGGAAGGGAGCTGCCCAGCTTCTGGGAAAAGAAGTCCCTCTGCTGGGTCTTGCCTCGATGTCTTTGTGCTAGAGCCCGGAATAGCGAAGGATGCACAATGGGCTGCATCCCTGGGTGTGGGGGCACCGACAGCAGCAAGGGCAGCCTAAAATCAGCAGGGGGAGGGTCTCTGCAGCGGGAAAATTGGCCGCCGACCCCAGCACAGAGGGAGCAGCATCACTTCCCGACCCCAGCGAGCATCCCCGTATGGCACAGCACCCACCCACACGGCGGTGTACCCTCAGGCCGGCCCAGGAGACCCACGGGTGCCCCTGGGGGGTCCCCTCCATCCCCAGCACCCTCGAGCAGCATGGTGGGATCTGGTTTAAGCGCTGGAGCGGGTGGGCAGGGAGCAGTGGGCAGCCCACCCACCCACCGTGGCCACCTCCCAGCTCCTAATTTGCTCTCCAGAAGGCAGGCCGGGGGGTTAGAGGGCCAGCGGCGGGGGCACGGCTGCAATAATACTACTCTTGGGCTCCAGCTGCTTCATAAATCTTTTCCCAATTCCCTTTCTCGGGCTATAGGAGGATAATGAGGCTGAATTATGGAAGCTACTGCCGTTTTCCAAGCATACAGCGAATATAGGGGGGCATTTTCCAAGGCAGGAGCATCAGCAGGTTAAAGAATGAGACAAAGGGGCAGGTTAAAAGCAGGTTTGGGGCACATCAACCACCCTCCTAGAAAAATCAACAAAGTCCTCAGGGGATTTCAATTAAATGTTTCTCTTTTAAAGGTTAAAAACAATTTTGGCTGAAGAAGAGGGGCTGGATTTGGGTGAAGGCTTTAGGAATAGAAGGGGGGATCTGGGCTACGTTATTCCAACAGCAAAAGAAGTTTGCAGGCAACAGGGCTACAGGGGGTCATTGTGTATATATATTTTTATATATGTGTGTATATACACACTCATCACTCGGAGGGTGCCTGCAGTTCCCAGGGATGCTGCCTGCCCGAGGAGCCAAATCCTGCTCCAACAGGGGCTTCCCCACCAGATTGCTTCGCCTTACGATGGGGCAAGGTGATTTTTTAATCACATGCTGCCCACATCTGGGGGGAGGGGGGTCACAGCTGTTTGTGTGGCGAGCAGGGAGTTGTTTTTCAAACAGAAACTCGAGAAGAACAGCTACAAATAAAGTAGATGCCCCAGAAAAAAAATAATCTGTCGTAACAGAGAGCTCGACTTGTGGTTTTTCCTGGAATGGGGGAGGTTTTGCTCTTTGGGGTGTTTTTGAAAGTAGGATTTTGCAGGATGGTGTATAAAGGTACTAAGGCTTCTTAAATAAATGCTGTCCCATTCCACAGCTGGGCAAGGAATTGGTCTGAGGTTTAGGCTTAAGTTTTCATGTGAACCCTCTGCCCTTTTCTGTGCAAGCATTTGCCCCTGGAGCTGCTCTCCCTGCCTGTTGTATCTTAACTGATTTTAAAGCCCTTGCTACAGCAGCTTTGCAAAGCTGATGAAAATGTCTTTGACCATTTCCCCCCTGTTTTTCAACAAACTGAAAGTGCATCAGTGTGGAAGGGTTTTGAAGAAAACCCTCAAAGTAAAAATAAAAAACAACCACCAACCAACACCCTTCTATTTTCTTCACTTTTTTTTTTTTTTTTTTCTCCCTGAAAACCACATTTTTCCCAAAAAGCTGTAGGGATTACCCTGGGACATAAATCATTTCTATAATTAGGAGCAAGCAGAGCACCGGCTGCTGGGGCTGGGTGGCAGAATCCGTCCTGCTGGATGCAGAAGATGTCCCCTTGCAGAGCATCCTCCAAGGTGGCGATGCTGGTCCCCCCTCCTCTCGCCAAACCCCCCATCCTGGAAGTATTTTGATCGCTAAAAGGGTGAACTCACTTAGGCATCCTCCTCTTCATCATAAAAGCTTGGGGGTGATTTGCCAGCAAGGGAGCAACAGCGGGGGCAGTGGAGGAGGCTGGGTTTGGCTGTGACCCCATGGATCCGTGGGGAAGGATGTCCTGAGCAAGAGGGAGAAGCAAACAGCCAGAAAACCCGCTCGGGAGCCAAGACACAACCGAAGGGCGTAGACTCCTGCCAGGGATCTCCAATCAGGCCTGGGAGGCTTGGCTGCCTGCCGCATAAATGCGGAGCGGGGAGGGTGGGAAGCCAGTGTGCGTCTGGGCAGGGAGAGGAGGAGGAGGATGAGTGCTGGGGTGCTCCCTGCAAGGAGGCAGAGAGCACCCAGCAGCACCCCAGCAGGGATGAACCTGACCCCCACGGCAGCCCAGCAGCCCATGGCCATCTCCTCCAGGCGCCGTCCATCCTTCCTCATCCAAGACATCCTCTGGGATGGGGCAGAGCGGGGAGCGTGGCCGGAGCGAGGCAAGAGCAGAGGGTTTGGCAGCCCGGAGGACGGGGAGCCAGGGGCAGCCACGGCAGAGGGGAGAGAGGCCGGTTCAGCCCTGGGGGCTGCCCCAGGGAGCCCTCGTTCCCCAGCAGCACCCCAAGCCCGAGGGACACCCCACGAGCCGGACGCAGGTAAGGGGGTGGAAGCCCCGGGCTGAGCCTTCTGGCCAGGCAATGGATCAGCCGTGTCTACGCTTGGGGCAGCCAAGGGGCAGGATCCAGCCCCAGCTGCTGCAAGCATTTAAACACGGGGGGTAGCCGCTCTAGTAGTGGGAGAGTAAGAGCAATAGTAACTACCTGCAAACCCTTGGCCAGGTGCTTCAGATAACTCAAAAGATTGAATCTGCCTAAAAATGCTGCTTTAAAAAAGTCCCCAGTAGATGCATTTCTGTGATATCTTGGGAAATAAAGTTCCCTTTTCATGCAGAAGGTCCACAGCAAAGGCACCCTGGGGTACTGGCTGCCAGCTCAGAGGGGCAGCCCATGCCCATCCTTCCCACAGCCATCAGAGCGGCGATGCCACCGAGCTCCTCGGTGCCTCCGGTCCGGGGATATTTTGAAAGCCCTCGTGTTGAATTTGTGCCGTTTGCAGCAGGGCTCAGTTTTCCCGCATACCCAGCCCCGATTCGAGGATGCGCTCCTGCCTGTACCACTGCACATCGTGGGGTTTATGGATAACGATCCCACGCCTCTTGCTGCCTTTCTAGCACGCAATTGCAAAATTCATTGTGGGCGGTCACGTCGCGCTGCAGAAGCCACACACCGAAAATCACGCTCAGAAGCAAATTTTGGTGACCGGTGTCTCTTGTGTTGTAGCATCACGAGCATGGCCAGGGCTGTGGGAGGGAGCTTGGCCCTTCCTTGCCCCAGCAGCCCTGGGCTGAGCTGCAACAGCCAAAAAAGCAATTTCAAATCCTCTAGCGACTGAGCCTTGCTAGCTAAGGCAGCCCTTGCCAGGGGAATTTTGGCTTTACATTTCAAGTCTATTAAAAGAAGTTTCTACATAAAAGCAAGTTCAGAAACAGCCACCAGGCTGATTATTACAAAAAAAAAAAAAAAAAAAATCATTAAAAGCTGTAGCAAATCTCCCAGAAAGCGGCAGCATACATCAGCACAGCTCCAGGGATTTCAGTGGGACAACCATGATTTACACAAGCTGGGAATTAAGCCGGTTGTTTCTATCTTGAGCATTATGTTTACATGTTAAGAAAATATACTAAGAAATTACTAAAGCGGGAAAGGGGTTGGGGGGGGGGGGGGGGAACGACGACGACACCAAACCAACAGCTTATTTCCATCCCAGGCTGGGCAATACACAAAAAAGAACTAACCGCATAAATAAATGGACTCAAAAAGTTGTAACAGCTCTAGGGGACACGTCCCAGGGAGCCCAGCACCCTTCTGGGTCGCGGCTCAGGTGACCCATCGGTGCCACAAGAAATAAGTTGGAGGCAAACACCACGGAGCTGTGATCCAAGGCCAGCTCTGCAGTTATATATGTCAAGCCAGGCCTGAAGGTTTAAAAATCTGCCCCAAAATTTCTTGGCATTGCCAAGAGAAAAGGGAGGGATTTATTTTCAGCGCTTTCTAACTGCAGGCTGCTTTAAGCCGCGCTGATCTCCTGTCTCAGAGCTACCCTCTGTAGCTTGAGGACAGCAACTTGTTTTGTTTGGGGATCAGGATTTTCCCATAGGCACAAGAAGTGCCTAATAGCATGAATCCTGCAATAAAAAAAAAAAATCTCCAGAGCTGTTGATGCCACGCTGTACACAACAACAGCCCCTTGGGGTTTTAGGCAGACCTCCACCAGCATTGCAAAATATCCCTTTCTATATTATTTATTTTATTTCCTAGTCTTATTTTAGTTCCTTAAGAGTACATTTGTACTGAACGCATGCCTATAGAGTTAAGAAAGTGTGATTAGGAAGAAAAAACTCCCTTATATGACTTTAAGAGAGTGTTCACACCAATAATTGAAAATATTTCCAAGATAATACGAGTATCTTGCTCTCTGGAAGGGAAAAAGCAAAAAATTCGGGCAATTTCCAAGTGGGTAATTCTCAGCTCTTTCCTCCTGCAGATGCCACGTACCTGTCAGACTGTGCCCCCCCGCTGCAGCCCCTGCCCATCGCCCCGTGCCCCCCCCGGCAGCCCAGGCGCTCACGGGCAGCGTTCTCCCACACCCAAGTCATCGAACTGGAGCGCAAATTCAGCCACCAAAAATACCTGTCGGCCCCCGAGCGAGCCCACCTGGCCAAAAACCTGCAGCTCACCGAGACCCAGGTGAAAATCTGGTTCCAGAACAGGAGGTATAAAACCAAAAGGAAACAAATCGGCTCGGAAAGCAGCAAACTGGACACGCGGCTGGTGGGGCAGAAAGCGGCCGCGCTGCCCGGAGCATCCCTGCTCGCGCTGCAGGGTGGCTGGCAGTACCTGCCTTGCCTCTACTACGTGAACGGCTGGAGTCCCTCCTGGTGGTAACCGCTTTTTTTTTTTAGGTAGAAAACATCCTTTTCTCTTCATTTTTTTTTTTAAATACTCCATCACTCTTTCTAGCACTAATTCTAGGAGAGGGAGACCCCATGCACAGGAACGATCAGCATCGCAAGCCTCTCTTGCTGCTAACAATTAAAAAAAAAAGCCAAAAAAAAAGACCCCCAAAAGCCCAAGATTTTAAAAGTATATAATTCAGCATGCCTGACAACACCACTCAGGGTTCAATGTGCAGCTGTAAAATATTACAGGTTCTTGGAGGGGCAGAAAGGGATGGTCCAGCCCTGGAGACAGCGATCACCCCTCTTTGCCCCTCCTAAATCTCCTGCACCCCCCAAAGCCTTTGCCCCTTGCTGCGATCAAGTGGGCAGAAAGCAAAGCACCGATCCTGGGCTGGTGCTGATACAGCCCCAGCTCAGCTATCTGGACCACCAGCTGTTCTATGATCTAAAACCCAGGGTTAACAAAGAAAAAAATACCAAAAAAAATTTTTTAAAAGTGCATTTCTGCCATTGCTACCATAGTTGCTAGTGGTCCCGGAGGGAACTTAGAGCCCCCCCCAAGATTTCTGCCTGCTGTCAGGCAGCACCGCAGCCTCCACCCAGGGCAATGCACGTGTTTTGGGGGGAGAATTAATCCTTTTTCTGACAAACCTTTTTGATAACCCGAAGTGCCAGCTAGCCACAGAGCTGCAGCCGGGGACCGGGCTTGCCGGGACAGAGCCGTGCCAGTTACCCCCACCCAAACCCGTCCCTCTGCCTTCGCAGCCCAGATGCCAACCGCCGCTGCCAGCGCCTCGCCAGCCCCGAGAAGCCAAACCAGAAAACCTCGGGAACACGGACAATAGCGCAATGACAGATGAGTTTTGCATATCCGGGTGTAGACGCTGTTTGAACATTCCCATATAAGCTCTTTTCAACAGCAACAGCTCCAAGAGTTCAGCGCTCCCGGCAGCTCCCGAAGCACCAAACTCGCTGGTTTTAGGTGAAATCAGCCCAATTCCCAGCCCCGAGGCATCAAGAGGATGGTGTCTTTATAAGTGATTTTTTAGTGAGACGGCTATTTGCACTAGCAGAGTAGCAATGATTATTTTTCTTTTAACTAATCGTACTTAAAACTTTAGATGCCACTCAGTCCATGGGAGAAAAATCTAGAAATAAATGAGATTTCCAAGAGAGGAAACACATTAACTGCTTTTTTTCAGCTAGCATAGCTCTGCTGGAACAAACTGAATCTTCTGAAACAAAAATACAGGGAGGTTTCTTCCCTGTGAACCTCAAGAAACATTCCCATGGTGCCTGCTTTTTCCGAAAAAGAATTAAAAATCACAGTGGTCCAACTCCCGCCCTGCAGCAGGGAAATACAGACAATTAAATAACGTATAGAAACTGCTTAAATCTGTCCTTCTTGACAAGATTATTTGGAAACTGATCTTTTTGCCTGGTAGATCCAGGTCTTGCAAGCTCCCAGAGGAGAAGAGAGAAGTTGCTGGGGGTCCGCAGGGGGGGTGTTACAATGTTGGGGAAGGGAGGATGGGGAGAGAAGGTGCAGGCTGAAGCCCTTTGCAGTAGATACTCATTTGCTCTTGCTATCAAAGCTGGGAGGATGACCAGTTGCTTTCCGATTGTCTGAAAGTAACCCCTAATATCTTGAGATAACATTTTTCTTCCAGCTCCTGCTCCCAGATGCTGTGTATCCCCCGGCCCATTCCCTCGCGGCGGTGCTCAGCCGAGGCCATCCCCCCTCTCTGTTGCAATGTGTTGCAAACTCACTCCCGCTCCTTATCCGCTGCACGCTTTGCTTATCCGCTGCTTGGAACAACTGAAAAAAACCCAAAAAAACAGCAACAAAAAAAGCCCTTATGGCCTCAAAGCCAAGCCCCGCCAGGCACACATCCCTCCCCATTGCATCTGCAGGGGGAGGAGGTCCAGCTGCAATCCCGTGGGCTCACCCACACCCGGACCCTCGGGATGCTCCTCAAATCAATGCAGAGATGCTGAATCAGCACTAAACTCACCGAATTAGCAGCTCTGACCATCCTGGAGCTGCCCCTCAGCAGGGATCACAGCGCATCCTTTGCACAGGCAGTGGAAGAGCGGCAGGGATGGGCGTGTGGGTGGGGAAAATTAGATATGAGCTGAACTTCTTGGACGTTTCTTTGGGAAAATGTTCATGTCATAGCTACTGATTTTCTTCCCTGCTAATGGTTTACAACCAGTAAAATATCCTTCTTGTTGCTTCAACACCCAACTGCTTATACTTAACTTTGCTGGTATAAAGCAAGTTCAGTGCAAATAGTTGTTATTTTTGTACATTTTTTTATATATATATACTATTTTACCTGATGTGCATTGGCCTTTGGAATAAAGAGTGCAGAGTCTTTATTAAAAACAAGCTGCCTCTGTGGGTTTTTTGCCCTGGGTTTGGATTTTCTTTTAATCCCTGTTCCTGCCACGAAATGACCGGGGCTGTGCCACCAGCACCAGCTGCTCACACCACCAGCACCTGCAGAAGCTGCACTCAAGCGAGGTTTTGTGCAATGAGCTGCCACGAGCCCTAGCTCACACCGTTTGGCAGGTGGTAAATCATCACCCATCGCGATTTCTAGGTGCTCAGCACCAAATGCCGCTCCATCACCCATCCAGCCAGGCACAGAGTACGACTGAGTAACCTCTAATCCCACTGACTGTCCCAAGAGCATGAAACAGGTGACTATTTCCCAAAAGTAAGAGCTTATATAGTGAAACACTTTATCACCCCCAAATTTCCCGTAATCCCCTGATTTAAGCGCCATCCCAGTGGCCTCCAGAGTTTTGCACCACAAGCACAGCTTTTATGTCTGCCCCTGCAGACGGTCCTGCAACGACACCAGCGCGATCAGGAGCAGCGTGGGGCTCCGTAGGGCCGTAGGAAGGAGGATTCATCCCAGTGTGAATGTTTCTCCCTTGTACAGAGGTGGAGAGGGACTGACCTTGGGTCCCAGCCTGCCTGTGCACACACTCCCTCCCCTCTGCTGTTGGCAGCGGCAGCTTTTCCCAAACAGAAAGCGGGCAGCAATAGCTGCCATCACTCCCAGCTTCGGTTTGTATTCTAGATGCTTTAAAAAAGAAACAACAACAAACCAAAAAAAAAAAAAAACCCCAAAAACAAACCAAAGCAGGCATCAAGATGGCAAAATGAGATCTCAGGGGAGCTCCTATTGCCTCAGGAGGCTGGTGCTGGATCCTCAGCAGCTAAATCCTCAGGCAGCCGCGGCTTTCCAGGCTCTGCTGCCTTCACCCAGCGGCGTGGTGGAAGGGAACAACAGCTCCCGTCCGTGGGTGACCGTTCATCACGAGCAGTGACAAGCAGCAGTCCCTGCAGCCAGGGCTGGAAATCACATCTCCTCCCCCTGCACTCATCCTGCCAGCAGCCTGGTCCTGCTCCCAGCTTCTGCCTTGGTCCTAACCCAGAGCACAAAGCTGTCGCTCGCCAAAGTTTGCAGTGACATGGGCACAGCGCAGCTTTTTTGCAGCGGGGGCACCTGTCAAAGCAAGTTCTGGTCTGACCCCAGTGCTGGCTGGAGGCAGGGATGCAGGCAGGGATGCAGGCAGCATCTCCAGCCCCTTCCCAACCTCTGCTGCGGAGAAACATCTTGGCTGACTCACCCCAGCCCTCCCTCTCCTCCTTCCCAACCCTTTTCTCTGCAACCCCCAAGTAGTTTCTTTATGGTCGGAAGATAGACTTCCAGTGGGGTTTTCCTTTTTTGTTTTTTATTTCCCCAAACACAAAGAACGAGGACAAATAAAAGGGCTGTACCATTTGGATAACCAAATCATCCGAGAGTGTTAAAGCATTAATCACAACAAGGGAAACGACACGGCAGGCTTTCCCAGTGATAAATACCCCTTTGATTAATACAGGGGGGAAAAAAAAAAAAAACCACACCACCCTAACTATGGAAAGTGGAGTTTTAATCAGCCTTAATGAAGCAGAACTCCTGTTTGTACGCAACTAGAAACAGAAAGCATCATTTAATGTCTGTCAATTAGTGTCACGCTCTGCCGCTAACATATCCATCAAGATTAAACAGTGTCTAATGCTGACATAACATTTACACTTGTTTGTGCCAAATCATTTATTTAAAGCTAGAGAATAAAAAAGAAAAAAAAAGAAAAAAGAAAAAAGAAAAAAGGCTGCCTTTGGATAATGTGACTGTTGACTAACATTTGCATGCAATAAACCACATACTTGGCAAGGACTGGCAGGACTGGAGCCAAGAAAAATCTTCAACTTGACCTACACAACATTTGCAAACCAGAGCAGTGGGAACAAGCTCACTACAAGAAACTAAATAGGGGATAGAAAGATGCGAGGATGCCCAAAGTGCCAAGCTGCCTCAGACCAGTGTTCCCCGAGTTTCGGTACCAGTTTTGGAACCAGTTATTACAAAGGTGCTTTGGAGTGAGGCACAGAAACTTTTCAGCAAAGAGCACTAGGATGCGCAGCTGCTTCCCAAGGAGAGAGGCAAGCTAAGCCATAAAGCAGAGGGATTTAGAGCTCTTAAAACCCTTGAGGATTTTCAATATTTATTATTCTTGTTGTGGATGCTCTTGTCATCCATAAAAATACTTCATCTCTCTGTAATCCAGCTAGAGCCCCTGCGGCAAGGCCATCACAAGGCAGGGAGTCCCACAGCCCATTTCGAGGTGCTGGACCCAAAACGGAGGAAGACCTGGTGCTTTCTCCAGCCTTGAGCATCCCGGCAGCAGCAACGCCAGAGCAGGATCAGGGAAGCACAAGAGAAGCTGAGTGGTGCAATCATCAAGGCAGGTCTTCACCGTGATGGAGAGCCAACAGAGAAGGAAAAGGAAAGGGGGGGGGAGAGAAAAAAAAAAAGAAAAAAAAAAAAAGTACTTTGGAGATGTGGCAAAACGCAGCTTTGCAGATTGGCGTTCCCATGGGAAACTCCTTTGCTGCCTCTCACAAAAATCCGAGGTGCATTCCTCCTCTTTCTTCTGTTATGGTCTGGGCACCATTTATTAAGAACAGCCAAAGGCAGAGAGAAATCCACAACGAATAGCCCTGGAAGTGCTTCCAAAGCCGTCTGCCCGCGGAAATTTATGGCAGCCCGCTTACAGAAGGGAAAGTCAAGAGATAAGACAAGTATTTTTACAGGAAAAGGAGCTCGGCGCGAAGCATGCTTGGGTGGATTTTGTGCTGAAACGCTCCTGTCTTGGAAGACAAAAGGAAACGGGCAAAGAAAAAGGCTTTTGGAGTCGGGTATGGGGTGTCTGAGCAGACGCACTCGGGGTTGTTGCTTATCCCCCAGCCCCAAAGAGGAAAGGGGGGGGGGGGTAAGAGGGGCACCACACGTGTCACCTGTGACACAGCCTTGCCATGGACCCCCCGGGGATGGGGGAGGGGGGGGAAATCACAGCAGGGAGCTGCAGCATCTGGGCTCAGGGGAGACGCCTGGCCCTCTGCTCTGAGAGCTGGCAGGGAGAGCAAGGACATAAGGGAGGCTCCCACCGTAGCATGACATTCCCACTGGATAGTGCCGGAGCTGGGGGAGGGGATCTCCGCAGAGTCAGTGGGGGAGGATGCTCACAGCACTGTAGCCGTTTGTTTTGCCCAATTGCGTTTGCACTTCAGGCTTTTTCCAGCACGAGGGTTTGGGTTTGCAAGAGATATCAGCCCTGCATGGTCTCCCCAGCTCTTCTTCCCATCCAGATCCTTCTGTGGCAACCGGATTTCCAGAAAAGCAAGTTTCTTGCAGGCTGGAGGTGGCATAACCTTGGAGCAAGGCCAGTGTCCCCTCGGCCCTGCACATCCCCATCGAGCCCTGGCTGCCCAGCCCGAGACATTCCCAGCTTTTGAGACCGAGTTTCCAGCATCGTTTGATTTTACATCCTCAGTGGCTGTTTGCACCACCTGAGCCTGGCGAGGCTGGACCGGGGCTCGCAGCAGTGACAGCGCAGAGGAGAAAGGGACCCCATCCCCAAGAGTTACCGGGAAGGGATAAAAGCCGGGATATCAGCTCTTTGGCAAAGCCTCCCGTGGTATTTTTCCACCGGCTGGTGAATTTCCCAGCCCAGGCAGCACAACGGGGTCCCGCTCGTGCTGGAAAGCCGAGGGATTATTAGCACAAGTCTCTCTGCAAACAGAGCTTGGGTGGGGGCACCCAGGGCTCCTCGCCGCTCCCCTGAGAATCCGCGGCTGAGTTCACTGGGAAAACGCACTGGCCGAGCTCTAACGAAGCAATTATTCATTTGGAGCCACTTTCTCATGGGGGCTGGCAGCACCCGGGCTTCTCGGGTGGAGATTTGCAAGATTTACACAGGACGGAGTAACACCCAGAGTAACTTCCTCCGCAGAAGGATGGCTAAATGCTTTGCAAACATCATCCCAACGGCTGCGCTGCTCGGCCGGGGCGAAGCTCCCTCCCCGGCACGGGGCTGTCAAAGGACTGAGCAGCCCAGGGGTTGCAGCAAATACCAGATGTTCCCCTCAAACACATCCAGATGTTCCCCCCGCCCCCCAGCTGGGTCTGAATGAAGTAGAGCGTGGGCTCCCTTTATACTAGCTAGATAATATTAATCCTTTTTCTAGACTCCGAGCTCTGCGCCGGCCGGGAATCCTGCCAGTGTCTATGGGATGTGTTTGCTGCTAGGTATAGTCACGTATGAGGCAGGGTGATGCAGATTGCTCAGCTCCCAGGCAAGCTGCCGTGATTAAAGAGTTTTCCCCAAATACCACTGGTTTAGTCTGGATATCCATGTTGCTCCCCAGCAAGTAGCTACCTGCATCAGCTCTTCCCCCTGGAACTGTACTTCTCCATGGCAGGTTTTATCCATCAGCCCTTTAAAATGAGAGGGAACGGAGATAACCTGCGAGTTGGCACCAATCCTGCACTGCTCCTGCAGCAGCTCCCCAGGAAGCCCCAAGCTTCCATATAAAACCGCCGGGGGGGCTCAGTTCCCTGCTCCCCAGAAATGTGATGTGTTTGATGATGTGAGCATGAAGAGGTGCCGAATCCAGAAGGATTTCCCACCTCCGATCAGGAGCCAGCCCCCCAGCCTCGAGGAGACGGTGATGGTCGCCACTAAAGCCAGCAGCAAAACTTCCCAGACCCAGCACTGCACCCCAAAGCCACAGCCTTGTCCATGGCAGCATGGAAACATTGGGATTTTTCCACGCTGATAGGAAAGTGGAGAATTTTAGGGCAAAAATCCAGAAGCCGCTCCTGGGGAGCTTTGCTAGAGCCGACTCAACAGGAGGCAGCCCCATGCCTGGGCACCAGGCAGCAAGCCAAGCACCAGGGCAGCATCTAACCCAGGGTCTGGAGCTCACAGGCTTCAGAAGAGGGGCCAAGGGACTGATTTTATTTGTGGCACCAAGACCTACTCCATTCTCACCCAGATTTTTGCAGCCACCAAGAGAGAAGGGCACCCTTTGCTCTCCGCACCTTTCCCCCAGGTCCCCCCATTCCCAGCCCCAGCAACCTCAGGGGGTTATTTAGCAAATGACCAATATTTCACCCCTCCCTGCCAGGCAGCTTTTTTCTACGTGTCAGTGGCACATCAAACCCTCCTCATCCTCTGTTTGCACTGGTGAGAGGAGGAATTACTGCAATATTTATCTACCACTCTCTTTCACCAGGAGACCGCTCATCTCCTTCGCAAAGCAGCCCTGGAGGCACCGATCACCGCACGCTTCTCATCCCGCTTGCTAAAAACATCGTAAGGGACAGAGCTTTAAAGCAAATAAAATAATAGAAAATTTTAAATGAAGGTGATAAATATACTTGGAGGGTTCAACCCATCAGTGGTTGCGCCTGAGCTGTGCTGGCTGTTGCAGACGTGCATCTCGGAGCAGTTTTTGGAAGGTCTTGTTTCCTCCGGGCAATAACAAGCAGGCTTTGCTGTGCAAATGATAGCAGGTGGAAAAAGAAAACCAGGGGAAAGCCTGGTTTCCTTCCTCCTCCTCCTCCTCCTCCCCCCAAAACTGCTTCTATCAGTGCCTCTGTGCTGGCAGCAAAGCAGGCGGGAAGCGAAGGTGAGGATGCTGCGCTGGGATAAATACTGCATAGTGGGGGTAGGGACCAGCTTCGACCCAAAAGCAAAAGGCTCATGACCCAAAACTGGCAATATTTGGGGCTGGAATTACGTTCCCCTCCTCCCCAGCCACCCGCAACCAGGGCTTGGCCCCGCTGCAATGCTCCATGACAGATTTACACCTGCAGAGCCCGGCGGAAAACACTTGCCTGTTCTACAAACGGAACCCTTGTCTTTTAAAAGGAATTAAATCTTGTGGATAAATACAAGTGGTTTTATTCTCTTTGTGGACAATTGTGGCAGAATAAGATAGCAGGTTAAGGTGTGGCCGGAAAACCTTTCACTCCATGGGCTGCATCTTGTCACCCAAGGTAAACACGCAGCTTAATGAAATTTCAAGAGGGAAAAAGTGAGATATTTGTCTTTATGTTCATTACCCTTTAAAGCAGAAACAATATTTGAAGAGAAACAAAAATAATGATCATACGCGGTGAACAAATACAGCCTAGATCCTGGATTAATCAAATGACTTAAAAGTCCAAATGCCGGAGCTTTGGTGGCACAGGGGGGAGCACCCGGTCCCACGGGACCCTTGCACCCACCGCTGTCCCCAACTTCTCTGCCAGAAGGTCCCCCTGGATGGCATCCCCAGACACGGTCCTGGGGACGTGGCCATCGCCATCCACGTGTCCCAGGGAGCATTTGTCCCCTGACATCCCGCCGTACTCACGACTGATGCTCAGGGTGCACCTCCCACCCTCCAGCAAAGCCCTGGTTGCTGTTTCTCCTTTCACTCCCACAAGCTCTGAGATATTACAGTTTACTATTTAATTTTTTTCTGCTCATCCTGCTTACTGACAGACCCCTAGGAAAAACACCAACTGGGAAATTTCTAAATGATGGACCATACGGTAGCAGGGAATTTATTCGTTGGTCCCAACCCAAGACCTCCATATAGGTGCTGAGCACAGCAAAGCAACCACCCACCACTCTATAGATTTTCACTGCAGGAAGTCCTGCAAGTTTAAGGAGTTGCTACGGTCTACCAGATAAAGAAGACGCATTAAAAAATACCCTCAAAAGATATTTACACAATAATCTGTACTGGTTCCAAAGAAGCCATTAGTGTCAATTAGAAAATCAGATGCGTTCCCAGGGCAAAATGCCACCCAGCCCAGAGGGAGACGGGCACATTGGTGTCACGGCTCTTGGCAAGTGCCACATGCCCATGGGTGACACCTCCAGTGGCTCATTCCTCCTCCATCCTGAAAGTTTGGAGGTGACCCAGGAGCCAGGGTGATGCCCTTGGCCTTTGCTTGCTCCGCTCTCGGTACCCACGTGCCCCTCGGATGTGTCCCATCCTGATCGGCTCAAAACTTCTCCATTTCCACTGAACGGCCATCAACAAGCCAGGCAGATGCCAGAGGTTTAAAGCAGAAAGGAGGGAAAAGAGATAACCCTCGACATGATGTTTTGCAGACGTCCTTCAGCCTTGCTGGTAATCTCAGCCAGCCGCTCCATCCAGGGAAAAATCATCCCCTTCTCCCGACCGCAGCTTTTTTCTCCTGGGAAAACCAGGGCTCAGCCCGGGTGCTCCCCACTCTGCAGCCACCCCGCGCTTTCCCAACATACAATATCTCCGTGTTTCCCTCCATAACCAGCCACATCTTCTATCTGGTTATGGCACCAGTAGGACACAGCACAAAATAAGCCTTTAATGGAGTCAGACAACTTTTAGCAAACTAAAACCAAAGAAAACATAAGAAAAGTTTCAATTACTCACCGGGTAAGGGGAGGGGGAGCAGCCTGAATTCCTCGGGGATGCTGGGGCCAAAGAGCTGCAGTGGGCAGGCGAGGAAAGCTTCTCCCAGGGCATCTTGCGAGGGCGCAGAGCCTCTTTTTGTAGGTTTTTCATTTTCCTGGGTGTTTTTCCCTTTATTTCAGTAGACTTTAATTCAGAGCCTTGAGTAATTCAGGTGTAAAAATCCCTTACTGCCCCTGAGCCTAATGAGGAAGACACAGATGGACAGGAGCTGGCATCGCCAGCCATTTAGCTACAAGTTTAATTGCGTAATTCATGTCCCTTGTGATGACACATCAGCCGAGCACAGGAATTTCCCCCTGTGCAGGCACAAATCAGGGGCGTTTCTCACTTCTTGGGGAATTACTGGGAATAAGATGCAGCTGAAGGGTGACCCCGATAAAGAGAGCTGTAGGGGTCCTCACCAGCCTTCGTACAAAACCAGTATTTAGTATTTAAGAGGCAAGCATGAAGCCTGCCAACACGCCTCACCTTCCAGGACAATACACAAGTTTACTACAGAGGGGGAAGGGGGGGGTGGGTGGGGTGTAAATATTTACTCTGCAGTGCAAACAGAGATAGAAAGCTGTCAAAAGCAGCTTGCTGAGCATAAATAGCATGTTATCGCTCGATCTTGTCTGTTAAGCTCATCAACCGGGCGAGGCAGCCTGCTTTCCAGCCCATCGTTGCACCTTCTTGATTTTTCACTGATAGTAAAAATAAAGCAAGGAAAAGAGAAAGGACAGAAGAGGCAAAGAGGCAAGAAAAGGAAAGTCCTTATTTACCTTTAGGATGGACCAAGGAGAGCAGCATCTTGTTGCTGCTTCCCTTTGCAGCCAGCCCTGACTCCCCAGATGTTTGCTGCTAAACCCTATTATCTATAAATAATAATTATTCTCATTATTCCCAGCTGAGCTGCCCTTTGCCAGCCCAGGAAGGGCTGGGGTAGAACTGCTGGCTGGCTGCATCCCAACAGAAGCTCATCTTTAGGATTTTAGGTGCATCCCTTAACTGCTGCACCCTGAAATCAACGCCTCCTGTATCACTGGAAAGCGCGCGCCCTT
Source organism: Falco cherrug (assembly GCF_023634085.1). Taxonomy (NCBI): domain Eukaryota; kingdom Metazoa; phylum Chordata; class Aves; order Falconiformes; family Falconidae; genus Falco; species Falco cherrug. The sequence goes on along the minus strand of NC_073714.1, from coordinate 3,862,877 downwards.
GGGATCAGCATCTATTCTGAACAAAACTGATGGGAAGCAAGTTACACTTCATCCCCTTGTTAAAACTACACAAGGCTGCTCCCAAAATAATCCTCCAGCCCCAGTGCCAGATTTTTAAGGCTGGAGATTTACTCCAAGGAGTTGCAGGCTCTTCTTTTAAAATCAGAGATGCACAGCGCTTGGTAAGCTGAAATGTGATTTTAAGACAACCTGGTTTTCATGCTGGATTTGGGACAAGGACCACGGGGTTCTGCCAGGTTTATTAGAGGTGAAAAGGAGGAAAAGGGCCTGCAAGAACTCCAGATCCTCATGACAATGTTGGAAAGAGTCAAAGGAGGTGATGCTCCCCCTCTACCCTGCCCTGGTGGGGCCGCGTCTGGAGTGCTGTGTCCAGTGCTGGGCTCCCCAGTTCAAGACAAGGAGCTACTGGGGAGGGTCTGGCAGAGGCTACAAAGATGATGAGGGGCTGGAGCACCTCCCTGATGAGGAAAGGCTGGAAGATCTGGGACTGTTCAGCCTGGAGAAAACTGAGAGGGGATCTCATCAACGTCTACAAATATCTTAAGGGTCAGCATCAAGAGGATGGGGCCACGCTCTTTTCAGTGGTGCCCAAATATTCATATACGAAGATGAGAAAAAATTTCTTTGCTGTGAAGGTGACCCAGCAGGGGAGGGGGCTGCCCAGAGAGGCGGTGGGGTCTCCTTCTCTGGAGACATTCCACCCCCGCTGGACGCAGCTCTGTGTTGCCCGCTTGAGGAGAGCCTGTGTGACCAGGGGGCTGGGTGGTCTGCAGAGAGCCCTTCCCACCTCACCAGCCTGTGGTTCTGTAATTTAGAAATAAGGTTTGGTGGACTTTGGATAGACCAAAAAGACCCAACTTTGACCCAAAACCCCCTAACAATTTCTGGCCCCAAAGAGGCAAGGAATTCAGGAATTCCTTCTGCTTACCCAGGTGGCCAAGCCTTGGCAAAGCCCGTGGTACCAAGCAGGCTGCTGGGGCACCCCTCACCCCAGGACACCCCTCGCCCACCCCGCAGTGATGCCCCTCTGCTTACAGACCCCCTGAGTGCCCACCCCCGTGGCCACAATGGCAACAGCACGGTTGATTTGGCATCCTCACCAGCAAAGCCACCTCCATCGGACACGAAGCTGGAAACCCAAATCCCCACCTGGAGCCACCTCGGGGCCAGAAACATTTTCCAGCCAGAGCTGAAACAGTCACTCCACGCCAGAGATTTTATAATTGGAACATTTTAGTTAAGACTTGGGGGGGGGGGGGGGGGTGCCCCCTTAGAGCCCACCGCAGCCAAGCCCTGGGGACAGCTCAGTAAGCTCAGATGAACCTGAAGCTGCTCAGCCCTGCGCCGAAATTGCACCACCACCTTTTCCTTTTTCTTTAAGGGGAAAGCAAGATCTAAAGCAGCTTGATATCCTCTGGGGTAGTTTTTACTCTTCAAATTACGCAGCAAATATTGAAATCTCAGCAGATGAGCAGCTCCCCAGGGCTTTCACCCCATGCACTTTCTTCCAGGGGGGAGAAAGAAATTGCAATTTGGGCATTTGCTTTGCTGCTGAGCAAGCCGCAGGCAGCAGGTTTGCTTTGCAAATCTCAGAAGCCAACTTCTGGCCGAGAGGACAATGTTTTAAAATCCTTCAGCGGCTCCTAGAGGAGCAACAAGCCCACAGTACAGATGTCAGCTCCTGCCAGGCTGTGCAACCCCTCCCAGGGGTGTTTTTCTTCCTCCAGCGTGATGACAAAGGGCTTTATCCAGCTTGGCTGGCAAGGTGCTGCTGCCAGGTGCTGAGCCTGCCAAGTGTTCGGGGAACACTAGAAGGCACCACTCCCCCAGAGATCAGCCCAAGCCCTTGACACCCTCCCGCACAGCCCCCAGCTGAGGAAAGGCACAAGCATGGGCCTAAAAGGACAAAAATCAGAATATTTTATTTCCTTGAGCTCCAGTGATACAACTGTAGCAGCATTTCACAAACGAACTCCTGCGTTGTTAAATATACATTTAAGGAAACACATTAAACTCCAAGGCAGGCAAAACAAAATAAAAATTAAGAACTGCGGACAAAGTTATTCATCCTCCCCCTTTAAATAATATGTGCGTTCGTTGCAGACAAAGCAGCAGTACATGTTTCACATCCCAGGTTAAAATAAAACATCACACTCGCAGCAAAACTTCCCAATGCAAACCTAGCAGAGATGAGGAGGGCTTTGGTGAAGGGGCTTTCACCTGGGGATCCAGCGTTACGTACAGCAGGAAACATTTTAATTAAACATCCCAGAGACCTCTGCAATTATGAGAGCGGCCAGGCACACTCCCAGCTGCAGAATGGGAAGTCTGGTTTTATCCGATAGCCGGGGCGATCCGTCAAGAGCTCTATAAACCTGCAAGTGCTCCTCACCCGCTCGGGGCAGAGCAAGCTCCCGAGAAAACCTGGCTGATATTTGTGCTCAGCACTCAGGAGGCTCCGGGGCACGCTCTGGCTAGCAGCCCCAACGGGATGGGTGCCAGCTCCCCCCTCCAAGGAGGATGCTCAGCCGGCCAAAGCCGCGACCGCCCTCCCAGTCACTCCACAGGCTCCGTCCCTGGGCAAGTCCAGCCTTCATCTCCCAGCTACTCACAGGTTACTCCAGATGGGAGATGAAGCTCTCCCAGAATAGCCAGGGTGAAGTCAGAAACATTAAAGCTAAGCAGCCAGAGGAAGAGGATGATGCCCTGGGGACGTCTCGCTATGACTCCTAACTACTGAAGTCACACCGAAAGCCGTCGCCTTCCACGTTATGCTACAGTTTGCCTCTTTGAATATTAAAAGTGACCCAAAATTTTCCTCTAAGAGTTTTTATGCCCATCTCCGATGGAAATATTATGTGCAGTTCTGGTACCTGTTAGTGACTTCTCCAGTTGCTCAAGTCAATAGAAAAAAAAAAAAAAGGTATCCAAGGCTAACAGATGGCTCCGAGACCTCCAGCCCCGGGGACTTTCTCCAGCTGCACCACTGAGACCAGCAGCCCCAAGCTTCCAATTTCCACACTTTTAAGACACAGGGTGCATTTGACACAGTGATTCATTCAGTTTAAGTGACAAAAAGGCATCAAGAAGCTCCATTTCACCATTACCAGTGGTACAAGGTTAATTTACACAAGGCACATGCAACACCACCCAGAGGTGCTCTTTGATTTACCTTCTCCAAATAACGGAGCAAAAGGATTAGCTCTGCTTAGTGTCATCCCATACAGGGCACCTGGCTGACAGGACCCCTCCAGTGACACGTGCCAGCCCAAAATCTGGCTGAAGCCACATCTCCACAAGCTGCACCATGCACAGCAGTAAGGCGATGGCATCAGCTCGAGGCATCAGCCGCTGCTGGCAGGGCAAGTTCCCAGGGAGGATGGAAACGTGCCACTTTGTGTCCTGTAACTTGTATTTACGCATCCAGGCTCCTAAAAATCCCTCAGGGGCCACTGAGAACCCAAGTCACAGGCTAAAGGATGGGGTTTTGGTTTGGAAGAGCCATTTCCAAGGAGCAGGGCACGGAGCAAGGCTGTCACCCTGCCCCAGCAGGCACAGCTTTGCTGGCCACCACGGAGCTCAGCATCCTACAGCAGCGAAGCCAAATTTTTAGGAGCCTCTCTAGGTTAGTTGGGGTTTTTTTTCCTCCCCTCTCTTGATGAGCAGCAGCTTATTGTCAAACACGGGCTGGGAGGTGGCTTTCCCTCTGCAGGTAAGCCTTGCCCAAGGCTGTCGCTGCCTGCTGCTGGTCTGGTGCTGCCAGGATGCGACCCTTGCGACTCTGAGTGACTCCCTGCACCCCACTTCGACCCCACCAGCTGGAGAGATGCGCACGGTGGTGGGATCAGGGCCTTCGTGAGAAACAAGTATGAATAAATTAAGGGAGGATGAAGGCTGTTCAGCGATCACACACCATAAAAATGTACCTTTAAAAAAAATTGTTTGCAAACCCCCCCACACACTATCCTTTACAATCTAATTTTTTTTTTTAAGAGTCTCCTTGTAAAAAATGAAATTGTTAGTTTCCCCCTCTCCTGCAAAGTAACCAGGTACTTTGGGGTGCCCCTCCTTGGTGCCCTGCAGCTCCTGTTCCTTCTCCCCTCCATCCCAGCAAGTCTCAAAGGGCCACCAAGTACCTTTGACACGCACATGAGAATCCTGGCCACCGTTCGGAGGCTAAATGCTGTATCATTAAAGCCAATCTGGCTATAAAAATAAATGCTTTTGTGTCCTCCTTACACAGGATGGAAGAATTTTGCCCTTTTTAAACAGCTTAGCATCTAGCTGTAATAGTATTTTAAAAAAACAATCCAAATGCCTACATAGAAAAATAAAGGATAAACATTATCCATCTATTTTATATTTATATAAAAAGTTCTGTGACAGGATATTTTGCTTCTTTGCCATAAAAAAAAAAACAACCAAAAAACCAAACAGCCTAGGCTATATAACCTAAGCTGCCTGGTGAGGAGTAAACTACATCTTCAAACTTATTCAGAGAAAAATATCAGTTAGCAGATTCACTTCTCCAAAATAAAGTTATTAAATATATATATTATTATAAGTCTTTATAAACTATCTTATGGTTTAAGCGAGGAGGGGAACAGGTGGCCGAGGACCACTTTAACCCCTGGGGAGGGAGAAGTGGAGGTCAGCTGTGACTCCACCAGAAAGCTGGCTTGTTCCCTAGCGGAGACCCAGGGCTGGCAGGTGGGGACACGGGGGATGGGACATGGGGGCTGGCGCTCACACTCAGGCAGTCCTTCACAAGGAGGTTCTTTTTTCCAGCTTGTGCTTGGTGAGAAAGTACTTGAAGAATTCATACACCGACCAGGCGATGGCCGTCGAAGGCATCTGGTAAATGACACGTGCCTGCACCCCCCTGAAATACCCCGAAACGCCCCCCAGCTGATAGACAGTCTTGAAGGCGTTCACCATGCCCGAGAGATGCCCGCTGATGTTCACAGAGCTCAAGGCCATGTTCTCCTGGGTGTTGAGCAAGGTCTTGCAGACATCCAGAGGAGTGGTGGCAGCGGCAGCCACCGCCCCCGCCACAGCACCGGAGACGATGTGGGAGCGAGGGTTATACTCCCGGCGCGGGTTGATCTGCTCCTGCATGAATTCGTAGGTGATGAAGTGAATGGCCTGGAAGGGGACGTTCATGGTGAGCTGGGTGGTGTAGCTGCGGTAGAAGGCACCGAACCCCTCCACCTTCTGCACTGTCCTCACGCACGCCAGGACGGACTTGTAGGGGGAGTTGAACATCTGCATCCGCTGCTTCACCACTGGTCCAGGCGGTGGTCGCAGGGGGCGAGGGCAGGGCAGGCAGCACCGGGGGGGACAGACACAGGGAAACACAGAATTAGCTGAGGCACATCTCTCCCAGTCATCACAACGCCCTGCTCCCAGTCCCAACCACCCAGCCCTGACCTCCCCTTCCAAACCCGCACGGCTGCGGCAGACGCCGGGCATTTCTGTAGCCACGAGCCCCTTATCCCCAGGCTGCGTCCATCCTCCGCTTCCCCCAGCCCCCCCAGTGCCCCCCAAAAACTCAACAAGCGAAGGAGGTGGGTCAGAGCTCAGCCCCACTTCAACAGCCCTCCACTTCCAGGGGCTAACGCGCTCCTCCAGCTTAATTAAGGAATCTTTAGCTCTAGCTAGAAAGGCATTAAGATAAACCGACAAGGACCCTCGGAGGTATCCCGTTGCGCTGAAACACTGACATTCCAAGAGGACAAGGGCAGAAAGGGGATTCAACAACCAGAGGTCACCTGGGAAGTAACAGACCCCACCTACAAGCCCAAGTCCTGAAGTGGAACAACTTGCACTGACTTTAAAAGTCCAATTTAATTCACTTAACCAGGATATGATTAAAAGGATTTGAAACACTGGAGACTTTTTTTTTCCTTCGGGAAAAACCTGACTTGGGGCCAGCTCAGAAGCACAACACATTAACACTGAAGAGCTGGCAGTCCAGCTAATTGTCTTCATTTTAGCTGCACTTCATCAGTCCTCTTCGTGCCAGTCTCTGCCTGCCCGGGAAGGCTACACAACAGTCCCACCGGCTGCTGCACTGGTCTAGCAACATGATTGAGCTCGGTTTTGTTTGGGTAGCCCCCAGCTTCAAAAAAAGATGCAGCCGCTCCAGTAAATACACACTAGCAGAGTAGCAACAGCCTCGTGCTAAAGGCGACACCAGTTTTCCTGGAAAGTCACTATACACCACACGGATGCCGTGCAACCCCTTGGCAAGCAAGGGAAAACAACCAGGCAGAATTTAACCCTTTACAACGGCCTGAGCTCACCAAAAACTGGGCAGAGTCACTAAAGCAAAGGGCTTAAGCTGCTGAGATGCTGCAGGGTCCCCAGTGCCCCCCCAGGCTAAGGGGGTGCAGCGCTTCCCCCAACAGCACAGGGCATTACCTTCAGCGGGATTCATCACTGCGTCGTGGAGCAGCGTGGCCACGCTCCCTGCTATCCCTGCAAGACACAAGAGCATCCTTCAAAAAAAAAAAATAAGAAAAGATTCAGAAGCCACCGAGCACCTGGGTACCACTGCGTGGGGAGCTGTGCGTCACAGCGAGCCCAAGGAAGCAGCCAGCAACACACCACTATTCCCAGTGTGGAAAAACCCACCCAGAGCAGCTTGGCAGAAGCCGGGATGTGCTCACAGCTGTTCCCTCCACCACCTCGCAAGCTTTTGCCTGTGCAAGACACCACCAGCTTCGCTCAGCCTGCACCGGGCTGAGAAACCAGCAGCGCTTAGGACTGGCTCAGCGCATCCATAATTAGGCATTTTCATCCGTTTACTCAGTCTAGTTTTAAAACACTAATTGCACGGATTCTGCAAACATCCAGCCAGCCATTAACGATCCTGCAGTTGGCTCTAGGACGGGCCTCTGGAGCCACACCTTCTCCTTTGATGTAGGTTTCCATCGCAAATTCTCTCTTGCCCAAATGGCTTTCGGTCATTTCTCATTAACACGGCGCTTCGGTTTCCCCGCTGGTACCAAAGCCTGTAGCTACTTGAAAGGCAAGCATAGGAAGCATATTACTAGCAGAAAGCAGCAAGCCAGGAAGATATTATATACCCTTAACTGAGTTGGTTGAGTCAAGTCAAGTGAGTGTCAAGCCAAGTGACTGCCACAGCAGATTCCTACTGTCACATCATGGCAAGGACCAGGCAGAAACATCTTCTGACCAAACCCTTTTGTAGCACCCCAGCTGCTCAGTGAGAGGGGTTCTGCTGTCACAGCCGCACTGCTGGACCGAAAAGCACAAGCCTTCCCTGTAGAAGCAAAATCTGTAGCAAAGCATGCAAGCACACAGGGAATGCAGCGCACTTCGCCGTGCTGGAGCTCCAAGGGAGACAGCTGGAACAACCTGTATTTAAATCTCAAGAGGTTTAGATGATACCTGCGGCTGCAGCTGAACAATTCTCACCCAGTGTATTGATAACCTGGGCTGGAATAATTTGAGATTAAAGAGCAGTGCAGAAATCTAGGTTGGATTAAGACTGGGGGGTGTGCAACAGAGCCATCAGAGGCTTCAGGTCAGGAGGGGTTTCTCTGCTGCTGACTGCAAGAGGGACCTACCAAGCAATCAGTAGCCCTAAGACAGGTTTTGGAGGAGCACGGTGGCTAGTGTCAAGCTCTCGGCTGGAAGGCAGGTGCCACACTTGCCTCCCCCCACTGCTCCAGGAGTGCCGGGACCTGCGAGCCCCGGGGTACGGTCACATCCTGCATCCTCCTGTACAGGCATCTACGGTGCCTACAGCAGGTTCTTCCAGGAGCAGAGCACGGTGAACGATGGCAGGCTAAGCAATGAAGCAAGGGACATGCTGTTAACTGCAAGTGGGTGGGTTGTTTTTTTTTTTGTGTGTGCAAAAAGCAAAATATACCATTGGCCAAGTGGCTGTTCCCTCCATGCTGGATAGTATCACTCAGAGACTTTTTCATTTTCTCATAGCAGGCAAAGTACATGGCGTGGGCAGGGCCAGCCCCCAGCACGGTGACATTAATCCCACGTAAAGGCCTCCAGAAACCCTCTGTAAGGACAATCTTCTTCAGAGCTTCGTACACGCTCCTGTACTGGGCTTTGGGGTCCGGCTGCAAGCTCTGCATCCTCGTCTGCAACAAAGCACACCAAGGGAGAGACCTCAGTTACCCGTCTTCCACCCAACAAGCACACGAAGAGCTACAAGTCTTCCAAGATCATTAGTGGAGTCAGTAATTCAGTCCCCGGTCGCACCCATGCCACAGCACTGCTCATCCACGCATCCCTGCCTGACCAGCAAGGTTAAATCCATTGCAACACCAAAACGTTACGAGGCTGCTCAGACAAGCGCTCGGCGGAGGGAAGCGTAACCTCTGCTCTGGTTTATGCGCGGAAAGTACAGGGAATTAAGCGAGCGCAGTTGTTCAAAAGACGGGGTGAAGAAATACAGTTAGGTCTTTTAATTGCTCCTTGCTTACAACACCGCCGGCGCTCTGCCCCAGCTTGTTCCTCCTGCAGCTGCTCAGCTGCTCGTGACACCCGGCGCGCACGGCCAGCCCCATGGGGGAACAGGTTTCCTAGAAGGGCAAGCTGAGAAAATGGGGCAACCCACAACAACCCCCCACCCCGACCCGTCGGAGAGGCAAAGGCCACCCCGTCCTCCTGCAGCCACCCAGAGGGTGGCCTGCCTCAGCCAGGTGGTTTCATCCGCACCTTCGTTCCAGCCCTCGATGGGCTTTTCTTCCCCAGGTTGCTGAAGCCAGCTAAGCTCCTGGCACCCAAAGCACCTTATTAAACTCCCTGCCATCACTTAATTATGCACCGTGGGAAAAATTAGTACTTTTAGCTCGTTTCAGGCTTCGGCAGGCTGATGCTGTGGCACAGCAGCAACGCTGCAAGCCCTTGCAACGCTGCCAGCCTGCCATGGGTGTTTGCAAGGCAGAGACCCCAGCCACCTCCCACCAGCAAGGGGAGAGACACCGGCAGGGCTTAAACTTCTGCAGGCACCCCAGCAGGAGCAAGCACAACAGAGCATCAAGATGCAAAGGGATGCTCCTGCCACGCAGCCCGCACGTCCTGCTGCTCTGCAACATGCCTGATACACCCCACCACACCAAAACCGGTCTGAAGGGATGCAGCCTTTGGTTGTAGCACGCCTCGAAATGTAAACAGAAGGCTCCTGGGAATGGACACAGCCACAGGAATCGGCATTTAGCAACCTGCACCAGGCTCCATCCATCCAATTAACGCTCTTTCAAGGAGAAGCTGGAGAACTGCAATTAAGGGGCCATTGGGATTTGATGGGAAGGATGCCTTCCACCCAGCAGCTGGGACACCCCACTGTCACATCAGTTTCCCCCAAAGGATTCAGCAGCACAAGCGGCTCGGTCCTCAGCAGAGGTTCAACGGCCCTGGAAAATGCAAGAGCTGGTGTCGCCACCTCCACGCTTCCTCATCGGGACACGTCCCTTCAAGCTTATCAACTGACTGCAGTAATTAACCAGGAGGCAACACTACAGCTACGCTTCCAGGCAAGGTGAAGCCAATAAAAACGCTTCAGGTTTGGACCTTTGATTCTCCAAACCGCTCTAGTTTGTGGAAGCTGAAGAGCACTTACACACTTGGAGAACCAAGGAAGAAACCAGAGCTGAATTCCAGGACTCCGGCCCAACGTACCAAAACCAAGCTACGAAAGCAGCAAAGCAATACACGAGGCTGAGCCAAACAAATTGGCGCATCTGTAGTAAATATTCTAAAAAAAAAAAATCGCACAGGAATTATATTTGCAAAGCGACTTAGTCAAGCAGCTAGCTGAATTTCAAACTTTTAAGCACTGGCCGGTGTTCATGACAAGGCATCACCCTACAACAGGGTTTTTGGTGGCCTCAAGCAAAGCTCCTGCTTCAGAGCACTGCATTGTAACCTACACACAGCACCAGAGATCGCCCCAAAAGCCCAGGAAAAAATCCTCCTGCAAGGGCAGCAACAGCACTGAATGACCTTGGAATTTAAAAACAGGTTTTAAACCTGGCTCTCTGCCGTCATCGAGTGGGTGTAAGGGTCCTGCAACCCCACCAAGGGTCTCTGCACCTTCCCGTCCTGCAGATGCTCATCAGGAAGGGCTGGATTTCACGATGCCCTGGAGAAACTCCCGGCAGCCGCTCCACCGTCAGCGTGACTCAGCATGACCCACTGCCGCCGAGCTGGTCGCATCCAGCTGGGGTTTTGGTCGGTTGTTTTTCTTTTTTTGCTCTGCTAGTTTTAACTTGAAGGCATTGCTTCAGCCTCCGGGGCTGACCCTTGGAGATCCCGATCTCACCCCGCTCTATCACCGGGATGCCTTCGAAGCAGATGGTATAATTTAAGCAGGCAGCAGCAGCATCTCATCAGAAAGGTAATCAGGGATAAGTGCTCCTGTAAAGCAATAAACTGCCAGCCTGGCATGTGCAGGAGCGAAGCGGGTGGTGCTGTGCTACTGGAAGCTAACCCCGAGTATCCCCGTCCCGACCGAGCTGCTCTCACATCAGAACGGATAACTATCCATTTTTATTTTTCTGCTGACCACCTGAGCCACTCCAGAGGGGTCCAAACGCTCGGACCGTACCCCTGAGCGGGCGGTAAGCGTGTGCTGCACCCACCTAGCCCACGCACTGCGCTTTGCATCGCCGGCAGGTCCACAAGCTCAGACCTTTCATTAAAACCATGGAGACAAACAGCCCCAGGAGCGACCCACACCGAGATCTCCCGGGCGGCCACTGCAATGCAAGGGGGACAGAGCTGAAAACAGGTTCAGCTCCCTCTCATCCCAGCTATGCTTAGCGCGGCATGAATGATGATGATTTGCTATGCGCTATGCAGTCCTCACCCCCCCCCCTCCTCCCTCCCATCCCTTGCCACCTACCTGAAGCCAGCCAACTCCTCCAGAAGCCTCCCCCCCTCCGCTGTTAACCAGCCAAGAAATACTTCTCCACCTACTAAGATTAATCCTCATTGCATAAGGCAAGAACGCACTGAAACCATCCTGGTAGCCCTGGTTCCAGCTTGAGCATCAGAAACTCCACCAGAAGTCACAGCCTCAGGTCCACCAGGTTACCAGCACTGATTTTATGGGTGCTCTCAGGGGGACAGCACCCAGCCTTCCCACGGCTGGGAGCAGAGGACTCATCCAGGCTCATTTTCTAGCTGGAATTTATTAACAAGAGCCAGGTCTCTAGCCCTGCGTAGTCTCGCAAAGGGTCACCGATTTGACATGCCACTGTACAAACAAGTTCAGATGTAATTTGCCTTTGTGTTGTGTTTTTTTGGGTTGGTTTTTTTTTTGCCCCCCCCCGAACACAGCATGCTTTCTCAAAGTTCAGCTTGCACGTTCATGTGCCAGCCAGCCCGCTCTCCCTGAAGCTAACAAAAGGCATGGAGAACACAATATGCTTTTACCAGGAAATAAGCAGCGTTTCTGCAGCAACCCAGGCCGATCCTGCTGGCCAGAGAAGGCTTTGCTATTGCACAACCCATGCCATGCTCAAGATTTGAACTTTTTTTTTTTTTTAGGCTAGGCTGGTTTTTTCAGTTAGAGCAGCTCCCCGGACAAGCAACGCCCTCGGTGTGGTACCCACCACAGGAGGGGAGCACAGGGTCAGTGGAACAGGTTAGCCATGACTTTCCAGCACCCTGACACTATCAGCCAAAACACGAGGAGCTGCTCCTCCCGGACCTCTGCGGAGATGGGTGGATGCAGAACCTCCCAGCACCAAACCCAAGCCAAAGCAAGCGTCCCTAACCCCAAAGCCTAAACCACCCACAGCAAAACAGCTCACCTGCCCTGCCACCCGGGCACTTGGGCGCTTTCAACACCGTTGTTACAAGCAGAGATGCTCCAAAGTGTCCTTGCACCAAGCAGGTCACCCAGGGTTGAGTGTCCCAGCTGGAGCCACTGGAGCACTCACTCCATCCCTCCCAACAAGCCCATCGCGCTCATCCTCCTTCCCCTTCCACTCCCCCTGGAGCACCACAGATGTAGGCTAGATGTTTCTCCTGCCAGTATGGCAGATCTCCAGTATGGGACCTCCCGTCCCATTGGAATCCACACACACCCACGGTAAAACCAACTCACACCAGCTCCTGAGCAGCTCAGGTTTTCATGGAGAAGGGATGCAACGTGGTCACGGCTGGAGCGAGGACTTTGTCACCAGTGCCACCGCCACCCACGGCAAAGCAGGGAGGCTCGAGCCCAGCACCTCTCCAGCTTCCCACCACATTAGCTCCCAGGTGAGGCCAACTGCTCCTCATGTCCCCGAGGTGGCCGCTTTACCTGCCGTGGGCTGCCAGCTCCAGCAGCCTTGCGGAAAAAAAAAAAAAACCCAAATGGCTTTAAAAGAGGCGGCTCCAGGGGACCCCTCCAGATCCCCAGAAGCCCTTGACGTGCCCATCTCTAAAATTAATGTGGAGACACGTCAGGCTTGCCAGGACCGCTGCGTTTGCAGCATCTACCAAACAAAACAAGCCTAAGCACCCCGAGAGCCACCAGCACCTACGGCTCAAGCCGGTGTCAAGACACGGATAAGACAGAGCCCACCGCGTAGTTAGGGCTGAAGCTACAAGCGGCTCCTTACCATCAGGAGGAACACAGTGGGAAAGCCAAGACACAAGCCTCCAGCTGGAGGGAAATACAACCTGTAGTACATTTCTAAAGGAACAGCAAAAACACAGGTACAACCAGCAATGCCTTAAGGTCCAGCACAGCTGTCGCAGCCAGGCGTTGCGGCACGTGCATCGCGGATTTACACCCTCCCTCGTCACCGCCCAGCGTGTGTTGCGCCGCGGGCACCTACAGCACCCCGGGGTATCCTCTGGGCGCTACTACACCGCGGTGCACCCGGGCGCTAGCTTAGCCGCTTGCCTTGATGCCACCATCGCAGCCTGCCTCTCCCCGACCTCGCCAAGCTCAGGAATTGTGCAAGTGTCTGAAGCAAACAATTTCCCAAATTAAAACACTTTCACTTTCTCTTTCAGAGGAAATAACTCGCCGGAACCAAAACATTTCCGCTACAGCACGACTGACCGAGCCGGGTGCCCGAAACAAAACGCCTCTTGCTGCAGCATCCCCAGCTGCCTACACCTCCTGCATGCTCCATGCAGCCGTGACTGGTCCCAGTAAGCCCCCAGTACCCAGCAAGTCAGGCAAAGGAAGGAGCTGTGCTGCTTTTCTGTGCGAGGAGACCCCGGCAAAGTGGAAGACAGAGACTCTCACAAGTTTAATTAACCTCTGGTTACTCCCAGGACAAAAAGCTGCCTTTTTGGGGTCAGCAGGTGGGCAGAAGGGGCACAGCTCAGCGGCAAGTGGCCAGCGCAGGAGCAGGACCCAGAGCCCGCAGCTGAGGATTCTGCTCTGCCCCAGCAGACGATGTGACCCCGGCTGCGCTCCGCTGGGGTTTCCCTGAAGCCAGCCAACAGCTGGAGTATTTTATCTGCTTCCGAGCCCTTCGAGCAGTTTGCTGAGCAGGATTAGTCCCAGCATAAGGCATGGCTCTGGCAATCTCCCCGCACAGGCGCTGCCAGCCCTGAAGCAACCAGGGAATCCATCCAGTGTCCAGTGAAACCAGTACTTTCACCTTCCTACAAAGCACCTCCCGCTCCGGGAAACCAGGCACAACTTTCGTTTTCTCCCTCCCCTCTTTCCCGGCGGAGGAAATGCCCTCTTCAACACCAACCATAAAGTCCGGAGTGACGACACGCTGCTCTGGCCGTGACTTGGCAGAAAACACCGGGCTTGTTTGTGAAAGAAGCTGGTGCGGCAGCACCCGGGGTGGCCACGGACCCGGCACCCCATGGGGACCCCCGCTGCCCAGACCTACGGGCCAGACCCGGAGGGGAAATGGGGAAAAGAAAAAAAGCAGGGAATATTCCCTCGGAGCACATATCGCAGCAAGACCTCCAGCGCCTCAAAGCGAAGGCATTTCCTCTCCTCTTCCTACTCTGCCAGGGAACCCTGCGTTGAGAAGAGGAGAAATTAGAGCATCTGCTGGCAGCCCTTCCCGACGGGATCACGGAGGATCTGTCAGCACCAGCAACACAGCACTGAGGGGGGGGGGGGGGGGGCTTTTCCAAAACTTTTTTTTTCAGGCCACCAAAGCAGCGTGCTGGCAGGGCAAGAGGGAGAAATACCCTTCACGATGCATCCTACCACCGTGGAGCCTTCCCTCCTGCGTTCTCCAGGGCACAGCTCGTTAGTCTCCAGCATTATTAGTCTCGTCTGCATTAAAACCCAACCACCAGCAGCCCACCCGCAGCCCCTTTAGAAGCCCCGACCCCCATAAAGCCACCATGGCCACAGGGCCACACGTAAGGTCAAGTTGGTGCCACTCATGGCCGCGCTGGTGGGTGGATGGAGACCACCCCATCCCACCAGCTTTTCCCTCCCGGGCTGGGATTCTGACAGCTTGGGGGGGGGAGGGGGGGTCCTGCTCAGCCCCACGCTGGGGGATGACGCTGCCAGTGTCCCCCCCAGCACGAGGATTTGCTTGCCGCAGCGGGAGGCGGCGAGGCCGGTCACACCTTTGCACCAAGGGTTGCGCAAAGCTCCCCAGGGCCACCAGGATGGGGCCTGTGGGTGCCCAGCTCGGGATGCCATTGCAGACCCTGGGGGGTGACACCGCGGGGGCACCCACCCCGCAGCACCCTGCTCCTCGCCCACCCCCTGCAGCTCCTGCACGCTCCACAACAGCCAGGTACAGCTCTGCCGGCTCCGAGCAGCGCTGCCCACCCCGGGAGCCCTGGGCACCCCGACACCCCCCGCACACCCGCCCCCCCCTTACGCACTCCCAACACCCCTCGCACGCTCCCCCCACTTGCACCCCGACACCCCCTGCACACTCGCCCCCCTTGCACCCCGACACGCCTTGCACAGCCCCCCCCACTTGCACACTCGCCCCCCCTTGCACCCCCACACCCCGCCACCCTCCCCCGCACTAGCACCCCGACACCCCTTGCACACTCCCCCCTTGCACCAGCACCCCCCGGTACCCGGTGCACGCACACGCACCCCCGGTGCCCCCTGCACGCCTCCCCCCGAGACCCGCAGCCAGCGGGGTGACACACACCCCCCCCCCGACCCACCTTAACCGAGTCCACCGGGTACATGACCGTGTGCTCCATGATGCCCGCCACCGCCCCGGCCACCATGTGGGTGCCGAGCGAGGCGCCGCTGGGCAGGCTCTCGTACTCCTCCACGGGCGGCGCGGGGGGGGCGGCGGCGGCGGGGCCGGGCCCCGGGGCCGCGCTGCCCCCCACTCCGCAACTCAGCTCCATCCGCCCGGCGGCGGCGGAGGGGGGGCACGGGGGATGGGGGGTGGGGGAAGGTGGCACCGGGGGTGGGGACACGGGGGGTTCCGGGGGTGGGGGGGGGCGGCACGGGGCTCGCGCGCCGCCCCGGCCCCGTTTTAAAGCCGCGCCCGCGCCCGCCCCGCCCCGCCCCGCGCCCGCCAATAGCGAGCTGCTGCGCGGGGCCCCCCCGGCATGACGTCACAGCCGGCGGGTAGCGGGAGGCGGGAGGGGAAGAGCGATTGGCAGCGCCGCGGACGAATGGGCGAGCAGGGACGGCGGGGGGGGAGTTGCGATTGGTTGTTTGGGGAAGGGGTGGGCGCCCCTGCAGGGCGCGCGGAGGGGGGGCGGCGCGCGGCGGCGTGCGGGGAGGGGGGGGCGAGGGTGGGCACGGGGGCGCGGGCACCCACAGGCACCCACGGGCACACAGCCCCCGGGAGCTGTTGCACACGCACACCCCCTGTGCACGCAGACACCCCCACGCACACCCCGCACACCCGCAGACAGCCCTACGCACAGCCCCCAGGTGGTGTTGCACACACACGCACGCACACACACCTTGCGCGCACACACACACACCTTGCACACACACACACAGAGCCTCCGGGTGTTGTTGTACACACACACACCCCCCCACGCACACCCACAGACACACACGCAGCCCCCAGGTGATGTTGCGCACACTGGCACACGCGCAGACACCCACACACTGAGCCTCCCGGTGTTGTTGCACACACACACACCCTGCACACCCACAGGCACCCACAGCCACAGCCACAGCCCCTGGGCATTGTTACACACACTGCACACACACTGCACACACACACACAGCCCCTGCACACCCACAGACGCAGCCCCCAGGTGTTGTTGCACACACACCCTGCACACCCACAAACACACCCTGCACACCCACAGACCCCCACACACACAGCCCCCAGGTGGTGTTGCACACACAGGCACACACACACACCATGCACACACACACACACCATGCACACACACACACGCACACCCACAGACACACACGCAGCCACGCAGCCCCCGGGTGGTGTTGCACACACATACACACACACACAGGCACCCACAGACACCCACACACAGCCCCCAGGTGGTGTTGCATGCACCCACACACTCTTATCCCCTGCACTCTCCCACAGACACAACCACACACCCCCTGCCCCCCCCCACAGACACACACACCCTGCACCCACACACCCTGCGCCCCCCCAGTCACCCCTGGGCACCCACACTCCCCAGCCCACAGAAGATGCCACAGCCCCCCCCCAGCCCCAATTGCCTCAGAGAGGGGGAGGGGAGTTCTGCCCACCACAGGGGTTATTTTGGTAGGGTCTGGGGGTTCTCTGGGTGCTCCAGCTCTCACCAACCCCCCCGCCAGGGCCGGCGCAGCGGGGCAAGGCACCACGTCAACCCACCTCCCTGGGTCTGAGCATCGGCATGGGGAGAAAAACCTCATGGAAGGGCTTGGGAGAGCTTGCTGCCCTTCCCGAAAGGTTCTTACCGGGAACCCTGGCCCATCCTCAGGAGGAACAAGCCCCCCACACACCCCCACAACCCCAACCCTCCCCATCCCCTCTGTTCCACCATGCAACCAGCCCAAACCAATTCAACCGGGCGCTCAGAGAGATAGAGCCAAAGTGTTTGTGGCCCAGGGCGGTGGGAAGAGACTTTATTTCATTCTGCCCTGACGGATGATTTGGAATTCGACCTTGCTGGGAAGGTGGCGTGTCCTGGAACCAAGGTTAACCGTTTGCATGGAGCGCCGTGATAATGCACAGCGATAATGCACAGCCATTTATTGCTGCTTGAGCCTCCGCAAGCGAGGAGGAAAACCGTCCTCCGAGAACCCGAAAAAAAAGCGGAAAAATAAAGCGCTTGGTTTTCCTGTTTGCTGTGAAATGAATACGCACGAGGTGAGATGAGCCTCGTGTGTTCCCATCCTCGCCGCCCGTCCGGGTACCCAGAGAGGGGCTGCGGCGGAGCATCACCAGGGTGGGCACAGGCATGTGCTGCCCCCCTCCCTCCTGCCCCCTCTTTGTGCTGGGAAGGCTCGGTGGGAACGCGGCGCCACTGGAAAAAATAACAATAACAATTAAAAAATCACACCTGTGACTCGCCCCTGGTTGATTTGGGGTATCTGGTGGGGGTTGTGGCACCTGGAGCAGCGCTTGTGGGTGGGAGAGGCAGAGGGGACACCTGGTCACTGTCCTGCCGTGTCCGAGCTGCCACACTGTCCCACCACACCAGGTGTCATCAATGTCCTGAAACTTGTGGAAAGCAGAGAGTATGAAAAAGTCCTTCGACGGCACAAAACTGAGCAGAGAAATTGCTAAATCGCTCCATCTCTTCCCCCTTTCCCCACCCCCCCACCCCCGCCCTGGCAGGAGCCACCACGTTATCGCGGCTTTGCTTCCTCCAAAAGGGACGACACCAAATATGTGCTGCCGACGGACGGGTTGACACTGATGGGTTGATACCGATGGGTTGACACCCCGTTCTCCAGCTTCGATGCCATGCGGCAGCTGGAGCGCCACGTGCAGCGGGCGTGATTCCGGCAAGCACGGCGAGATGTAGAACAAAACACCGGCCCAAAAACATCCTTTTTTGTAAGGCACCTTTGGTCAAGGCAATGCCTGAATCTAAACTCCAAGGGGAACGCTTTCCAGTCTTGCTCCACATAGTTTATCGAGGGTTTCTACCCAATAAACAACACCCCACAGAGCTGATCTGCTGGTGCTTTTGGCAGGGCAGGGGGAGGGGGGGGGGGGTAAATCCCACCGTCACTCGCCTCAGTGAGCCTTTTCCCCTACAGCCTTAGGTCTTGCTCCCTGATAAATAGTGTGAATCAGCCCGAAACACGGTGCTGGCACAGGTTACACTTTAACCCGGAGGAGCGCTGACACGAGGAACCCTTTCTGCTTCTGCTCCATGCCCTCCACCACCAGGGAGCTGCTGCGGCCAGAGATGCCAAAGCAGAGATGCACGGGCTACGCGTTTTCCCCATGTTCATGAAGAAGGGACAAAATTATTCATCGTTTGGGGAGGGAAAACGGGGAGTCTGGTCTGGCTCGCGGTTTTGTCACGTCACGCGTCCCACCCCCCTGAAAAGGAGCTGCCTGTGTCTCTGGGATGGTTTCCTGCCATCCCTGCCTGGCAAATAAGAGTCATCCCTCGCAGGTCATCAACCACGTGAATTCAACTCAACTTACAAAACCTCCCTTTGAAACAAATCGGTCTTGTGCAACGATTCCCTCGCTGCTTCACAGGGCACAACCCCTGCTTGGTGCATCCCATCCCCGTGCCGGAGCTCCCCTGGGCTGAACAGGTCCCTCGGGGGCTCCACGAGCCCCAAACCCCCTCACAGCAGAGAAGCAGCAAAGGACAAAGCTAAAATGTCCTTAGCACCACCTCAGTGGGGCTAAAAGCACGATCTGGCTGCAGACTGCCCTCGTTTATAGACCGACAAGTCGCTGCAAAATACCCCGCCGCAATCCGCGCGCGTTGCATCATGGCGAGCAGCTAAATAAAACGATGAATCAGACCCGCAGATCTGAGTCCTCCCTGGTACGTAACCTTCTTCGTGGGGCCTCTGCACGGCGGGACAGCTCGTAAGCAGCAGAACCACAAGGCACCGCCAGAAAAATGCTGAGGAACGAGAAACAAGCCGCAAAACGCAGCAAAATGCTCCCGCCTGTCGGATGTCCCTGCCCAGAGAAGGTGGCGGTGGCCCCCGGGCCATCTGCCTGGCACTGGGCAGCTGATTAGGGGCACCCGGGTGGGCTTATCGCAGCCCCTCGCCCGGCAGGGTGGCTGCACCCACGCTGATAAGGCAGGAGTGTCCTGCTGGCAGGTGGGCACCTTCTGGGAACCACAGAAACTGTGGCTTATCAGCAAGAGCCAGTGGGATAGATGTCTTTTTATTTATTTTTTTTAATTATTATTTTTTTCCGCTTTCCAAAATTACAAGTTCTCTAACAGCTGAGCAACACCTTGGTTTAGGGTGGGTTTTATTTTATCCTTTACACGACCTGCTGCCACCATCACGGGGCTGCGGGCAGGGGTGCCGGACTGGGGGTGAGGAAGGGGAGCACTGCTTCACCTCCAGCAGCACAATGCCACATAGCAGTAAATTACAAGACTTTGTAAATTTATTATTTTTTTTTAATTTAGCCATTCAGCAGCAGGTAATTGTATTTTTAATGATGGAAAGGAAAAGGCACCCGCTTACGGCACCATGAAAAACACTCACTTTACAGGAGGGATCAGAGCAAATGTATGTTGTTAAGGGCAATATGCTTGCAACCTTATTTCTTTATGTCCCCACAGCCTTTTTTTTAATTATTTTTTTTATTTTTTTGCTAGCTTGCGTGCCAGATGCTTATGCTGGAGGAAGGATGGTTTTCACGTGGGAATTGCCAGCGGTCAGCGAGCAGCGCATCCCAGCACGCTCCCCACCCCGCGTGGTGTGGATGCAGCCCCTTCCTGGCACGCTGGCACTTGACCACCACCAGCCCGCCCCCCGCCCCCCCAGCCCCATCCCTCCTTGGAAATGTTCAATGCCTTAAAATAAATTTTCAACGACGAGCATGGCCCTCACTCCCCAGAACTGTCCTTAGGTCAAGGGCAGCATCAGCCTGCAAAGATGCCCTGGGAAAGGATCTCTCTGACACCAGCCTGGGTTTTCCTGCCCACCCAGGTGCATTTTGCGATGCTGCTGGGAAAAAGCAGCCAGAGGGAAACAGCAGCTGCTAGGACACCCAATGCATTTATTTTTTATCTCTATAGCAAATGCTATAAAAATCAGCCCACAGCATTGTTTTGTCTTCAGGGTGGACTGACCCACTTATTTGAACACCAGCGTAAGGCATCCTCTGCTTTAAGCTCTCGCTGAGCGCACCGAGGTGCCAATAGCTCAGGATGGGAAATTCAAGAACATTAATCCCCGCTGCGGTACAAACTCCAAGCATCTCTTTTTGCCTTGATTCACCAGAGCAGCACTCCAGATTGCCCAGGTATTTGTTTCATAGCCAACATATGCATAACAGATCAACCACAGTGCATTAAGTTGATGCCGGTGAGGGCCATGAGCACGAATGCAAAGTAAATGAGAGAGAATTGAGCTCTAACGATGCTGCTGGGTTATTCCTAAGCCAAAACAGCCAGAATTTGAAAACTCAGCGCTGCAGCTCCACCAAAGCGAGTCAGACACATCCAGCGCCCATTAACATTTATGCAACCTCAGAGGTAAAGGTGTGGATGCGAGGAATTTGGCCTCTGGGTTTTATTTCAGCGCTCACATAATCTGACCTAATTTACCATTACCTGGCTCGATGGATTAATGGGACAGGGAGAGGCAATACCCAATGTGTATAATTAAACCTGCCTTTTGTATAACTTCCTGGACCGAATTTTTTCATCGACTTGCCTTTCTGGTTTGAAGCCCTGGGGAAACAATGGGAAAGGCACAGCACATGCTGGTGGGGCTTTCGGGCTTGACTGGTGGCACTGGGAAGAGGAGGCTGAAAGGACCCCACGGGGTTTGCTGGCTATGGGTACAGCATACTTTTTTTTTTTTTTTTTTTTTTTTTTGCTAGCAGGCAGCAAAATTAGATCCGGAAAGGAGGGAGAAAACCCTGGCTTGTCATTCATGGGATGTGTTTAAAGCTGGGGAAATGATCCTGCTCTGCCACTGACTCCTCATGTGGCCTTGGTCAAATTCTTTAATGCTGATGGGCTTCACCTTCACTTCTTCTGGGCAAGGTGTTGGGTGGTCAAAAGGCGGTGAGCAAAAAAGGATGGAATGAGGGCTCTGCAGCTGGGGCCGTGGCTGCTGGGCAGCCCTAGCCTGCTGCTACAGTGCAAGCAAAGACAAAATCAGCTTTATTCACCCCAGAACACGCGCAGCCAGCACGTCGGCTCCGAAATGGGGAGAGGGGTGTTTCTAACAAATAAACACCAAAACGCAAGAAGAAAAGTCCAGCTGGGAGACGCGGCTCAGCCCTGCCTCCTCTTCTACATCCCCTTCACCCCCCCACCGGCCAAAAACCTGGGTGATCCGCCAGGTGCTCGGCTGTGATCAGCGAGGACAGGCGCCCCGCGCCCCAGCTGCTCCCTATCTGCTCGCCCCGCTGCGGGCTGATATTGGGGAGGGTGCGGTGGGGCAGGCGATGTGCTCCCCTGAGATAGGGGCTGGCACCCTGCACACACCTTGCTCAGGCTGTCAGGGTCGACCTGCACGTGTCTTAGAGGCGATTTCTCCTTTGGAGATGGCTGATGCCCAAATGCTGTCTCCAGCGAGCTCTGCCAGGCTGCCCTGATGGGTCTCCATCAAGCTGCTTTCCCTGGGCGCCGAGTCAGAGTGAGCTCGAGGATTTGAGCGGCGTGGCTTCATCCCAGCTTTCCCCCGAATTGCGAAACAAAGCAGGATTTGGTGCTTGGAGGAAACCTTCCTCCTGCGCAAAACGCTCCCCAACGGAGCATCCGAGCCAGAATCCCGGCTCGCTTCACCAGCACAAGCAACAGCCAGCCAGCGGAGAAGGGTTCAGTCCCACTGGTGACCCCGTTAACGGTGGCATGAAATATATTCACAAACAACTAATATTTAATCCGTCGCTGCAAAGCTTATGCATCTGGAAATAATTAGCACGCACAAAAACAACTTGCGCATTCCTCCCAGGCCTCCATTTTGTGCCGCCTGCAGGCTCTGGCAGCAAAGGTTTGATCGGCAGCTCTCGATTTCAGCTTATTTTTCAATATTTCAAACACCCAGCCCAGCTCAGGCCAACCCCTGGCCTGAGCTTGCCGGTGATGCCAAAATTGCCAGTGATGCCAAAACCACCGTCAGCCTCCAGCAACTGCGCCCCCCCCCCCCCCCCCGCACAGCTTTTGTGTTTGCATGGTTTGATGGCAGCACTGGTGTTTTTTTTTTTAATATTTTTTTTTTCCCTCCACAAAGCTTTTGCTGCCGCTGACATGTTCCTACATGTGGCTTCGTCTCTGCAGATGATGGCAGCATCGGGAACCGGCTGCCCTGCAGCAGTTCCCCCCGGAGTCACGAGTTGCAGCAACTATTTTTTGGGTTGAATTAAGCTTGGAAAGGGACCCATGGCTGCTGGGGTTTCAGCTGTGCAGCCGGTGGGAGCCCCTGCAAGGTCAGGATGGGTCCCACCAGCCTGATGGTTGAATGCCCACCCTGCTGAGTGAAGCCCTGAAGGGACGTGCTCCTCAAGCTGCTCAGCACCTTCATGGGTTGAGCCCCTGGGACAGGTTTGCTCCCTTGTGCTGACACCAGCTCCTGTGGCTGCCCCCGGGGTTCTGCTATCATCTTGCAAAGCAAGAGCAGGTCTAAAAGCTCCTTCTCCTCGGAGGTCCTGTCATTAGCTCAGCACCATTTGCCACCCCAAAGCACCTGCTTTTTTGCCTGAGGCCACATCCAGCCGTGCTAGGGATGACTTGCACGCCCAGCACAGCTTTTCCTGCAAGTTCAATACTGTCTGCTCTGCCCTGGTCCAAACTAACCAGGGATATACACCCGCGGACAGGGTTTGTGATGCTTAAATCCTAAAGAAATCCCAGGTCTTGCCTGTTTTGGAACCCTGTACACGTGCAGCGTGGCTGCAGCCCTCCCTCCAACCCTCAGCAAAGCCCCCTCCCCTGGCCTGCCTGGGCACCCTGCCCTTGCTCCATGGGGCTCCGTGCATTGCTTTGCCTTAGTCAATATATTTCTACATTGCTCCTCTGAGAAGTTCATTAAAGCACTTTAATTAATGTGAAAAAATACGCTGGAGACAAGCAACTTCGTTCTCGGCACGTGGCAAAGCAGCTGCGGTGAGCCCTGGTGGGAAGCATAGCCCTGACCACACCTGGTTATCTGGTGGTAAAACCCAGCGTGCAAAATCCAGCGTGCAAAACCCAGCATGAAAACCCAGCGTGCAAATCCCAGTGTGCAAAATCAAGCATGCAAAACCCAGCCTGCAAAATCCAGTGTGCAAAACCCAGCATGAAAACCCAGTGTGCAAATCCCAGTGTGCAAAACCCAGTGTGCAAAATCAAGCGTGCAAAACCCAGTGTGCAAAATCAAGCGTGCAAAACCCGCCCTGCAAAATCCAGTATGCAAAACTCAGCATGCAAAACCCGGTGTGCAAAACCTGGTGTTCAAAGGCTGTCATGAAAAATCCGATACACAGAACCCAGAGGCGAAACACAGTGTGTGGGCTCAGGGGGTCTCCTCGGGGACAGCTGGGTGCGCTGGTGGCTCTGCGCCCAGTGGGGAAGCAAAAGCCAGAGTGTTTTTGAGAAGAACCAACAGTGGCTCAGGAGGCAAAGATGAAAGTTTCTCGTATGAGAAGCGAAAGAAGAAGAGGAAACACGGCAGAAAATGAACTCGTGTGAAAATCCGCTGCCTTCCACGTTCCCCTCCAGCTAGAGAAGCCCTGCAGAGGATCCTGAGCAGAGCAATGAGGCTCCTCGGTCACATCTGCTTTTCATAAGGGACCAGACCGACAATCCCAGCTCTGCTCCTTCACCCTGCCCACATCTGGGTTCTGTGTGCCCAGTGCGACCGTTGCTTTCAAACACCAGGAATTTGCATTTCTGGATGCTGCCGTGAAATGCGTGGCGGAGCTGCAATGCTCCTTCGCTTCCAGGCTTCGCACCGTCCAAAGGCAAAGCCTGAACGGGATGTTTCCAGCTGGGACATCCCAAAGGAGCGGCTACAGGGGCATGTGGTGGCCAGACAGACAGGACAGCAGCAGGTACCCAGCTGGCATGAAGAAAATGGCAGCAGCCATCAGGCTGGATGCCCAGTTTTGTCCCAGTTTCCTCCTGCTGGGCTCCAGGGGATGAAGGCGAAGCTTGTAACACAGCAGTTTGTGGTGGCAGAGGGGACAAGAAGCGGTGGAGAAGCCAGAGCAGCCCAGCAGGTCTGGCTCCTTCCCTCCCACAGGTGAAGAGCAACCACAGGGGAGCAATTTCGGACCTTATAAAATCACCCAGTATATTGCTCAGCCCTGGAAAAACAGCGTTTAGCCCACGAGAGCTTCCCACAACACCCTCCAGACCTGGACACGCATCCATGGCCAAGCGCCCGGCCGCCCTCCCTGCCGCCGGGAACGGGTCCCGGGGCCGCCCCATGAGCTGCTGATGAGCAGCAAAGCTCCCCAGCTCTTCTGCCAGGTTATTCCTGTCATTAATAAATTATAGTTGCCAGGATAAACTTGTTCTTTCCCATTCCCAGCCTGGGCACAAGCTGTGCTGCCGCTCAGCGGCAGCGCACAGGAGGGTTCCATGCTTCCCCAGCAGATTTCCAGCCTCTTCCAGGCGAGGAAATATTTTTTTTGCTTGTTTTTTTATGATTATTTTTTAACCAAATTCATTTATTTATGACTTATACACGCTAATGACAGGTGCTACCGTACCACTGTAAAATCTAGAAACACTTTTTTTTTTTAATTGTATTGTTTTATAAACGTCTGTTTACACCTTTATAGACCGTTTGCAGAGGTGTATCTGCCTGTTGACACCAGACACACACCCACAGCCACCAGCGCTGCGCACCCAGCGTCGCGCTAAGAATTAACCCAGCGCCGCCCTGGCCACGCCCCCTCGCCCTTCTCCACGCCTCCTTATGCATAACCACGCCCCCTCAGCCGCCGTGGTCACGCCTTCCATCTGGCCACGCCCCCTGGGGAATCCCTTCCCTGCCCACCCCCGCGAAACTCAGCGCCACGTCTATGCGTGCGTGCGTGCGTCACGTCTGTGCGTGCTTGCGTCACGTCCGGCGGTGGGACCCGGAAGTGGTGCGGTGGTCGGTTGCTATGCGGCGGGCCGGGAGGTGAGCGCGGCGGTGGCTGCCCCGGTTCACGGGTGGGCAGCGGGGAAGGGGTCTCTCCGTGGGGGAGGCTGCGTGGGGGAGGGCGGTTCGGGGTGGGCGCGGCGGGCCCCTGCCGCCGGTGCGCCTCTGGGGAGTGGGATGGGGGTGACACCTGGCCGGGCCCTGCGGCCTGCCCGCTGCTGCGGCCCTGAGGGAGGGACGGGTCTCCTCCTCCTCCTCCGCTGCTCTGCGGGCCACCAGGGCCTGCCCCCTCCTGTCCCTTCCCCTCCTTGCCCCTGCCGGTGCGGGTGGTGGGCCCTGCCCTCAGCGGGGGCGGGCGGCTACGCTGCGTGGCACCTCGGGGAGGTGCTTTCGGAAGGATGGGGCGTGTGTGGAAGGGCCGAGACCAGCTGGGGGGGGAAAGAGTGAGACCTGACCCTGTTTAAGTGCCGGCATTTACCTGGGTTTTTGGTTGTGTTTTTTTTTTTAATTTTGCTGATTTTTTTGTTACATCTGGAGCCTTTGCATTTTGGAGACCAGCTTTGCAGAGTTGAAGATACTCTGTTTGTAAAGACCTTGTGTAGCAGGTGCACTGCTGCCTGGGCCTGGCTTTCTTTCGCCTCCCTCAGCAGAGTGGTGAACAGCAACGGTCCAGGCAGGGTCAGCTAGGGCTGCTTGCCCAAGTCTGTGACCAGTCAGGCTCTGAATGTGTCTGAGGATGGGGAATGCACAGCCTCTCGGAGCAACCTGTCCTCGTGGCCCACCACCTGCACGGATTTATCTTATGTTCACATGGAGTTTCCTGTATTTCAGTTTGTGCCTTTGGCCTCTTGTCCTGTCACTGGGCACTGCAGAGAAATGAGTTTGCTTCCCCCTTACGTTCTCCGTCTGTAGGCATTGATGAGAGTCATCACCTCTCCAGGAAAAACAGGCCCAGCTCTCTCAGTCTCTCATCATGTGAGAGATGCTTCAGTGCTTCCATCCTCTCTGCAGACCTCTGCTGGACTTGCTCCAGTAGGTCTGTGTATTTCTTGTCCTGGGGAGCCCCAAACTGGACCTACACTCCAGACGCAGCCTCGCCAGTGCTGAGCAGGGAGGAAGGGTCACCTCCCTCGACTTGCTGGCAGTGCTTGTCATAATGCTGTCTAGATCATCTATGTTTCCTTTTTAATTCAGGAACAGAAGAGCAATGGCTTTGAGAATGATTGATGTGCCTTGTCAGTCTGAGGTGAGCGGCTGATGTTTGAACACCAGCTGGTCTTTCTCTCTGCTGGTCATAACCCAAAATGGGGAGGTAAGAATCCCAAAGGACTGTCAAATTAAATTGTGATGTCTTTTGAGTGAAGGACAGTGAACCTCATCATGAATTTATGGCTAATCAGAGGGGGGAATAGCGCCTTGACTACACTCAAGCCAGAACATGAGCAAAGCAAAGCTAGAGCAGAGCGAAGTGAAAGGTTTTGTGAAGAATCTGTTTGTCCTTAGCTTGTTTCAGAATGCATTGTCCTTCTTTTTGGTAATCAAGTCCCTTTTTAAAGCAGATTATCCTCTTTGAATTTTAGGATCAGCATCTCCTGTTTGCTTCCTGCTTCTTGGCACTTCAGCATCTCTCCGGTAGGATGTCCACGTATTCTCAACACCACTTTGCGACAGATCGTTGTGATAGGAATACTTGCTGCTGCTGTCTCTTTGCTTTACTACTCTCTAGTAGTCATCCGCAATAAGTATGGGCGTGCATACAGGGACAAAAGGTTCCACAGGTGAGAGCTGAAAAGACTTTTGTGGAAAGGAATGAAATGTAGTTTTGTGTGAAAAGGAAAAAAAAGGATGAGTTGTTTCTGTAAAGCACATGAACGAGGCAGAGGAAGTATGAGCAAAACTTCCTCCTTTTTTAGTGAAGCTTTCCATATCTAAGCTGATTTTAATTTATCAGAAATTAGCTTTCTGATATCTCTTTCATGTATCTGTAGCAGCTCTGTAAAGCTATAGGCACAAAAATATTGCATAATGAATTATTTTGGAAATTACTTTGGGAATCTGATTCTTATGGGTGGCGCTTTTTTTTTTTTTCTTCAGCAGCAGTACAATAGTAGAAACTGTGTGATTCCTATGATGAAAACTGTCGTCCTGTTTAGAGTCTGATGTTGAGAAAAACTTCCATGTGGAACTTAATTGCCATGTAGTAATGCCTAGTTTTCTTCTAGATATCTTGCCCGAGTAACTGACACTGAAGCTACAGATACAAACAACCCCAATCTGAACTATGGCATCGTTGTGGACTGTGGCAGCAGTGGCTCTAGGATTTTTGTGTATTGTTGGCCAAGGCACAACGGTAATCCACATGACCTGTTGGACATCAAACAGATGAGGGACAAAAACAGAAAGCCAGTGGTTATGAAAATTAAACCAGGTACTGAAAAGAAATTAATTATAGATGCGATTTTCTAGGTAGTGGCCTATCCTAGCTTTGTTTTTTCAACCCCTATACTTAAAATGTCTGGGTAAAGGGTACTTGAGAGCTGTCAGCGTGGCACCCCTCCACATTTCTTTGGGTTTGGTTGCAGAGAGCTTTCTTCAGCTTTAAAGCTTGAAATGTGACACTGACGGGCAGGAGGTAGATGATTCTCTGTGGAAGTAGACAGTTGCCAGTTCGGTTGTCAGTTAACTTGGTTCTGTTTATCTAGTGAATAAATAATTGGCTTTCTGTAAAGCTGTTTGAACCAATCATACGTTACCAGTTTGTATCTAATACGGGGTTTTGTTTATGGTTAAGAGGATGATGAATTGTTAGCTTAATTCTTATCTTCTTATTTCTGTGTTTGATTCCCTGGGTTTGGCTTGGGGTTGTTAATTTCTCTTCTGTGTGTTGGTTATCTAGTTTTCCAGGAAACGCACAAAGCTTGAGTTGCTTCACTTTTGTGTTTATCTGTTTCACTAGGCATTTCGGAGTTTGCCAGCTCTCCTGAAAAGGTCAGTGATTATATTTCTCCACTTCTGAGCTTCGCTGCCCAACATGTGCCACGTGCAAAACACAAAGAGACTCCTCTTTATATTCTGTGTACCGCGGGAATGAGGATTCTGCCGGAAAGGTTATTGGCTGTCTTATTTTTAGCATTTAGAATAGTGATCCTGCTGTGTCAGACTATTTTTTAACTGTTCAAAATGTAATTTTGCAGCCAGCAGAAGGCAATACTTGAAGATCTGCTCACTGATATTCCTGTGCATTTTGATTTTCTGTTTTCGGACTCACATGCAGAGGTTATTTCAGGGAAACAGGAAGGTAGGTTAATGTTGGAAAAACTGTCTTTGAAATGTTTATTACTTTCACGGCACAACTTGGATAATTTGGGGGGTTTTGTTGTTGCTCTTGGAAATTCTGCTTTGGTTGAGAGACCTTATTCCTCAGTAGCAACATATGGATTGTGGAGATGATCATCTGCTGTGATCTTCTAACTTGTCTAAACGTTTTCTAATTGGCAGCAAAAATAACTTAAATGAGTTTAACAGGAATTTGAGTCCGTTTTCTCTGGCTTTGTGGAGGGAGGGGTAAGGATAAGTCACAACATTCTTGAGGGAAGCAACTCTGCAGGGAAAACTGGTTTCTAAAGGAGTGATGTTTTGACACGATCAGATCACGAGAGCCTTAAAATCACTTCAAAGGTTAACATGCTTTCTTTGGAAATTTAGACATCAGACTGTCTTCAGTATGTTGAATTAGGTTTTGTGTCTAGCCTTGACTTGGGAGAGGAGGACTAGAATAACTTGCCAGGAATGTTTAACATGTTTAACTTCTAAGTGTTTTATGTAATTAAATATGAGCAGTGATATATCTTAACTCATATGCAAAATATCCCTCTTTGTTTTTAAGATGATAAGTACCAGACATTCCTGAAATGTCCAAATATGTTTTCTTATGCCTCTAGGAGTATATGCATGGATTGGCATCAACTTTGTTCTTGGAAGATTTGAACATACAGATGATGGTAAGTATTTTAATTGGGAATTGGATCTTAGGAAGGCCTTCCCTGGTTTTAAGACAGATATGTTAGTAAATAGCATGTGTGTAGATGCTACTGTTGGCTTAATTTCTTTGTGAAATGTCAATGATCTGCATTGCTACGAAAAGTTAACCAGCAGTAGTGTATTGCTGCTTTAGGCCCACCCTAGTTTTATTTCTCGCTGCATTTTCATTGTTTTATCCAGAGGATGAAGCGATTGTGGAGGTGCATGTCCCGGGCAGCGAAAACAAAGAGGCCATCTTTCGTAAGAGGACAGTGGGTATTCTTGACATGGGCGGAGTGTCGACTCAGATAGCGTACGAAGTCCCTAAAACTGTAAGCTTTGCCTCTTCGCAGCAGGTTATTATCTGTGCAACTTTCTTCTTTTCCTTTTGATTTATTTTAATGCATATTTGTTGTTTTGTTTTCTTTGTTTTGAGCCCTATTCTTCATTACATCACATTCCAAAACCAAGGCAAGAGAAGATGGCAAATACGAGTCCTTCATCAGCTAAGCAATTCATTTGTGTTTTGTTCATTCAGAAAGTTAATTTCTATTAGTAGAGTTTGCCACTGATTTTTAAATCTAAGTGGACCTGCATTCTTTATGTGCATGCCTGTTTGTGTGTACAACTTTAAAATTTGTGTTACACTTCAGAGACTATTCTGGAATTTAGAAACCTAAAGTTGTGTGGTGGTTCTTATGTAAGATATGACTCCTTCCTTTTAAGTTGTGTTGGTAGAAACGGGATTAACAGGACATGGGGGTAATAGTACAGTTTATTCAAATACCACCTGTGTCCTCAGCACAGTTCATCGGCTGTAGGAAGCAAATTTCTTTGTTACAAGTCTTAAATGGAACGTAAACTGCTCTAACTTGAGTCCACTAAGTTCTAGAGTAATTCCTCGATTTTTGAAGTTGGATAACTTCCCGTTAACTTAATTGAGAAATTATCTAAAGCAAGAATAGCATAAAAGCCCTATGTTTTGACTCTTCAATGCACTGTTACAATGATGTATGTATTTTTTTTTAAGTCTTCCTGTGAAATGACGTGTTTTCATTATTACAGGTTTTAATAACTACACTGCATTTCAGACAGATGCTCTAACAAATCATTTGGGCTGTTAAACCAAAGTATGGGCCTTTAGATTCAGAGCAGATTGCCCCAGTCAGATATGAATTGGAGATAGGAAGAATTGAGGATGACTGTTGTATGTCTCTATCTGAACATAAACCAACATAAAATAGATATTCTGGTCCTGGAACCTGTCCAGGTTCCCACAGAATGACAAGAGTCAAACAACTGTGGCGCTTACAGTGCTAGTGCTGGTTTTCATTTACAACATCAGTTGGAAGCTCTGCAAGGTTACGCTGTATTTCTGAGAGCATTCTGCACCAAGTGCTTCTGCTACATCTCTCTTAAATATCCGAAAAGCTACTGCAAGTGACAGATGTATGGTATGTGAAGAGAGCTGAGTGACTGACAGGTCTCCTGAAAAGCTTGAGAGTTCCAGATTGGAAAATGAAGAACAGCTCTGCTGGGCAGAGCATAAATCTACCTAGCCGAGCGATTGGTAGCGTGGGGACTCGGTCAGAAGTGGTAGCATAGAGATAAATAGCCACAGCACGTACTTTTTCACAGTGGAAGATAGTTCAGGGTCCAGAGCAGCAGTTCCTGGCCTTTGCAGTTCCTTGAGTATCGGTAGTGATAATGCAGTTCTCTGCAATCAATATGGTTTGTTCTCCCTATGAAGTGGAAGGCAATGTGGACCTTGTGAAAAGGAAAATAGATGAGTAAGGGGTGAAGCTTAAAGACGTCAAGGGAGTCCAGTTGTCCAAAGAACTCATCTTTTAATCTTGGTGCTTGTGTACCTACAGGAAGAAGTAGCCAAAAACTTACTTGCAGAATTCAATTTAGGCTGCGATGCTCATCAAACCGAGCATGTGTACAGAGTCTACGTTGCAACGTTCCTTGGCTTTGGAGGAAACGCAGCACGCCAGAGATATGAAGACAGTCTATTTACCAGTACAGTGCTGAAAAACAGGTAGCTGGCTGTGGTCACTTGGGGATATGGCTTCTGTGCATCACTGAGCTCAGTAACCCCCTAACTTGAATATATTTAATAGTGTCCTGACATAAAACTTGATTTTTACAGCATGCTGCGTGCAATGCTGAAGTTTCTTTAAATGAGGATGCTTTGCTTTGATGCTGTCCTATCTCAGAGCTTGATGTTTCTGATATGCAGTTGTTACTGTGCTTCCTCTTTTATACAGGCTGCTGGGCAAACAGACTGGAATGACTTCTGATTCACCCTACCTTGATCCTTGCCTGCCCCTGGATGCTCAGGATGAGATCCAGCAGAACGGACAGATAATGTATTTGCGGGGAACAGGAGACTTCAATTTGTGTCGTGAAATTATTCAACCGTTCATGAATAAGACTAATGAAACGCAGACATCTCTTAATGGTGTCTATCAGCCTGCTGTGCACTTTCAGAACAGTGAATTCTATGGTTTCTCAGAGTTCTACTACTGCACCGAGGACGTGTTACGCATGGGAGGAGATTACAATGCTGCTAAATTTACTAAAGCCGCAAAGGTAAAGTCTTTTTGAGATAAAGTTTTTGCAATTCAAAATAGCTACTCTCTAGAAGCGTGTTTTATTCTGAGAGTCTTGCAAGAAAACTCCTCCTTCAAAGGGCCAACATCCTTCTACCCTGCAATGAACTGTTACAGGGCTTCTCTTTTCCGCAGTAGGTTTACTTTTAGGATAATTGTTTTAAGGCACAGTAGTAAAATTGACTGTAGAGGGAATGGGACTCACGGTAGTCAAGTTCCAGCAGAATTACTGATAATGGGGAAATCCATGCTGCTTCCACCCCTTGCTGCTTCTTAGGAATGTCTTGGTTCTTGTTAGAAAAAAGATCCTTTTCCTCTTGCTACATTTTGTACCAGTTTCCCAGGTGTTATTCTTAGCAGGGATCTGTTGGGGACATTTTAAAGTAAGGCTACTTCTCCTGAAGTAGAAGAGTATGACCTGCTTTGTCAATGCCCTAAAAATCAGTTGTCTTGGTCTTCATCTCAGAGTATGTGACCAAAGAGTTTTAAGTGCTACTGAATATTAATTCAACCACAAATGCCAAGTATGGATCAAAATGTTACAGAAGATACTGTGAAATTTGTGATCTGACTTACTAGCAGTACAAGGGAAGCTGTTACTTTTGAGTTTTCTAGCTTTTGGTATTTACAGAGCATCTTCTTTACTGGCATTTTTTTCTTCTCAAGGCAGAAGCAGTGTTGAAGTCTGTCTTTTGTTGTGTTTTTTTGTTTTTGTTTTTTTTTTTTCTTGAAGGATTATTGTGCCACTAAGTGGTCTGTCCTACGGGAACGTTTTGACCGTGGTCTTTATGCATCACATGCTGATCTCCACAGATTGAAGTAAGTATTTGTGTTTGTACAGCAAATTCATTCATGCAGAGTTGCCAGGGAGAGCTTGAGGTCATGTCCAAATGACCATTCAATTAAATCATTGAAAGCGTGAATATAACCTTAAATATTGCATCAGCCATAAAGAAAGTACTGATAATTGTGTCTTAATTGTGCTCCCCAGTCCTCTGGAACACTGTAACTGCTGGCCTGACCTTATGCCACTCTTTCTGTAGGTACCAGTGTTTTAAGTCTGCCTGGATGTATGAAGTATTTCACAGTGGCTTCTCTTTTCCTGTGAGTTACAGCAATTTGAAAACAGCTCTGCAGGTTTATGATAAAGAGGTGCAATGGACCTTGGGAGCCATACTTTACCGAACACGGTTTTTACCTTTAAGGTACCAGTTGTTTTCTCACATGTCTGGAAGGAGCAGTTGGGTGGAAGGTATGGAAGTTCTGCGAAGGGAAGAAGTACAGTGATGGCAAAGCAGCTGACAGATAGGGGGAGACAAGATGTTGCTTCTAGAGCATCATATATAATCTCAGTACATATTTCAGGCAGCTCAAGTAATGCTTGATAAAGACTGTTCTACTATAATGGGCTCTGAGGCAAAGTTAGGTTTGCAACTTATGTCTGTTGTCCCTTTGATTCTTTTCAGAGACATCCAGCAAGAAAACTTCCGTGGAAGTCACTCCCACTGGAGGAGCTTCTCCTTTGTTTACAATCACTATTTGTTTTTTGTCTGTTTCCTGATTGTGCTGCTCTCCATCCTGCTCTACCTGCTAAGGCTCAGACGGATCCACAGGCGAATGTTGCGTAACAGCTCGTCTACTTCCCTATGGATTGAGGAAGGCCTCCCACCACAGAAGATTGCAGGACCCTGATGAGATGCTGTGATGGAGAGCTTTTGTTGGACTTGCTACGCAAAAAGCCATTTTTGCCTCAGGGTTCCTCCTTTTTGTCCCTTTAAACCATTGAAGAAGCAGATTGCCCAGGGTGTGTAATACAGCTAGGCTTTGGAAATATGGGAAAATGGGGTCAATTTGGCTTAGTCTCGTTAGACGATATCTGCCAAAAATTATTAGTTTGTTTTTAATATTGCACTTTTGTGTCATGGGACGAGCAAAGGCTCGTCACCAGTAAATGAGTATCAGCAACTTAAGCTATGTATGGTAAGGGAATGAGTGTGAGTTCTCATCCTTCGGGTGAGACTGTGAAATACTGTTAGCTAGGATGAATGAGGACTGTTTTTATTTTCTTTTCCAGATTCCAGGATTGATATCACTTGACTTCTCAATTCTGAGTCTCCTCAGTCAAAGAAAAGGAAGTGCAGGGTTTTCAAAAGCAGTAAGAAAAAAAAACTTTTAGGACAGCTTATCTGATTTTATATTCTGGAATAAGTACTCTAATGGAGAAGAAAAACCTATTGCACCCAATGCTGTGCTTCCACAAAATGGCTTAAATCAGTTTTGTTTTTATTTGTGACAGTTTCCCCTTTTGTCTTGGAAGCTATAGCCTCATAGTGGCACAAGTCACTACTTTTTAATCCTTTATTTCTGTTTCATAATCATTCAGAGATCTCCCTGAAATTCCAGTAGGGTGAAGAGAACTGGAATATGCCTAGGTTCTTGTTTCTGCTAGAGTAGACATGCACAGTGTCTTTTTTTTTGTTTGCCTTTTGAGTACTCTGATTTGTTAATTTATATTTTATTTAAAACTGTTATTTTTACTTGAAAGTAAATTTGTCCATGATTAAAAGTGGGATTTATATGAACTTTTGGTGTATGGATATTTTATTGCACATTATCACTTCTGTTCTCGCTGTTTGTATCCAACTGGCAAAACTTTCTTCTCTTCTAGTAGGTGTGAATATGCTGGAAAACTGGATGCTGTTTCCATTATTGGAGAGCTAGACAAGCTGATACCTGGTTTTTTTGTCGTGCTTGAGGTGCAGTTTGTTCATCTAAAACTCCAGATACTTTGAATTGTTTTATTGTCTTCTTTTGATATGCTTGCTTTTGCCTTTGAATAGGAAATTCAGGCTTGATCTGCTGAACTGCAGCTAAACTTAGGTGCTAAATTTCCTGCTCCTTCCACCCAGTGTCTGGTAGATGGCTGTGTTGCAGTCATGAGAATTAACTGTGTATCTGGTGGAATTCTGAAACAGCAGCGGAATCTTTAACTGAATGTTCAGAAATAACAAACAGGGTCTTCCCCTTATAAAGGATTTTTTTGTGCCTGGCAAATCTAAGCACTTCAGCTCAGGGTCTGTTTTGTGTTTTGCTATTTTTTGAGCACCATCTGAGCGAACGCTTAGATAATAGACTTCTCACTTCTGATGTCTGAAACTGTGGCACAAACTTGTTGCACTTGTAGGCTGATAAGAATTATCAGAAAACTGACACTGCCAATTGTTACAGAGCCTGTACTTCCTGTTCCTGAGATGCCTAAAACTAGTGTACAGAGCTTCTAATTGAGTGCTTAGATAAAGCAGCCCCCTTTGGACAAGGGCTGATGTCAGTGGTAAAGTGGAGAGGAAGTATCAGTGTGTGACTTTGCAAAATCCAGGCAGATACCAAGCATCCCTTAACAGAAGAGATACTGTCTCAGATGCAGCAAGCAAAAAAAAAAACCCACCCAACCCAATCTAAAAAATGCCAATAAAAAAACTTAGGAAAATCATAAAAGTATTAAGTTGAAAGAACAACGTTTCAGACCTGAAATAGAATTTTGTTTTAGATGCTGCATCATTTTCTTCTTAGCAAAGTTCTGAACATGTAAGAGAATGCAAAAAATAAAATATCTTAATATATAACTTTAAAATTGATTCTTTAATAGAATTAGAAGCTCATTTTTATTAAATGTCATGGGAAAAAATCCTATTCTGGCCTTAACTAAGGCAGTATAAACATTTTTAAATGGAAAAACAATTGTCTAAAGTTATATAATATGTCATGCTTGAACCAACTGCAGGGTTTCGACGTTGCTTTCTTATCTTGTAGGATGGACAACCTGGGACTGTGCACAGTGAAGTATGTGTTTTGTGGGCCCCAGAGCTTAAGAAGATTTTGGTAGAGCAAGCTGCAGCTGGGAAGCTTGGTGCATGCACTAGGGACAGGTACAGCACTGGGGTAATGGAGACAGATTGGTCTTGCACTTACGTAAAGCATCGTGTGCCTGCTTTAGGGTTTCCGCACTGGGGAATGAAGATATGAAGCAGGAGTGTTTGGAATGTGAAGAAAGATATGATGAATGGTGGTGAGAAAGTGATCAGGAAAATGGGACATGAATGGGCAGGAAGCTTCCCACATACCAGTGATGGCTCTGCAGTGTACACTTTTTTATTTTTTCTTTTTTTTTTTTATTTTGCCCTTCACTTATTTTCTGCTCCAGGATCCTAGCAGTATTGTCCTGCTTTTTCTAGTGATTTGGTTCAGGAAGGGCAGAATAAAAATAATCCAATACACAATTTCCTCCTGTAATGGTAAAAACATACTGCCAGCAGATATTGGTTGTGGGAATAGCTACTGTTCATTTAAAAATCTAAGCAGTGCATGATAAAACAGATTCAAACAAGTCTAAGGCCTAGAAACAAACAAGTTTTCTTCATTCATGCAAAATAGGGCACAGAGGCCTGTTTTATATCTGTATTTTTCCCCCTTATTCAGATATCAGGTGGTAAACTGGTTGATAAGGTAAGCAGGTGTCAGGGTGCTTCAGAATGAGGCGGGGGGGTGTGTGGGGTGTGGGTGTGGGGGTGGGGACGACACTATCTTCAAAACTAAAACCAGCTGGCTCTTAATCTGCTTTCCTAAATTCTTTAAGGTCTTTAAGAAATACCATTAGATGTTCAGCTGCCCCTCCCTGTGCAGAAGGGTCAATTTGTCATGGTAATGCCAGTCACTGAGCATCACTTTTACAGCTTGGGGTTTTTTTTGGGTTTTTTTTTTTACTTCAAAATAAACTCTTTTCCCCCAGTTGTTTCTTGGATTTGTATTTCTTTATGCAGGTTTTCTGCTGCATTATGTCTTTACGGTTGTGATGGTAACTGAAAGATTTGAGGGGAATGAGCTGAGTTTCTTTAAACTGACTCTCAGCTGTTCCATCTTGTGATCACAGAGCCTCACACCCTGGCAGGAGTACAGTGAGCTTCAAGGGGCTGAGTACACTGGGAAAACAGCACTGGGACCCTGTTTACTGCCAGCAAGCTGGGAGTTAAGCCCTTTGATCTCACGCAGGTATAGGGGGCACCTGGAGAGACAGCTGAGTTAAATTAAATTTTCTAAAGTTGCACAGGAGAGAGCCATCATACTCATTAGGAGCAAGAGCCTGTAAGGGCTGGGACAGCATCGGTCCAAGGTTGGAATGGATGGTGTTGTACTCTGGTCTCGTGCTCTTTACACATGTCGCTGCTTGTCCATGGTATTCCAGCTTCAAAGCTTTTGGCCTTGTTGGAGAAGGGGTGCGATTGTGCTTCCATTGCTGTAGACCCCCTAGGGAAGGTGCACTAGGTCCCTCTGTGGAGGGGAGCAATGTGTGCAGTGGTTCGTAGTGTGGTAAAACTGAGCCTAAAACTGGCTGCTGGCTTTGGATGGATTGAGCAGCAGTCCTGAGGTGGATTGCTGTGGCTTGGAGAGGAGTGAGTGTGTGTTGAGAAGAATTTCAGCAGATTCTTAGGCTGTGGATCTCAAAAGACTGGTTATCCTTGGTCTGTACCTTTGGAAAGAGTAGAGCACCGATGGCTTGGAATCTCTGGTTTCTGCTTCTTTTTCAGGAGGTGATTTTAAGCTGCAACTGGAACGTGCTTGGGTTTGGGGCATGGAGGAGAGGCAGGTTTTTGTCCTGGGAAAATGTGTTTTAGAAGAAAGGACATTAAAACCCAGCTTTGAGTACCAGCCTGACCATCAGGGTGGTGTAGGGCAACAAAATAGTGCTGAGCACGTTGGTCTGACTTTTTATGTATGTACAGGCTTGTAGCGTGATCAGAGAGTGTGTCTGTGCAAGGAAGCAACTGGAGCACCCTGCGGATCACTCTGCTCCCATAGTCTCGCTGCTGGTGTGTCTGTGAGGCCAGTGGGATGGCCTGTGGGGTAGGATTGGGACTGGTAACGGTCTGCTCGTCACGGGTACCTTCCCTGGGGTGCTGCGGATTAACGGGTAACCAGGCTTTGGCAGCCCAGTGCCGGGGGGGAGCTGGAGCCACGCACCGTCCTTCTGCCTAATGCGGTGCAAGATTTCAGCGCGTCGACCGCGTGAGGCCCATCCTGCGTGGGCTTTGTGTGAGTTCATGGTGTGTTAGTGTTTGCTATATCAAGGCTGACAGATGCGCGGGTGCCTTTAATTGCTTTAAGAGCCCACAAGGCATTTTCAAAAGCAATCAGCTAAGTGCCAAACTTAAACGCCTGGATATATAAGACTTGCTGGGCTTTTTGG
The DNA here is from genome assembly GCF_023634085.1 of Falco cherrug. NCBI lineage: Eukaryota > Metazoa > Chordata > Aves > Falconiformes > Falconidae > Falco > Falco cherrug. The sequence goes on along the minus strand of NC_073714.1, from coordinate 3,824,857 downwards.
TGTTTGAACTATCCTGTGGCAAGTGTTTGCAAATTCAGCTCTTAGCTTCTTTCAAAACCTGGCTGTAGCATCCCAATAATTAGAATGTGTGTGTGGTGGGTTTTTATTTTGTTTAATTTTATTCCCCCTCCTTTTCCCCTCTGCCCAGGGGTTTGCACGATGGGGCAGGGGTTCTGGAAGAGGAGGAAGAAGTTTGTGACATCTCCTGAGGAGGAGACTAAAGCCATATTATTCTTGCAGCTCTTTTTGTAGCTCCAGATGAATGGGGAGGGGAAAAAAATAGGAAATCTTTCCATCTCACCCCTGGATGAGCGTGCTCCAAAGAGACTACACGAAGCAACAACACCAGGAGAAACGTGATTCCTTCAAGAGACTTAGCAATACCTGTTTTCACTCAGTGCATGTTTCTGAGCTCAGATTCCCAGGTCACAATGGTAATGTTTATCTGTTTGTGTTTGTTTCTGCATTAACATGCCTTATTTTCTTTCTTCTGCTTCTCCTATTCACCTTGTCCTTTCTCTGGGTCCATTAAGGGCAGGTAAGGCATGCAGAAAAGCACAGAGGGGAGGCGAGGGCGCTGCTCTTTGACCTGTCCCAGTGACCTGGAATGGACAGGTGAATGATACTGAAGCTTCTGGCTTTATGGCCTTTTAAATGTATCACTCTTCTTTTTGTTGTTGTGTGTTTGTGTGTGGAAAATGTCCAAAGCAAATAAGGCCAAACGTGGCCCCTAATGGAAGAAGTGGTTGGGAGACAAAGGTATACCCATGAGAAGGGCAATGTATGATGGAGAGGGTGGGGAAGGGAGGAAGAACGTGGCTTCTCCAGGAACACCAGCCCGAAGGAGGCAACCCTGCAGCTTGTGGAAACAAAAGGTTTTTCTGTCTCCGCAGCACTTAGCGAAGGGGATGGACAGTCAAGAACAGTGACTCGGTGGCATGCCTGATCGGGGGCACCTTGTTCTTACTTGTCCTATTGTTTTTGCCATTGTTGCTACTAAATAATGCATGAAGCTCATTGAAAGCTGAAATGAGCCTGGTGAGGGCTTGCTGTGTCCCTCTCCCTGGGCACCTGCCTCTGTGTGTGTAGTGTTCAGGGGACCTGGTCCTGACAGTTGTTTTTCAGGTCACCCTCCCTTTGTTTAAAGAATGGGAGAACGACAATGACTTTCTCGCCTGCTTGTGCTCCAAGGTCTTTGGATTTGTCGGCGGTGGTGCTGGGAAATTGTTTGGGATTGGGTTCACGGCGTCTTCCTAGATGGTGAGTGATATGTGTTGCTGGAGATACTTTTTAGAGCCCTGATCTTCAAAAGGGAGCGCTCAGCACACTTGTACCAGGCAACAGACAAATGCACTGAAGGCACAAATGTGATGTCCAGGTTTTCTCGAACTCCAAATGCTTTCCAGGGTCCTGGAAGTTACTAGCTCTACATTTCCTGCTACAAGTAATGTGCAGAGCAGGGCAGGATTTGAACCTACAGATGTTTTCTATTCCTAGGTCTCATATGCATGGCACTTTACCAGCATTTCTCTTCAGCTGATAACTCCAGTGGTGACTTGCAAACAAGATTCCAAAAGTGCCAGTATTTTCCCCATTAGGCGGGCTCTCTAGGTTGCCATGGCCAAATTTTGGCAGGCAGGAGTAAATAGCAGAAGGCAGTAACCTCAGGTAACTCTTAGGGTATCACCTGCCATGGAAGCTGAGAGTTCTTAGCTCCTAGCTGATCACGTAGATGTGAAGGGTGTTAACAAAAGAGTGTGTAGTGCATCTCCTACGTAGCAGTTCCCTCCTGCTACTGTTCCTCACTCCTGCATCCCACGTCCTGGCCTTGCAGCGAGCCCTCTTGCAAATTCAGCAACTGGAGTCTCTGTCCTTGAACTAATTGTTCAAGTTTCTGCGTAAGAACAGAACCACTAGCAGAGACTGTCCTTGTTAGGACATGTTCTTTGGCCTGTCACAGTGAATCAGCACAAAAGATGTTAAAACAGATGTTTCCATAATGCCTTTTAAGGATGAAGAGGGATTTGCTGCATTTGCCTGGGCGTAATGGAGACCGGTATGCTGTGTTCTTGAGCATCCTCCCCCTTTTATAACCAAACGGCTTAATTCTCTTCCAATTCCTCCCCTCTTCTTCCTTTCTCTTGGACATAGCTTTCTCAATCGCAGCAAAATAAACCCTGGCAGACGGGATGGGAGGCCAATTCTATCTGCTCAGTGCCCTTCAGGGCAAGAAGTCCCCCCTCTGGCTCTTGACCCCCTGGACACAAGGTCAGTGTGTGCAGGGGCTCTGCTGGTAGGAGGGGGACTCTTGCCATCTAGTGGGAGGGGATGGTAAGCCTCCAGGACCTCCGTCATCCCGCAGGATAAGACAAAACTTTCGCAGATATTATTTTTTTTCCCTCTTTCCCAGATTTTTAGCGTGCGAGTTATTTCACTGCATGTGTGGGCTTAGCTCGTGCTGCTTTCCCACGGTGTTGTCATTACCTCACATGGGTGAAGCTGGATTTCTCAAACTCCTTTTCTAGAGATCTCACTCTTTCCACTTTTTTTTTTTTGGGGGGGGGGGGGGGGCAAAACTTTGTTTGCACCCTTCTATACTCATCTCCCAGATGGCTGAGTTGCACAGAGGGAATCTGTCAGGAGCCTGTGTGAATGGGGATGGATGTTGGTGCCTGCAGGAGGGAGATGCTGTATGCCACCTGCATTTTGTCAGGAGATTGCTTGGGGGAAGTTGCCTTTCAACAGCTGACTCCTTGAATCAGCGCTCAAAGACAGCTAGGATCTCTGAGTAATTGCTCTTAGAGATAGAGAATGAAAAAGGACTTGCAAAGTGCCTTGTGCCTGCGTCTTCCTTGGCCTAGGAAATCCAGAAGCTCACATTCCAGTTGGAAGTTTTCAGTACTAACTGGCCTCCCCCCGGCATATTTCCTGAAAGGTTAAAGAGAAATACAAGGAAGATGTATGTGCTGCTCTACTGTTCAAACTGCTTGGGACTGAGAAGGAACAGTTGCTGTCGTGTACAAGAACAGCCATCCCCCCTGAGCCCCTGTGCTTGCTGCAGAAGTATATCTGCCTCAAATATTTCTTGGAGCTTCAGGTTTTCACCCACCCTGGTGTATGAGCCCTTCGGTTGCTCAGAGGTAGCTGTAGTTAATAGATGTTGAAGGTGTGTTACTCTCTAGATGATGCGTCAAGCTGAGAGCTGGAAGATGTGGGTCTACCATAGATCTTCTACGAGTCTGGTGTGCGCTTCTGTTCCCATGGGCCATTCGTTAAGAGTCTGGACTTGAGCAGAGATCTTGTTTCGGAATGTTTTTGTAGAACGTTGAGGTCAGCTGTGCCTTAGTGAGCTAATTTGAGTTGCAAGGCTGAGAAGTTAGGAGGCCTGAGAGGATTTGAGGGGGTGACTCTGCATAGTGTGGAAAATCAAGCGGGTGGTGGAAAGTGAGCATGATGTCATTGTCTGCATTGCATTGACCATTACACTAGAACACATGCAGAGGGAGAGAAAGAGAGATCTCAAAGGACTGAGGTTGTTTTTTAGAGAAAACAAACCTCGTTTTGCTGGCTGCAAATGAGCTGTGTCATGCAAGGGTCTCTCCCTGATAAGAAGCAATGCAAGTTTGTCGTCCTTTCAACAGCAACTAGCAGTAACCAAAGAGCAGGGGGTCATGGTCTGGGAGGTCAATTCAGTCACTACCACGCTCCTGATGTGGCAATTATAGGAATTCCAGTAGGGATTAAACATATTACATAAATTGGTTTATGCCTTGAGGGAAGCATAGACCTACTTCTCCAGAATCACTGGTGTTTGTTAGCCATGCTCTGAGCTCCAGAGCAGGGATCTAGCTCTCCAATCACCTGTTGCTGGAACTTTCCACTGGAGCCAATTGGTGTGAAAATTGCCACGAGTCAGTAACACTCTTCCATAGCAGTCGAGTCCTTCCGTGCTTTGGGTATCGCCTAGATCATCTCTGTGCGGAGGAACCTTTACGGAGCTTAGTGTATCTGCTCTGTGAATTTGAAAGGTCAAGTCGACCTGCGGCTCCAAAGAGTCTACAGGGTGAAAACACAAGGTTTGGGGAGGCAATGAGCCTTCCCTTTTTAAAAGAACTGAAAATTGGAGAAGAGAGATTATAGAACCTAATAGCGCGTACCTAATTTTTGGGAGCATGGACCATGACTGTGACTACTTGGTCAAAACCAGTCTTGACTTGTCCATATGGCAAGGCGTGTCCTGGAGGCAGATGCAGAAGAAAACATGTAGGGAAGGGATGTGGACCTGAAATGGTGGCTGTGTGTGTGGCCAAGAGACGGATTCAGCTGTAGCTGGTACTTGTACAAATACTTTGCATGAAAATATCCATCATGTGTAGAGTCAGTGAATGCAGAATATCAGTGCCCACTCGTAGCAGTGGTATTGCTGCCTACAAGGGTGCAGCTTTGCCCCTTGGGTGGAAGAAGCTGAAAGATTGCTGCTGGGGAGAAGAAGGTGAGCTATGGGGTGGTAGATCTGTGTTTCCCTCCTGGTGAAGGGCAGCAAACTCCACAGAGCCCAAAGAGCAATGAGGTGACAGTTAAATAGGTTGAGAGCCGATAGGATGGCTGGTGGGCCTGGCAAGTGGTTTCCCTGGTTGCCTCTTTGCATGATCAGATGGTGCAGATCCAGTTGGAGCAGCATTTCTTTTCTGTAGACTATACGGTTTTTGAAAGTTTTTCTAATATTTTTTTTTTTCTAGGTGCTTTGCTTTTGGTCTTAACCAGCTGCAATATGAAGGGGGCAGCAAATTCCCTGAATCCAGCGTGTTACCTTGAAGAGCTTTGCTGAATTTCTGCTGAATGTTTTATTTTATGCAACCAGCAAGCTCTTCCATCAGCTGGAAGCCTTCATGGCATTCGCTGCTTGTATCCTTACCCGACCCGGGCATTCGGCAAACATTCCTCCGGCAGGCTGTCATGTTTCTCCATGCCCCGTTCGGCAGACGCTCACACATTCCTTCCTCTGGCCAAACTGCTTCCAGCTTCCTGCCAGTCTGAAATAGCTCTGCTTTGTGGAATTTCTGCTGTGACACATTTTTTTTTTTTTTTTTTCCTGATGTCCCCAAGACCCATCAAGGAGAGTCTGGCCAGGCAGGACCCACCAGGTGGTGCTCTGCTGATAGCCGTAGATGATAATTGCAATTTGCAGCATTTCACCTCTTTTATGGGCATTCCCACCTGGTACAGGAGAATTAGGACACTGTGGTCTAGCGTGCAAAACCTGCTGCTGCTTACTGCTCCTGCTGGCTTCCCTGGGAAGAAGAGCCAAGCTCTGTTTCAGCGGCATCCTGGGTGTAAGTCATAGAATTGTGGAACGGGTTGGAAGGGACCTTAAAATTGCCTTGTTCTGCTTCCCCAGCCACAGGCAGGGACCCCTCCCACTAGCCCAGGGTGCTCCCAGCCCCTTCCGGCCTGGCCCTGGGCACTGCCAGGGATGGGGCACACACAGTTGCTCTGGGCAGCCTGTCCCACCACCTCACTGCCCTCAAGCAAAGAATTTCTTCCTAATATCTTGTCTAGATCTACCCTCTCTCAGTTTAAAGCCATTCCTCCTTGTCCTGTCACTACACACCCTCGTAAAGAGTCCCTCTCCCGCTTTCTTTTAGACCTCTGCTAGGTACGAGAAGGCAATTATCCTGACATCTTGATATTCTTTATATCACACCAAGAAACAACTGTTGTCTCTCTAATTTATTTTTTTCCCCCCCTTCTTTAACACCACGATTGATGCTGGGGGACTGCCCTGTGGGAAGCTTTGCCAACTGATGAGAATGCATCGCTCTGCCGATATGGTATAGTCTGCTCTGGGTGGGATCATCCCAGAAGCCTGCTATGCCGGGAATGGGGCTGTTCTTGTGCTGGGCTGAACCCTCGGTTCTGGCCCAGAGCACTTCACGTGGAGTTTGTGAAACGGAGCGTAAGGGAGGCTTTGTGCTGAAGACCTGACAGTCTCTTGTGGAGCTTCTCTGGTATTGTCAGTTCATTCAGTGAAGAGCTGTGACCATGCTTAAATTATTCAGGGCTGCATTATGCTTCCAAACTAGCTTCCTTGCTGCTTCCAGCATGTTGTAATTTCCTTTTGTGTCGATGCCCACTTCAGTGCAATATCCCTTTCTGTTAAAAGATGGCATCAGAGCGTGGGGGAGCTCCGCATGTCAGTGCCAGAGCAGCTGGGGCTGAGAATCTGTGCCGCTTTTCCTGTGGTTGGGGTTGAGAAAACGGAGTTGTGCTCCGAGCGGGAAGCAAGCGTTACTTGGTGTGGGGAAACTGTCTTCAGGAAGCGATGAAAAGCCTGGGAACAGGGAGAAGTCTGATGACAGACGTGTTCTTGTAGGGTTTGGTTTGCTGGAAATTTACGCTGCTGGAAATGTATCCGGAGATGTGGATTAAGCACTTGAACTTTTCAAAATAATTAGTAGAATTAATTTGAGAATTGATGTGAAACCAGGCAGGACTAACCTAGAAGAGTATGCTATAGGCAGCAGTCCTGTGCTAGGGAAGGGGTTCTTAGAAAGTCCTTTACAAATATGAATATACTGAAAAAAATGGGGATATTCCTTCGAAAGGTTGCCTTTAGGAATACCTACTCTTCTTTCTGTGCCTATCGACTTCCTAGTGAGTTGTCTGAAAAACCCATTGAATGTAGATTTAAATACCCAAGGTCAAAGCTGGTGAGAAAATAAATTTCCATTCTTTGGGAAATGCTGACACTTCAGAATGTGCTGCTGTCCAAAATCGGGTCAGAAGACTAAATTTCAAGGTCTGCTCTGTAATAGAGGTTTGAAAGTCACTGTTGTCTTGTTATTTTCCTGATTACGGAAAATGGAAGCGAACAGAATTGTTATGATGCATTAAAATCCTATGAAATGAAAAATGAAAAGAAGGACAGTTTTAAAAACACAGCCCCCCTCTAGCTGAAAAGATTGCAAAGTTTACAGTTGCCTCGAAATAACATCTAATTAGTGGAGCTGCTTCTTGATAGAGGAGCTATTTCAGCTAGCTCAGACCACTGTTACTGTTTCACTGCAAGCTGTTTCCACCACAGATGCTCTGAATTTTCTGACACGGCAGAGGTTGGGATTTTTGTTTGGTGTGTTGGTTTTTAATGAAGAATTGTTTTTACTCTCTGGTTACTCCTCAGGACTCCGTCAAGGAGTATGGGGTAACTGTTGCTGCAGTCCTAGCTGGTTGGTACGTTACGTGGCTCGGTTTGTGCTGCTGTAGTTACAAGCTGTAAGAATATCCAGCAGCTAGAAAAGCAGTTGCTGGATGCTGAAAGGTTAAGGTGGGTGATAGCTTGAATAGCTGGGGAGATGCAAACTCCGCAGCCTACACAAAAGGGGTGTAAGTTTGAAGATGCTGTGCTATAAGACCCTGCACCCCTCTGTCTTTGTAGGGTGCTTAGCGCTGTGAGGCTCTGAATCAAACCGGGGTGCTTAAAAACTGCAATCACACGGTATTAATTAACATGGGTATTGATGCGATTCTTAGTATTTGTTCTCAGAGAAAGCTTTCCTGTTCCTAATCCATCTCCTTCCCTGCAACTCTGGCCAGATTTTCCCCCCTATTTCTTTTTTTTCTGTTCGCAGTCCTTCTGCTCAGATTACAAGACAAGCCCATGATATCACCGCTGTGAGCTGAGGCTAAAGGGGGCTGGGTCTTGGGAGGGGTTTGCTTGACTAACTAGTGAAATTTGCCAGGAAGCAGCAGCTTCTTGCAGCATATTTCTCGGGCTGCAGGATATTTTCCGGCGCAGAGGGGACCACTCGGACAGCGCGCTCAGTCCAGAAGAAAGAACTTCATGAGGCACAAGGAGACAGAGGTCACCCCCGGCACAGCCTACCACTAACTCCAAGGTAAACGCCATCCTGCCGAGACTGCAAGCCAGAACAGTGACATTATTGCTAGAGATGAAGGGGCTGATGAATTAGTTTAAGCGTTTCTAACCCTCTCTTGCTTCGGGGCTGAAAGTTTGATTTCACTTCTTCGCTCTGAATGTATTCTCTTTCTCTCCTCTCAGTTTGTTTTGAAGTCTGATGTTTAGGCATAGAGGCTGGGAAGAAGGTTTCTTCTCATTCCTGTCCCCTGAGACTTGGTTTGGTAGGGGTGGGATGACACAGTATCTGTGTCATGTTGCAAAGATGTTGTGACCAAGTTAAAGATGTTCCCCCCCGCACCCCCTTGCTTGCTCACAGGCATGCACAGATGAAATAAAAAAGACATGTTGCAAACTGTCTACAAGTTTAGGCAATGCATATTCTGTAATATTATTAAAATATGCTTGATTTAAACCAGAAAGCTACAGTACATGCCATCAACATTGTGTAAATGTTACCAGCTAAACTTCAGAAGCAGTTTAAATTCTCCTCTCGGAGTAATTGTGCTCTTTCAGAGGAAAAGGCTTCAGTGCAGACGTTTCCCACTGGCAGAAGACGCAAAACAGTTACGTCCCTAGTTGAGAAACTTTTCTGCGGTCATTGCTTGGGATTTGCAGCCCCTTGCAAAGAACCCTCAGCCTACCGGCAGCTTTTTTTAGGCTGTTTTATCCTGCAGTAATCACAGTCGTTTCCAGGATGACTCTAGGATAGGCAGTGGTATCCACCTGAGAAGCTGCAGCACAGAAACATGGGCTGTTCCTCTCTGCAATGAACAGAGCCCAGGCTGAGTTCTGATTCTTCAGCATGCACACGAATAACTCTGCCTTCTTTTAGATTAATTTTTGTTGTTTACTGTGTGTGGGTAAAAAAAGACCTAAAGACCAAGATAGTTTAAACTGTAGAGAAAGATCAGAGTTCAGATATCTGAGAGCGTAGTAGGAAAACTATTTAGCATCTCTATAATCAGTTCATAAAGATGACATTGCAGTGCTTTCATATTTGTACTGAATAGGGGCTGAAATAATTGCTTTAGGGCTCCTGCTTGCCAGTTTTCATTTCATCAGTATTGAACCACCCACAGTGGTGGAATTTCCTCGGTTGGAAGCTAGAGAGCAGTTAGAAAACATAAAGTGAAATATTAGCATGAACTACTGTAATAGCAAAGCATATAGGGAGAAACCACGTCTTCAGCGTGGTGTGCTGGATGCTTGTGGCTGCAGGAAGGAATTCCATGTGATCCTAGTTCTAAGTGCAGGAAAGCACCTCCAAAAATGGGTTAGTGATGTGAGGTTTAATACTTCAGGCAGGCGGTGATGGGGCTCAAGAGGTGGTGTGCTCTCCAGTCAAATCCAGTGTGGTGCTTTGTGAGTGCTGGGGCAGGAGTTCTTCAGAAAAACCTTTAAGAAAGTTTTAGCAGCTTGGAAAAGCCACCAAGATTGAAGAGAGTGCTGGTGATGTAGTAGAGGAAAATGCCTTTGTCTTCAGCAGGGTGATTTGATAGAGAAGCCATGCACTTTGCTGAAAGTTCTGTCCTTTTGCAAGTTAAGCAGAGCCCCCAAAATGCACACCTAGCAATGCTCACTGGATTTTTTTTTAATAGTTGGCTCCCAAGTTCATTGTCTTTACCTTACTGTACTGCTGATTTCTCTTCTGGTTTTTTCTGTTTCTTGCTTTTCTGTTTATTTTAGTCTTCTTTCTCCTCCTGAACTGTTTCGTATCATTCTTGGTGCTCTTTAAAAACACAACAATGTCCTTTCTTAGAGATCACAGCTCTGGTGGATGGAATGATTGAGCAGATCTACCCATCAGATGGTTAGCGAAACACTTTGTGTGAAATGTTCTGGGAGAGCAGATGTGTGCAGATACATGTTTACTATGAATGTCTGCAAATACGCGCACTGAGGAGGAAAAATCCTGCTCCTTACCTGTAGTAATGCTGGTGGAAGTTTGTTGTTTCAAGGGATACTTTATAGGAATAATAACGTGCTGTTCTGAAGTCAACCTGTCTTGCATTGCTCTGCTGATGGGTTAGGCTGTGTTAATTAAGACAGCATTACACAGGTAGGAAGGGCACCTCCTCCTTGGAGGATATGTAGTAGTTGCTAAAACTTTTCAAACTTAGGCCTTGCACATGTGTCCTGGTTCTGTAAGTGTGTGTGTCATCTGTGGATTTCAGTGTGGTACCTTTTTGTAGGGTCTCTATTCATGAACTATTTGTGTATGTCGTGAACTAACTGTGTGTGTTTGATGAAAAGAGAAGTTGAATCCTACAGCTTTGGTTGCCACTGCTGGTTTTACTAACTACAGAGTGCTTGGCCATCATAGTCGGATCCACTAGCTGCAAATTAAAGAATTTCTACTCCTAGGTTCAAAAAAATCACTTTTTCTGTCTAATTGTCTTAGTGGTATATTTGGAAAGAAGTGCTGTTTCCTATTAAGAGCACGGCACAAGGTCTGTGGAACAGCCAGCTGGGCTGGCCAGGAGCCTGAGAGTTGTCATGGTTCACATCTCTCTTTGTCTTCATTCTCCCAACACCGACACCAGGCAAGGGGAAGAGATAAGGAAAATAAAGAACTTCCCAAAATGAAGCGTATTTGGATCCAGCCATGGCATGGAGAGAAGATGCTGCATGTGTCCATCTGATCCCCAGGCAAGCTTTTTTAGCCTCCTAAGAAAAATGAATGTGTCGAGGGGCTACAACTGAAATCAAATGCAATTTGCTTCAGTTGAAGAAGCAGATCTGAGAAGAGGCCACAGCCTGGGTTGGGAAGCTGTAAGAAGCGTGCAGCTGAGCCTGAAACATGCTGACCATGGCTCTGGGTGTTTTGCCCTGCAAAATCTGCTGTGTCCTTGCAACTTTGGAGAGCAACATATTTCTAAACATTTGGATCTCATAGATCTAATCAAACAGTGATGCGAAGGGCTTTGGTTAGGCAATTCCCACAAACACTTGTTTTTTCTGTTGTTAGATTTGGCTGTCTTTTAAAAGGAAAAACAAGCGAAGTGCCTTTTCTTTCCTACTCTCCTGACTAGTGTGTCTATCCATCAGAGCTTCTCTTTTGTCTAGCTTCAATAGCAAGTGATGGCAAACAACATACATTCCTGGGCTATATACATCTCTTTCTTGCTGTCTGTTCAAAGTGCTGTCTGTCGTAGTTTCGCCTCACCAGCTGGCAGACCCTCCAAACTGTTTTCTGTTCCAGGTAGTACATACTTCAGTAAGATTTTGGGAGGAAATAAAAAAAGTGGGCAGGTATGTAGGTATGTTTGAATGGGAAGCAGAGGCCATCAAGTTCTTTAGTGATTATTTACTAATGTTTCTTGAGCGAGCGAGATCTTGTGGCTGGGAAAGTCGTGGCAAGTCTGTAGCTTTGGACTGTGTAACTTTACCTCTGCTGCAAGAGGGCACACTGGGACTCTGCTGTCTTTCCCTTCAGCATCGCAACAGACTAGAAAAAGCAAATTGCATTTGGTAGCTTCCCTGATGTAAATAACTGTTGAATTTTCCCTTGGCCCGCTAGCAATAATGTCAAATTTGCTTTTGTAAGGTAGTTCTCAGCTCCCTGGTAGCAGGCTTCGGTTCCTGAGCAGTCATAGCTCTCTGAAGCAACTTGGGAAAACCCTGCACTAATTGGAGAGCTCCAGGGAGTCTGAGTGAAAGGGACGAGCAAACAGCAACAATTCGGTGGCGCTGGCTAATAGGCACTGGTTCTTTTCTCTTCCACTGTGAAGAGAAACCCAGAAGAAACATGCTTCTCTGAGTGGTCACTAGTGGATAATATTGCCATCCTTCTGGTTTGCAGAGTTGCTGCATTTGTAACGTGTCAGAACATTACCCTGAAATGATTTCTGCTGCCCTGCTTGTTCTGGGCTCTGCCTTGAATCCTATACAGCCTTTTAGCGAAGAAACTTCAGTCTGTGCTTCAGGTGTCCCCAGCAGCGTTTCAGCTGCCTTCGGTCATTCAACTTCCACCTTCAGCACGCTTTCTAGATTGCCTTAGCCTTTGCTGTCTCCTAAAAGTGGCTGTGTGCTGACACCAGGAGGGACTCGCCTGATCCAGCAGGGGTAGCAGGGTGGCATCTAGTCCCTGAGGAGGCCATCCCAGCCCCAGAACTTCGTACACAAGTTTTGTTATCAAGCCCATGCTGTTCTGCTCTTCTCCAAGGCAGGTTCAGTTATGCTGAAGCCAATCCAAAAGGTGTCGGGGGGGATTTCTCGGAAGGGGTTTAAGCGTGATGGTGATTTTTCTGGTCACCTCAGTCAGTCTATTCTGATGGTTTCCCGCCATGCAGTGGGGTTTCATGGGGGCCATGTGGTCTTCTCCAGGGCTCCTTATCCACTGAGGTAGGTACTGGCCTGATGTTGTTCCTGGAGCTAATGGGTCTCTGCTGTAGATTTGGATTTATTGCCGTTGCTCGGTGTATCTGGTCCTGCCAGAGACCTTTATGGCTTACTTAGCACTTTAAGAGTGTGAAGGAGAGGGGTCTCATTCGTGGTTTATACCAAGGTAATAATCCGGGGGGCGTTAATCTATGAAAGCATTAGCCCTAGTGCCTGTGGCAGGGCTGAGTCTCTTGGAACAACGGCAGAATGTCTGTGAGCTCTTACCCAAGCGAGCGGTAGCGTTTCTGTTCGCTTTAATAGCCCTGGAGAGGGGCCCAGCATGAATTGCCCGTGTGCTGGTCGGAGTAGCGAGAAGTCCTGTCCGTGGCCGTGCCTGCTGCGGGATGCGTGAGCGTGCCCGAGGAATGCACTTTGGGCGATGGGGCAGGGAACTGGAAACGCAGGACACCGTTTCAAGTGGCTGAACGCCAACCGTTTGGTGCTCCTGGCCGAGCCCCAGGCGTGCCAGCAGTGGTCAGAGCACTAATTGTCTCTTCCTGCTGACGGATGCCAAGCCAGACGGAGCCTTGCTGGATCTCCAGTCACAAAGGACTCAACTGAACCACTCCAGACTTAACTTCTCTTGTCTGGGTAAGGATGGGAGCAGGAAAGCCGGTGTTCCTGTCTTTGTCTGAGCAGATCTATTGTTTGGATGATTTGGTGAAATTAAAAAAGGGATCCTGGCTGGTAGGAGCAAGCTTTTGATTGGGGAGGATGAATAGCCTATTAGTTTCACCAGGTGAAGTCTCTGAAGAAGTAAGAGCTCAATATTACTTTTAAATGGAACTGTTGTTTCCTTGCAAGCCTCTGCCTATCTGTTCCCTTCAAGACTTGAGTCCTGAAAAGGGCTGAGTCAGCAGCTAGCAGGAGTATGCCTTAAAGCCTTAAATGACATGTTAATGTGGTGGTGGAGAATCATCTTATGGCCTGAAGTACAGGATGGAGAGCCAGGAGACCTGGAGTATTTTCCTGGCTTCTCCCACTGACTTTATTCAATAGGTTTTTAATGTTCTGTCTTGGATTCTTTTGAATGGGGAGACCAAAATATATACTTTCAGGATTACGTCACCAATAAATCTGGAGGCTATTAAAGAGAGGGTGTGAGGGGAGGAATGAGCCCTACAATAAAGGGAGTAGCCAGCAGAAACAAAACATCCTGAAAAATCTATGCCTAGATTTGTTCTTAGGGAGTTCAGATTTCTTTTAGACTTGAGGGGGGGAAAAAAGGTGCCCAAATCTTGGTCACAGCAACAGAGGAGTGGGTTTACTTAAATATTCTCCTTACGTTGTTGTGGCTTACAAGGATGCTGCCATAAATGTGTGCATGGAGTTGGCTCCTATCTGAGATACTGTCTATGTTTGCTTCTTTAAATGCTCAAGTGAGTCTGTTGCTGAATTGTCAGTGCTCTAATTGAAAAGCAGTGATCATCACCTTTGATAAATGCAGAAAAACTCATGTCTTGGAGCTAAGGAGAGAGATTTGAGGAAGAGCCAGGAAAGACACAACAGCATGTGGCTGATGTGCTGTGGACTGAAAGAAGTGGTGTAAAATTTTCTGTGCTGCTTTATCAATCCTCTAGACCAGCTCCTGCTCGTCTTGCCTCCCAGTGAAAACTGGCCTGGGTGGTATGGATGGATGCCTCGGCCAGAAGGTGCCTGAGCCTCTCTGGTGCCATAACTCCCTGTTGTCCCTCCTGATCCTGACAGGGGACAGAAAGCTGAGCGCCCTTTTCAGCACTGCAGTGTTGGGTGGCTTCCCTGGATGCTGCTGGGCTCCTGAAGCTTCTTCATTCTACCTGGGCTGCTGCATCTTGTGGAAAGACTAAAACATGCCTCCGTTCAAATTCCACTGGATTCTGCTTTTCCTGACGTCGTGACTTAGTCTGAATAGTTTCTCTTAAGCGCCTCAATAAACAAGACCTCTGGGTGTGGAAGGTTTTATTTTGGGGCGATGCAAACACTGTGAAAGCTTTGTCTCTTAATGTTTGAACGTGTAACTATTTTGAAGCGGGTGGTAATATGACCTGCAGGAAAAGCGGGCTGCGGTTGCTAGTGCACACTGCAGTGCTGTCTTGTGAGCATGTAGGATTGCTGCTGTTCTAATCGTATGGAGAATTCCTCCACGATTTGCTTCCACAGGTGGAAAAGGACTAGAAGGGTGATTTCTGAATGTTTTTCCAGTACCTTCCCCTGGGCCCTTGAGGATCCCCTCCTGATCCTTGCAGGATCCTGACAAAGATGAGCTATTATGCTGTATGACCTGAGCTCGAAATGCGTGTGCCCCGAGTCATTTTCCTTAGTGGAGGTTTGGGCTTGTGCTCAGAGAGGCTTGTTAAAATTCCTTTTTGCTAGTCACGGTCCCCTCTGTGGAGCAGGGGGCTCTCGGGCAACCTTATCCTCCCTCAGCAGGTTTTCTTCAGTTCTGTGGTAAATGCTGGTTTTTCTTAGTCTCACCTGACTCCAAAGTCTCTAAGCTTTTGGGGAACAAAAGCAAAGCTGCCTGCAGTTGCCTTTTGGAGTCTTGGGGCTCCTGCGGTGTCTGACTCTGCAAAGCTTTGCCAAGAGTGAAAATTACACCTACTGTATTTACTATAATCTAAATTAGTATCTCTCTGGCTAATCTTGTTATCAATTAAAGTAACTGGAAGTCTGTTGTGACTCTCCCTCCCCTACAGCTGCCCATGGACCATGAGGTCTCCCAGTGCTGTGACTTTTTGAAAGGCTCTGGCATCTTGCAGTGGTCTGTCTGCTTTAATAATTAACACTTCAGGGAGTACCGCTTTCAGCTGGTAACTATTACATCCTGTCTCTGAATGGTTTCCCCAAATTGTTGTGTCTTTTGGCTGAAATCCTTCAGTAAAATGACTCAAGAGCTCTGGTTTGAGTAGAAAGCAGTCCTGGAAACTGGAGTCGCACAGCTTTTAGCTATTCCTTGGCCTCGGATCATGAAAGACCCCTAATAACCTGAGTGCAGAGCTGACCGCTGGTCATTGTTTGCCTTGGCACGAGGAGGATGAGTGAAACACGCTGACTTGCTGGTTACACACTGTGTTTGTCCATCCTTTCCTCCTGTAACATCTACTGACTTCGTTTACTCTTGAGGTTTCTGGAGTATCATAAAACAAAACTGTAACCTAGAGGGGAATTTGGCATATTCTGTTAATTACACTGACATGCCTTCTTATTTCTGGAGAGCTAGAGGTCCCTCAGGACTTGACTGTAAGGCTACTCACCACATGTTATCTGCCTTTGCCCCCTCCAGTATGCTTCGTGGGGCTGCCTGCTACACAGCGAGGCCGTCCAGATCCTTCGGAAGGTCCGAGCAGTATATAAACAGAGCGCTGCATTCTTGTGTGTGTGGGACAGCCATGGGAAAGCTGTCATGACTTCAGAAACCCAAGCGTGTAGCTTTCAGTTAAGTCAGGGCCCTGCTACTCCTCATCTTAGTTTTTGGAGAGAGATCGTTTCGATCCAGCTTAGGTTTTGGTTAGTATTTGCTAGGGCTTTTAAAATCCAGTTTATGCAGTAGCAAGAAACAACGGCCACATAAAACGAAGCAGGTCAAAACAGATGTTTAAGGAAGATTAAAACTGAAAACCAGATTTTTCTGAAGAGCGCTAGGCTTGCGGTTCTGCTGGGCTTGAAGTTAGCCACCCCCCCTTCCATATTTTTACTTATAACTAACATATGTTATTCTTCTCTTGTGATCCAAGGGGGTTACTCGAATTTGTTATTTTTTTTATACTGTTCATGACAATTGCACTGCCCATGTGTTTATCCTCTGGGCTAAACACCATCTCGTATCCATGAAAAACATTGTTAAGAGGTTTCTTTTGAAACCAGCGCTGGTAGGTATTGAAGTCAGGCATGTCTGACTAGTACTAATGTGCTTTGACTTAGGACCCTTTTATTTTTGCAGAACACGTGTATCCTGCCCATCAACTGCATTTACTTCGTTTGCTGCTGGAGGGAGCAGCCTTGTGAAAGCAGTTGTATTTCCTTTCTTCCCCTCTGACGTGGGGCAGGACTTGTTTTACTCCTCTCTCTCTCTCAGCCTTACCACCTGGCCTGCAAAAAATGGAGAAATACCTTGTTTCCATAGCAGTATTTCTCTGAATGCCTGATGAAAATTTAAAAATCTCAGTCTTGTGAAATCCGCGTGAAAGGATGTGGTTCCTTGAAACCAAATGTTTATTTTCCAAGATTATTTTTTTTTTTTTGCTGCATATTCCCTCCTGCCCTGATTTAGTTAGACCTGCTGTAAAGTCTCCCTTTGCTTTTCTGTTTCTTCCCCTGCTGTCCGATGCTAGGCTTTTAACCCACGTGCTTCTGTGTCCTTTGTCTGTTCCGTAGGCGAATGCCTTTCACCCCCCCAGGTCTCAAAGCGCTTCAGTAGGAAGCTGACGTTCACCAGCCCTGTTTAATGCAAGGGGAAACTGAGGCACAGCCCTGGCAGTGGCCTGCCTGAGGTCACGCAGCAGGTCAGTGCCCCAGCTGAGGTTTGAACTGATGTCTCTTGAATTTCAGGCTCCTTGCCTGGGATTTCTGATAGATCTCTTCATTAAGCAGCTTGAAAGGCTGCTTGATGTGTTTCGCTGTGTCTTCATACCAGTCTATGTGATCTTCTGGTTATTTTTTAGGAATACCTAAGACCTAGCAAAAATACTGGAGGCTTTTACTTTCTAGACATCTGATTTTGGAGCCAAGTCTTTCCCCTTTTCCCTCCCCTTTAGTGGCTGCCAGGAAATAATGGAGCTTTAAAGGGCTGGGGAGCTTTTTTCCCACTGCGCTCTGGCATTGCTTCATTTGGAAACTATTGAATCCTCACCCCCACATGTGCTGCTTGACCAGCTCCATGTGCTGGGTGCCTGAATGTGTGTATGTGAGTGGGAAGCGGGCAGAAAAGGACCAGGATTTAAATTTTGCACAGCATCTGGATGAAATTAATGAGTCAAAAAGTTGCTGGTTCACACCTTAAATGCTCCTTTAAGGATGTAGCGCTTGTATGACAAGTAAGTCCCTATCCAGACTTAGTAACCAAAAGCTGGAAACTCCAGTACTCCACCAGACAGACAAGGTTAGCCAAGCCTAATTCTGCAGAGTGTCTGTGTACAATAACGTTTGTGGATTCTCAACGGATGAAACCGGACATGCAGTGATGGAAATAAGTCTTTTATCATCGTATTGGGAAAAGCGTTTTCAATATAAATACCTCATTTCTGACCATGTTGTAATATATTTCATTACCCTCCTGGTTTTCCACTGTCTGAGTGATGGGTTTGGCTTCTTAATTGAAGGAGGTATGGGAGAAAAATGGTTCGGTTCTGGCTTGGTAGGATTTGAATCAAGGCTTGCCGTAGCTTGCTGGAGCCACTGAACTGCTGGATTTGCAGAGAAATGGGAAAATCAGTTGCTAGCACTTGCAACCTGTAGAATTTTGCCCTGGAAAAAAATACTTTCCAGCTGAAACTATTTGGTAAGTTGATCTAAAATTACAGATGGTTTTGATGGGTTTGTTTTATTCTTTTTTTTCTCTTGTTTTGTTTTGTTTTGTTTCGGTTTGTTTGTCCATCCCACAAGAGGTAATTTACTTGAGTTTGGTTTTCGCAGGCAGCAGTGGACATTGTCTCCACTACAGCTTTATTCCCTGCTGGAGCAAGATATATAAAGTCCGTGTCACTGCCAAGGCTTACTCAAACTTTTCTTTCATTTCAGGACAGCCACCCAGCACCTACCTGCACTGACTGGCAGCTGCTAGCAGAGGATTTGGCTCTGAGAGCTGTGAGCACTGAAAATGGAAAGATTCCTGGGTTTTACCCATAACCACTGTTTCATCATGCTGTTCTTCATCTCCCTGAGCCCGCTGGGCTTTGCCCAGTATGAACACTGGCCCTACCTCCCCGGTTACCCTGAGCCACCCCCACAAGTGTACCAGCCCCCACAGAGACCAGCAAATGTTCCCAAGATCCAGCTGCGGCTCGCAGGGCAGAAGAGAAAACACAACGAAGGCAGAGTGGAGGTGTTTTACAGTGGCGAGTGGGGCACAGTGTGCGACGATGACTTCTCCATCCATGCTGCGCACGTGGTCTGCAGGGAGCTGGGCTACGTGGAGGCAGTGTCTTGGCTACCCAGCTCCAAGTACGGAAAAGGAGAAGGTAAGGGAACTCCAGAGCAGTGGTATTGCGCTAGCTGTCTCTCCAACTCCCAATTTGAGTGATAATTCCTGCAAATGTAACTGAAATTGCTTCCAGGTGAAGCAATGCCTCTTTAAAGCAAGATCCCGTTAGATTAAGCAGTTTAAATAATAGGTCTTTGCTCGTTTTGACTGAAACAAGTTAAGGAATGATGAGATAAAGTGCTGAGGGACCAGACTGTGGTGTGTGGACTCTGGCAGGGGGTGCTGGGGAGCAGGTGGTGGTGGGCAAGGGTAGGAGGCTCTACAGCAGCTAGTCCAAAAGGAAAACTGTAGTAAGTGTAACGCATAGATAGATGGTCTGTTTCTCTGTTCATGCCTCCATTGCCTTGCAGCGAGTCAAACAGGGCCTCTAAGTGCTCCTTCTTCCTATTCTTTTTTTCCTCTGAACTGTCTGGGCTCCAAACAAGCTGCCTACGTGGTGCTATAGAAATCTTCCTTTTCCCCTGTTAGCCTCTCTAGAAATACATGCCTCATTTTCCGCAACGCAGACTAGCCTGAAAAACCCCAAAGGAGCATGCACGCTTCGTGTCCTATATAGGACTATATAATAATTCTCTTGGACCCTCTTAGGCTGTTCCTGGTGGGGAAAAGCTATTCACACACGCGCACACCCCCAATTGTACGAGCTTTCTTCATCTTGGAAACGGTACGTGATGGACGTGTGGACGGTTGCGGGTAGCACCTTATTGCACCTCATTCGCAAATCTGTGCCGAACAAATACTTTTGAAAGGTGACTGTTTGTGTGTTATAGCAACGAATTCTTCAAATCACAGCGCTTGAGAGAGAATAGCTCTGTAATAGTGTAAAACCCAACAGATTTAATTGTCGTCTTTTGATACGCTGTTAAATGTTGACCTACGGAGAATTTTTTCTGCAAACACTGAAGCCTGGCACACTGTTGGTGTAACTCACAGGTTATTTCCACTGCAGCAGGGATAAACGTGCTGTATGTCTGTTACTTAGCACCTCTTGTTAGTACTCACACCTATAAACTTGCCCGTAAAAGAGTACGCGGACCTTAGCAGTGACTTGACTGAAATGCAAAACCTTGAATGTTGTCCCAAGCTGTGGATTTTGGCTCTTGAGCTAGAGCAGGAGATTTCCAAGCGAGACAGAGGCCATGACATTTGAAAACAAACCGAAAACACTGCCACGTGATATAACAGGAGTAAATGGCCTCTGGATGCCAGAATAGCACTGGGTAAATCCTGATGCAGAGAGCCCGCGCAGGGGAAATCGTGCCTTCCTCCAACTGTAGAGTCAGGTTTTGCAGGAGCTCTTCCTGCTGTCCCATCTGGGGAGCACAGCGAGGGCTGTCAGGTCCATCGTCTGGTGATGAACCAACTGAACTTTTTGGGGCTGCTGGAACAAAGCTGGGACAGCCAAGGGGAATAGCTACAGAATCTCCTAGTGGCTCTGAAGTCGGGCAGTCTTTCCGTCCAAAAGACGTGTGACTTCTCAGATTTTGTATCCTAAAAACTGGCAATTGCTTGTTGGCTTTTTCTCCCTGCAATTTAGGGGGCACATATCGGGGGGGGGGTGGGGGGTGGGGGGGTGCGGCTTGTGCCCAGCACATTTCCAAAGAGAAAACGTCCACTTTGAAACAAGGAATCTCAGAGATGCTGTTGGGTCTTTTGCTCTCAGCTGCTCTTGGGAAAACATGACCTAAATTTTGGAGGTGTGACACTTACTGGTTGTTGTCTGCACATCTTAGAAGCGTGTTCTGAGGGACCTGATTTTTTAGAAAAGATAATGCATATATGGATGTACACGTGCATGCTCACATGCACATGCTTTTGGCTGGAGGGGAAACGGTAATTACAGTCTGAAAACTGGATCTGGCAATTTGATTTCAAAGAGCACCCAAATAACAGGAGGTTCCAATCAGTAATGGTTGGTTCAAGCTTTTGCAAAAATGTGCTTTCAAAAAGTTAGGGCATTTAATCAAAACTTGGAGCTATCTCCTACAAGAGATTTAGTGAGGATTTGGTAAATGAGAAATGATGTAAATACAGAAGGAATGATTTGGTGAGTATGATTAGAGGGCAGAGTCTAATCAGCCAAATCGAGAGGGCCCGGTGACACTGCGTGCTCTGAAGTGGCTGTCATCAGAGGAGGTCAGTTGTCACTGTGAGCAGGATTGCAGCAGAGATCTGCTTCAGCCTGGGAGTATTATTTTTTTTTTATTACCATGCAGATAAGGGAAAGCTGTTTCCAGTTAGCAAGCACTTGAGGTGGATCGTTGGGGTTCCTTAGCTGATGTATTCAAGCTTATTTTAGCAGTAATCTCTTCCCTGACATAGTAAGAGCACAGCAGCCTTACTTGCTTTCAGTACAATCTAGATTTACCCTCTTTGTGAGTCTCAGTTCTATTTTCTTTCCCCTTCAGGGAAAATTTGGATGGACAATGTCCACTGTAATGGCAAGGAGACCACCCTGGCAGCATGCACTTCAAATGGCTGGGGAGTAACTGACTGCAAACACACCGAAGACGTGGGAGTGGTCTGCAGTGAAAAGAGAATCCCTGGCTTCAAGTTTGACAACTCATTGCTTAACCAAATAGAGGTAAACGTACTTAAAACTGCAAGCTGCTGATCCAAAAGCCTTCTGTGGACAGGGATGTCTGCTACTGCCCATTGCAGGTTATCCCAGGCAGTGGTCCTAGATGCTGGCTAAAGGTGCAACTTTCAGATTTCAGTTTCAGCTGTTCAGAGCATTTTATATATAATAATAATAATTTGAAAGGTTTTTTTTATAGCATAAGAGTAAGTAAGGGGAAAAATATATTACTCCTGTTCTGCAATCAATTTTCAAAATCGAAAACTGGTTTATTATATTTCTCAGAATGAAACTGGAGAGACGGGATGTGTGCTGTACTCACAGACCTTACATCTGGGCAACTTTATTAGTTCATAGTACTAAATTACTGAGTTTTCTTTCCCCTGGTGCCTCCTTTTGGTACTGGGAGCAATTTGGAGGCCTGTGCTATCACAGGGGGCTCATCAGGTAGGGTTGGATTTGGAGGGGAATAGGGCGTAAAACCATGGCTTGAAATGGGTGAATTTGTAAGGAAAGGTGTAAAGATATTTTTGCACAGTTTGGCTGAGCAGTGATGAAGTAACCATGATAACTGCATAGAAATATTTGTGGGAATGGGGGATTAGTACTGGAAGTGATGGAAGGAATTGAAGAGAGGAAAACGTGGGCTGGTCCCTGGGGGAAAGGTTCTGGGTTGTGGCTGGGTTCGCCTGCTAGGCTGAGGTTGAGACTCTTGGGGAAATGACAGAAGCAAAATGTTTGAATCGCCTTCCAGTGGAGTTGTTGGATTTCTGCAGAATAAAGACTTGGGGGAATGCTGGGCTGGAAAGAAGCTGGACTGAGCTCTTCAAAGAAGGAAAATGTGGGTTTCTTTCCTTCAGCTTTTCAGGTTGGAAAGTATTTGTGGTGACTCAGCTAACATCTCCCTTGTTTCAGATGCCCTGCTGTTTCAGTATGTGAATTCAGTGGTTGCCCTTGGTCAAAATTTATCGAAAGAGCCTATCCAGGAACCGCAGTCAAATCTTATTTTAAGCAGACAGGGAGTCCAGGAGGTATCGCGTATCACAGTGCGGTTTCCATGCCTGAATTCTGTCTTTGTTCATGATCTGAAACAATGGGTACAGCCTTCTTTATCACTTTAAAACAAAATTATTCTAGCAGTTATTTCATAGTCGCTGATGTAGAAAGGATCCTCCAGCATTTTCTTCTACCAGATTTTTCCACTGGAGGTTCGTGCGTACCTGACAAGGGAAGATAATGTGCTCGGTCAAACCTTTCCTGGCCCTGCTGAGGCTTTAGGGCGAACACTGTATGGCTGAGCAGGCAGCATTCAGCACTTTGTCGTGAAAGTCTCCCGTGCAAGGGTGCAGGTAGAAGATCTGAGAGCTGAAATTCTCTTCCTTGCCTTGGTCTTGCTTCACTTGGCTAAGGAGGGAAGGGAGGCTTTCCGGAGGGATCCCAAGCTGCCTCTGTCAATTGCACTCTTGTTGCTCAGGGGATGAAACGAGATCATGGAACATCAGTGATGGCTTTGGCAGATGCACGCTTCCCCAAAGCCACAGTGAATCCTCAAAACAGAGGCTTGGAAGAAAAGATGCTTTAGTCTAGACGGAGGTCACCTCATTCTGAGATGCTTCGGATATTAATCATAAAGGCTTTGGAGGGCTCTGCTTTTCCATTAGCTAAGCACTGGAGTTTGACTAATGAATTGAACACATTGGGTAATTGAGGGTTAGCTCGTGCTGGTGCTGTGTGGGTGCTTAAGCTTCACATATGATAAGGGAAGTGAATCGTGAGATTGAAGCGGTTCGTGCAGCAGAAGCCTGGGCACATCAACGGGATCACTCAGGAGAAATAGGTGTAAGGGAAGTCCTGTTCCCCACGTCCTGGTAGCGAGGGCATCCACTGGTGTGACAAGGAACAGCATTCACAGCAATTGCTAAGGGGCACTGGAGACTAAAGTCACTGAACTGGTGGGGAGAAAAAAGTAACATAGAAGAATAGCTTTATTTTTAAGTACCCTCACTAAACTGCGAGCTGTCAGCCTGGCTGTCCCTGTGACTTTGTCCTGACAGTAGAAAATAGTGTTGTGTTTTCTGGGCAGTGACTGCTGTCGCCCTGGCTCTCTGCGTCCTTCTGTGTGCGTGCTTCTCCCCTCCCTATTGCTGCCTGAATTTTATGAACAACTTAGTACCATAGCGTTGCTTCAACTCAGCAAAACCAAGTTGATTTTTCCTATATCCCTATAAGATCGCTGGCAGCTGAATGGTTCTTTTTCTGCTGGTTTTGTTGCAGCAGGATTAAGGCTAAAGGTGATGTGCTATAAATTTTTAAGATGCCACTGTGAAAGTACTTTTCAGTCACAGTTAGTTGTCAAATTTTTAAGCTCTTTTCCCCTCTCTCAGCTTTTCTCTTCTTCTTAATCTTTGCTTTATCTCATTAGCAGCTGGCGTGACATAGTTTGAGTCAAAGATGATGAGCAGGGTTACTCATAGGGTCATAAACTCCAAAACAGGGAGGTCAAAAGGCTTGTGTGAGTGCAAGTTGAAAGTCTTTGCCCTTCCTAACATGCCTGGGAATTCTGCATATCATGCCTCACATTCATCGGAGGAAACATCATCGTTTTGTAAGCTGCTGGGTTCTGCATTCTGTAGCCCAAAG
Organism: Falco cherrug; assembly: GCF_023634085.1. NCBI lineage: Eukaryota > Metazoa > Chordata > Aves > Falconiformes > Falconidae > Falco > Falco cherrug. Next base: position 3,801,160 of record NC_073714.1, on the reverse strand, counting down.
CCTGCCGGAGTGATGTTTTCTCTTTGGAATGAGATCAGTGGTTGAGGGGCCTGGAATTTTTTACTTAGCAGCAGTGCTGTGGTCAGGTCTCTCCACCAGTCCCACTGGCTTCAGCATTGCACTGACAGAGCTAAACCAGCACAATCCCACTGAGAATGCCAATGGAAGATATTTCAGTTTGGTTTAAAACCAGGCTTTACTTAAAATAGCCCTGGATTAAGATGATGCGCAGAGCTTATGTATTCAATTACACCTTCCAGCGTTGCTTTCCCACACCAGTTTGCAACAGCTGTAACGATTCCCAAATGAATCCAACTGTCGCAAAGTGATGGTTTTTACAGCCAGCAGATTAAGAGGAGCGAGCGCTGACTTCAGTGTACGTTCATGCGTCAGGGTGCAAGTTGCGGTGGGGTAGGAGCAGCGGGTTTGTTCTGCTTCCCCGTTGCAAGTTGCAAGCGTTCAGGGCAAATCCGTGCGTTGTGCAGCCTGGTTAACCCATCGCCCAACTCGTGCCATCACCTTTGGATTTCCTTTGCCTGTAATAGGGAGCTCTGTGTGTTCCCACTGCCAGGGGCAGCTGGACCATCTTAAATTCATCATTTAGAAAGTGTCTTAGACCCTTTAGTGCTAAGTTCTCTGAGGCTGCCAAGGGCTGCTAAGATTTAACGCGGAAAGCCAGTAGGCATAAGACAACATCTGACTTCATTTTGACAGGGCTCCAGCTCAGAGGGGCTGTGCAAATGGACATTTGCTCAAATCTGGCCTTGCATCCTAAAATCTGACAGGCAAAGAGTTCACACTCTTTTAAAAGCAACGTGATACCCCTCGGGGTAGAGTTTATTTTTATTGGACAATGTACATACATCCATTTCCCAGCTTGGAAATGCTGCAGATAAGCAGTATAGGATGAAATTTTCCATCACCATAAACCACTTGGCTTATGCATGAATGCGCTTAGACAGATCTTTTCCTATCGCAGTTCATATTTTGAGGGTTATGTCACATCTCTTCCCATCCCTGAGCCTTTCCATTCCCTGCCCTGCTGGGAATGGGCAGTGCCTGACCCTTGCTTCTGTACAGAAGTTGCTGGTCACCGGCCACAGTGAAGCATCTCCGTCTGGGGTGGGTGATGATGGAAGATCTGTGGTAAGAAGGAGGAGGCAGGCAGGAAGAGGTTAACTCTTCTAACAGCACCAAGGTTGGGGCAGGTCTGAAATCCATCAGTCTCTTGCTGAAGGGCAGAGAAACTCCCATCGGTTTTGCTTGCTATTTGCTGCAGCCACTGCAGCTTTTTAGCCTTGGGACTTGTTCAAAGGATTATTTCTTGGAGAGTGATGAATGTGTGTAGCAGGACAGCCCTTTCGTGGGCTGCTGGCGGGTCACAATTAGCCTGATGGCCCTTTAGCTCAGTGGCTGCGTAAACACTGAAGGTTGCTCACCTTCCCAAAGCTGGGAGGGCAGTGTCTGTTCAGTGCTGCCCTGAGCGTGATGACATCAAGTGCATTTTCCAGAGGGGCTTTTCCCCCTCCACTTTAAAGTATGTGTATGCTACATACGCAGACGGTTTGTCATTAATGGAGAGAGAAGGGCTCGTGGTTTGACTTTGCTATTACCCCTTTGCCTCTGGGGGTGTTAGGAGGGGGAAAGCGGGCACGTATCCTGCTGATATCGCATCCTCTCTCTCTCCCTACAGATGCCAGTTCTGTGGGAGTAAGCTGTTTACCCCAAAAGGGTGGTTTTTTTTTAAAAAAAAAAAAGAAAAGCAGTAGCTGGGCTTGGAAGTGCTGCAAGTGTGTGGCTGAGCGTGGCTTAACCCAGTAACTGCATGTGAATGTGGAGGCTGCCACAGCCGCGTTGGGATGGGAACTGGATGTTGGTGCTGAACCTCCTTGCTTCAATCCTCCACAGAGGCATCTGCGCATCCAGTATGATGGAGCCAAAGGTGCTGTTAAAATAACACCATTGTTTAACTCGGAGTTTGATTTTTTGCTTGCATTCCTTCTCTTTTAGTCACAGCCTGGAGTAAAAGCTGTGTTTGGCATACTCTAATTCACATTAGTGGCTTGCTGTACAGCTTGGGTCTAACCAAAGTCTTACCCACTTTATCCATAATGGTAACTCTTGGAGGCTTTACAATGTGGTGGGCACTTTGTGAGTGGTGTCTTGGGAGCTCCAGGGAAAGGAAAAGTTTAGTCATGTTGGTTTTAAGTGCTCAAAGCGTGTCTGAGAACGCAAAAACTGGTTGCCGATTGTGATGCAGTTTGGGAGGGACAGACAGTAAGTGCTATAAATACATCCACTGAACTGCAATAATCCGAGCTTCGTAAAATATAACAAGTGGAATCTGCTGCTTTAGCCAAAGATCTCTGAGCACGTGGGGCCTTGTGCTGACAGCACAGCTAAATGAAGGAAAAGAGCTGAGAGCAGAATCTGTGCATCTAGGGGACCGACCCACGCTCCTCCTCCTCCTGACATGAAAGGTATAAAGAGCAGGACGAAAGGATGAAGTCAGTGCACAAGGTGCGGTGCGGCTGTTGGTTGTTTCTTGTCTTGCAGTTCACAAGTGTCTGGAAGTGGTCAGGTGGGTAGTGTGGACCTGCCTTAAGGTTCCTTTACGCGATGCCAAAGCCTGCCGTTTAAATGTGTGCACGGTCTCAAATGTTTTCCTAAGTCTTTGCAGGATGCCAGAAGCTCTGAAATCAAGATGATTTAATATGTGTTCATGAAACCATGAGCAGGGAATGCCATCCCTGCTTTTTCAAGCAGTTCCCGCAGCCACAGTGTGTTGTCCAAACACAGCGCAGGCCAACCTGCGACTGTCTTACTGGGTTGACCAGCAATTTTAAGACCACAGCAACTAACTCCTACCCTTAATATTTTTCTTCAATAAATGCATGATATGTTGGGTTTTTTTTAAACTATCCCCCTAAACATCCTTAACAAAATATTTGTTGTCCACCCTCTTCCTCTCTGTGCACATACACAGGCTCCAAATAGGGCATATTCTAAATATATCAAATTGCTGCAGCCGTTACAAATTCACAAATAGATCTGGTACCTGAGACCAGACCATAACTTTGGCCAGACGGTGGGCAGACAAGGTCTAGCTAAACATACCAGGCTGTGCTGCTATTTCTGTCCTTTTTTTTCCCTTCAGAGTGTATGTGAAGTATATAAATTAAAAAAAAAAAATAAAAAATCTCACTTCAAAGCCCAGTGGCTCAAAAGCTCTGGTTCTGCCAGGTTAAAAGTGGGTTGAACTATATTGTCCGTGTTTCTTAACCAGTGGGACAGGGGGCTGCGGGGTCCTGCTCGGGAGCTCTCGGTTAAATTGGTCTCGGTGGATGAGGCTGTATAAAGTGTTCCTGTGTGCTGAGCTGCTTGTGACTGGAAGGTGTAAGGAGGGGAGCGGGAGGAGGAGGAGGAGGACAGGGGCATTGTCTGTGGCTTGGTACACAGACAAATCTTCCTCTTACCTAGCATTTTGCCATGCAAACCAGTGGAGACTCTCTCCAAGCTGTGGGGAGTTGCAGCTTAGGCCACCACCATCTCTGACTTGAGCTCTATGTCTCGACCGTCCAGTTCTCAAGAATGTTTGTCAATAAAACGTTTATTTGCCTGTTTGTTGTGACAACAGTGGTTTAATTTCTTTCCCGTTCGTGGAAATATTTACTTCTCTAAACATAAACTCATATGTAATGCCAATGCTGATGCTCTGTGTGTCTAGAAGGGGTCTTCAGCATCTTGTCTGGAGCTAACTCCAGACAAATATTAATTAAGCTGCCGTTGGGGTATGTGACTGTGTTTCTTTAGTGCTATGACTTTAAAGTGTGTGTGATGGCTTCTAATTGCTTGCCTCAGTGGTTTGTTGTTTGTTGGGTTTTCTTGTGATGGCTTGTGGCATGTCAGGATGCTAAGTTTGCTGGGCAGAGATGGCACTTGTCATCGAGTGGGAGCTACGAGCTATGGAATTGGTGGTGCTGGGAGAGCACCAAGGCTGGTTTGGGTTTGGTGCAGTTTTTCAGGGAGCAGTTAACCTGTTAGTCTCCTTGCACCGACTGTAACCAGAGCTGACAGCTGTTGTGCTGGATGCGACACCATTTCTCTTGTTACACCAAACAATATTTAACTATGCCTGAGAACAGAGTACGATCTCCTTCTGTTTTGCAGTGCAGAGGTCAGGTAATAAATTTGGCTAGCTTGCAGCGTCTGATCCAGATTGTCTTTAAAATAGCTCAGTGGAAAGGAAACAGAGAATGTAAAAGCTTTGTTCGTCGAGAAACCCTCAGACCGTGATGCATGCAGAACAGAGCAGCATCCTATCCCTAAGCTGAGCCTCCCAGCCATGCCAAAGTACCTCCAGGGTTCAGTGCTCCTGCCTTCCCTCGCTCGCTTCTATCACCAGCGTTTCTTTTCTCTAGTGCTTTTCATTAGCCTGCTTTGCATTGGCAGTCATGAGGCTGCCGCTGAAGCGTTTCACAGCTTAGCAAAGGCTTTTGTCATTTATAATCTGCACTGTATTTGCTCCTGGACCCTAATCCTGAATTGCACTCTCATCCCTTACCCTTTTGTACTGCACAAACCCAGAACAAAAAGTGCTTGCAGTCCAATACAGTGTAACATTCCCAGGGGACTGCTGTCCCCCGTAGGCAACCCGTCTTTGTCTTGCAGCATCTATTTCACTGTGTTTATTTAGCACTGGGAACTTATTAGTGACTCAGAGGCACAGCTCCAGATGTTCAAATCAAAACAGATTCCACCCGTTCCTATGTATGTGAAGAGATAGCTTTTAAAAAGTCATCTTCGGGGCAAAAGACTTGGTAGCTGAGACCTCACTGGGAGTGAGTGAAGTGTTTAAATACAGGAGAGAAGATGCCTCTGGGGTGAGACAAGTCTATGTGGAAAGATCTCATGTTATGTTCTTAATTGGGGGGGAAAATTCAATTCGTTTCTTGTCCAAGTTTGCAGCCTGGTGTTTGGGAAGCCAAGAAATCGTGGAGCTCCGTTGTAAATGAAAAATGATGGTTTGAATAGATTTCAGCAGCTAAGGGGCGGTGGGATGGGTCAGGCATAAGGAAGGAAAGAGCAGTTCAAATGGATCATGGGGAACTCTTAAAGCAGGAGAGTGATGCCTATGGGCTTAGACAGAGGTAGCACATGTGTTCCTTGCAGTTGTTAAATCGAGGGTTTGTGGTAAGAATTGCACCTTTGCCTAAGCTGTCTGCCTGTACCGTCACCTGCCAACCAGAGGGGCAGCTCTGAACACCCCCTCGCTCGAGCTCTGCAATACTTAGCATCACCCGTGGTGATGGTTTTTTTAAAAAAATAATAAAGTAAAATACACAGAAGGGAAAAAATCTCATTCTGGTTCCCTTTCTGCCTGTATTTAAATCATTTCTCTGGCTGTAGGGGAGATGCAACCATAGCTATTCAGACTCCGTGCATTTCTCTAGCTGGTTTCTTAATGTCATCGCTGAGCCCGTGTTTAAAGTGAGGGTTGAGATGCTCTTCTGAAGACCCCCTCTGGAATCCCAGTTGCTGTGGCTTGCTTTTGGCCAGGAGCAGGTGATTAAGAGCCGGGTTAGCGTCTGCAGTCTGCAAAGTAGCAGTCGGGTTTCTAGGAACGGGATCTCCTCACTGTATTGATTACTGTGGATCCTCAGGGCTGTGGCAAGAAGAAAAGGGTATTGCTGAGCTTGGGCAGTGGAGGACACAAGGGTGATGTCCTGGACATAATTGTTCTGCCAACACAAAACACATGGCAAAAGGTGAAAGAAAATATTATGAAAGTTGTGTCAGTTTTTGCAATCAGATCCGAAGCCATGGGGGAAGCATTTGGTTCAGAGAGTGGAAACAAAAGCGGCTGAGGCTCATGTGAAAACTTTCCAAGCCAGGAATCCTTTTGTGAAAACTCAGAAACAAACCCCTTTCTTTTTGCTGTCTCCGGGCAGGCCCTGGCTTTCTGAAGCCAAGGTTCATCCGTTTCGTAACGGAGCACAGCACGCTCGCTTGCTATCGGCTTTTGTGTCCAGGACTGAAGAGGAGTAGCAGCGCAGGTCTTGGATGTAGCTCATGGCAAGGAAAGGAGTGAGGTGGAGGGGAAGATAGCCCAACCCAGAACAGTCTGACCCTTTCTTTTTTCCTTGTTTTTGTACTAATTTGTATTGTAGTGATGTTGGAGGTCCCAAGTGAAATCACATCTCTGCTTTGGGCACATACAGGTGAGAGGCCCTTGCTGCAGAGGCTTTGCCATTCAAGCAGGTGAGGTGGGCTTAGCATCGTCTTCCCTTTCCAGAAGGACCGAGCGAGAGGCCAGCGGTAACAGTGAGGAGATGGGGAAGTGAGTTTGTGTGGCTGAAATCACGCAGGAGATCTGAGGCAGAACTGAGCAGGACCTCTTCGGCCTCAGACCACAGAGTTATTTCAGCTTTCAGCTGATTTTTCTACTGCTATGTACAGTCGGGTGGTTCCAGTGCAAAGCAGGTTGATGTGGAAGCCAGAGCATTGAATCTAGGAATAGATGTACTACGCTTCCTCCCCCTACCCTCTGTACCCAGCCTTATCTTCCTTTGTTTCTTCACACCTTTTGGAGCTAAGGAGGCTTAAGCAGGAGAAAAATGCCTTAGGATTTCTTGTTGGTTGTGTGCTTATTTCTTTAACGGATCTCCTCTGTGCCGGAATGGATGCCTTTTGATGAAAACAAAGCTGCAGCTTGATAAATGAGACCAGTAGCGATGGAGCAGACCCACAAACTCTGTGCACGGGGTCAGCGATGTGGGACGTGCCGTCCGGTGAACGAGCAGCCTGCTGGAGAGCAGAAAGCAAAGGCAAGAGCTGACTCAGCCTCAAGTATGTGGGTGGGAGTGTTTCATAAGCACGGGAGAGGTTGGAGGGCCAGGTCTGAATCATGTAGTAGCCGAGTTCTAAAGACTTGGAGTTTGGGGTGGAGGGGAAGGGAAAAGGCTGGCAAACACATCTCCACAGCTGTTGGCCTAAACATGTGGAAATTGCGCAAGGCTCGCTGAGAAGGGGGGGACTGTCATGCCGTGAGCCATGAGAATTAACTCTCTGGTTTGGGGCTTGCTCTCTTCTCTTGCTCTGTGGGTAAAAATCCCCAGCAGCACTTTTTTCCCTCCTAGCAAGGGAGCTGAGCTGTGGGGTTGTGCACGCTCTTCCCACTCCCCTGCTATGTGTTCCTCAACCTCAGACTGAGCAAACCACATCCCGTCGGCTTTGGGGCTTGGGGCCTCTCTTTCCCTACCTATAATTTGGGGTACAATCAACCCAGTTTGATTTCCTAGAGGTGATGTTGCATTTTGGTGAATGACTGCTTGGCTCCTGCAATATTGTTGAAGGCTTTACTTTATGGTTGATACCTGAGGTGGGAGCTTGGCAGATGCGCGTGCAGGTTCTCAGTTGGTTACAGATACCTGTTTGGTGATCCTCGGACATCCTTCAGAGGATTTACTGAGCTACCTTGTAGCTTTATTGTACGGCTATAATGTGAGCATAAGTCAGGCTTTCAGAGATGAGGTTTCCGTGTTGATGTGACAGCTCGTTGTAGGCGTTTGTCTCCACGTGTACATAAAGTATGGAGAGGGTGAGTTAAAAAAGTCTGCTCTAGCTATTAAGGATTGTTTGCTTCTGATTTTTATGTGGAGTCTGTTTTCACCATTAGCCCAGCTGCTCTACACGTTGGTGTTGGAAGATAAAAGATGCCTGTATTTGCATTATTGAATACTCCCAGCATAACAAAAGCTCTGTGGTGAAGGAAAACCGTTCAGATCTGCGGAGTTATTGGAAGATTAAAGAATAAAATAAGTATATTGTAGGTTTCTCTCAAGGAGAAAGCTACAACATACTTATTTTGTTCTTTAATCTTCCAATGTAAAGCTGAGGTCTACAGCATGTTGAATTCTTCTCAGATGTTTTGCTGTTTGTTTAGACTCGGTGGAAACCCTCGAGCTGCTGTATCAGTAATTCTCTGCTCTAAGCCTGCTCACTGTGAGCAGAAAGGGGAATGGATGTGGGTTGGTTTTGCTCTCAGACAGATCATGAAAATGTCATTGCATGCTGGTCTGCTATAGCTATCTGAAGATTGAAATACCCTCGAGGGAATGAAATGATGGCTTCTTTCTTGCTAGTTTGCTCACTTTTTTTTTTTTGTTTACTTTTTTCCCCTTTCTTGGCAAATGCAGGCAAAAAAAAAAAAAAAAAAAAAAACCCAACACATGACAAAAGAGTTAGATTCGCTACACGGAGTCCCAAGTCAGAACAGGATTTCTTTTTGTGTCTATGTCAGCATCTCTGGGGGAAGAGAGATGTGTTGTGGGACCTTTGTACCAGAGCCTGCAGTGCCTGAGGGGTCCTGCTGGCTCCGTCAATATTTTTTCAAGTCCAAGAGCAAACCATTCAATTTGCACCTTATTTTTCATTTCTGTAAAATGACCAGCGAGAGCAACCCAGGCCAAACAGTTAGTGGAAAAGACATGCCCAAGCACACAGCCTGAAAGTGGGAAATGTCGAGTCCTAGGTGGGGTCACAGGTACCGCACTAGGTCAGGGCACCCCAAGATCCTGTACTGGGACTCCAGCACTGCCACTTGTGCGGTGGTCAGAGCTCTTCTGGAAACAGATATGTAGCAACCCATTTTTATTTGCTAAGCTGCTGGACTAATTGCAAAAATAACAGGCAAATCATAAGGTACCTAACAGCATTCTCAAGGTTTCCTTTGTTTTTTTCCCCCAACTATGTGACTTCTCTCTTTTCCTGACTCAGTGGGCTGGTTTCTTTCTTTGCGTGTTGCTCTGATGACAATAAATCCCAGCAAGGGATTCACAAATCCATCCAGAGTTTTTGAACATTAAAATACACCCTCTGGCTTGGAAAATCTGAGAGATGCAGATGCTCGGAAGCTGCAGGAATACAGCAGGGAGGAATTGCTGCCTGTTGCCCTGTTCAGATGCTCTTTCCTCAGCATCTGTTATTGGCAGCTGTCAGAGACAGGGTGGATGTCTTTGTTTTTGTGCAACACCGCTCCTGCGAGGTTGGTGGAGTGGGAAGAGGAAAAAACATGCTCGATCAGAATGTTGGGTGCTTTAGAGCTAGAGGTTTGGTTGACGTTCCCTGCTGCAGGAGGGATCTTCATGTGGGGGTTAGGGTTGGGACCTCAGGATACCGGGTGTGATTTCCTGCCGTCGTGGTCTTGGGAGAAGCAGTTTGCTCTCTCTCCGCGCCTCAATCTGCAAAGGACGCTGAGAATCGCTGCTTTCTCCCATCCTTTGAGCCCTCTCTTTACCTCGGAGGCTTTTCAGATGTGGCGCCACCTTCCATCTCGGTGAAGACCTCTGATGACGCAGTAGTGAGAAGAGCGATGTATTAATGACGACTAATAGGCGCAGTGCGGGAATGACGATTCTGCCGCTTTGCGGTGGAAGCATCAAGCAGATGTCTAACATCTGGAACGGCGCTCTGCACGATTCAAATGGGGCTAGTGACTGCTGTCATGCAGCTTCCTCACAGCACACAGGCATCCCGAACGTCGCTCCTGAATGTGAAATCGCACTTTGTTCTGAACGCTCCTCCTCTCCGTCATCCCGAGGACCAGCTGCAGCCTCCCATCAGTCTTCAATCCAAGCAAAATGGAAGCAGCTGTCAAGTGAAAAAGCACGGGTGGATTTTAGCAGGTTGCTGATGTCGGGTCTAGTCAGAGAAAATGTTCCGTTTCAGTTACTTTAATATGCAGCAGGGCTGATACTGACGTAACTACATGTAGCAAACATACTTACGGCTTTACATAGGGTGGCTATATCCTGCAGTCGCAGACAGAAAAACTCATTTAGGCTGTCTCACCCGCTTTCTCAGCTGTCAATGCAAATTTCCTCCTTTAGTTACTACCTTTTCGCGTGCTCTTCCAGTGCAATTTTAAGCTTTGGCTGGCTGGCTGTCCTTTGGGTTAATCCCTTTAATAGGCTTTTATTAAAAACATTTTTAGATCTTCAGAAGTCAAAGCTATTTCCAAATGGATTTAAGGCTTGTTTCCTGGTGAAGAAGGTAGAGGGAGCAGAGAAAGGAGGTGCTCTCTCAGGCAGCACTGGCCTGTAGCTCCAGGTAAACATGCTTTCTCCATCGAGTGAAGAGCTGGAAACGTTTCATAAATTGCACCAGGGGAAAAGTGAGTTGCAGGCTTTGGAAACCAGCTTGGGGAGGCCTTCCGTGCACAGAGGCTCTGATACTTTCCTGACAGCACACAGTCAAAAGCTCTGCGATATTTTAGGAGAAACTGCCAACCAAATTCAGGAGAAACTCTTTGTGTTGCAAATGGACTTCCCAGATTGCACAGGAGGTGTACAAGTCTGCTTTTGCAGCGGACCCTTAAAGTGTCTCAGACGTAACAAACTTGGATGTGGCTGTGATTACTTTTTCTTCCCGAGGGCTACAAGAGCTTGCAAAACCTATAGCACTATCCTACTGGGTGAATCCCAACATCCCGTTTTCCACGGTTACCGGTCAGGGGTATCTCACGGATGCTCCAGCTGAGTTGCTGGAGGACTGAATTCTTGCAGCTGAAGCTGAAAGGAGGAATGGGTGATCTGGTTTGTTGTAAAACTAGGAGCAAATGTAGACAATTTAAAAACAAAAAAAAAGGGGGGCGGGAAAGCCTTAAGGGACTTGCCCAAGGTGGTGTGGGCAGAGCTGTGGAGGAGCTGCCGGCCCCTTTCCCTGCCCCGCAGCAGGCTCTTTTGCTGCAGTTGGTTTCCATTTGCTTGGGATCTGTTTGTCGCATCAGTGTTGGTGAAGGATCTGGAGAATGGATGTGCCACGTGTAGTTTGCAGGACTTTGCACGTCCTGCTGTGATCTCCCTGACCTCAGTACCTCTCCCTGCTGCTGGTCGGTAACGGGAGGCCCGTGTCTCTTTAAAGCTCTGGGCATTTTTCTTTTCCAAGCGGTTGAATTTGAGCGAGGGGAGGGGAGGATTCCTCAGTTCTGATGTAACTGTTAGCAGAACCACGTGGGTTTTATACATTTTTGACAAGCAAAGGTCTCCTGGAAGCGAGTTATAAAATTTTCAGTAGCTCTTTTGTAATCGCTTGCCACAGCGGATATTTTCCAGTCGGCTTTTGCTTTTGGGCTTGGGTCCCTGCGTGGCTGGTTCGTGCAGTGCCCTCACGTAGGCTTCAAATGTGAAATCCGTTCAACTTTCGTGACTCATTTGCTGTCCCAAGTAACGCTTCAGCTGGAGGAGGAACGCGGCGTGGGGAAGCGGTGGAATGCCAGTGTCAGCACATCGGGTTCCCAGCTTTCACTGCGTTTGCCCAGGCCAGGTGGGGAAGGGATGCCCAGTGCCTCGATGAGAGCCCCGACGTCCTTCCCTGCCAGGGCTCCCGCTTCCCTGCACCCTGCCAGCATTCAGGTGGCCCCAGCAGAGCCAAGCTCGGTTCACTTCCACGGTAGCTGGGACTAAATTAAGGTCACTGTGCTGCTGAAACAATCCGCTTCGATGAATTTAAATAACAGAGGAGATTTGTTACGTAGCCGTTTGTAAAATAATGCCTTTTTTTCTTTTTTTTTTTTTTTTTTTTTAATGAGAAAAAGCATCCTCTTTCGCAGGGTGGAGGATGGATTTGCACAAGGTAGAAAGGTTTGCTTCCCTGGTGTCTCTTTTCCTAAACAGCTCTTCCTTTCTGCCTCCCTCTAGTCCAGCCATAACCCTGAACAGAACTGATTTTTATTCCCCACCTCGAAGCTACACAACCAGATTCCTTGCAAGCCAGCATCATTTGTGTTTCTTTTATGCTTCCAGAACATGAACATCCAGGTGGAAGATATAAGGGTCCGTGCCATCCTCGCCACCTACCGCAAGCGGGTGCCTGTCACAGAGGGTTACGTGGAGGTGAAAGACGAAGGGACCTGGAAGCAGATCTGCGACAAGCACTGGACCATGAAAAATTCCCGAGTTGTCTGCGGCATGTTTGGATTTCCAAGCGAGAGGAAATACAACACCAACGTCTACAAGTAAGAGCAGAGCTTTGTATGAGACACTAGCATGTTTCTTTGAACACTTGGGGCCTTGTTCAAAAATGCAAATTGTCAAATGACACTGGAGACCTTGAGGTAGAAAAACCTCCAACTGCTTCATGCCTTCAGATCGCATTTTCCTTCTGTGTAAATATTTGAAATGTCAAGCATTTCCTTGTGCAGACAGGGGAGCTGTTTGATCCTCACCGTTCTGGCTGAAGACCTGCTGCAGCATCAGTTGTCGTATTTGATAGGTCCTATCGTAGGACGTGTAGACAGTCGGCCCAAGAAATCTTTTCTTTTTTTCCTTCCAGCTCTAGGATAGCCATTTCCTCCACCAGTGATAGGTTCTGTGTCGTGTGCAGGGGATGGATGGGAACAATCTGATCACACTCTTCCAGTAAACCCATCAGCTGCAAGAAAATCTTAACTGCTTACCCCATCCCTCTGCGGAAAGCCAGCTGTAGGATCAGATTTGGTAGGTGCTGAAAGCTCCGACTGAGTAATCTTGGAAGAAAACAGGCTTTTGTTGTGCTTCGTTGCCCAGGTTGTTCCTTCCCACTACTGCATGCGATTCCTGGTCTCACACCTCTCCTGACACGTTTACCCACACTCACCAGCCACTCTGGCTCTCACGGAGGCTCACGGTCTGTGGTTCATGGGTCTCCAGCTGCCAGGTCACCCCCAAAGGAGCAGTCTGCCCAGCAGAATGCTTCCCAGTAAATCTCCCAATGTTAACCCCAGTTCAGCTCCTTTGGCACTGGCTATTCCTCAGTGTCGCAGGCTGGAAGAGCAGCCAGCCATCTCCAGCTGCACGACTTTTTCTGTCCATTAAACCCGCGCTGAGCTAAAAATGTCAGTAGTGCCTCCGCGCTGCTCTTCCCAATGCTGCTTCTGCGTCCGAGGTGGGGCTTGTAGAGGGATGCAGTTTGGAGCATGGTATCAGTGCTGCTTTTTCTTCCTATAATTGTAGATTGCTTTAAAGTGAGGGAAGAAAACAGTGATCCATAGGGGGAATGTTGTGTCTTCCAGGAGCTACAAGCTGATCGGTTTAGGCTGTGTTTCCCGTTTCTTGAAAACCAGGAGCTCTGGTCTTTGTTGTTGTCGTTGCTTCAGCTTGCATTTTGTCACCAGCCTTCGTCACAGACATGGTTCTTCCTACACTGTTCCCTAGAAATAACACCCTAAAGCAGATGCAAAATAGTTTAAGTGAAATTCCGTCTCGTTTCTTTCCTACACTGTGACCTGTGGAGTGGGAAAGCATCAACTGGATAGGGGGAGAACTGAATTCTCCAGGCAGGAGTTGTGTTTCTCCTGCCTGCTCCTTTTGGCCTGTGCAATTGCTCCTTCGGAAAACTCTCTCTGGAACTGCCTGGCCACGTTTCATTTCTTTCATTAGCAAGAACGTGATCAATCAAAGTGGTCCTTAGGTTGGAATAGCGTAAAGCCACATAGCAACACAAAAGAAGATAAAAGAAATAACCCAAGTGGAATTCTGTTTTCAGGCTTCCTGGGGAGATGAGTAGCGAATTTATAATTGCTGCCAGGCAGCCTCATGTTTTGCCCTGGCTGTCAGTTAGAGGTGTGTGTGCTTCCATCACTGCAACATGTCTCCCTCAAACTCATCTCCGAGATTCCCATCCCCTGCATCAGAGGCAGGAGGGCTGGATAAATTACCTGTAGTAAGACAAAGTAGATTTTTCCTGCTTTTCAGTTGTGGTGTTTCCAAGAAAAGCATTAACTTTAGCAGCTGGAGCCATCTGCTTAAATAAAAGGGTGCTTGGTAATCATAGAATCATTTAGGGTGGAAAAGACCTTTAAGATCATGAAGTCCAACCCAGGACTGCCAAGTCCACCACTAAACCATGTTGCTAAGCACCACATCTTTTTTTTTTTTTTAAACACTTCCAGGGATGGTGATTTCCCTCACCTCCCTGGGAAGCATGTTCCAGTGAAGAAGTTTTTCCTAATGTCCCATCTAAACCTCCCCTGAGGCTGTTTCCTCTTGTCCATTGGCTTGTTATCTGGGAGAAGAGACCTGCCCCCCCCCCCCCCCCCCCCCCCCCCCCATCTACAGCCTCCTTTCAGATGGCTGTATAGAGCGATACGGTCTCTCCCATCAGCATCCTCCTCTCCAGGCTGAACAACCCAGTCGCTCCTCAGAAGAATTGTCCTGTTCCTTGCGATAGCACACGTAGGGATGGAAAAAACTGAAGCACAGTTGGTTGGCATAATATCCAGCAACGCTGACCATCCCATTGACTGGAGCTGGAGTTAGGAATATGCGGTGCTGACAAATAGCAGGTGTGGAGGTCTCTGCTGCCGAGCCAGACAGATTGCTTCAGTAGCCTCGGTGCCTCGTAACACCTCCTTCACCTTTACTTGGTTTTGGCAAGCAGTAACGGCATGCTAGGCTCCTGCAGCCGCAGAAAGATATTTTGGAAAATACGCTGAATGTCATCCCGGGTTGGAAGAAGATGGGATGTCATTTTATTAGAGGAAAGAGACTTGTAAAACTTTGTCAGCTAGACAGTTATGTTTGGTTAGCGTCCTTCAGAAAGCTGTGCTCTTCCCTGGGGTGTTTGCCTTTGTGCTTTGTGTTACGGGCAGATGCATCATGTAGAACCATGCTGGTAGCCTTGCTGGTGAGGGAAACCTCCCAGTTCTGGGCTGGGAGCTTCACAAGTGATCTTTGCTTCATGATCAAGGTACCGGAATGATGACCACTGTGATCTGCTCGCCTGGGCCGTGAGAGCACCGCTCTCTGCTTTGTCCCACGCGCCTTCTGTTCACATTCTGTCTTGGAGAGGGGAGAGTTCAGCTCTGGCTGGTCAGTTGAAATAAATCCTCGTTCCATGTGAATGTGAAGCCTCAGAAACGTTCTTCTCATTTCTCGGGCTTTGCTCTCCCTAATTTGTAAATACCGTTCTCCCAAAGGCGGATCTCTTCCCGTGCCTGCTCTGCAGCTGGGAGACGGGCTGGAATCAGGTTTCTGCTGGTCAGGGCTTCCAGTGCCCCCTTCCCACATCCCCGCCAGTCCCACTCCCCCCAAACTGCAGCTCTGCATGCTGAGCTAGCTGATACTCTGCTTCTGCACAATGGTGGGAGGTGAAATGATTTGCAGATGGATCTTGCTTGAAAGAAAACAACTTAGTTCATTGTTGTCCCAGTGCCAGGGTTTTATTCCTGAATGTAACTTAGACTCTGCAGTTGACAGCACGATTTATGTTAGGAAACGAAATAAATCTCAGTGTTGTTTCCACGTTCTTGTTCATTCTTCAAAGTGGTTTTTCTATAGGCATGGCTTGTTAACTCCGCCTCCCGATTCCTGCTCTGGTTGAGAAAGAAGAGCAGCGTTAAGTGCATTTTGCTGATGGGGAGAGTAGGAGTTTGTGACCGGAGATGCCTAAGGCAGAGGGATGGACCCTCATGCCTTCTGGAGGCCTTACAGCTTGGTGATTTGTCAGAGACGGATGGAGGAGCTCAGCAGTTCCAGGACACTTTGTTCAGCCTCAGTCCAAAAAGCATCTCCCAGTTTAACCAGTCTGCTCATAGCATTATCAACCTGATTAGATGTGTGAGGCGGTTAATCGCTTCTGCGCTTGCAGTAGAAATGGGTCATGGTTGGGGTCCTCCCTAGCAAAAAAAATAAATAAAAAAAAAAATAATTTAAAAAAAAATATCAGATCCTCCCGGGATCTGAAGGGCTTTGGCAGAAGGTGGCAGGTCTGGCTTCTCTTCCACCTCCCTGAAGCTGAAGACAGCAGACTTGTTAAATTCAGTAAATGCTTGAAGAATTTCTCAAGGGTAGAAACTTTATGCTCACACCCCTGAAGAGGAATTCACCACCTTCTGTGCAGTGTGTTTTGGGTGAATTTTCCTGGTTTATACATGTGTAGCGATTTGTTTTCTGCTCCCCGAGGCCTCTCGGATGCATTCTTGCGTAGCAAGGTCCCTTTAGCTAAACCCTCAGCCGCTTCCCACAGCCCTCGGGCTTAACCTGCACCTTTGCTTAAAGCTTATGTGATGAAAGTCCATCTCTCCTCACCAGTAGAAATGCTTTGGAATCCAGCTTGACCTAGAATTGCTCACAGCACGACTTTGCTCACACCTCTGATCTGAGCAACATTGCTCTTGGCTTATAGCAAAGCCAGCGAGAGAGGTTCTTTCCGTGTTTAAAAAGTAAATAACAAGAATGCCCTGAATTTCTGTCTGTAACGGTCATCTGTATTCTACTTTTTTTTCCCCCTATTATTTATATATATATATATTTGGTCTGGGGAAATGAGGTGGGGCTTTCTCTGGCTATTTCTCCCCAGCCTACCAAAGGCTGTTAATACCAACCAGATGTTAATGCCTTGTGAAATTTCCAGGGTGAGGTCATTGTTTGCTATTATAAGGCTTCCCCATAATTACTTCTCTAAGACAGGCTGTGTTTCTTGTCTGCTTTGGAGTTCATGGAGCTCTCCGCACATGTCTGCAGAGGGCCCTCAGTGAAAATACTCCTTCGGGTTCTTGCTTTCATACCGAGCACACAGATTGAAAGGGTGGTGGGGCTGAGCTGGCTCGCGCTGGGAGTTATGGGGTGGTGTCACTGGGCACAGGCACCTCCAGATGCTTTCCAGTGCGTAATGCGTGCCTGAGTCTGCCCCGCACTCGGCAGTCCGAGAGAGCAGTTAATGTTCAGGTGGGACCTGGGTGCTGAGCTCCAGCAGTCCGAGGGCAGAGGCTTTCATGGCTTTTTGGTAGGCATGTGGTACTCTGGGTATTTTAATTAAAAGGAAGAAAAATCTTCAAGGCTTGGTCCAAACTGAACCAGGTATTTTAGCTGAGAAGTGGCTGGCCCTTTCTGCCTGCATCCCCCCTGGTTTTACTACGGTTATTTTTAAAATTTTTATTCTCTTTTTCTGTTTCCCTACATTTTCTGCTGATTCAGGGTCCCCGACAGCTCTGGTTTGACAGACTTGGAGTTTGACAGCCAATGTTTTACCCAGGTTGCCTGTCCTTGCTCCGTGGGATAAAACCCAGCCCTGCCCCATCTTCTGTCCTTTCCAGCACAGCGTTTGCTCCCCGTCACATGATGCAATTGCATCTCTATCTCCAGCCCGGCTGTATTTGGCCTTAACCTCAACCCAGAGAAATTTGGCTGCAGAAAGGATTAGTCAGTGGCCGCGAGCCATATGAACCTAGACGACTGCTGAGCTTGTCAGCACAGCTTGGCAAGAAGGAGGGGAGAAGGTGGTCCCCGCAAGCATCTGAGGCTGTGCAAATTAGCCTACACAGGACCACCAAAGGGTATCAGCAGGGAAAACCTTGACCTGCCCAGTTTAGTTTCAAACCAACAACCTACGAAAGGTTCTTTGTCCCTTTACCTGGTCCTGCTCGGGCTCTCTGTCCCGCAGGGACGTGCTACAGTTAATCAGAATGGCTGCTCTTTCTCCCTGCAAGTTCCACCCACCTTGCTATGCCGTTTATCACAGCTAATCCTGCAACTGCCAGGGCTGCGTGGCAGCTAGTCCTGGAATAAGGAGCAGCACAGGGATCTCACAAAGCCACGTCAAGATCACAGCAGGGCGTTGGCTCCGCTGTGCCTTGACTTCTTTTTAATTTAACTTCTAACATCTTCCTTTTGATAAAGATCTGACCTGTGTTTTTGTTTCGTTGACTATTTTAGCTCCGATACAGTCGTCTGACAGCCTTGCAGTGCAGTTAGGATGAAGCTGGATTACTTTTTCTCATTTATCACACGTGCCCCTTCCCCCTTAGGAGTCCCTGGAGCACCTCCAGGCAAGTACTCCAGTTTGGGAGGAAGAAGCAGGAACCGCTGCCAATCTCCTCTGCTGTGAACATGTCATCAAGGGAATTGCTCTCACACTCGGAAATTGCTTTCAGGCTTGCAGTTGTTAACACTGCAGCTTTGAGAGAAGCCGGAGAGCCGTGGCTTTTTCCCAGTCTGCCATCTTCTCACAGCTGGTAGCTGATGGCCAGCAAAGAGAACAGCTCGTTTACAGGAGAGGTCTTCCGAACTCACCAGCGTTATTTGCACAGGCCCTTTTGAATTAACTGATCTCCGACCCTGACATAGCGTAGGGCTCTCTACAATGCGTGTCTCCTTCAAGCACGTAATTGTTGCTCTAGCTGCAGTGTTGATTCATACGCTGATCTTTAGCTTAAGGAGATGACCTATTTACTCCCAAGTGACACCTTAACAGCATCATTGTGCGTATGAATGGATCAACCTTCAAATAATGCTGTTCAATCCTCGTTTGATTTCAAGGTGGGCTTTTTTTTTCCCAAATGTAGCTACATCAGTGCGGTTTTTAGGATTCCTAACTTTTGTTTTGCTGTTCCCTATTATTCCTTTAAGGATGTTTGCCAGCAGAAGGAAGCAGCATTACTGGGCTTACTCAATGGACTGCAATGGGAATGAGGCTCATATCTCCAGCTGCAAACTGGGCAATCACCTCAATGTGGACGCAGAGAAGAACGCAACGTGTGAGAATGGGATGCCGGCGGTAGTCAGCTGCGTCCCCGGCCGTGCCTTTGCTCCCAGCAGCCACAGTGGCTTCCGAAAAGCCTTCAGGCAGGAGGTGAGTAGGGAGCAGCATCCAACCGAGTAGGAAAAACCTGCAGGGGTAACTATTCAGGATCAGTTCTCGGCTGTAGGGCACAAACACGTGTGTGCCCAGAGCCTCGAACCAGCCTGCTGTGTGAATGTCCCCTCTTTGTATTGCTGTCTCGATACCAGCCCAGCCGAGTTTCTATCCTCACAAATACGTGGGATCTTGCCTCCGTCTACCGGCTCAGAGGGGTGGGAGGCTGGCTCGCCACCGCAGCTGGCAGGGCTGGGAGCAAGTAGTAAGAAAATACATTTGTCACGTTTCTGTTTGGGCTGTTCTGTTCAAGCCAACTGAATGCGTGCCCAGCTGCTGCTGGGTTTTGCTGTTTCACAGTCACTTAAAGATTGCTGGGTTGTTTCTCCCATAGAGGTTTGAGGGAAATAAGCTGGCATTTCCATTACCTCTGTGTCTTCTGCAAAGAAATGCTCCGAGAGACTGGGAAAACACGGCCTACAGGAAAGGTTGAAAAAGCTGTGTTTGTTTAGCAAAGGGAGGGCTGAGCGTAGCGTCAAAATGCAAAGATTTGCAAAAGGCTGCTATAAAATGACCCTGGAGACAGTTGCTCTCAGTGTCAGTAGGGTGACTGCACGTGAACGAGCAGCTTAACTTGCAGCAAATGTGGTTGAAGTTGATGCTAAGGGAAGTTCTCCAGCTGTAAAGTACGTGCACCCTTAGGATACAGGGGCGATCTCAGGGTCCAGAGGCCCTTAACGCTGGGTTAGAGAGGATTTTTTTGCAAGGTGTGTTAGGTGCTGTGGATCTTGGCTCTAGCCTGCATCCCCCAGCCCTATACCTCTGTGACTTTAGGAATGGGCTTTCTCTCGACACCTGAGAAGCCCCCAGGCATCACCTGCAGGCACTGCGGCAGCGGTGCGGTCCTGTCTGTGGTTTGCTTGCCTGGGGTCTTCTCTGCATCAGAGCTTGCAGGATGTAGGTCTCAAAGGTGAAAGGTTTTGTAAATCATTACTAATCTGCTGAGCCGTGCACGCTGCCAAGTAATTCCTTAAGCCTTTGCGTGGGCTTTACATGTCCTTCATGTGACCCCAGCCTGCAGAACTGTATATGCTTCCAGTTTTAAAAGTTAAGGTGTTGGTTTTTTTTTAAGCTCGGACTCTGCACAAATCACGTGGTGTTCCTGTGCCTAAAACTCTGCTCCCACTGCAGCAACGCATCTCTTGGGTGCAGCAGCAACTGGTAGCTCTCTCTGCTTGGTACTGGGGAAAGCTCTCAGTGATGAGTAGTTGGTGACTAATAGAGAACAGAAATAAATGGAACTGGCCCTGCTACTCAGCTGTGTATTTCTGAATGCGTTCTGCCAGCTCACTTATTCCACCAGTTGTAACTGCAGCAGGCAGATAGGTTTTACGTGGCTTGAGTTCCGTGTTGATCTCCTCGGGTAACCCAGGACCACTGGCTGGAGGGCAAATGAATCCATCTAGTGGCTGAACCACAGGCAGCAAGTGGACGAGAGCCGCGCGCTAGCTGGCTCTGTGCGATTCCCAAACCTTCTAGAAGGCTCCCGAGAGAGATGGTACAAGAACTGGGCTGTTGCGTGTCCAGCCACTCCCGTGCACAGCAGCGCTCTGCTGCAGAGCTCTTTGGGTGCAAAAGGCTCCTAAATCCAAGTATTAAAACTGTAAGATGTCTCTTTTTGTTCTCTGCCCACATACGGGGATGTGAGAAACGCCTGTCTATGCATACTATAAGCCTTAGCAGATAAAGATCTCCCTTCATCCAACACTTCCAGCCTTTTGCATTATGTGGTACTTGTTTTAAGGTCCCTCGGGACAATACGTTTTGGGCCACAACTTGCCTGCAGCTACGTGCCGTAAATAAGAGGTGTAAAGCGAGGGTGCTCTGTTCCCGGGCAGCGCTAACACCGCTTCTGTCTGTGTCTTCCAGCAACCACTGGTGAGGCTGAAAGGGGGAGCCAACACTGGCGAAGGACGAGTTGAAGTGCTGAAAAACGGGGAGTGGGGAACAGTTTGCGATGATAACTGGAACCTGGTGTCAGCCAGCGTGGTGTGCCGAGAGCTGGGCTTCGGGAGCGCCAAGGAAGCAATAACGGGCGCAAGACTAGGGCAAGGTAAGAGCAACGAGCGCTGCAGGGACCCTTTGTGCCTTGTCTGCCTCCAAGAACCCTTTCATGACTCGGGTATGAGCGTAGTATTACTGGGATGCTTGTTTTAGGGACCAGGCATTTATTCTCTACCCTTAATAAGTCTCTTGAGCCCAGGAGCTTGAGGCCAAACTGGAATATGTGACTTGGATATTCAAGATTCCTTGAAAGAAGTCTAGTGGTGATGAGTTCAACCTTTCCCTCAGACAGCTGTTTCAGTAATTACTGCTTTGTTATCACATCCATTGCTCTTTTGAGTTCTCTAGACCCACATCATCGTGTAATGCATTACTAGAAGGTTCCTGGCAAAAACGAGTCCTGGATCTAGACTTCAGACACTCCCCAACTTAAGACCAGAACATTAATTTAGCCCATTATAAACAGCAGGGCTTTTGAATAGTTCAGAGCCAGATTTGGGTTTGGATTTCCTGTATTTGGGAGGTGGTTTAGATCCCAAATGGTAACTCAAAGCCTAATGTACGCCCTCTGAAACCACCTTCTGATTCACACACCTTGCTCCCGTAGTGCAAACCCTGAAGAAAATGACACCAAACCAAACACTTCATTATGCGACTCAATGAACGGCTGGTGGAATTTCTTCAGCCCAGCGTGGTTTGGAGATAGGGAGGGAAAGTAACAACACGTGTAAAGCACAGTGGTGATGTCCAGAGTCTGGAAAGCTTTAAAATGTGACCTGTCTGTTTGGATTTGCCACAAAAATCTTGCGGTGGGATGCAGGGAGCTGCTGATGTGTTCAGCTGGATGTAGGAAACGGCAGAATCATCGCTGGGGGTGGGGGGAAGAAGCAGCTGGGAGGAGAACATGCCGTTCCCTGCCGTTCCCTGCCATCCCCTGCAGCCACAGCCTGGAAACTCTTAGCAGCGGCTGCCAATTCCCACCCGCTTTCCTTTATTTTAATGTTAAACACTGGCAATCAATCCATGCACCCTGTCAAAAGCATCCTTTGGGATGCTGAGCCTTCAGCCGACTTGTCACATTGCGGTAGGAAAAGGAGCTCTCTTGGCCCAAACTCACCTCCACGCTCCCAGTGCACAGGGGACTCCCACAGCTGTTAAGCTCTGTGTCCTTGCATGTGTTTGTGCTTTGTTTTGTAGCTGTCTCTCCCGTCAATTTGTGTGTTCAAAGCCTTAATTTGAAGGACCAGTCTCGTCACTGCTGCGTTGGAGATTTAATTTCGGGGGGCAAATCGCAAACAGATGGGCTCCGTGTTAAATCGGTGTGCAGTGTCTGCAAGTCCCAGTTAAGACAAAGTGACCTGTGGGAGACGAGTGCCTACCACAAGGAGGTCAGGGTATGCCGAGGGTGATTTATTCCCCCTTTTATAAACCGGCAGCCGAGACCCAGCTTAAACAATTTACCCCTATCTACACAAGAGTCTGTCCAAAGGAAAATACTCCCAGATCTCATGAATGTGTTGTCCACTGCAACGTCCTTGAAAGGAGAACGTAGAATAAAACTTCAAGCAGTAGGTGAATGTGTACGTTGGATATACAGCCCTAATCTTGTTCTTCTGCTAAAGGGAACAGCATAGGAGGAAATACAGCTTTTATCACCATATCTCAGCACGTACAGCAGTGCAGTTTGGCTGTAGTTCAGTGCCCGGGACAGCAGCACTTGCTGCCTCTGTGTGCCATAAAAGAATTTCTCCGAGAAGAGCAAACGTGCCGGGGTTCCGTGGATCGGTGCCGTGGCCTTGCCCTCTCTGCTTCATCATTTCATTGGTACTGCTTTGTCAGGCTGTTTCAGTGGAGAATGTCAGACTGGATCCATCCTGCATTCTTGGTGCATCACCCTCCAGTTCTGGTCAGCATCAAGGCATTCCTCCTATCAGAATTGTTCAGCAGCTTGCAAAATGACTAGGTCGGCGTCAGCGTTTCCAGATGTAGACCACAAACAGGATTTTAATAAAAGGGAAGCAAAAAAGGCTAGATACGTATTCCCTGGTGGCCTCAGCCTAGGAGTCTGCTCCCGCATCATATAGATCTTGTGTGATGGGTAGGTACGGGGCTGACCGATGTGCTAAGATGCAAAAAGTGGCCAGAGCCAAATTAATTCTGTAAGTAAGACTGAACCCAACACATTTACATCTCTGCTTTTTTGTTCTTGCTGCTGTTGTCAGAAGGTGACTCCAGGGTAGGTCCTAACTTGTTCTATCGCGCCATCGTGGAAATATGCTAGGGAGCATTTTATTTCCCCCCCACCTTTTCTGTTTTCCCTGTGCCTCAGCAGCAGTCTGAGGAGGTGAGGGGTTCACCAGACAGATCATTAAACTGTCCCCCAGGGTTAGAGCTCTGAGTCACAGGTCGCTGCCTGCCATGCGGAGTTAGAGCAGCTCCAGATGGCAGTAGGAAAAGCCTCGTAAGCAAAGGGATCCCACCTACCATTAAATTTTCCAGCCTTCCAGTGTCAGCCCTTTGCTTCGAACCAAAAGGAGCAGCTTGAAGTTGGGTAGAATTTTCCTTTCCAGTGGCTTTGTGGGGAGGCAGCACGTGCAGAGGAGGCTGCCGGTCGGAGCCCGGCCGGTGGCTCTGCCACTGCCGAACCCGGAGCGTTTTGTGTCACCTCTGGGTGCAGAGGAACGGAGCCAGCAGCCGGGGTGTCACCTCCACACCGTCTGTTCTCTGCCTGATGTCAATGCTTTGAGACAGGTACGGCTCACGCGCTCTGCAGAGCCCTCGTCGCTCACGCTACAATGAGAATAGTGTTGCAGCAACAAAGAATCACCAGTTGTGCCAGAAATGGTAAGAAAACAGTTGCTCCTCTACCTCCGTTCCCCAGATTGGGCAGCCTGGCCTCCGGCATGCCAACGAGGGGAACTCCAAGCTGGACACCAATATCTGGGGTTGGCCAACTTCTTCCAGCTGGTGGAGGGTATCGGTGGGTGGATGCTGCTTTCTTGGAAACATCTTCTGTGGCTCTTCCCTTGCATCACCACCATGGTTGTGGTGCTCCTGGCTGCTGACCAGCAATGGGCACATCTCCAGCCAAGACACGAATGCCTGGCCAAGGGCCATAGCGGAGCAAGCCACCCGCAGGTCATAGCACCGCGGCTGCCAGCATTTTGATTATACCAAGTCCAGAGAGAGCACGTTGATAGCAAAGTTCAGAAGTGGTTTTATCCACAGCCTCCCATCTCTGAAAGCTTCCTAGAAACTGCTGGAGCCCAGAGGTTCTACATCTGCTACTTGCAAGGACCTCCCGTCAAAACTGTCTGGTGTGTTTCCATCAGCAATTGCTCACGGATTATATGGGCTCCAAGAGAGACTCTGGTGGTTCTTGATAAAGATCATCTGCTGGAAGCTCCGGTTCATCCCCCCACAATGTCTTTCTAAGCAGCTTTGGGCTCAGTTTGGGAACAGGACCCGAGAGCTTTGCAGGCAGGATTATTGTCTCCTCATATCTCCTCTTGCTGTGCCTCTTCGGTAGAAATGACAGTTGTCTGCTGTCACTTGCCCAGGGAGGAACCAGCTTATTCAATTTGGCTCCCAACACCTTGAGATCATTCTCTGCAGCATGAGATGATGTCCGCTCTCGTTTCCATCACTGGTTTTGGAGTCTGTACCACACACCTGCCCCAGAGTTGTTTGAATTCTCACGCGTCCCTGTGGTGTTATGTTTTGTTGCCCCAGCAAACGTGTCTATGACCCATTTAAATGTCAGGGCTTGACTGGGAGCAGATTCCAGCATACAGACCCAGCCAAGAGGTCATAATTTGCGAATTCCTACAGCTGAAGTTTGCAAATTATATAACAATGGAAACTTGGCTTTTTCTGCAGTTCTTGTGTGCTTGAGTCCCAGAGACTGCTGGAAAGAATGTAACGGTAAAAATTATTAATCTTGCAGCTTTTTGTTTTATTTTAACAAGAAATCACTGGCATTTTTTCAGGGTTACTGTGTTTTGAATGCTAGAGGCCAGTGTGATGTCTGCAATGTATTAATATACTGTTACTGGATATTTCTTCACCATACAGTAGCATGGGCAGAAGGTAAGGACTCTTCTTCCTTCTTTTCCTCCCCAAGGCATGGGTCCAATTCATCTAAACGAAATTGACTGTACGGGCTTTGAAAAATCAGTCACGGACTGCAAGTTCAACATGGAGTCGCAGGGCTGTAACCACGAAGAAGATGCTGCTGTGAGATGTAATGTTCCAGCGATGGGTTTCCAGAATCAGGTGAGAAGCCAAGCAATCCAGGTGCGAGTGAGCGTGGCGAGGTGTTTTCACCCTGGAGCATCCTCTGCCCTCCCTTGCTATGCAGCACAGGGCATCTGGGTAGGAATTATTTCAACTAAGCCATGCCTATTCAATTTCAACATCTGCGTTGTATTAGACAGGAGGGCAGATGAGGATGATGCTCCCTTTGAGCATCCTCCTGGCATGACAGAGGCTTATAAAATGGGTGGAGTGCCGCTTCAGCTGCCCCCTGTGCCCTGTAAAGCTGGCGCACATCCCTGTTGTGGTGGGATCTCACTTGTGCCTCATGCCACTGGCACCTGGGTGGCTGCTGGCATAGGTGCTGCTGGCATCTTTGCCACGTGGAGTTTAAAAACCAACTGCATGAACCAGATGCAGGTTCCTCTGAGTAAATGCTCTTGCCAGAGGTCTAGAGGGAGTGGGGAAGGGAAACTTCCATAGGGACTGTGTTACTCTCGCAGCTGCAAGAGTAAAACATCATACTTTCAGATGCTGGGCTTGGCTAGACCGCTTCGTGTCCATGGTGGGAGGTGAACCAGACCGCATTAACCAGGCTGCTAGCAGCCGACCTGAGGCTTCTGGGCTTGCTGGCATTAAGCCGTGAGAAGACCCCGAGTGCTGCTCGCCCAGCTGCTGCATCATCGCTGTAGTTTGCTGTGCTGTTCATTGACCTAAGAATTTTTACATTTTTACATCCCGCAGCTGCGTCTGAGCGGCGGCCGCAACCCTTACGAGGGCCGGGTGGAGGTCCTGATGGAGCGCAACGGCACTCTCAAATGGGGCACCGTCTGCAGCGAGAACTGGAGCACCGTGGAGGCCATGGTGGTGTGCCGGCAGCTGGGCCTGGGGTTCGCCAGCCATGCCTTCCAGGTGAGTCCCTGCGCCCTCCCCGGCGCGTGTTTCAGATGTGGTGGCACATGTGTGCTTGGGTAAGGGCTACCGAGCAGGAGGAAGGCTTATAAGGAAGAAAAAAACCCACCCAAACCACGGCATTCGGCTTCAAGGCACTAGCTGGAGAGGCTCTGAAGGTTAAAGCTCATTGTGTAACAGTTGGGGGAAATTCGGAGCAGAAGGAGCTGTTGCAGCTCTGGACAAAGCTGCTGTTTTCGTCCTGCTCATGGCTCAGATTTCCTGGGAAGCCTGACTTCCTTATCCCTCACTGGGGCTGGTGGTTACATGCAGTTTTTTTCCCCCTCCCCGACTCAGTGGGGAGTTGAACTTCTCAGGCTGAGTGAAGTGTGGAAGCCAAGTTTAACCTGATGTCAGATCACTTGAAAACAATTTGATTTTGCTTCCGTAGTTACTTCTCGGTGCAATGTGTACACCGCCGTGCAGTGGAGCTGTGTGCAGCTCCCCAAGTTGTTTGTATTCTTTGCTCCTCTAATGACAGATGCCCTAAACCCTCCCTGCTTGCACCCAACTAAGACTGGCACTTAATAAAGGGATAAAAGCTACCAACTAACAAGCTGGGGATAACCACAAAGGAATAAAGTGTTCTTTCCCAGCAAAGCTCTTTGGCACGATGAATGGCAGCTTGCTGTGCTGGCTGGAGGAAAGCAAGCAGCGACCGTAAGAGCTGGAAGGAGAGAGGGCAGCAGCTTCCCACCCATTTCCCAGATGGATACATGGCATCAGGTGTAAGTAGCTGGTGCTGGCCAATAACCCTGTGCAAGAGCCTCTTTTTTTATTTGATACACCCCCCGAGGCTCAGAAGGTGAAAGAGGGGGCAGGCGGGTCTAGGTGCAATGGTAGATTTTTTGGAAAGGAAATATATAACCTCAGGGCCTTTGTTGCAGTTCCCAGAGACTGGGAAAATGGAGATTTGGGCTCGTAAAATAAAGTGGTTTCTCCCTAGGACAAAGCAATCCATTGCCAGAGCTTGCTGCCTTGCTGCTTTCTGGAACTGCAGCCCCTTGGGGGCTGAGAACCAGCCATCGCCAGCAGCTTTGGGGAAATTTGGGCTCAAACGGCCGCTGAATAAGTCCACTTCATGTCTGTTTAGATAGATGGAAACCTGCGCACAGAAAACAGCCTTAGATCAGTTCTGAAAAGAAAACACTTTTTCCCAAACAACTTCCGGAAATTGAAAACTTGGACAAACGAGGAAGATGTGGTTGCAGAGCACAGAGGCTGCCCCCATTCTCCCAGTTCTCCCAGCCCAGGGTCCAGGCAGCTCTGCTGCGTTTCCAGGCCGTGCCCTGCTCGGTGCTCCCTGGCTCTGCTGGCTAAACCCGCTGAGAACGAGCATCCCTGCCTTCTGCCTGCCGCGTTTGTCTGGCAGGAGCAATAAGGGCCTGATGTGACTAATAGCCTCAGCATCCTCGGGGCTGGATGTTGCTTGTGGAGGAGGGGCTGTCAGCAGAAACGGACAGTTCAAACCCTACCTGGCGAGCGCGGTCCCGCAATGAGTGTATGGAGTGACCAAGCCAGGATCCAGGAGGACATGCTGGGGCTCGTGGGCAGATTCCAACCAATTGAACTGTTCTCCGTGGCCAGAAAGAGGGGATCTGCAGGCCCCTGAGGGACACGCTGGGGTCGGGTACCTCGGAGGTCGGAGCTGGAGCTGCCCATGCTGCTCGCATGGCAATTCCCCCAGCACAAGTTGGTTTCTCCAGCTGATTTGCCTGCGCAGCTGCCAAGCAGAGTGCAAGAGCTGAGGACAGCCACGTCCCTTGAACGCTGGCCTTTCCAGCTGCCTGGCTCTATTGACACAGCCCTGAGAGTCCAGCAAGAAACAAGACATTTTTTCCTTTAGCTGAGACTTCTGGTATTTAGAACAGAAAAGGCCCTTATGCGGATGCCGGCTGCACCAGCTACATGAGCATAAAGCTACACTGTGTAGAACAGGGCAGCCCTGTGTGCGGGTGTGCAAAGAGTGTTGCTAACAGGGTTAACAAACAGCCTGTTGCAATGGAAGCAATGGTACAGATGGGTTTTCTTTTCCTGGAAACGTGCTCCCAGTTTTGACGTTAACAAACCTGGTCTTTTCTTTTCTTTTCTTTTTCTTTCTTCCTTTCTCCAAAATTTTGCGACTGCAGCTTCACCAGGATGTACTGCGCTTAGTTTTGAGAGTGGTGCTACATTAGGAGTTAATTTTCTGTTGCTCCGACGAGTTTTGTAGAACTGGGTGATGAAGATGAGCGGGGTTTGAACGTCTGTGAATCCCCCCCCTCAAAACCCAGAGATGCAGATCCTGTTAGTGCTGCTACTCCTCAAATGCCTTGTTTCCACCGGCATTTCCAGCAGGGCTGTTAGTTCTGCCTGCCCTCCTTGTACGAGCGGGCGCCCTGGCACTACTCGTGGTCCTCCCAAGTGCACAGATGTCACAGGACAGATGCGGTTTAATTGCTGGGCATCCCTCCCAGGGGCACAGCCCAGATGACTTAGACCAGCCTGAGGATGAATTCATCAGCTGGATGGGCAGAGCAGAGTGGAAAAGCGAGTTTACAGCTGGATCAAAAACAAGCAGAGATTTAAACCAGCGCAGAAACAAGGAGAGAGTTTTGTTTAGCACTGGTCACATGTGTGGGGCAGGGGATATGGG
The DNA here is from genome assembly GCF_023634085.1 of Falco cherrug. Lineage (NCBI taxonomy): Eukaryota > Metazoa > Chordata > Aves > Falconiformes > Falconidae > Falco > Falco cherrug. The sequence goes on along the minus strand of NC_073714.1, from coordinate 3,772,644 downwards.
ACTGGGATTAAACCCTGTGTCGACCAGCTTTCTGCTTAAACAGATTTGGTGCTCATTCCCCAAGTTACTCATCTCCTCTGCTCCAGCATCCTTTAGCGAAATCTGTCTCCGTGCATTGATCATCACAAGAGGGGAGAACGCAAGTTACAGGGGGATAAATATTCCACTAAATAAAGTCCACTAAACACTGAAGAGTGTGTGAAATGCTTTTTTCTGCCTTTCTTCCCAGGAAACCTGGTACTGGCACGGAGACATCAGCGCTGACAACGTAGTCATGAGCGGCGTCAAGTGTTCGGGGACAGAGATGTCCCTGGCCCACTGTCGTCACGATGGAGCCGATGTCTCCTGTCCCAGAGGAGGTGGTCGTTTTGGTGCTGGTGTATCCTGCTCGGAGAGTGAGTGACTCAGATTATTTCATTTTGGCATTGTTTGCCCCGAGATATGCAGGAGAAATGGCGTGGCCCGTGCTGTGCCTTGGATATGCCAAAACAGTGGCAACTTGCTGCTGATGGGGCTGAGAAATAACAGTGCAAGGAAGGGGCTGGCTGCCGTCTCTGGCAGACCCTCGTGGGGCTTTTTTAGAAACCCATCAGTTAATTTTGAACCTTCCTCCCCACCCACCAGCTGCCCCCGACCTGGTGCTCAACGCCGAGCTGGTGGAGCAGACTGCCTACCTGGAGGACCGCCCCATGTTCATGCTGCAGTGCGCGCTGGAGGAGAACTGCCTGGCCAGCTCGGCCGTCAACACCTCCATCACCTCTGGGTACCGGCGCCTGCTGCGCTTCTCCTCCCAGATCCACAACAACGGGCAGTCCGACTTCCGCCCCAAGAACGGCCGCCACGCCTGGGTCTGGCACGACTGTCACCGGTGGGTGCCACGGGGTCGGTGCCTCCTTCCGTCCCCTTCTGCTGCCGGGGGGTGGGGGTGGGGGCTGTTCTGCTGCGGGGTGATGGCGCTGAAAGGCTGGAGCGGTGGCTGTGGAGCTGCGATGGGTGTCAGGGCAGCTCTCATCCTCTGACAGCAGAGAAACCAGCTAATTAGAGTAGGAATTGTAATGAAGAACTGGTATACGAGCAAGACGGAGCTCTTCTTGGGAGAGATGTATATGCACGGGCAGTATGCACCTGGGGGTATGTGTACGTACACAGACGGAAGCGTGTGCCTGTGTACCTGCGGTGTGTAGGGAGATGCAGCCGTCAGAGCCACTTCCCTCACCTGGGGAAGGACTGCAGAACACGCTGCAATTCTGCATTTTTATTTTTATTCTTTAATGCGTCTTGGCTGCGTTTAAATTGTGCACAGCTGGGAGAGCTAGTTTTGTGCTTCTTTTTGACAAACAGTAAATTCACCCCCATAAATGCATAGTTTTTCAGAGGGAAACTGACAGTTTTGGCCAAAGTAAATCACGAGGAGGAAAGGGAGCTGGAACCAAGCCATCCAGATGCTTTGCTTCTGAAATGGCTTGTTACAGGCTTGATTTTTCTCTAATTTATGGTAAAAAGGAGCTAAGTAACCAGCAGCGCACAGCTCTTGTCCTGCCGCTGTTAAAACTTTCGCCTTGTGAAAACATCAGAGCAATAAATTCTCGAACCTAACGGTCCCTTACAGTCTTCATCAACAGCATGAGCGAGGCGAGAGGCGTAGGTACGCAGCGCAGCAGCGTTGCGATGCTGCAGTGCCGCTAGTCTGAAGCTTCAGACCGTGGTGGCCACTGACCCTGCGGACGGGCTGGTTTGCAATATTTGCAGCGGGAGGCACTGGTGCAATATTTGCAGCGGGAGGCACTGGTGCAATATTTGCAGCAGCTCATGCCTCGGCAGCACAGAACCAAAGGTAAATAGGCAATGGTGTAGTTAGGGGAGGAGGAAACCCGGAGCAGAGCGGCGGAGCATCTGCCTTCCCAGCCCTGTTGGGAAGGGGCTGGGGGGACACGTGGGGACCGCAGGGCTTTGAGCACAGCACTGTCACAAAGCAGGGCACCTGGAGCAATTTGGGAGAGGCTGTGTAAGTGAGGTGAGGCTGGGAAAGGATCGGGAAGAGGCTGAGAGCCATCTGTGCGCTTTAAACTGGATTCTGTTTATACGGAGGAGGATGAACTCAATTCCTCTTCAATCTTTCCAGTCTGTAAACACCAGAATGTAAACACCTCTTTGAATGATTCAGACATATTTCAGAAACTGAGTCAAACTTGAGAACCTCAAACTTTTATCAGAGGCAGCCAAATTAGACAGCCTCAAAGTCAACAGCTCGGCCACTGCAGAATGCCTCTTCTTTCCTAGCTGCCCTGCTCCATCACTGGGACCTTCTGTTTGGTTGGCTTTTGATGTGGAAGTAGAACAGAAAAGGGAAAGACCTATAGCAGGGAGTGAAAAGCGATTAAATTCTGGCAGGTGGGGTTTTTTTTTTTGGTTAGGGGAAAGGCAGGAGGAGGTAAGAAGAAACCCAGTCTCCCAACGAAAAAATTTCCTCCCCTTCCCTCATCCTTCCTCCTTTATCTGTAAATACGTGTGCAGAGTGATGCTGCAGTAATGGTGGTTGGAAGTTTTTAAGCCATGATTATTTTTACAGCTGGAAAGGAAAGGATATCTGCACATTTTTTGTCTTTTTTTTTTTTTTTAACTCCTAAGTGATGGCTCTTTGAATTGGGGCCTGTCTGTGCAGCGGTGTAAGGACCCGCTCAGCTCTCAGCACCCACAGCTGCTTCCCCGTTTGCCACAACGTGCTCACGCTGGGACTTTGCTCCCGGTTCCAAAACTGGGATGAAATTCAACCTGTTGCATCAGCACGGGTGTGCACCCAGCCGTGACCATGCGGAGCACCCAAATTGTTCTAATCTGGTATTTCCATCCGATTCCCGCTCCGCAAGTCTCACCGACTTCAGCTGGATTGAAGCACAGGCTGAAGTTTTTGCAGAACCAGAGCACGGCATAGAAAAGGTCCATGTTCTCGGGTCCAAAACCACCCAAACTGCCGTAGCCTGCGCTGGGTAGGGGTCTGCAGCGCAGATCGTGTGCTCTCCCCCAACTGTTGCTGCACCCAGCAGCGCTGCAGCGTTCGTGCCGGCAGCCCGGCTCAGGCTGAGCTGCCGCTAACACTTCCCTGTTTAAAATTCCGTGTGCGAACCCAGCTGTCGGGTTGTTTAGATCCGAGCGGTGCGAGCTCGGAGAGAAGCTGGTTCCATCTGTCGTGAAGTTTTCTGCCAATAAATTTACATTCTGCTGCTTAAAAATAAATAAATAAAAATAGCCAGGTTGCCGGTTTGGGTACATCTAGGGCTGTTTGCAGGCTGTTAAGGAGAAGGTGAAATATTTCCTGCGGTAAACGACAGGGCCACTAGAAGCGATGCCCTGGCTGAATGATGGCTTTGATTTTTATTTACCCCCCCACCCCATTCCTTGCTATTATAAAGCATGGGGTGGTCCTACGAAGGCTTGGGCATGCTCTCCCCTGGAAAAGCTTTAGCACTTGATATGTAAATAAATATCCAGGCCAGGAGCCAGCATGAAGGCAGCATGGGTGATGGCGCTGTGCAAGGATTACGCCCAAGGGAATATTTCCTGGCTGTGTTTTCTCTTGCTCTACCTCCTGCCGCGCCGCTTGGTCCGTAGCACTTCATGTGTTGTCGTGTGTTTCCCCCCGCGGGGCTGGGAGGTGAAATGCCTGGCCCAGGGGATGCAACAACACAAAAAGCCGAGGCTGGGCTACTCACATCCGAGTCGTCGTGGCCCAGCCACTGGCCCACCCCTGCTGGGGTCGACAGTGCAGCCCTTCAGACCTGGTGGTTAAAGGGGTGGCTGTTTTCCCTCGAGGTAATTCTCCCCGTCTGTGCCTTGCAGGCATTACCACAGCATGGAGGTTTTTACCCACTACGACCTCTTGAACCTCAATGGAACCAAGGTGGCTGAAGGACACAAAGCCAGCTTCTGCCTGGAAGACACCGAGTGCGAAGCAGGTATATCTGCCAGAGCCCTTTGTGCTGGGAATTTATCGCTGTCCCCGTACAGGTGCCTGGCTTCGGAGATGCTGCTGATGTCCTGGGGGCTGCGTATCTCTGGGGTGATCTCTGCAGGTATAAGAGAATCCCTGAAGGCCCCATATGCTGAGGTTTCCAGCCCTCAGCTCCTTACATCCTTACTCTGAGCTGCTCTGGAAACCTCGGTGTACATTTTCTGATTCCTGTAAAGGGAGAAATTTCAAAACACGCCTCTAGGTGCCGAGGTGTGGAAGGCAGCAGCTCCTCCTGTGCAGTTAAGCAGTGCAGGTGTTTCAATACAAGACGTTGAGCAAGGCACGGTTCTGTTAAATCTCACCCAAAATACTGCGCCAGTAGCTTCTCACTGTCTTCCACTGAGTCTTCCTCTGACATGTCCAAGGGTGGGAAATTCCCAGCCTGACTCGCTGGGAACGTAACACTTCATGCCTTTAACTCTTTCCATCTAGATGTGCAAAAACAGTACGAATGTGCCAATTTTGGTGAACAGGGGATCACGGTCGGATGCTGGGACGTGTACCGTCATGACATCGACTGCCAGTGGATCGACATTACTGATGTCCCACCGGGCGATTACCTCTTCCAGGTATGGGAGAAAAACAGGACTTGAGGCATTGCTGTGTGCTTTTTAGCTTACCCATTAGGGATGTCAAGAATGTAACTAGTTTATTTGTACATCTCCTACAGTACTATAAGCTTCCAATTATGAAGAGATTATGTTCCCAAGGTACCTAAAAGATAAAGAATTAACCTAACGGGCCAGCAAAGCGCTACCATACCACATACTTCCCCCCGAAGTGAAAACAATCAGGGTCAGTAACCACAGCTCAGAAATGACAGTCTTAAGAAATCCACATCCAGCCAACACTTGATAGTCCTTATCTATCTAGTATTCTTATCTATAGACAGGATAGTCCTTATCTACCAACCCGTGCGCTGCTGACATCGTGTTCCATCTCACGTTCTGTATCGGCGCAGCATCCCGCTGTTTGTCTTGTACAAAGTTTTTGAGCTGTTCGTAAGCAACGCTGGCTTCATTTGGGGATCAAACGGTGCTGTTCTTGTGTTTGCATGAGGAGTTAAGACTCTGCCTCCAGTCTGGTTTGTGCAAGTGGGTGGAGGGGGGGGGAGAAATCTTTGGTTCTAAAAACAGCCGCTTAAACTGGAGAGGAGGGAAGGGAAATTATTTTTGTCTGCACTGCTATCGTGTGAGAAATGGAGTGAAGGTGTTTGAGGGTATGTCTTGGTGCCTGGGGGAGGGTGTGATCCTGATCTGGCTTTAATGGGTTTCTGTCTTCTTGCAAAATGAGTTAATTTTTTCCGTTACCAAAAAAAAAAAAAAAAAAAAAAGTATTATGGTATAATGAAAAAGCTGATTCCGTCTCAGTCTGCCTAGCAAGTGTCACACCCTGTCCACCTTTCAGTAACTTTGTGCTGTGTTTCTCCATCACTCCCTAGGTTGTCATCAACCCCAACTACGAAGTCGCTGAATCAGATTATTCAAATAACGTGATGAAATGCAGGAGCCGGTACGATGGGCAGCGCATCTGGATGTACAACTGCCACATAGGTGAGAGGGGCTTCTGCGGGGGGATGCTTAACGGCTGCCCGGTTAGATCACACCGCGTCGTTGGCTCTTTGCTACTTCTCGGTGCTTCCATTGCAACGTGCTGATGTGCTGTTGATCACTTTGCACGGGCTTGGAAAGACGAGATACTCAGCCCAAACTACGCTGGTGCTGTTTTGTTGTAGACCTCTCACAGGGTCAGGCTGCTACGGGTTGCAGATGGTAAATGGCTGGACGGGGGGGTTTGCATCTTATGTGTAACTTACAACACTGGTAAGACAGCTCTCTGTGCAAGATGCGAAAGAAATCCCTCAGGCTTGGGGGAATGGGGATAACAGATGTTCCAGCTGTACCTCTTCTACAAGGAAATGAGCATTTTTCCCCTCCCAAGACTGGGAGATGGAAGGAAAGCTCGGGTGCAACCTGAGAACTTGTTCGGAGTGCCTGAGTCAGTCCAGGCAAACAACTCCACCTTCTTATTACTCAGAAGTCTAATTACTATTAGACTCAAATTATTACCAGCCTGGGGCTGACCACCTCACACCCCAAAGCTTCTCTTCCCTTGAAAAGCAAACAAGAGCAGTGGAGAAGAGCCCTCCGCTCAAGCCAGAAATGAAAAGACTTTGCTGCCCCTTGAATGCGAGGGAAAACTGCCTGTTTTTCTCAAATACGTGTAAAACATTATCATTTGGAATTTTTGGGGTGTCTTGGAAATAGCAAAGCCAACCTAGTTTAAATTTGCATTAGCAGTCAATTGTCAAAACCATTTTAAAACTGAATTAAGTTGGGGGCTTTGTAAGGTAATTTATTTTCTGTGTCAAAAACAGTTTAACGGCAACTGGCTGCCAACCTCCAAATAAAACCAGTGGCGAAGGCTATTTCCAGAGCTGGCTGAAGTTCTTCAAGGAGTGTTTTTCCTGAAAAAATTCCATGTAACCACTGATTTTTCTTGTTAATTTGCTGGGGTTTTTTTAAGAAAATACTCGTCTTGTGTGTCACGCTTCAGATTGTGACCTAGTTCAGAAAAGCCAAACCCACTTCATCTGGGTGAACGGACACTGAAGTGCTGGATGGGCTCTCCAGCTGAGCTTGAAACTCTTTTTGTTTAAAAATAAATGTATTTAGCTTTCATTGTCTCTCAACTAGCAAAAAGTAAGGGCCTGGTTTTTAAGAAGAGTAAAAAGAACCCACTCACCGCCAGCCTCGGGAGGAGCCCACTTCACAGGTCCCGAGTGTCGTCACCTCCTTGTTTTAAGCAACAATGGAGGGTACTTTGTGATCTGGTCTTTCAAATACATAAAAGCCTAGATCCAGCACTCCTGGGGCCTCTTGGCTGTTCCAGTTATGGTAAGATTTAATTAACTGCCTACATTAATTAGCCCGGGACAATCTTTGCTCTTCCAGTGCTTGCTTTGAGCCCTTCATTCTTGCAGCATCTTTTGCAGATCACGCAAAACCCCGGTGCGCTGGCTGCCTCGTGCTGCAAACTGCCTCTGCTGCTGCCTCCTGCTCAACCCTGTGCTCTTTCTGTGAACTCCCCAGGTGGCTCCTTCAGCGATGAGACGGAACAGAAGTTTGAACACTTCAGCGGACTCACAAATAACAAGGTGTCCACCCGATAGAACAGCATCGCCTCCCACCCCACTATTTAAAGAAGCGAGGTTTCCTGCTTCGGTGATTTCCCTAACCACTGCACACAAAAAAAGAAAATCAAGCAAACAATCAAACTCTAAATTAGCAAGGTAAATTATTTTCTAAAGATGCCTTCCTTCCCGGTTTAGGTGCTCAGACCACCCCGTGTCTGTTGTAACTCCGTTCCCTACTGCTGCGGTAGTTAGGAGCAGGCTCTTTAAAACTCTGCTTGGCTCCGTATCTTCACTATTCCAACCTTCTCCACCAAGATTTCTCCCTCCACTTTGCAGCACCATCTTTATTCACAGACGTAGGTCCAGGCTGCAGCAAGCACAATCTGCCTTTGGGTACCAACAACCTAAAAATGTGTCTCTACCATTCACTTTCAAGGCATTCATTTTGGTATCGTTAAGCTCTTTTGACTCAAGCTTGAACGCACCATTGATGCAAATGCCTCCGTTTGTGACGCTGCTTCTCGAGCCCAGCTAATCCTCAGTACTGCCATGTCATTACTCCATTTTAGTAAAGAAATACAGGAAAGGGGGGGAAAAAAAAAGTTGGAGCGGCTTTTTCTGAGCAGAACAGTATAAAGCATAATTTAATACCGCAGTGAAACTCTTGTACTCAACAATCAATTCCAACACAATCCTTGAAGTGGAGCAGCTAATGCAGAACAGTTTTCCACGCGTGCATCAGGGCTCCGTGAAGCTACACCTCCCTTGTAACATCTCGAAGACTTCACAGATCTCCTGAGGAGTCGTCCCCTGGGCTGTGAATTTCCATTAGGCAGTAAGCTATTGACCCAAGAGGTTCTACATACATCAGAATATTAACCTTCTAAGCTGGATATTCACTCTGTCTTGTCTTTAAGGGATGAATTTAGTTAAGGCATTGTATCCTCACTGTACCCGACAGAGGTAACTCCATGGCTTTCATCATCAGGGATCTGGACCGGTGCTGTCACAGACCCACCTGTGTAAGTTGTCTTGAAAAGGATTTTGACACTTGGTAGCTTCATAATGGTGCTAAGTGTGTTCCTCTGTTTGTTTGAGGACACACGTTGCTACAGATTTTTCAGACACAGCTACTTGAATAAAAGTGTTTTACCCAGAAAAATGTTTTATATGCCATTTGTGTATTTCTATTCCATGAAAAGTTTAGGGCCTTGTTCACAATTCCTGGTACTGAAGCTTTTCCTCCCTCTGTGGTTGTACAGAAGACTTCTACCTGCAGCTTAAGTTAACAGAACGCTTTTAGCTGACAGTTTCAATCCACAGGGGGATGGAAAGTGGCTGCATCCAAGTTGTGCTATCCATAACCTACCTCACAGGGATGTTGTGAGGCTTAAAGAATGCAGAAGTCTATTGCTAATGCCTGAGCAGAGTATTTCTGTCACTTACCCAGTGGCCCAGATGGTGGCATCTACCAAAGGTTTTTAGCCTACTGTAAGTTGGAAAACTCCATTTTGTTCTCAAGGTGCCAGGCTGTGTAGCAAAAGCAGAGTCTGAGATGTGCTGGGTGCTCACTGGCTGCTGCCACGACACCGTGTCTTGCAGCATCTCTTCACACCAGGCTCTGGGCAAATCACAACTGGCAAGTTCTGGTTTTTCTTTCCCTAATCGGGGTGTGACAACTTTCCCTGCTAACAAAGCAATTAACAAAGCAAGTCAGGCTCTTTAAACACTGTGTAAATAAGGAAAAACCCTGAAACTCACTTGCATTCAATGCTTGTCAGTTTTGTGGGGTATTTTAACAATAACATTACAACCAAGTAAACATTGAACAGATTTTTTTGACTCCTGCAGATGCTCTGCTCTTGCTTACAGCTGAATTTTGGCCAACAAGATACAATTCCCTTACTCTAGTGCTTTTGTTGTTGTTTCTTAAACTGTAGAGCAGGCTTTTCTATAAGCAGCCTTACTCTCGTGTGAGTGCCCCAGTGAGTAACAGACACTTTGAAACACAGTAGGGCGAGATGCTCTCCACAATGAAAAGCTAACAGTCCTCACAGGGCTTGGCTCTTGAGCTCAGGATCTCAGTAATAGTAAACTTCTCCCCCTTCCCAACTTCAGAAAAAAAAGATTCTGCTAATCCGTAAGAGAACATCCCTGTGGCGACTCACTTTTCTGCATGCAGTTTAATATGTCACAGCCATGCTCATCTATACATCTTTTTTTTTTAGCCGAAACTGTTTATTCCTCCTGGTCCAAGCCTTCTGGCAGGAGCATTTCGGTGCCCGAGACGTCCTGCTGCTTGTTCTTCAAACCCAGAGCCCGGGTCACCAGCCTCTTCGCCACGGCAGTGTCAGTCTGGGGTCTCTCTTTTGCGAGGTGAAGGAGCTCTAGGTAAAAATGGGTGAAAATCATTAAGTTAGTGCTTGTTCCGGAACAGTCTCTTGGCTAAGCCGTAGGACTGGCCGACGGAAAGGCTGATTTCTATTTCCTTAGTTTCAGAATTAGCCCAGGAGCCTGAGCAAACCATTCTATCCCTATCCAGTAAATTGCCTTTTCTTTTCGAAAAACGTGCCTCTAGATTTGTACTTCTGATTTTTCCACGACAGTTCATGAGCTATTTGTCTATGATTAAGCTCCAGCCCTCCTCTGCAGCGGCAGAGAGAACTGTTCCCCGTTCGCTTCCAGGAACAGCTTCCTCACCCTTCCTGGCATAACTCAGCAAGTCACATCCCTGAGAACAAAATGAAGGCATGCGGTCCAACCGATCTATCCGTGCACAGGGAAGTTTGATCTCAATTTAGATTAATCCCAACCAGCAGTCTTACACCCTTCAAAAACAGCAAGGAATAAAAAAACGCTGCATTTTTGAAAAATCAGCTAAATACATCAGATGCTTTGGGAAAGTCTTTGGCCAGTAACCTCCGTTTTCTGGTGGACACCTGGCTTGCTACAGTTTCATCTTACAAGAACCGAATACACCCAAACTTTACCAAATCCACAGCGGTCTGGATTTGGCAAGTACCTAATCATTTATCAGCAACTGTTTGCAATTTTATTATCCAGTTAGCAATGGGGGCTTTGCTTGCTTTTTCAAAAATGTTATTAATAAAGGCAGCCCATCAGCAGCTTAAAGAAAAAGGGGCAGACTCAAACTATCCGCAGCTTAGAAAACAAAACTGCCACTCTTTCTTGATGAAGCTACAAAAAAAAAAAAAAAAAAAAAAAGAAGAGACACTGTCACCTAATTAAGATCGAAATTTGTGTTTGGGAAAAAAAAAAAATATTGCAACTTGAACCAAATACAAGCGGAGTTTATATATAATGTTCCCCAGAAGGAGCTGATAACCTGATTCAGAAGCGTGCCGATCGGCTACGGCAACAGGAATCGGGGAGAGTGCAAAAAGAAATCCACTTCTCTGACGTTTCATTTCAATCCAGCAGTCTTAAAAACTCAGGAACTTCCGTGACAGTGTCCCTTTAAAGCGTTAATACTGAAATTTGTTCCAGCCGCAGCGTGCTGTGGAAATACCAGTACGGTTGTACCTTCAGCAAAGTCTCTACTGCTACACAATTCATGGCATTTCTTTATTGTGGCAAGTATAACTGATTACAGTATGATTTTAAAAGGCAATACAATAAATAAAACTGTTAATGGCTAAGCTTAATTTTTTTTTCCTTCACCTAATACTGAATAAAATTACGCCAACCACCAAATGTAACAGCTGTCGGGTTTGTCTCATCTATTGCCTTTAACCGGGCAAAATTTAATAAGCCAGAGCAGCTTACGGGGCAGGATTGTGGCATTTGCCACGCTTCGCTTCCTGCAGCCACAGCCAGAGAAAACAAAACAAAAAACAACAGGATTTGCTGCTGTTTTGATTCAGTCCGTGCGTGCCGGCAGAGCAAGAGCGACTGCAAATTTCCGCACAGGTTAACAGCTGTAGTTACCTTTCCTGTAAGTAGAATATAACGCAGTCTTGTTCTGCACGGAGGGGTTTTGTCATCACATTCACCTGTGCCAACCGCAGGCAGAAACCAGTGTGACTGACTCAGCAAAGTTTTAACATAACTATGATACAGGTTGGCTGGAAATACTGTAAAAAAAACCAAAAAAAACCCCCACACCTAAAGACTCCACAGCTCACTGTCCTGCCTTGCCAATAAAGCTATAAAAAAAAACTAACAAAAAAGAAAAAAAAAAAAGGAAATACTGGTCCTTAATATCTATTTCCCATTTAACTCGTCATTGTGACCGCCCAGGATACAGAAGAGTGGTAAACCAACAACTACAACTACTAATAGTAGAAAAAAGATCGCCTTACTTGGTCGCTGAAGTGCCTTGATTTTCGACTGCTTTGTTGCGTGGATCAAAGGTCGGATCTTTAAAGAAGGATAACGCCGCCCCAAGGCTTGAGATGCTTCAAAAAAACACAAAGATTGCTGAAATTCAGACCGAATAGCAGCGGCTTTAATCGTAAAAATGATTACATGGTATAATAAGACTGAATAATTCAAGCTTCAGCAGCCGATATGTTATCTCAGGACTTTTACTAAAACTAAATTCATTCTGGTCACCTCAGGTTTACGCCAGACGTGCCTTGGGCAGGAAGCATCCCCAGAAAATACAAACACAATTTTTAAAAGACAACTCTCTCGTTATTAGACTGAATCCCCAGAAACAAACATAACACTTTTGCACTCCGTACGCTGCTGGAGGGAAACTTCTTGGGGTGTTTGTCCCTGAGAAGGGTCAGTTTGTCCAGTGGCTTGTGTCTGACCTGCGGCCCCAGGAGGTGACTGTAGGCTTGCAGGAATTTTGTCTAGTTACAGGAGAAAAAAAAAAAAGAAAAAACACCCAAAAAACCACACTGAAGTGGCAAAACAGATTAACTTCTAGAAATGCTCCCTCAACAAAAGGTGCCCTGGTAATTATCTGAGCCAACTCAAAACCTGTTGGTCTTGCAAAGCGGAGTTCCCACACGCCACCGCGGTCATTTCAGCTTCTCAAGCTTTCCAAATTTGAAGCGCCCAGGAGGAAAGACGTGCTGAACCGTGACTCCTTGGGCAAGGGCTCAGCAGGAGCGCACGGCTCGGCATTGCAAACCGCGGCGTCCCCGCGCCAGAGCGGAGAAAGCCCAGCAGCGATGTGCTCCCTCGCTCAGCCACGACCCTGGTCACGCTACCTGCAGACAGGCTCGAGAAGATTCCCAGGGCGTGCGTATCGTCGACCCACTGGATTTTGAAACCACTCTCACTAAAAATGAAGAAGAAAAAAAAAAAAAAATCATTACTAAGAAAGAAAAAAACAAACAAACCACGCAGTAAAACCCGTCAGCCACCCTGAGTTAGCAAAAGTCCTTAAGATTTTTATGTAGACAGCCGGTGCTTTTCCAAGATTATCCTCATTTTGCATGAGGGGAAAGAAAGGAAGGCACAGAAGAACATCAGGACGTGCCCCTTTCGAGGCCACAAGACACGATTACCCCATCAGCAGCCCCAAGAACTCAAAGAAACCCCCAGCCAAAAATCAAGCTCAATTTCAAAGGCTGTGTCCTAACGCCAAAATACCCTTTGCCACTGACGTAGTGCTTTACAAACGCCACCCGCCTGCTCAGACATCTACAATAAAAAGCAAGCGATTTAAAAATAAGTGGTTTACAAAGCTCGGGGTGAAGAGACCAAGGTGAAAAACTAATAAAAGCGTCAGTGGAAAATGTGAGTTGGGGAGCAGGGAGTTCAAAGCTTTTCCTGCAGCGCAGGCAATACAACTGACTGCTCAGATTAGATCCATCAATTCTCAGCTCAGTTTCACAGCGAGTGGGGAAAAAAAAAAAAAATACATTAGAGGAAAGGCGCGCAATAGTCAGTAGCTTATTTAAAACGTAAATCATGGGGTTTAATTTCAGGGATCCGCAGAGCAAAGTGTTCACGTCTAGGTGTATCAGGAGAGGAGGAGGATGGCGAGGAAGAGGGAGAGGCGCCTGCAGACACCATTTCTGTGCCCTCTGGGAGAAGCCAGTTTAATTCAGCACTGGACTGAGCACCCTTTAACCAACGCGGGGCTGAACTCTGCTCTGGTCCTGCTACTGATCCAGCATCGCTCCCTTAGGCACAAGGCTCCGCTCCACATATTTACATAATAAATCTTATCTCCAGCAGCAGAATCGAGCCCTTTTCCTTGCAAAGCTTCATGTAAGCACGTGATTTCGCTCAGGCCCCAGAACGCACTAACGGAGAAGCTCCCAGATAGCTCCCAAAGACTCTTGCTGAGGCCAGAGCAGCAGGAATAAGCCTGCGTGTAGATAACTGTGCGTACCACAAAGCCCTGAAGAACCAGTCGAGGTTTAAATCATGCATAAACTGCAGGAAAGCAGCCTTAAAGGCACAGAAAGAGCGTAAGACAGAAAGGCACGAAGGCGAAACTAAAATGCAAAATGTATCAGGTTCTCTTGTGTGTTCAAGGCTGGTTAGTGCTGCCTTTGTGCCCCCGATGTGCTCAGGCTCTCAGGTACTCACTGGAAGTCCGAGAACACCTCCAGCAGGTGCTCCGTTTTCAGTGACGGAGAGAAGTCGTAGATTTCTGTCACGTGGCCAAAATCCCCCTCGCTGAGCTGCGCATCTCCGTAGCTGGAATAATCAAAGCTGATCTTCTCGATGCTTATGTCCTTCACGGTTAAATTACCCACAATCTGAGAATATTAAAAACAAAAAAAACAAAAAAACCAACCAAACAAAAAAAAATCAAGACAAGGTTTCGCTTTGAAGAGCGATCCTCCGGGTCCTGCTTTGGTCCCTGCAAGCCACGTCTGCGGCCACGCTCCTGCCAACAGGTTCGGCAGCCGCCTGGAGCAGCCCCGGCACAGGGATTCTCCTCCCAGGGATGAATGCCTTCCCCTAGGCTGACTCCCGAGCCACCTCTTCTCCCCAGAATCCCTCCCCGTGGCAATACCCGTAGCAAAACACTACCTCTGCAAAGAGCTCTGCGGTACAGTCGTCCTCGAGGCTGCCCTGCCCGCCGACGGCTGCGCTCTCCTCTCTACCACCTGCAGACAAATGCAGCTCATGCCACAGCGCATCAGCCAAGCCTGAACGCTCCTTGTCCTCCTCATCCGCCACCGGTGCCTTCCCGCTGTGGTTCTGCACAGCAGCAGCCACCCGGCGCTCATCCTGCTCCTCAGGAGCTGGTGGCTCAGCACCACACACCGGCTCAGGTGCAACCAGAGGCTCGTTCGAGGCTTCTGAGGGGTTCTGGCATTGGGGCTGCTCCACCTGCGCCACACCGGGATGCTCCTGATCTTGGCTTTCCAGTCGGGAAAGACTCTCCCCTCCCTCCACCGCGCTGGCAGCCCCAAAGTCCTTGCCCTGTTCTTCAGGGGGTGACATGTTTCCACCGCTCTCCGGGCTCCGGGCAGCAGCACAGCTCTTATCTCGGTTTTCCAGCACCAGCCACGCTGGGTCCGTGCAGCAGTTTCTGCTCGGGCTTTCCGACAGGGAGGAGCTCTCGTCGCACTCCAACACACCGGCATCCCGGCTCTTTGGGGCTTCAGCTTGCGCTTGGCACAGGATTTTGCTCCCTTCTGGTCCAACAGCGTTGTCACAGCTCAGACCTTGCTCTTCTGCTTCAGCTGGGTTTTCATTGTGGACGGAAGACAGGGAATCCGAACAGTCTTTATCCTGACTTTCCTGCCCAGAGAAAACGTTGCTGTTCTCCAGCGACGGAACAGCCGTACAACACGGAGGACGTTCGTTGTTGGTGTCATCGTTACTTTTTCCCGAAACACACTCTTCGCCAGGCTCCTGTCGCTTGCCAAGGGCCACGGAGACACCACCTGGGCTGCCTTCAGACTCGCCCAGCTCCTCCTGGGTGCCCCTGACCAAAGCTTTAGGGCAAATCTCTTCTTCTGGTGCCACATCCCCCGGTGACTCTGTGCCGGCTGCCACCGGCCCCTCCTGCTCCCCCCATTCCGCCTTCTTGCGCATCGCTTTCGGGACGTACAGGGCTTTATCCGGCTTCTTCCTGGGCGGCCTTTTTATCCTGCCGGACCCCACGCAGGCTCGAGAGTTGTCTCCGTGCATCTCCCCGCCGTGTCGCAGCCTGCCGCCTCGGCCCCCCCGGCCCCACGGCTGCGCAGGTCGGTGCGGGCGCGGTGGGTTGCCGCTGGGTTTTTGGTCACTCGTCTCGCTGGGCAGCCTGGGACAGAGAGAACGGCAAGATGTGAGCGGGGAGGAACGCAAGGAACTTGGTATTTGCAAAAGAGAAAGAGGAGGAAAAGCATCAAATCCACATAGAAACCAGTAGGTAAGAAATAAAAATTAAAAAAAAGCCTCTGCTTCCTTAATGACTGGAAGATGCTATCGATAACGGACACCCTCCTCCCTGCGGAGAAGTGTCACACAAGCTTTGCACTTGTAATAAGCTGGAATAAAAAACCTTCAAGCGCAGGAAGAGAAACACCGTTACAGCCACGGCACCGTACCTTACGGCCGAGTGACAGATGACAGTCCTCCTCCTCCATCCCTCTCCCACAGAAAAGCTGCTCAACAAATCCACGTTGTCCACGGTCCGGTGGATCAGGTACCTGAGGCGACTGGAGAGGGGGGGGAACAGCAGCACTCTGGAGAGGGAGAGGGGGAGAGGGCGTCAGCAAGTTGCAGGAAGGAAAAGGACAGGAACGGAGCAAGAATTTATTAGTCTCTCTTCCCCCAGTCATTCCCAGCGTAGGGTTTAAATCCCAGCCCAAAAGCCAAGCTGGACTGCCTGGTATTCAAGAGCCAGAATCCCTTCGCCATCCTAAATGCCCAGACAGACGCACTCGCTCTGCACACAGAGCACCGGGAGCCACGGGGCGGCTGGGCCTCCCATTCCTGCCTCTCTCCGTACTGGGAGTGGCTGGGAAGCACCAGCAGAAGGCAGCCACCGGTCCCCTTCCTCCCAGTCTGAGCACACTCCAGAAACCAGCAACTAAAAGAATAGGAACAGGTGAATAAAGATGTTTGATTTCGTTGTATTTAGGGATGTTTCTGCAATTTCAGTGTCGACCCTGAGCGTTTTTTAATTGCATGGGTGCCTTCTCTGCCAAACATTTTTTAAAAAGCAATGAATTTAAGGTCACTACAAGCTGGCAGGCAGCTGAACTAGGCAATCCCACCCCTGCTCCTGTCCGACAGCCCCTTTTTGGCCACCTCAAGGGCTCCAAGGGTCACTGGATCAGGGACCCGGTCCAGTTAAATCCAGCCTGGCCAAAGAAAAAAGGTGCAGGGATCCAAGGCGAGGGAGCTCGCGGCCGTGGAGGAGGATCCGAGCGCAGGAAACCCTCAGCAGAGAGGGGAAACGAACCAATTTGATTACGAAATATTCATTATAACTCATCAAGCCGACCAGTGAGCTGGGCCAGGCTGCGGCCGGCGCAAAAGCCACCAGCCCCCAAACCGTCTCGGCCCGAAGCAGCACGGATAGAGGAGGGAGCACGACGGATCCACGGTCCACAGGGATGCTCCGAGCTGGACCTCTGCCTTTCCACCCCAGAAACACGAGGCAGAAGTCACAATGTGTCCCTGCTCCCGGAGCAGCACGTCCCATCGCCCAGGGACCGCGCGTGGCAGCGGGGAGCGGGTCACCCCGTGCCAAGACCCCTCTGTTGGCCGCCTGGGATGGGGGAGGGGGGGGAGGGAGACACCCACCTGTGGTGCTGCCCCTGCAGCATGAAGTGCTCCAGCTCCTCCGTGATCCTGCCCACGAACTCATCCTCGTTGGGCGAGAGGAAGACGCCGTCCATGGAGCGCAGCGCCAGGGTGGCAGCGGGCAGGAGCCTGCGGAGGGACAGGGCCACATGGAGAGGCAGCTGCCAGCTCCCCGGCCCTGGGGGGGCCTCGCCCCCCCCCCCCCCCCCCCCCCCCGTCCTCTGTGCTGCTGGGTGCACCCAGCTGCAGCCCTGACCCCCCTGCCCGGTGCATCCAAGGCCCCTGGGCAGCCTGGGCACCCCTCCCCCTCCCCTGCGCACCCCCCGCGGCTCTGTGCACCCCTCCCCCTCCCCTGCACACCCCCCGCACCCCCCGTGGCTCCGTGCACCCCTCCCCTGCACACCCCCAGCACCCCCCGTGGCTCTGTGCACCCCTCCCCCTCCCCTGCGCACCCCCCGCACCCCCCGTGGCTCCGTGCACCCCTCCCCCTCCCCTGCACACCCCCAGCACCCCCCGCGGCTCCGTGCACCCCTCCCCCTCCCCTGCACACCCCCAGCACCCCCCGTGGCTCTGTGCACCCCTCCCCCTCCCCTGCGCACCCCCAGCCCCCTGCGCTGCCCACGCCCCCTGTTATCCCCCCCCCGCCCCCCCAGCACCCCGTGCCGCCCCGGGCCCCCCCGCACAGCACCTCCCGCCGCTCTGCGCCCCGCCACCCCCTCCCCGTGCACCCCCCGCCCCCCCCCCCACGTGCTGCTCACGCGCCCTGCTCTCCCCCCACCGCCGGGCACCCCCAGCACCCCGTAACCGCCCCCTCCCCATCCCCGGGCACGCCAGCCCCCCCCGCCGGGACCCCCGCCCCCCCCCGCCGCCCTCACCGCCAGGCCCGGGCGAGCGGCTCTTCCCGGCGCGGCGCCTGCGCCCGACCCGGCTCCTCCCGCCCGGCTGCAGCCCCGCCCCGCCGGGGAGCCGGCACGCGGGGGGCCCTGCCCCCACCCGGGGGCCGAGACACGCGTGGGGGGATCCCGGTTCCCCCCGCCGGGGAGCCTGCACACGCGGGGAGGGGGGGGTCCCGGCTCCGGTTCCCCTCACCCGGGGAGCCTGCACACGCGTGGGGGGGAGGTCCCGGCCTCGGTTTCCCCGGCCCTGGGAGCCTGCACACGCGTGGGGGGGGTCCCTGCCCTCCACCAGGGAGCCTGGACACGCGGGGGGGGGGGGGGGCGGTCCCGGCTCCAGTTCCCCTCACCTGGGGAGCCTGGACACACGTGGGGGGGTCCTGGCCCCCCCCACCAGGGAACCCGGACATGCGTGGGGGGGGTCCCGGCCCCAGCTCCCCCCACTCGGGGAGCCTGGACACGCCTGGGGGGGGTGGGGGAAGGGGGGGGGGGGTGTCCCGGTTCCCTCGACCAGGGAGCCTAGACATGCGTAGCCGGGGGTCCCAGCCCCCCCAGACAAGGGAGCCTGGACACATGTGGGTGGGGGTCCCGGCCCCGGTTCCCTGGACACACATTGGGGGGGGGGGGGGTCCTGGCCCCAATTCCCCTCACCCAGGGAGCCTGGACACGCGTGGGAGGGGGGGGTCCTGGACAAGGGAGCCTGGATACACGTTGGGGGTCCCAGCCCCCCCGACCAGGGAGCCTGGACATGCGTGGAGGGGGCGGGGGGGGGGGGGGGTCCAGGCCCCAGCTCCCCCCACTCGGGGAGCCTGGAGAGGTGGTGGGGGGGGGGGGTGGTCCTGGCCCCTCGCACACAGAGCTGCCCCCTCCCCCCCGTGGGTGCAGGGTCACACCAGTGGCCCCACGCGTGTCCAGGGCAGCGGTGGGCGCTGGAATGGGGGCAGCTCCCCGGGGACCCTCGCAGCGGTCGGGTTTGGGGGTGGGGGGTGGGATGCCCAGGACTCCCCATCCCACAAACCCCCCCGTGGTGCCCCACTCACCCCACGTTGCTGGGGTGCAGCGCCCGGAGCAGCTGCCGCCTGGAGGAGCTTTGGGCGTCCCGCTGGCGCCTGCCCCTGCCCCGTTTCTTTCCAGGGAAACGCTTTAATATCAAGTGGTTGAACGCTTCAAAGACGAGTGTTTTTCCGCCGTCGCGTGGGTTCCTCCGGCCAGAAATCCCAGAGTCTCCCGCCGTCTTGTCTTCTTCCTTAGGGAGACCGTGGCACGGAGCAGGGCCAGCAGCCTCCGAGTTTTGGGGTGACTCACTGGCCATTTGGGCCGGTTTCGGGACGGCCAGGTGGAGCCAACGAGCCTGACAGGTGCTCAGCGTTTAATTATTCTCTTCGCAGTCCTTCCTTCATCAGTTAATGCATAAATCCTGGGGGACGATGGGCCGCAGGTGACAGTCTCTGGGAGAGGAAGGGGCTCAGGAATTGCAGCCATTGCACACAACAGAAACAAGGGCAGCATCCATCCACCAGCTGCCTTCCCGGGGGTGCTGAGCCCCCCACTCAGCAAAGAGATGCTCACCGCGTGGCCCTGAGCCACTCTCATGCTGAACGTCATGGTCACAGAAACCAAACCACATGGTTTGTTAGCAACATGTTGGAAGGTAACTAATGACACCCTCGTTATTTCTCTCCTGGGAGCAGAGAAGCACTTGGTCCGGGCTCCCTCCACACACCGCGAGGGGTGCACGAAGTTGGTACATCAGAGACAACCCCACACCGGTGCCGGGAGAGGTGCTGGGAGGGATGCTGGCCTCGCCGGTGCCGGGAGAAGTGCCGGGAGGGATGCTGGCCTCGCCGGTGCCGGGAGAGGTGCCGGGAGGGATGCTGGCCTCGCCGGTGCCGGGAGAGGTGCCGGGAGGGATGCTGGCCTCGCCGGTGCCGGGAGAGGTGCCGGGAGGGATGCTGGCCTCGCCGGTGCCGGGAGAGGTGCCGGGAGGGATGCTGGCCTCGCCGGTGCCGGGAGAGGTGCCGGGAGGGATGCTGGCCTCGCCGGTGCCGGGAGAGGTGCCGGGAGGGATGCTGGCCTCGCCGGTGCCGGGAGAGGTGCCGGGAGGGGTGCTGGCCTCGCCGGTGCCGGGAGAGGTGCCGGGAGGGGTGCTGGCCTCGCCGGTGCCGGGAGAGGTGCCGGGAGGGGTGCTGGCCTCACTGGTGCCGGGAGAAGTGCCGGGAGGGGTGCTGGCCTCACCGGTGCCGGGAGAGGTGCCGGGAGGGGTGCTGGCCTCGCCGGTGCCGGGAGGGATGCTGGGAGGGACACTGGCCTCGCCGGTGCTGGCCTTGCTGGCAGAAAAATCCTCCTCAGCAGGGTTAACTTCTGCTGCCTCTCCCCCTTCAGCTGCCTGATTGCTTAGAATTACCATATAGATTAAGAAAATCAGGCCTGTCATTTCGCAAGAGCTTCTGCCAGCCTCCTCCGAGCATCTGGAGACCCTCAGCCAGTCCCGGCCCCTGCCCGGAGCTGCTTTCCTTGCAGACCAACCCTGGCCTCCTCCTGCCAGAGGAGCAGCTGATGTTTCCAATTTGGAAGCAAAACTCAGGCAAGACGGCAACCTACACCAGCCACATCCCACTCCCCCCCTGCGTCCCGCGCCGTTCCCCCCCTTGCTCTGCTAAATCCATTCCTCCTAAACCTGAAACAAAATCCCTGCGAGGGCAACAGCCGCCCCCTGCCCCACGCCACCCCCCCAGCTGCCCTCTGGCAGCCCAGCTGGGGCAGGAGCAGCGGGCACCACTCCGCATCCACCTGCTGCAGCAGCTGCGCCAACTGCCCGCACACAGTTAATTCCCGGAGTTTTCCTGCCTGCCCCAGGCCAATTTCCAGAGTTTTCCTGCCTTCCCCAGGTCAGTGATTAAAGCGTGCATCGATTTTGTGATTGCACAGAGTAAGACAGCATCCTTTTCCCAGCCCCCATGGATACGAGCAGGGAGGCACAGATTCCAGCCTCGGCTTGAGGCACAAAAGCCCTGCTCCCCTTTTTGGCTAGAGCCAGGCTGAGATAACCAGTCTTGAAGGCAGGACCAGCAGAGCAGGAGCTACTTCTGCTGCAATCCAGGATCAGGGCACGCGGTGCCACCGACCCACACCTGCACCCCGCAGCCCTGGGAGGCACAGAGCCCCCCTTACAGCACTGCTGGCCTTTCGCTGTGAGCAGGGATGGAGCACAGACCTTGCTCTCCACGGCAGACCCCAGCAGCAGTTTGGGGGAGCCTGCTGTGTCTGGTAACGGCAATAAATATCTGGGGTGCTCGGTGTTCATCATCACGGCGGGAACTACGTGGTGGGGAGAGGAAAAGAGGAAGAATCCTGCAGAGCTCCAAGGAGCCCAGAGCCTGCGGAGGGAGCTGGGAGACCCACAGGGCTCGGGCAAACGGGATTTTTGTCTACACAGGGTTGGGGAGCAGAGGGGGAGCAGAGGGGGAGCTACGGGAGCAGGCGAAGCACAGCAGTGCTGGTGAAGCAGTGAGACGGGTCCATGGCAGCTCAGCCCCCCGTGCTGGGGACAGAGGTGGCCATTTGGGTCCTCCCTCCCCAAACACGCGCTTCCCCAGGTTGGGAGCCAAGTCCCGGCCCCCCCAGACAGCTCACCTCCAGGTCACAGCACAGCCCTGAGCTCTCAGGACCGGCTGCCAGCTGCTGCTCCTTCTCTCTCACCAGCAGCCTCCAATTTCCATTAAATTGAGACTTTAATGCTCTTTTCCCCCTAGTCCCTGTGCATCCAGGCTTAGTGAGTGGTTTGGGATGCTGGAGTTATACCTGATGGGTCCTGGATACTTCTTCCTAGTTAATGATTTCTCTCTTCATGTAGCCAGGCCCCTAATGAGATAAAGTTGGACCCCCAGCACCTCCACAGCAGCAAAGGGACACCCAGAGCGTTAAAGATGCCAGTTTGTAACCTCACTCCACAATCCAGCTCACATCGAATTGGATTTGAGCTCCTTTTTACTCCTTTTATTCTTACCTAGGCTGCTCAGTGCTGACAGCCCAAAAAAAACCCCAACCCACTTATTTTTACAACCTGGCTGCAGCGTGAACAGATGCTGCTGCTCCCTGTTCACCCACAGCAAAACCAGAGCTCCAGAAAGTGAACTGGCTCACCTGGGATTACAGGGCAGGAACGGCAAACACACACTGGTCCTGACTCACGTTAATTTTACATTAATTTCACTCATCCCTGAAATACCAGCAGGGATGTAGCAGTATGCTGTATGAACTTAGGATGGGGAGGCGGGGGGGAAGAAAAAAAAACAAAACAAAAAACAACAACTGTTCTAAAAGCAGATAAACAAGGTGCATTTTTGCCAAAGCAAGCTCGAGCTCCACCAGTTTGGAACTGGTGTCCCTTTCCCAGACTGACCACAGGAACGTCTGTAATGTGCCAAGGCCGGTGCTGGAACCTGGAAGTTTTTGGTTTAGCTCATTGTCACCACCTCGTCTCTTCCGCTGTCAATGCCAGGAAGGTGTCGGCCACCCACGAGACTGGCCAGGCAGGTGGGATGCCCAACCGGAGGGAGCTGGGATACTGCACCGTGAGAGCCCCCACCGTGCCATGGTCCCCAACACAAGTTAAACGCAGACAATAAGTGGACCAAAAAAAAAAAAAAAAAAAAAAAAAAAAAAAAAATGGATCACATCACCCTCTCTGCCGTCTTTCTTTTGCGGGTTCACCCTGCAACTCACCATAATCACAGCGATACACGGAGCTACTCGTTTCTCTCCAGTCTCGGGGACTGAGCCCCGAAATTTTGCCACAAGTATCAGTAAACTCTTCAAAAACAGGGGGGCCAGGACAGTGCTGCTTTGAGAAAAGCTGGGTACTCTTGACTCCCGCTCACCACCAAGCCAGGAGTCCTCAAGTAAAGCACAACCATGCCACACGCTCTACAACATCCTGCTTCGGCTGTGGGAAATTATTTTATGTATACATATATACTGCAGCAACGTTCGAATGAAGTCAGTCACGTTGGGCCTCCTAGAAACGCGCCAGGGCATTGTCCCTGTGTCAGAACAACAACTCCTTCCCTAAGTTAGGCTGTGCCGACCTCCCAGAGCTGAAAAACCCCAGGACTGTCTCGGTCCTGCCAGCCAGCCACCGCTGCCGCACGCGGAGATGGTTCTACATGAGGTTGAGTCTTATCAGCGCTTCGATTTTTCTAAGCAAGCATCGACCTTTGAGATCTGGTGAGCTCTGCTCCCCTCCCACGCTGCTGATGCTGGAACTCGACTATAATTTGGCTCTATTTAATAATTACCGTTACTCTGCAATTATCACCACCTGATTTTTCTCTTTGTTAACGTTTGCTGGGGAGGGGAGGAGGCTTTTCTGCCGTGCCAGAGAGCTAAAGATGTCTCGGATTCAAGACGACGTGGATGTGCCGCTCGCTGCTGCGGCGTTTAACCAGGCACCGATCAAAACGCCTTTCTTAAGTCAACCGTGTCGGAGCTGGCAGGGAGACCCTGGGGGCCGTGTCGGAGCTGGCAGGGAGACGCTGGGGGCCGTGCACTTGCCGTTTCCCCCCCCAGCTAACCAGACACAAGCTCCCATACACACAGGAGAGGCTAATTAAAGAGTACAGGTGAGCAAAGAGCACTGCCACAGAAGCCGTTATTATTGAAATGAGACAGCAAGGGGAGGATCCTTAATGAAATGGGGGAGGAAGGGAATCAGAGGGAGAACAAAGTGAAAGGGGGAAGAAAGAGTTGAGGGAAAGGAGGACCTGACTGACGGAAGATGTGGCAGAGGCGCAGAAACCAAACCAACAAACGTTCTTTCTTTAACATCTGATTTTTCTCCTCTGCTCTCGTTGCTCAGGCGCCCTCGTTCCGGAAGGCTCCAAGCAAACGGCCCGGCATCCTGGGGCTAAAGCACAGCTCACCTTGCTCAGCTCAGCCCTCAGCTGCGCCCGGCCCAGCTGAGAGAGGCTGGCTCTGGCTCCAGGGGCCGGAGCAGACCTTCAGCGTGCGAATCCTTCCCGGAATCCAACACGCTCCAGACAAGCTGCTACCAAGCACAGCCTCGGGCTCCAGGGAAGGTGGCTGCTTACCTGTTCAGACCTGCAGGATCATTTGCCTGAGCAACAAAGAGACAGAGGTGAGCCTACGAGTTCTCCCAGCAAGGCCATTACCTCCTTCCTAGTGGGTTTCCCTAGCTAAAGGCTGCTACCCAGCACAGCACCATCCCGCTGAGCACAGGGCAGGATTATCTCGTTACGCCAGCAGCAGTTATCACCAAGTAAGCAGTTGCATTTGGCTTGTGTCCATTTAGCAGGCGCGGGTTGATGGCCTGTTAGACACAGGCAGTGGCAAAAGCAGCCTCTCTCTCCACCAGCACAGCCGCGCTTCCGCTTCGCTGACTACGGAGAGGCTCCGCAGACCACATAAGTCTCTGCTTTCCCAGCTGAAGTCACAAGGAACGTGGAATTCCAGCCCTTCCACTGTCATCTTTTGTGAAAAGCGTTTTCCCATGGGTCAACTAGAGAGAGCAGCGACACAGATCTCAACTGCCCACCAGGGCTGAGTCTGAAACAGAATGTTACAAACCCACGGATCTGAACCCCTTCAGCCACGTGGAAAATCACTCTGGCTATTGCATACAAACTCCTGCCCAGACAGAGCGTGCAATAGCCACATCACCCTCAATCTCCTCCAGAAATGGGCAATATTGTGCCAGCCTCCGTCTCTCCTCGGGACCATCCCGCCACCCTTTTCCCAACCCTGCCTCAATCGAACGCATTGCTGGTGAAAGGTGTGATCTTCTCCAGCGAGACGGTCGTTTCACACTCCTGGTGCATGGCGGCAGGCAAGGCATCCACAGGGCAGGTGTTGCGAGTGGGCTTGGAGACCTGAGAAACACGGTCAAAGGACACCTCGTTGTTTTCCATGGGCAGAACAGCATGGGGAAGGAGCTGGGGGCAGCTGAGGGTCACCACTTCCTTCTGATAGGTGGTGTCATGGTGGTAGGAGACCAGCTGGTTGCTGAAGTTCACTGTCTCCACTGCATTGCTGGGGCAAAGGCAGCCACAGCCCAAGATGGTTGCAAAAGCTCTCCGGAAATCTGCATTGAAGGCGTAGATGATCGGATTGAGAGAAGAGTTGGCCCACCCGAACCAGACGAAGGTGTTGAAGACCACCTCGCTGACACAAGGTAGCTCTCCTGGCTCATGGAGGTCAGCACTACAGAAGGGCACCATGCAGTTGAGCACAAAGAAGGGCAGCCAGCAGAAGACAAAGATGCCCATGATGATGGAAAGGGTCTTGAGGACCTTGGTCTCCCTCTTGAAGGAGTTCTCCAGGGAGGCCTCGTGAGGGCAGTCATTGCTGTGGCAATTCTGGGCATGTTCCACCGCCCTCTCCAGGGAGGAGATCCTGCGGATCTGCCGCCGAGCAATGCGGAAGATGCGAGTGTACGTCACAATCATGATGGCAACAGGGATGTAGAAGCTAATGAGAGACGATGAGATGGCGTAAGTCCTGTTGAGGCTGGAATCACAGTTCTCCTCCTCCCTGGTGACGTTCAAACCTGGCTCCCGCAGGCTAAGTCGCTCACGATCCTTGTGCCACTTCAGCTGCACAGGGATGAAAGAAATCAAGAGGGACAGTAGCCAAGCCACTCCGATCATGACAAAAGCCACGTGCTGTGTCATCTGCCTCTGATAGCGGAAGGGATTGGAAATGGCCCAGTAACGGTCCACGCTGATGATGCACAAGTTGAGAATGGAGGCTGTGGAGCACATGATATCAAAAGCCACCCAAACATCACAGAAAGCCCCAAAGGGCCAGAAGCCCACCACCTCGGTGGCAGCCTTCCAGGGCATCACCAGTAGAGCCACAAAGAGGTCGGACGCTGCCAAGGAGATAACGAAGAAATTGGTGACCTTAGAGCGCAAGTGTCTGAACTTGACCACAGCCACACACACCAGGGTGTTGCCCAGGAGCGTGGAGAGGATGAGAAGGAAAAGTAAGGCAGCTGTCACCACACGGAAGAACAACTCTGAGTTGCCTTCCTCTGCCCAGCTCTTCCTACTGCTGGTGTCGTTGATCCCACCCTGCCCACCTCCTTCTGCGGAGGAGTAAAAACCATCCATGGGTTGCCCTTTGTTCCAGTCCCTTGAGAGGTTTCACAGCTGTTCCAAGACTCCACCAGCATCCAAACCCCCTTTTCACGGCTCCGCTGACATCTCGGAAGCACCAGCTGCAGTCCTCCCAGCTCTCGTACCCAGCCAGGCAACCCAGCACAAGGAAAACTGCTCGAAGCTCTCGTCCCTTTCCAAGTCTCCTCCTGACAGCGTGGCGTTTCATTTCTTCCCCTCTCGCCTCCCACCCCACTTTTCTTTCTCCGCAGCCTGCTGCTCATGAAAGAGCTGGCACTCACCTCCGGCACTCGAGCGAGCTGGGAAGGCTTTGCTGCAAGCCTTCCTCTCTCGGCAGCTCTTCATCCCTTGTTGATCTGCGCCCGCTACAGAATCCCAGTCAATCCCTTCTGCAGCGGCCAGGCTGCGACTTGCTGCCAGATGCAAGAGGGAATCCGAGCTCTCTCTGCTCTTGCGGACGGACCCTCTCTGCTCATAAAACAGGCTGCTCTGCTCTCTGCTCTTCCCTCTTGCTAATTGCCTCTGGATTTCACACAGGTGAGGTCTGTCTCTGCCCACACACCAGGTCCCCCACTCACCAGGTCCATCCTCTGTCAGCCAAGAAGAACGTGGCACTGGAAGACTGCAGCTGACAGGGTAAGTCGCTTGGGAATTAGGCGATAGGATGGAAAGGGTGAAACAACAAACATTCGAGTGGGATTTCAGGGTCTTCAATGCAGATCAGCAAGGAAATTTAGCGTGCTTGATCTCTGAATAAAAGACACTTCAATTCACCGCACAGGCACTGAGTCACGGCTCAAACATATGACCCTAAACCAGTTCCTCCCCCCTGTCCCGAGCCGCCCAGCTGCAAGTGCTGCAAAAATGGCATTCACTTTCCACTGCAAAATTCCTTTGTGTCCACACAGAGAAAAAAACAAGAAAAAAAAAAAAAAGAAAAAAAGGTAACATACACACAAAAATGAAAAGCTTGCACAAATCTTGAAGTTTTGCTTTCTGACATTGCCAGACAAAGCACAGTTTTCAGGCTTTCAGTAGAGGTTACATGTAGAACCAAAGAGGATACCGAACACCACTTTGACAAGTTTTTATCCTGAATAAAGGTACTTTTAGCGAAGCAGTCTAAGGTAGCTTCTCTTTCAAATTCACTGTTCTTTAACTCCTAGCTAATTCCACATTAGCTGTCACCTCAGCGATCGACTAGCAGCTAAAAACATTAACAGGAAAAATCAAGATACCGTTCCAGCACAGCACCCAGCCCTGTCAGCAAACAGCCGTCACCTCCAAAGAGGTCTCCTCGCAACTCTTACCAACCGTGCCTCCAAAAACTCAGAACAGCTCCCCCCCTCGCACGGGGGCCGAGCAGAGCCGGACAGCCCCAGCCTGCCGTGCCGAAGGTGGGGGCACAGCCGGGGGCTCTCACTCCAGACTGACTCTCACCCCAAGACTCCCCCCTCTTACATCGTGGGGAAAACACCACAGTATTAGGAACCAGGTCTGATCTACTAAGGCACAGTTTAGCCTTGGAAGCACTTGGAGTCCATCACTTCGTAACTAAAGCCACTCTGTAAGCAAAAAGGCTCCTTTGATGAAGACATGTCAGAAAAATCCTTTAGGAAGCAAAGTTTCCTCAAGAGCTGGCTCTGTAACAGCTGCTTAAACGGGGACCTGTTTTGAGAAACGCCTTGCTGGTATACTGGCCGAGGTGGGAAAGAGCAGCAAACACTTTCCAAGTCAAACTGAGAAAACGACCAGGCAGCTCAGCATTAATTCACTCATTACACCTGTAGTTGCTGTAGTGTATCATGGTCACTTGTGCCTTTGCCTGTCACACATACCACTTCTGAAGAAAGCAGCAGCCAATCTATACAGAACCAGCTCAGCTACACTGAGATTTAATTAACCTGACCCTGCGACCCAGGCTTTGCACCAACCCAGCTAGAGCAGGAACTGCCCAAGAGCAACTTTCAAACCTGAGCACAATTATTCTCTCAGAGATACAGCACCAAGAAGCTGACTCCTAAAGTAAACAGCACACTTGCTTTGTGATAGGTTAAAGAAACTTGTTGCCAGCATGTCACAGCATTTACTTCTAAAGGCTTTGTTTAATTAAGCCTCATTAGTTCCACCGTCGGCAGCCTGCTCCTGCCAAGTGCCTACGCCAGGCAGAGCAGCTGGATGGCACCAAGAGCCGGCTCACGGCTCTGCACCCTCCCTGGGGTCTTCTGCGTTAGGCCAGCTCCCTTCCTCCTGACCAGAACATCACCAGAAGAAAAGAAGGGCCACCCGACTGCCCAGACACCCCAGGACCCTGGCAGTGCACTAAACCACGCAAGGACACCTGCAGATGCATTGTCCTCTGTGCCCTAACAGGCGTTTTTCTCACGTTCCCTAGACCCAGCACGAAGATTTTTAAGTTGCAAAACGCAAAGAGGATGATGCTCTCACTGCTCTCAAAGAGAGCGGCGACGGCAGGTGATCTGTCACACAGCATTAAAATCATGGCAGGGGCTTGGAACAGGAGCTCACGGCACGCTTAGGTCGCACACGCGAAGCCAGGACGCGTTCCAGGAAATCATTCCTCGAGATAAAAGGAAGCCTGCCTCCTCCTTAGGAGCTGAAAAACGTCTTAAGAAAGGATCTCGCCCTTGCACACAACTTACACTGAAGCAAACATTCAAAGCTGGGTTGGCGGGGGGAAGACAGGATGGGAAGGGATCCAACGTACGATCCGATTTCTGTGCATCTCGGCATTCACCTAATGAAGAAAGGACTGTTAACCCCGCTGTCATCGGCAAACAAAACGCAATTACTCAAACGAAATACTGGCAGTTACTCATGTTCACAGATTAACGCCTCCTGCCTGCTAGATGCAATCTTCTCGACTGAGAAAACCGTTCTATTGCATTATATTACTAAACAGTTGCTGTTTCCTCACATAAGCAGCTGCTATTTTTTCTGAGAATCAAGTTAAGTACTATTTTAAACAGCACTCAAATATGATAAGATACCAGTTTAGTGGCAATTCAGCTCTAGGTTTTTATATTTAATTTCCTCACCCAGCAAGAAACTGCCCTCTATTTCCCTTCCCTGCTGTCTCACCAAAATATACTTAAAATTCTCTATTCAGCCATCTTGATTACATTCCTCACTCTGCATCAAAGGAAGAAAATTACAAGCCACTTCAAATAAAGCAGCAGCTGCTTGGGTTTAACTCTTCCATGTCTCTTCCAGAACGGCTGTCTCAGTCCGATGCGTTACAGAACCACAGGAGAGCGTTTATTCCTACAGGAATCACTTTGCACCTTACTTCCAGAGAAGGTACAAGTTCTGATAGCAGGGGAGAAGGCAAGGGGTTGTCAGATGAATTTTAAAAAAATCCAGTGATACTGGCTGTAAGCAAAACCTGAGCCCTGAAAAAAAAAAAAAAAAAAAAACAAACACAAAACACCACACCCCACAAAAAAACAAAAAACCACAAAAACCCCACAGTAGCTCTCCAGGGCTCAGCACGCCAGTTCAGATCAAACCTCTTGCCAAAGGAAACAGGCTTGACTGCCTGCAAATTCAAAGCTTACTTCAGGCATCTTAGTATCAGAGGGAAGTAGGAGTAATTTGTTTTGAGCAGTTTATACGCCAGGTTACTCATTTAGAGGCATTGTCTTCAGAGGAAAAAAACAGCACCAGTCTCCTCGGCTGTGCTGCTTAATTACAATCAGAAAAAGGAGCTGGATAAAAACTGTCCCCGAAAAAGGCTTACGAAAAAGGTTCAGTACAAAACCAAGGGGTCCGTTAGAACTGACTTCCTAGCGCAGCAGTTTCCTCCACAGCAAGGTGGGTGAGGCAAAGGACGGTGTTCTGTGCCAGCCTTGAAACTGCATGTTTGTGAGAGGCACAACGACAAAAAAAGAAGTGGAAAGATAAGACAAGCTGAAGGAAAGAAAAAGAAACAAGCCTTTCCAAAACGCTACTCAGAAAATTAAGGCTGTACAACCCAAAATCCGGCACAGGCTACTTGGTAAAAGACAACTTTAAAAGGTTAAACGTCACTGTTGGGCTTTTTTTAAACACAGAGTGAAGACTCGGAGAAATCAAAGTCTGGTACAGCAGATACTCAGTTTGGTTTTCGACAAAGCAGCCCAGGAATCCGCCCATTTACTTTCAGCAGACAAGCTTTATAGATGCAGAAGCACGGCTGGAACAGCACGGATATGGCAGTGATCTGTGGCACAGGGAAAGAAAAAGAGGCACCACAAGGGACTCCGGTTCCTCCCCTCCCCTTTATTACACGTAGGCAGAGAAGACAGTGGTTTTTCTCCCGTTTACTTACAAAGGAAAGGAATACAGAGCTTCAAGTCATTTCACACAATTCCGTGTGCAGCCTGGGTAAACTGCTAGCTGGCGACAGCACACCTTCTCTGGCAGGAGCCTGCGCTCTGGAACAAAGCGACAATGAAGCCAGAGCCAACACAACACCCTGGTGACACCTGTAACTTCTTCCTCTGTCCTCTGGGGCTAAAAGCTGGGTCTTCAATAATGAACAGGACACGGGAGCTCCAGCCCTAGTTTACCATTCACCCAAGCTGCCATCCACATAGCTCGAGCAATGGAGCTTGGTACAAGAGGCAGCGCAGAAATGGTGACAGGAATACATTCCAAGTCAGGGAGGGGAGGACTGGTTACACCCCACCACGTAGCTAGTCACTCCCCTGCCACGCACAGGCTCTGTGTGCAGAAAGCCCAGTTAATAGCACATTCCCCTCCTGAAAGAATTAAATTTATTCATGTTCAGTATCGGGCTTTCTGCTCTTCCATGTGCATACCCATAATAAAAAAGTGACCTGCAAAAGATGACGATTTCACTTCTGATGGGTGAAGACAGCCTCTAAAACACACCTTCAGTTGCTGTGCTTTTTTCTTTTTTTCATTAGAAACATTTACAGGGTTTTGTTTTGGGGCTTTCTAATAACCCATAATCTTGTGGAATTGCAACATCAGGACTGAAGGGAACGTCCGGGCTGTTATATGAAACTGTCCTCTCGGAAAGGGAAAACGATGCATCCCTTCTCCTCCCACCTCCAATCGCACAATAGGGGAGCTCAAAGCAAATCACCCTGCAGCTCCCGAAGAAGTTCTGCAAACAGGGAAGATAGAAAAATAGCGAACAGCTCAGGCTTCAAGTAAGGGCAAGCAGAAAACTGTATTTATAGTGACCACAAGCCTCTGTCACAACAGGCAGTGTAAGAAACTCCTTCATTTAAAATCTTTTGCAGGTCTCCCTTTTAAGGCCTTAGAGTCTTTACAGAAAGAGGAATTATTTTTGTCTTGTGCTTGCAATTGCTGCCCCCTAGAGCAACAACAAAATCTCCTACAATTTAACAGTTACAGTGTCTAGTTGTCCACGACCGTGCAAAATACAGACAGGGAGGGATAGAACTACCAACAGGTGTTTAAGCTTCTTGCAGATAAGTACCGTCCTTGACATAAGTTAGGTGCCAAGTGTTTTAAACAACCACACAAACAGCCAAATGTTGAGCAACTGCAATACTGCTGCAATTCAGGTACTCAACATCAGCCACAGCAAAGGAAAAAAGCCCAAACCAAAACGAGCGCTGTTATGGACACAGAAGAGTTCATCTTCACTGGGCAGAATAGTGAATTGCATTCCCAGAAGGGAAGACTGGATGTCGCAGAGTGACTTGGGATCACAAGTCAAACTGAGACCAGTGCAGATGTTGGCACAGATGACAAACACCAGCTGGGGGCCAGTTCCAGAGTGGATTGTCACGGCAGGAGATCCTGTTGCTGAGCAAAGTGATATCCATGAAGAACAGAGGAGTGTTACCCCTCTCGCCAGAAGTTCTAGTCATTAGTTAAGGGACTTTAAGACAACTTCTCAAACTGCAGCAACAGGATTCTGTTGGGTCTTTAGAGATTCAGTCCCAGAGCTGTTTTGGGTTCAGGGGAAGCAGAGGGAGTCTTTTGTGCCAAATCTAAAAGAAAATTGCAACAGAGAGAGATCAGTTTTCATCAGTAAGAGGGACTAGATCAACCACGTCCGTAACTAACAAATACAGCTTCAGAGCACCTCAGTGCTTCAATATTCAATCGAATTCTCTCAGAAACCCACGCTTCAGGTTTGAGAGGGGACACCGAGTGTTCTCCTGCTGTGAAACCTGACAGTATCAGCTGCCCAAATAGGAAGAAAAATGTATGGACAGTCCTCTGACATTGTTTAATTTTCCTTTCAGGAATCTGTTGATGAAATCTACCCCCGTCCCCGACAGGTCTAGGGGAAGCTCAGCATGCAGTTCAAGCCCGTAAGCTCTGGTCACTCACTGTTACTAAATCAAGACTAGTTTAGTACTAGTTTAAGCAGACGTCATACCCATAACACACAAGACATAGTAAGCACAGAACAGAGAAGATGCTGTGTGCTTGGCAGCAACAGGCATGAAACTGATGGTCTACTTTATCACCGTTAACAGAAGAGATAAAAAACACTGGCTGGCTTTGTACAGGCTTGGTTTAACGACAACAAAAAATAATTAGTCCACACACTAGCTCCCTCATAGGGCCTTCAACTTTCCTATACCCCATGGCAGAAAGCCCAGGCAGGATTTCTAGCACAGAGGGAAGTTCTCTCAAGACAGAGTCTGGTAGTGACAGACAATGCTACTGAGCACCTGGCAGGGATACCAGGAGAGCTTGCTTTCAACTGTGTAACTGGAATTGGGAAAAATTCCGGTTCAGACTTGAGTTCTGCTAGACATCCCTCATTTTACAAGGCTGTCATAGACCGTAATAGCAGCCAGCTAACGCTACTTGCTGACATCCATACCTCCATCAGAAACAGAGAGCTTTTCCAATTCAGCTTCAAGCTCAGCATCAGAAATAGGTAGATCCAGCACCTTCTGGGGAACAGGAGGCAGATCTACAGGCTCCTTAGTCGAGTCCTGGAGGAGACTGTCCAGCTCCTTCTCAAGTTCCTCAGCGTCCGTCTCTGCTGATTAAAGAAAACATTCAGTTCCCAGCAGAGTTAAGTAGTGTCTTTGCAGCACAGAGTGAGATCCCAGTTTAAGCGAGGTATTATTACTCCCATCCATCATTACTCATAACAATAAGGAACTCCCTGTGCTGCTTCTAACAGTGAAAATTCAGTCCTGATCTCAGGAAGAAGCTACTCCTTTAGAAGTGCTTGTGCTGAGGCATCTAAGGGCAAGAAAACATTTCAGCAGAGACGAACAAGCTGCAGCAACACACAGGTCAGAGGAAAGAGATCATCACTTAAAAAACAAAGTGGCAGCCATTCTAAAAACAGATTTAAATCAACACTGCACAACTCTGAACTGAAACCCACCAACACTTAAGAGACTACAAGGATCTGGAGATGCACAAATGCCGATTCCCCTGCAACCCGCTGTCAAAGAAACCCACCCTTGTTAGTCCTCATTCCCTCTCAAGGCACCAGCAGCAACAGCCTCGGTATTTCAGTAAGTGCTTATCCTCCCAGGAAGGAGGGCTAGACACGTGTGGGGAGGAAGCAGGGAAGGGATAGCAGCACAAAGGGCCAGAAGTGGCAAAAAAAAAAAAAAAAAAAAAAAAAGAGAAGGATGAAAACCCCCAAACATACCTAGACCATTGACCCCCACTCCAGCCAGAGTCTGGGCTACTTCATCTTGAGTATCACAAAGCTGAGGAAAAATACACAGCGTTTGATACAGAATATAAATTAATCTTATGTCTTACTGTAGCCACCTGTGTCAAAATTAGAAATAACAAAAAATAAAAAACACAAACCAACCAAAAAAAATCAGAAGTTGACTTAAAGACAGCAGGTACTACTGCAAAAGAGACTCCCAACATGACAGCTTTTTCACTAGTGGAAGCAGTAACATGGAAGATTTATCAGAAGTGCTACAAGACCAAGTAGCATGTTTGAGGATCTAACCTGAAACAGAATTTCATAGTGGAAAAAAATAACCCTGCTAATTTTAGCTTTTTCCTCTAAGTAACGAGCTTATACGGTGGCTTAGGCTATTAAAATAAGGAAGCTGAAGACCAATACATCTCCGCTATGAAATTTTACAGATAGCTTCTCACTAGTTGAAGTCACTGTTTAAGTACACCGGGCTGAAGCTGCTAAAAAAGTAATCCTTTTCTGTTTTTTACACCAGCTTGTGCAGACAGATTGCTCTCTTCATTTCAATTCATTCAAAATAAATTCTTCTCCTTTCCCTTACCGAATTACAGAAGATCACGGGTTTGGCAGTTTTAAGAGCCTGTTTTTATGCACATAGTTGCATTCCAGCTTCTAAAGGTATGAACAGACCTTGCTCAACATTCCCTAGGAAAGTTGCGTGCTTGCACAACATTGCTAACCAAAAGAACGTGTGAAATACACACGTTTAACATAAGTTGTGACTACTAGCCAGCAATAAATGCAAATACATAAAACCACATGCAGCCAGTCATCTGAAGACCTCTCCTTGCCGATCTAAAAAGATCATGTCTGTTTGCTCCGGTGACATATGGAACAGGAACCAAACAGCGCCAGAAGCCTCAGCATTAACAGCTGGGCAAGCTTGCTGTGTACATCTACACACCACTTGCTTGTTCATGTAGATGTGCTCTTATTTCAGTACCTCTTGTATCTGATCCACCAGGTTCTCCGCCTTCTCCACAGTAACATCCTTCATAGACAGTTTCAGAGCTCCCACACCAGCTTGATAGGCGTTAAATACCTTTAAACAAAAAATAAAATTAAAAAAAAACCTTGAGATGCACAGTGCTAAGAACAAAAAACAGGCAGCGTAACCTTCTCTGAAGACCTGTTTTCCAAGCAGGACCCTCAGAGAAACATTAACATCCAAGCAGAAAACTGAACCACAAAAGCAGGTTTATTCAGAGCGATATCCCAACAATAACAAAAACAATTCTGTTTCCTAGAGCAGAGAATAAAGTCCTACCAGCCAGCTCGCACCCCACAGGCAAGAGCTCTGACAAGCAGGTAAAGCGGCACAGATGAGAAGAGTGAGGCTAAAGCGAGATGGACAAAATTAACACGCTACCATCTGGTCAGTCTGGGAGGCATATATACGATCCAAGATCCCCTGCACGGCATCCAGCTTGGAATGAAGCTCTTCAATGCGCCTTTCCGTCCTTCTTTTGGACTTCAAGCATCTCAGGGCCTGGAGACATTACACAGACTTGGATCACAAACCAGGCAGCACTCCAAGAAAGTGTAAAAAAAAAAAAAAAAAAATAAATATAGCAATTCCTCTGCAGCAAGGTACAAAAACACACCCCAGAGCTGGTTTTAAGAGCTAGATAATTCCATTTTTCACTCTGGACAAATATATTCTTATTTTCACCTTAAGGAGACCCTTGGCCTCAGGAACACCACTTCAACACATGCAAGATTAAGAATACCATGTCTAGCCCTGGTCATCATCTGCAGTTAGGGACCAGCTCCAAGACACTTAGCTTGTAGTTCCTTCCAAATAGAACAATACTTACCAATTGCTTTTTCCCAGCTCTACAAGCACTCCGGGCATCCTCTTTACACCTGTACAGATGCAAGAAGGAAAAGCAGCTTATTCCTTTGCAAGCAGTAGTTATTTTACAAATCAGCAACTATCCTCACTACGTTGCTCTGCCGCAGAGGTGACCGAGTAACGATGCATTTTTGATACAACCACCCTTAAGCCATTGCTGCTTCTCTGAAGCAGTCCTTGAATGCATTCCAAATCTCTGCGAAAACTTCTGACATCCATTCGCTGCCCGTTGTTTTCACAGGGACAGGAAACAAAGACTGGAAAACCTGCCCTACCACATGACTGTGGCTACTATGTTTACTGAACAGGAAAGAATAACTCGTGCTTTCAGAGAACAGCTTCGTTCTAACTATGTCACAGGAATACAAAGATCTACATTACACAGACACTCTTCCCACCACCCTTCCCCAAATTACTTCTCTGCTTCCTGGGAAAGGGACTCCACCTTCTGTGACAGCAGCTGTTCGCTTTGCATCAACTGATAGACTCCAATGTCCACATCGTTCATTGGGGAGACTTTGGCATGAAGACCTCGGGCAAACTTCACGATCTAAAGAAAGAGAACCACATGCTCAAGCCCCTTGTCTCCAGAACCTACGCCTGCTGTAGAAATACTTTCACTCTGATGGAAAGAAAAGATGCTTTTACACCCCCAGTTTTAACCTCGTCATAGAGCCATGAGGACGTACCAGTCACCATATAGTCTAATATTAAACTAGACAGGATCAAGTAACATCAGCATGAAAACAGAAAGCCTTAACAGGACACCCTAAAGATTTAAAGCTGTCCTGGTGCTCTGAACAGTGCATGGCAATGTCACACTTCCGAGTACCTCAGTAGTGAACTGTATAGTGCAGAACACTACAGGGAAACCTGCCATCTTAGAGATGACAGCACCTGCATCTCCGTAGTTACTGACAGACAGGAGAACCTTTCCACAGAAAGTGGAACGCTGATTCCAGTGGTGTGGAGTGACTTTAATTTGGGTAGCTGGAAACAGTCAACCTGCAGGTAGACAACGACAGCATCTGCCAATTTTCTAGCTGTTAAATTACTCAGGCAATATTGCAAATGTTTAAAGAACCTGTTATGCACGAAGGAGGATTGAATCTCACCTATAACCAAATCACAATGTTGGAGTGCATAGATTTTACTTTTCCAAACAAAGAACACCTATGTTTAGCCAATAAAGTATTCTTTCCAGCCAGACGAAATGCAAGACAGGGATTATACCACCCAAAAGCAGTCACCTTTACCCTGTACCTTCTCTCCATTCTGTTCCAGGATCGTGACCCTCTTTTCCTTTTGCAGCTGGAGAAGCAGCAAGTAGAACGTCCTTTCATC
Source organism: Falco cherrug (assembly GCF_023634085.1). NCBI lineage: Eukaryota > Metazoa > Chordata > Aves > Falconiformes > Falconidae > Falco > Falco cherrug. The sequence continues at coordinate 3,735,889 of NC_073714.1, read as the reverse complement.
TGGACAAACATTGGCACAGAGGGAACGCAGCTCAGAGAGGGCAACAACCGGGTGAGAAGAAAGCGCAGAGTTCTGATACAGGCGATAAACTTCCTCTGCCTTCTCCTGAAGGGAAGGAACAGAGCTGTCTATTAGTTTACACAGCACTCTTCCTTCTCTCACAACAGCTGCCAAGTCCACACCTGCTTCCTCCCACACGCTGATGGTGAAAAGTTAAAGACGCATTGTTTTTGTCTAGACAGACTTTCAGAATGAGTTGTACGTTAACATTCAAAAGCAATTACAACGCTTTAAAAAATATCACCGTTAATGGAATGAAAAATAGCACGGTTTTCCAGGAGAACCAAAACTACACTATTCACATTCCCTGTACAAACATCATGGAACAACATAGGAACTACACAGGCAGCAGGTTGGCTTCCTCTGCACTTCTTGAAATCCACCTCCCCTCTGCCGCAAGTTTAAACCCAATAAAAGCTTTTCCTTACTCCACACCGTAATTGCGTGCACCAAGTCATTTTGCACCACGTGTGTGCAGGCAAGGGAAAAAGAAAAGCCTTCCCCATTTCAGGTGAGGATTATGGTCCACTTGAGACTACAGAAACAACTCTTTCCATCCACCCCCCGATTCCCCATCAAGGCTTGTGGTTTTCCAGGCAGCGTTTTGAAGAAGTTTCTCTCCTCCCCCGTGCGCACACCCTCTTGAAAGGGCTGTGGAATGCCCACTGCAGAGGGGAGACACCGTCTGATGTCAGAGTAACTACAAATAAAGGAACACATCTAAAGGGTTCTTGCACTTCTGCCGGTTCCAGTCATTTAGGCACCACCTGCATGCAACAGCAGCAAGTCTTGGTGCTAATTTTAACAGTCACAGAATAACACAGACAGGACCCCAAGGTCCCGACAGCCAGCACTGCACCATCCAAGTCAGACTGAGCAGCAATGAATTACGTGAATTCACAATGCAACCCACAAGCCTACCACTAACAACATGCCAAAGAAAAGGGTCTTTGACAGGATCCAAGGGCAGTTCTAATCACATCTGAAAAGGCAAGCTGAAAGCAAGTGCCCTGGAGTGAAAGTAGCCTTTAATAATGCACATGCAAGTGCTGCTCGATGATACGCTGGACTGACAAGACAGTGACTTCTACGCCACCCGTTTCTCCCTACAACAGATGGCACTCAGCCTGCAAGTTTCTCTTCCATACTACACTTGCACAACCTCAAACCTGAGATTTACAGCGGTTTCACAGCATACTACTTGCCCTCCCAGGCAAGCAAGCAAGCCTGCCTCTCCCATTTCTTGGAAGTCAGTGAAAAGTCATGACGTTAGTTTCAAGGAACATCTGTAGATATACTACTTCTTATCCGTGAGTTATTCCATCCATCTCTCTACAGGCTTTTAAACACCTAAGGGGTACAATTGAAGGCGTCTTCAACCCTGACCCTTCCTTGCTAGCATATTAAATGACTCACGGTTTTTCTGGAGATGCATAATTTTGAGAAAGCTCTCAACAACACTCACCTGAAGCAGCTCCACATAAATCAGAACTTCCTCTTCCTCAGGGATTTTACTGTCACCCAGCACACTGGAGAGAGTCCACTTCAGGGGCTTCAGAATGAAGACTCCCACACCCCAGGAGATCCAGCTGCTGTCTACACTGGCCATGAAGTCTGACTCCCTCTGCAGCTTGCCACGTCTAGAGAAAAGACATGCACGCACAACTGAATACGGTCAGTCTAAACTTTTTCACTGGCAGTAAGCAAGAACGCCAGCATGAAGAATTATTAACTGAAACTATAATCTAGGCTTTGTGCATCCACAGTCCTAAAGGCGTTTTCTAAGACCAGCTTCTAGCTACAATTTGATGTATTACAACTGGGTATTGAAATGGCACAGGGATCTCCACCTCCTCCCACAGGTCTTTTGTTTACTATTTTTCCAGTTTCACAAGTCTCCCAGTTTTCTGACATGAAACTGCTGAGGCACAGCACACAGAAATCAAGAGAGTCAGTTTTTAGAGGAGACAGGTGGACACTTCAGTCTCCTTCTGTGGAGGTACTGAAAACCCACCCGGGATGTGATTCTGTGCAACCTGCTCTAGGAGAACCTGTTTCAGCAGGGGTTTGGACTAGATTATCTCCAGAGGTGCCTTCTGACCTCAACTATCCTGTGACACTTCAATCGTGCATTCAATTGCAAAGATGGCTTTTCTCAGATCTAGAGATTTTACAGACAGTCTCAGCTAGCTCCTGCTGTTCTTGAATCTTTTCAGGGCATCAGCCCCAAGCTCTAATTTCACAACACAAAACGCCTGGCTGCAAACACCAGCACACCACATCCCCACATGCCCTACAGCACGCACCACTGGGTCGTCGCAACAACCATAGCATTTCAGGGAACAAAATTTAACACAAAGCTCCCGCAGCACAGTATTCCCTTGGGATCCCCGCGCTCCCCGCTGCCCTCCCACACCTCCTGTGAACGCCTCTGGCTCCTGTCCACGCTTTACCTTGCACAGGGCTCCCAAATTCCCCCCGCAAAAGGTAACCCCCTATTCCCTCGGTGCTCTCCTCTCCTCTGCAAGGCCTGGCACCGCCACAAACCCCCCTCACGCTCTCCCACCGCCAGCGCAGGCCGCCACCTCCCCAAGCCCGGCACCAGGCCTTCCCCCCCGGCCCCCTGCACCCCCAGAGCTCCCCCCCTGCCATGCACACATGGAGCTCTCCTTATCCCGCATCCATGGCGCAAAGCTCCCTCACACCCCCCGCCTTCGGCAGCCACCCCTCCTCAGGCCTCCCCTCCCTCACAGGGCCCCCCCGAGGCCTCGCCTGCCCCCAGCCCCCGCAGCGGGAGGGCTGCCAGGCCCAGGCCCCCCCCCGCCACCGCCGGCGGTACCTGAGGAGCTCCCGGAGGACGGTGCCGAGGCCCAGCGGGAGGCTGCCGCGCCGCTCGAAGCCGTGCTGCAGCTCCCGCAGGCAGGTACGCACGACGCCCCGGCGGCGGCCGCGGGCCAGCACCAGCCCGACCCAGAAGGCCATCTTGCTGTCCCACTCGGTGCTGTTCACCTCGCGGCTCTGCTTGAAAGCCGAGAAGAGAAAAGCCATACGCTCGTCGTCCGTCTCCCACTCGGGCGGCAGGTCCCCCGCCGGGGCCGGCCCAGGCGGCGCCCGCCCCGGGCTGCACATCTACGCGAGCCCCCGGCTCCGCCGCGGCCTCCGCCCGGCCGGGACCCGCCTGGCTGCCGGGGAGGCGCACAGGGCGCATGCGCGCTGCTCCCCCCCCCGCCGCCTTTGTGTGGGCTGCCCCGCGCCGCCCCCCGCCCGCCGTGGTACGGCCCTGCGCCTGCGCACTGCGCGCCACCGCCTTCCCGCCGGGCCTTGCGGCAGCCGGGCCTGCGGGGTGGGGAGCGTGGCGTGGGCCTGGGCGAGGTCTCCTGCTGACCCGGCCTTCGCCGCCCACAAAACACACAGACACTGGCCTCCCGGGTGCGTGACATCATGTAGTGATGTCATTGAGGGTGATGTCATTGGGGCTGATGCAATTCTGCAGAACAGGGCTTGGGTTTCCCCTGCCTTGCTGGAGTCGGGCCTGGAGGCTGTGGCTGCCGTGGGCCTGCGGTGGGGGTTTCCCCCTTGGGCCCCACTCTGGGGCTTGTCAGCCCAGCCCTCTGTTCCCTCCGAACCCAAGGCACCTGCTGGAAACGCCAAGGGGAGCAGCTCTTCATGCTTTGAACCACACCAGATTAACATGGCAAAGGGCTGCTTTGCCTCTGGGGTCTGTCTGCGCTTCACATGTAGAGGAACCAAGTCAAAACTAAGCTGGTGTCGTTTTATTTGTGTTTTGTCACCTTGTGTCGCAGACGCGGCCCAGCCAGGCGTAGAGCCCTGCATGGGCTGTTGGCAGGTGTGCTGTACGCAGGTGCTGCCAGCCATGCACAGAAGTGACGGTTCAGCCACCGCAGCCACAGCTTTCCCCTGCCAAGCCCTGCAAGCATCCAAGACAGCACCGCAGCAGCAAGCAGGATCCTCCCAGCGCCCAGCTCCTCCAACCGCTGCAGGCAGCTGCTGCCTGATGCTGGAGGAGATCTGAAGTGGGAGAGACTGCATAGCTAAAGCACCTGCCTGATGTCCCCATCCCACAAGCATACACCGGTACTGGGGCTGCGCCAGTCTGGCCCTGCTGGGGTGGCTGAAGGCTGTGACAGGCTCCTTTGCAGGGACTTGGGTCTCCACTAATGTCCACAGGCGATGGCTTTCCTGTCCTTTGCAGCTCTTTTCTTCTTTTCCTTCATGTGGCAGGATGTTTGCCATTTCCCCCCATTGCCCGAGAGGCATCACGTGAATCTTGGGATACAGGAGAAGAGCAAGAGAGAGGAGTTTCTTCATGTGGAGTCTGATGTTTTCAGAGTAAAACTCAATGCTACTAAAAAAAAGGGGGAGGCAAACGCTGTCGCTTAACAGAGCTACCAACTTCTACGTATTTCTGTATCACTGCATTTGCCATACGTGATGTTTCTTGCAGAGCAGGGGGGAATTGAACTGTGTCTGGAACCTGTGTGCCCTGCCCCTCGTGGGCACACTCACGGGTTAATCAGCCCTTGTGCTTGGACTTTCCAGGTTTCTCAGATATGTTTGGCTTCCCTGAGAGGCAGGGAGGGAAGGATTGCTTAGATCCATCTGCTGTGATTCCTCTGGCTGGCTCTGATGGTGTGCAGTCATCAGTTTAACCCTGTAACCACTGGGATGCAAAAGCCACCCTGTACCCGCAGGTGTCTCTGGAAATTGGGGAGAAGTCAGCAGGCCCTCAGGATCACAGGACCCCAAGCTTGTTCTACCCCGTGTTTTTATGAGGAAGGTTTTTGAAGGCTGCTGAGCCGTGCCAGAGCCTGTTTGGACCACAGTGCACTCATGCAAGGCTACTCACAACCACGTGTGGCTGCTGGTTTTGTTTTCATTGAGGTTATTTCACATTCATAGTGAGAGAGTCAGTCCTCCACACAGCCCCGCTGACTCGCAGTGTCTTGGTGAGCAAAGGGCACTGACATCGATAAAGCCAAGCCAGCGATGGTCCATTCAGAGGGTTTGGTAACACCGCCTTGGCTCTCTTCCCCTGGCCAGACCTAGATGGTGTGGGGAAGGCAGCAGGTCTCAGAGCAGCCTTTACACACACCCCGAGATCCATGTTTTAAGTCAGGAGATGACTCAGCAGAGGCAAGAGCCTATTTTTATCTTCTCCCAAGCTTTCTGTGTCAAGCTGAAATTTTATATTAATCCTTTCAGTGCTAGCCCCAAAATAACTTCGCCTTCTAACTGCAAAGCCATTCATACCCGAGGGCCTGCGATCTCCAGGAACCCTTCTGCCAAAAACCAGCCAGTTCTTTCCTGCTAAGCAGGGCACGTTTTGGCTGCAGTCAGCAAAGCGCTGTGTCCAGGAAGCTGAATGACGGCATCTAACCGTGAGTTTTGTTCAAAGGAACCGCACAGGGCTGTGTTTATACACCTGAGAAAACTGGCCTTGAACCTGCAGTGCCGGAGGCTGTTGGACCAGGGCGTCACGTGTTCGGTGATAAAAAGAGCCAAGTGAAGGTCTGATCCTGTTCCTGCTCCAGACCAGAAACTCCCTCCTGGAAATTCAGCTGTGGTAAAAACTGTGATACAAGATATAAATTAAAAGATATATTGGCTGAAGAATGAATGTATCCATGTATTTTGAGAAATTCGGGGAAAAGATTCAAGGCATCCTCAGTGTACAAACCCGAAAGCCAGTTTTAAATTTGCTGGCTGTTGTAGCTGTGCGAGGAGATAGAACAACAGCAGCTTGGTCCCTTCGTGATGTCTGCAGGCTCACGTGTGTGACGGGGACATTGGTGCCGCCGGGCAGCGGTTCAGCAGGAGGCGCCTCTGCTCTGCTGAGCCAGCAGGCCTTGCTGCCACCGGTGCGGCTGGACTGCAAGAGCAGGCAGCTGCCGGGCTCCTGCGGGCTTTTCTAGGAGTTTGTAACATTCTAGCTTCGCCCCCACGGAGATTTAAGCTCTCCAAGCTTGAGCAGAAAGCTGGATGTTATGCGATATCGACTATTTCAAACCTCCGACCTGCCGAACCAGGGCTTTCTGCTCCAGTTCTGCTCCAGTTTTGAAGCTGGCAGATGCCTTCATTCGGATATGGAGCCTGGGCTGCAGCTCCTGGGCTGCAACACCCTCACCCCTCTCCTTCATCCCAGAGCTCCTTGTAAGTCCTGGTTCAAGGTGAGGAAAGAGAAGAGGGAAGGGAAAGGGGTAGATCTTAGTTCAGACCCTACACTGGCAGTTTAAAGTTTCCACTTGCTTTTAGGAGCTCTCTGGGTTAGCAGGGGAAGGAGAGGCATGTAACTGTTTTCCCTTCCCAGTAGCTTCGTACTCAGAGGCAGGGAAGCTCATCAGGAAAGGTGAAGGGAGAAAGGATGAGGAAGTCTGCCCACTTGCCCTCAGCGTCTCCTGAATCCCAAAGATAAGGCAGGCAAAGGGAGTGAAGACAGAAGGCTGAGCATCCCTGTGCCACAGAGGGGAAACTGAAGCACCGAGGGACTGGGTGGCTTCCCCAGACTTGCCCAAGGAAGGGGCTGCAGTGCAATGGGGAATTGAGCTCCGTTCTTACAAAGTTCACAGCCTGGCCTGCCCGCAAGACCTTTGGCTCCCTCTTTAAAAGAGGAACCGGGCATTTATGAGACAAATAATTTGTTTATCCAGAGGGGGGAAGGTCAAAATTATCAGGTCAGCTTCAGATCCCTCCCAGGCACAAAAACGGACGAGAGGCAACAAAAAGCTGAAAGTAAAGCTGAATGCTGATGTTCAAAAATAATATATATAGGCACGTAGCCCTTCACCTCCCCAGGGTGTGCTGAAGATCACAGTTTAAAGCAAGATGCTCTGGAAGGGGAGATTAGAGCCTCCTTCACTCCCCAATCTCTTTTAAAGATGGACAATGAGCAAACGGCTGCCACGTTAGACAGGACACGAATATTTCAAGGGTCTGAACCGTTGAGTGCCGCAGGGGCAGGCAGCTCATATGAGGTTAACCACTAACCGTGGCATATAAAACTCAGCTTCCCCAGCCAGCCGTTTATTACAGCTGTCCTCCATGAGCAGTTTGGGCTCCAATCTCCCTTCTCTCCATGACGAGGGAGCGGGAGGTGAGCCACAGTCCTGCTGAAACCCTTACACTCGTTTTATTTTCCACTTGCAACAGAGCTGAGGAAGCAGAGAGGGAATTTGGTATCCCAAAACCATGGTGGGTCCCCTCTTCTTCTCAACGTGCTTAATTTCTGTTTCTGTTGTGGTGCAGCCTCCCCGGCTCCTGGGGAGCTCCTGGTTCACAAGGAGCTGCGGGGATGAGCAGGCTGCTGGTGACAAGGACTGCAGCCTTCCGGAAGGCCTGTCCCTGGGCAATAAACACCCTCCTCCCTCACCCATGACCAGAGCCTGCCCTGAAAATGAGCCTTAAATGGAAACAGCATGCCAGCACAGACGGGGTGGAAATTCTTGCTTGGTGGGTGAACGACATATCTTGCCGGCGTGTCCCACCCCTTGGGATGACTGGGGAGTGGGAGATGGCAAGCATCGCCGGCTTCCCTCAGTAGCTCAAATACCCACAGGCTGGACACAAAGTCATCTTTGTTTGGAGCTGTGTGAAAATATTATCTCTGTGGTTTGTCAGCACAGATAACTCTGTTAGTTCAGTTTTATAAATGGGGAGATTGAGACAGATGGAGAAGGCCCTGCGGCTTCGTAACAAGTGTTTGGCAGGAGGAAGATGAAGTCTCGGGGTTTGGATGCTGAGGGTTGGCCTCCTGCTGCTGAGATGTGTCTGAGGGCCCAGTGCAAACTATGGGGCAAACTGGGAAGCTCCACTTCTGTGTCCCTCCTTCCCCACATCCAGTTCCTCCCAACTGAGTTTATGCACAGCAGTTCTCTAAAAAGCATCAGGTTGATTTTTCAGAGAGAGGAGAGACTGGCGCTTCCCCATCCCACTGAAGAAGCACAGAATATGCAAATTAGCATTTACTCTGACCTAACTGAAAATTTAATTGCTCTCTAAGGACCCAAATGACTTCAGCTGAAGTCAGTGCTATCTACAGCACAGAACACATGGTTTTGGTTAAACAAAAGGCCCTGCATACTTTTGGGGCTTGTAATAGAAGTACCCACCCAGGAAACAAGCAGGAATTCTTCTCTCCTAAATCCCACTTCAGCTTAATTATTTTCAGCATAGACAGCCCTAACTCCTGCAAGGAGAAAACCAGGTTTCCATTGCGCAGCATGGCTGGGCACACAAGCGCTTGCTTTGCCTTGAGTGTGGTCACCAAAGAGAAGATGCTTCCCAAATACCCACATCTTGAGCGGGTTAGCGTTGGCTCTGCTGATCTGGTTGGACCTGAGGAGCCTCGCTGCTTTCCTCCAAGTCCTGGGGCTGCTGCTGGTGCTGGCGAGGTGGTCAGCAGCCCCACTAGCACCCACATTTTCAATGCATTGAGCCCTTTCCCTGTGAGTAGCTTTTTTTCCTGCTGAGCAGCTTTTTTTCCCTGCAGTCCCACCTGAGCGCTGCCACCTATTTTCAGGCTCACACCTGCTGTTGCTTCTGCCTTGGGCAGCGCTTAGAAAAGCATCAGTCACTCACGAGTTATTCATCCGCAGCCTCCGGTGAGTCACGGCATTTTCAAGGAAGGGAGGGAGCCTGCCTGAAGACTTGGCCCACTGAATCCCGCTAACACACACCACAATTAGTTAGCTCAGAGTTCAGGGCTAGGAAAAGATTAACAAGTCACCACGTTTCTGCCTCGGCTTTGTTTCACAGAATCATGGAACGGTTTGGGTTGGAAGGGACTTTAAAGATCATCCGGTTCCAACCCCGCTGCTGTGGGCAGGGACGTCTTCCACTGGACTGAGTTGCTCCCAGCCCTGTCCAGCCTGGCCTTGGACATTGCTAGGGATGGGGCATACACAGCTGCGCTGGGCAGCCTGGGCCAGCACCTCGCCCGCCACCCTCACAGCACAGAATTTCTTCCTAATATCTCATCTGAATCAGCCCTCTGTCAGTTTAAAGCCACCCCGCCTTGTCCTGTCGCTACACGGCCTTGTACAAAGTTCCCTCAGGACCTGCGGATGCGTCTCATCAGGCCCCATGGACTTGTGCACCTTCAGGTTCCTTAGATAGTCTCAAACCTGATGTCCTACAGTGGGCGGTTCTTCATCCTCCCAGTCCCTGCCTTCGCCTTCTGTGCCTGGGGCGGTGTGGCTGGGGCACTCACTGGTGAAAACTGAAGCAAAAAAAGCTGTTGAGCTCCTCAGCCTTCTCGATATTCCGGGTAACCAGGTCTCCCGTTCCCTTCTGGAGAGGGCCCACATTTTCCCTAGTCTTCCTTTTACCACCCACGTACCTACAGAAACTTTCCTTGCTGCCCTTGATGTCCCTGGCCAGATTTAATTCTGTCAGGGCTTTAGCTTTCCTCGCCTGATCCCTGGCTGCTTGGCCAATTTCTCTGTATTCCTCCCAGGTTACTCATCCTTGCTTCCACCCTCTGTAGGCTTCTTTTTTGTGTTTGAGTTTGTCCAGGAGTTCCTTGTTTATCCACGCAGGCCTCCTGGTGTTTTTGCCTGGAGGTTGCAAGAAGTGATCGTTGAATATTAACCAACTTTCCTGGGCTCCTCTTCCCTCCAGGGCTTTATCCCATGGTACTCTACCAAGCAGATCCCTAAGAAGCCAAAGTCTGCTCTCCTGGAGTCCGGGGTAGTGAGCTTGCTGTGCGCCCTCCTCACTGCCCTAAAGATCTTGAACTCCAGCATTTCATCATGGTCACTGCAGCCAAGGCTGCCCTTGAGCTTCACATTCCCCACCAGTCCCTCCTCGGTGAGCACAAGGCCCAGCATGGCACCTCTCCTTCCTGGCTCCTCCACCACATGGAGTAGGAAGTTATCAACGCATCCCAGGATTGTCCTGGATTGCCTATGCCCTGCTGTGTTGTCCCTCCAACAGATATTGGGGTGGTTGAAGTCCCCCATGACGACCAGGGCTTGTGAAGGTGACACTGCTGCTGTCTATAGAAGGCCTCATCCACTCCATCTCCCTGGTGAGCAACCTGTAACAGACCCTGCTATAATGTCACCTGTCCCTGCCGTCCTTTTGCTCCTGACTCAAGCTCTCCATCGGCTCCTCATCCACCCCCGGGCAGAGCTCCCTGCACTCGGGCTCTCACTGCCATAGGGGTGACCCCCCCCCCCCTCGCCCCCGCTGCCTGTCCTTCCTTTAAAGCCTGCATCCTTCCAGCCCAACACTCCCGCCGCAGGAGCCATCCCACATCTCCGTGATGCCAACACGGGCACAGTTTTGCCGGAGTACTGTTTTTACACACCATCCAGACAACCTGACTGCAGAAGAGCTGGTTGTGTAACGGCAGAAAGTTCAAAGGTTTAACTTTTTAATTTTTCCCCCCTTTCCGCTCAAGTTCCCCCTTCCCATAAAACAAACCAAGCCGAGGTGGAATTTCCCCGCTTTCCAACTCAGAGGCAAAAAGGTGACTGTTTTGTGAGGCAGGCGAGCGTTTCGGCAAGCCGTGCTGTGCCTCTGTGCCCCGTTCCGCTGCGCCCCCCCCGGGAATCCCACCAGGGCATGTTTGTGTAACCCCCTTTTCCATGGAAAACAAAAACCTGTGGCTTTGCTTGCTTGAGGCGGTTGCCGCATGATGGGCAAAAAATGCAAGCTGGAGAAGAACACCCTGGAAGAAACATCCCTGGTGGCTCCCATCGAGCTTTGAAACCCATTTGGGCATGGGAAAAGTAAAAAAAAAAAGAAAGAAAAAAAAAAAAAGAAAGGAAAGGAATAGAAGATGCGCTAAAAAATAAAAGTGCTGTGAAAGGTGATCGCATCTTCCCCGGCAAAGCAGGCTGTGACCAACCCCACGCTGAACCCTTCAGGTGTGGTTTCTGGGTGATGGCAGGAGCACGAGGAGGTGTGGCAGAGAAGTGCCCTGAGCCAGGCCAGCCCTCCTCGCCCTCCTCCTCCTCCTCCTCTTCCTCCTCCGCCCCTGCCGGCTGCATTACGAGCGCCCGCGCCTCCCGCTGCGCACATTGTCCAATTCACCGCGCCCGGAGCGGCTCGTCCCACCGTGGCAAAGCGGTGCCCGAGCCTGTAGCCAGCCGTGCCCGGTGCCGCGGTCACCCCCGAGCCGTGCCCGGTGCCGCGGTCACCCCCGAACCGTGCCCGGTGCCGTGCCCGGTGCCGCGCTCCGCTCCCCGCCGCTCAAGATGCGCTGGGCGCTGGACCCCGCGGCCCGACAGCTCTGCCTCCCGCTGCTGCTGCTGCTGCTGGCCACGGTGCGTGGGGTCGCGGCCCGATCGTGGAGAGCCCAGGTGAGTGCCGGGGGGTGGGAGGGGGGCCGGGGACCCCCGGCGGCGCTGCCCCGTGCTGCCGCGGCATGCCCGGGCTTGCGCGCCGTCCAGGGGCACGGTGCGCCGGGCTGGGGAAGGGTCCTGCAGGTGTGTGGGGGGGGGTAAGGTGGGGAGGGGGCAGCCAGGGTGTTTGGGGGCTGGCCTGGGCTGGGGGTGCGGGTTCAGCCAAGGGAGGGGGGCTGTGTGAATGGGGAGTGCCCCTGGGTGTAGGGAGCAGGGGGCTGGAGGCGCACGGGGGGGAGAGCAGGGGACTGGGGGGGCGTCCCCTTTACCAGGGGTTATAGGGGACGGGTTGGGGGTAGGGCCTTCTATGGGTTAGAGGCCATGTGGGGGAAGCTGGGGCTATAGTGGGACTCACCTGCTCCAGGGGCCATGGGGGGAGCAGGGATTATGGGGGGCTCACCTGACCTGGAGGCTATGGGGAGAGCAGGGGCTATGGGGGCTTACCTGGTGCAGGAGAGGGGGGGGGGGCGCTGAGGTTATAGGGTGCCTCACAATGCACAGGGGCTATAGGGAGAGCTGAGGCTATAGGGGGGGCTCACCTGGGCAGGTTTGCAGGGCATGGGGAGGGGGGGCGCGTCTGTGGGGCTGCGGCTTTGGGGCAGGTTGGAAGCAGCAGCGTGGAGGTGGACGGGAAGGGTGATCTCAGCCTGCCTGGGTGTGGGGCAGCGGGTAAGGCCCTGTGGCTGTGAGAGCCGTGGGGCTCAGAGGTGACGTGGGGCTCAGTGGGGCTCAGAGGTGACGTGGGGCTGGGGGATCCCCCTGTGGCACTGCCTGTGCTGGAGGGGATTCCCGCTCCCTTCACTTCCAAGCCTGGTTTGCCGTTCGGTGCCAGGATCTTGTGGCTACGCCATGTGCGGGATGTTTGAAAGCATCAGGGTCGGATGCGGGCAGCTCTGGGCTGCCTGGTGCAGGAATGCTGCCTTTCCAGCTTGCCCAAATGATGTTCAAACCCTTAGCGCCACTGGCTTTTAGGACAAAAAATTCCACCTATGCGTATCATATTTCCCCGTGGATTGGGTGTTGGTATATTCTTGGAAATACCTAAAGTTTCGCCTGAAGTCAGGAGGATCCTGCCCTGAGTTTTATCCCAGGGCTGGCCTGTAATCCCTCCGCTGCTGCCGAGCGGGAGTCCAGCGGAGCGGCAGCCCCGGAACACGTGGGTGCTGTACCCGCGTTGGAATTACTCTTGCTGAAATCAGCACTGCCCCTAACAGGTTTTAAAAGAGAGTCAGCTTCTCGTCCAGCTATTGTTTAGCAGAGTTTATTTAGAGTTGCCTGATAAACTCAAGCCTTACTAAACCCATCACCTAAGGGCACACTCTTAAGAGCCTCTGTCTTTTATTTTTTCCCCCCTCTTTTTAATAAAATAAAAGGGGAGGGGGAGCTGATCAGGGCTGGTGGTGCCCCACGTGATAATCATACGATATTGTGGCTGCGGTTCCTTCCTCTGCTCACCAATGCCTGTTGCATCATGCCTGGACCTGGGCCATAGGCTTCCAAGGAGGAATGCTGCTGAATCTCCGTGTTTGCGGGAGCTCAGGTTCTGTGTGTGGGAAGCTGGGGTGGAAAAACCCCCTGTGTTTGTCAGACCTGTGCCCTCGGAGCGGAGGCATGTCAGGTGTCTGCCCGGAATCTCTTTTTATCCCTGGTCCTTCAGCGCTGTTGGCTGAGGGTGTCTCTTGCTGCAATCGAGGGCTGCGTATTAGTGCTGCGTAGGTGTCCACTGATGGTCAGGGGCTCAGCGAGGGGTCTGTCCTCTGCCGTAGGGTCCAACTGCTTCCTCGGGGTTGCTTCAGGAGCAAAACAAATGGGGGATGGAAGAAGGGAAAGTTCGAAGCCTGATGCTTCCCAGAGCTTTTTCTCCAGACCCGATCATCCAGAAGGAAGAGGCGTTTAGCTGATGAGAGTATTGGGGATTCCTCTGCCTGGTAATTCCTCTGCCTTGAGGCAATGTTGCTTTCTTGGGATGTTTACTGTGGGTGAAAACTACTCTTGAATACCGTCGCCCACAGCTCCCAGCCTGGTTTCTCCCTGTGTTTTGCAAGACTGATAGGTTAGTCAGGGATGGCAGCCCTCGCCTGCCGAGGGCTCTGTGGTGGGCTGATAGACTTGAACTGCTCTTGCTGTGGAAGGTGGTGTGGGCTGTTAACCTCATCACGCACTTGTGCAAGCTCTGCTGAGTCACCCTTTCATGAAAAGCAATGAAATCCTGCACCTAAGGCGCCTTTGCAGACAGCAGGTAACACTGTGGTGTTGCTGTAATCACCTTTCACAGCCTGGTAGGCTTTGAATGGTGAAGAAAGACTTTTTTTTTTCCCTGCATGGGGACAAGTGAGGCAGTGGGACACGTTGCCCAAGTCTCAGTCCCTGAAGACATTCAAGACCAGAGTGGGTAAAGCCCTGAGAGCTACTTGTAGCTGGGAGGTAAAAGAAAGACTTCTAAGCTGGATAGAAAAGTACTTTACGAACTTGGAAACCCTCCCGGCTGGAGAAAGCAGCAGCGGGAGATGCGGAGCCAGAAGCCGTTGGAGGGATGTGGGTTTGATCCCCGGCGCTGGCCCCGTTCCCGGGCTGGCTGGGGCTCGGGGGTCTGCGCCGTGGCTGTGGTGGGGATTGCTCTCGCTGTGGCCTGGCCCATCTCAGCCGTGTTGTTTGTGGGTTTGCGTCACCCTCTGCAGCCCCATGACCATCGGACCTGCCGCGGCCAATTCCGGCGCTCACACCCTTCCTTGTACAAGTGTGGGAAGTGTCTGGGAAGAGGGGGGGCATCGGTGCTGTAGATGACCAGGCTGGCCCAGGACATCTCTGGTCTCTATTGTTTCAGCCTTTCAAGGCAGGTTCTGACTCACAGGAGAAATATTTGCCTTAAGGGGCAGGTTTTGTGCTCGGAAAGTGCCTCTGCCAGACTCGCTGCCTTGCAGCATGCAGCATGGCCGGGCATTGTCGCTCCCGACAGCCCAGAGTAGAGGGGCAGAGGCTGGATGTACGGGAAGGTTTATATCCATGGAGCAAGCTGTGCCCTGTGCTGGTTGATAGGCCAAGGGCGTTGTCCCCTCTGGGGATACTGGGGTACCCAAAAGCCCCCAAAACACTGATGGGGCAAGTGGCCATTACTGTCAAGTGTGGCCCCCCTGCAGCTGGAGTGACTCAGTCGGTACAGAAATTGCTGAGCCAGCACAAAGTGTGCAGGAGCTGGCAAACGGCAGTTGGCTTCCTGATCCGCAGCAAGATAACCAGGATAATGCAGAAGCGCCGGAGGCTGTGCTGTCCCCTGGGAGCCCGGAGCAGCTCAGATGTTGCTTGTGGGCGCAGGAGCCATATACCAAAGGGGCTGGTTTCCTCCCCACAAATGCCCTCCCTGTTCCTCTTTCCTACCCTTCCATTTTCTTCGGAGCTGTTGGTTCACGTGCTCGGAAACTGGGGAAGGAAAGGGGTCCTGATGTTATCCTAACGAAGCATTAGCGAACCTTTGCCTTGCTGGTAACCTGGCACAGGGAAATCCCTCTGCAAACCTCCTCCTTATGCTTTGCCAAGGAAATAACCACCTTGGTACGAGGGAAGTGCCCCTCACCTGCGTTCAGGGGAGGTTTGGCTGTTGGGTCCAGTGACTCCAGGTTGTCCCAGAGCTCCTCTCCTGCTTCGCCTGAGTGCACTGGGCAGAGCAGCTCTTGCCTTTCTCTTTCTCCCCTTTCCTCATGGACTTGGGGTGGTTTTTAACACAGGGGTTTCTGTATTTTTTCAGCAGGGGGCTGCTTTGGGACCTGCTGCAGCAGCACTGGATAAAAGGGAGACGTTTGAACCCTTGGACCCAAGCAGGGGAGGGGGAGAGTTTTACCAAGTCCAGGACAGCGATCTCTATTTTAAGCACTATTGTAGGAAGTGCCCCACAGGTAAGATGGTCTTCAACATCGATCACACCAGCCTCGCCGTGTTTCTGCCTGCAAAGCTGGCATGTCCTTGCTCCTTGCGAGGAGGCAGCAGGTGCTCCAGCTTTCCCCTGCCCCACTGTTGTGAGATCTAAGGACTCCTTATGGGAATATTTTCCTTTTGTTTGTTCCTAATTTGCCTCTTAACTTCAGTGGCAGTGGAATCAACTCCCTCCCTGCAAAGACATCTCCGTCCCGTGCTGTATTTTCACAGATACGCCCTTTCTTTCTCCATCCTTTCTTGCAGGCACCTACGTTGCACAGCACTGTAAAGAGCAAAATGGCTCCAGCAAGTGTTTGCCGTGTAAGGAAGGGGAATACACCGAATACCCAAACGACTTTCTCAGTTGCCTTGGCTGCCAGAGGTGCAGGGAAGGTATGAGCTGCTCTGTAAGAGGGTGATGCTGGCTGACAGCACAGGCTGGGTTCAGCTGACCAGAGACCTCTCTGCTTAAGAGCACGGTCACCTGCAGCGTCCCCAAAGAACAGCTCAGGCTGTGGGGAGCAGGCTGGGTCTGGAATTGGTGTAGCAGCTTGTGCCAGACCCACGTCTCTGTTCAATGCAGCATCCCTTTCGCAAAGCTCGGACACGAGGCCTCCAGCAAGGACCAGGAGGACTGGGCTCACGGCAGCGTTGCAGGCTGCTGGTGGAGCTTTGATGCGAGCATTGCTTTTCTCTTGGGTACGGTGAGGTGTGGGGCAGAAAGGGTAAGGCTGAAACTCAACAGCAGAGAGTGACATGGCTCGTGGGTCAGCTCAGGTCGTTAGCGGCGTTAACGAAGGGAGCGGGCGGAGGAGCATGGTGCGGAGGGGTTGGGGTGGAGCTGTTTCTCCTCTCGCCCGCAGATCAGGTGGAGCTGAGTCCCTGCCACGCAGTCAGGAACACGCAGTGCGCCTGCAAGAGCGGCACCTTCTGCTCCCCGTTCCAACCCTGTGAGCTGTGCCAGAAGTGCCGGTCCCGGTGAGCTGGGTGACATGGTGGGTGCTGCTGCGATCCGTGCGGGGAGCCACAGCAGCTGAGCCTGCCTTGTCTCCCCCTTTCCCAGGTGTCCCAAGGACGAAGTGGAGCAGGCTCCCTGCACACCGCACAGTGACCGCCAGTGCGGTCCTCCCACCGACACCTTGTCCAGCTCCTCTGGTAAGTGGGGGCCTGCTGGAGGAGGAGAGATGGGCTGAGGGGTGGAGGCTGTGAGCTGCTGCTGAGGACACCAGGAGCAGCTCCCCCCACATGCCCTGTTTTATCCGCTTCAGTCAACTTGATCGTGATATTCGTGGTGATAACTGTGGTCACGCTGGTCCTCTGTATGTGCTGCTGCTGCTGTCCCCAAGGTGAGCACTGGGGGCGAGGGACCCCTGGGGCGCTCGCCTTGGCTGGGGGCTCTGTGCCCTGGCTGGGGGCTCTGGGTGGGTGTGGGCTGGGTAGGAGGAGGGACCTGCCTAGGGAAAGAGGGATCACAGCACTGTTTGCATCTTCCAGGGCACGGGAGACAGCTGAGCAGGAAGTCCTGCAACATAGTGGTGAGTTGCTGGGATGGGGGGGGGGCGGGGGGGCAGCCCCATTTGTGGGGCTGGGGGGAGATCCCCCATGCTCTCTGCTCCCCACTTTGCCTGCAGCTCCTAGGAAGGCTGGAGGAGCAGGGAGATGAGTCTCTTCCCTGGAGGGACGTGGTAGAGCTGGGCCAAGCAGAGGAGGGTCTCTGGTAGTGCCCTGCTGTACGTGGGGTGCTTGCAGCCTCCTCTGCAGTGCTGTTAACCCTTCCCTGGCAGAGGTGCTGGCACCTCCAGGGTCCCCAGTGGGGACCCCGGGCTAAAGGGAGGCCTTTGCTGTACCGAGCCCCCTTCAAGCTCAACACGAGCAAGCGAGCTGTGCCCTTGAAACCATGGCAGGGTGGATGCCGCTGCCATAGATGGCATCCCTGCAGTGTGAGCTCTGCCCTCCCAGGACCACCCAACCCAGCTGGTTTGTGCTTCTCTCCTGCCGCAGGATTACCTGATGCGACAGCTAACAAGTTACCGGCGCAGGGGCCCAGGGACACACGACAACCACCACAACGAACAGGTCTTCCAGGATCAGCTGCTCTCCACGGTGTCGGTTTCGGCAGCTCCCAGTGCTGTGAGGCCAGAGGTACATGAGTGTGCCCCTCTGCTCCCTCATGCTCGGCCGAGGTCTGATGCTTTCCTCTGCCTTCACTGAGCTGATCGGCTCGGGGAGCTTCTAAGGCTGGGCCACGTTTCTGCACGGAGACAGCGAGGGGTCTTTTGTCCTTGTTCTGGGTACAGGACTGCAAAATCTGCTCGCAGTCGGCTGCCAGAGTCCTCTGCAGATTTAATGCTGAGCAGACACCCAGCTCTCCTCTCCCTGGCTGGGACTTATGAGGCAGCTCTCCCCTGCTCGTGGCCTGCCGTCACCCCGAAGCTAGGAAATGATGGGTGTCCCGGGCGGGTGTGGTGGTCTCTTGCCCCAACAGCTCCTGGCGAGAGGGAGAAGGTCTCCAGCCCCCTCCATTAAAGGTGCTTGGGGGTAGCGTTTGTGCCAAGGCTTGGTGGGTGCTATAGGACATTGTCCTTCCAGGTGATGGTGCCGAGGACCTCATGTCCCATTGTGAAATCCAGGAGAAATCTGGTTCCAGTGCAAGGAGAAGACCCTGTTAATCGTAAGTGTTGGGGCCCAAGGGACGTCTTGGGGGGGCAGGGAGGCAGCCTGTGGGATGAGCTTTCTGGGCAAACCCCTTTCTGTCTCGGCTATTCGTGCTCTACCCTGTTCTCTGAGCTTTGCTCTTACCCTCGCCCCACCTCTAGTTTTGCAAGGCGCTCTTGAAGTCTTTGCCGAAGACGTGCCCCCCAAACAGTGGAAGAAATTTTGCCGAGCCCTTGATCTGCCAGAGAACACCATTACCCTCATGGAGATGAACAAGGAGGAGTTCTTCCAGATGCTCAGAACCTGGCAGAACAGACAAGGGGTGAACGCCTCCGTGAACACGCTGCTGGAGGCCCTGCACAGGATCAGTCTCGGAGGGGTTGCAGAGGACATCTCTTCCAAGCTGGTCCAGCAGGGATCTTACCAATATGAAGTGAGCTGAGGAGCAGGGCAGGCCCTGCATTTCCCTACTTCAAACTGAGTCCATGCATACCTCTAAAAACACTTGAGTTTTATCTTTTTATAGCTCTCCTGTGCCTTTTCTCCTTTTGAAGCCATTGTACAGTTCAGCTGAGCCCAGAGGAGCTGATCCTCTTGTGAAGTACAAACCTCACGGTCCTCTCTGCTGAAGCTACGGACTTGTTGGTGCTTCCTTCTGAAATCCAAGCTGGTGCCTTGATTTCACTGGGTCAATTGCAAGCTGCCTCTGGGATCGTCTCACTTGGAAGGCTGGTACTATACAGACATCTTCAGGATCTGTGCAGAGAAGGGTGTCTGTAGGTTTTCAAGTGGTTGTAGGCATCCCTGTGTTTTTTAACTGGATCATCCCTTTCTTTGAGGGAGGGGGGGGCTCCTGGCATGCAATGGCTTCTACTTGTAAAACATCTCTAAGCTGGCCAGCAAGCTTAACGCTGTACGCTTGGTGGGCAAGTATCAACTGGATTCTTAGGTTAGTTTCTCAAAGCTGCCCACTGACTTGCATTTTAGCTAATAGTGGTTCTGCTTGTTGTTAGGAGCCAGTTTGAAACTGGACTTTGAGGGGAGGGTGGGAATGATTTACCTGCTCCGTGATCGCTGAGGTTGCCTAAGAAAATAGTCAGCGCAGGGAGCAAGCGAGCTCCTCCTCAGAGCCGGATGGGGAACGTGGGCAGCAAACTATGAGTGTGCCAGAAACTTCCTTCTCCGTGTGACCCTGCACAAGTTGGCTAGCTCACGTTCCCTCGGCCGTGGGGTGGCTTTGCTGTCCCTGTCTGTCTCCAGCCAGCATGGAAAGGCGAACGCATTGAGGTCCGTGTGTGACTGTCGGTACTCACCATCCGTCCTCCAGCTGGATGCGTTGCTCCTCAAACACTTTGCGCCTTGCTCTGGCTCTCACACAGCTCAGGGACAACTTGGCTGGCAGAACTGCGTTACTTGAACTAGCTCCATGTGCCGCAACCCCAGTACAGCCCAGCACACCAGGACCTTCCCCACCATGGTGGGAGAGCGCGAGGGGCATCACCAGCCCCTCTCTGCAGCCAGGGCTGCAGCACCCATCCTCCTACTGCTTCTCCCATGCTCCTCACCAACACTTAAAAAGAAAAATCCTCTCTACAAAACACAAGCAGAACATTTGTATTTATATATTTATTTAGTAATTGGAAACGTACATATATTAACTTAAAAGCTAGTATAAAAATAGTAGTTTTTTACTATGCATGATTGTGTGTTTTTATACAGAGCTCTGGCCCAGCCAGTTTACTATTTCCAGTTTTTACATGTCTCTGTATGAAGGAAGAATAAACTTTAAAAAAATCCTCCTGATTTCTCATCTTTTGGTTTTTCCGTGCCCCCCCCCCCCCCTTGCTCTGCCGTAACGCTGGCGGTGGGCTGTTCTAGGTTTCAGTGGGCACCAAAAGAGCTGGACCAGATGCTCAGCAGCTGCCTCGCATGGCACTGAGGACCCAGCCCGTGGCATCAGCGCTCTGCCACTCCGGCATCCTGCTGGGAACGGTCCCCACCAGCGATGCTTCTGCCAGGGAAAGTCCCCAGCAGCAAACCTGGGCTCTGCCTTTGCTCCTGCGCCATGAGTCCCGTGCTCTTCAGTTGCCTGCAAAAGTCGGAGGCTGAAATCTCAGTTTCTCGAGCGTGCAGGGGCTGGAACCCTGGGGCCAAATGATGCCGCTGGACCCCCCCCTGTGACGGAGCTGTCGCTGCCGGGGGGCTGCGGTGCTCCCTGCTCCGGCTACACCCAGCCAGGGCTCTGTGTGTTGCAATAGCTGTGTTGCAAATCCATGCAGTGCTTAGTGAGCAAAAGGGCTCTGCTCGCCCCAGAAATCCCCCCTGAGCTGCCCGCCAGCCTTCGCACTGCAGTTGGGTTTTATCGATAATGCAGGTCTGGCGCAAGTGCTAAAAGCAGGAGCTCTCGGTGACCTGCCAGGAGGCTTTGTGCCGAGCTCCCGTCCCGGGCAGGCTCAGCGTGCCTCCCAAGCATGCAAACCTGGGCAGGGAGCTCCTGCAGAGCCAGGCACATGCAGGATTTAGTGCCGGGACACAGGGGCTCGGGTCCTGGCCTGGGAAAGGCAAACAGGACTCAGAAGCAACGGCGAGCGCCCGGATTTGAAAGAGAAAGAAACTTGTCGTCCTACCTGCTCGCTGGTGCTGCAAAGTGTGAAAACACCGAGTGTAAGCTCGCTGGAGCTGCAACCTCGCTCCTGCATCTGTGGCTGAGGATGAGCATGCGAGAGGAGTGACTCCAAGGTGCTGTACTGAGGCCAGCCGGGAAGAGGAGCAATGCGGAGCGGGAGGGGATGCCAGCGGGAGCATCCCTGCTGGGAGCACCTCTGCGTGCTCGCTCCAGCGGCAGCCTCTGCCAGGGGTGGGCTCAAAGGAGCGTCCCCCTTCCCGGCTGGGGAGGGTGAGCAGAGGTTTGGGTCCCTCCTGCTCTCCTGCCCTGCCTGGCAGTCCTGCAAAGCCCTGGGGCCATGCTGCCTCCTCCTGCTGGGACCCGCTGGGTTTGTGCACCTACAAGGACACAGGTGGGACATGCAAAGTTAGTCTGACGGTAAAGCCACCCCGCCTCGTACAAGGTGTTTTGATGGCTGGATCCTGCAACGCTTCACTGTCCCTGTACGCCCCAGGAGCGCTGGAGGCGGGGGGGGGGTGCTGGCGTCACCCCAAGCAGGGCACAAGGATGCCCCATGTCCAGCCACTTCCTCCCAAACACACAGGGACCACGCCGGGCTTTTAAAATACCATTTATTACAATGGAGCCTTCCAGGCTAAAATCCCAAGCCAAGAGCCTGGGGTTGGTTTCTGGTGTGGCAAGTTGGGGTGGGCGGGTGGGTTTGGGATGATTGGGTGTTGGAGTTTTTTTTGCTTTAAGTTTTCTTCTTAAATAAAAGAGAAATTAAGAGGCAGGGAGGAGAGGGCTCCTGCCCCCTCCTGCTCCCCAAATT
This sequence comes from Falco cherrug, assembly GCF_023634085.1. Lineage (NCBI taxonomy): Eukaryota > Metazoa > Chordata > Aves > Falconiformes > Falconidae > Falco > Falco cherrug. Next base: position 3,714,462 of record NC_073714.1, on the reverse strand, counting down.
AGGACAGACCCCACTTGTGAGTAGAAGGAAGGATGCTGCAGTGCCTGGAGGCATCTGGGGACCGGGGTCCCCTGCACCATGCCTAACCCTGCTGCAAGTCGAAGGGGGTGGCAGGACCCCCACAGCGGCTCCGGCTGCCCAGGGTGACAACGTGCCATCAGACAAACCAACCACATCCCGCAGCTTCTGCTTACAAATTCAAGTGGAAGCTGGATGGGTTTCTTCTTCTTCCTCATGCTGCTGATGTCCAAACGAAAACAAAACCAAAAAACCAAAACGAAACCAAAATAAAACCACAACACAGCCCTCGTGCTCCTGTAAACATGAGTTTCTCCTGCTGCTCGGTCTCTGCCAGTCCTGCAGCGTGCTGGCAGCTGCGGCGCGGGGAGAGCAGGGCTCCAGGAGCGCCGGGGGCTGGCGCCCGGCCCCGAGCCCCTCCGCAGGGACAAGCCCCCGCTACCCCCGTCTCCTCTGGGGCTTTGGCCGGTGGCGTCCGCTCCACACTTGGCGCTGGGGCAGGTCACCCCACTCTTCCTCCTCCTCCTCCTCCTCCCCGTCTCCTCCCAGGGATGCTGGAGCCAGGGCAAGGACGGGCTTTCAAACCACAGCCGAGGAGGAGGAGGAGGAGGAAGAGGAGGCTGTGGCTGCCGACGATGAAGGAGAGGAGGAAGGGGAGGTGGAGGCGTTCCAGAAGAGCCACCGCCTCTTGGGCTGCCGTTTGAGGTGGAGGTAGTCTTCCTTCTCCCGCTCCTTCTTCGCCCGCTGGTAGTGATCCTCCTCCTTCAGGTACCACACCGGCGGCCAGCGGTGCTTCTCGAAGTACTCCTGGTTCTCTGCAGGGACACCAGGGGTGAGGGCAGTGCCAGGACCGCCAGGACACCCGTCATCCCGCCCCGGCCCCGGCTCACCTCCCGACATGGCCTTCATGTCCCGGGGGAACTTGCGGCAGACGTTGTTGTAGTTGGTGCAGATGTGATGGAGGCACCAGTCGGCGAGCTGGTAGGCGCAGTGGAACTGGAAGAGATGGAGCCCACGTCAGAGCCTCCACGGCACGGACCACTGGGGAAGCCAGAGGGATTCACCCCACGCCTCCACGGACATCCAAGAGCAGACCTGGTTGTCCTCTCTGCCAGGACAGCATCACCCCCCCGAGCTGCCAGACCCCCCTGCGTGGCACCACCCAGCACCTCGCGCACCGCCAGCCCCGCCGGCACGGCGTGCTGTCCCACCTGAGCCAGCTCCAGGAACACGAGCACATCCCCATCGATGTCCACCATCATCTGGGCCGCCTCCATCAGGCCGGTGACGGTGTACTGCTCTGTGGGGGACACAGGGGGTTACCGGGCAGCTGGGACAGGGTGACAGCGAGGGACACTGTCCTGCTGCAGCCACCTCGACTCACCGGTGAGGGCCACCAAGTGCGGCAGGCAGAGGCGGTTGGCGAGGATGATGAGCTTCATGTCGTCGAGGTCGGGGCTGGAGCTGAACTGCCCGGTGTAGAGGTACTCCAGCACCGCCCGCATGCAGCTCTTGCTGGTGTAAGGAAGTGCCACCTGCAAGACACACACTGGCTGTCACCCTGCGCCCGTGTCCCCAGCTGTCCCACCCTCCCGGGACAAACCCTCCTTACCTCGTTGGTGGAGCTCTCCACGAAGGGGCCGCCGAACATTGCGGCCATCCAGTCGCAGCTGGAGATGAGCAAGGGCTTGTGGGCACTGATAGCACCATCATCCAGCACGAAGGTGACATCTGGGGACAAGCAGAGGGATGCTACTGGGACCATCCCCAAGCACCCAGGGCTCAGCCACAAAGTGCCTGGCACTGGGGACAGCAGCGAAAAGGGGACAGAGCCTAGCACATCCTATATTTTTTCCTAAAGATTCCTTCTTTTTTTTTTTTTTTTCCTGCATCCCCCACCAGCTCAGAGGAGCTCAGGGAAGAGCCCTGGTGGGGCTCCGCTTCTTCCGGGGGATTTTCCCTGAGGCACATCACGACACACTTGAAAGCAAAGGGGAAAACTCAGGAACCAAACATCTCGCCCAAGTTTGAGTCATTGGGAGAGCTGAGAAGGATGCTGGGGGTCTCCTGCTGCCCCGCTCTGCTCTCCACCCTGGACCACAGCTTCTCCTGGTGGCGTGCCATGGGCCAGCACACATCTGTCCCCCGGCAGTGACAGCTTGACCACATCAAGGTCCGTCCTCATGAACCAAATCCAGCTGGAGGGAGTCTGGGACGTGCACACACACCCCCCCGGGATGTCACCCCGCAGCGCTGCAGCACAAGCTGGTGGCACGTGGTGCTGGGTGGAAAGCTGGGGAAGTCCTACCAAGGGCACATTGCTCCTCGTAAATCAGATGACCCAGGGGAAATCTGGGCCTGGGAGGGAAGGAAGTCGCCTTTGCTGCTCTCCCGTAAATAAACAGAGCTGTCAGGCGAGCTGGGGAGCAGGGAACCCAGGGGAAGGGCCATTACACTCACACTTTCTAGGGGGAAGAAAAAAAAAAAAAAAAAAAAGGCAGCTATAAAAATCCCAGAAACTCACAAAGTGTGACCAAAAAGCCCAAGGAAAGCGAGCGAGTGCCTGCTGATCCACAGCACAGCCGCCCTGCACATGCCTGGGGCAAAGCCAGGAGCTGCGAGCCCCGCATCCATCCATCGGAGCCCCCATCCATCCATCCATCCGAGCCCCCCAGAAAGGAGAGGGGGTGCTGCAGATGGTCCTCCCCCTCGGCCCGGAGTCGTACCCGAAAAAGTCCCCTTGGCCAGGCATTCCTTCACCCGGTTGGTCCTCCGGACGTGGAAGGCTTTGGTGATCTCCTGGTTCATGAACGCCTCGTTGTTGAGGATGTTGGCCACCATCATCCGGAGGTCGAACACCTCCAGCAGCTCAGCGATGTGAGCAATGTGCATGAGGTCCCGCTCGTTCTCATCCAGCTCCCCTGTGTACAGGTACTTCAGCACGGCCCGGAAAGGACCTGGCTGGATGGAAGCATCCATCTTCACCACCACCATGAGCTTGGACTTGTAGGTCAGCGGGTCTTCTGCCATCTCCTCCTGGATGCTGGTGAAAGCCCGGCTCCAAGAGGAGAGGTTCCTTCCCCGCCGCAGCCCGTGCTCCCCGTTCTCGTAGCGGTTGCCCCGCAGGATCCCATCACTGGTGGAGGCTCTAAGGCACGGTTTTCGCTGGCCAGACCCAGCCTCCTCGGTGCTCTCGCAGATATCGAAACTAGCAGCTCGCAGGAGGAAATCCCGCCCGTGGTGCCTCTCCTCTTGGTGCAGCATCCGCTCGGCGGCCGCGGTGACGGCCACCCCAAAGCCGTGCCCCGCGGTGCTCTGCTGGTCCTCCTCGCTCAGGTCCATGAGGAACAGGTCGTAAAATTTGGAGGAGGAGGTGGAGAGGTAGATCTTGTGTGCGTAGATTTTGATCTTCTCTTGCAGCACCAGGATGACGTCCGCGCACAGGGGGTCCTCCAAGAGGTGGGCTGGACGCTCCTCGTTGTTGGAAGGGGGGTCTGGGACGATGATGATGGGTGGAGGGGGCTTGGGGGGAAGGAAGGGGGCTTGGAGAAGAGGCCGCTGTACGTTGCGGAGGTGGGACTTCCAGAACTGTAGGTGACGGCGGGAGATGAGGGCGGCACGGATGGCATTGTCAAAGACGTCCTTGATGCCAAACTGGGCCACCACACTCGTCTCGTAGTAGGGGATGCCCAGCTCCTTGGCTACCTCCCTCCCCTTCTCCGGGGGAAGGATCTCGTTGGGTTTGATTGGCCTGAAAAAGAGGGGAGATAATGAAGAGACCTCTTCAGATGCACGATAAGGAGAAAGCGTTGGGCAGGCACGGACACCTCTAGGGCACAAGAGTCCCACCTGGCCAAGGGTCGCCGTGCCCGATTGACGGCCTCCAGGTCGGCATAGCGCAGGTCGAGCTGGCAGCCCACCAGGATGACAGGCGCGCGGGGACAGAAGTGCTTGATCTCTGGGTACCACATGGTCTTCACATGGTGCAGGGAGTTGGGGTTGGCGATGGAGAAGCACAAAACCACAACGTCGGACCTGCGAGGAAAGGAGGGTCAAGGTCCAGCGATGGAGCCAACCCCGCCGTGCTTTGGCACTGCCCTCCCTCCCTGCCCCGGGTAGCCTGAGGCTCTGCCCCTCCCCTACCTGCCATAGGCAAAGCGCCTGTCTTTGTGGTGGTCACCAAAGGTGTCCCAAAGCCGCAAGGACACACTAACGTCATCTACCACATCCCGGGAGCGCTCCAGCACCTGCGGGAAGAGAAACGCCATCCAGCTCACGAGTCCTTGGGACCTGCAAACGCAGGGCTGCCCCCACCCCACGCAGGGTACGGAGGGGCAATTCACAATCCCGCTGCGGGGAGGGCGCAGCTCCATCTCCCTGGGGTTCGCAGGGGGCATCCATGAGCCCAGCCCCCCCAGCATCCCTCTCTGCACCCCCCCAGCCCTCACCTCCTGGCAGACACGGTACTGGTCAATGGCCCACACCGTGGGCACGTGCGTGGCGAGGAGCTGGTACTGGGTCAGCGTGGCGTTGCAGGCGCGGGCACAGATGAGTCGGGTCTTGCCCACCGCGTTGTCCCCGACCACGACGCACTTGATAGTTTCTACGTTTGGCCTCTCATAATCCATGTCAGAATCCATTAATTGGGACCTGCAGGGGGAAGCGGGGTGGGGGGTGGGGGTCAGCAAAGAGAGAAAGAGAGCCAGGACAAGCCGGGGGGCTGTCTCCAGGTGGGACGGGACGCCAAGGGGGATGAAGCGACAAGATGATGCCGATACTCACGCTCGGAGCTGGCAGCCCCTCGCAGCACGGGGGAAGCTCTGCAGCCAGCGGCAGCCGGGAGCCCCAGCGAAGGCAGCGAGTGAAGGCAGCTGCCCACCCCGCGCTGGCTCCCGTTCCCCGCCAGTCCCCTTTAAAATTTAATATTCCCGTGGCAGCGTGCATTGCTCTGCCGCGCGTCAGACACATGCCCTGCGTTTGATTCGACCCTCCTCCCTCCCCGGCTCTCAGGCTCTGGCTCATGCTTGTTCATGTGAGATGAGGCTTGGCTTTTTTTTTTTTTTTTTTTTTTTTTTTCCCCTCCCCTCCTCCTTTCCCCTTTCTCCCTTTCCAGCGTTCGCAAGCGAAGCTTCCAGATCCGCCTGACCCAGTGCACACCCGGGCACTGCCAGCCTCTCTGGCTGCCTGGCTCCGGGGAGCGCCAGCTCTGTCCCTCGACCACTGACCTGCCCCCCTTTTCCCACCCTGTTCCCAGAGGGGATATTAGAGAAGCGAAGGAGAAGCTGGTTGCATTTCCAGGAGGCTCATCAGCCCTCGGGTTTGGAGGGCTCCCAGCATCACCAGTCTCCCAGGGCCAGGCGTGACCCCAGTGTTCCCAAGAGGAAGGTGGGTGCTGTGGGTGCTGCGAAGCCGATACGAAGCGCGTGCATCCTGCGAGCGGGCATGCCCGGGTGTACCACCCTCTGCCCCTTCAAAGCCCCAGACTCTAAATCAGCCAGAATTAACTCATCACAGCGTTAACGCAGGGATTTATGTGCTTTCCAGGGAGAAGAGCGAGGAGAAGATTGAAGGAAGGGGAAAAGGACAAAAAAAAAACCCCCACAAACCCACCACATCCCAATTGCTCTGAACTTCCCAAAGCTGCAGCTTTTTTCTCCCTTGTCACCCCCTCCTGGCACCCGAGCTGCTATAATAAACCACCAGCGCAAAGGCTCAGTGAGCTAAAATACCCGGTAACGATGGCAACCGAGCCCTGCACGCCATCCCTGCACGCGGGGACCACGGACACACTTCCCTAAACTAGCAGCCTGGCAAGGACTTTCCAATGTTAGCACCTCCCTCCCGTGCGCAAGCTCTCTGAGCACACCTGGCTCCTCCAGCCTGGAGAAGACGGCACGTGAGAGGGCTCAGCACCGTGCAGGATTGAGCCGTGAGCCTTGCGGGCAAGCAGAGGCAAAGGCAGGTGGCACAAATCCAGGGCACTTTTAGGTGCCAGTGCTTAGCCATCGGCGGGTCCCAAGGCAAAACTTCGCCTGAGTAGCTGTCACCAGATGCCACGTCCCCTCCATCCTTTGGGATACGGGGAGTGCTGTCTGCTGGGGGCATTGAAAACCAGGAATAGCAACCTCCTTGGGCTCTGCACAGCGAAAAGGAGTCGGGGCAGGTTGCCTCCTTCCCCACTAGACCCTGGAAATTTGTTTCCACCTTGGACATGCCCCTCCACCGCCATCCCTGGTCCCCTGCTCCTCCCGGGGATCCGCTTTGCTCTGTAGGACCAGGAGATCTCTGGGTGGGGGGGTTCTCAGTGCTCAGGGAGCTTCGCTGCGGTTATTTTTTGGGCCAGCCGCGCTCCCACGTTGGCCGAGCTCATTCAGGTGGTGGGGGGAAGGCACACGGAGATGACAACTGCGGTCGGCAGTTTGGATGCTTGCCCCGGGCGGGATGCTGGGCCTGCACCCAGCCGGCCGCGGGGGAGCTGGGAGCCTGCTTAGGAAGTCCAGTGCCTCCAGGGAATTAAGGGCTAAATCCTAATGGGATCAGTGCCTGCGGTGAGGAGAGGAAGAGGGGGATAGCAGCAAGCACAGAATGCAGGCGCCGAATACAGCAGAAGCGTGCTGGGGAGCTCTGGCAGCCCCGCAAGGGTGGCTCGTAGCCCCCCCACGCACAAGACATCACCCCAGGAGGGGGCCGAGAGCCTCTTTGCAGGGCCAATTTCAGCAGGACCATGCCACCACCCCCACAGCCCCCCTCCCCACCTTCCCCATCACTGCCTCCCTCCCAGGAGCACTCTGAAACCCACCAGAGAGCAAGAAATAACCCAAGACATCGGAGTTCCCCCCAGGAAAAGCCCTTTCCTGGGAAGCAGGGCTGCTCTGGCCAGCAGCCCCCCCAGCACGTCGCAGCCCCCCCACTCAAATCACACGTGCCCCCCCGCACCCCAAAATTGCTCCTTCCAGGCTGCCCAGCCTCTGGTTGCCAAGGCAACCGCACCATCACCCCGGGAGCCGTCGCTTAGCAACTCCCAGGCTAAAAATCCTCCATCCCGCACCTCGAGAGGGGAGGAGAACCCCCAAAGCGGGGGGGGGGGGGGGGGGGGGGGGGGCGGGAAGCGCCCCAAAAGGGCGGCAATGCCCCCAGATAAGGTGGCATCTGTCGTGATCCTGGCGGCAGCTGCGGGGTGGGGGCTGCGGCGGGAGAGGGGCTGCACCGCGGCCCCGGGGCACTGCAAGGGGGGGGGGGGGGGGCGGGGGTCCCCGCAGCGGGGTGCGGGGGCATTGCAATGGAGGCCGGGGAGCACCAGCACCGGGTGCGGGGCATCGCGAGGGGGGCCGGGGAGCACCCAGAGCCGGTGTGCAGCATTGCAAGGGGGGCGAGGGTGCTCGGAGCACGCAGGCCGGGGGTGCAGGACATGGCAAGGGGGCTGGGAAGGACCTAGGCCGGGTGCGGAGCATTGCAAGGCGGGGCCGGGGGTGCGGTCTGCACCGGGGCCGGGTGCGGGGCATTGCAAGGGGGGCCGGGGGTGCCGGGAGCACCCAGGCCGGGGGTGCGGGCCAGCGCAAGGCGGCAGCGGGTGCATCGCGGAGGGGCCGGGCCCCTGCTGGTCGCTGGGCCGCGGGGCAGGATGCGCGGAGGCGGAGCGGAGCTGGGAGGCGGAGGGGGGGGTGTCCCCCCCCCCGGTACTTACACCAACACAGACGAAGCGGCGGCTCCCAGGGGCCGGGGCCGGGCTCGCCCCTCCGGACATGGCCACGGCGCAGGTTGCGCGGCTCGGCACTGCGCGGCTCGGCGCCGCGCTGCGCGGCTCAGGGCCTGGGGCGCGGGGGCCCATGCCGGCACCTCGGCCGCTCCGCTCTCCGCATCCGCGGCCCGCTGCGCTGCGCTGCGCGGAGCCCTGCGCGGAGCCCTGCGCGGAGCGGCGCGCTGCAGTCGGGGCCGCCCCGCCTTCCATTCACAAAAAACAAGCGGCCCCGCCGAAGCCCCGCCCCCGCCCCCCCCGCCGCCGCCCATTGGCTGAGAGCGACGGGGGGGGGGGAGGGGGGGAACACACGCGGGGGGGCTGCGGGCGGGCAGCGGGGCCGGGGCGCCTGGTGGGGGACCCCATCCTGCCGCGCATGGGACCCCCCACGCTGCCCCCATCCCTCCCTTGCTGGGGTCCCCATCCTGCTCCACCCCCCCCGCCCCTCATGGGGGACCCCCATCCTGCTCTCTCAGTCCTGACCCCACGGGGGACCCCCCATCCTGCCCCCCCAGTCCTGCTCCCAGTCCTGCCCTGCATGGAGGACCCCCATCCCGCCCCCCCCAGTCCTGCTGCCATGAGGGGACCCCCATCCTGCCCCCCCAGTCCTGCTCCCAGTCCTGCCCTGCATGGAGGACCCCCCATCCCGCCCCCCCAGTCCTGCTGCCATGAGGGGACCCCCATCCTGCGCCCCCAGTCCTGCCCTGGCTGGATCTCTGTTCTGCCCCTAACCCCCCCCCCTGCCCTCCATCATGTGCTGCATCCAGCCCTCATCTTCCCCATGCATCTCCCCTCCATCTCCCCACTGCAGCCCACCCTCCCTGCTCCCCCCACACCGGGAAGGGGTGCACCCTCTGCCCCCCCTCCTCTGAGCACTTTTCCCCTCCCCTGCATGGGGGCTGCATAGGGCCGCCAGCCCCCAGGGTCCCAGCCAGGCCCTGTGCGGTGCTGGTGGTGCTGCCAGGCCAACAGCCCGGCTGAGGATGGGGCTGTGCCGGATGAGACCCCTCCTGCGGCCGCACACAAGGCGCAGCACCCCCCCAAGAACACCCCCAGCCCCTTGCAAAGCTGCTTCTCCGGGGGTGAGGGGGGGGGGCGCAGAGCTGACCCATCCATCCGTGCTCTCCAAACCTAGGCCACTCACTACAGCACTGCCTTTGAACCCTGCCACGCTTCTCGCAGCCCCCTCCTCACACCACAGCCCCCCCCCCCCCCCCCCAGCCCCCCCAAGCTCTGCCACCCCAGGGCATAAAAAACTCAGAGTCATCTTTGCAGCGGGGCTGCCGGGAAGGCATCCGGCACGCTGGCCCTGCTGCTCTGACCCCGTATATCCGTATATCCGCATCATGTGATGCTTCGCCATCCTTCCCCAAGGCTTTCGGCCGCTTGCCCCCCCCCCCCCCGCCGCATCGCCTCCACCGAGCCACGCTGAGCTCGGCCCCCCCCCCTCCCGCTCATCTCGCCTGGGCTCAGGCCCATGGCCGCCACTGATGCAACGCCGCGTCAAACGGCGCCAACCTCGCGCCTTCGCATCGCCGCCCAGCGCGGCCCCCAGCCCCCTGCCGTTGCCCCCCGCCTCACCTAACTCGCAGGACGGGGATCTCTCTCTCCATAGCAGAAGGAGATGGAGGCGCTTATTTGGGGAGGGGGGAGCCTTTTGGCTTTTGAGCCGGGCATAAGCAGCTCCCGCTGCTGCCTCCGTGCCCACGGCGGTGGCGAAGCTATCGGCTTCACGGCGAAGTTATTTATCCCCCTGCAACGGGAGCTGCGAGCAGCCGAGCTGCAGCTCTGAGCTTTCTTCTCCTCGGAGTAGATCACGGGGAAGGAACACGTAAAGCTTGTTTGCCAGCCGCATGATTTGGCTTATTTGCTCTCTTCTAGCAGGTGCTTAATTGTGGCAGAAAAAGTTCCTGGCAGCTCTTTGGGCATCCAAATTCCCGCCTGCCCCCCTCCCTGCCAGGCAAAACAAAAGCGCAATTGTCACTGGCAGCCCAAACACCCACCGCCTTTCCCGGCGGGAGAGAGCCGGTGGCGGGAGGCACCGGGAAGGGCACCGGGCAGGGAAAGGGGCTGGGGAGCATCTGCGGAGTATGTGGCCGTGACCCGCAGCCCCTCTCCTGTGGGAGGAGAAACACAAGTCTCAGCGGCTCTCGCTGCATCCCACAGCTCCCCAGCCAGCCCACACTGCGGCATGGCATGGCACGGCATGGCATGGCATGGAATGGCATGGCACAGCATGGCACGGCATGGCACAGCATGGTGTGGCATGGCACGGCATGGCATGGCACGGCATGGCATGGCATGGAATGGCATGGCACAGCACGGCACGGCATGGCACAGCACGGCATGGCATGGCACGGCATGGCACAGCACGGCACGGCATGGCATGGCACAGCATGGCACGGCATGGCACAGCATAGTGTGGCATGGCACGGCATGGCATGGCACGGCATGGCATGGCATGGAATGGCATGGCACAGCATGGCATGGAATGGCATGGCACAGCACGGCACGGCATGGCACAGCATGGCATGGCATGGCACGGCATGGCATGGCATGGCATGGCACAGCATGGCACAGCATGACATGGCACAGCATGGCACAGCATGGCACAGCATGACATGGCGCGGCATGGCACGGCATGGCATGGCACGGCATGGCATGGCACAGCACGGCATGGCACGGCACGGCACGGCACAGCACGGCACGGCATGGCACGGCACGGCATGGCATGGCACAGCACGGCACGGCATGGCACAGCACGGCATGGCATGGCATGGCACAGCATGACATGGCACGGCATGGCATGGCACAGCACGGCATGGCATGGCACGGCATAGCACGGCACGGCATGGCACGGCATGGCATGGCATGGCACGGCATGGCACAGCATGACACGGCACGGCATGGCACGGCATAGCACGGCACGGCATGGCATGGCACGGCACGGCACGGCATGGCACAGCACGGCACGGCATGGCATGGCACGGCATGGCATGGCACGGCATAGCACGGCACGGCATGGCACGGCATGGCATGGCATGGCACGGCATGGCACAGCATGACACGGCACGGCATGGCACGGCACGGCACGGCATGGCACGGCATGGCATAGCACGGCACGGACTGGCACGGCACGGCACAGCACGGCACAGCATGACATGGCACGGCATGGCACGGCATGGCATGGCACAGCATGGCATGGCATGGCATGACACGGCACGGCATGGCTGCAAGGCGACAGCTCCCCTCCCTCAGCACCGCTGCCCCGGCAGGGCTGTGGTTAATAGGCCGGCTGCTGCCCCCTCCCACAGCTCTCTCTGATTTAAGCCTCTTGAACCTGTCCCAGAGGGCTCCCATCTGCCCGGCTCCGTAATCACCCTCGCTCCCGGGCAAAGAGCTCCAAACCCGACGGCTTAACGCTGGGGGTCACACCGGGGAGCTCGCACCGCTGGCACCAAGCAGCCACTACCACCCCACAGCATCCTCCTCCCTCCATCTCCCCCTCCCCAGCAAGAAATGAAGAAACTCTCCGGGTATCGGAGACATGAATGGACATTGCTCCAGCCGTGCCCTCCTCGATAAAGTTTTTTGACTCTCCGAGATTTAATGCCAGGAGCATTTCCATCCTTTCCCTGCCCAGGGATTTGCCCCGATTTGCGGGGGGGGGGATGGATGTAGGGATGCAAACCCCTTTGCCTTTTGCTCCTTGGAGCAGCCAGCAAATAAAGCTGAGCTCAGCGTTATCCACCTTGCAGAAGGCTCAGGCGCTGCGACACACCAAGGCGATGCATCCCTCGCCGGCAGCACCCTTCCAAAAGTGGATTTGCAGTGGGGAGACACCCCGACACCCTCCGGTAGCCCCAACGCGCGTTCCCACAGCCCCCGCCATGGGGCACCTGCCTTTGCCTTGCTCTGCCCTAAGCCCTGCTGCGAGTTTTCCACCTGATGCGTGGGGGAACCGGAGGCGTCGCCGTGGCGCGTGTCGAAGGGGAGCAAAGAGCAAAGTCCCTGGAGAAAGTGGCTGGAGGAAAAGTGGCAGAGCTGGGAGGCTGGAGGAGCCGGTGCCACGGCCAGAGGGTACTTACAGGCTGTGAGCCATAGCGGTCATCTTCCCGGCGGGGCTGCCTTTCCCCTGGGTTTCCATCTCTTTCTCTTGGCAGACGCTGTAAGGAGAGGGCAGAAGGGCTCTGTGAAAACACCCCAAACAGGGACTCATGTCTTAGAAGCCCCCCCCGGGCTCCTGCACGATGTCACCCCGCTACCCTGGGGACAGAAAGCCTTTGGGATGGCAGGTCCTGCACGGCCACCTGGGCTGGCCCAGGAGTGTCCTGGCACAGGGAGATGGCTGTCCCTAGTCTACTGAGCAGCTCTGCCCGCCGTCCTACACCTCACTGCCAGGTCTGCTCACCCCACGCTACCACCTTCACTGGACGAAGCAGCCGAGGGGGAGATGCACAGCCCCGTCCCCTGCACTAAGTTTCACAGGGACAGCCCCCCCTCGGCCCCAAGGGCTGGCCAGCGGGGTCAAGGGGTCCCCCAGTACATAGCCCCTGCTCCACGCACCTTACCCTTGGGCTAAAAGCCTTTCCTGGGGGCATGTGCACCCTGGGCAGTGCCTGGTTCCTGAGGTGGCCAGCAGCCCACCGGTGTGTTTGCTTTGGCCAGCACTCCCCTCCTACGAGCTCTGGAGCAAGGCAGGGCAGCAGGGCTCTCCCCTCCTTCTCCCATCACTGGATCAATGGTGCACGCACACGTCAGGCTGGAGCAAAGTCCAACCTGAGCTCCTGCTGGGCAGTGGGAGTGGGTTTCAGAGACCCACCATGGTGCTGGGTCCTTCCCTGGATCCACCCAGGAAAAGCAGTTAGGGCCATCCATCCATTTTGCCGCTCTGAAAACCCCCAAAACCTGCAGCTTTTCTTCCTGGGTGATGTTACAAGGGGTCTCCTTGCTGAGGACAGCTGTCCCAGGTATCCAGGTGGGCTCCCCGGCCCCATCAGCGGGATCGGGAGAGCTGAGCCTTCCCTCGCCGGGCAGCCAGGGAGGGACGTGGCACCTCAGATAAATGGTTTTTAGGGCTCAGTATCCATTTGGACCCAGCAGGCAAGGAGAAGTCTCCAACCAGCACTTTGCAAAAATGGCAAAACCCAACCCGACCGCGACGGGGGAACAGGGGACAAAGGGACCTTGTGCCGCTGGAGACGGCACGATGGGATGTGCCACCGCACTGGTGGGGAGCAGACTGGGAAGGAGAGTCCAGGAAAGAGCTGATACTAGAGGGGAAGTTCTAAAACAAGGAGAAAGAGCATTTCTCCATCTTTCATCCCCTGTCCTGCCAGAGCAACAGGGTCTGTCTCCGAGCCGGGAGATCGGGGTGCTCTGGAAATTCACTCTATACACATACTATGACCCAGCTACACGCCTGGAGCCCACCTCCCAGCCCTGAAACACAGCCACCTGATATGCCACGGGTGATAACTCATCCTGCCATCGATACGGCTGCAGAATTTCAGGCATTCATCACTCAGTTTATAAATATTTAAACCCAGAAGGAGCCATGTGCTCCTGTAAAATGCAACGTATTATACAAGCAAAGCCTCCCTCCCTTTACCCCAGCGTGGAGTTAATGAACATCTGGGGCTCTCCAGACAGATCTTTTGCAGCTAGAAACCAGGTCAGGGCAAAATTCAAGGTCTTAGTCCGTGCATGCAGGATTTCTGCACCCTCCAGCTGGGATGCATTGGATTTACCACCCTGGTTGGTGCAGAAAACGCTGCCGATAGGAAATTGCAGCTAAGGCTGCTCCTCCAGCTGCTTTCTCCCACCACCCCAGCCAGGTTCTGGGCATGCATGGCCGGCCCCACGCTCCCGGCAGGGCTGCAGCTGCAGCCTGAAACATTTACAGGCTCCCCGCCGGCCGGCTGCTTCATGCAGTATTCACAGTTTCATACAGTATTAAGAGCTGCTGACGCCTCGTGAAAAAACTGTGAAAAGCTTCTATTTGGGGAAAGTTCCTCTTATAACTGTGCATCCTGTGGCTTCTCTGTTTCCCTTTTCTCCTGGCTCTCTTGCTGTGGAGAGCAGCATGAAAAATAGGCTGATAACATTGCCAACGAGCCTGGGCTTTTCATCAGAAGAGAAAAATAACCCCCCAAGCAACCCCCCCCCCCCCCCAAGGAATTAATTCTCACATTGCACCCAGGGAGCTGCTATGGGTGCGGGGTGGGTGTCTGCCTGGCTTGCTGCAGCTTGGGGACCGATGCTCAGCAAGAAGGGGGAAAGTGCGATCTTCCTGGCTCTTGGCCCTGGGTCTTGCTGCAGCCAGCACCCAGCGCAGGGAATGGGGCAGGGGCTGGGGGGGTTTGGTGGGGGCCTGCATAGCTCCATGTTAAAAAATTATTAAAAAAATAAAAAACTCAAAGAGCAAGGAGACTGTTTCTAAGCAACTGTCTCCAGTAGGGATGGAGAGCAGGGGAAGGGGGAGAAGGAACACTGGGCAGGGAGAAAACTTCTGGGGTCCCAGAGCCCCTGGCAGGGTGAGGGAGGGAGCAGAGGAGCTGCCTGGGTCTCTCGGCAGCGATGGCTGTTTGAAAGGCAGGAAAAGAGGGGACGGGGGGTGTCAGACCACCAGCAGCCAGCACTGATGGCAGACCAGGACCCCCTGGGGCTGAGGCTCGTGGGTGGCTGAACGGGAGCATCAGCTCCTTCCCCCACCGCAGAGCCCGGCCGTGCCTCGTGTCTTTGCTTGCCAAGCAGCACCCAAGCCCCCCAGCCCACCCCTCACCCTAACGGCTCCTGGCCCAAGGAAGGGGCACAGTGCTGCCTGTCGCTCCACCAGGTGGTCCGCAGGGCGAGCAGGGTGGGCAGGTGGGCAAGGAGACATGGCAGCGTGTGGTGGCTGCATGGACATCCCAGCTACTTGCCAGGTGACATCAACACCCCTTATTGAAGCAGCAGACAGCAGCCGTGGAGAGCCACCGGTTTTGTCAGCTCTGTTCTCGTGGGACAGCAGGGTGGCATCCATCCCATGCTGGAAGGTTCTTCGCCCCCATAACCTGGTGCCCTCTCGCACGTGGCTTTGCCCAGCGCCCTCCTCTTTGCCCACACCAGCCACTGGCCACTTGCTAAACCCCGCTTGCCACCACCAGAGCCCCGTCGGGGTCTGACAGCCCAATTCTCAACAGCTCAGAGGGGAGTGAAGGGGCGACGAGGGAACGGGGAGCTGAGACCACCTCCGGAGGGCCTGCATCAGCCCACAGGGCTGGAAACCGCCTGCAGCCGCATTTAAAGCCACCCCTGTGGCACGAGCATCCTCCAGTGCAGCCCACCAACCCATTTCCAAACCCTCAACCCTCACAGCCCTTTCCAGCCCCCCGCAGCTCACCAGCATGGGGAAAAAGCCTTCAGCCTTGCCATATCCCATTGCTGCTAGCAGGGCCAACCTTGGCAAAGGCCTGGGGAAAAAATAGGGGATAATTTTGCTCGGGGCAGCTGGCACAGTTACCTGTGTACGCGGGCTCTGCACCGTCCCGCCGCTCTCCCCTCTGGTCCAGCAAATCTCTTGGCTTTCCTGAAGTGCTAACTGGCCTGGGACAGGTAGGACCCATTTTTATATGCTCGCCCATGTGATCCAAACAAATGCCCTAGGGATGAGTTTTTGCACTGACACAAATAAAGGGGCTGGGACTAAAACCTGTTGAACCACAATCCGTACTCAACGGACAGGAATTTTCCACTCGCTGTGGGTGTGCCAGCGGCACGGCACGCGTCGAGCCCACATCTCCTTGCTCCCGACAATCCCACAACTCCAAAGCCTTTCAGACTCATTCCTAAATGTATTGCAGCTGGAGAAAATGAACTTGGGTGGAGGGATGGATGGGAAGTGTGAAGGAATATGTTTGAGCCAGTGATTACATCTAAATTCTGCAAATCACTCGCTATTTCTCCCACGGTCTGTGGAAGAAAAGAAAGCAGAAGATGCCAGCCAGGGTGAGGAGGGGGGTGGGGGGAACCCTTTGCGCCTGGAAAAGCAAACTGCCCCTGCAGCCTTGGGGCTTGGCAATGCCACTTCTTTGGAAGGTGCTTTTGGGAGCCACGAGCTGCCCAACCTGCAGGATGCTCCTCGCGGCCCATCACGGATGCTGCCGCTGGTGAGAAGGCAGGCAGGTACCAGGGCAGGGTGAATTAAAGGGATCAGAAGTGATCAGGATGGGAATGGAAAGGGGAGGGTGAGCTTTGGGTGAGCAGCGGTGAGTCAATGGGAACCGAAGGACCAGGGAAATGGCCACGGGCCACGGAAAGGAGAGGTGGTTCAAAGGCCTGATTCAGTGGGACCAGCTGGTGAGTCAATGGGAAAGGAGGGAGCTAATGAGCTGATGGGCAGCAGGTGTCCATCAGGCTTAAAAAGAGGCAGGGGGAGGCCCTGGGCTTCAACCAGCTTTGCTCAGGCTGCTTTTCTTGGAGGGACTGGAGCATGCTGTCTGCAGGTACCGATCTAGCTGATAACAGGCAGGAACGTGCCGCTCGGCACATGCACGGCGGTTTTGGCTGCTGCAGGTCTTGCCTCACCTTCTGATGGAGATGCTGTCGTGCCCCGGGTGCTGCTGCGTGTGGCTGGCACCCAGGGCTTACTCCCACGTGTGCTATGTGCTCACCAGAGCCATTTGCTCTAGCCCGAACTGAGCTAGAAAGGGGGAGCGAGGGGCATTTTCATGCCTAATTTTGTAGCAGGTACTGAAAGGGTTCCTGTTTTGCTGGGTCACGGAGCAGGGAAAACGTTCCCTGCCTGGAGCAATGCCTGATTTGCAGCTCAGAGCATCCTGCAAACGGCCCTGATCTCTGCAAACTGCAGCGTTTGCTGGCGTCCCAGCTGCCAGGGTCAGCCCTTACCTTTGCAAACTCCCCCCTGCTCAGCCCCTGAGCCAGCGCTGGGCTCAGCCCTGCCGAGGAGCCGGCTCTGGGGCTCTGCCAGACTTGGCTGGGCGCAGGCTGCCCTCAGCTGCTGGCTCCTCTGCTGCTGTGGGACTGGGGATACTGGTGGTGCAAAGAGGGGTAGGTGGAAAAGCAGTGGGGGGAGGGGAGGGTTCTGTTTTCCTGTGTGTTGATGGGGGGGCATCATGCATTTTCCTCGTTTTGCAGCTGTTTGGTTGTTGGGGTGTAAGGGCAAGGGCTCTGGTAGCTGCAGGAACAGTAAATAGGGGGTCACCTTGGGGTTCCCTGCAGAACCAGGGTGCTAAGGGTCTGGGAGTGAATGCTTGGGGAGGGGGAAGCTGGAAAAACCTTCTGGAAAAGGTAGCCATGCTCCAGGCGGGTACTTGTGGGAAGTACCCTCGCCTCCTTCCAGCATGGGGGAGGGGCTGGGGGCCACCCCCTGCATGGAGCTGTGACGGGGCTCAGGGCTTCCTGGGAAAGCACCATTACTGGGACTCAGCTGAGCTCATTAAACCTGGACGAGCCCCCTGCAGCAGACCAGTTAAACCCATTTAAGGAAGGGTTAAGCCAGTTTAGTGTGATTTGGTACTCTTGATGCGAAGGTTAATCTGGTATAAGTGCTTCAACATTGTGGATTTGGACCAATCTAACGAGTCTGTCTCCCTGTTTTTATCCACCTGACTTAACGAAGGGCCCAGCCTGGCTCCTCTTCATCTCGGGCTGCAGAGAGCCACTGACAGAGAGAAAATAAACTGGGGGCTGAAGGGAAGAGCCACATGCAGGCTGAATCTGAAACGATGCTATTTATAGGCATCCCTGCTCAGCCAGCCTAAATTCCATGTAGGTCCCTGTGCCTGGGGAGCAGCAGGGTGGGCAGCAGGCAAAGCCAGCCCATCACACCTTGATGGGGCAACTGGTGGGGCCAGGCTCAGCCTGACCTGAGTCAGAGCTGAGGACGCTTCTTCTTCATCCCCAGCTGCTCATTAACCTGCTGGCCCCAGGGCTTTCCCACGAGCATCACCCAGCCCAGCTGGTGAGATGGCAAGGACCAGGAATGGGTGTTTGTTTTCGCTTTGGGTTTTTTTGTTGTTGTTGTCGTCGTCTCTAACCCTAAAGGGCTGTAATCACTATTAGGCACCCACAAGGCATGGGGCAGAGATGGGCCTTCTTGCCAGGGTGCAGCCCTTGGGAGAAGGGGGGGGGGGGTGAAGAGGGAAGGAAGGTGAAAGTGCTTGGGTGACCCCTCTGTAACCCAGCCCCAGTGCTGTACCCGGCCCACGCAGCATCCCTGGGGAGCATGGGGGGGGTGTGTGTGTGTCTGTTTGAGCAAAAGCCACAGCTGAGGGTTTCTCAATGCTTTTCCTTCACGCTGCTGTTGTGTGTTGGTCTTTGCAGCAATGCTGCATGGTCTCCCCTGTCCCCAGGAGTGGGTGGGGGGGTGTATGTGTGTGTGTCCTTAATGCCGGAGCTCAAACTAGGAATTTAAAGTGATGCTGAGCAGCTCTGCAGTGGGTTGCAGCAACCTCTCAGCAAGTGTGTGAACGGAGGGATGCATGCGGGAGGTAATTGCATTAGGCAGTGCTCCGGTGAGCAACCGGCTGGGCGGTGTGTGCCAGCACCGCTGGGATCTGGGATCTGCCAGGCTGCGGAGCTGCTGGTGCTGGAGGAAAGGAGGCTCCCGCTCAGCTCTGTGCCTGCCTTGTGACTGCGAAATGTATGCGCTTAATATAGGCCAAATGAAAACATTCTTCCCGAAATAGAAGACCTTCCCCAGAAAGAGCTGCAGCTCCGGCAGGAGCAGTCACAAGGTGCCTGCTGTGGCAGGGTGGGCGCTGGCAGGTGTAGCTGTGCAAGGCAGCACATCCAGCGTGCTCCCAGCGGTGCCTGCCACCAAGGTCACCTCACCCAGGAATCTGCTCCTGGAGCTGCTGTATGTACTGCAGACCCCCAGGGACCCTCCCCACTATGTGCCAGCTGGCTCCGGGGGCCAGATCCTGCTTCAGGGGAGGGGTGTGTGGATGGGGCAAGCATCCATGGGGTGCAGAGGTGGGTGGCCCCATCCCTGAGCCATGCGACACCGCGGGTGAGGATTTTGCTTGGTCTCTGCACTGTGCAAGCGTGCTGGGGCGAGTGCTCAGGGTGGTGTCGGGTGCTGCAGCGGCTGAAGCATGTTCCTGCTCGCACGCTGATGGGGCTGGGCTGGCAGGAGAAGGGGCGATCACTGTGTGCTGCAGCGCACGGCAGCTCTGGGCTGCTGCCAGGCTTGGGGGGGGGCTGCACCTAGCTATGGGCAATAAGCCCAGCAAGGATTGAACATTCCTCCTCCAAGTGCTCCTGTGACGCCCAGCTGAGGGAGAGGGGCTGGTGCTTGGGGGGCTGTGGTGCCAAGGAAGGCTCTGGGGGCTCATGGCAGCCCGGGGCCTGCTCTGGTGCTTGGTTTGTGCTGCACTGCATCTTCTGTTGGGATGTGATGCGGGAGCCTGAGCAAAGGGCAAAAAAGCACCGTGCATCCCCTCCCTGACCCCATAAACTGCTGGGCAGGGGGTGCTGCAGTCCTGGACCTGACCCTCTTTGAGGGCTCTGACCCTTCCCCCTTGGTCGCTCAGGACCTTCTCCACTGCTGGTGGTGACAGCAGTGTTTAATCCATCTTAACTAGACACAGCTGCCTGCTAGGAAAATGGGGTGGATGGGGGTGAGAGTTCAGACCTGGGGCTTTGGCAGGTCAAAAGAGAAAAGCCAAAATATTTGGTGGTTAATCTCAGGCTGCACTGTGGATCTGCACCTGGCATTTTCCAAAAGGCAAATCTCTGACGTTTCAGTTTGTAGGCTCACAGGGGTCTGCTTGGGGGTGTGTGTGAATGCAACCACATCACCCTATATTTTGCCCCGGCACCTTATTAATGCTGTAGATGCAGAAACCCAGGCTCAGCTGTTGAACTCTTGCATGGCGAGCTGGTGCTGTCCTGTCTCCTCTGATGCTCAGATCCATCTTATCCCAGTAAGGATAAGGGCTGGTGCTGCTGCTGCCCAGTGAGCTGGGGGCAGCTTTTTCTGCACTGCCCGCCTGGGTCTCTAACTCCTGACCCTTCTGTGGCACGAGACAGATCCAGGAAAACTGGAGGCCACTTGAGCCAAGTAAAGCTGTTGCATCACCGAAAGCCACTTAAGTCTTCCCAGAACCTTAAAATTCTCCGAGACGGAAGGCTGGCCCTGCAAATCGGTGCAGATGCAAGTTTATGCTGTGCTCTCGGACAAATGCTTTTTTAAAAAAAATTCACAAAGCTCTTGCCCTGTGGGCTGGCTGGGCAAGGTGAAGATGACCTTGTGGTGATTCAGTTGAAGCCGGGAATGAAACTGTTAGCCGTGCAAAGAGGGAAGTGTGAGGACAGCCTGTGGAGAGGTGAGATAAGAGGCACAGCACGGCCAGGGCATGGCTGGAGGTGCAGCAGGTTATGAATGGCGATAGGATGTGGTTTTCTGTTTCCTTTGCTGATTGCTATGGAAAAAATAGCTGAAAAATAGGCTGCCTGCAAGACTGATTAGGGAATTCCCCTGGCCACTGAGGCTCTTGCCAAGTCCTTTCCTTCCTACAGTCTTGCTGGTGGGTATCAACAGGTAAAATCCTTTCTTTTGAGCTGTTTTTCAGACTGTAGGAATTGGTTTCTATTGGTTTCTTGGGTGCTTTGCTCACAGGACTTTTTCCCGATGGGGAAACTGGGGCAGAGAGGAGCCCAAATCAGAGGGAAAAGCTGGGCTGGACTAATGCTGGGAGGTGGGAGTACGTTTACTGCCCAGAACTGCCTCTGCTCATGCAAAGCAAAACAAACCCTTGTTCTCATGAGCACCGGAGCAAAGCAGCAGCCTTGGCTCGGTGGCAAGAAAAGGGGATGAAGTTTCTAATGGGCTGTAGTGGTGAGCTGCAACTTTAGTGCAGCCTAAAACAAATTGGGGGGGGGGGGGGAGGGGAGAAACCCTGGGTGCCAAGTTTCCTTTGTCATGGGACTGGGGAAACTCAAGCCCAGCGCTGCCTCCCTGCTCTGCCTCTGCAGGCAATTAACGTCTGGGGCGAGCAGAGGTCACTTAATGAAATGGGATGGATGTAAGCTTAGATTCCATGAAATAAAATCGCTTTTTATGGCGTGGGGACTTAGTGCTGGGTGAAGTCAGAAGAAACACTGGAGCGGATTATAAATGGCACTGGTTAATCTTAAACTAACATCAACAGGAAGCCAGTGGCTGGGGTGGGAAATTCCAAAGCTTGCAAACAATATGTTTTTGGCTTGCGTCAAAATAAAAAGCTGGTCTCTTCTGAACATTTATGGGGATATTCTGATCTGGAAACACTTGTTTTACATGAAAGCCCAGCTTTAAGTAAACAAACTGCAACAGGGCTGGAGGCTTTGCATGCACGTGGAAGCTTTGAGAGCTTGTCAGATCCAGCTGGTGTCCATGGGGTTCCTGGAAATAGTTTAATTTATTTTTTTTAGCTGTGTCCTAATGCTTTCAGTGTTCCCTGGCAAATATTTTGGGACCTTGGCAGTGGCTGATGGGGCTATGAGGGAGTGTCAAGAAGTGGGCTGCAAAGGGGTGATGTGCTGGGGAGCTGGGCAGCACTCGGATGGGCTGCTGCCTCCTCTGCAACAGGCCACCTTCTTCCCTCTGCAAGTACCAGTTTTGTGGCCCCAGGGACCAGCTGATGTGTGTAACTTTGCTCCCAATGCAGGTGCTTTGCATCTTGTATGTGCTTGGTTGCAGTAAGCCCCAGACTTCTCCCTTCTTCCCCTGCCTAATGGTAGTTTCCTCTCATTAAGAGCCTTTTAATCCCTAATATTAATAGGAACTTATTATTTCCTTGGCTTTGCCAACTGTGAAAGGATTTTTAGTAGCTTTTTGACCTGACCTGGTTTGCTGGATTTATAATTGTGTTTGTATCTTCTCCCAATGAACTGAAGTGATAGTGGGACTGCAGCATATGTAGGCAGCACTCGGCTTCCTTGGGCTTCACATCATTGCTTCTCATGTGATTAACCAAATAAGTCTGTGCAAAAGTGACTGGCTGGGCTTGGTACCTTTTAAAAGCTTTATTTTTTTTCTTCTTCCTGAATATCTATTCCTGCTGGATGTCAGAAACCTCCTGGCCCTGTGCCCCAGGGCTGTGCAAGGATGGGGAATGGCAGGGAGCAGAGCCTACGTGGCTCCATGCCAAGGTTGTTTCAAGCCATCCTCCAAACTAACAGCAAAAAAAAAAAAATTATTCCTTCCTCTCCTTCCTCTG
Organism: Falco cherrug; assembly: GCF_023634085.1. NCBI lineage: Eukaryota > Metazoa > Chordata > Aves > Falconiformes > Falconidae > Falco > Falco cherrug. The sequence continues at coordinate 3,692,502 of NC_073714.1, read as the reverse complement.
GAGTTGGGAGGGAAGGGAGAGAGACCAGGGTGAGCAGCAAGGTGACATGTGGAGATGCAGTGCATAGCTGGAGAGTGGTTAAATCCCCAGGGCTGTGCTTGCTGCCCATGGTCTGTAGAGAAACGATAAAACTGAGGAGCAGGAGGGGGTTTACAGTAGTGTTTTCAATATCGGCTTTGCAAAAAAAGTGTGAAGTGTCTGTTTCGAAGCCGAGGGCAGTATCTCATTCTGGAGTGTGTGTGGGGAATCCTGGATGAACATATTTTCCCCAGCATAGCCGCAGCACCGTGCTGGAGGTTTCCCAGCAGCTGGAAAGATGAGATTCCTGCAGTCCTGGACTGCTTAGTCAGGAGAGGTGACACGCAAACACGCTGGAGCTGCTGGGAGAGGCAGCTGGCTCGTGCTCTGTACCTGGCTTGACACCACTTGATGTGTTTTCCCATGGGATGATCCCTCTCCGGAGGGGAGGCTGCTCCATGTGGGCTCTTGGGCTTGTGGTATATTGGTTCTTCCCAGCTCCAGGCACAGGCAGGCCGGAGGAGCTGGATGCCAGTGGAAATCAGCTGTCCCTTGCACAGATTTGCCAGGCTCGGAGTATTTGTGCAGGCAGCATTGTGCTGGCTGCAGCCTGGCAGCAAAGCCAGCAGCACCGCTGGCTCCTGAGTCACCCTGTTGTGTGCATGTGTCTAAAGCAAACAGTCTGGTGGCTTCGTGCCCCTTGGGAGCCAGTCTGACCTTGTGGGAGCGGTGCACAGGAGCTCTTGTCTGGCACTGGCAGCACTGCTCGCCCCTGCATTTTCTACCCTCGTGATGTGGGTTTGCTGCATGGGCTTCCTGCTGTCTTTCCAACTCTGCTTCCTGCTCCGGGGAAATGGCATTGTTGTAATTACTTTGCAAATAGCTTTTAGAGAGAAAGCCATAGTTCCTCTTACAGGATGCTGCAAGAGAAATTGTTGCTCCCATGGGTCTTTCTTCCAGAGCATCCCTGGGGGATCCCTCTGCACCTTGTCTGTCGGCAAACCCTTTTGCGCTGATCCCATTTCATGATGATCCTCTTGGGAGGTCTCCAGATAGAAGCAGCTGATGTTGCCTCTGTGTGACAGGCTTCTCACTGCCTCTAGGTTTAAAATAAAATAGCCCTGTTCAGAGTTCATCCTGTCTCTGGCTTTTGCTGTTATTTGGGTAACCTCTGCCAAGTGGTCACCCCAAGCCACTGCTGCAAAGTTACAGCAGGAACCAACTGGAGTGGGTTAATGCAAAGTAACGATGCTCCTCTGCTGCTGTGTGACAGACCTGGGGGGCTGAGCTGCTGGGGCCACAGCAATGCAAGCCCTGTCCCAGCTTCACTGCTCTTCAGGCTTAAACAGTGAAAATGGATGGTTTTATCGCAGGCAGGGTCCCTTGTCCATGTCTACAGCTCTCCTGGTGTCCACATCCCTGTGTCTGTCCTGGTCAAAGCCACTCTCCTGCCAAACTGTCAGCTTTCCAAGGGAAGTCTTGCTGTTCTCAGAAATCCTGAGGAGACTCCCTGGGCAGCTGTAACAATGACCAGCGGTCAGGCATCCCTTGCCTGGGGCTGTGACCCCTCTTCAGGCTCCCCCAGGACCCCAGGTTATCAGTCTCCTAGTGTGTGGGAGCGTGTGCGGATGCAAACCCCATCTTGGTGATCCTGACTCATGCAAACCAGTGCTCCTGACTCCGATGGGAAAAGCGTTACTCACGTGAGCCTGTTTGCAGGATCAGGGCTCTAATTACGGGCTTTGCCCATCTTGTAGCGTGGGAACCGGAGCCATTAGCCCCTAAACCTCCAGATCATTCCCAATACATTAATGTTTCTAATTAGTTAAGCCTGATGCCTTTTTCTCTAATGACAGTGGCGCTAGCACTTACTCGTGTTCGCTCTGCGTGCTGGTACTTCATTATATAATGATACAGTATGTGTTGTAATACCTATTCCCAACTGACAGTGGTTTTTTTTGCATATGCCTCATCCAGAACTGATTAGGCAACGGAGAAGATGGGCTAGTGCAAATAAATGTTTGGGTCACATCCTTTCTAATTAGCTGGGAAGATGCTAGTGTAAGGGGGAGGGGGGGGAATTAGAGTTACCTGGAGCTGGTGGGTTGGGTTGGTTGGATGCTGTTGTTGTGGGATGAAAACCCGTTGCCTGTTTTTAAGCTCCTGTAGGGGATGAGCTGCCCCTTCCCCAGGCTGTGTTTTCACTCCCAGTCCCTTCTTCCCTTCCTTCCAGGGAAACCATCTCCACGGCAACCTCAAGCCTCCAGGCTCTGCCTCCTGGCTGCTCACCCATCCCCAGGACCCAGCGGGTAAGTCTCTGGGTACCAGGTCCATCAGGTGGCCCGGTGAGGGCTGGCGGGGGGCTTGGCAGGGCTGTGGCTATATAGACCCCCTACCTTGGCTCACCTCCTCCTTGCGGCTTGGCTCCTGCTTTGTGCAGGCTCATGGGTGGCCATGGCTGTTCCCCTGAGAGAAAAGCTCTTCCCTGCTCCAGGGGGGGTGGCTGGGTTCAAGGTGAACCCTTGTGCTGTTCCCCTACAGATGCTCTGCCTGGGGTCAGGGATGCGCTGGTCACGCATCCGTCAGTGATGGTCCTGGTTAGACCATGACCAAGCCCCAAACCAATTTTTCCATCTTTTCCATCACACGAGAATCCCATGGAGAGCAGCAGGGCCAGCACCTGGAGGCAGAGACTCTGTCCCCTCTTGGTGTTCCATCTTGGAGTGTGGTGGCACAGGGGTCACTGCTGGTGACAGTAGCTGGGCTGCCCAGGCTATGATGTCATATGTGCACATCCCTGGTGCCGTGCAGGAGGGTGGCAATGCACCTTGCTTGTAGGTGGGCAGAAACGGGTGCTCAAAGATGCGGGATCTTGCTGCAAGCCCACTGGTGGCTCGGTGCAGCAGCAGGAAATGTGGTTCCTTTCTGGTATAATCGGGATTAATGATGTAAAAATGGTGGAAATGGGGGGTGGGGATGATGTCTAAGGGTGGGTGTGAGCTGGTGTCTGGGAGGAGCTGAACTGGAGCATGGTGGTGATGATGCTGTGGCTGCCAGGAGGTGCTGAGGGGGGCAGCGCGGGGTCACAGCTCTACCCATGGGACTGACCCTCTCTGTCCCTTGGTCCCCACAGGGCAGGATGAAGCTGCTGGCTGCTGTGTTGCTGGCTGCTGGCCTGCTCAGCACCGCTGCTGGGAAGGAACAGCCCCCCCGGCCAGATGAGCCCTCGAAGACCTGCTTCTTCCAGACGCTCAGCAGCGTGGACAGTGAGTTCTGCAGGTGAGGGGGTGACCCCCTGGCTCTTCCCTGAGCTGCCTCAGCTCTGGGATCCAGTCCCATGCGTGCCCAGGGTGTCACCTCCTGGGACACTTAATTCCTGGATCCCTTTTGCCAGAGCTATAAATACGGGCTGCTTTCTCCCTTTTGCCAGGAATCTGAGCCAGAGCGGTGCCCACCGCGCTGTGCTGCTCCGACCACAACCTGGGGTCTTCGTGTCCTGGGTCAGCCAGAGCTGTTCCCTGATCTGTCGTGCAGAGGCTCTTACAGAGACATAACAGCATCAGAGATGACGAGTGGTTTCTACAGAAAGTTTTAGAGGAAGGAGGCTGTTTTTTGGGGAAGAAGCGTGCTGGAATAGTTCACCCTGCAGACCTCAGAGCCCATGCTGCAGGAATGCTGATGCTTACGGCATGGGAAGAGGAAGAAATGGGGGGGGGGGGGGGGGAGGTCCCCTGGAGCTGCAAGCAGGCAGCTGGTTGCTGTATGGGCTGAGCAGCCACCAAATGCACCCCCTGATCAAATATCTGGATGCTGAAGGTCCTTGGCTAAAACTCTTGTGGCCTGTGGGCCGCTGGAGATGGGAGGCAGCAGCACACACGTGCCCCTTGCCGTGGGGGGGGGTGAGTGTCTTAATATCCCACATCGCTGGGAGCTTCTGCCTCAAACCCATCCTTTCTGCTGCTTCTCAGTTAACCAGAACGTTCTCTAAATAAGAACAACTTGATCTTCTAGATCCAGGCAAGCAGAGACTTCTCTTGTCCCCGGTTTCCTCCCACCAACTATGAGGAAAAGCCCCTTGCTCTGAGCCCGCAGCCCCCCCAGTGCCAGCCCGGTGCTGTGCGGGTGCTGGCTGCAGGATTTAAGGGCTCCTCCTGGGAGGGTCATGGCAGTGGCAGCTTATCAGTGGCCTTGAGATTCGCTAGCTACGTGCTGTGGTGACCTGGCAGCTTGCTCCAGTGGCCCCTTTCGCTGTTGGATAATGCAGAAGCTGGAGATAGAGGATTATTGCACTATCGGTACCCAAAACACGGAGGAGACTTGTCCCTGCTTTCAAATTGCAAGTGGGAGAAGGGGGCTCAGGGCTCAAACAGCCTCTCTGAGGCCAAGGGGGGTGGGGAGTGAGGGTGGCTTTGTTCTCCATCTTCAGCCCTTAGTTTAACCCACATGGGCCATGATTTTTAAAGACTATATTCCCAGTATTTTCCAGGCTAAGGTGTGCTGAGCCATAATGAATGTTTAAAGCTTTGTTGCTGCCTGGGAGAGGGAGCAGACCCCATGGTTATGTTAGTGTGGGAGGGTGCTTATCCTGGTGCGCAAGGTGCCCAGCATCTTTGATGGCTGCAAGTTGGATCCCACATCCCAGCACTGCAACCACAGCTCAAGCCTGGCTGGGAAGCAGCACCAATTCCCATCCCTGGTGTGGGAATCACACTCTTCTCTCTTTTTTCTTTTTTTTTTTTCCCCCAGAGGGGATTTAGAAATTATCTACCCGGAGCTGGGTGATGTTGGCTGCACATACATCCCCAAGTGCCACCAGTACCGCCGGCGGATCAGCAAGGAGTGGGGCAGCCCCCGTGTCCGGTACCCCCAGGCTGAGGAGGTGAGTCCTGAGTTGCATCACTTGCGAGCAGCTGCTCCATGCTTCTCCAGGTTAATTAAAGGTGTCGCTGGATCACAGGGGAGGAATCCACTGGGAAGGGATGGCGCGCGTGTGTGTACTTTGAGCCTGCCCGTGACACCCTGGCACTGGCAGCTGGGCTGGGACACCCAGTGCCTGTGCTTTGGGTGCTGGGGACACCCTGGAGCCATTCACCCTGTACTATGTGTGGCTCAGCACCACTGTCCTGTGGCCAAAGTGCAGTTACTTGGGTTGTGCTCGTAACACTTGCCTGATACCAGGGTGACTTTCTCAGCTTCCCCCCCCGCCGTCCTTCCCTGTTGCTTCAGAGTTTTGGTTCATGGCTGATTTGTGGGTAAACTGAAATGCTGAATTTTCGGGCTGTGGTAGCAAAAAAGTGCATACATGGATATCTTTTTTTTTTTTTGCAATTGCTTGCAAACTTTCAAAGCAAAGAGATGCTCTGGCTGGGTGTTTGCATCCCTGGGGCTTGCCTGGAGAAACCAGAGGAATTCACCTGCCGAAGTCCTGGGCGGCAAAGGGTTTGTAACGCGGCGTTGATGTGACCGTGATGGGTCACCGGATGGTGGATGGTCCTTGCCCGGAGCCCCCCGGGCTGCAGTGCCCCTCTGCTGCCGCCAGGTGGCAGCATTGAACTTCCCGAGCCCCAGCGCAGCCCGGCACCGGGAGCCGCGGGGTCCCCCCCGGGCGCTGCCCCCCTGCTGGGGGATGCCCTGGGGGGGCGGGGGGTGATGTGTGTGTGTGTGTGTAGGAGCGCGGCGCTGTGCAGGTGTTGGGTGTTGCGATGGCATCCCGCATCCCCGCTGCCAGCTGCCCAGCTTGGGGACCACTGTCTGTGGGAGGATGAGGTGGCATCTGCTTGCAGGGGGGTCCTTGTCCCCAAATCCCCAGCGTGATCCTTGTCCCAGCAACCGCCGTGTGCTGTTTCCCCATCATTAGCTCCAACCCTGGCAGCTGCAGATGCTTCAGCTGTAGTTAATAAGGGAGAAACTCGGCTCTTGGCTTTACCTTGAAGTGTTAAGAATCAGTTTTTCTGGCTGCTTCCTTGCCGTCTGGAAAGTCTCTTCCCCCTGTTGATCACATGGTTTGAAGTATAACTTTCCCTTAAAGATGTCTGATTCTTCCAAAAAAATAATTCTCCCTGGCAGAGGATGCTGGATGTAAAATCATCCATCACTTGTGCATTGCTTTCCAGTAGTCTGAAATTTCCCAGGGATGTAGGCAGTTGCTTTTCTTTTTATTTTTGTCCTGGAAAGCAAACCACGGCAGGGAGAAGGGAAGGGACTGGGTGGTGATGCTGGTGGGTGCAGCTCTGTCCTGTCAGCTATGCCGGGGTGGGGGTCTGGGGGAGAAGCAGAGGCAGAGCCTTGCCCAGCTGTGCTGGGGGGATGCAGGTTTGGCATCTGCAAACAGGAGCGGGCGAGTGAACCTGCCCAGTCTGGGCTTGGGAGCTGGCTCTGTGTGGCACTCCTGCAGGCTGATTTTTGGGATGGGATGCTGGCTGCGGGGGGTGGAGGGGCAGGGTCCCTGGGGAGCCCGTGGCAGGGGGCTGGCGGCTCCCACTGGCATCGGGGCTGGCTGATGCCTTGTCTCCGCTGGCAGATCTGTCACCGTCTCTTTCCAAGACAACTCGGCACATCTTGTGCTGAGGTGGCATCTGAGGACACGGGCCCTGCTGCTTCCTGTGGCTTGCATTTCTCCTCTCCTCTGGCCTTCACCAAGAACATCCCAGCTCCTGCAGCGTGCCGGCAGGGGTCTTCGGGCAAGGGGCTCCACGGCCTTGAATCAGTTGCAGAGAACTGGCTCTGAATACCCTCAGGCTTTTCCTATAGGGACATAATATTTCTTACTCCTAAACCTGTAAGGATGCTTTGGGATAATTTCTTCCCCCCAAAAAAAGATAATCCTTAAGTGGGAACAAAGTTGCCTCATCTTGTGCTGGGGCTGAGGCTTGCACAGGCAGCAGGGTTGCTTTTCATGGTTTATGATGGAATTCCTAAGGTCAGAAAGTTGGGGGTTTGTTTTTTGTGGTTATTTTTTTAATTCTCAAGTGAGAATGGGGAACCTCACTCTGCTGAAGTTATCTCCGTCTCTATGTGATGCTTCTCGGCACAGAGGGATGCTCCAGTCCTGCCAGGGCTTGGCCATCTCCTGGATGGAGTGGTGAGACACGGGCTGGCTACACGACTTCCAAATCGGTGACAGAAAAACTCGGGGTTTGAGTATGAAAACTTGTGTAGGAAGTGTCTGCTTTCTGTGGAACACTTTGTCTCTTCGAGAAAAACAACCACCAAAAAAGCCAAATGTGGAATGTTTGTTTCTATCTTTGGAAATATTTATCAGTTTGAGGGAGGGGGAATGGGGTATTTCCCATCCTTGTTCCAGATACTGGTACTGGGTCCGGTGGGGGCTCTGTTTTGCCTTGCCTGGGTCAAAGGTCTCTGCTCACAGCCTTGGAGGAGGCGACATCCATGTGTTTGTGGGTGAAGGATCTTCAAGTGGGGTGGCATCTTGCAAAGCTGAGCTCTGACAGGCATCTCCCACTGTTTGGTCCGGGGGACTTGAATACATCTTCTTGTGTGTTTGTAGGGATTTCAGTGTTTCTCCAGTTTAGACACTGGGCTGTTGCAGGCAGGCAGCCTTATCAAGCACCGCTTTTACTTCCCAAAAGACCCATCTTTGATTTCTTAGCAAGGAAGGCAGCTGTTACGTCTGGCTGCTGTCTCTGCGAGCAGCGTGCTCAGGCGAAGGAGTGAGATGCGTTGCCAGACGCAGGAGGCCAGTGGCTGGTTTGGGCACCCTGGAAACCCTGTAACTGCTGGGGACAGACACATCAACCTGCTCTATGTGGTGGGAAGCGTCTGTCCCCCAGCCCCGAGCTGGAGCTGGGCAGCCAGTTGGGCTGTCTGGGTGCCGGGGATGCTCGGTCCTTGCTTGCAGACCACTCTGAACGCTGGGGGACCCCTCTGTGGGCATCCCATTTGGGTAGCGCTGCAAGGATGTGACACGGAGCAAACGCCAAATGCAGCTGGGAAAATTTCTGTTGGCACCTTCCTGAAAACCCTGGCAGAGGAGCTGCTGCCAAGCCCTTTCCCAGGTGCAAGGAGGGAGCAGTGGAGAACATCTGGATAGATGGGAAATGCACCCTCCTTGTCCTGCCTCAATATTGCTTTGCTCAACCAAAAATAAATTGGAAAAGAAAATTGGACATTGCATCAATTTGGGGCAAGTTTATAAATTCTGCAGCTAAGCAATCCCAATAGAAAATGATAGATCGCCAGCGCGCACGCAGCCCCTGCCGTGATGTATAGTCACATTAGCCGAAACGCCGTGTTACATGATTCTGTTTTATTACCACTGTTGGTGGCAGACAGAAAAACAGATTACGCTTGAGATCAAATCGATAGGAACTTTATTTACTGGCCTTTTAAAAACATATTTCTGCACTTTATAAAAACATACAATAGGTGCTATTGATGCTATATAGAACTTGTCTGCTTGTTAAAAAGCAATTTACCCGCCACGAAGGTCTTGAGCTGTGCTTTGCGGCTCTACCTTTTTACCTGCTCCTCCAGATTTGTTTTCATCTGTGGGGTTTGACGACTTCCTTAAAGGTTTCCTTGGGCTGTGCCATTGCTTGTTTAGGACATGGGGAAGGGGTAGGACTTGTTGTCTGGACGAGGGGCCAGGCATCTCTGAAATAAAGTGATTTTTTTTTTTTTTTTTCCCAGGGCTCCTACCCCAAATTGAACTTAGTTCAACTTTGAATTGTTTCTGCAAGAATCCTCTCCTGTCCAAATCAGTATGAGGAAGCAACTTGTGCATCCATGAACTAGAACTTTTCTGCAGCTGTACAGATTTTTCTCTGCTCTTCCAAGAACTGTCCCTTTCATAGCATCTTACTTAAAACCGTTTCTGTGGCAGAATGAGCTGGAGCTGAAACGGCAGCTGGAAAAGCCCCCCTCAGCTGCACAAAGCATGGGGTGATGCCTTCATGGGTTGCATCAGACTTAATCCAGCAGCACCTCTGTGTGTTTGTTGTGCCTAAGCCTGTAACCTGCCCCCTGGGGTGATGCCCCTGCCCTGCCCAGGGTGAAGGGCAGGAGAACAAGCCTCTCCCAGGAGCTTGGATTGTTCTGGAGTCCATGGCAGGGTCGTTGCTGGTGATGTCCCAGCCTCAGCCCCAACTCTTCCCCCCTTTTGTGAACACTTAGTGGCTGGGTTGTGGACAGTCCTGATTTATAAAGGTTTCTGTGCTCTAGGGTCTGGTGCCCATTATTTGGAAAATTATTTGTATGGGGAAATTCATTAGCTTTTAACAAAAGGAGGAGAAGGTCTGCTTAATCCCCTAATTGGGATGTGCTCTAGTTGTGTCAGGCAGTGATTTGCAGCTGGCTGGAAGAGGGGGCTTTTGAGTGGCACTCAGGTTAAATTCAAGTCTCATTAAAGCTGGGTTTAAGCAGAAGATTCCTGACAGTTTGTGTATCCTCCTTGGCTCGTGGAACTGTCTGGGGTTAAGGAGCCACCAGCATGTTTTTCTCTCAATCCTGTCTGGGCTACTTTTAAAAAAAACAATGGCCCAACATTCCTTCCTGATGCTGTCAGCCAGATATTATGGGGATTAGCCCAAGCCCCTGGTGATGAACCCCTCCCTTTCGCCCTGTTGGAGCTGATGCTGGTTTGGGTTCCCATGCCCTGGGACCATGCCATGGCATACCAGCATCCCCAACTTCAGAGGGCTGCCAGCCCCACGGCTCCCTGGCGCCTGGGACCGTCCCGGCTTTGCAGCAACTTCTGAACGGTGGTGTTGGTGTGAGGCCTGCGAGCTACCAAAGTGCCTGTTTGAGGGCTTGTGTGGGGTGTTAAAGCAAAAAAAAAAAAAAAAAAAAAAAATCTGTGTGCCACAGGCTTTTCTGTGCTGCATCAGCCCTGTCCTCTGCTGACCCGCTCCCAGGCAGGACCATGCAGGACCTGGCGCGCTGCAGCCACCTCTGCTTTGGTGGAGGTTTGCACAGTGGAGCTGGGTCGGGATGCAATCCCCGTCCTGCAAAGCACTGCATGACTTTCTGTGCCTCTTGGAGCAGAGCATCCCTGATGGAAAGCTCTGGAGAAGCGTGGGGTGTTAGTCCCTGCTGGGTCCTTACCCCACCGGAGGGGACCAGTGGGACAGCTGGTGCCACATGCCATGAGAACCTCTTTCCGTGAGCAATCTTGGCAGAAATGTCACTTTGCATCAGTTTTATTACCTACACGTTTGCTGGACGTTTAACCATCCTGGACAAATAACCTTCTCCTTCAGGCAGAAGGGATGGGCTCTGGGGGTGACAAGAACCATGGTCATCAAGTCTGCTCTCCTCGTTGCTGATGTATTGGCATCCGCGCCGGTGCGGGACAGACACTTGTCCCTATTTCAACAGCAAAATGTTTGAAGCAGCTGATGCTTTTACTTTGATCCCTGTAAACACTATACAGTAATCAAAGTTTAAGCTGCTTTGGGTGAAATAATTGCTTAACAATCATATAAGACAAAGTGATTCAACAAATGACAATTAGGACTTGTGATATACAGAACAGATGCATTCAGTGTACCATATTATAATGTGCTAATACAAGATTGACAGCACAATAATAGGAGAGAACAGCCACTCAGCCTATAATTCGAAACCAAATGTGAGGCTGTCCACAGAGCTCAAATCCTAACAGGCTGTAAAATTAGAGGTAAGAAGGCACAAGTTTCACAAAGACTCATTAGCAGGTTGGCTGTGAATTTCCAAGGGAAGGGGGGAAATTTCCTGCTGGAGGATTACTTGTAGGTTGCAGTGCAAGGGATGGAAGGGGGGGGGACACACCTCAACCTCCGCCCATCTATATGTTGGGAAGCGAGTAACTTATATCTCCCTGGTCTCAAATGGGTGGTAGATGCTGCTTTCCCCTGTTAGCACCCAGGGTTTGGAGCAGAGGCTGCTCTGGTGCCGAGGCAGCATCAGCATCCCGATGCCGGGGCATCAGCTGCATCAGTGAGCGTTACTGTACGGCACGGATACATGAACCAGACAACGGTGTGAAGGACCAACTGAAATTCAGACTGATCTGAACACGGAGGTCTAACGGGCGTTCCCTGTGGGAGCTGGGTGCTTTCCAAGCCCTAAATGATACTGATGGGTGACGGGGGCACCCTTTAGCCCTGTCCGTGGCGATTAAGGCGGCTGGCTGGTGCTTGCTCTTCTCTTTGGGTAAATCAAGAGACGGGGACATGTGCAGGAGCGGAGGCTGTCAATCTCTAATGCCCTGCGTGAGCGGGGAGCACGCTGGCACGTGGAGAGGCAGGAGCGGGGGTCCATCCCCCCCAGCCCCCCTCCCCGGCCTGGATTCGCTCCACGATGTGCGGTGTGTGCTGCTCTCTCCTCCTAGAGCTGCTTTGGAGCCAAAGAGATCAAAGGAGCTAATATTTTCAGCGCTGGTGACAAAACAGACTTCAGCTCATCTTGTACTTTACACACACCATGCACTTATTTCACTAACGTATAATTTTATCATATTTTATTATTAAATAAACATGCCAGAAAAAATACTTTTTGCGCGTGGGGGAGGATGAAAAGGTTTGGTAATTAAAACTTCTATCCATCAATGCTTAACTCCAAGAGATAATTGTGTTGCTTCTGCAGACGTATATTTTGTATTGAATCACCCAGTTTTGTGTTAAAATCGGAGCCGGCGCTCGTGTGTGTGTGTGGAGCTGGGATGTGCTGTGGGCTGTGCGGGATCCCAGCAGGCACATCCCAGGATTGGGAATTTGGCTTTTTGTCTCCGTGATGCTGGTTTATTGCACGGGCAAGTCCCTGACACCACAGGGCACCTTTGTAACCGCTTCGAGTTTGTTAATACAAAAGCCGCAGCGATGCGCCCATCTGGCGGGCCTGTTGTAAAGATATAAAGAATTTTTCAATTTTTTTTTTTTTAACTGTAAAGCTGAAGCACATTGTAGAAGCAGATTAATCTATTCAAAATAACCTAATCTTTTGGGTTTGGTTTTTGGTTGGTTGTTTTTTGGGGGTTTTGGGTTTTTTTTTTTCTTCCTTCTTCTCCATTCTGTTTGGGATTTTCCCGGGATGCTCTGGGTGCCAGTGTGGGTGTCCAGCACTCTGGGTTTAAGAGCCTCAGCTGGGGTGACACTAGAGGAATGGCTGCGAAGCTCAGCCCTCCTTTTATTTATTCCTACCCATTTTATTTTGGAGAAGACCCTTAGGAAGCGCTGCCCCCACAAAATGCGTCAGGGGCTTCAAAGTCAGCCTCATCACCACAGTTGCTGGCGGACCAGGGAGCCCCGAGGTGAAGTGTCACTTGCTGGTCTCCTGCCCTCTCCAGGAGCTGCCTTGACTGTTTCAAAAGGAATTTGCGGCATTTTGGGTGGGCAGGAGGGTTCATAGCGGGAGGCAGGCTCCTCTAGCCACTCCTGGCACTTGTGCCTTGAAAATTGAATTTGTGGGGTCTGAAATCAGGTTTAATCGACTACCCGCACCCTCCTCATCTCCCCTGCGAGTTGCTGGCACTGACTCCATGCCGGATTGGTACCCAGAGGGAAAAGCATCCCTGCTGCTGCTGTAACAAGGAGTGAACACAGCTGGACAGGGACACTGTGCAAAGCCGGGCATGCTCCTGCCCCTGCTCTGCAGCTCTGGCCTCACACCTTGTTGGGGCTGGGAAAAGCTCTGGGACCAGACCTGGCACGGGGTCGGGTGTACTGGGGGGGTGTCTTTGCTCCGTCACCCTTCCCACTGCAGGCAGGTATTGCCCTCCCTGCCCTTTGCAGAGGGGCCTGGGTGCAGCCGGGCTCTCGTGGGTCTCACTGGGATGCGGTGAGAGGCTGAGCACGTGGGTGAAAAACCCACGAAGTGGTGGTGGTGGCTTTGGTCCAGGAGGAGGGGGAAGTGCTATACTATGGGGATGTTTGCCCATAAAACACACCCTGACCTTACTGTGCTCAGGAACCCTCCCATGGGACTATCCGAGCATCTCCCATCCTCTCTCCGGTGTCTGGGGAGGCTCCAGCCTGCTCCTGCCTCAGTTTTGGCAGCGGAGGTTATTGATGCCCTTCAGCAGATCGAGGCGCAGCCCTCGCCATGTCCCTTTTCCACAGGGAAACCCGCTGTGTCCTGCTTTCCTGGGCAGCCTCCCGGGGGGCTCAGCCTCGCCGCTGGGCTCTGAGCTGGAGAAACCATCCCTGGGAGCCTTCCTTCCCTGCAGCATCTTCCCCGGTGCCTCCCCGCCAGCACAGGAGCCTTTTCCATGGATGAGTAATTCTTCCCAATTTGGGGGCTCCTTCCTGCGCCGTAACAACCCTGAGCTCGCCTGCTTCGTTCCAGCTGCCAATCTGCGGCAGAAATTTCCCCCTTTTCCCGGCGGAGGGGAGGGGACGGGGGATCTCGGTTATACAAGCTGGGGTTGGGGCGACTATTTTGGATCCCTCCTTCCTGCCTCCAAATTGCAGCTTTGAATGTGACAAGTTACAAAACACTTGAGTCATTTCTCTCTTGCGCGCTGCCTTTTCCCCCACAAGGAGAAGATGGTTTGGGTTGTTTTATAGGGGGAAAAAAAATAATAAAAAAAAATAAATGGGGGGGGGGGGGGGGAGGAAGGCGGCTCCCCCCAGCCCGGGCGGCTGCGTGCAGCCCACACGCAGGGTAACTCTGAGTGCTGTTTATGTAAGCTGCTCATGTTCTGCTGAGCTGCAGCGAGAGCTGTTGTCAATTCAGAGGAAAGCCCACGTCTGCCCACGTAGGATCTCCCAAGCAGGGTTGTGTAACGGGGAACCAGGCAGCCGCGCTGTGCTGGGGGGCTGCCGTGCGATGCCAAGGCTGCTGGGGGGCTCGGGACATCCTGCTTAGGGGGGATGTCTTAGATATCTGGGGGTAAAGAAGTGGGAAGTGTCTGTAGTGCTGGGAAAAATTCTGCCTGCTTTGATGTGGTGAGAGGAGCTTGGTGCCTGCTGGTGGTCCCAGGGGGTTTGAGGATGCTCGGGGAGGTCCTGGCCCCACACTCGGCACGCGTGCCTCCATCCGAGCGTGCACGGTGCGTTTTAAACTCATCGAGTCATCAGGTGACTTCCAGCATCAATGTTTCTTGGGGTCCTGGAAGCAATGGGACTTTTCTGGCAGACAAAATTCAGCGTTGGACTCGAGGAAAATCTTTGCGTTATCCCCAGAGCCCCTTGACGGAGCTGGTGGCTGGTCCTGAGCGTACCCAGATCTCCCGAGACTCCGGCAAGCGAGCAAAGCCCCTGCTGGCCACTGTCGCCAGTGGGTCTGCACCCACGGCTTTAATATCTGGGGGGGTTACATCCACCGCTACAAACCCTTCGCATCCTCCTCCATATGGGGAGGGGGCCATGCATTATCATTTCAATAGCTCTTTACATAAATACGGAAGAATAAGAAAAGCTGGTGGCTTCTGTTGCTCCCAGCCTGTGAGAAACGCTATCTCGGTTATCGGATTTGAGTTCTTTTGCACTGTTACATTTTTATACATATTTATTCATGCAAAACTGAGGTGCCGAGCGAGTCGCCCTGCCACGGGGCTGCTGGGTGCGCTGCTATACATAAGAATGCACCTTCATTTACATCCTCACTACTTGCCCACAATTGAACTATGTGGGTTATTTTCATTCCTCATGTGTATTTTTTTTTTTTTTAAAGGTGGGGGAAGGGGAGGAGGAGGAAGAAAAAAAACCCCAACCCTCTAAATTCACTTTTTGGACTTCTGTTAAAATTTTCCCTCCAGTATTTTTGTAACCCATAGAAATGTGGCACATGAGTGAGCTCCACCAGAGGGGAGAGATGAGGCCTGGGGATGAGGGGGCGGAATGCGTTTTGGGGCAAAGAGTAAGTTTATAACTATTTTTCTCGTAAGCGGAGCAGTTAGCTGCACTGCAAGCCATTCATCTTCTGATTTAATAACTCATTCTCCTTGTGCAGACATGAGGTATTATATTCCTGGATATTGCTTTTCTTGGTATCGAGTATGAAAGACGAATCCACATTTTTCTATTAAAATATGTTTTCGTGTAATTGAAATAATAATTTTTTGCTCCTTTTCCCCTTTATTTTGGGTACTAGAGCTCTCCTGCCACCTGGTCCCTCCTCCTGGCCTGACATTTATTTATTTCCCTTCCCAAGTGACAGGTTCAGCACCGGCAATGCAAACTCCTTCCTTTTCCCCTGTCCTGGGGGGGCTCGTGTGATGGGAGAAGTGCCACCGTTTCCTTTGAGCTGCCTCTAATCAAATAATAAATCGATATTATATGATATATAGGCTATTTTGTATCCAGCGTGTCTCCCATACTATGGGAGCTGATGCGCAGTCAGGGTGCCAGGGGGTACCAGCTAGCTCAGGGGCTTTGTGTGACCACCTCACCCTTGGCTGACACTTTTTTAGCAGCAACTCATCCCCTGGAGTGGCTAATTCCTTCTCCCTCTGGGGTGCAATGAGTTTGCAGGACCTCGAGGAAGGGCCAGGGTGGGCAGATCCCGGCGCGGTGGGTGCGTTGGTGGCCGTGGTGGGTTTTCTGGGAGCAGAGGGAGCTCTCGGCTCATGGCTCCGTCGCTTCCCGCGCCGCCTCGCCGGGGTTAACATCCTTAAACAAAACTTCTCCCTTTCATGTTCTCCTCGCCTGACTGTCTCTTAACTAATCATTTGATCTCCTCGTTTCTGCGAGAAGGTTCAGAGCCTGATCAGAAATTAATGGGAAAGGAGGAATTAAGCAGTGGATCAAAGTGGCCGCGTCGCGTGCTGCAGTTCGGGGCTGGAAGCAGGGGTGGCTGGTGGGGCGACGCGTGTCGTGGTGTCTGTGGGGGGGGACACACTGGGACCACAGCAGCTCCTGGTGCTCTCAGTCCAGTCCAGCCCCAGTGCCGCAGCAGGGAAGCAGCGAGCTGCAACCCTCGTGCAAAGGGTCTTGGTATTGCTGCAAGTGCCCATCACCCTCACGCCAGGCCTGGTACCGAGGGGCTCATAGCTGTCTCCGGAGGTTTTCCCACGTCTGGGGATGCTGCAGGGCAGCTGCGCTCCCCACAGCGCCAGAGCCCACGTACACGCAACAGGAATTCCCTCATTAAACAAATATTTCGCAAGTGGGAGGAGGAAGGGAGGTGGCAGTGCTGCAGAGCCCCCCGCGATGCTGCAGCCCCTCGTGATGCTGCACCCCCTCGTGATGCTGCAGCCCCCCACGATGCTGCACCCAGGCACACCAAGGATGATGGCACAGCAAAACAAACCTGGGGCTGGGGACACAGCATTGCACCCACCAGGTGCAAAAAACCCTTGCAAAAGCAGAGGTGTTTTTTTTACTGAAAACTCTTGCAATTCCTGCTGCGCTGCATGCGCCCGGCTGCTTTTGGGGGGGGGGGGGCGATGTGCCAGGGTGGGAGCGGGGGCACGTGCCAGCCCCATGGTTCAGGGTTCGGTTGCTGCTCAGGGCTTTGCCCCTGTTTTTTTCTGCAGCTGCTGGGCTTTGTCCTGTCCATCCAGGAGCTGCTGCTCCCAGGAGATCTCCCTCTTCACAGAGGGGCAGGTCGCACGCAGTCAACGGATTTGCCAGATTTCTTCCAGCTGGAGGGAAAAGCCTGGGAATTTGGGTGGAAATCTGGCTGCAAGGGAAGAGCAGGGCTTTTGGCATTTGAGGACCAGATCCATTTGGCTGGTGGCGCTGGCTGGTCCTGGTCACCTCTGGGCTTGCTGGGCTGATGCTCTGAGCTCAGCCCCTCCTGGACCATCCGTGAGATGAGCCAGCCTGGGCTCAGCTGCTGGCAGTGGAGCACTGGGAGCTGCAGCTCTGCCAGCCTGGCACCTTTCCCCATTGAAAAGGGAAGGAAGGCTTGGAAAAGAGGAGTACTGCTTTTGCCACCTTTTGGTCTTCTTTTGCTGGAATGTCACCGCAGGTGCCACTGGCTGCTGTTTGGTGGCAGGGACCTGGCGGGTGGAAGGGGAGATGCTCCTGGAGCGCATCATGTGCAAAGCTGCTCCATCCCTTGCAATGACCGCAGCCTTCACATGGTTTTCCCAGCAAAGATCCTGTAATCGGGACAGGGATACCTGCAGGTGGATGAGCGTGGGGGATTCCTGTGGGACCCCTGCCCGAGCGATACAACCCACGTCCCCCCGGGCAGTGGCTGCACTCAATTTGAGCCCCAGTGGATGCTGCCTTTCCAGGAAAACACTTTATCAAACCTCAGTCTTGAGTCCTTTAATTATCTGCGTCCAGGGTATAAATTGCATGAGCACTTAAGGGCTGTTCTCAGCAAGGGCCTGAGGCCACGGGGCAGGGCTGTGGCCGAGGTGCTGGGTGACGCTTGTTCGTGCCCCTCTCTTTTGCACACCCAGCTTCATTCCAGCACACTCTGGTATGTCAGAAAAAAAAAATAAAAATCTCCTTCAGGAGGGAAATGTGCAATTAAAATACCACCACCACACAAACACACACACACAAAAAAAAACCAAAAACCTGTGGCAGTCTCCAAACAGTGAATTAAATAAGGATGAAAGGCAAATGCTAGCTCTGGCAAAACCCTAGGAAAGGAGCCATCAGCTATCCGCATCGTCCTGGGATTTCAAACCATGCCAATGAAATTTGGCCGCTTCATTTCATTCGCTGTCAATCAGCGTCGCTGCTACTGATGCTTCCTCCTCTTTTTATATCCCCCGTTTCTTTTGGCGATGCCCAGAGCTCAGTTGTATCCCAGCCAGGCAGCCCTCATCACCAAGCGATTAAATCATCGTAAAAAAAAAAAAAGAAGAAAAAAAAGAGAGACGTCGCTTCTCAGACATAATAGTAAAAAGGGGGCGGTGGGGGGGGACGACGGCTCCGGGTCTATTTCTGCTCTGATATGTCCTGGCGCTGCCGGCGTGCGTTCCCCAGCCACCGCGCGATGCTGAGCCGTGCTGAGCTGCGCCGGCAGGTCACCTGCTGCAGCTGGTAAAACGCGATGTGCAGAGAGGGCTCTTGCACCATGCAGGGTTTCTGCAGCATCCCAAAGCCCCCAGCCCCGGGTACTGGTCCTGCTTGGGTGCTGGACCGTGCCCTGCCACAGCCTCACGGGGCTGCTATGAACTTCATCCCGGCACAGAGCATTTGGGATGTCGGTGAACGTGGCTGGTTGCGCCTGGTCCCCAAGCGTCTCTGCTCTTGAGCATCCCGACCTCTGAACATCCTGACCCACAAGAATCCCTGCTCTTGAGCATTCCGGCCTCTGAGCATCCTGGCCTCTGAACATCCCTGCCTCTGAGCATCCTGACCCACAAGCATCCCTGCCTCCGAGCATCCCTGCCCCGTTCCTCTCACAAGGGCAGCTGCCTCCCAGCCTCTAAAATCTACTGCTTTAATAACAGAGCGCTCAGGCTGTAAAGGGACCGTGGAGAGAGGGGGGGAATAATTGTGCAATTGAGGGTTATCAGCTCGCAGAGCGTTTCCCATCCTGGATTTGGCCATTCCCAGTATAAAACTGAACAATGAGGAAAAGGCTGCCTTAATGAAAATGTGCCTAAAGGCCTGGCCTTGGGGACCACCCAGCAGTGGGCTGTGACCGTCCCAGCCCCGCTGCGGCCGAGGGTCCCTGAACACCCTTATTTGTGCAGATATTTGCGGCAGCGTGGCCCTGGTTTTGCTGCGCGCATGGCTCTCTGCTGGAGGTTTTGGCTCAGTCCTGGGCTGTTGGAAGTACCCAACAGGTTGCTTTGATTTATTTTAAGCATTTTGCATTTAAATGTGGCGCTCTAGGAAATCCTGCCCGGCTCGTGACATCCCCAGGGCTGCTCCTGCTGCCTGGGTGCAAGCGGCACAACACCCGGCTCTGCCCCTGGCAGCAGCCCAGGCGGCAAAATTGGGCTCAGATCCCAGTTTTTCCCACATGGAAAAAAAAAAACAAACCAACAAACAAACCACCCAAACTTCAGGGTGTAAATGCAAAATCTGTCATCCCAGGGGACCATCCCTGAGGGATTGCAGAGCCAGGGTAGGGGGTGATGGGGCTGGGGGGTTGTTTGGGTAATAACATTAAAAGTCAGTTGCGTAGCGCTGTGCGCGGCTGCTGAGCGGGGCAGCACAGGGCTGGGCCAGCCGCTGCTTTTTAATTTCAGAAATGTCACTGAGTCACGAATGACTCATAATTATAATGGGAGACATTTCCAACCCGGTGCATGACTCGGAGACATCTTCCAGTGATATTAGAGCTGTTTGTAAAAGCCAGGCCTTGCCCTGGTGTGCTCCCCCCCTCCCCGGCTGGGTTGTGTGTCCCCCCTTGCCAAGGTGACAGCCCATTGCGCCGCGGCAGCAGGGATGCGGTTGGGGCTGAGGATGCTGGTCTGTGTCGGACAGGAGCAGGGGCCTGCGTTAATGGTCCCCATCAGGTGGCAGGTGTCTATTAAAGTGACTCCCATCACCGCTGCGGCTGGCCTGCCCTTGGCTCGGGGCTGCTCCGGCAGACAGCTCCGTGTCGCGGTGTAACCTCAGCGCCGGGGCGGTCGCCACTGTCGGGGTATCGGCAGGCAGAGGGGCAGTGCATGCCCCCCAGGCTGTGCTCACTCCTGCTGCTTGGGAACAGGCGGTTCATCCCCTTCCCCATCGTTTTGGGTGCAAAAGTAGCTTGGCGGAGTTTTGACGGTTGCAGTTCAATGTCGCGACATCGCTGCCTGTGACGGGGGCAGCACAAGGGGGTGTTGCTGTATCTGAGCATCCTCTGGGTTATCCCTCGCTCTGCCACTTTCCTCCTCTTCCCAGCCAAGGCAATTGTCCTTCCCATTCCTGCTGTGATGGGAAGGGGGTGGGTCTGGCCAGGTCCCCAAGCAGCACATCCTTGAGTGCCGAGTGCTGTGGTGGGCACCTGGGGGGTGATGCTCCCCTTCGGAGATGCTTCAACACCTGGCTCTTCTCCTGGCTCACCTTAGCAGGCAGCCCGGTGCTATACCTCCAGACCCAATTCATTAAGCAGGATTGGTATGAATTAAATTAGGGAGGCGTTTGATCCAGCTGGACCAGTTCTGAGCTCCTAGGGTGACTGGTGTTGGTCCATGCCAGCATCGTCCCCAGTGTGATGCCCGGGAGCCGGGCTCGGGGAGCCGTGCAGTTCCCTTCTGACTGGAAATACTTTCTCACCAAATAGCATTAAATATTCCTGAGCTGTGAACATCTTGGACTGATTTTATTTTCCATAAATAAACTTGTTGGGAGATATTTGGAGATGGGCCTAAGCTGCAGAGCTTGGACTGGGTCCCAAATCTCGCTGCTGTTTGGGCTCGAGGGGTTGGTTCAGGATTGTTTCGAGCTTTATTTCGGTTCTCAGAGTCTGAGATTAAATAGCTGCCCTCAAACGCAACTCTCTCCGTGCTTCCACCAGCTCCCTGGCCCCCCCCAAGGGCTGCTGATGGGCGGAGAGGGGCTTGCAGGCATCCCCTTGCTATAGGCATGGGCCATAGGGTTATAGCTCTATAGGCTGCTATAGGGTTTTCCAAAGTGGTCGCTACCGCTGGCTGTTTCCAGCGTGGCCAGCTGGATGCTCTATGTGTCTTCAGGAGGTACCAAGCTGCCGTTGCCTGGTGGGACCGCGGATGCTCGATGCTTGAGGCAGCTGCTTGCACCAGCACCGTGCATTTGGAGGGTGCAGAACCCCTTTCCCCTCGCACGTGCGAGGTGCCGCTCGCCCAGGGCTCCCGTCTCGTCTTCTCGCTGCAAGTGGGTTGTTTTCCAGATTGGGGAAAGGGGGTGGGGGTGGGGAAGGAGGGGGAAGGGAAGAAAATCTATTCCGGTTGTTTATTTTTAAATGGGGAAATTAAGTAGAAGAGCCGTAAGGATGTGTTTGCAAACCTGCTCCCTACACGGTGCATCCCGGGGAGGCTGGATCGGTGGGGTGAGGTGGTGAGGGCTTAATTCCCTTCCCTTACCGGAGGGGCCAAGCACTTTCTGCTCGTCTAACATGTGCCTGATTAATTATGACAAGTACAGGATTGCTCTTTTGGTGAGCACACATGCTCCCCGAACCCCTCGCAGTCCCTCACCCTCGGCTTCCCTTCTTTTCACTCAATTTTCAAGTTTATGCCAAGCGCAGCCATTGGGAAGAGGAGTCTAATCTGACCCGTAAACTCTGTCACATCCTCATTAATTTGGCCATGTCTCCCCTGGTAGCCTAAGGGAACCGTCACATTTTTAATGAGGCTCCGAGGAGGCCGTCACAGCGACAGCTTCATTTTGACAGCTGCGATGGGAAAGGTGCAGTGTCAGGTTTTACGGCGGCTGCCGGGGCTCCCGGTGCTGGTGCCGCCTGGTCCGTGTGCAGGATTTGGCCCTTGCCGTGCAAGCTTTTGCAGATCCGTGCAAGGCATTTTGGTTTGGCTCCTTTTTGCCTGGGATGCGGCTGCTGCTCCCGAATTTGCTGGTGGTTTACAGCTGAGCTGGGCATGGACCCAGAGTGAAGGGATGCTGCTGGTCTTCCATCGATGCCTTGGGGTCAGTGCTGGCATCCTGAGCCCTTGGTACAGCTCCAGGATTTGGCACCATGGCTCAAGACAAGCTGCCCTGGCCAATTCTGGGAAATTCTGCTTTTTTCCCCCCATTATTCCTAAATTTAAGCATTTTGGAATGAAATCCCATGGCAGGGTCCATTTCCCAAGGAATTTTCCCCGCTGGGGGGATCAGAGGCCGCATCCATGAGTAGTTTTGTGTTCAGGGTGAGGATCCATTGCTGTTTTGTGCAAGGGCAGCGGCTGATCCTGAGGGATCTTGCTCCACCCTGGGAGCTCTTCTAGCCTATTCTAATGCAAATGCGCATTAGCTGATAATCTGAATGTTGAGTGGATTATTTCACCCCCAGATGAGCTGCTGTAAGGCAAATTTTTTTGCTTTTAGTATACTGAACCCAAACCCCCTCTACCACCACAAATTAACCTACCTTGGAATTATGTTTTATCGCCAGAAATCCGTGCAGAAAGCACACCTCTCTCTTTCCTTTTGCATGCCCTAAAATAAATGAAGAAATAGGACCTGATGACACCCTCTAACAGCTTTATCACATATGCATGATAATTGCATCAGCAAACGTTTGTATTGCAATTAAAATGAGGAGGCAATAAACCATGAGAAATCAATTAAAAGAAGATCCCGGCTGTAGGAGCAGCATCCCATCCTCCTGCCTGTCCTGTGAAGATGCACTAAGACCCTACCATCCTGCTTCATCCTTTCCCCCCCCAAAAAAAAACACAGCAGGGCTTGACCCTACCAAGGTGGGGCTGAGCAGGGTGTAGCTTTTTCTCTCTTCAAATTTCATGAACGTGGAGCATCACTGCTGGCTTCGCATCGTCGTGCTGGAGCATCGCTGCCCGGCACCGTCACAGCATCACTGCCCTGTTTTTGGCAGCTGAGGGCTTGGCCTTGGGTGCTGGCAGGGCAAGGAGCAGAGGCAGCACCCTTGCACCCACACAATGGTGGGATTTGGGGTTTTTTGGGGGGTCCGGAGCAGCAGCATGTTGGGTGGGTTGCTTAAAGCTGCTGGGCTGAGCTCCTGCCAGGGCAGAAATGGAAACGTGCAGGAAATGTGCGTTGTTTAAAGCAGGGTTCAGCTTTTTGGGTGTTGGCAAGCAAGTTGTGAGAATCCAGCCCCGTGCAAATGCTGGAGGCTTTGCTTAGCGCTGCTGTGGGCTCCGCTGGTCCTTCAGCATCTGCCCCCTGCACCTTCCCTAAGACCCTCTCTCACCCCAGCACCAGCTTTTTCCTCCATCCATCCATCCATCCCCCCAAAAAACGGGGATTCGGCTGCAAGATGCCAACCCCCCCAGCCCCGCTCCAGCCAGCACGCAAAGGGCACTTTCCCCCTGGAGATGCATTTCCCCGCTCCGTGCGCTGCACACTTGGAAAAAAAAAAAAAAAAAGAGAGAAGATAAACCCACCAAAACAAACCCTTCCCCTGCACGTGCAGCTCCTTCCCCCGGGAGAGACTGAAAGAGAGACTGAACCGCATGTGACAGATGTTAATCGCATCATTTAATGCACTCCTGGCAGGCACTTGGATACAGGGCTTGGTAGGAACCGGTACGGAGGAGAATAGACTATTGTCTCTTGTTTCCGCCAGCACCCACGAAGGAATGGATAACCCCGCGATACACAACTCACCCAGGGTTTTATACAAAGGTGCAAATCCCAGCCCTTAAATGGGGGAATTTTCTCATAATATACACGGTGCTTATGGCCATTTCTGTGCAAATACCTAAAAAAAAATCACCATAACCTCTGTCTTTGTTCAGTCTGCAGCTCCCCAGAGCGCTGTTCGATCTGCAGGGGGTAGGGGAGAGGGGAAAATAGTGATGGAGGGATCACGCCTGATTCACGCCCGAGCATCCCTGTAGTAACCCCCTTCTGCGTGGCCTGGGAAATAATGAAACCCCATCAAATATTCCTTGTAGGTTGGAGAAGGGCTATTTGCTGCTTGGGGCTGCTGGCAGCGGGGAATTGCGTTTCTGAGGCAGAAGCAGCATCCCACGGGCCAGCTCCCTGATTGAATTCCCCCTTGGTGACCCAGGAACGTAATTGCAGCAAAGGGGAGCCGGGAGCAGATCGCACCCGCCGTGGAAATCAGCATCTCCATCCATCACCCGACCTGGGAAGAAATTGAGGCAAGATGACTAAAGGTCCATAAAAGTAGCAAACTTATTGACTAATAGATTTCTTAGTCATGAAGTCCCCGTGCTCCATATGTACCGAAATCAAAGCAATTACGGATTTAAATGAAGCTGGAATCCGTGGTGCAGAAAATGCTTGTTTTAGCGTAAGATTGGCCAGAGGTGAACGACCTGTAAAACCCCTGGTAATGAAAGCTCTTCACAGCTTGCAGTGTTTCACTGGATGGTAATTGCTGCAGTCTGTGATACGGATCTGGCTGCGTTAATGATGCCCTGTTCCTTTTCATAGGACTCATTTAAGCTTCCCATTTTTTAGGGATTTCAGAGCAACAAGGTATTGTGGAAATTAACACATTAACGCGGATGTTTTCTCACTTGGAGTATTTAAAATATTATTTAAAGCTTTCCACCGGTATGGATTAACAAAGTGATGGGGGCCGGGAGCCTGGGGAAAGGGTGGCTGGTGTGTCTGCTGGAGACAAATGGAGTGCGACACGGGCGTTCTTTGCTCTTGGTTGGGCTGTGTCCATAGGATTTGTATTTTATTTAGCATGCCAAGATGGATCTATTAGAACAAAACATACATTAAGAAAAAAAAAATAAATTAAAAGAGAGATTTTGGATGGGAATAAAAACCCTATTAACTTCCAAATGAAAACCACATCCAAGGGAGACAGTTGGCTTCTCTTCTTAGTTTATTATTAAATATTTTACTAGGGAGGGAAGTTCTGAGCTGAGCATCTTTTCCCTCCTGTTCCTGGCAAGAGTGCTTTGCGTAGCAGGGAGGGTTATTTCTTGGTGGTTTTGCCAAAGCGGTTTCTGGGTGTAGATCAACAGGTGGTGATGGTGCACTGGGGTGGGGGAAAGGGCCCGGCTGCACCTTTGGATATTTGTGGCTTGGGAGCAGCAAGTCCAGATGCTGGGGGTGCATGGCAGCAGGTAAAGGGATGCGGTGGGTGGGCTGGCGCTTCACCCCTGGGGATGGAGACGGGCAGAGCAGCTCCCGCCGCTCCTGAAATGCTTTTATTTTCCCCCGAATGGGGAGAAAAGCTCTTTTTGCCTCCCAGCCCTTGCAATCTCCGTGGCCGAGGCACCATCCCGGCTCCCAATGGACTCCGGGATTAATTTATTTCGGTGACCCTGGGGGCCGCTGCAGCCTGACCCCGATGCCGGAGGGGAGGCGAGGTCGGAGCCAGGGAGCAGAGGGGACCGGCAGCAAATGATAAGAAGCTTGGGGCACTTAAGAGTTTGAACAATACGGAAATGGCATTTCCAGTTAACTTAATCACCACGCTGGCTCCGGCTGAATGTAAGCGCCAAGATTCAATTACCGTCCCCGCGAGCGCGGTCCCCAGGGAGCGACGTGTCACTGTCCCCCCGCAGCCGCCAGCTGCCAGCCCCGCCGTCCCACGCCGCTGCCCCCCCGAGACCCCCGTCCTCCCGCATGGCCTCGGAGGCGGCCGAGGGTCCCTGTGGGCATGCCTGCGGCCGGCGAGCCGGGTCCGAGGGGTCGAGGCGTATTCAGGAATGAGAAATAGAGAGGTTGCAGAGGACTGGGCGCTTGTAGGAATAGGAACTTCTGCCGTTCTTCCTGTGTCAGGCCAGTGATTTCCCTTTTGGAGCTGGGAAATGGTGGGATTTGGTGGCCGCAGAGGGTGTGTTGTACCTGCTCAGCATCATCTGGCATCTCCCTCTCTGCATAGGGATGAGCATCACCCAGAATGAAGCGAGAGCAGGGCACGGGCAGAGCCAGGTAGCTCCCCACACCCAGGGCCGTGACAACCCTGTCCACATCTGGATGGTTTTACGGCTGATCATGGTGGAGCAGGGGATGGGAGAGGTGGCGGTGAGGAGCTGGGGTGGCACCAGTCACCCCCACACCCCATGGGGTGTAGCAAGCCCCACTGCATCCTTGCAAAGACCATGGGGACATCCGCTGTGACAATGGCCACGTTGCTAAAAAGAGATAATTCTCAGGTCAGCTGGCTTCCCTACAGCCAAGGTCTGTCCTTGTCCTCAGATCCTCCCACCTCTCACCCCTTTCTCTGTGGCTGGTGTGGCGCTGGGATGCATGTGCGGGGTCTTTGGCATCACCGGCAGCACCGAGCTCTGCGGGGCAGGAAGGTGAGATTGTGACACTGGGATAATCCACTTTTGCTGAAGCTGCTGTTCTCATTTTTAGAGAGAAAAATCTAATCCAGAAAATAAGAAAACACTCATCATTTAATTTTCCCCAGTATTTTTTGCATGCTCATGGGATTTTAATAATATTAATTATTATTTAATTTGCGCTTTGACAATTCATTTGTGCTGAGCTATTATTTTATCGGAAAGACAGCAACGCTCAGTCCACTTGTGCATCACCATCCATCCTGCCGGCCTCCAGCTCTTCCTCCCATCCATCTCCCCATCCTGTCCCATCCAAAGCAACCTGACATCTCCTTGTTGTCCTCCTCCTTTATATTATTTTCTTTTTAATCTTTGGCTACTAAACCCTAAAGATCAATCTGTTGCATGTGTCACTGGGTGCTCTTTGCCTGCATGGGTGGGACCAGCCAAGCAAAGGGCTGCCAGGATCATCAGCTCTGAGTCACAAAGCCAAGGAACTGGTCCCTCATGGGTGTTCCTGGTGCAGGAGCATCTCTGCGCCCCATCCCCATGTGAGCATCCCCCCATCCCCACGGGAACATCCCCCCACCCCCATGCCAGCATCCCCCCATCCCCACTCCATCATCCCTCCACCCCCCTCCATCTCCGCCAGCTGCAGCCCCACTTCCCCAGATAATGAGAGCGAGTTTAAAAAACTTAAAGCCTCTTCCTGCACGCTGGTGACTGACACAAATGGAGTTCATATTTAATCATCTGTTAACTCGTTGTCTATTATAGCTCTTTAATAGCACCATAGATATTCTTAATGAAGCATGATTTAAGGTATTTACAGCTCTAGGACCGACAGACATCACTCACAGTGTGCAGGTAATGAGGCGTAAAACAGCTCTGGAAACCGTAAAAATGGGAGAGAGAGAGAGTGAGGAGGGAAAGAAAGCAGGCAAGGAGTTAGGAGCTGAATTGTTCCAGGGTTTGTTTTAAAATGTTTAGGCATTTAAAGTCATTTCAGCTTTCCCAAGGTGTCTGGTAGCACAGAGTTCAGCAATTCCCAGCACTGGTAACCCCTGCCTTGCTGGGGAGGGTCCGGCCCCACGACGCCCCTGAGTTGGGGCAGCTGCTGCAGTGGCTCCTGCCCTGGCATGGCTGGAGGGAGCGGTGAAAAGCCCTCTGAGGGTCCCCAAGGGCTCTGCGGGCACGGCAGTGGGGGCATGGCAATGCCCCAGAGCAAAGCCTGCCGGTTTTGGTGCGTTTGCCCCTGCCGGTGCCGTTTGCTTTGCTCACTCGCTGGCACGGCCACCACGACCCCCTTGTCTGTGGTGGGGAAACGATGACCCTTTCCTTTGCTCCTTTGCAAATGTCACCCTGTGCAATCCTTTTCCTTTTTCCCCCTAGCAAAAAAAATAATAAAAAAAAAGAAAAAAAAGACAAAAAGACAAACCCCCCCCCGAAAAACCCCACCCAAACCCAAGCCAAGATTCGCAAAATAATTTGTGACGGAGATGCCATTTTGCATCAAAATATTTTGTAGAAAATGTCAAATGTCACCAATCCATGTGTCCCCCTGTGTGATAGTAATTGGGCTGGAAGGCTGTGCTCTGCCACCGCAGCCGCTTGCCACCTTCTCCTCCTCCTCCTCCTGCTCCTCGCAGACCGCTTGGGAAATGTGTCGCTTCCCTCGAGTCCATCCCTGGCTCTTGCTGGCCAGCCCAGGGATGCTCCTCGTTAGCTCACCCCGGAGCCCTGCCGCCCAAATGGCACTAAACAGCTCCTGGGAAAGTGGGGGGACAGAGCAACAGCTCGGGGGGTCTGGGGGGGGGTGTTTTCCTTTTTGCTGGTGTTTTCTGGGTTGGGAGACGAGCAGCAGTGGGGCTGAAACGTGCCGCCCCATTCCCCTGATGTTCAGTGTCTGGCGGTTGGCTTGCGGGTGATGATGATGGAGATGGATCTTAATTCTGGGGAAGCTCAGAGTGGGATCTGCAATGGGGTCTCGGAGCCAGGAGGCACAGCCTGTTGCTCCTCTCCCTCCCTAAAAATGACCCAGGGGCACAGCCTCCTCTACAGCCACCTCATGCAAACCTGTTTTTACAGCATCATGGACCCCTTGGAAGATTTATCCCACTTTCTGCTTGGTTACGTTAAGCGTGTAACACACCCATTGCAGTTTTATTGCGAGGAGCCAGTTTATTCTGCTACAGGGGAAAACTAACCACGATAGCAAATAAACTATTCCTTAAAGCATCCCAAGACCTTAATCTGGGAAGAGACCTTTAACGCGCTCGCTTTAACAATCCCGGATTAATCAATTTTTATTAGAACATTAGGCTGCATAAATATTTGGCCGGCTTCGCCGCGGCGAGCCCCAGGGGAGAGCGAAGGGATGGGGAGAGCTGCAGAGTGTTAGAAAGTCAATGAAGTTCCCTTGGGCAGCGCGGGGCCGGCGGGGAGCACAGACCTGCGGCTGGGGGAGCTGGGTCAGGCGTTCACACGGTGCTGCTTGTCCCCTTGGGCAAGTCCTGCGGAGTAGGGTTAATATTGCTGACCTATTTTTGCAAAGGGAGAAGAGCGTGGAAGCGGCGAGGTGCTGATTGAAAATCCAAAGGTAAAATCCTGCCGTGCTCTGCAGCTTTCCCAGAGCCACAATAACAGACTCGGTTGCAAACAATTTTTTGCCTGCCTCACCCCCCGTGCTGTTAGCCACCGAAGAAGGAGCTAGAATTTCTCTTTGGCGAAGCATCAGCAGCAGAATTGCTAACTATGTGCCCGTTATAGAAACTTTTTAGTACTGGGGACAAGCCAAGAAAAAAGCCCAGATTGACTCTCAGCTCTCAGCTGGTGCTCGCAGCGCTTCCACCTCGCGGGAGGAGCAGCACCGCTTTGACTCTTGCACCAGCGGGATGCAGGCTGGAGCCCTCGAACCATCACCCGGGAGAGTTGGGATGATGTTCCCCAGGATGCTGGGCACCTCCCTGCCCATCCAGGAACTCCTGCCCCTCTCCAGCAGGTTGCTTTGGGTATATTTAGATTTTCTGGTTTGCAATTGCATAAACCGAGCTCTCTCCTGACTGTTGTGCTGGGGTGCAAGCTCCAGCCTAGGCGCTGCATGCTTGGGATGCATCACTGCATCCCACCGGCGGGACCGGCCAGCCTCGGTTTGCATCGTCTGGTGCCATCCATCACCCTGAAATCCATTCAAGGAGATAATACAGGCTATGGCAACGCCGAGCTTTAGCTCCTTGGGGAGGTGGAGGGCCTTTTGGCTCAGATACCGTCTTAATCCATCGGTGCCGTCGTTTGCTTCTGCAGAAGCTCCCTGCCTCGGTAAATTTGTTAGCGGCTGTAAAGGACATGGGTGGCAATAGGTCAGCTCGAAATCTCACCCGTTTCCTTGCAAGGGGCTGGGTGCTACCAGCAGCTTTTGCTGTGAGCAGCATAACGGCCCTTGCTCTGGGTGGGAACGAACGAGGAGCAGCTCCAAGGGATGGCCAAGCTGGGGAGAATCCATGTGGACTTTTCAAAATGAACCAAACCCGTTTATATACCCTGCGCTGGGAAGCAGGCGCAGGGCTGGGGGCTTGGCTGGGACTTTGCCCATCACTTAGTTTTGAGATTGAATTTCTAAGGCGAGTGGGGCCAGCGAAGCTGGGCACCATCCGGCTTCCCTTCGCAATCAGGAGAAAGTGTATTTCATGCCATTTTTCTCTGTGCCCTGGCAACAGGCACGCCGGCGGGATGGGGCTTTGCTCCGGCTCCATCCCCAGCCAAGCATGGGCATCCCCGGCAGGGCAGAGCCCCATGGCCACCCCGGCTCTGTCGAAAACGCCGGGGCACTGCATGTGTGCTGCTTCCATGTGCGCTGGTTTCCAAGGAAACCGCTCACTCTACATGTGTGTCGCTTAACACCCTATTTGCTTTCATTTGGATAAGTCTTTAATTCCTGTGCAGCCCCAGCTCCACGGGATCTATTGAGCTGTGTGTGTATCCTCAGCGCACAAATCCCTCTCCTGCCTGCCCGCCTCTTGAAAAAGTCCCTGCCTGCTCGGAGCAAGTTTCCTAAACCTGTGCCTAATTGGAGTAGCTGATGCTTTCCGCGGTAATAACTGGATATATTGCTGTTGCTTCCCTCTAGAAACAATTAGCAGGGAAAACACACCACGTTGTGCTGCTGTCATCTGCCACCAGCTCTGCTGCCTTGGCTCCGTGGCGAGGCAGGGCAGGACGCCTGCGCCCGGGGACGTGGGGTGCAAAGCTGGGAGGTAGCGCCAACCCCTCGGGGAAGGCAGAGGCTGGCTAAAATGGTTCGACGCTAATTGCAAAGCACCCCGAGGAGCAGCGGGGGGAGGGGAGAAAGGGTGGCCCTAGCACCAGCACAGCGGTGTCCCCATTGGAGTGACACTGGTGGGACCAGGTCCTGCGCACCAGCAGCTTCTCCATCACCTGGGCTGAACGGGGAAGCGTGACAGGGTGTTGCAGGGATGCTTCATCACCCCAAATTTTCAGCTGCAGTAACCCAAAGTGGTTTTTTCTTCCCTCTCCCCCTTCCTCCCTTCTTTCTGCAAAGCAAGGCGCCGCCCGTTCTCTCTGCACTGGAGGATGGAGGAATTTTTTGATCTAAACCCACTTGCCTCCTCTCCAAAAATCCCCGGGGCTGGTTCATGCTTGTAAAGCTGAGCAGCTCCCGTGTCACTCCGGGCTGGCTCCTGTCTGGAGCCCTGACAGCAGCTAATGCTGTTAGCCTGTGTCGAGGAGGGATTTCAGCATTACAAAAAAAAAAAAAAAAAAAAAATCCAACAAAAAAACCCCCAAACTAAAATCACCAACCACTCGGGATGCTCTGCTGCTAGCGAGCAGAGCTGGAGAAAAACCTGTCTGGGGTGCAGAGCATTGCTCAGGGACATGGCTGGGGGGGGTTGCCCAGCTTTTGGGGTGATTTGGGAGTGGGGGGGGGCACGGACAGTGCCCTGCTGCTGGCATGGGATGCGACGGCACCTAAGCACCAGGAGATTAACTCGGGTCGCGGAGGGCTTTGCTATCTTTAGGTGGAAGGTGAGGGATTGTGCCTCTTAGGGTGGCCTGCAGGTAATGAGAGAGCAAAATCCCTCGGTCCCAGCCCGGCTCGGGGCCGCTGACCCCAGCTCCCGTCCCCGCGGGGGTCTGGCCTCGCCGGCCCCCGGCCGCGTGCGCTGCCACCTTTCTAGGCCACAATCTGTACCGATTGCGAGCCTGCTGTTAACTTTGCTTGCACCCTATTCTCGTGTTTGCTGTTATTTTTCAACACTTTTTTTTTTTTTTTTTTTTTTTAATGCATAAAAGCACTATCCTCTCCCGAGAGCCTGCCTGTAGCGAAGGCATGGTCTGTACAACTGCAATTATTTCGAAGAACAGATGGAGTGAGGAGCAGAAAGTCTGTTAATAGTAATAGAAATGCTACATGTTAACCTGGACAGCACACGATGACAGTCCCATGACTACACGTTCTGTTCCCACCAGCTGGGCTCCCGAGCAGAGATGAGAGATTCAGAAACGCCGTGCTCGGCTCCGCACCCTCCCCAAAGTTAGAGCTCAAATTCCTTCACACTTCCAGCGTAGGGTTTTTGGGTTGTCGGGCTTCTTCTCCCCCCCACCCCCCCCCCACCCCCTCCTTTCCTTTAAATGCTGATATCAGCGCCGGTAAGGAATATTACTGATTTTTTTTCGTGGATGCTCACAGCGATGCAGCCGGCTGCAGCTGCGAGCACCGTGGGGAGGGAGGTGGCAGCTCTCCCGAGCTCCAGCCTCACACCCTGGTACCATCACAGCCCCTTTTCCATGCACACATCTGCGTGCTGGATGTAAACCCCCCCCCCCCCCCCGCGATGCCAGTGCCTTGAACCAGGCTGGGATTAATGCGCCAGGGCAGCAGCGCCTTGCTGGCCGTGCTCCCGGGTGGTTGCAGAAGTTTGGGATGTTCACTGCCAACTGTTGCCAGGGATTTGCTAAATGGGTTGAAATCCACGTTTTCAGGTTAAACCAGTTCTTGTTGTGGGGATGGGGTCTGCACGGGGGGCTGAGCGAGTCACGGCTGCTGCAAAGGGAAGAGGCTACAGTCGATCCCCGGCTCCGGCAACACCCCGGGGCTTGCTTGCCCCATTTGCCCCAACCAGGGCAAGATTTGCAAGACTTGCAAGATTTGCAATAGAGCAAAAAGGTTGGTTCAACCCCAACCATTGCGCTGTGAAAATCCCTGCCTGGTTTGACAAGCAACCGGGGGATTTAGCCACAGAGCTCCAGCTAATTTCGGTGGGAATTGCATGGCTAAATCCCCCAGCCGTTTATGAAACCTCGGCCCTCGGGCACGCTGGAGCGGTGCGTGGCACCGCTGGCGAGCTGACAGATGCACCTGGAGGTTTTATTAAGATATAGATCCCTTAATCTGGGTGCTTGCAGGATAATCTGGTGCCTGAGGTCCTGCCAAATCCCCTGAGATCAGCAGGTTTTCTATCCACAGCCTCCAGAGGTCACTTCAAACCCAGCTCCATCCTCGGGAGACCAAAATATCCATGTTGTCTTACAGTGTTGGTGGCACCCTTGGGTGCTGGGAACCCTTGGTTGGGACCTGGGGTGGGATGTAAGGGATGCCCAGGGGCTGAGCCAGTATCATCCATGAGTCCCGGCTCTCTTTGACCAGTTTCACCCAGGAGAGGTACCCGACCCCCCGGGTGCATGGCAGCAGCCTTGACTTCATGCAGCATCTTTTGTTAGGCTGGGGTTTGTTCGGTAGGGCTTAGCTCCTTGCAGCCACCCTCGTGGAGGCTGGGGCATCCAGCCTGTCCCCAGCAACCGCCCTGGGGCTGGAGCTACATTTAAATCCCCCAAAATATCCCATCCCCCTCTCCCAGGGATTGCAACCCTTGGCGGAAAGTCCCCTGTGCCATGGTGCATCGCTCTGCCCTGTGCCGCTGTAGGATGTAGTTAGAGGATGGCTGGCAGGGGAGGAAAATCTCTTTAGTGCCTTTTATTTGGAGGTAGCAGAAAACCCCTGTTCTTCCTCTCTTTGAAGAGATTTAGGTCACGAGGAGTAAATCGTCCTGAGCAGGTTTGTGGCCTTTGTGTTCCCCTGGTGCACGTTCATCGCTTGCCTTCTCTGTGCATTTTGCATGAATGCAACCGTCCAAGTGTGCATGCATGGGAAAATGTGGGAATAAAATGTATTTGAGGAGCTGATCAAACTCCTGGAGGGCTGTTCCTCACTGGCACACCATGGGTGCAAGCCCCCAGCCCTGCACACCATGCCCACAATGCTCTCCTCTCCTCTTTGCAGAGCAAGAAGTACGTGCTGGTGCTGGTGGACCCCGACGCTCCCAGCAGAGCCAACCCCAGGAACCGCTTCTGGAGGCACTGGCTGGTCACCGACATCCCAGTGAGTCCCCCCTGCAGGGTCCGTATTTTGGGGTCCCAGCAGCTCAGGGATTTCCCAAGAACCGGGGTGCATCGGGCGTTTCTGCCCCGGAGGGTTTGATTCCCATGGGATGCGCATCTGGGTAAGGCAGCAGCATCTTCTCAGTGAAATCCCGAAGGATGAGCGTTTGGGAGAGAAATGTAAATGGTGCTCGGCGTGTAGGTAGGGGAGTGCTTCCTCAGGCTATATAGAGCGAAGCTGGTCCAAAAATATTGCTGGTTGGGTGGTTTTTTTGGGTTTTTTTTTTTCCTTCTTCTTCTAAGGAAATGCTGAAAAAAACCTGCTTTGCAAACTCCCCACCACCAGTTCTCTCTGCAGACAACCGATCGTTTCAAACATCTCTTGCTGCCTTTTTTTTTGGTTAAAAAAGTGATTTTGGTGCAAATCTCGCTGGTGCCAAATTTTGCCTTTTTATTTATTTTTTGGGGGGAGAAAAGTGTTTCCAGCCTGGGGGGTAAATGGGTTTGAATGCCTGCTGCTTCCCAGCTCCGTGGCCATGGGACAGAGGGATGAGCCCTGCAGTGGGGCATCGCCCCCCAACTGTCCCTGAGGACCACTGGTTTGCTTCCAGAAAGGTTGTGGAAAACCGGTTTGTTTCTCTCCTGCTTGCTTTTATCTTTTAAAAGATTAGGTGTTTCAGCCCTGAATCAATCTAACTAATAATCTTAGTACTGAAGTCTAATTAAGATATCAATTAATTTGCAGCACGCATTTAACAAGAAATATCTCGTCATTCTCCTCTATTATTCTCTGAAATTACTGCTAAGGGCTTTTTGTACAGATACCTTAATTAGACTTTTTATTGTTAATGGGAATATTGAGCAAATTAAAATTGGATATTAATACTTTCCATGAATTTCATAATTGGCTGAAAAATATAAAGCTTCAGAATAACTGCAGAGATTTGTGTACAGGGCTTTTTTTTTTTTTAATCCTTCACAGAAACCCTTCTGCATTTCTAACAACAGGGTCCTGAAAGTCTCTCATTAATTTTAATATTTACTAAACGCAAAGAAGCCCAAGCTCTTGTTTTCCCTTCTGTACACAGATCCTTCTGAGGCATTCGCTATTGCTAATTATTGTGTTTTTCTTTTCTTTTTTTCTTTTTTTTGGGGGTCTAAGATCATTTAAGCAAAGAAGGGAAATGCAGGATTAAAACCAGTTCTCCAGCACAAATGGAAGGTGGTTGGTTTTTTTTTTTTTCCCCTGGCATTTGGGCGATTCAGTTTGCAGTATAAAAGATCAGAAAGCTCCTTGCTGGGCCAGGCAGGAGGGGGACAAAGGAGAATTTTGGGAAGAAGGGCTTTCCCGTCTCCAGGTGCCTGGTCTCTGCCAGGGATGGAGCTTACCCCAACCCCAATTATTCCTTCAGCTTTCTCGTCATGAGATAAATACATGTGTATGTATATGAGCAGGGAGCTGGCCTTGATGATCCTTATGGATCCCTTCCAACTTGAGATATTCTCTGATTCCATTAGATATTATATATAATATATGTACGCTGGAGTCGATGATCTTAAAGGTCTTTTCCAACCTAGACGATTCTATATTGACATGGTATATATAAATACGTATAATGATATGATATATATATCCCTCCCATATATATCTTGTGTGTGTGTGTGTGTATATATATCTCACGTATGCACAGACATATATGCCTATACATCTCCCGTGCGCTCTAAGACACCACCAAGGCCAGCAGCATCTTCGCAGGGCGCCAGGACAAACCCAGCTGGCCCAGCCCCGAGGTCGGTGCCCATGGCCGGGGGCGCAGGCTGGGGGGTGCCAGCATCCCCCTGGGGGCTGCAGCCGGAGCTTTCCCAAAGCCCCAGCCCCAAACGGCTCCTGCGAAGCCGGCGGCTCCCCGGGCTCAGCCACATGGTGTCTCGTTGAAATGCAGATCGTTGGGGGGTATATGGAAGTCTTGGCTCCGAGGAGCTTCAGCTGACAGGCTTATTTGCACACTGGCTCTAAAATAACCGTGTAGGCTTTACATGACACCTTCTGTTGCTTTGGTGCAGAGAGGGGCTTTCAAGTGCCTTTCTCCGGGAGGGATGGGGTGGCTGGCACAATGGCTGGGGGGCTGCGAGAGCCCCTGCGCCCCAGCATCGCCCCGGCATCATCACCCTGGCATCGCTGGCATCCCCGGTTTGGAGGGCAGTGGCTCTGGCAGCCCTCCGTGCCCCTTCTAGGTGCTGCAGTATCTTGGCATGCCACCAAGTTTGGTTTCGGCTCCGGCTTTGCTTTCCCAGATGGGTTTTGGGATGGAGCATCCCATCCCAGCGGTGCCGCTCACTGTTCCTTACCCGCCGCTGCTCCGCCGCTCCTCCGATTGTCAAACATGAGAGATGCTTTCACTCCCATTCAAAATAATTTAAATAAAAATGTTGCTACAAAGTGGAATAATATCTTTTGATGAATGTTTTTAAAGCCCTTTAGGTTTTCACGGTAATTTGCAGTGTAAAATTATTTAGAGATAAGAGCCAAATTAGCTCTTATAGGCGGAGGTCGATATGTCCCGTTATCCATGCAAGCAGTGTTTAAATATAATCAGCCTTTACTCTAATGCAGCATAATTGTTCATTTGAAATAGCTTTTTTTTTTTTTTTTTTTTTTTTACTCCATTCAATGAGTCATTAAAATATTCAAAGGATAATGCAGTGAATTGGAAATGAATTTATCACATTATCCTGTATATACTGTAGAGCATCAGGTAACTAGGCAGAGTCGGAACCAGTTTACAGAGAAATCCAGTAAACAAGGCTTTCCATTTTGTATTCAGTGGGGGAAAGAAAAAGGGAGAAAATACTGCCCTTCAAATGGAAAGCTTTCCGTCTTTATTCCCCCTCCTTGGGGAGGAGGAAGGGGGAGGGAGAGAGCAGCAAATTTGTACTCCACTAAAGCCTCGCTGCTTTAACTTTATTTTTATCAAAATATGTTTGTAACAGAAAGTCGTTATGGAAACCAGTTCTGCCAGCCAGGAAAAATCCTGCGCCAGGCTGGAGCGGAGCGGGACCCACCGGGTGCTATTGCCACCCGGCATGGCTTAGCTCGCCCCGCCAGCCCCTTCCCCGGGGAGGTGAGGTTGGGGAAACTGAGGCACGGAGCTGGTCGGAAGCGAGTCCGGAGTCAGGTCGGGGAAGCGTGTCAGCTGTGGGTGAAGGAGAGCCAGTCCCACCCCAGCACCCACCACATGAAATGGTTTTTCTCCCCACAGTGGGTGCGCTGGGGTGCAGCCCCCTGGGGTTGAGGTTGCTCCCATGGCTTTGCAGAGTGGGGTGGGGTACCCATGGGTGCAGGACCGGCAGGCTTGGGTGCTGGGGGGACCACAGCATCCCTGGCCGGTCCCAGAGATCCCAGCACCCAGCGCTCTTGGCCCACGGTGCCCACTCCTGCGGTTGCATTTGTCAGAGCGTTTCTCCTTGCCAGTTGATAAACAGGCTCTGGGTTGCAAGTGTCACCATAGAAACAGGTGCTATCTTAAGCAAACAAGGGCTTTATTAACCTTAAAAGTTATGGTATTTTTGCACAATTAGGGGCTGGGAAGGGACCTGCGGGGGGCCGGCTGCTCGCCCACGCGTGTGGCCCTGCACTCTGCCCCAGCGAGCGTCCCTGTCCCCATCCTGAAGGGACACTGATGCACGTGCTCCAAAGCAAACTTTTCCCCCCCGTAGCGTGTCTATACAGCACAGGGTGTGGGGGCCACGCTCATCCACAACGCTTGGATTTATCACTAATCATAAGGAGCAGCTTTAATTGCCGGCTGCTGTTATTTCTGCCCCTTGGCTGCTGGGCGAAGCGCCTGGGATATTTTTGCAGAGCGCTCATGAACCGGGTGCGCTCAGCTTCCCAGCAGGGCCAGCTGTGGCCAGCCGGGAAAAAAAATCTTGGAGGAGCAGGGAATGGTTTTTACTGGGTTAATTGATGCTAACAGGGGGGGGAAACTCAGCTTTTGCGTATCCCGTGGGTGGGAGGGATCCCTGTTTTGGGAAATGCTGGAGTGCTGGGGTGGGTTTCCCCACCTGCGTCGGGCCTGATCCTGTCACCATCCAGCATCCACGGTGCCTGTGTCCCTGAGCTGCTGGCTGACCCTGCAACACCGTGGGACCGCCGGTCCCCACCACTCCAGGGGCTCCACTGCCTTGCAGATGGATCCGTCGGTGCCGTGATATCATTCTCCCTCGTTCGGGCCCTCTTGACTCTACTTTTTGGGGATTAAACCAAAGGTTTGAAAGGGAAAGAACAGAGAGAAATGTTGTTTTAATTGATGACTGGACTCCTTGGAATAGTCAGTTCCCTGGTGTGAGTTTCTATAGCTGCTTGTTAATGAAACCTTTATTAGTAAAAGGAAAAAAAAACCCCAAACCCTAAGGAAACACAAAATAAGCACAAGAGGCTGCTGCTCGGGTGCAGTTTTCTTTGTGCTTCAAGCTGCTCTGGTCCTCCATCGGCACATGGCAAGGTCAGGTCCCCCCAAAACGCCAGCGCCCCAGCAGCGATGGGAACCTCGGCACTGCCGCATCCATCGGAGCCTGGTGCCAGCCCTTGGGCACGTGTTTCCCTGGTGAGGTTTTGTGTTGAACAGGTTTCCCACGCACGGTGTCCCAAGCCGAGTGTCGACGGCTGCGTTGCAAACAGATGGGGTTTAATTGCTGTTACCATCAGGCTCTCTGCAAGTATCGTCTGAAAAGGGTTTTCTCAGCCAATTGTTTTAAAACAAAAGTTCAGGAACGAAGTATAGAAATTATAGATCCAGTGTGTTTTGAAGAGCAAATTGTTGGTATTACCTTTAAACATGGTCTTTAGGCAACAGCATCAGGTTGAGTGAGTGAGCGTAGGGTGCGATGCCACCCTAGGGTCTCGGATGCTGGAGCAGGAGCTGGCTGCTGCAGGGAAGCCCCCACCAGCGCCGGATCAGTCCCAGCTGTGGGAGCACGGAGCAGCTCAGCTGGGGAATTGTTCAAGCAGCATCAAGGCAAAGTGCTTCTTTCCCAGGACTGCAGCTGCAGGAGGGAGAGGAGGGAGCTCAGGGAGAGCCAGAGCCCCCGGGGCTCCCGCTCACCCGGGGAGGGGGGCGGGGAAGGTCTTTACATAGGCGTGGCTGGTTGCACGAGCACATGTGTTTGCCCAAGTGTGGGTTTTTGCATAAGCACGTGTATTTGCACAAATGCATGTCTGCATTAGCGCATGCGTTTGCACAAGGCCATCGCAGGCATGGCCACAGTGCTGGCCGCAGCGCTTCACCTCCTTGCAGCCTGTGCTGACCCATGGCAGCCGCTCACGCCGCAGGGAAACCCCCTCCCCACATTTCTTTTTCCACTCGTGGTGCAATGGCACCACTCCGGCAAACCTTGGTGCCTGCTCTGCCACCGGCATTTGGGCTGGGAACAGCCCGTCCTTGGTCCTTGCGCTGCCCTTTGCTGCCGGGGTTCATCAGTCCTGGGGTGCTCCATCCTTTCCCAGGCTCTGCCCAGGGGACATTCGGTCTGCAGCCCCCCCGCGTGCCAGAGGGTTAAACCCACTGGTGCATCCCTGCAAAGCCTGGCATTCCCACCCCGCGTGAGCTGCTGCTGGGCTCTCCTGGAGCTGCTGCTCGGGTTTATGCTCGCCTGCCTTGTAATTAATGCTCACAGGTAATTACACTCCCAAACCTCCTGAAAAGCTGCTACTAAGCAATTCCCCCTGGAACGCAGCAAGCGCTGAAAGCACATGGGGGACGTGCAATGGCTCTGCTGTGTCTTGGGGACCCAGCACCCAATAGCCCAGCTGGGGCAGGGGGGATGGGGGCTCCGTCGCCGGGACCGAGCATGCCTGTGCTTGCTGCAACCCATATTGGGGCTGGGAGAAAAGGGGGAAAGCACTGAGTACCCCAACATAGCTTGTTCCCAGCCTGCCCCTGCCCACCCCACCAAGCCATCCTCCTCCTCGACCCCATGCTGGGCACCATGCTTGGGGGTGCAGCGCCAGCGCAGGGCACGCAGCCACGGCTTGGCCCCCAGCACCACGGCAGGGCTGCAGCCCCCGCTCCCACCGCAGCCCCCGGCGCTGCAGCACCTTTCTCTTCTGCACATGCGATGCCTAGCAAAGCACTCGGGGCTGCGCTCGGGATGACAGGCTCTGCACAGATGTGCATTATATGATTATTATCATTATATTGCCAAGGATCCATGATGAGCGAGATGATTGTGACGGCTACAAAGAGGCTCTTGTAAGCAGGGGCTGCCGGCAGCGAGATACTCACAGGTTTTTCCCCTCAGCCCAGCCCTGTCCCGTGGATGCTCTTGGCTTTGCTTGGGCCCTGCCATTGCATAGGGATGTTTTTAGGGTGCATGTGAGGTGCTAACCCATTCAGCATCCAGAAACCCCTCTGGTTTTGGGGTTATTCGGGATGTTTTCATGTGCAAGACACGTGGCGTGTTGCACTTGCCAGGAGCTGCCCCGTCAATCAGCCCCTCTGCCTTCATCTCTGCAGCAGGTATCCTTGTTATGCAGATGGGAATTAAGGTTTTTCCCTCGATGCTTCTATTTCATTTAACATGCAAAGGCTAATAATTTGTCACAGTTCAATAAAGTGGAGGTTACAAACACTCTCACTGCTGTTTATTTAAACGATGGTTTGTTAATTAGCTCCTCTTAACGAGGAGAGAATAAATCAGATAAAACGTACCAAAATGGTATGGAGATATTTTGCAGATTAATTTTATTTTCCAGCTGAGATGCTCCCAGCAGCCAGGTGCTTACCTTCTCCCGGCTCTATCCCAACCTGCTTCCCAAGCCGCGGTGCCGGTATTGGTGTGCGGAGGCACATCGTGGCACCGCTCAGCCTGGGCTGATGCTCTGCCCTGTTGCATGTCACCCACCA
Organism: Falco cherrug; assembly: GCF_023634085.1. NCBI lineage: Eukaryota > Metazoa > Chordata > Aves > Falconiformes > Falconidae > Falco > Falco cherrug. The sequence goes on along the minus strand of NC_073714.1, from coordinate 3,652,503 downwards.
CCAGTCCAAAAAGGACTTTTCTGGCTTTTTTCTGCCGTTGGGCTCTGTCTCTCCAGCCTGGCCGTGGTGGCGGCTGACCCTGCGGCACACTGGGTTTCCCTCCAGTTTAGCTCACCGCTTGTTTAATCTAAGGTGGTTGCAGGGGAAAAATAAAAATTAAATCAAGAATAAAGTTGCGCCGATGCAGTGGGGGGTTGGGGGTGGGTTTACCCATCACCGTCAGCCGGAGACAAGCTCCGATTTTGTGGCGTGGAGAACACTTAGATCCCATTGGCGTTGTGTCCCTGTCACCTCAGGAATATTTCATATATAGTTTATGAAATGTGTCCGGGAATGGGATTTCTTGCAAACTTTCATCCACGTCCCCCACGAGCATCCGGGGACCCCCTCGGTGATGGCCGGAGGAGAGCGACGGGGCTGTGCGCTCCCTGGGTCTACCTTGCGGAAGAGACGCTAATCAATGATTAATCGGGCATGTGTGGCTGTGTGGGAGCGATTTGTGTTGGAGGAGGGAACTCCTACAGCACCCCGGTCATGAATCATTTGAAAAGCAAATTTGTGCAGTTACCAAGGGAACGGAAGAAAGGAAGGGACTTCCCTTGCCGAAATGACTCGCGCTCTGATGCGGCTGAGAAAATCGCTCCAAAAAAAAAAAAAAAAAAGGGGGAAAAAAAAAAAAGAGTCGAAGCTGTGACTAAGCAGCAGAAGTTATGTAAAGTGCTCGCTGGGAAGTGCAGGGGAGGGACAGCACATCCTGCTGCTGCCCACGGTGGTGGCGGGGGGCGGCTGCCGGCCCCCTTCTCACCTCCCCGGGGAGCGGGGGCGAAGCCGCGCCGGCTGGCCTGCTCCCCTCCACTTGCCCTCGCTCATGCAGGTGTTTAAAAAGCCTGGGCACACCCTGCCTTGGTGCCCTTTCTGGAGTGGGGCATCATCCCTGTGCTGGGACCGAGCAACCGCATCCCCCACCTCTGCATCCCCCTCGGCCACGGTCCCTCAGGGACTTGGTGCTGCAGCCGGCGTTGCCCCAGGCAGATGTCCTTGCTGTGGCCAGGGTGGCAGTTTTGGGGTGCTCTGGGGGATGCTGTGCCCTGCGGTGTGCTGCCGCATGCCTGCCAGCCGGATGGGTGCCCACAGCCGGGCTGTTTCCATAGGGAAGGGGAGGATGCGGGAAATGGTGCTGCAGAGTGGGGCTCATGGTGATGCTCGTGGTGATGCTCGTGGTGGCAGCCGATCCGGCACATCTTGGCCAGGGCCAGGGCTGGGCTGGTGGCCGAGGGCAGGATGCTCTGCTCTGCTCCCTGTGGGAGTTCAGGCAAAGGCCACGTGCTCATTTTGGAGCTTGATAGCCACATTTAGTGATGCTCACTGAAATTTAGGGATGCTCATCCAAACGGCGTAAAAGCTTGTACACATCAGAGGCACCAACCTTTCCTCCAGAGCAAGGGGATGCGCAAGGCACAAATATGTACCTTAAAAACTCCGAAATCTGATTTCCCTCTGAAAACGTGACCCCAGGGCTGTGCAAAGAGGAGCAGCCAAGACCCCAGGGCCACAGCAACGAGATCCACAGCAGCATCTCGGTGGAGCCCCAGCCACTCCGAGAAGATGCTTGGGATCTTTCCAGCTTCCGCTTGGGAGCCCCCGAGCCCGGCGGGGAGCCGCAATATCTCCCGAAAAGGGAATGCAGAGGCAGCTGCACGGTGAAGGAAAACCCTCTCCCTGCCCTCCCCTGGTGCCACAGACAACCGGTGTCTGAGCGATTAGTCACCGCGATAGCGCCGAGGCTTCCCTCCTCCACAGCAGAGCCTGTCCCCCCACACAGGCAAGCCAGCTGAATGCTTAATTGGAGTTCCTCACACCTACCGGGGTGTAGCCTTAAACGAAGTGACAGCGCGATCAAAGCGCTGGAGTCAGACCCTGGGAGCTGCGGGTTGCTATGGAGTTTCTGGCTTCTGATTTTAAAAGAAAAGGAAGGGGGGGGGGGGGCGGAAATTAAAATATTAATATGTATATATGTAGCGATCCCAATGGCAAAACTGTGGATGCTGCCGGTAAAGCAGAGTGGTTGGGATGGGAAGGTTGAAGGGCTGGTCCTTGGAGGATCCTGCTCCTTGGTGGGGGTGCTGAGCCCCAAAAAAGGTGCTTTCTGCCCCGTAAAGCCGACAGCAGAGCTGGAAGGGATTTGGGTGTGATTGAGAAACCCCATAAGGGTCCTGTGTCCCGTGCACGGGGAGGGGGGAGGAAAGCTCAGCGTGGCAGGGAGCATCCCATGGGATCCAGCCGAGGCTTTTGCTCCCTGATTTACTTTTGGAACCGTCTCAGCTGCATCAGGAAAGTCACCAGTGAACATGTCCCTGTGGTGGGAGGGCTGGGTTAGCTGGCCTGGGGGTGGTAGGGCTGGAGTTTGACCAAAGGATTAATTTTTCTGCCTGAAATGTGCAGGGAGGATTTAAAGCAGATTAAACCCAGTTTCTCATCCCGGTGAGGCTACGAGCTGCATTCTGGTTTGATCAGCCAGGGGACGGTGCAGCATCGGGACCCCTGTAGATGGGGATGCTTGTGTGTGTGTCCCCAGTAGCACCCCATCACCCATCACCTACAGTCACCCCTTCCTCCAAAAGATGCTTGGGCTCAACTTTTAGATCTTTTAAAACTCTGTGAGTGTGTACCAGGACCCGAGTCCCTGACACTGCCCATCGCCTGGGGGAGCCAGGAGTTTTGCCTTCACTCGGGAGAGGGAAATTACAGCTTCATTCCCGTCAGGAACAACTTCTCTTCCCCAAAACAGAGGCGCTGTGCAGGAGGGAAACAGGATATCGTTTGTGGTTTCATGAAAAAGTCATCTTTTTTTATTTTTTTATTTTTTATTCTTGTCGCTTTGGGCTCTATTTAAAATTTGGATATTCTGAGATGGAAAGTTTTTTCAAAAGTACAAAAACACATCAGGTTCCAGAAAATGGTGAAATCAGCTCGATGGCAACTTTTTTTTTTTTTTTTTTTTTATTTCTTTCCTGAAATACAGTTCTTCCTCAAATCTCCCCCATGGCCAGTGCAGGATCTGGCCCCATCCCACCCTCACTCTTTGCATGGAGGAGCATCCCTGCTACCAAAATACCATTTTTTCACCCCAATCTTTCCTCCAGCTGGTGGCACACGTGCATGCCTGGGGGATTTGCAACCCGCTGCCATGCCAGGACCTCTCCACCGTCTTAAGCCCGACCCCAAATACCCACGCGTGGGCAGGGATGATCGTTGAAGCCCCATCGATCCCGTCTGCCGCTGCCCCAGCAAAAGGGCCCTTCATCGATGAAACATCAACTCTCGCGGGGCACTCCCGCTTTGAAAGATCGCCTCGAAGTGAGGGCTTTCGGTTGCCACCGATTAATTAGTGTATTGTAAATGACTCGGAAAGGAGGTGGCCGGTAAATGCGAGAGCAATTAAATCCGCAGCTCCCGCACCCCTCCGACCCGTCTCCCGATGCATCGATCCTGCTCAGCAGCCTCTGGGGTAGTGATGGGGTGGGCTGAGCTGGGATCACATCCCCTGGCATTGGGAAAAAAAACTTTTCCCAGGCTGGGATCTGCCTCTCCGGGCAGGCACAGCCAGCCGGCTCGCCTCTTCCCAGCAAAATGCAATGGTTTTATTCCCCGCTGTTTCTGAACGAGGGCCGGAACAAGGTAGGAGAGTGAGGAAAACCCTCCGCTGGCTTCCCTTGATGAACTGAGCTAATTTCTCTCTTAATGGTTAGCTACTGAGCTGAATGTGAGGCTTTCCTCCTGCACAGCAAACCCTCTCCCACACACAGACAAATAGGCTGAATATTTAATTGGAATTCCTCACACCTACAGGGTAAAGCCTTGTCAGTAGAAATATAGCCCATCGCCAGCTGGCATCCCCGCACGCCACCCACCTTATCTCTTAAAAAGAAATCCCTCCCCGTCCTCCCCTTCGCCACACACCCACGGGCCCCCCCAGCCACTGGAGGATGCTGCCCCCCGCTTCCCGAGGGGCCCTCTCAGGTGATGGGGATGCTCTGGGAAGGTGCCCAGGCCAGACATGATGCCCGTCGCCCATCACCTGCCACACCGCGGAGGCACGACCCTTGCTGGACCAGCCCCAGTGGAGCTGCTGGAGTGAGCCCCCCAGGGATGGTGGGGACCCCAGGGTGACCCCAGGCTGGTGGCAGGGGACCAAAAGCAGCAGAGGGCACTGCTGGTCTGTCCGCCCGCACCTTGCCCTGCCAGTGCCCAAGTGATGAAATGTCAGGCAAAGCATTGCCCAACGCTCCAAGGGCAGACAAGGGGTGCTGGCTGGGATGGGGGGGATGCAAGCCCCCCATCTGAGAGTCCTGGAGCCTTGCAGACAGGAAGGCCACTGTGTCCACTCCTGAAAATGACTCTCCCTCCCTTCCCCACGCTGTCCTGGCCAATGTGGGGTGTAACCCTGCGGCATCGAGTACTGCCGCAGACCTGATGGGGATGCAGAGCTGAAGCCCTGCCTGCAAGGTGTCCCCGTCCTGGTGGGCAGTGGATGGGCCCTGCGCTCCCCCTTGGCTGCAGGTGCTGAGAACCCAGCCCAGAGGAATTGCCTGATTCCCAATCCTGATTTTCCAGGGATGGCTGAAGCTGGCATCTGACACGGGATGAGGAGGGAAGCACCCCGGGGCAAAGGCAGAACATGGCACTGGCCCCGCAGTGGCACGACATGGTTGAAACCCTAACAAACCAGCCAGACCCTTGCCTTTTTTCCTGGAAAAATAAGGGATGGGGCTGTGCATTCCCAGCTGGAGCACATGTGTGTGCACACGCCGCAGAAAGTCGAGGGTTTGGGGAGCCTGCAGTCGCTGGGTGTGAGAAAGGGCAGAGATAAGCACTGGGCTGCTTGTGAGGGGGATGCTCGAACACGTTTCGGGGTGACCATCCTGACTCTGGACCACCAGGGGATCAGCAGGTTGGTGCTGGGGATGACAGCAGGTGTTGTTAATGCTTCTGCCCCTTCCTGGGGGTCTGAGAGAGCCCTTCATCCCAGGGTGCAGAGCCAGCTCCAGAGCATCCCTGGGCAGGGAGCTGGGGAGGGGGCAGCAGGGCTCAGCTCCCAGCAAAAGGGCTCTTCCCCAGGGATGTGGAGCTTGCAGTGCCCATAGAGGAGGAGGAGGAGGAGGAAGGCAGCGGGTCATGACCCCTGGGAGCAGGAGGAGACAACAGCACCATGCGCTGCCTTTTGTGCTGCTAAGGGCGATGCTCGTATGCTCCCTCATCCCCCCAATATCTCCTTCGGTTTCTGACAGCATTGCTCTTTTTTCATCCCTCGTATTTTCCTTCTTTGCTCTTTCTCCCTCACTCCTTTCCCTTGTACCTCTCTCATCCCAGGTTTCAAAGACCACCCCCTCCATCCCCTGCAGGGACCTGCCACCATCTGCAGTTTTCTTTCCCTTTCTTCTTGGATTTTTATTTTTTTTTTTAAAGTTTCCTCGTGTCTTTGTCTTAACGAGCCAGGTTAAATATTCTGTAATCAGTGTAATAATACACCTGGACTCGTTCGCGAGATATCTGCCTTTTGTACTGCGACAGGACATTAATAGTAATTATTCTGCTTTGTAATTGGAGCTTTAAATACTAATTCAAACAGCCAGAGGAAAACCAATTAGTGCTAATTTATCTCTATGTGTTTTGGAGAGCCTGTGTCTGTCATACTGTGAAGAAATAGGTTGGTAATTAGTACAGTTGGGTGGTAGATAGAAGTAATTATCAGATTCTTTCATGTTCTTTAAAGGAAAAAAAAAAATCTAAAGGCTGCACGACTCTTCCTTTCCGAGGAAGTTTGCACCATGAAGGAAGGCAGTGCATGGTCCCAGCCAGCTCCGGGCTCGCCTGCTCTTCCCGAGGCTCGGGGCCGGACCGCCTGGGCATCACGTGCTGGACAAGTGATGACAGACCCGGAGCCAGGATGCTTTGGGCACTGCTGGCGCATCCCAGGCCCCATGTGCTGGATTTAGCCCGGGCAGGGGCAGGGGGGTGGAGGGGGTGAGTGGGACTGACGCTGCGGGGATGGCAGGGGAGCGGCGGTGACGGCGGTGTCAGTGCGCAGCGTGCTTGGGCCATAATGCTGCCTGTCGGGGTGTACCGTGTGTGTCCATGGAAAGCCATGCATTCCAATCCTACCACATGCCTTTGAGCCAGACCCTATGCATTTGAGCCAGACCCTATGCGTTTGAGCCATATCCTATGTGTTTGAGCCATATCCTATGTGTTTGAGCCAGACCTTATGCCTTTGAGCCATACCCTAGACGTGTTCGAACCATACTCTATGCATTTGAGCCATACCCTGTGCTTTTCAGCTGCACCATATGCATTGTTTGAGCCAGACCCTATATGCATTTGAGCTGAACCCTATATGTATTTGAGCCAGGCCGTATGCTTTTGAGCTGTACCCTATATGCATTTGAGCCGTACACTATATGCATTTGAGCCAGACCCTATATGCGTTTGAGCTGTACCTTATATGCATTTGATCTATACCCTATATGCCTTTGAGCCAGACCCTATGCCTTTGAGCCATACCCTATATATGTTTGAACCATACCCTATGGTTTGAGCCTCACCCTATATGTGTTTGAACCAGACCTTATGCCTTTGAGCCATACCCTATATGTGTTTGAGCCATCCCCTATATATGTTTGAACCATACTCTTATGCATTTCAGCCATACCCTACGCTTTTCATCTGTACCATATGCGTTTGAGCTGTACCTTATATACGTTTGAGCCAGACCCTATATGCATTTGAGCTGTACCCTATATGCGTTTGATCTATACCCTATATGCATTTGAGCCAGGCCATATGCTTTTGAGCTGTACCCTATATGCATTTGAGCCAGACCCTATATGCATTTGAGCTGTACCCTATATGCGTTTGATCTATACCCTATATGCATTTGAGCCAGATCCTATGCTTTTGAGCCGTACCCTATGCTTTTGGGCTGTACCCTATGCATTTGAGCCAGATCCTATACATTTGAACCATAACCCTTGTTTATGAATCCTAGTCTGTGCGTTTGAGCTGTACCTTATGCATTGCACGCAGACCCTATGCATTTGAGCTGTAACCTATATGTCTGAGCCACACCTTGTGCATTTTAGCCATACCCTATGCATCTGAGCCAGACCCTATGCATTTGAGCTGTACCCTATGCATTTGAGCCAGACCCTGTGCTTTTGGGCTGTACCCTATATGCGTTTGAGCCAGACTCTATCTATGCTTTTGGGCTGTATGTACCCTGTATGCGTTTGAGCCAGACCCTATGCATTTGAGGCATACCATATATGCGTTTGAGCCAGACCCTATGCATTTGAGGCATACCATATATGCATTTGAGCCAGACCCTATGCATTTGAGCCGTAGGCCACGTGTTTGACCCATACTTTGTGTGTTTGAGCCAGACCCTATGTGTTTAAAACCTATGCATTCGAATCCTACCCTATGGATATGAGTGCTACCCTATGCATTTGAGCCATACTCCGTGTTTATGGAACCTGTGCTGTGCATTTGAGGCATACCCTACGCGTCTGACCCATACCTTGTGTATTTGAGCCAGACCCTATGCATTCAAGCCAGACCTTGTGTATTATATACCATACCCTATGCATTTAGGGGGACGTTGGCGGTGGCCAAACAGCCGCTGTCCCCATCGTCCCTGTCCCCGTCACCTCCTGGTGCTCTCACCTGGCTGCCCAGGAGGCACCAGCAGGTTCCTCGAGGATGCTGGACCCTGCCACATGCTGCTCTTTTATTTTTATTTTTTTTTTTCCCACTTCTTGGATAAGAGGATCTCGAGGTTTTCTATGCAAGGAGGATTTGGTTTGTGGTTACTTCGATCTGCCCCCCTTGTTGCGCTATTCAAAAAATAAATAATGCATGGAGTGGTTGTTCGCCCCATCAGGATGGCGGGCTGAGCCAGACCAGGAGTGCAGCAGGATCTGCAGGAATTCGTTAATGGCCCATTCTGTATTTCCTTTTCTCTCTAAAAACCCAATGGAGTTACCTTGGTAATAATAAAGTGCACTATTCCAGGAGGGAGGGAACAGATTCTTATTTTGATTAAATGGATTTCTCCTCCTCCCCTCCTTGCCCCTTTTATTCCTGCCAATTTAAAATTTTTGTTTAGGGGGGAAAAAAAATATAAGCAAATGCTAATGATGGAAAAAAGCACATTTTTTCAAGGGAGGGGAGAAAATGCCATTGGAAGTCTTCTATGTGAAGAGATGCCGGGGGGCACGATATATCAAAGAAAATATAATACACCCAGGTTAAAACTAATGATTGCCATATAATTAGATGTGAACCATTGTGCTATAAATGTGTATTCTTCAGCGTGCTGTGATTTTACTGTAAAAGAGAGAGAGAGTGAGCGCGAGAGAGAGCGCGCAAGAGAAAGAAAGACAGAAAAACACAGAACCCAGCAACATACTATAAAAAGCACTCTGTTGACTTTTCTGCTGTTTAGTATTCCTTGCCCGTACTCCCCCGGGAGTATGTAATTAGTGCTTTATGAAGAGTGCATTTAAAGCAGTTTAATATTCACCTCATTCAGTCTGAAACAATGTGATCACTGCTTAGACAAATCACTGCTCCTTACTGACATCCTCTGTCAGTACATTACCTCTGAAAAGACCTTTCAAGAGGCTTGGATGTTAATTAGTTGTCTATCATGTATAAACAGAGCAGTGAGCAGAAGGGCTGCACCAGGCCAAAGACACAGAGGGAAATACTGGAAATACTTTTTTTTTTTCTTTTTTTTTCTTCTTCCCCCTTTAATGAAAATTCCTGGCTTTCTCATCCCCCGCTCCCCAGTTTGCTGGCGCTTCACACGGTTTTGCATGGCCTGGAGTAGAGCCTGGGTTTCCCTGCCACTGGGTGCCCTCCCAGGGATGCTGAGCCAGCCTGGCTCCGTGGCTCTCTGCCACCCCAGCTCCGCAGGCAGGGTGCTGCTGGACCCCGGCCGGCCCACAGAGCATCCTCTGCTTTGACTGGGCACCTGCTGGGCTGCCCTGCTTCCCCCGCCCCCCCACAAAGCATAAGCATCCCAGCCTGCATCCCTGTGCTACATCCCAGCCCTGCATCCTAATCCTGCATCCCAGCCCTGCATCCCAACCCTGCATCCCTGTGCCACATCCCAGCCCTGCATCCCAACCCCGCATCCCAGTGCTACATCCCAGCCCTGCATCCCAACCCCACATCCCTGTGCCACATCCCAGCCCTGCATCTCAACCCCACATCGCAGTGCTAGATCCCAGCCTTGCATCCCAACCCCAAATCCCAGTGCTAGATCCCAACCCTGCATCCTAGTGCTAGATCCCAACCTTGCATCGCCATCCTGCATCCCAGCCCTGTATCCCAACCCCGAATGCCAGTGCTAGATCCCAACCCTATATCCTAACCCTGAATCCCAGTGCTAGATCCCAACCCTGCATCCCCATTCTGCATCCTTGCCCTGCATCCCCATCCTGCATCCCAACCCCGCATCCCAAACCCGTATCCCAGTGCTACATCCCAGTCCTGTATCCCGGTCCTGTATCCCATCCCACATCCCGCAGGTACCCTCCCAAGCAGCCAGGGATGTGCAGCTGAATTCCGCTCGGCTGCCGAGCCCTGCATTGCTGTCCCTTCGGAAGCGTGCCGCTGCCATGCCTTGTTGAACATGGATGCTCCCAGCATCACGAGCTGGCTGAGCCGCTCAGTGGGACCAGGTAGGGGACCCCCAATCTCACATGGCAGCACCTCGCCAGGGTTAGGGCTATTCCCACCGGCATGTGGGCATGGCTGGGGATGGGGCCAGGCACCTGCCAGCTCAGGAAGGTGCTTTAATCCCAGCACTGACACCGGTTTAGTGACTGAACACGCTGAACTAGCGCTTCTGCACCTATAAAATGTGGTTACTGACACCCACCCACTTTTCTAACATGCTTGGAAATGAATGGATGGGAAATACTATGGGAAAAGGAAGTATTGCTATTTAAAACGGAGTTTAGCTTAGCACGGTGGCTTTACCCAGGGCAAAGCCCGACTGGTTTGCTGTGGTGCTTGCTTTATTGATGCTGATAAGCGGCTCTGGCTGGAAGGGATGCGCTGACTGTCACAACCTTCCTCCACGGCACTAGCATGGGGGGGTGAGGGATGCAGGAGCGGGTGGGAAACCTGGCTTAGGCACGCTTATTGCACCCTGAAGTGGCTCCTTAGCCGTCCAAATGGACTTTTTTCCATTTTCCATCGCTGCACCATATTGGCCCCGGGTAAAATGTCTGGCAGATGACAGCAGCTGCCTCACCCTGCCTGCCCCTGGCTTTATCTTCTCAGGGAAATCCAGCAGATTGTGGGCAGCACCGGGCCCTGCTGTGCATCCCTCGTCCCCCACCCAGCCGCACACCTGCAGGATGCTGCCCACACTGCCCGTGGGCTGCCAGCGCCGAGCCCTCCTCCCCTGGGGCAGCTTGAACCCCTTGTGCATCCCTGCATCCCCTCGTGTCCCCAGTGTCCCCCCATGTCCCCTCACTGGGTGCAGCGGCTGCAAGGTGGATGCAAGTCGCCATCCTGGGAGCTGGTCCTGGCTCTGCTCGTGGCTCCTCAAGCCTGGCCTCTGTAGCAGGGCTGGAGGACCGGGAGCCTTGGGAATCCTATTACCAGCCTCCATCTGGCAGCCCCCCTTTGCTCACCCGGGTGCTCGTGAGCCAAATCCAGCAAATCCAACACTTCCCGGGGCTGAGGCAGCCGCTCGCTCCCCCACGGAGGTGTTTAAGGGGCAGGTGAGGTCCAACGCTGTCTTGTCCCTCTGACAAGCAGCAGACACAGCCTGTTGCTCACTCTGCTGCTGGGAGCAACTGCCAAGGCTTGAAACCACAGGTGTTTTGGGGGGAGAGCCCCCTGCACCCCATGGCAGGGCTCCCTGTGCCTGCATCCCCATGCACGGCCCTGCACCATGGTGGGGACCCACCGAGCATCCCCATGGGATGCCTTCCTGAGCCTCCCTTCCTTGCCTGACCACCGAGCAGCAGCTCCACACCCTCCGGCTTGGGGTTTTTCCCCCTTTCTCTCCCTTTTCCAGCAGTTTGTTTCTCTGGCTCTCTTAGTCACGAAGGTGAGGCACTGACAGAGACACAGACATCAAAAACAAGAGGTGATGAAACGCTGGGAATAATTAAGTTGCACTAAATCACTGGGCCCCGATGGCATGCTGCCAAAGCGCTGAGGAAACTGGAGCACGAAGGAGCTGAGTTATTATTAATAATCACCAGCGCCCTCGTGAACAACAACCTATTTTGCACCTCTCTGTACCAAAGGAGTAGGGGGGAGCAGCCGGCCATAGGGACCCGGATGGGGAGAGGACCATCAGTGTGGGGGACAGAGCAGGGGACCAGACCCCCAGGTCTCCTTCCCGCTGGCTCTGCCGGTGCATGGTGCTGCACATCCCACCGTGTGTGGGCATATGTGGGGCCAGATCCATCCCGGGGACATCGGCACCGGCCGGGCTGGGCTGGCCATGCTGCAGGCAGCCCAGGACCAGAGCAAGTCTGCTCCCGCCGCGCATCCTCCACACAACCCTGAGCCTTACGTAAGGGCAGCCTTATCCGCCTGCCATCAGGGCTCATCCTCGCACCGGGCTACAAGCAAGAGCTCAAGAGCTCCAGTTCCCAGTGTGTGGGTGAGCCTGCTAGCCCCAGGCTGGGCATTGCACACCTCCTGCACCTCTGCCTGGCCTTGCTTGCATGAGGCAAGCAACAGGCTGCGATTGCCTGCCGCGCAACACCTGATCGGCAGCTGATAGCGGGCCAGAGCGCAGCCGGCGTAGCCCTGGCTTTGCAGAGTGTTTGGGACATGTTTCCCCTGTGTCATTCCAGGTTTTCACCCTTCAAAGCTCTCAGGAAGGTGCTGCGGGGTGTGCAGGACTTGCTGCCTTCGCTGCTCTGCAGCCCCCTCCGGGTCTCACCTCAGCCACATGCTCTAAGGGCTGAGGGAAGCCCCCCAGCACCCATTGCTGGCAGAGGTGCTGCTGGAAGGGATGCTCCAGCTCCCACAAACCTTCCTGCGGCTTTTTGGGGGGACAAAAAGAGACTTTAGTGCAAAGACTCCTTCTTCCAGTGAACGCTGAATCAATGGCTTTACGCTGCGTGGCAGGGCAAGGCTTGTTTTAGGGTTTTATCACACTTGGCTCCATCTCCGCAGGAGCCGAGGCAGGCTCTCTGCAGGATTTGGGGTTGATTTCGGGTGCCACGTGGCTGTGGGCAAAGCCTGGGCCCCAGCTTCCACTGCCGTTCCCACCAGCACATGTTTCATCAGAGGAACTGTCCCGACCTGGTCAAAATCCTCCCTGGCGGGGTAAACCCAACGGTGTCGAAATTTCAGAGAGCTGTAAATCTAATGTGTTTGTAAAACCTTTAAAGCTCTGTCTGCAACGCGCAGGTAAACCTTTAATTCCCTGACAATACAGAGCTAACTCCCAGCAAAATCCTTAATTCTTGCACGCCGTGGTCCTGTGAATTCGGTTCCGCAGCCCGGGTCTCGCCTGCAGTCAACAGCATCACTGCAGCATCCGCGCCCTTCGGATGCGGTCTGCATGCTCCCAGTGGAGAAATCCCCTAAACCAGCAGTGCCCAAAGTCCTGGTGCTTTTAATTCAGTTGAGCAGAATCTTTGAAACACCTTTTACTTCTCTTTAAAACAGGGATAATGACACCTCCCGCATCCCGGCAGTGCCCTGCGCCTGCCCTGAGGTTGCAGAGTGCAGGGGGATGGGGAGGCAGGGATGGAGCCACCCAAACCCTGTGTCCCGGCTGTAGGCCAGCCCCCCCTTCCTCTAAAACAGCTGAAAACCTTTCCAGCCAATGCGACATGTCGGAATGAGCCCATTGCCTGCTCCGGCAGGTGCTGCGAGGCTCATGAAGCATCGCCAGCATCCGCTGAAAGACTTTCCCTTCGGATCCAGCCGGAGCCGATCCCCACGCGATAGGGAGAGGGTGCAGCTGCAGAAAGACCCAGGCGGTGGGGATGCTGAGTGAGCCCGACGGGTTTGGGAACTCATCAGCATAATGATGACAGCGCTGGTGATTGCTCCACGCGTTGTACAATGCGGGTCCCAGCCGCTGGGAGAATGTTTCCCAACCTGGAGAAACCTGTACAAACGACCACCCTTTCTTAAGCAATTTTCCTGACTCAAGATCCCACCCCGAGTCAGCGGGAGATGGCTCTCTGCTGCCTCTTACAAAACATCTCCATCCAAACAGGTTTCCCCATTAATCCCTCTTCCAGAGATTTTCCCCACCACCACCTCTTCATTTTTTGGGTGACCATGGGTGCTGTTGGCTCTTCGGGAGGGTGTTTGGTGTCGGGCCACGGTGCTGAGTTGACATGGCTTGGCTCTCCTCGGGTGGGGGGCTGAGGCCACCCATGGCATCAAGCACAAATGAGCCAGAATTGTGCCCTTTATAGGAAAGACTTTCTGGAGGCAAGAGGGAAGGGAATGTCTCCTCTGGGAACTGGGCAAATCCAGGTGAGACACAGGGAGAGATTGTCCAGCATTGCCAGGGGATGCTCAGCCCTTTTTTTTTTTTATTAGTGGCTCAAATATTGACCTGGAGCAAATCCGGAGGACAACACCGTGTTCACCTCCCCTGGATTTACGGCAGATTTCTAAGGAGTGAATACTTTTATAGATGAATGAAAAGCCGCTGATTTATTTCACTGCTCAGCAAATGGTCCTGATGGGCTGAATCCCACCCGTAACACACCCTGAACTGTCTACGGAAACACCCACAGTGCCTTCTAACCTGTTCAAGACGCTCATAATTTTTTTTTTCCCTCTTGGGGATGACCCGCCACCACTTTGCACGCATCCTGCTGGGCTCTGCCACCGGGTGCCAGCAGGCAAAGGGTTACGCAGCCCCATCTGCTCGGCTCCCCATTTCACAAGGGCGGGTTTGGAGTTTTACTACAAGTTTCAGACAATGAAGGTGTGTCTGCGCTCAGTGCCTGGTTTGCCCGTTGTGTAGGCGTCGGGTTCAGCGCCGTCTTGTCAACACTTGAATATGTTGAGCATCACTCACGGGGCATTCTGTAAGAAACCTATTAAGTTAATTACCGAGGCTCGGTGTGTGTGTGTGTGTATGAGAGCGAGCGTGAGCGCCTCTCCTGTAAAAATTTGGCTTTCTTCGTTGCAAGACACTTCTGATGCAAGCCCCAGCTTCTTGGTATGATGACATCTTGTCTGCTGCTGTAACTGATACAGGGCTCGCATCGTGCTGCTTGCAAGCCAGAGAGGCTGTGAGCCGGTTGTGGGGTCAGGTCCCCCCCGCCAAGCCTGCTGCAGGGACTCCCACCCCAACATAGGGACCTGCTTGTAGGCTGGGGAGGAGTTCGGATGTAGCTGGGTCCTAAACCTGTGGGGTTTGAACTGAAAGCAGGCTGTGCTGCCTGTGTGGGGCCAGCTCAAGCATCCCTGTAGGTAACAGCAGCTCCTGCAGTCGCCGTATATCCTTCCTGCTCCAGCCGAGTACTTGGGAAAATGCAGTTTTGGCCCCTTAGTTTGGGAAGAGGGCTGGGAAGGGACCTTTTGGTCTTTATATTTGCACCGCCACCCGCAAATAACCCAAAATAATCAGGGCTGGAGGTGAGGAGCGATTCTTGTTGGGGCTGGAGGGGGGAATGTCCCAGCCTCAGGTGGCAGGAAAGCATGGTTTGTGCAAGGAGATGGTGTGGAAAGAGCCCCGGGTAGCACCAATGGATATCCCTGGGGGAACATCCCCCCTGCTTCTCCTCTCTCCCGGCTTCTCCACCACCTCCACATCCCGCTGGACAAGGAGCCGTGGGTCTGAGCCCCAGCCCGGGTGCGAGCGGGGCTGTTTGAGCGATGCTGAAATGCAGCGAGCAGCAGCACGTGGCTGCGCTGCCCGGCCCCAGCCCTACCATCGCCTCTTGGCTTTCCCCATGTGCTCGCCCAGCTGGGCTGAAACGGGGCCACCGCACGCCGCGCCGCCCCCAAAATATGTCAGAAATGAGTTTTCCCTTTCTGGAGCCCAAGCCAGGGGAGGGAGCAGGGTGAGTGCTGGCTCCCAAGGTGGTTTTTTTGGGAGGTGCACGGGGCATTGCATAAACAGCCCCTGGCGCTTGCATGTGCCCCAGGTAGGGCAGCTCGGCCCCCTCCTTCCCGCTCCAAGAGCATCCCATGGGAGCCCGGATCCGGTGGACTTTTATGGAAGAAAGGGAAGTCCATGGCACCGCCGGAGCAGCCTTGGCAGCGAAGCACTGAGCACCCGCCAGCTGTGCAGTAAAGCAGCACCGCTGCCGTTAACCCCTCATCCTCGGGACAGGCAATGCCAGATCTCTGCCTGTACCACTCCGGCTCCCAGGCAGCTGCTGCCTGCTGGGGGGCATGTCTGCGGGGGGGTCAGCAACCCCAGTGTGGGTCTGCCTTGAGGCGGGGGCTATAGGATGCTCAGCAGCAAAAAGCGCTGGCGAGAAGGCGTGCCTGGCTCTTTCTCATCATCTAAATCAATGCAAAGGGCTCGTCAGCATCCCAAAGCGCTCATCCTGCAAGAACCGCCCCCCCTTCCCCCCAAAAAATAGCACGCAGGAGGGAGAACTTGCGCTGCTCCAGCAAAGGATGTTTCCTGTTGGAGTTTCTCCCGTCCCAGGGGCAGCTCTGGACTCTCCCTCCGAGTGCTGCCAAGTCCCACTGTCAGGAAGCAGCTTTGGGGGTGGGGAGGGGTGGGGGGGTGGACGGCGAGGCCGAGCCCACGGCAGCCCGGATGCGCTGGCGGGGGCCAGACAGCCAGTTCCCCTCCCAGCGAGTCCCAGCCGGGGGTGTCGTCATCAGATGCAAAGGGGATGCTATTTGGCCAACGGAAGGAGGAAAAACAACAACAACCAAAAATTAAAGAAAAAAAAAAATCAAAAAAATCAACCCCCAACCCCACGCTCCTTCCCCAGTGCTCCCATCAGATTAACAAAGCCGAAATAGCCAAGTTGGCCCAGAGCGGTAGCAGGGCTGGCACGCGCGGGCTTTGATCCACCCCCGCACCCAGGAAGGTGGCTGGGCCGGGGATCAGACACCCCAGGGAGGAGGAATTTGCAGGGGAGGTTTGCGGCGTGTGCGTGCACCCACGGCCGCTCTCCAGCCCCAAGGTGCTCCCCCCTGCTTGGCTGCCAGGGTGGGATGCAGCATCCCTGGAGCATCTGGGGGAGTGATGCACACAGCATCCTGCCTCCCAGCCCACCGGGGTGGTACTCATGGCTGGGTATCACCCCCCAAAATCTGGGCTCAACACCCCCCTCCCAGGTTTCATGCTCTGGGCTCTCAACCCCAGCTGTTGTTGGTGCATCCACATGGATCCGGCCTCTGCATCGTGTCAGCAGTACAAAAACCCACTCTGAAGTGCAGGACCACCCCGGAGAGGCGGGAGGGGATGCTTCTTTTGGGATTGCTGGAAACCATCAGGTTCTTCTGTGCTCCTAAAGCCTTGCAGCACCATCCGAGGTGCCAGGGCTATATTTTCATCCATAAAAGCCTCCTATCACGTCTAAGAGTAGCCATGGTGGGCCCTGTGCACCGAGCATCACTGCCTCCAGCACCCCCTGGGCTCCTGCCCTCCTCCCCTTGGACCAGACTGATGCTGAGAGCATTTCCACCAGCCTGGTTGTGCCTCGCAGAGGGACGTGCGGTTCACGCACGAGAGGTTCAAGCCCACGTGCCCCACAGATGTGTTTATTACTGTTTACTACTGCTTGGATGGTGGCAGTGCTGGCAACGTGCTGGCACTTTGCAGCCGCCGAAGCCAATATATTCCCACCCCCAAAGGCAAAGCAGCTGGCAGTCTCCCCATGGGCATATCCTCAGGGCTGTCCTGCGCCTGGCCCTACAGGAAGGTTTCAATGCAGGCTCCGCTCTCGTCCACACAGAATTGGGCTACAAGGCCTTTAAATGACTGAATTAGGCAAAATTTGGTGTTTCTCCAAGAATCTACCGGAAATCTGCTGCTGGAAAAGCAAGCTCATCTTAAAGCTACACGCACGCAGAGCAAACAAGTTTTCCACTCTGAAGAACTGTAGAGACTTGGGATGGAAAAGACCTTCTCAGTCCTACCCAGCCCTTTTTCTGGCCAGTTCAAGCTTGTTCCCTACGTTGAAATCTTGGGGGCTTTGCTCATGGCTTTGAAACCTCTCCTAGTGCACCTTTCTCTGGCGTTTTTGCAGTGTTTTGAGGATGCCCCAGCAGAGCTGGGAGCATTGGGGGCATCGAGGGGCACCTGCCCCCCAGCTCCATGGGCTGAGGTGGGGGCAGATCCCAGTGGACCTCCTGGAGAAGGACCAGGCTTGTGCCAAAGCCCAGCGCAGCTGCGCGGAGCGATGCAGGTGTGGTCCAGCGGCTGCTGGGAAAATCGGTGTTGCAAGCAGCGTGTTTTGAGCGGTGCCACCCTGCCACAGTGAGCAAAAACTCGGCGAGGTGCAAAAACCGCCCTTCCCCTTCTGCCCCCCGCACCTGAGCCATCCTCAGGCCTTCCTCCTCCTCCTCTTCCTCCTCCAAACCCAGCTCCACTTCCCGCCCCAGCAATGCAGCATCAGTCATTATCCCACCGGCACTGAGGAGGCAGGGGATACTGACGGGGGGTCTGGGTTGGATTGCCTGTGGGATGAAGGCCACCCCAGCCCTCCCCTCTGCGGAGCAGCACCGGGCCAGTGGGTCAGGGTGACTCATCCAGCAGCCAGCTCCTCCGTGAGCTCGCCCGCAATTGCAACACCGCGGGGATATTAAATCCAGCCAGCCGCAGAGCCCGGCATCCATGCAGCTTCCTAACACGCCCCTGGGGTTGCTATCAACATCCCTGTTGTTCTTAGCAATCGCATCCATCATTTATCATCCCGGTTTACAACAGAGGCCCAGGGGCTGGGAGACGGGGTGTAACCGTGCAGGACGCGATTGCAACGCTCTCCGAAAGGGTCTTTGGGGTGCGTCAGGTGGCAGCCCCCCCCCACCATGTGCCGCTGCCTGCCCGCTGCTGCTCTGCCTTTCAGCCACCGCGAACGAAAGCAAGGCAGAGACGGTGTAGACAGCAATCAGAGCATGTACAGCCTTTTCCATAACCTGCTTGAAATCGTCTTCTTATTCAGCTGGTGCAATTTGCTCACTTAAACAAACCCTGACGCTTCTCTGCCACGGACCCGGCAGAGAAGGGGTAGCAGGAAAACTCCTTCATGCATTTTTTTTTTGGCAAGGCAGCCAGCCTCGACACCCAGATCCATCACTTATACCCACGCTGTGAGTGTCCTGGCAAAGCCACATCTCACCTGCCCTCCTGCAGCCCCTTGGCTGCTCATCTGGGGCCAGAGCCCAGCATCCTGCATCCCATTCCCCCCCATCCCAGAGCTACTCTCTGCCTCTATAATACAACAGACATTTTAAAAAACAACACAAAACCTCCTTTTTCAACAGAGGCTGAAGTTTCAAAACCATCCCAGTGTCATCACGGCCTCCACCCCACTGGCTTGGACCCCTCACCTAGATCGTTAGGGAAAGGTGCAGATAGGCAAAGCGTGTGTGCCAGCAACGCCTAAACCAGGCAGGTATCTGTCGCTCGCTGGAAATCCACCCAGCAGAGCCTCCCTCTTTTGAAATGGGATGTTCTGGCACTGGAAACACCAGCCTTGAGATTCTAGGAGCGAGGCAGGAGCCCAGCGAAGGTCTCTGCAACGTGCGGATCCTGAACCGTTCAAGTTATTAAAGGCAGCATTTTGTCTCTGCTGCTTTCCTGCTCCTAGATTAAAAAACCTTGCAAAGAGCCAAACACCGAGGTGATTTATGTTTATTTTGCTTACTTAATAACCCTACAGCATGTCCTTCCCTGGGGCATAAGGGTGTATCAGACAAGCATTAATTTAAATTACAACCGTGCCCGATATTTATTTTTTAATATATTTTTATGGTAGCCTTCCCCTTTTATAGCGATCTAGAAGAAAAGCCAGGCCACGCCAAGAAGCTGTAATCGCTACCTAATAACCCTAAAAGCAATCGGGGTAAATCGTCAGCGATGCTGACCCCGGAGAGCTGGAGCAGAGGCTCTCAGAGCGGTGACATCCCAGCGTGGCCACCCCATCCTGCTCCAACCTGAGCAGAGCAGTGCCTCCCTCGGGGACCAAGGGTGGCAACGGGACCCCTCAAGCTGCTTCTTCTCCTTGGGGACCCCCGGGGACTCCGAGCGAGCTTTCCCAGGGGCTCGAATGAGCCCCAGTTTATTTTTGGGGGGTCAGGCTGGGTAGTGCGTTGGTGTATACTTGTGCAGCACCATCTCTTTGGCGGTGAGTGCCCACTGAGAAACAGCGTCCTGACGTGATGCCGGTATGAAACACCCGGCTTCGGTGCTTGTAGCTGTGTCAGTCCACAAACAGGCAGATCCACCGGCTGTGCGGTACCGATCCACCCGGATTTAGCTTTTCCACCCGCCGAGGTTCTGGATCTGCGTTAAGAAATGCACCTTTTCAACTCTTTCCATGCCCGCGTGTAGCTGAGATGTAGTTTATCAAACTTCCATGTGCAGACTGACAATGAACAAGGCAAATATCACCCGGAATGGTGCAACTCCAGGAGATTTAAAGGGAATTAAAATAATGGGCTTGGGTTCTGGGTGACGGGGGATTAGCAGCCAAAGCTGGGGTGATGGCATGTATCCGGCCCCGTGTAGCTCGGCAGGTCCCCAGGGACACGGTGCTGGACCGTGCGCTGCCGGAGCCTGCCGAGAGGAGCAGGAGGCTCTGGAGCAGCAGATTAATCTCCTGTCATTTGCACACATGGAAAGCAAAGCAGCTGGACAATTAAGAGCCAGGCAGAAAGTTAGGCTGGAGGCGTGGGGTACCCATCTTTCGGTGGTGGTGAGATGCTGGGGATCATTTCTGCCTCAGGTCCAGGGTCACCCGTGCCACATCTCCAGCTGCATCAAGGGAGTGAAACTGGCTCCAAGCAAAAGCCCAGGGCCCTGAGTCATCCCGAGGATCCGGGAACTGGGGCTACGGGGAAGCACCAGAGAGCAGGAGGCTGAGGATAACATCTGGGGTTGGGAAAGCTGGTCTGGTTCCAGCAGGAAGGAGAGGTTTCTCTGGATTTGGGGCACGATGGGATCCGGCTCTGGGTGCTCTGCTGGGCTCCGGTGTGGGTTTATCTGCGGCGTCGGGGATGCAGCCCCCAGCCTGCTCTCTGCAGCAAGGTGACCGTGGTTCTCCCAGCTTGGGGCTGAGCACATGGAGACGAAGCAGGAGAGTGCTCAGGCACCCCTGGGACATGCCAGGGAGCAGCAGGAGGGGTGCAGGGAACTGCATCACAAGGGCTGGGAAGTCAAAAGCACGTGTGGGGCGTCAGGGCATCCGTAATCCTCAATTTCCCGGCTTCCCTCCTGATTTTCCTGCTCAGCCGGTGTGGTGGGCAGGCTGGGCAGTGCGATACCAGCCAGAGTGTGCATGGCATACCATGCTGATACCAGCTGGCTCTGCTGCGATGCCAAAAATTGCAACCTTCTTACAGCCAAACCACTGCATTTCGAGTGCAGAAAGTGGGGAGGGGGCTCTGCTCTCCTCCGAAGTGTGCGGGTGCAGCGGGTGCAGAGGTGGGTTTGGGCATACGGGGCCATCCCAGGCTGGGGATGCTGGGGAGCATCCTTGCTCCCCACAAGCCCCCATTGCCCTGAGCCCATGGGGTCTCTTCCCACCGTCACCTGCTCTAAGTCATTCGCAGCCCTGGGAATCCACTGTTAAATCACTGTTCTTGTAATACAGTAGCTGGGAAAGACCCTTCCCCACCATGCCCTTCCCCTCCTGGCAGCACAGGCACCTCTCTGGCCAGTGGTGACATCCCCACCTCGGTGCGATCTTCTTCCACGAACTCCTTCCATGTCTTTCCCTGTATTTTCTATTTCTAATTCCTTTCCCGATGGAAAGAACACAACGATTCAGTGGCATAACAACACTGGCATAACGGGATGTGACATTTATCATAAAAACAGAATTTGCATGGTAGGAGCTGACAGTCTCCTTCGGGCATGAAACCACAGCTTGACAGTGTTCGGGAAAGCAAGGGTGGTCATGGAGCTGTGCCGGCAGGGAGAGGGTCGGCGTGGCGTGGGCGAGCCGGGGCGGATCGGGACCATCCCATGCCCCAGCGCAGGGATCGGCGTGGAAGTGAACTAAAATGCAAACGGGCAGCTGAGCTGGGAAATGCCAGAGTTTGGGAGTGCTGGGAGCTCGCCGGGCCCTGCCCTGCTCTCTCATGGCCTCCCTCCATGCCGAAATAATTGGAGGGAGAGTTTCTCTTGGACCGTTTTTTTTTCTCACATGCTTTTTGTTGGAAAGCAGGATGAGCCTGAATGTTTCTGGGGGCTGGGGTGGGAGCGATCCTCACCACTGGTCCTGGCTTTGGTGGAGAGGAGGAAAAACCGAAGTGTGCACCTTCCCTGCAAGGACACGGTTGAACAGATCCGTATCCAGCTGCAATTAGCATCTTGTTCCTTTATTTTATGTTCAAGCCTCCGCTCCTCTTGCAGGAGGCTGGATTGCCATCACGCCGGCTCTGCCCTTCCCGGGATGCTCCCCTGCGCTCCCGAGAGCCAATTCATAAATCCTGACCTCATTATAAAGATCACAGAAAGAGAGAATAACAAATCTGGGCTCCTGGCTGTGCCGGCTTTGAAGCCGCCTTCCCCCCGTCAAGCTAGCGTGCCGTAAGCGAGCAGCACAGGAGGAGCCCGGTTTGGGGATTAACTTCCCCACTTGGCTAATTGTTGGTTAATCGTATCAGCACGCTGCCAGGCCGGCACCTCGACCACTGCCCCATGGTACGTGCCCCCCAGCACCCGGATGGGTCCCATGGGGTCCCTAGGGTCCCCGGGGCCAGGCTGGGGCATGCTCCTGGCGAGGCGGCGGCAGCCCAGCCCCGCTCTGCTGCACAGCCCTGGGTCCCATCCGTCATCTGTTTGTCCTGGTCCCCTGCCAGCGATTGTGCCGATTCCCACACCCACTTTCCATAACCCTCCGTCCTCGCCCGGGCGAATCGCTGGCGCGCTTGCCACCTATCCCTTTCCCCTCCTCTCTGATGGGATCAGACACGTTCTGGAGAAGGGGAAGAAAGGAAAGGGGAAAAAAAAAAAAAAAAAAAGATCAAGAGGAAAACAAAATGTGACTCACTGCCTTCTTAATTTATTTGTATTTATTTATTCCCCGCCGCCCTACGCTGCGACGTGCAGCAGGCAACACTGGAGGGCTGGCCACAATCTGCCGGTGTGGCCCGTGTCTGGCTTGGCAAAGGGCTGTCAGGAATGGGGGGGGGAATAATTTTCTCCACTCTTTTGGCCAAGGAAAAGAGCACAGAGCGGAGCTCCTGGCACAGAAATTGTGTGGCACAGATTTTTAAAGCTGTCCAGGTCTCTGCGCAAACACCCCAGCAGCATCCCGTGCCCCACGAGCACTTGACACCACACAGCACAGACCGGAGGGTGGAAATATCGAATTCCACCTCCTACACTTGTGTCCTCGGTGGGGGAAAGAGAGAAAGAGAAGATAAAAGGCTGGGAAGCTCAAATGGTGTCATTAGGAACTATTAATGCTCTCATAAAAGGGCATTAATAAACACGGCAGCTCATCAGCCTCCATTAGCTCTGCTCGTGGCAGGGATCTTCAGGGGCCGCCGGCGTGTGATGCTCCCCTCGCCCTTGCTGGCATTTCAACAGAGGAGCAATGAGCTGGAGGGGGGGTTGATTCCTCTCTCCATTGCCCCCACACTAGCAAAAACCCATTCCCCAGCTGCAGGTCCCCTCATCCCCCGGGGAGGCAGCAGGACCTGCACGCCCAACCCTGCCATCCCCTCCCGCAGTTTGCTCCCTTGCTTCCAGAATAGCTGTTTACTATTAAAAAAAAAAAAAGAAAGAAAGAAAAAAAAGGCAGGGTTTACAGTGCTAGTCCCTACTTTCTCCCTCCCGCCCTCTTCCTGTTCTTGCCTCTTAAAAGGAGCTTTATCCTTTGACTCTCCCATCCCCCGGGCTAGCCAGAACCCACTGCATCTCAGGACGAGCAGGCAACCCACATCAGCAGGCAGGAAAACAGGGAGGAGGCCCAGCCTCTCCCGATAAGCCCATGGCAAAGCCAGGAATAGCAGCGAGGTCCCCGCACGGGAGCAGCCCTACCAGGAGCAGAAAAAAGCTTCGGTCCCTGCCTTTGAAGAGCGAGGGCTGGCAGCCAGCCCGGCCGCATGGCGAGCTTGGGGTTTGCTACAAGCTGCCTCTGCCAGTTTGGCCCCGCAGCCCAGAGCGGCACAGCTGGGGGAGCAGGCACAGCTGGAGGGGCTGGGCATGCACGGCTGGGTAGGGCAGATGTGCACATCTGGGTGGAGGAGGCACGGGGATCGTCTGGGCTGAGCGGGCATGCACGTGCAGGTGGGCTGGTGATGCGCAGCTGGATGGAGCGAGCATGGCGTGCACATCTGGGCGGGTTGTGCTCGCACATCTGGGCAGACTCGGCAGGGAGAGAGCAGCCAGTGCAACCCCACGGCCTCGCGTGCCCCCCTGGCACACCCCCGGGTGCTTCTCCCCCCGGCAGCCTGCGTGCTGCCTTCCCCTCCCGCCGTGAGCCAAGGCATTCAAACGTGCCAGTCGCTGCCCGAAATCTTAGTCATCACCTCTCTGTCATCGGGATATTTTCAGCTCTGGCTGCCAAGGTGGCGAGCCAACGTCGGGGAGCTGATAGCCAGGGACCGGAGCGGGCACTCTGCTTGTCAGTGACCTTTGCTGCGCCACAGGCAGCTCGCAGGAGGCTGTCACAGCCGTGACTCAGTGCAAAGCAGGTTGCTTTTTGGAGAAAGCAAAGCTTTGATCCCAAAGAGCCGGGGAACCGACCATGTTCCCTGCGTGCACTTTTGCTTGCAGTTATCTGATACATCTTTTTTTCGGGGTAATAACTCCCAGGGCAGGTTGGGACGGAGGAGCCCTGGCAGCGGCGCATGTGTGGGCAGGACTGGAATAACGGGTGCTGTAGGAGAGGATTTACAAGCGCTGGCGGCGGCATCGGTGGGAGGTGGGGGCCGGCCAGGAATAGCACAGCAGGTCAGGGGTGATGTGGCATGTGCGGGGCCAGGATGCGGCCGAAGCTCCCACCATTGTCCCTTTGCCATTAATCCAGTCCTGGCGGGATGCTCGGCGCTCTCGGCAAAGCCTCCCTCCTCCAGGGAAGCGTCCCAGGCCAGGGATGGAGAGCCAAGCCTGCCGGGTGGTGGGGCTTACTTGCCAGGCAGGAGTTTTGGTTGAGAGCAAATCCACCATGATGGAGCAAAGTTTTGCCGTGGGAACACTGGTGCAAATTGCCACCATCCTCCGCTGCTGGCCACTTCCCAGCCGGCACGGTTCACCCTTCCCAAATACCCATGTGCCAGGCAGCACCGAGGCTTGTAACGGGGATAGTGTGGCTTTCCCGGTGTGCAACAGCCTGGATCACTGGTCCAGATCACCAGATCACTGATGGTCCCCGTCTGTGGGTGACAGCGTGGTGCCAGCACCTCCTGTGCTCCAGGGCACCATGCCTGGAGCCTGTAAATCCCAAACAACTAAGCAAAGCCCCCAACATGCTCCTTCCCACTCCCCCAGGCCCAGCCATGTCCCCCGGAAAGGTTTGCTCCCTAAAGACCTTTGCAAGGAAAAAAACCCACCCAAAATGTTGGAAAACAAATCACTGGGGAGAAGCGGGTGCAGCTGGGGGGTGTCCATCCCCCCCATGTCTTTCTCCTGAGGGTCCTGGTAGCACCTCACCCCACTTTTCTTGTCCTTTCAGGGTGCAGATCTGCGGACTGGGGACATCCAAGGGCGCGTGCTGACGGGTGAGTGCAGCCCCCGCCGTGGGGAGGGGGTCTCCTGCAGCCCAGGCTGGGAGCTGTGAGGAGGCGGTGGCAGAGCTGGCAGTGCCTGGCAGGGACGAGCACAGCGGGACACGAGGGAGGGACACGAGGGGCTCCCGCAGGGTGCAGCTGGGCGCTGTCTGAAATAGGAGCCACTTTTTCTCTTATTTTTCTAGAGGCAAAAGTGGTTAAAAAACTCCCCAGCAGCTGGATGAGCTCCAAACCAGTGCAAAAAGGGGGCGGAGGGGGGGAAATAACAATCAAAAAGAAAAACACAAGATAAAAGCGGGTGAATCCCAACAACTTCTGTGATGTTGCACGAACAAAGACTTTCAGTTCAGAACAGGCCAGACACGGCTCATAGAGTTTACACCCCAAGGGAGCGGGGGAGAGGGGCCAGGGGCTCACCCAGCTGCAGGTGAACAAGTCCTGGAGGGGCTTGTCTTGTCCCTCAGCATCACATCCTCCCATCCCCCCCCAAGGGCGAGGACGGCTGCCAGCATCGTGTATTGGGGGTCTCGCCCCAGGGATGTCCTCTCCCAGGGACGACCAGCCAGTGCTGATGCCCCTGTGCCTCGCACCAGCTGCAGACCCCACATCTGGGCAGCTGTGCGCTGCTGGCTCCCACTTAGGCTGGGTTAAGGGCATGCATGCATGCATGCAGCACAGCGTGCACCCGGGGATGTGCCCACCTGCGCACTGAACATCTGCAGCAAGGTGAGGAAACAACCCCGGCCATCCAGCATCTGAGAACCCGCTGCTTCGACCGCAAGAGCACCCTCCTCCACCAAAGCTGGGTGCCGGAGGACCTCAATGCCCGGCAGCTGGAGCCCAGCCAGTGATGTGCCAGGCACCCCAGACCCCACGGGGCAGCTGGGAGGGTGAGAGGTGCCACGCACTGGTGGGGTGCTGGGGGTCTCAGGCTTGTCCCCCTCAGCATGGCCATACCCAAGGGAGGCTGCACCCAGCGGAGGGGGGTGGGGAGGGGGCACGGTGGGGATGGTGCAGGGGTGGGGAGGGTGATGGAGGAGAGGAGGAGGCCCTTGGCACGGAGGCAAGGAGCACCCCGGGGCTCTGAAGTTGAAAGAGGAGGAGGAGGAGAGGGCGGTGGCTGGTGCAGTGGGAGGTTGGGGGCAGGTTATTTCAGGAGAGGGAAAACAGGAGCTGGCCCCTGGGCAGAGGGGGGGGGATCCAGGCGGCAATAAGGGAGGGGGCAGGTTTGCTGGGGGCACAGCGGCTGCTCTCGCTGGTGAAACACTGGAGCGGCTGAGCGCTTTCTCCCTCCAGCCCCACGTGTGGTGAGGGGCCTCGGTGCACAGCGCTCCATGGGAGAGCCCATCCCCACCTGGAGCCAGGTGGTGCTTATGGTGGGAAGTGGGTACCACTGGCAGGATGCTCCGTTGTTATCTTTTTGCATCCCTAGCTTACGTCCGGCCCACGCCACCACCCCGCAGCGGGTACCACCGCTACCAGCTCCGCCTGTACGAGCAGCCAGCTCACGAGGCCATCGCCCTGAGCCCCGAGGAGCGGGTCTCGCTGGGTAAGCAGCTGCCATGCCGTCGCTCCTGGCCCCACGCCGTGTCCTGAGGGGCTTTCCTGGGGGTACGGATAATTCCATGTGTCTGGACATACCCAAAGTGCCAGGCTGGGGATGCTCGTTTGGTGCGGGGATGCTCATTTGGTGCAAGGATGCTCGTTTGGTGCAAAGGGACTTAAATCCTTACACGGGACATGGCTGGGGCGTTGAGTCATGGAATCATAGAATCGCTCCTTGCAAGGCAGCAGAAACCCTCGGCAAAATGGCTGGTAACGGCCTGGCTAGCGGGATCGGGAGCAGGGAGAGATCTCGTCGGCTGTGAAATTGGGCTGAGTCCTTGCTGGCACATCGCCCCCCCCTCCCCGTGCCACAGGAGTTGCCTCACCGCCACCTCAGAGCATGCAGATAAGGATCAGCCGTGGCGATGGTTTAGCAAAGGGTTGCTCAAACCGGGCTGACACAACTCCCAGCTCCCCTCCGCCCAGCGCCGTGCAGGGACAGGGCTGCTGCCTCCCGAAATGCTGCCCCGGCAAGGATGGAGACAAGCAGCCCAGACCCCCGAGACACGATGGGACCATCTCCGCTGCTTCACCCTGGGGGGAGGGGTAGCCCCGCCGTGGGCAAGGACTTATCCTGCAAAATGCAAAGCGTGGGTCCCTTCCCCGGATGGTGCGGGTGCAGCTGGAGCATGGGGCGCTGCAGCTCACATGGCCTCGACAAGGGAAATTTCAAAACTTTCCCAGCTGGGACCACATGAGCACAGCTCGATTGGCAGGTCAGGTCGGTGCATCTCGTCTGCGCCGGCCTGACTCACCCCTGAGCGGCGTTAACCAACGCTGCAGGTCCCAGGGGAAAGCGAGCAGCAGCAGGGTGGCTCCGGGGTGCTCGCTGTCCCCACACCCCCATGCAGGGAGAGACCCCAAAGCCACCTGGCACAGGGCTGTGATGCTCATCCCGTGGCCAGAGCGGGCTGCTGCTGCTACTTCGAGTCTCTCTGCGGGTTATTTCTGCCCTTCGGTTTGCTTTCTGGCTCATTAGCTCTGCTTCTTAATGACATGCATTGAAGCCACCCCCCTGCCAGTGGAGTGGGGCACTTCCCCAGCCCCTTGTCCCCAGAGTGGTCAGAGGAGGGGGGTCCACTGCTGTCACTCGGGGCCACACACCCACATCCCCATTGCAGCATCCCAGGGCTGGGAAGGGAAGCTGGGACACCCACCAAGGAGCTTTTTCTGGATAAATCCTTTTACTAGCAGGGTAAGCAGCTCAAGCCCCCAAATTTAATGGCCAAAAGGGTTCAGCCACCTTACCCACGTGTTCTGTGGAAGATGCCCCCATCCCCCCAGGTGGCTGGGTGCTCCCCACCCCATCTCCATTCCATCCTCAAGTTTCTCAACCCTTCCCAGGCTCCCTGGGAAAGACCCGTTGAAACAGCAGCGGATATCGATGCCTGAGCATCGCAGCTGCGGCTGTCTCGGTGGAGGCTGTTATTTAAGTCGTTGGTTGAAGGTTATTTTTAACCATTTCACTGCTGCATCACAGGCTTGGCCTGTCCAGTGAGCGCGGCCGAATTGAACCACCACCCACTGGCAGCCCATCTCTTTAATTCCCAGGGCAGCTGGCAAGCAGGGCATGAGGCCTGAAAGCAGCCAAAGGGTGAGATTTTGGTGTCTCAAGGGTTTTAAATAAATCCGTTCCCAGGGACCGCAGCGGGATGAACCGAACCACTGACACATCCAGCCTGCAGGGCTGAGCGCTGGGGTCTGGCCCCGTGGTGCAAAGGCAGCGCACGGGGGAGAGGAGCAAACACCTTGGGTGGCACGGGGAAACAAGGAGAGTCTGACCCTGACCCCGGCAGACCATGGGTGAGGAACTCAGCCAGCCCCGCTGCAGCTCTGGCTTGGTCCTCTCCTCCTGCGGTACAAGAGGTGCAGGTTCGCCCAGCGATGCCGCAGCCACAGCTTGCAGCCTTGCTCGAAGGTTTCCCATCTTGCTTGCCTTAAACCAGCCCCTTCTCGCTCCTTTTATTCTGTCCTACACCTGGTGGCAGCGATAGCTCCGTCTCACCGAAGATGGTGGCACCCGATGTCAGCAGGTGCTAACGCCAGAGAGGGAGAGACATCCTGACCTGAGCACCCAGCAGGTGCAGGGAACGGTGCTGGCCCATCCCAGACTCACTCCAGCCGCATCCAGCGCTACATCCCTGTGCTGCGCATCGCCAGCGTTGTGCCATGCATCCGTCCCTCTGGCAGCTTGTCCCCGGGCAGAGCCCGCTGCGGGGGACACAGAGCCCCAGCAGAGTGTTTCTCCCACCGCCCAGTTTGCAGGGAAGCTCCCTCCTGGCATGGGCTGCGCTTTGGGGGCAGGACCAGGAAAGCTCCTGGGCAAAGTGGGACCGATCCTGGGGAGGTGGTGTGTGCCAGGCGGGGTGGCAGGAGCCTGGTGGCGGAGCCAAAAGGCTGGAGCCTCCAGAAGAGGGCACTAAACCAGGACCTGCCCAGGCCACCGCGTCCCCGCTCCTTGGAGAGACCCACTCCTTGTGCAGATCCCTGGGAAATTAAAAAAGCGAGGGGCAGGGGCGAGTAATCAAAATAAAACTGTGCTGCATCTCCCCCCAGCACCACCTGTGAGGGAGCGAGGATGGCTCCACGCTGGCTGGTGGCTCCGATGTCCAACCTGTCCTGGCTGGGATGGCACCGATGGGCAGAGGGTCGGATGCTGTGCCCAAGGGCACCCAGGCTGGCAGTGGCAGAGCCAAGGGGGGCTGCAGCACCCCGCTCACATCCCCCCGCCACCGCTCCCCGCAGTGAGCCCAGCGCTGGTGACAATGGTGAATCAGTTGTTTACAGCAGAGGTGTTTCTCCAGGGTGGCTCTTGAGCAAAAAGATTTGTTTCATCAGGGGAAAAGAAAAAAAAACCACCACCCTGATCCTTCTCCGCGAGTGTTTCTCATCAATCCCTGCACCAGCCGGCTCTCTCGCCGTGCGACCTCAGGCAAATAACTCTCTGGGAGCCTCAGTTTCTCTGCTGGAGTCTGATTCACTCTGCTTTTTGGCTGTGCCACAGCTTTGCAACTGAATTGTCACAGGGCACTGGCTCTGTCCCTGCTTGTGACTGAAGCTGGAGGTTCTTGGGGTGTCCTCGAGGCTGCACGGGCTCTGTCAGGCAGCGCGAAGCCTGTCCTCCCCGCTCGCCCTGCTCCCCTCCCAAGCCAGCAGGGTTACAAGCCGTGTTTGTATTTTGGCGAGATGCAAGATAATAGTTTGTGGTCTGTAAAATGTCAAAGCCACCCGGCGCATCCCGAGGCGTTGGCACCCGCTGCGAGCTCGGGGTCGGGCTCTGCTGCAGCGAGCTGCAGGAAACCCCCTCGTCCGGGGAAATTCGGGTGTCCGGCGAACCCCAGCCATGGCGGGGTGGCACGGAGGTGCCGGGGACCTTTTTGCCCATCTGCAGCCTGAGGGAGGACGGAGACCGTTGGTTTTCCATCTCCTTTCTTTTCTTTGTGGGGGAACTTTAATTAGCACAAGATCTTGAGGCTTAATTGCACTTGCCGGGTGGTGCCGTACCTTCCTCTGTTTCCACCCTGCGTGCCCTGCTGCCGGGTGCCCATCAGCTCCAGTGAGCATGGGGACACGCTCCCCAGCATCCCCAAACCTCCTCCTGACCCCAAAAGCCATTTTACAACTGGGAATGGACTTGCGCATCCCAAAAATGTTGCCGCTGGGAAGCAGTGAGTCCTTTGGGGACCAGAGACCGGGGATGTGCCCAGCCAGCCACCCTCCCCGTGGCTCCATCCTCTGGCTTCGCATCGGGGCCACAGAGCGTTGACTCATGAGCCAACCTTGGGCGCCTCTGATCCACCCAGCTGGAAAATCGGGTTGGACTGGGCCCCAGCGGGGAGGGAAAGGCTGCGGCTCGGATGGGAGGTGGCAAAGGGCTGTGGGGAGCACATAGTCCCAGCCAAAGTCCCCGGGTGTCAGTTAATGGTGACCAAAGCAGCTGGCAGCCTCCCGCCTACCTCCACTGGGACATCATTAATCTTGGCAGAAAAGCATCAGGGCTCCTATCAAGGACAACGGCCCCGCTGATGAGTTTGATAAATTACAGCCAGCGACGTGCCCCCAGCGCTGAAGGGCTGGGGGGAGGCGGGGGTCATTTGTGGGGGGGGGGGGTGGTCAGGATGCAATGGCAGGGCTGTGAAACAGCCCCGCGCACCCATCACCGGGGGGCCGGAGGGTCCCCAAGCTGGGGGAGCTCAGCAGCTGCCTCGTGCCTCAGTTTCCCCACCTGGTGCTCAGAGATCAGGCGGCTGCTGCACGTGTGGGTGTCAGCGGGCGCTCCTCTTCCTCCGGCGGGTGCTCAGATAAGAGCCAAGCGCGATGATATAATCCTCTGGGAAATGAGCTTGAAAACGGACCAAGCCATGGATAAAACGTCGTATTGTTTTGGTGGGGAGAAGGGATGGCGGCACTCCGACCTCGGCTTCCCGGCCAGCCCCCCACTGCCCTCCCGGCTCCACGGCCCTGGTGACTCACAGTCCCCAAGCCCTGGAGCCGGCCGGTGTGGCGGCAGGATTCGGGATGGCTTGTAGAGGGATGTCACCCTGCGTCGGGGTGCACGGGCGGTGATGCTGGGATGGGGCACCTGCTTTGGGGATGCACTCAAGGGGTTGGATTTGGTGGGGGGGGCGCAGACCCCCAGAGCTGGGGCAGGGGGCATCACCCCCTTTGCCAAACCAGTGGCTGTGCCTGGGGCTTTCCCTGTAGCCAGTCCCCGCTCCCCCAGAGGGACAGGCACAGCCGGTGCGATGGCAGGTAGGAAACTAGGTCAGGAAAAACCCTGACCCACGCGTGGCGGCGGGAGCTGGGCTGGTGCCTGCAGCCCTGCAGCGGCTCTGCCTCTCCCAGCTCCTTTCATCCGCTCCTCTCCGGGGGCTTCACCAACATCAATGACAGCTCCCGGCACCCCTGGGAGTCGGGGGGGGGGGGGGGCGCCACGTCTCGCTCTCACCCCAGTCCCACGAGGCACCAGCCGCTCTCCCCTGGGTTTTTCCGAGTGCTTTGAAACCCACCGGATGAAAGGCACCCGCCGAAGGGCTGTGGGTGCAGTGGGAGCATCCTCCCCACGGGACCTCCTCCCCTGGCACCACATTCACTGGGACCCCCGGAGCTGGGGGGTGAGCGGCTGCCCCTCCTTGCCGGGATGTCATTAGGAGATGGATGTGTTCAGGCACATGGAGAGGACCGATACCCGCACAGGGGTGCGCCAGGGCTCGCAGCCATCGCCTGCAAACCCAAAGCCACCTCGAGCTCCTGCATGGGGGCATCTTCCCCCTTGGGCTTGGGCTGTGGTGGTGAACCAGAGCCACTGGAAGTGTGGCTGTGTGCCCCTGCTAGTGGTGACCCCGGTGCAGCACGGGGACTGCCCTTGCCTTCGGCTTGGTTTGGGTCCTCAGCAAGTGGCAGTGATGATGTGGGGACATTTGGGACCGCCTCAGCCACATGCAACAATGCATTTCAACATCCCCTCCCAGCCAGAGTGTCGGGATGCAGCATCCGGCCTGAGCATCCTGGGTACCTCCTTCCCAGGCACTGGAGCATCTCCCCAGCCACATCCCGGGAGGTCGCAGGGTGCAGTGCCAGCACCAGGAATATCTGCAGAGACCATCAGGGGCTTTTCAGCTGTGGGGTGACTCACAGCAGGGCCCGACTCGGTGCTGGGGGGCAGGTGGGGGGAGGTGGGCTCTGCCAGCACGCTGAGCCACGCTGAGCCACCACTGTCTGGCGCGGGTGATGCAGCAGCTCGGGTTTTGCTCAGCATTTTTGCAAGAGCAAAGGGGACTGTTTGCTCTGGCTGGGGCTGAGATGCGAAGGCAGATAAGGGCTGCCAGTCTGCAGCGTGACATTAAAGAGAAGTGCCGGGAAGGGGAGAGGAGGGGAGGATGGGTTTCAGATAAACAACGGGCCCCTTTCCCCCACCATGACACTGCGGTCGTGTCCCACCCGTCAGGCAGGGACAGAGGTGGCAGGGTGAGCTGCTCGGCTCCTGTCATTCCCAGGGAAAGGAGGAGGGTGCTCCACCAGCCATGGGCCAGACCCACACTGGACACTGAATCCTGGTGGGGCGCAGGGGGATTTCTGGCCCACAGGGCTGGGCGCAAGGGAATCCCTCCTGCCTGCCACCCTGGAGAGGGTGTCCCTGCCACCTTCAGCATTGGAAAAACCAAGGCTGGTTCCAGCCATGAGATGGTCCCGGACCTCTGGCATTCTCGGATCAGGGCAGACAATGGAGGAGGGGGGTCAGGGATGAAGACTCCCCCTTGGCTCCGACAGTTTGAGAAGCAGCAGCTCAGTGCATGCAAGCGAGGGAGCCGGGGGATCTCCTACCATCTCCCCACATGTTGCTGGGGGATTTCCAGGCACCCCGGGGTGGGCTCATAGGAAGCTGTGGGAAGGTCTGCTCCAAAGGTCAGCAGGGGCGGAGAGGGGCACGAGAGGAGCTGATGCCATTTACCCCCCTGGGGGATGCTCCCCTCGCTCCCTGCCCGCGGCCCCTGTGGGGCAGAGCCCGGTGCCTCCCCTCCTGCTGCTGTTCGCAGGATGTGGTCTGCGGCGCCTGGGGCAGAGCAACAGCCAGCGCATGGCGTGCAGCGTGCAGCCCCAGCCTGGATCGGGCCCTGGAGCATCCCTGCCTCCCGCAGCCTCCCAGCCCCGGTCAGCCCCTCTCTTCCTCTCTCCCCAGGTGCCTGGGCGATGGAGAACTTTGTGGAGCAGTTTCGGCTGGGCTCTCCGGTGGCCTCAACCCAGTTCCTCACCAAATACCACGAGGATTAGCACCGGCCATCCCCTGCGCAGCTGCCTCCCCTCCCCTGCACCACAGAGCCACCGGACCAGGAGGAAACCCTGGGACTCACCAAGGATGCACCCACCCTTCCACCAGCCCAGATTCAGCAGAAGCCCCAGCCCTTCCACTTCCAAACCTGGGAGGGGGTTTCTCCTTCCCTCCGAGGGTAACACCCCGAGCGGTGTCCCAGCTCGCCCTGGGTGTCCCGGGGAGGATGGCATCACCCTTTTCTCCTCTTTCCACCCCGTTTCTGGCCTGACCCCCAGCATGTCCCACCTGCACCTTGGGGATCTCGAGCTTTAGTACCTGCAGCTTTCAGAATAAAGCACGGATGGAGCACACGGGGCTGTGTGAGCTCCTTGCTGGCAGCGTGTGTGGGGTGATGCTGGGCCAGCACTGGGTGTATCTGGTTGCCCTGGGGTCCGCACCAGCTGCATGGGATAGAGCTGACCCCCTGAAGATGGGGTTGGGTTGCCAACATGACCCTCATGGGATGCCAGGCATGGCCCAACGTCCCCCAGGAGCTCTGGCGTGGGAGCAGGACCACAGTGACCAGCCTGGGGGGTCCCTCGGCGGCAGCAGCACGTAGGGTGGCAGCGTGGGAACCAGGCACTGCCCCGGCCTGACTCGATCCCTGCCCTACCTCTGCCCTCGCTCGCTGCCTCAGCCCGCTTCTCTTGGAAAGCAAAACTGAAATTAAAGCCATAAATCAGAAGAGCTCTGCCTACTGGCCACTTAGCTGGACCTCCCCTTTAATTAGCTCTTTAATTAGGCTTTCATCTAAGACTCGGTTTTCTTGGAGGCTTGGATTCACCCGCCTGCAAGTCCTCCTTGCAGCATGTCCATGGTGGCTCCACTGTGACAAAGCTGATTTTGCCCTGCCGATGGCCAGGGCTGCATCCCGGAACACTTACGGGGAGCAAGACCCCGGGGGGCATTTTGCAGGCAGGGGAAACCGAGGCACGAGGGAACAACTTGCTCATGGCCACGCGGGGAGGTCTAGCATCGTGCTGAGGGGATGGCGATGCTCCTCTTGCTGCATCTCACCCCTGCATCAGTCCCTGGGTCTGTCCCAGAGCAACCTGTTCCTGATGCAGGAGAGAAAACAGGTCTGTGCCATCCTCTTCTTGCTCCCAGCACACGGCTGGCTGCCTTCCCTGGCTTGCTGGCAGCGAGAGCAGCTTTCACTCCCGGCCGGTGGGAGTTACACGTGGCCGGGACTTTCCCTCCCGCAGAAAATGGCTGTTTACCTCGCAGGGGCTGAATCACGTTGGCTGCGTGTCGCGTGGGTCCTGCAAAGCTCTGCCAGCCTCCCCTCCCCATGGGAAGGTGCCGGGGGACAGGCTGCAAGGTGCTAAGGAGGATGCAGGAGCTGGGGGTCCCAGCTGGCCCCAGGCACATGCCGCTGGGTGCAGCTGCAGAACACGGTGGGGAAGGAGAGCAACAAAAAAAGGAAGCTGGGTAACATACCACACACAACCCAGGGAAAAAAATACAAAACACACTGCCTGGCTTGCCATCGGCGCTAAGATTAGCAGCAGAGGAAATGACACTTAGAGATGTCATGGAAGTCAGCTAAAGTTGGATTTCTCCTTCTCTTTTTCTATACTTACCCTCCACAGAGGGTGTAATTGGCCCGTTAGGTTAATGCGGAGGGACTGGTGTAAATGAAAGGTCATGCTTTGTTGACATCCTGCAGTCAAACTATAGTCATCCTTTCCTCCCTGCCTTTAATTCCTTGTGGCTGGTGTGTTTATTTTTGGTGGAACGGGAGAGAAAAGGCAATCGGATGTTTATCCTTCTAGGAAATTATCACCATCGTTCTTGGTTTTAATTTGAGCTGGAGATGAGAGGAGGTAGATGCACGCCGCGTCTCCCTGGTGCGAGCCAGGCTTGCCCTTGCTGGGTGCCGCGAGCCCAAACTGGTCCTCTCCGCATTGTGTCGCTGATGGGGATGGGGATGGAGGATGGAGATGGGGATGGGGATGGGGATGGAGATGGAGAATGGAGATGGGGATGGGGATGGAGGATGGAGATGGGGATGGGGATGGGGATGGAGATGGAGAATGGAGATGGGGATGAGGATGGAGATGGGGATGAGGATGGAGATGGGGATGGGGACGGAATGGGGATGGGGATGAGGATGGCGATGGAGATGGGGATGGGGATAGGGATGGAGAATGGACATGGTGATGGGGATGGTTCAGAGCAGGAATCTGCCCAGGTGACTGCAGCAGGCACTGTGGTGGGACGATCCTTTGCCGGGATGCAGGATGAGGCACCGCTGGTCTTGCACCAGGCGCCCAGGCACAGACAGGGCTGCAGACACCCAGCGTGGCAGGAGCACCAGCCAGCCCGGAGCCACAGACTCTTCACCTGGATGTACACAAGGCCTTCACAGCGTGGAAAATATTAATTGTGGTTTTTTGGTTCCACTTTTTGATAATTTAGAAAGAAAGAAAAAAAAAAAAAGGAGGAAGCCACATACAGTCACTTTGTGCTGGTCCCAACCCCTTTATCTCTCCTTCCATTTGCTCACCATCAGTGCAAGAGAGAAAAGAGAAGCTGAGTCTTTGGCTGCCTAAATGTAGAAAGTTTTGCTTCTAAATCAGTTTGTGATGGAAAGGAAATACGTCACATCCCTGGGGAAGTGGCTGGTTTTCAGCAGCCACAACCCCAGCGCCGAGTGCTGCAATGGAACAGCCCAGCACTGAAATAGCTCCACGCTCTGTTATTGTCACCGATACAATATTTTTTTTCTCTGTCTACGTGTGTCATTTTTAGCATCCAGAGGAAGTTTTATTTGTATTTGTTAGCTCGACTTTCCACTGTCGTGGCTTTTTTACTTTTTCATTTGAAGGTCCAGGAAGGGGGGGAGGAGAAAATAGAGCTGGGTGAGCTCAGGTGTGATGGCTCGATGGGGTGTAGTGTGGTACCCATGGCACTGCTGACCTCTCCACCTGCATCTGCTGGGCATCCCGGTGTCTGTCAGCCTTGCAGAGCCCAAGGGAACTGAAACACCACAAGTCCACGGGAGCACATGGTCCCGGTGATCTGGGGGGGCTGAGGCAGGGTGCTGTGCCCCAGGCGTGGCTGCAGGATGGGGCTAGCCCCGCTTTGCTCTCCCCGGGGATGGGGATGCGAGGTGGGTTTGGATGCTTTCAGCCCATTCCCAGAGCAAACCCAGCGACTTGATGGGATGCCTGAGGAAGAGGAAGACTTGGAATTTAAAAGAATAACAGGGAGTTTGTGAGAATCCAATGTTCTTGGTGAGCAGCAGCAGCTCCCAGCAGCGCATGGGGGGTGGTGTTCCTTTCCAAAACTGGGCTGGAGGCCAAAAGAAGCCTGGGCTAAACATGATCCCTAAGTCAACAGGGTAATAATTACCTATTTTTAATAATTATTGAAATAATTATTCTAATGAGAAAAAGTCTCAGCCCCTGGCTCAAGGGGAGGCAGCCCTGGGTCCCATCCCCTGATGCAGAGCAGGAGGCATCTCCCCTCTGGTGGGATCACCCCGGGAAAGTGCAGATTTAGGGGTAGGTGATATTAAGGAACAGGGACTGGGGGCCACCCCTTGCATCCCTCCGGCCTCGGTGGAACACGGGGACGAGACGAGGATGGCCCAGCTCACCAGGAGTGAAGCGATGCCAGGCAGCAGCTCCCCCTCGCACAGGCACTTGCACAAGAAGAGATTAGCAGGATCAGCTGATGATGATCTAAGCGCATAACTATATCAACCTGTGAATTAATTAATGATATCTCACACTTCATAATGGCTCTATCTGCAGATCTTATGCACTCCTCAAACATTCAGTGAATTAAGCCTTGCTGCATCCCCCAGGAAATAGGTCAGGATTGTTAATCCCCATGTGCTGGTGGGGACGCCGCGGCACGACGCGGGGATAAACAACGCTGCCCGTTTTGGGTGCCAGCGCGGCAGATTTTCCAGGTGAGCTGAGCATCAGCATCCCCGCAGCACTGCGAAGGGACCGGGCTCTGCCGGTGGGATGCTCCAAAGCCCGACGCTGAGCTCCCAGCCCTCAGCCTCGTGCTGTGGCCACACGAAGCCCCCAGCCAGCAGGTCCCCCATGTGCCAATGTTCATGCCTGGGGCTGGGGCTGGCAGTGGGCACACGCACCAGGAGCTGGCTGCTCGGCTTCGCAGGTGGCCACGAGGTGCCAGATGCAGTGGACATCTCCCTGCCGCTCCGTGAGCCGTGCCTCGGCAGCCGGGCGGGCCTGGGAGAGGCAGCCTGGGCTGTGGCAGGAATTTAGGGCTCCTGAAGTAATAGGGGAAGGCAGGCAAGGCAAGGATGGGGCCACGTCCCCACCTCTGTGTGCCGTGCCAGCACCCAGAAAGGGCCAGCAAACAGCAAGGGGCATACAGGCCAGTCCTGGCATGATGGTTTCATTAATTAGCGATAATAATTCATTCTTTTGGGGCCTTCAAAATGCTGCATATCATCAGAGGAGCTTGGCTTGGTGGGACTGTCTGGAAGAGCCCAGTCCCCCTCAATGCCCTCTCAGAGCTTGCTTGGTTTGGGGTCCCGGCCCCCCCATCCTGCTCACTGGGGCTGGCACCATTTGACTGGGCTCTTGCAGCACCCTGGGGTGCAAACGCCGGCTGTTGTTGAGGGCAAGCGGCTGTGCCTGCCTGGCTCTGCCCAGAGACGCTGCCAGACATCCCGGGACACCGCATTCAAGGGATGATGAACAGAGAGAAACCGTGCTGGGGTTTTGTTTCCTCTTTCAGCTCGCTCTCCAGGTCGGTTTGGGCTGGGTTTGTCGGCGTGGAGCTGCGGCAGTGGGAAGCTCACAGCCTCACCCGCTCCACCGGGAGCACGAGCACCTTCAGATGTGGTTTGCCCCAGATGCTCCTCGGTAGGGAAAAAAAAAAAAAAGAAGGGTTGTTGATAGGGTGGTCCTGGCCCACCAGCTTTGCTCCTGCCCAGAAGCAGCCGTCACCCTTGGTGCGTGCCTGGGTGCCCAGTGCTGCCCTGTTTACGCCCGGCTCTCTGCAGGGTGAGGCAGATGCCTCTCGGGGTTTGCATCCAGAGGTGTGGTGGAAGGTGCTGGATGGCTGTGCGGCTCTGCCAGCCTCCCCTGCCTGCACCACGGGGCAGAGGACGGTCTCACCCCACAGCCCCCGGCCGGCTTGTCCTCACTTGTCGGTAGCAACTCTCTTCCCATTCCCTCCTCGCAGCCCTGCAGGTCCTCGGCTAACCTCAGATTTCCTCATTGCTAGGAAATGGCTAATTCCCCCCGGGCTGGTTTCAATGGCTGTGCAGATCCCTCGCCTTTGGCCTCTCACCAGTTTCTCCTTCAGTGGTTAAAGCCCAGCGCCGCAGCCCTGGGGAGCAGCGCTTTCCCAGGCTGCACAGCCTTCGCATTTCGCTAGCCAGGAGGACATCCATCCCTCCCCTCGCACGGCATCCTGAGACGGATACCCCAATGCTGCCAGGCGCCGGATTTGCCCCCTGCTCCGGCTTCCCAGCCCCTGTGCTGCGGCCACGCAAGGTTGAGCCTCTTCTCTGGCATCGCCATGGGATGGGGCAGACTGGGAGAGGCTCTTCCAATGCTTCGGCGCTGGCTGTGCCACGAGCTTCTCTGCCATTAGGGAACCGCTCACGTCTCCAGAGTTGTGTGTCATGGCACAGTTCTCAGAGCTGAAACGCAAGCATCCATTTCCTCTTTTGTTTCTTGGTTTCAAGTTAAAAAAAGCCTTCGTAGTATCTCGCTGCAAACCCCTCACTGGGGCCACAAGCACTGCCCAGTCACTCCAGGGTTCCTGGCCGGGACCAGGCTGCCACGGTTCGTCCTTGTCCCATAACATCAGCCCTGGTGCTGCAGCCCCGTCCATGCCAGCTCTGTGTCCCCATCTCTGCGAGTGGTCCTCTGGCTGGAAAACCCGTTGTTCCCAGCGGTGCTGCTCCCTCGGGACAGCTTTTTTGCTCTGGACCTACTATTTTGTTTTCCTGCTAATCACACTGTCTCCTTATCTCTGGGTCACACTGCGCCAGCCGCCACTGCTATTGTTCCCCTGCTGCGGGCTGGATAATAACAGGAAAGACCTCCGGGCTCACAAACTGAAACCTGTCTCGGACTTAGATGACCCAGAGGTTCCCAGCTCCCCGGCACATACGGCAGCGTGCCCCTCGCCACCGCAAGCTGGAGCCACCCACCGACCCCAGGCCCCGAGAGCAGTGGAAAATTATGGGATGCTCTTCGGGGTGGCAGAGCGCAGCCAGCACATCCTTGCTGCCGCAGCACCGGGGTGATGTGGGGAAGGGGACAGCAGCGGTGGGGGGTCCAGGGGGTGCTGGCAGGGCCTCCCCCCACAGCAGCCTCGGCACCTGATGCTGCTGTGGGTGCTTCCCTGGCCTCCAGCCGGCTCCCAATGCTGCCACCCTCAGGGACCGTCCCCGACCACCCAGTGCCCATTTTTCTGCGCAGGGTGCCCAGGGCTGCCCCCCTGCCCCAGTTTCAGCAGGGTGGGTTTGCAGCCCCCCTCTGCTCCAAAGGGCTCTGCCCCCCACCCCAAGCTTTTCATACTACTGCTGCGCAGGGAGAGGCAGGGCTGGTGCCTCTCTTGCCACGGGGGAAACCGAGGCAGGAAAGGGCCTCCCACAGCCACCCGCAGTGCTCCCGCAGCACCCCACTGCCTGGCTCCCTCCCACAGCCACCCCACGGTCTGGCACATGGGGACCTGCCCCTTGGGACCCACGCAGCCAAGCCTGCAACAACACCCCAGGGCAGCAAGTTCTGCCGGCGGGTCCCTTCGTCCCCCCAAGGAGGAGAGAG
Source organism: Falco cherrug (assembly GCF_023634085.1). Taxonomy (NCBI): domain Eukaryota; kingdom Metazoa; phylum Chordata; class Aves; order Falconiformes; family Falconidae; genus Falco; species Falco cherrug. The sequence goes on along the minus strand of NC_073714.1, from coordinate 3,612,420 downwards.
AAGGGAGATGTCTGTCTCCTTTGCCATGCATATTTCGGTGCAAGTGTTTCTGAATATTTCCGGAGGAGGAGGGTGTGTAGTTTTCACAGGCAAATCAGGAAAACCAAGGTGAGGCGGGAGACGGTGTTGTGGAAGGACGCAGGCCGTGCCGGGAGGGTGTTGGTCCGGGATCAGGAAGGCTGCCCAGCAGTTTCTCCCTGCTGGAGTTCTCCCAGCCAGAGTTTGGCCAGAAATGAGGATTTCCCACGCCCAACAGCAGTGGACAAAGTCTCGCCTCCTCCAGAAATTACAGATTACCCTGAGTCCCATCCCTGCTGGTGCTGAGCATCTCTCATGTCCAGTCCAGAGAATAAATCACTGTCAATGCAGCATCTTCCACACCTGGGCAGCTGGTGTTTGCCAGAGGGAGCTGACACCCCCAGAACGCCACATCCCACCCGTGCAGCCTCACCGCTTGCAGACAAAACACGGTGGCTTCATCAGATACCTCTGCAACACCCACCCCGTGGCTCAGGCGGCTGAAAGATGCGGGGTTTATTTGTTCCCCCTTCTCCAAGCCACTCGAGAAGAACTTGTGTTGTCGACCATCCAAGCAGCCGCCCACACATATGGCCCTGGTACAGTCATGCCCCGGGGTAGGAGGTAGGTGACCTTTCTGGTCCCCACCAGCCACACTCTGTTTACGACTCTGTGACCTTACCAGCCCCAGATATACATCTACAGCAGATCCAAGGGGCTGGGGAGGAAAGCCTCCACGTTCTGGTAATGTAAGTGCCTCAAGCTTCATGTCTGAGCATCCTCTGCAAGCCGGGACCGGAGGCAGCACCACAGAGGGTCCCGAAAGCCTGAAGCCCACAGCCATGAGCCGTGTGGAGCCTCCCGGAGCTCCTGAGACACAGAACCACATGGTGGGATGGTGATGAGCACCTTGTCGTGTCCCTCGGCCTCCGAGGCTCAGCTCTGTCCAAGCTCAGCTCCCCAGTGAAGTTTAGACACGATTTCAACGGGAATGAGCATCCCATTTGCCTCACCATGAGGCATGAAAACTAGGCCCATCTCCTCCCTATAACTACATTTATGCTGTCATTAATTAGGTGAAAAAACCCTGAATAGTTCCCCTTTTAAAAGCCCCGGTGGTCCCTGGAGAGCTGGCGTGCAGCGTGGCCTCCCGTGGCACAGCCCGGTGCACCTGCAGGGCTCACGGCACATGAATCACCCGGTGAGCGGCAGGACCCGGTCACAAGACCGAGAGGAGTGGGGAGAAATCACCCGTCAGCTGACAGCACCCAAAGGGACGTGGGGTGCCATGGGGGTTTCAGCACACCGTGCATGGGGCTGGGTGCCCATCTCCAGCTCGCAGCATCGCACAGCCCCGAAGGCAGGAGCAGAACTGGGGGGCAGCGGGAGCTGGGGGCTCGCACCGGCAGCTGTGCTTGCTGAGGGGGAACTGCCAGAACTTTCCAAATGTGGGGACTCTGGGGGTTGAACCTGACTGGGACACTTAATGCCAGGGCTTGTCGCATCCTCTGCACAGGCAGGTGGGGAGCACCGAGGTGCAGAGGGATGGAGATGGGTGCCGGCCGGGGCAGACCTCGCCTGCGCTGCCTGGGCATCACAGCATCACTCCCCCCGTTATCTCAGGGGTTAATGAGGCAGCTGGCTCAGGGGCCAAGCTGGAGGCTGGGCAAGGAAAGTTTGAAATGCAGGGGCAATGGTCCTGTGGGATTTGACGAAGGGCCCACAGCCCATCCACACTGCAAAATCACTGATGCCAGCGATGATTATTTACACTACTGAAACACCCCGATCAGGACAGGGTTCGCATGGCCTAAGAGAAAGGCGTGTGGGATGATCAAAATAAGTGAAAGCTCTCAGCCGCAGACTATCCAGACTGAGCTGTAATTTAAAACCTTTCAGAGCATCCCAGGTGAGATTTTTTTTTTAATATTATTTTTTTCTCCCTTTGGGTAAACTACTCTGCTCAGGATGCTCGACCCATTAAACTGAGCTGTAACTAAGCCAGTCCAACCCCCACGCGGCCGTTTTCATGCCAGTCTAAGGCTGCCTGGGTTTATTTTGGCTTAAGGCCGTTCCCCATCAATTGGCATCAAACCATTGCTGGTAAGCGAGACGGTGGCGGTGCAGGATGAGGCCGTTCTCACAGGCTGGGTTTAGCGGTGTGGCTCCCCCCGGCCCAGCCGGGCCCTTATGACTCAGGAGCTTTGAACCAGGTTTAAACCCTCCCGCGAGGGCTGCGGTGCTATCACTGCGCCCAGTTTGGCCAGGGACACCCGCCTTCCTGGTGGGAAGCAGGTGCCACTCAGGTTATGGGGTACGGGTGCATGTTTGCCCACCCTTGGCACTATCATCCCGTGGACCTCGGTGCAAGGGGCAGGTACCCACACAGGTTGGCGTGAGCCAAGTGTGGGGCTGGGATGCACGGTGCTCGTGGGATGCACGGTGCTCGTGGGATGCATGGTGCTCGTGGGATGCATGGCACTCATGGGGATGTGTGGGGATGCCTCTGGTGCTTGTGGGATGCCCACCACTCATGGGGATGTGTGGAGATGCCCGGCATTTGTGGGGATGCTCACTACTTGGGATGTGTGGGGATGCCTCTGGTGCTTGTGGGGATGCACACCACTTGTGGGGATGTGTGGGGATGCCTGGCACTTGTGGAATGCCTGACACTCATGGGATGCCCACCACTCGTGGGCATGTGTGGGGATGCCCGGCATTTGTGGGGATGCTCACTACTTGGGATGTGTGGGGATGCCTCTGGTGCTCGTGGGGATGCTCGCCACTCGTGGGGATGTGTCAGGATGCCTCTGGTGCTCAGGGGGTGCCTGGCACTCGTGGGGATGTGTGGGGATGCCTGGTGCTCGTGGGATGCCTGGCATTTGTGGGATGCCCACCACTTGTGGGCATGAGTGGGGATGCCTCTGGTGCTCGTGGGGATGCCCACCACTTGTGGGCATGAGTGGGGATGCCTCTGGTGCTCGTGGGGATGCCCACCACTTGTGGGCATGTGTGGGGATGCCTCTGGTGCTCGTGGGGATGCCCACCACTTGTGGGCATGTGTGAGGATGCCTCTGGTGGCTCTGGGATGCCTGGCGCCTGTGGGATGCCCACCACTCGTGGGGATGTGTGGGGATGCCCGCCACTTGAGGGGATGCCCACCACTCGTGGGGATGTGTGGGGATGCCTGGCACTCGTGGGGATGCTCCGGCACAGGACAAGGAGCTGAGCCAGTGCCTGCTTGCTCCGGCACAGCGATTCCCAATATCAGCCTCACCCCGCCCCCCCCCCCAGTATAAAATCTCTGGAGAAACTGGGGAGGAGGGGTGATGCCACGCTTGGCAGCCGACGAAGTGCAGGTTTGGGGGGGGGGGGGGTGTCTGCCTGGGGCCGCCGGGGGACCCGTGCCCGTAGCCGTGGGGGGGCACCCGCAGCATCCCCAGCACCGCGGCCGCGCGAAGGCGGCGGAGGCTGGGGGGGGGGGGGGGGCTCGGCGGGACCCCCTCAGCCCACCCCGGCTCAGGGCGGTGCTGCCTGGGGGGTGGTGGCGGCCGGTGGGTCCCCCCCTCCGCGGCCGCCCCGCGCCTCCCCCGGCGCCGGGGGCACCGGAACCGGCGGCCAAAGAAGGCAGCGGGGGCGGGGCCGGATCCGGGCCTTGTATGGCGCTTCCCGTGGCCGCCCCCCGCCCCCCCGCCGCCGCGCTCCCCCGGGCCGCGCCGGGCCACGGGCGGGGGGGCAAACAGGGGGGGTGCAGGGGGAGGGGAGTGCCCTGCAGAGGAGGTGGGGGTGGGTGAGGGCGCAGGGGGGGTGCAAGGGATGGGGGGGCTGTGAAAGATGGGGGTGGGGGCTTCTGATGGAAGTGGGGTCGTGCGATGGACGGGTGTCGTTGCGGTGGGTGAGGGGGTGCGGGGGGTGGGGGGGGGATGTAGTGGGGGGTGGTGTCCTGAAGTGGATATGGGGGGGTCCTGAAGTGCATGGCGGGGTCCTGAAGTGGATGGGGGGGGTCCTGAAGTGAATAGAGCACACGGACCGTCCCCCCCCCCACCCCGCACTCACAAACAGGCCACCGGGGGGGCTTGCTGGCCCCCCCCCCCCGCAGCATCCCCCCCCCCCCCCCGCACCCCAATCCGAGAGGCTGCCGGCACCGCAGGGCCAAAGTCCCCTGGTCCCGCAGCAGCGGCCCCCCCACTCCCCAGCCCCCCCGCCCCCCTCCAGTCCCCCCGCCCCCCTCCCCAGCCGGCAGCCGGTGCCCGGGCCCCTCCAGCTGCAGCTCTCCCGTAGCACGGATTTCACTCCCATTGCAAAGCCGGCCCTGCAGGAATTGGGTAAGTGGAGCTATTGCAACACAGCATTTTTCCATACATTTGCTATATAACTCGGAGGGTTTTAAAGATAGCATCAGTTGGCACACTTAGCACGAAACCACCTAATTACTGACGCCTTGGAAGTGCCAAACTTTTAAGGGGGGGGGGGGAGGTGAGGTTAAAATCACAGGCGACCAACAAGTGTTACCTGTTTTCAAGTATTCAAAGCCCTGCACTGCACGGGACCCGGGCCATGGGGAGGGGGCGGCTGGCTGCAAAGCCACCACTGTCACCACTGGTTGGGAGGGGGGGGCGGAATTTGGGGCTCCTGGAGCTCCAGCGCCTTCCCCGCTGCCCCTCTCCTTCCTTCCCAACTCCTGGCGCGGTGGTTTCCCCCGCACATCTCCCAACCCGCTTCTCCTGGGCTGCGGGATGGGGGTTGTGGCCGGTGCCCCCCCCCCCCCGCCTCCCCCGCCGGCTCCTGCTCGCCGGGGAGCGGAGGGATTGGGGGGAAAACCTGCGGGGAAGAGCCTGGCTCCGAGCATCCCCGGGGGAGGGGCGCAGGGACCGGCAGGGCCGGCGCCGGCTGCCCCCGCTGCGTCCCGGCGGAGCGAGCCGGGCAGGGGGGGCTGCAGCGGCCGCCGGGGGCGGGCACCGGCGGGTGGGGTGTGAGTGCGCAGGGGGAGACCCCCGCCCGGGGGCCGGTGCCCGGTGGAGGGTGACCAGTGCCCGGTGCAAGGTGCGCGGTGCAGGACGCCCGGTGCCCGGTACGGGGTGCCCGCTGCAGATGCCCGGTGGAGGGTGACCACCGGTGCCCGCTGCAAGGTGCCCGGTACGGGGTGCCTGCTGCAGATGCCGAGTGCCCGGTAGAGGGTGACCAGTGCCCGGTGTCCGGTGCAGGACGCCCGGTGCCCTGTGCAGGCTACCCGGTGCAGATGCCCGGTACAGATGCCCGGTGCAGGGCTGAGTGGTGCAGATGCCCGGTACAGATGCCCGGTGCAGGGCTGGCTGGTGCAGATGCCCGGTGGAGATGACCGGTACAGACGCCCGGTGTGGGTGGCCGGTGCCCGGTGCGTTTTGCCCTGTACCCGGTGCAGATGCCCGGTGTAGGGTGCAGATGCCCAGTGCCCGGTGCAGGGTGCCCGGTGCAGATACCCGGTGTCCGGTGCCGGGTGCGGCGTGCCCGATGTTCGGCGCCCGGTGCAGGGTGCCCGGTGCAGATACCCGGTGTCCGGTGCAGATGCCTGGTGCCCGGTGCAGGGTGCAGATGCCGGTGCCCGGTGCCCGGTGCAGATGCCCGGTGCCCGGTACCTCGCTCCCCGGTGCCCGGCCCCGCGCGCGCCGGCCCCGCTTCCTGCTTTCTAATGTTCCATTGTGCGGAGCTTCCATTGTGACGTCTCGGCCTCGGCTCGGCTTTGTCTGTCCATATATGGGCAGCTACGTCACGGAGCGCTCCCGCCGCCCGGATAAATGGGCTGCGGAGTCCCCGGCGGAGCAGTCGGGCGGCAGCGAGGGAACCTGCGAGCGGAGCCGAGCGCGGGAGGGAGCGGGGACGGGGAGCGGGGACGGGGACGGGGACGGGGAGCGGGAGCGAGCGAGAGAGAGGAGGGGTTAAATCCTCCCACCCGCTTCTACAACCACATCTGCCAGCCAGATCGCCCCCTCCCCCTCGAGGAAACACCACCAGAGACCCACGGAGGACCGCACCCCCCCCCGCGCCCCCTCCTCCGCGGCCACCCCCGGCTCCCCCCCCCCCCTCCTCCTCCTCCTCCTCCTCCCCGGCCCCCCCCCCCGCCCCCGCCCCAACTTTTTCTCTTGCATGATTTCCCTCGCACGGATTTGCCACTCGGATGTTGTTTCCTCGGGAGCTGAGCTCGGAGCCACGTTGAACCAGCCTTTTCCTCCAGTGCTATGACAGGCAAACTACTGGAGAAGCTGCCGGGGACCATGAACACTTTGATGAACCAATTGCCTGACAATCTGTACCCAGAGGAGATCCCCAACTCTTTGAATATCTTCTCCAGCAGCAGCGACTCGGTGGCTCACTACAACCAGATGGCTGCAGGTAAGGGGGGGGGGGGAGAAGAAAATGGGGAGAAGGGGGGGGGGGGGTTGGTGGGAGCCGGTGGGGCGAGGAGGAGGACGCTGTGGGTAGGGTGTCATGGAGCCTCGGAGGGAAGGGAAGCGCTGGGGCTGGGGAGCGTCCCCCCCCCCGCACCCACCCACCCCTTTCCTCGCCGTGTCTCCGCGCGATCGCTGCAGGGCTCCGCCGAGCGTTGCTGCCGAGCCGCCGCCGCAGGTACGGGGACGGCGGCCGGGCTGCGTGGGGAGGGGGACACGGGTGGGGTGGGAGGATGTGTGTGTTTGGGGGGGGGGGGGGTTCGATAAGCGGCTGGGCCCCCCGTAGCGCGGAGGGGCCGCCCGCCCGCCCCGGGATCCGCGCGGTGCGGAGGCGCCGCGGACGCGCGTGGCCGTGGCCGCCCCCCCCCAGCCCGCAGCGGCGGCGGCAGCGTGGGCTCCCCGGGACGCGGCGGCGACTTCCCGGGAGCGCGGGGCTTGGGGAGGGGGGGACGACACGGCCGGCGACATGGGGGGCACAGGTGAGCGCCGAGGGCGGGGGGGGTGTCTCCCCGCGTGTCCCTGCTCCCACCCGGAGCCTCGCCAGGCTAAACCCGCCCCCCCCCCCCCCCCCCCCCCCCCGCCGCCGTGTTTCTCCTCGCCGGGGCTCGGCGCAGCGAAGCAGCGAGTCGGTAACGGCGTCGGCGGCCGCAGCCGGCTCCGCGGAGTGCCCAGCGCTGCCGGGGGCTGGACGGGGAGGAAGCCTACCTGTAGCCGCAGGTACCTCCTTCCTCCGGCCCCACCGGCGGGGCGGCGGCGCTGTGTGTCCCCGGCCCCCCCCCCCGGGGACAGCCGCGGGGGCGGCAGCCCGGCCCCGCACCGCCGGGACCCTCGGCAGCCAGCGCCGCAGTACGCGGAGAGCAGAGCGGGGCGGGGGGGGAGGACGCAGCGAGGGGTAGGAGGGAGCGGGGCGGGGGGCCCCGGAGCATCCCCGGTGCATCCCCGGGACCCCCGCCCGGGGCGGCGTAGCCCTCCCGGCTCACCCTGCCCTGCTTCTCTCGCACTTTGCAGATAATGTTATGGACATTGGCTTAGCGAACGAAAAGGCCGGCCAGGAACTGTCATCCTATTCGGGCACTTTTCAACCGGCCCCGGGCAACAAGACTGTCACCTACCTGGGGAAATTCGCTTTCGACTCGCCCTCCAACTGGTGCCAGGACAACATCATCAGCCTGATGAGCGCGGGCATCCTGGGGGTACCACCGTCCTCGGGTGCGCTCACCAGCACGCAGAGCTCAGCGGGCAGCATGGGCCCGCCGCAGGGCGAGGTGGACCAGATGTACCCCGCGCTGCCACCCTACTCCTCCTGCAGTGACCTCTACCCAGAGCCCGTCTCCTTCCACGACCCCCAGAGCAACCCCGGCCTCACCTACTCCCCCCAGGATTACCAGGCGGCCAAGCCCGCCTTGGACAGCAACCTCTTCCCCATGATCCCAGACTATAACCTCTACCACCATCCCAATGACATGGGCACCATCACGGAGCACAAACCTTTCCAGAGCTTGGACCCCATCCGCGTCAACCCGCCCCCCATCACCCCACTGGAGACCATCAAGGCCTTCAAGGACAAGCAGATCCACCCGGGTTTCGGGGGGCTGCCGCAGCCGCCGCTCACCCTCAAGCCCATCCGACCCCGCAAGTATCCCAACCGGCCCAGCAAGACGCCACTCCACGAGCGGCCCCACGCCTGCCCTGCCGAGGGTTGTGACCGCCGCTTCTCCCGCTCCGACGAGCTCACCCGCCATCTCCGCATCCACACAGGCCACAAGCCCTTCCAGTGCCGCATCTGCATGCGGAGCTTCAGCCGCAGCGACCACCTCACCACCCACATCCGCACCCACACCGGCGAGAAACCCTTTGCCTGCGAGTTCTGTGGCCGCAAGTTCGCCCGCTCCGACGAGCGCAAGCGGCACGCCAAGATCCACCTCAAGCAGAAGGAGAAGAAGGCCGAGAAGGGTTCGGCCGGGCAGCCCCCCACCGCACCCCCTGCCGCTGCTGCCGCCGCCGCCACCTCACCACCCGTTGCCCTCGCCCCTGCCGTCACCACGTGCGCTTGAGGGACCATGGGGAGCGGCGCAGTGGCACCCCTTCTCCCCTGCCCTCCGCACCGCTCTGGGGGGGGGTCCTGGGGTGGCCTTGCCCCCTGGGTTCAGGATGCCGGGGGTTGTGCTCCATGGGCTCCACTCTGCCCGCACCTGGATTGACCGGGTCCAGGCTGCCCGCACCTGGATCCTGCCTGCACTTGGATCGACAGGACCCGCACTGCCTGGACCCAGGCTGCCTGCACCCGCACTGCGCGCACCCGGATTGCCAGCATCCTGGCTGCCTGTACCTGCACCGCCCGGGTCCCGGCTGCCTGTACCTGCCCGGCTGCCCGCACCGCCCGGGTCCCTGCTGCCCGCACCCGCACTGCCCGGACCCGGCTCCCCACCGCCCGGATCCCTGCTGCCTGCACCCGGATTACGCGTACTGCCCGGATCCTGCCTGCCCGGATCCGGATTCCCCGGATCCGGCTCTCCCGGCTCCAGCACGGCCCGGATCCCAGCTGCCTGGACCCGGCTGCCCGCACCCCGCTGCCCGCGTCCCGCATCTCCCGGCTCCAGCCTGCCCGCACCCAGCTTGGCCTGGATCTGGGCTGCCCGGGTTCCAGATCGCGGGGATCCCGGCTGACCTGGATCGCCAGGCACTTGGATCCCACCTGCCCGGGCTCCCCAGTGGCTGGGCTGCCCAGGATCGGGCCGTCTTGGATCCCACCTGCCCGGGCTCCCCAGTGGCTGGGCTGCCCAGGATCGGGCCCTCCTGGATCCCACCCACCCGGGCTCCCCGGGGGCTTGGGGTCCCCAGGATCGGGCCCTCCTGGATCCCACCCGCTTGGGCTCCCCGGGGGCTTGGGGTCCCCAGGATCGGGCCCTCCTGGATCCCACCCGCTTGGGCTCCCCGGGGGCTTGGGGTCCCCAGGATCGGGCCCTCCTGGATCCCACCCTCCCGGCTCCCCGGGACTGGGCTCGCCTGGATCCGGTCCGTCCGGGTGGGGCTGGCTGGCTGGAGCCGACCCGCCTGGGCTTGGATCCAGCCCCCTTTGCCCCCCCCGCGCCCCCCCCCCCCCCCCCCCCCAGCACCGGCTCCCCGCGGCGGAGGTAAGCGGGGTCGGGCCCCCCGGCCGGGCTGGCGGGGCGGGGGGCGGCTCTGCGGGTCCTCCGCAACTTCGGGGGGCGGCGGGGAGCGATGTCCCGGCAGCAGCTTTCGGGTTTGTTGGTGGTTTTTTTGTTGTTTTTTTTTTTCTTTCCCCCTTTTTTTTTTTTCCCAGCAGAAGGGAAATTCTTTACAGAAATGCAGAAAAAAAAAAGCAGTATTTTGCTGAATACTTTTTATAATGTGAGATATTTTTATTTTATTTTATTTGGTCACTTTAAAACAACCAACCAGCTATGGAGGAGAAAAATCAATTAGTCCTCTATTTTATTTTATTTTTTTTTCTTTCTCCTTCTGGTATGTGCATGTCATTGCATGACTGCTCTGATTTTTTTCTTCTTTTGTTTTAATAAAACTGTGCTCAGACATTTAAGCTAAACTAAGCAAAAATAATAATGACTTAAAAAAAAAAATCTTTGTTGCCAAAAGGTCGTGCTATCCAGGTTTGATGTCTGCATGTGAAAAAAAAAAAAAAAACACATTAAAAACGTACAAAAAATAAAGAGAAGAGAAAGAATGCAGTCTAATTTATGTGAACCGAAAGGAACAAAAAAACCCACAATCAGGTTTAACCACACAAACCTAAGGGAATGATATTTTTTGAAAGACTTTTGTATAAAGTTGAGTACTTAGAGAAAAAAAAATCATACCAGATGTAATATATTTTGTGGATGTTTTTATTTCTTGGATTTATAGTACCTTATACTAAGGTTAAAAAAAAATAATTATGCTTGATATTGTGAAAAGGTGATAATTTTCACACACATTTCATTTGCTCATTTGTCATGTTGTAATGCAAATATGATAGTTAATGCATACAGCATTTTTAAGGGAAAAAATCAGAAATATTGAACTGATGTATTGTTGTACCATTTGCACTGTGAGCAAATGCTAATGCAGTAAATATATTGTGTTTGCTGACAATCAAAATCTGTAGTAAATATCTTTATTTTACCTTGCTTAAAAAGAAGATCTATATTGGTTTGGAAAAAAAAGAAAAAAAAGTCTCTAATATGTAAGGGGGATGTTAAAGTGGCTTGAAATGTGTAGGACGGTGGGTGCTGTGCCTCATTACGGGCGACTTTGAAACCTGTTTGTACATTTTTTTTCTAGTGTTGTATTTTTTGAAAAAAAAAATTTTTTTTTGTATGATTTTTTTTTTTTTAAATAACCCAACCTTTTCTCAGCCCCCCTCTCCTTCAGTTCTGTTCACAGGACGGCGTGGCGAGACCAGCTGGCCAGGACGCTTGGGTGACCCCGAAGGTGACCGGCTCCGTCCTTGCGTCCCCCCTCCCTTTTCCCGGCTGCACGGGGACAGGGTGCGTTCTGCAGCCCCCCAAAACAACCGCGTCCTTGGTTTGTCCTTGACCTTGCGTCTTATTTTTCCCCGCTCGTGCCACCGCCGCCACCTTGACCCCGTCACCATTTTGCCGGCGGCTTTCGCCGGGTTGCATCTGTCGGATAACAGTGGGCAAAAGAGGATCGCGCCGCTTCAGCCGGTAATGCCTCCGCGCCTTTCGCCGGCCAAATCGCCCCAGGTACAGAGCAGAGAGGGGATTTTTGCTGGGCTGGGTCGCTCGGGTTAAAAATAACCCACCGGGATTCGGAGCTGGTGCTCGTACAGGCACGAGGGGCGGGTGGGAGAAGGAGCAGGACGAAGCGCTCGGGTGTTGGGAGCTGGCGTGCGTCTGGTGGCCTGTGATGGTTCAATCCTTCCCCAGCGATGGGCTCTCCTGGAGCTGGCGGTGGGCTGGAGTGTGCTGAGGGTCTGGGGTCCCATGGTCCACGTGGCGTTGGAGCTTCCCCTTTCCCCAGGGCTCGCCAGCAGTGCTGGCAGCCGGCGTTGGCACCGCGGTCTTCCCTGGCATTCCCGGGGCGTGGAGGCACTGGCACCCGCCGTCAAATTTCCTGCTTTTTGATTTGCATCCGCAGCTGGGCCCCGGAGGAGCTGCTGGTCCTGCCAGGCCAGGCCAGCTCTGCCCATCCCTGGGGTTTTGCCGAGCTCTCTGGCTCGGAGAGGCTTTAATTTGAGGGAGAAGCCGGGGGCCGGGGGGGCCGCCCCGTGACTGAGGGCCAGGCAGCAATGGCATGGCCTGGCATTGGGGGAATCACTTTGGAGCCCACGGGGGACGCGCAGGGTGGGCTCCCACCGGGATTCCCACCTGGTTGAGCTTTTGGTGACCATTAAGATGAGGCTGGATCGGCTGCTGGATCCAGTGTGGGGCCAGAGGGGCAGTGGGGGCTGCCCACCCCTCAGCGCTCCAGGCATCTCTGAGGTCCCGCAGTGGCCAGGGGCTGGATGCCAGTTCTGGAGCCGCCAGTCCCCGCAGTGTCCCCTGGCGTGGCTTGGACAAGCTGAGGTGGATGGATGGGAGCCGGAGTCGCCATGCACCCAGCCGACGGCACGGGGAGAGCCACCGTGACCCCTGGCATCACCTGAGGGTGCTGCGGTGGAGCTTGCATCCACCTCCACCGGCGCCTTGTGCTGGAAGATGTTGGAGATGCCGGGCATGGGCAGGCGGTGGTGTGGCAAAGGCTGCCAGGAGATGCCACACCACCATCACCACACCACGGCCAGGAGCCACCCAAGGTTTCTCCAACACTTTGGGCTCCTTCGCTGTGGGCGAGGAGGAGGAGGAGGGATGGCACCCACCGAGCCTCGACGGGGTGTTGTGGCTCCAGCACTGGGCTGGGGACCCGCTCTGCCATTGGGGTGCAGGCGTCCTGCTGGGCAGGACCCCCCTCTGCATGGAGCAGGAAGGTGAGGAGCACCCTTGGGTGGCAAAACGCGTGGAGTGCGTGCAGCACCTTGCACAAAAATGTTGGTTGCTACGGAAACACGGCACTTGCCATCCCCATTCTGGGCGATCTGTGTTCTGGGGAGGAGGGAAGGGCTTGCCAGTCACGTACCAGCTCAACACAACTTGCTGCCTTTCCCTTCTCGACGGCAGCTCTGGGTTCCGGAGGAGGCCACCAACACCTCGCTGCTCTCCGCTGAGGGTCTTCGGGGCTTGGCAAGCTGTTGTTGAAAGCCAAGAGCTCACCACGGGATGGGATTTGCTTCCGAGGAGGAGCACCAAGAGCTGAGACCCCATCACTGGGGTCGGGAGCGACGAGGACCTGCAGCCAGCAGCTCCTGGTTTGCAGCTGGTGGATCTCCATGCCACAGGTGTTGGTGGGATCCCTCCCCGATCTTCACAGCCTCGCCCGCTGCCCCAGTGAGAAACTTCTGCAGAAGGTCTGGATGGTTTCTGGATCACCCGATCCCTCATCTCCTGCTCTGTGCTGGTGCCGTGCGGATCCACCCTGCCTTCCTCCCTGTTCCTGGCCAGGGTGGCAGCTCCAGCTTCTGCTCCTGGCAGAGCGTTTTGGAGGAAGGACTCAAAATTCATGACAGCACGTGGGGCAGAGCCTCCAGGGAAGATGCTTCCCGAGCCCCGTGGCCATCAAGATGCCCAGGTGCCAGGACCTGCTCATCCCAGCTCTGCCTCCCACCCTTCCCGGCCGTGTCCCCTCCACCCCGAGGTGCTGGTGGGGGGACGGTGGCTGGGAGCAGCAGCATGTCCCAGCAAGGAGTGGCAACCACCGGCAAACCACGGGCACCAGCCTTGCTCCGTCCTTCTTCTTCCTCCCCACGCCTCTGCTGGGGACGTGGCGGGGTCCCCCATGCTGCCCCCCCTCAGGGTTTGCTCTGACACCCCAAAACTGATGCCACTGTGCCACCTCGCAACCCCCTGGCTGCCTCTCTGCATCCCGGCACAAAACCGGTGCGTGGGGGCTGTACCCCCCTGCCCCCCGCCCATGGTTTGCCCCCCCCACTTTGCTCCTTTTCGGTTAATCCCCTGTCCTCACTGGTGTCGGTAACACCTTCCCAGTTTAGCATCATCCTCCCTGGCTGTAATTACCGCGCTGTTTACCTCCACCTGCTAATTGATAAAGCCACCCTTGGCGCCGGTCCTGGGCCTCCTCCCCTTGGCCCCGTGCGGTGGCACGTGCTGTCACCAGCCTGGTGACACCGGGACCAAGCCGACTCCCCCTCGGTGGCAATGGGGGTCCGAAGGAACCCAGTGCTCAGGGAGGGGGGCGTTTGCTTCATCCCACCACCCCCAGGGTCACCGCAGGGCTGGTGGTGGCTGCTGGGGACAGTGCTGAGGATGGGGGGGTGGTGGGGGTGGTGGTTTGTCACCAAAACGGCTTTGCTGCCCTACCTGCCCAGCCTCCCGGAGTCAAGTTTGCGGGGGTCTCCCCAAATCTGGGTGCTCCTGCCCTTCCAAATGTGCTGCATGTCCCTGCTGCCCTCCCCCTGGATCTCATGGCTGGGGCACCCCCAACCCTCGTCCACCCCAGGGTGCTCCCAGGTACCCCACCCTCATGCCTTTGCCCACCCCAGGGATGCTCCCAGGCATCTCCTCCCTGCACCCCTCGCCCATCCCAGGGGGGTCCTGGGCATGCCTCACCCACCCCAGGGTGCCCCTGGACATCCCCTCCCTGCACCCTTGCCCACCCCAGGGGGCTCCTGGGCATGCCTCACCCACGCCAGGGTGCCCCTGGACATCCCCTCCCTGCACCCTTGCCCACCCCAGGGGGCTCCTGGGCATGCCTCACCCACGCCAGGGTGCCCCTGGACATCCCCTCCCTGCACCCTTGCCCACCCCAGGGGGCTCCTGGGCATGCCTCACCCACCCCAGGGTGCCCCTGGACATCCCCTCCCTGCACCCTTGCCCACCCCAGGGGGCTCCTGGGCATGCCTCACCCACGCCAGGGTGCCCCTGGACATCCCCTCCCTGCACCCTTGCCCAACCTAGGGTGCTGCTGTTCCCCTCGCCCACCCAGGGTGCTCCCAGGCCCCCCACGCTCAAGCCCTTGCCCACCCCCGGGACCCCCTGCCCCCCCCCCCCCCCCCCAGGGATGCTTCTAGGCATCCCCTCCCTGCATCCTCACCCACCCCAAGCACACCCGGCCCCTGCCCACCCCCCACCCACCCCGGTTTTGGGGGGCCGCGGTGGTTTTGCTCCAACGCCCGCCCCGTTTGCAGCGTTTGCACCCCGAGCGGGGGATTTGAAGGGGGTCCCTCCCCGCTCTCCCCGCCGCACAGAGCTGCGCGCCCCCTGCCCTGCCCCGTGACGTCACGCCCCTCCCCGACGTCACCCCGGCGCGGCACGCGGCGGGCTAACGCTCCTCCCGCCCGGCGGCGGCGCTGCCGGAAGGGGCGGGGCGGAGGCGGCGGCACTTCCGGGAGCGGCGCGGGGCGGCGGGGGACCATGAGCTGGTGAGTGCGGGACCCCGGGGCCCGGCCGCGCCGTGCCCCGCTCCGCCCTGCCCCGCCGCCACGGGGCCCCCGGCCACGGCTGGGGCTCGCCGCCACCCCGCGGCCGACACGGTGAGGCCTGCTGCGGTGCTCGGCCCGCCAGGCCTCGGCTCCTCATCGCGGCCGCCGCCGGGGCTGGCGGCCTGGGGGGGCCTCTGGTGCTGGCTCGGAGGGGTCCCCCGGGGCTGGCGGCTTGGGGAGCCCTCCCGGGGCAGGCCCTGAGGGGATCCCCGGTCATGCTGGCCCTGAGGGGGGTCCTCCAGTGCTGGTCCGGCAGAGGTCCCCCGGTTCTGGTTCTGAGGGGATCTACGGAGCTGGTGGCCTGGGCGGTCCCCCCCCCCCCCCCCCCGCCGCGCTGGCCCTGAGGGGTGTCGTGTGTCGTCCCCCCCCCCCAGCGCTGGCCCTGAGGGGTGTCGTGTGTCGTCGTCGTCCCCAGCGCTGGCCCTGAGGGGTGTCGTGTGTCGTCCCCCCCCAGCGCTGGCTCTGAGGGGTGTCTCCCCTGGGCTGCTGGCCTGGGGAGCCCTCCCGGGGCAAGCCCTGAGTGGTCCCCGGAGCTGGCAGCCTGGGGTCTCCCCAGTGCTGGCCCTGAGGGGGTCCCCCTTGGGCTGGCGGCCTGGGGGGTCTCTCCAGGGCTGGCCCAGCAGGGGTCTGTGGTGCTGGTTCTGAGGGGGTCTATGAGGGTAGTGGCCTGGAGTGTCCCCCCTGGGGCTGGCCCTGAGAAGGTCCCTGGGGCTAGAGGCCTGGGGCTGGGGGCCTGGGGGCGTCTCCCCCAGAACTGGCCCTGAGAGGGGTCCCTGGCGCTGGCCCAGTGGGGTCCTCGGTGTAGCTGCCTCGAAACTGTGTCTGTGGGCATGCATATGGTATACGGATTCTGATGGATGTGCCCCTGGAAAGCCCCTTGTCTGTGCCCCCCAGCAGCAGCTGCCTGTCCCTCCCGAGGCCACAGCGGGCCTGGCCCCCTTCCTGGGTAAGGGGGAGCACAGGCCGAGCCCCTTGGCCCCCCCAACCCTCCCACCTCCCCACAGCAGGGCTCGCCACCCCATGCCCAGGCACTGCTGTGGGGAGACAGGGGGGTCCCCAAAAATCCCCAGCAGCTCTGTGAGTCTGAAACGCTGTAAACTCACCTTCAACTCCATTAAAAAAAGCTTTTGCCATTAAAAAAAAAATAAAAAATCCCACGTGTGTTTGAATCAGACATGTGAAGGGCTCAGTTCGGCTACCACGGTGCGTTTGGCATGCTGCTTCTGCGCATCTCCCCGCCACTTCTTTAAACTAATTATAGCAGAATTTAATCTTGGCTGCTGCGTGTGATTTCTCATCCTGGGTAGCGATTTAGAGCCAGTGCCATCATGAGAGGTGAAGGATGGGATGGTTAAAGGAGAAAAAGGCCCTTGCCTGGCGCTCTCAGGTTGAGTTTGTCAGGGCAGGCACATGGTGAAAATTGAAGATTTTTTTGTTTGGGCTGGGAGTGGGGGAAGTCGTGGTCTGGAAACATACTTTGAGAATATAATGATGCACACGCAGGTACCTATTAAAATGGGGCCTTTTGGTTAAAAATACACACTTATTCACTGGGTTCATTTTTGTTCCGCTTTACTCATCTTGGAGCAGCCATGATTATAGGCGGCGTCAGTTAACAAGGGTCTCGCAGCCGCCTTTTGCCCAGGCTGCCCTCCTGAGCTCTGTGGGTAGCATGGCCTGGGGGCTGCGTTTAGCAAGCTCTGGCTGGTGGAAGACACCTGCTCCCCTTTCCTGGTCTGGGAGGAGCTCCAGAGTTGAAAACATAAGAGAGGAATATTCCCTTCACATGATGGATGTGGAATAATTGGGGTGCAGAGCGGCACCGCTTCCCCTCTGTGCTTTCCAGTGTCCAGCCAGCCGTGCTGTTCCCCAGGGACCTCGCCTGGGGACTGTAGCTTATGGCGCCTGGTGGCTTCCCTACAATACACGTGGCTTTTGCTGAGAGATCGGGTGTTTTCGCCTTTTGCTGGGGAGGAATAAAAGGTCATTGCTGAAAGGAGGGGGACACTCGGGACTCCACTGCAATCTGAGTCTCCTCTTTCTTCTCCAGCAGCGTCAGTCCTTTGGTGTGTCGTGGCTCTGCTTACGCGCGAACGCGAGGGGCTCGGACCCCGCCAGGCTTCAGCAGCGTGTCAGAGGCACAATCGCTCTCAGTTCGGCCTCGCTGGCCGGCCGGCCCTGCCAACCCTCCTGGCAGATAATTCCCGCAGCCACCCGCCCTGGATGAATCGCCCCATTCATGGGGGGGGCCTGGAGTTCAGCGCCCGGCTGGCAGGGCCGGGCTTGGCGTGACGTCCACTTCGCCGACGCAGCGAGGGGTTACGCTCCCGCCGGCAGCGGTAACAAATGCCGGCGTGCGTGCTGGGGAGGGGGAACCGATTGTGCTGGGGTCATGCCCTGCTCCTCAAATGTCAGAGGAAAACATGTCCGGCCACAATGCCGCAGCTCTGCCAGCCCCAATGCCGCTGCTCTGCTGGCCCCACAGAGGGAGCGAGCTTTGTCCCAGCCCAGCGAGGCGGGAGGCTGCTTTGTGCGGCACAGTGTGTTTGCTTAGTTTGCACGTGCATCCCTCTCCGGCAACGGGCACCGTTAGACCCAGAGCAGCATTGATTAAAACCTCTGTTTTTGCAGGGGTCGGCTGTTGCAGCTGATCAAGCGGATGGAGCTTCATCCTCAGCTCTGTCCTGCAGGTCACGCTGAGGAAGCAGCACGTAACTCTGCCTCCAGTTTTGCTTCTGCACGTTTGTTACCTTAATTTTTTTCCAAAGGCCTGTGAGAGATCCCAGCAGCTGGAAGGGCAAAGAAGCTGTTTGCAAGCGGGATGGTTGATGCCTTGTTGAATTGCGTGTGGTTAATCCTTTGCTTTCCCTCGCTCTTTGCGAGTGCTTGGTGGCTTGGGGGTTTCTGCGCTGCATCGGGACTGGGAACAGCAGTGCCCGATGTACTAACACAGGAAAACTTTGCTCCAGAGAGTACAGAGTAACCTGCTGGTGACAGAGGCTGGGTTAAACCCCCAAATTCCTGACTCCTGCACCTAGGCAACTAGGCAGTGCTGTCTTTCTAGGCTAAGCTTTATTTAGAGCAGGAGTAGGCTTGTTTTGGGAAACAGCCTTGCATGGACAGATGAGATGTTTTCTAAATCTTGGCAGAGCTTGGTGGCTTCCTTTAGGCTTTTGCACTGTGGATTGGGGTCTGTTGAACGCATTCATAGTCCCCTCTTCCTCACCGCTCACCTGCGGCCTTGTGTTTTGGAGAAGGGAGGGGAAAATACGCCAGCAACTACCTTGGCGGTCACTCGCTTTAGAAAATAAAAAGAGAAACAGAGCTTTTCTTGTATCATCACCCTCAATTGCCACAAGCGTCTCATTTGTGGCCACCTAAAGGATTTTATTAAGGTTCGTGGAACCCTGTAAAGCCAAATTTTGTTGCAGCTCATAACCAGACTCCCAAATACCTCCTCTTTTGGTTTCCCAGCTCCTACAGGTGATTTTGCAAACGGGAAGGGGGTTTTAGTAGCGTGACAGCTCAATATCTGAATGCTGCCTCTCGGCACCGCTGCAACAGCTGGTATTTACTGGGAGAAAAAATATGTTAAGCAAATGTTGACAGTGAGGCAGTGCGAAGCACGTGTTTTCATGTTGCAGTGCAGCGTATTATTGGTCTGCAAGGGGGTTGCCGTTGCCGGACTGCTAAACCATATGCCTCTTGGCAGGGAGCTCTTGCTAAGTGGACTAAGGAGCTGGCATTGATTTGAAGTCGGGAGTGGAAATGTGTGGTTATGCGATATTTAACTCCCCAGATCTTTACCAGACGCAATCTAGAGTTAAGGTGAATGTGTTCTCTGAAATATTTGGGGATGGAGGTGAGGAAGAGGAGCTGTCTGCCTGGGAAAGGGTGGTTGAATGGGTGGATTTATGCCTGCTAGCAAGGGGAGAGGAGAGCGCGGGGAGGTGGCAGGCATAGCCGGGTTGTAGCGTAAGAGTGTTGGTTATTCATTTTGGTTTCCATGTTTTGGAGCTGCGCTGTGGCCACGTTGGGCAGGTGCGATGCAAACACAGACCAAGGCGCTGTTTTCTTTCCAGTGAATCAATATTGATGTTTTTCGGCACTCAAATCGCAGTCCTGTTGTGGTCAATGGCAACGCTCCCCCTTCTCTCCGGGTTTCAACGATACCGGGATTTGGAGATTGAGCACGGGATAAAATTAGATTGGATGAAGCAACTGGATACCAAAGCGGTGAGCGAGGTCCGCGCAGCTCCCAAACACCTCCCTGCACGGCGCTGCCGTGTGTAGCGCCTGTGCAAGGCGGTTTGCGCATCCCAGAGGTGGTATCGCGGTGAAACCGACACGCTGGCATGCCCTCGGCAAAGCGGGCAGCGCCGGCACATCAGCTCACCGCGGCATCTTGCGGGGTGGAGCAGCTGGCAAGAGTCACGCGCCGCGTCCTCCACCGTGGTGGGAGATCGCAGCGCCTGGTGTGGTCCTTGGAGCGCCATTAGCGCGTGGCTATTTCTTAATTACTATTTTTTCCACCTTCTTTGTACAGGTAGCTAAAAAACAGTGTTATAGTTGAGCCACAACCGTGTTTCACAACCATGCTTAAAATGGATATTTTTGTAGCATAGTCAGGGCCTAAAACAGCCTTGCAAAATTCTGCTCGCCCACGCGCCTGGCGTGAGTAATTTTCTTTTGATGGGTGAGTAAAATATCATTATTTTTTTCATGCTCATCTTGGAATGGGTGGGAGAGTAGATTCTGACATTATTTTTGATTTGCTTAACATTGACACCGTGCTTGGCTCTGTGCAAGATGCAGAGGTACAAGCAGCCCCTGCTCCGAAGAGCTCGCCGTCGGCAGGCGCACCTCTCCGCTGCCAAAGTTGAGGAAGGCGCCTCGTTTTGCTGGGCTGACCCAAACCAACGTGAAATGGATGCTGACATCTTTTTTTCCTTCTCCCCTGCTGCAAGGGCTGACCCTGACATCCGTTTGTGGCTTAATGCCTATGAGTTTGTAGGGACGGGGTTGAAATGCAGGTGGGAGCGCACGCCTGCGGGGATGGATGTGTGTATTTCCGAGGGACCGTATCCCCACGTCGCTCCTCTCCCTGCCTCTCACCACCCCGTGACCTCCCCTCTCGTCTCCACCAAAGAGAAAACCCAAACCAGATTTTGGCGCAGAGTCTCCCTCGACATAAGCTGTTTGTGATCCGTTTGAATAATTTTTTCCTTTTTTTGCCTTCGCGCTGTGTTTGGAGCGGTTGCTATGAGTTCCTGCGAGGCGGGGGGAGTGGGGTGGGACGGTGCATGCAGTTTCCATGGACACGATGTAGTACATTGAGGCATCCGGAGCGATGCTTGAGATTAATGTCTAACCCGTGTCTGCCTTCGTGCCTTTCTCACGTGGGCAGGGCTGGGATCCCCACTGCGCCGAGGGCTCGCTCTGGGGCAGCCCGCATGGCCACGGATTTGCAGTTTTTGGTGTTTTTTGTAGGAAGCCCAAAGTTGTGAGACCCGTGGTGTGAGTGCCCCGGGTTGGTTTTCTTGGCGTGCATGTGCACAGCACCACGTGCCCTGCCAGCCTTCGCCGCTTTTCCTCTCCTCGCGCCCTGTGCAGGCTGCGTTCAGCACTTGTTGGGACTTAAGAACACTAATGAGATAATTACTCCTGCTTCAGCAGCTACTGATGATGGTCGCAGCTGCCCCTGAACTTGCAGGGTTCTCTGACTTTCCCACATCACAGAAAGTTCCTTCCCTAAAACCGATGTCTTGTAGTGATGCTTACCTTAGTGCAGAAGGCATGGGGAGGAGAAGTGGCCAGCACGGAGATCCTTGCTCAAACTCACTTGATAATGGCAATGAGAAAGTGAAAGTTGTTATCTCCACATTCGCATCCTTCCTCGGATGTTTCCGACCTTCCTCTTGATGTTTGCAGGAGCGCTTTGATCTCTCCTGGATAGCAGTTAGTCCCATGAACGGGCAGGTCTCCTGGCTGCAATTACACCTCAACCCGGAGTCCTCTTCCAGAGCAGGAGCTCAGAAAACCCCAGATGAGGGGAAGGGCCTCTGGCTGTCACAGGGGGAGTTTCTGGGGTAGCTCAGGGCCAGTTTTTGGCTTCACGGAGGATCAAGTGTAAATGGGTGGTTTAGCAGAAGCCCTCGGCATGCCGCATGCCAAAATCTTTGGGACGACTGGCCTTGGTGGGTTGGGGTCACCCCTCGCTGCGCAGGAGGCTGGGTATCGTCCTCCTGGCTGCATGCAGAGAGAGGTTTCTTTCCGGTCAAAGAATTGGGATTTTTGGTGGAAATTCAAAAAGTGAAAAGCTCTGGCAGAAATCCAGGCTGCACTGGCTTGCTGGCGCTTGGGGTTTCGATGAGAGGGAGAGAGAGAAGAAAAAAGAAAAAAAAGCCCTGAAACTTTCCACGGGAAGTGGGCACTTTTCACAAAACATGAGTTTAGTTGACAGTCTGACGGTGGTGGTACCGATAAAAACTGGTTGTTACCACTGGTTCATACCACAGCAAGACCTGCGGGTCCCTGGCAAAAGCCGTGGCAGAAATACTGATTTTGGTGGTGCGCGGTTGCCAGAGACTTGGCGTCATTTTTCCTAAGTGTCTGGGTAATTAACCTCCAAAACACGATGCGAGCGCGCACATCGCCCCGGCGTTGGTTCTCCCTGCCCCTTCCCTCACCTGCTGCTTGTCCACCCTCTGTCCACCCTTCCTTCTC
Organism: Falco cherrug; assembly: GCF_023634085.1. Taxonomy (NCBI): domain Eukaryota; kingdom Metazoa; phylum Chordata; class Aves; order Falconiformes; family Falconidae; genus Falco; species Falco cherrug. The sequence continues at coordinate 3,590,733 of NC_073714.1, read as the reverse complement.
TCCCCAGCCCCTGGTTTTGGGGGGGCTTATCAGCTGTGGGTGAAAATGCTGCGTGTTTATCCCTTGCTTATCTGCAGGGGGTCTTCTGGGGCCTGATTAGGGGTTGCAAAGCGATGTTCGGATGAAAGGTGCCACGGGGGAAAGGGTCACATCCACCACCCCTTATTTATCTGATCGCCAGCTGGGCTCCCCAGCCTCCCCGCCGCCTGCTCCGGGCCAGGGCTGGTGCCAAGGTTTGATGTCCTGCTCGGTCCAATGCAGCAAAAGGACCATCGCCTCCCTAAATTAGCAATGATTTAGTCTGATTCACGCTGGCAATTCCTGCGTGCCTTCGTTTCAGGGGACTGGCGGAGAGTGGGAGGGGGAGCTACATGTTTTAAACTCCAGCTCCCTGCAGACCTCATTGAGCTGTATTCCCCCCCTGCCTGCGAGGTTTGTTTGCAACTCTCCTGTGCATCCAGAGGAGAATTAGCTGCTTTGGTGTGTGGCCCTGGGTTTGCACATGGAAAAGCCAAGTAAATATGTGACATTGCTGGGGAAACTTCAGAGAAAATTAGCCACAGCTTCTCCCACCTTCCCCTCCCTGGGGTTCCTGAGCATCCCCGAGTAGAAGCTTGCAGGATTCTCTCCACCCACACTTTTTTTCCTACTTTAAGCTCTTCCCACCCCCTCCCTGCAGTGCTTCGCCCTCCTCCCTCCCAGCTGAACCCCACTGCTTTCCCAAAGTCCTGGTGACCTCCCTGGGGGGGTTGCTGGCCTGGGCCAGGGGCCAGGATGCTCCCCAGCCCTGTGGCGCAGGGGGGGACCGGGGTGGGAAGGCTCTGGCTGTGACTCAGCTCGCTCGCGCTCTTCAGGAACAGGATTTCAAGGGATTTCACACCCCAAACACAACCCCAGCTTTCTCTCGCTCAGCAGAAATGAGATATCAGAAAAATGTACCGATTCTGGTTTTCCTTTGGTCTACATAGACCCGTGCTCAGCTCTTGACGTAACGGTGATAACCATGCCAGGCTGGTAATCCGTGGCAGTAAAACTGACCCATCTCTTTCCCGTTTCTTTGCGTGACGCCTGTCGTACATTTCCTAAACAGAATAAAACACCCAGCGGCTCTTAATTTTTAAGCATATGGTTGTAACGCGCTGTGTTGTCTCCCTGTTTTGCAGGCTGGGATGGCGACTCACGGAGAGGCAAAAAGTCTCAGTGCCAGCAGCAGCTTGCTGTTGTGTTTTGAGACATGGGGTGGATCTGTTTGTTTTAAAAGCTAAGATATGGATCTTTTTTTTCTTTCCTACAGCTTTTGTTCCTTCTTATGCATCCCATATTAAAAGGCAAAGATTCAGCAACCAGGAGGAAGATTATCTCAAATTGTAAAACAGAAAAAAGAAGAAAAAAAAAAAAAAGTAATTGGTGAATAGACATTACTTGTGTGGGGTTATTTTTAAGAGGTTTTACCGAGACAGACATAATTAGCCAACTGGCATCACGATGCTAATAGAGATATTTACTGCTTCAAAGTGTATTTGCAGTGTTGTGAAGCGCTCCAGTGACTTTCTTTTGTTCTGGAAGAAAGTAGCTGGGGTTTGGTTTGGTTTTTTTCCCTTCCCCTCTGGGGTGCAGGGAGCCCCTGTCCTCCCTGCTGCCTTTCCCTCAGCTGTTGCCAGCGCTGCCAGCTCAGTGGTACCCAACCGATGCCGATTCACTACTACTGGTTCCCCACTACCAGAATTGCCTCGCTGTAACCCAGCTTGCCAGCAGACAGGGATTGGGATTGCTTCTCTAAATAACCCGTATTGGCCAGGCAAGGGAGAAGGGAAGGTTGTATGCAGGTAATGCTTTAATCACCCTTTTAATTGTGCTTTCCCGCTAGGAACCAGCCCAGCTCCAACTTGAACCCTGCACTTGCTGCCGTGCTCCTGGAGATTGCCCAGCAGCCGCCAGGGCTCGTCGGGCAAACTGGTTTTTCTTGGGATAACTGGCTCCCCTGGGTAAAGACCACATCTTTTTTTCCTCCTTCCACCGAGATAGGCTGATGCCATCACTTCCAAAAACATCGAGTGATGGCACCTGGCTGCAGATGGGACAGCTTGTGCCTGCGAGAGTAAGGGAGGCGCCTCATTTTAGTTTATATTTGACCCATGTAGGAAAACACAAAGAAAAAAAAATCCTTATTTTTTTGCTTTCTTCCTGTAAGGCACCACACACCCAGTTATTGACAGGGTAATTATACACCAGACGAGTGTTTGTTTATAAAAGAAGTGTGATTCACGGCTGCCGGGCCTGCTGCAGGAGCTGGAAAGGGTTAACAACCTAAAATTATACTGGTCCCACTGGAGAACCATAAACAGGAAGTTCTCCAGAAAAACTTAAATTTAAACCTGGTGACTCAGGTTGGCTTGTGCTCCCTGAGCCACTCGGGAGGTACACAGGGGTTGTAACCCCTGTTTATTACCGGTGGCTAATTACACTGTTGGTTTGAAAACAGCGGCAAAGATGGGCAGAAGCGATGACGGGAGGGATCAGGTTGTCGGATAATCTTGGTTTTGGTTTGTCCGCATGGATGACGTGTCACTTCGTCGTGAGCGCTTTCCCCTGTCGTGTGGCATTGCTCATAGCTGGGTTTTACAGCATGTTATGCTAATAAAAATATTTTCTGGGGTTCCAGTTGTCTGGTCGAGCAGTGTTGTAGCAGCACTGGTGGGGAGGAACTTCTAAGTAAAGCTGGTGAGAAGCTAACGGAGAACCAGGCATGTGTGTGCTGCCCGGCGGTGAGAAAAGCCAGCCTGGGGGGCAGCGTGACCAGTGGCCAAGCCAGAGTCCTAAACCACGTCTTACTAGCTTAGACTTTTGGTAGCAGCATGAGAATTTGGACTGGTCCAGGAGGGGACTCGGGCACCTTCCCAAGAAGCGCCTGGGGTGGATTTGGGATGGGATGCTGATGCTGCCAAGCCTCAGGCATGCTCTAGTTGAGGCATCTCTGTGAAGATACTTGCGTTTCACGATGAGACCAATTTTTGCTTTTTAGTTAAAACAGCATGATGCAGAAAACGTTGAGAGATTTTGGATGAGACGCTTTAACCAAGCAGCACCTCTTTAACTTAATCAAATACATTGAAAACAGCAATTGAATTCCTGGATTTTCATTATACTGATAGGTGAAAGAAATTCAATTATTTTCAGGAGGGCTGCGTGGCTGTAACCATCTGACCCAGCCATCTTTACATGTGTTGTGTAATTTATTTTGAGTACTCTTCACCTTTGAGCTAGCTCGCGTGGGGAAAAATCATTCAGGTAACCCAGATTTGACTAGCAACCATATTAAAGATTTTAAGAATGAAGGCTGTTCTGCTGGCAGGTGAGCTGCTCCTACAGCTGTTGTATCAGAGAAATCCTTTGAAGCAGCTCACAGCTCCAGACACTTGGGTTGTTACTTTTTTTAATATCCTCTTTCTAAATATTTACAGGGTTTGGGTTTTTTTATTTTTTTTTCTTCCCTCCCCTTCAGAATTGGTTTTAAACATAGCAATGCTCTTCAGCAGTTCATTTTGCCCAGGAATGCCTGGAGCATCCCTTGCATTTATTTGCCTTCCCGGGATGGCGGGAGGGTGGGGAAAGGGATGTGCTGCAGCCGGCGATGGAGGTGCTGACCTCGCAGGAGACACTGGCTCTCGGAGGGGGAGCATGCTGCACGGAAAGGGGTGCTGTGGCCCCAGGAAGAAGCCCTGCTCACCCCAAACCCCATCATCGAGGACGAGACGCGCGGGGCCGGGCTGCTTGAGGCCAGCATCGCTTGCTTACACCTTCCCTCTTCTCTCTTTTCCAGGATACCGTTCAAGATCGGGCAGCCCAAGAAACAGATTGTACCCAAGACAGTGAGTAAACCAGTTCCCCCTTTTTAGATCCAGCCTTTGATCATGTGGCTGATGAGTCAAGCCGGCACTTTGACTCGTCCCATTTTGCGAGCGTGTGCGTGTGCGCGCGCGTGGGAGGGAGATGTGAGCGAGCAGAACCTGTTGCCGCGTGTGACCAGCGCTTGGTTCCTCGTGCGAGGAGTGAGGGGGAGCCCCAACCAGGGAGAGTATTTTGGTTTGGGATCTGTTTCTTTTTTTTTTTTTTTTTTCTTTTTTTTTTTGGGGGGGGGTGAGTGGGGTGAGGGGAAGAGCTCTTTTGGTCTGGCACAGTTTTCCTCGGAGATGGCTGAACGGGCTTCCTTCCTTCCTTCCTTCTTTCAGCAATGGCTTGTTTGTTCATCCTTTCTGAGCAGATGGAGGAGGAGGAGTGGTTCAGATCGCTGAATATAACTGTTTCCAAAGAAAGGCTTATAAGCTGAGATGCTTAGTGCTCGGGCGTGAATTAATTTGTGCTGCACAGCATTTGCTTTAAAAGCAAATTAAAAAAGCATTTTGTATTCTCATGTATTTGAGACTCCTATCCCAAGTGCTGTTGCTTGCAGCTGGCTGTGGTATTTTCCTTTCTTAAGCAGATTGTCTTTGCATTTGTCCTGTGCAAAAAAAGCTGTGGGACCTCACAGTAGCTGTCCCTGAAAACTAACCTGCATACCTGCTCTAAAATAAGAGCCCCGACAGCGAGCGCGGTGGAGACCTTGTCTTTATAACGGCATTGGTGACCTAATCCCTTGAACAGACTAACATCTCTGATCCTTCCTCTCTGGGACACTCATCACGGCTAATTCCTCAGGATGCGTGGGCATTTGTGTTTACGGGGCAGTTTCTCCTTGGGACATGACATTTTCCCCTGGAGGCAGAGGGCTAATTCTGCCACTCCCTTGATGGCTTGATTGTCATATTTTATTTTAAAGGGTTTGGTAGTTGTCTGCTGTCATAGAGCAGCAATTTTCTGTAACAGCTCCAAACTGTCAGTATAAAATTTAAGCCAGGCAGGCGATGAAGGCAAGGGCTGATAAAATTCCTCAATGGTTTTTGCATCTCTTCAGCTGCCCTTTTTCCAGGGGCTGATGACCTGCTGCCATCTGCGGTCCCCCGGGGGAGGCAGCCCCCCAGCCTCAGGTCTTCACACCTCTTCCAGTTCATTTCAGGAGCCCCCACGTTGCCTCTCTTCATGGGATTTTGCCTCCCGTCCACTTTCCTGGTGTTTCCAACACCGATGTCCTTCCAGGCTGTCACAAGAACCAACTGCTCTGCAGCTTTGGGTGTCTTGGCCGGCTTTCTTGGTCGTCTCCATCCCACCCATTCTCACATCTGAGCTGACTATATTTTTTTTCTCTTGCCAGCGCTTGCTGGTTTCCCTCTGCTTCTGCTGTGTTTGCTGTTGCAAGGGGTTTGTCGGAGAGACCTTGTTCCCCTGTGCCGTGCTCCATTGCTGCTGAAATCAGCCGTCCCTGAGCTGCAGCAGGAGCTCGGGCTCCATGCAGATGAACGGTTGCACCTCTGAGAGCTTGCCTTCCCCTGAGCTGCTGGTATGTGCTGTTCTGAGGCAGTTGGCAGGCATTGCTTATATATATATATATATATGTGTGTGTGTGTGTGTGTATTAAATAGAACAGCTCAGAATATCCGGCAGGCAGAGGTTCATTCAGCAGCATGAGTGTTTCCAGGCCTTTTCCCTTTCCTTCCTTCCTTCCTTCCCTATCTTCCTCAGCTCCCCCAAGAAGAACAACAAGTTTTTGTGTCAACGACTCGGTAGCTCAGAGTTGGATGCTGCTTTTTAAATGGCTTCCACTTGCCTTGTGTTAACGATGGCGATACTCTCCAGGCAGGCAGCAGATACGTGGAAAGCAGAAAACAGGAAGCCCAAAGCTTTGCAACCTCACAGTAAGTGTAAAGTGCAGCTCTTCAAAGAAGAACAAACGACAGGAAACCACGGATCTCCCCTGGGAGCGAGGCGTTCAGCGTCGTGGTGTGGAAGTGATGGGACTGCTTTGTAGCTTTAGCGAGCTCGAGGCCCCTAACTTTACCTCCCAGTTGCAGGCTGAGGCGCTCCATCTGTGCGGGCTTTTGGGAACAGCCGTAGCAGCCAAGGTCTGTGATATTCCAGATGTTGGGCTCTGGAGCCCGCTGCAGGAAGTGGGAAGGTGTGGCATCTCCAGGGCTGCATCCCAAGCCGATCAGAAGGGAAGTGGTTGTGGGTAGAGGATCTCCCACTCACAGAGATTGGACCACAAAAGAGGAGGGGGGGGAGAGAAAAAAAAAGCGCATTTGTTCGGATCTAACTTTGGCTCTCCGTGAGGCATGTAACTGGAGCGCAGGAGAGGGGAGAATCCCGTAGCTCGCCAGCGAGCCTTTTTTCTTTTCTTGATGAAACGAGGCTGGGGCTGGTGTCAAATCTGGGGCGGCAGCAGTACTGAAGAGCAATTTGTCCAGGCTGCAGTGGGAATTAGTCATGACTCCCTATGCCCACTCGCTGCTGAGCCTTTGAAGCAGGGCAGTGTCAGCCGCAGTTTAGCTCTTCAGGTAGAAGGAAACCCCCGTAGAAAATATTGGCTGGTGAACTGAAGTGATCTCCCACCCCCCAGACATGCCTCTGCTTTGTTTCCACCTTAACCTGGGCAAATCCAATTCCAGACAGCATAATCTCTCCCCTGAAAAGAGCAGCTGTCACCGGGCTTGCCGAGAGGCCAGGAGCCGGGTGGGAGGATCTAATGCTCAGAGAGGACCTGCTGTCAGCGGAGCCACAGAGGACACAGTAATACAGCCCAATTAAACTAATGCCCAGTGATAGGAGTTAAACCTGTTAGAATTATATCTCTCTGCAGAATGTTTATTGCTCAAATCTGATGCAGTGATGAAGCCTCTTCTGGCGGAGATGTTCTTCTCCCCCCCAGGACAACTTCGGTGCGAGCAGAGGTTATGCTGGAACCAGAGCTATAGCTGTCTTCCAAGCTCTCTTGCAGCTCCAGCTTGCTGAAGTTCATCTGCGTCACCCCGAGGTTGTACCCTGCTCTTCACCGGGGCTTGGGTTATCTGAGCCGGCAGGTAGCGGGGAAGAAGAGCCAGCCGTGCATCCCCATGGAGCATGGAGCCAAGTCAACAGCTGGGGGAGTCAGCCAGCCCTTGGGATGGGGCAACCCAGTGCACAACCCCTTCTCATCACCCAGGTTTTACCCCTTCCCTCCCTCCCCCAGCTGCACGCTGGCCTGGGCTGACTCAGATGGCTCTCGCCTTCCTCCTCCTTGCTGGCTAACCTTGGGTGAGTCAGCTTGGCAGGGAGCGCAGACCTGAGCTGTGGGCCCGCACGCCTGCCAAGCCTCCCTTCCTTGACTCATCCCAGCAGCTCTGCCTTCCCCAGGGATGTCGGATGGAGGAGCTCCATGAGCAGGAGGATTCCACTGCAGCTGCCGGCCGTCAGCACCTTTCCATTAGGCTCCACCAGTGAGCTGGAAATCCCAGAATAATGGAGTAAATGTCACAGAAGTGGTGGGGTGAACTCAAGTGACACCAGCTAAATAATTTTTTACTCATTTGCGTGCTCTTCCTTCCATCTTTAGCAGGATGTAACTGGTCTCTGCGGCTCGGAGGTGCATCCTTTTTTCATTTTCAGCATGCCACCCAAGCAGCCTTTCTCGGAAGCTTTCTCGCGAGGTGGGGATTTGGAGAGCTTGCTGGGTGGTGAAGGCCCAGATACACCTGCACTCCGTGGCGCAGGAGCTCTGCTGTCAGACGCAGAGCGAATATTCACCCACATTGCTTGCCTCCAATTCTCCTCTTGCTTGATGGGATGGCAAAAGCTCAGCAGAAGTTCCAGGTTATAGCACAATTTCTGGCCTAATTGTATGGGTTTCTTTTTTTTTTTTTTTTTTTTTTTTTTGAGAGGAGGGAGGAGGAAGCATAAGCTTTCCTCTTTTTCCCAAGACCCACGAAGAAGCTGAGACCACTGGAACATGTAGAAATCAGCTAGTCCTCCTCCTCCAGGAAAAGAAATTAACCTCAGGGGAATAAGAAGGTTCATCACAGTTCCTTATTTCCATCTCTTTGTAGTATTGGCTTTGGTCTTGCTTTGTTGCCTCGTAACCATGGTGTCGATTATGATACTGCCCTTAAAGCAGGAGGGATGTTATCGCAGGTGGAAGGCCCGGTGTTTGCAAACAAAAATAACTGGGTGAAAAAGAAGAACGTCGTTTTATTTCAATGCTTTTAAGAACTCATCGTTCTTTATGTAGATTTAAATAAAAACCCAGAGATGAGCGATCTTGCATTAACTAGCCTGTATGCCTAGAAGAAAAAGCGTTCAGTACAGAAACTCGTTTTGATTTGGGGTTTTTTCAGAAAGAGGCTGCAGAGAAGTGGGATTATTTTAATATTACGGAAACTTCCCTTTAGGATATTGTAATTTTCTTGCCTGTACTTCTTGTTCTCGTTACTCTTAACGTGATAATCCAATCCATAGCCTTTTGCCGTAAGTGTCGGGTATGTGTGGCCATTGATGATAGCTACCGGGAGCGGGAATTACTGTGTACTCTGCAAAATGTACTTGGCTTGCTGTCAGCTTGTCCTCCTTGCATGCCTCGGATCCGCCGATCGCTTGCTGCCTGCGAATCTGCACGGTGGGAGCACGTGAGAGCAGGTCTCGCCTGCCTCGTGCGTGGGGAGCCCTGCTCCTTGCTGCCTGCGTGGTACCGCTGGGCTCCTGCGATGCAAAGGAGAGCAGCGATGACTGGGAGGGCTACATCAGCCTGCAGACTGTGATGACTGGTAGCCAGTTGCTACTGTGGGCGTGAAAAATAAGAGCAATCCTTGGGCAGCTGTCTCTGCATAGATGGCACTGGAGATGTGAGTCAGGCCGGGCAGCTGAAGTGCCGCCTTGTAGATTCACCTCGATCGTTTGTAGAAAGCGCACAGGCAAACTGGGTTGGGTGTTTTCAGGGAAGCTTGGAAGCCCTGGGAAATTTTTTGGGGGGGTCACATCACCTGGAGGGTTGCAGGGGAGGAAGTTTTGCCTGCCTTCGTATCCGTCAGGCAGCGACGCCTTTTGCTCACCCCCGCTCATTGCACAGTAACGGGGGAATCTAACAGCAAAACGCAAGGGGCCGATACTGTTAATTTTTGCAGGTGGTTTCATTTTGTGGCCAAAACCTTTGGTTCTTGGAGGAACTGATTGCTGAGCAGACACGAGGAAGAGCCTCCAAAACAGGGAGAGACTTCCCAACAGTCTCCTGCGGACAGGGCTGGAGCTCCGTGCCAGGGGAAGGATACCACCAGCCTTCAAAGGACATATTTTTGAGTCGTGCCTGACCCTCTCTGGTTTGCAACCAAAACAATTCACACATAAGGCATATAAATAGAGCGCAATACTCCCTGGTTATTTTAGCAGCCGGAACAGCCATAGAAACTGAGGGTGATTTTTACTACGTGCTGGTTACCTGACCTCCAGGCACCAGCTGCTGCGGATTTCTGCAGAACTGTGAACCAGGCAGAAGTCGTGTGAGCTGCCCCCACACTGCTCCATGCCTGTTCTTCAGCGACCATTTTTAGCAGCACAAAAGGGAGCTGGAGCTGGGTGGAGGTTTTTCATCAGCAGGGAGAGCCAGCATGCATCCCCCGGATGGTGGGAGCTGATGGTGTGGACAGCTGTCCGTTGGGGATGGGGCACACTTGCTGCGCCGGGCACCGGCTGCCTTCAGATCGGGCTGGTCGTGTCACTGTGTAGTTCAAGTCTATCTGAAAGCAGAGACCAGAAAGATATTTAAAAAAAGAGGTTTCAAGAAAACTGGGATTACTGGGCTCCGTCTTAAAATACTGGTCTTTTAATAGCAGTTTTGATTGAAAAGCAAGTGTCTTTATTAAGTGTTCTGGTTTCACATAACACTGTTACATCAAGCCTGGGTTTGAAATCCCGAGGACAGCATGAAGATTTGGAACAAACCTTTGGATCCTTCTAGTCCTGGCTGCTTGCAACACTTAGCATTTCCTTAATAGCGGAGTAGCTTGACAACAGAAATGAACCCAGTTTTGATCCCATGACAACAAAAGCGCATGTATTTACTCTTGGCTGGTCAATTGAAATCCATTTGCTTATTTGGTCGACGAGGTGTGGAATGAATGTTTAAGCGTGTGTTAAAACAGTCAGCATGGAAAGAAAGTTCCTTAAAATATCTTGTATCGCTGGAGATTTGCTGCCAGATAGCAAGTAGGAGGAAGCAGTCATTGATGTAGCACCAAGAGAAGGTTGTTCTTGAGCTCTGCGCTCTTCGCCAGCACAGGTTTCTCCTCCCTTGGCGAGGTGTCGCAGTCCACTCGGACCGCTGCTCCAGCTGAAGGATTTCATCGGAGGGAACTGTTGCAGGGAGAAGGAGCCTATGGAGGGGGCAAATAATACGGAGACGGGAGGGCTCAGCAATGGCTTGAGGGGGCTGCGGGGAGGAGACCCATCCTGCTGAGGGATGGGGAAGGAGAGAGCGGCTGGGTGGGGGTCTGGCAGCCAGCCACGGGCAGAGCCACCGCAGGGCACCTCTGCGGCGTGCTGCTGGAGGAGAAGCGGCTCCTCTCAGCTCCTGGGACGATCATGCCTCGGGAAGGGAAAGCGGGCTCGTCCCCTGCCAGCACCGAGCTGACTGTGGGCGCCTGTGTCGGTGCGTGCTAAGTTGCGATCTCTCTGCTTTTAAGGCATTCCCATTTACTCCGTCAGCTTCCAATTCATGTGCTGGAGCACATCCTTGGAATGAGCTGACGCAGTTGGTGGCACTGTCTTTTGCTCTAAGAGAGTCTGGAGGAAAAAAAACCCCAAAACCAACCAAGATTTCATTTACTTTTGAAGTGTAACTCCCATTATGCTTCCCAGGGTTCACGTAGGCATTTCCCGAGGACAGGTTTCCCTGCCCAGGTCGTTGCCACTCCAGGCTCTGCTGCGGTACCTTTGAGCTGATTTCCATCTCGTCTTTCCGCAGGTGGAGAGGGACTTTGAAAGGGAATATGGAAAGCTTCAGCAGTAAGTATCAACCACACCGGTAAAACAGGAACAGTAGCATACTTCTCTGTTGTGCCCTCTCATTGCATCTTCCCAGGAAATTTTAGCCAGTTATGCTCTTCCCAGCAAATCACTCACTGCCCTGTAATTTCTAATTCTTCAGAGTTTCCCTGGTGGCTGGGTGTTCAAAGGTGGCCTAAGAAGTATTTGCAGTGGGGTTGAGGTTTGCAGATTACGGCAACTCTGAAGTAAAAAGTGTAAAATTGCTAGAAAACTGGGGTCGCCGAACAGCTCAACACCTCTGAGGACAAATACTGGTTTTACCATACTGACTGTGTCACATAAGCTCACACTTATCATCTGGAAGCATTTGGCTTTACCATTTGTGGCAAGTGTGAGGACTTAAGGAAATATGTGACTTTGAATAAGAGATCACCAACTTGAAAAAGTTGAAAACCATCTGAAAACAACCAGAAAAGGTTGAGCAGCACTGAACTTCATAGAGCCTTGCCTGGATATTTTTAACTCACAACAGAAGCCAGCATATTCAGCCCGTAAATGATTTGTTGCACGTATGATACACTTCAGTTTGTTTCTTTCCAAGATTCAGACTTTGCCTTGTTCTCCCATCTTTCAGATTGGAAGATCAGACCAAAAAACTTCAGAAGGATATGAAGAAAAGCACAGATGCAGACTTGGGTATGTGACTGTAGGATACATAGACTGTGAACTTGGCCACAAAGAGATGAAGTGACTTTCTCAAGATCACATGAGTAATCTGTGACAAGTCTGGAAAACAAATCTAGATCTCAGTCCCACTCAGTTTGCTTAGTTACAAGGCCATCTGCATGAGGGCTGCCGAGCAGTATCTCAACCAAGGGAACAGAAAGTATGTTACGGGCTTGGTCCCTGTCTCTTGAGTGGCGGCTTGCTGTGTGGCCTTGGACAAGTCACTTGGTTTTCTTTGCCTCGGTTTCTGCAGCTGAAAAATAGGAGCAATTATGCCAGTTCTCACGTTAGACAGGCAGGAGCAGTCTCCAGCTGAGCCTATTGTGTCGAGCATAGTCACCTACTTCAGTCAAAGGCATCTTACGCTGGCTGAAGCCAAAGGAAGGTGGGACGAGGCTTTGGGGGGTCTGCAGAGCACCACGTAGGCATCGCTGCGTGTGTTTTGCGTCCGAACTGCTGACCTAGCAGCTCTCATTCAGGAATAACCCTGCTTGTTCCCTCGGTGGCTGCTTGCTTTGGCTTGACCTCGTGGCAGTGGGCGATGTAGGAAGCAATAAACAAGTCATCTCTGCGTGTACCGCCGCAGCTGCCCGCTGCTGCCTGCACGGCAGGCTTTTAAACCCAAGATGGGAGAGAGGAGATGGAGCAGTCTGGTGGAGGGCAGCTGGGAGAAGTGGATTCGGTGGATGCCGGTTATTAAACCGAGCAGGGCAGCCTGCAGAAACATGCAGCAAAGAGCTGTTTTAAACACAGATGGCTTTTCTCAGCATGTGGTTTGGAGTAGTCCCTATTTGTACCGGGCCCCCACAGCTCCGGAGCCAAGGCAGATGCACCAGCGCAAACAGGTGTGGGCTGGACTGGTCCAACACTCATCTCGTGGGAGCTGGGTTCGCAGAGGGGCAGGGGAGTGGGATGGAGCCCCACTGGCTGCTTTGCCAGCGAGGGGCTGGCAAACGCTGGGCTTCCCATGATACAGACCTTCACCTGGGTGTATGTGTGTGTGCGCGCTCGGATATTGCCAGACGTAAACATGGATCCCAGCTCCTGCCCGCGCGCTCCCACCCTTCCCAGCACAGTGCTGGCACGTACGTGTGCTTGCACAGGGCGAGTGGTGGGAAAGGCACCAGTAACCAGCGCTGCCAGGACTCCTTTCCAGGGTGAAAAATGCCCTTTCTGGGGACTCTGGTCATTGTCAGGGATCCTTGGTAAGTTTTTCCTTGTTAAGGATTCCCCTCCCCTCCCTTGCAGTGGGCGTTGTTTATATGGAGCATTTCAAGTCCCAGAGGAGCTGTGGGAGGACTTTCTTTTTCCGTTCTGCTACATGGCAGAGTCACAAATGAGCCTTGGCCAGATCCAGTAAGATCTGATTTCTCATTTAAAGGCATGAAATCATGAGTGTAAGGGAAGATTTTGAATGTGGCGTGGTGAGGGATGGGTGAAGGCAAAGGAGGTAGATCTGATCGAGTGCTGAGGACTGCTTTCCTCACCTGGCAGTGCCCTTTGCCACGAGGAGATGGCCGTCCTCGCTCAGCCAACACCCGGCCCCCGTATCCGATGAGGATGGCAGCGCAGCAGCCTCGTTGTGTCCTCCTGAGCGTCTTTATTTCTTCCAGTGTACCTCTGTGCTGAGGGGGCTGCTTACTCGCTGCCTGCAAACACTCCCTAGCAAACTGGACCTGGTGGCTTGAGTCTCCACCTTCTGCCAAAAAAGACTCAGAACGAGACCGATTCCTCCGTCTGGATGAAAATGTTCCTGTGAGGCTCGGCCGCTGCTCTGCCAGCTGCAGCAGCGTGGCTGGGAACAGGGTATGGGTTATTAGCAGCACTCTCTGTACTGTGGCTGAAGGTCGTTAACCTCCTTCCCCACCCTCTTTCCAAACAAAATAGGATCTTGAGAAGCAGGAGGATGTTCTTTAATCGGAGAGAAAAGCTTTTCTTTTGAAATGAGGCGCAGGTAACCCACTGGATCACCGTGGCTCTAGAGAGCCAAACTGTTCTCCACTACTTGTGTATCGCGATTCAAACAAGCAGTGCCTCTCTAAAAGTGCCTCCTTTAATTGCAGTCGCGTCTCACGTGCTTCATGAGCAAAGCACCTTAACAGACCCTCCCGAAGCCCACCCCGAGGGGCAGGCGATGCTCTCCTCTCCCATCCCATGTCAGCAATGTGCCTGTTGAGTTTGGATTGAAGAGGTGGCACCCGGAGATGCCCTCCAGGGGTCCCGGCTCCCCGCACAGCAGTGGGGACACCCAGCCCCCCACGGCTGCTTTTTCGGAGCCGTACAGGTGAGGTCAGTGGTGCAGGGGAACTGTCTGGCCCAAAATCTGGCCCAATGTGCCTGACCCCCCCGCCCCCGCCGGGTTCTGGCCTCCCGGTGTGACCCCGGTGCTCACAGCAGCTCCCCTCGCTACAGTACGCTTACAGTTCTCTCCCGATGAAGGGAAACTAATTTTTCTTCCAGCTGAAGGAGTTCTGCCATTCTTAACTCCGTCCCGTTTTGGCACAAATCCTTCCTCAGATGTGGTCACACATATGATATGGATTATATCCCATCTGTTTAAAGGTTTAAATGCCTAAACCCTTAATGTTTGGATAATAGATGGATACGGTAGCTTTGTTATTCTGTAGTTCTGCATTGAGCTTCCCAGCTATTTAGCTTCTGAGCTCTCTGTATAATTGTGTGTAACCTTTAAATCAGAATGTTTAACCCCTTGATTTATGATCTTAAGCCCCATTATTCAGATGACTTTAACTTTTACTATCTGAATGAGTACAGTAGGAGTCTTTCCAAAGCTCATCTGTAGCACGGCTCAAGCATCTGGCTTTCTGATCTTAAACTGGAATAACTTCCAGCAACAGTGCTGACGAAAAAGAACATTTTTTTTTTTTTTAAGTACCCGTGACTTTTTTTTTCTCCTTTATTCCCATTTATATTGATGCTTGCCTTTTTATAAATCTTTTTTTCCATTCTGTACCTTAGCTATTTTCTTGCTCTTTTTTAGCAGTCCTGTCATAGGGATTTAATTTTCCCTTTGAAGACAAAGTGTTTGGATAGGAAGAGAGATGTCTGATGGAAAACAAGCAGAAGTGCTCAGCGAGGGAGGAACTGAAGCCCGTGAGAGTGTGACGTGGTGTTTCTGGACTTCTTGTGGCAGTCTCAGGGTCTGAAGAGACTTCAGCCTTTACATTTTCCCCTGGCTTCTGGGGTTCATCTCCACGGGCAGAAAAAGTGCTTAGCCAGCTTGTGTCTCTGCTTCTTGTGTAGTGCCTATTTTGAGATTGAAAGAGAAACCTCGTCTTCTAGTCCTGTCAGTCTGGTCCTTTTCCACCAGCACTAAATCCACTTCAAATATATATTTTTGTGAAGCCATTTGAAAGACTTAATGGACTGTGATTTTTTTTCCTCATTGTGGAAGAGCTGTAGTGGGACTGAGAGTGACACTTAATAGTCTGTCAAGAAAAGACGTATAAAAATCCCATCTACATTTTTTTTAAGAGAACAGTGCTTTTGTTAGTCTGGTATTATTTCTGGCAACATCACAAGCCATACATCAGAGTGGTTCAGACTTAACAGATAAAAACAGTTCTCTGTGAATGAATTGATGGCTCTTCCTTTCTTTTCACTCAACTACCAGTGAATATCTTCCTGGAAAGTTGTGCTAAACCCCCTGCCTTGGTGGCTGAAGTCCCTGATTTTTGCCCTTTGTAGATGCAGGTGCCCACCCGGGGTTGTGTGGCTGTCCCACCAGGCAGCCGCTGAGATGTGACCCTCTCTGCTTTCCTTTGCATGCTCCTGTTTCCCACAGCCATGTCCAAGTCGGCCGTCAAAATCTCTTCCGACCTGCTGTCTAACCCCCTGTGTGAGCAGGAGCCCGGCTTTCTGGAGATGGTCATGGCCTTCGACACAGCGATGAAGAGGATGGACTCTTTCAACCAGGAGAAGGTGAGTGTGGGTTTGGCTGAAGAAGGGGAGACCAGGGTGTCCTTCTCTTTTTGTCATCGTCTCCAAGATGCTTCCCACGTGAGTTTCTCTATAACCTTACTCTTCTTCTGACTCTGGTTGTACTGGGGATTTCAGCTCACCTCGAGCACATGGGATGAATTTTCTATTTTTTGGTTAAAGGGTGTTGTGGTTGAAGCTCCTGCCATCCTATGGTAGGCACTGTACAAATGTATCATTGTGCAAACGGGCTTTTTCAACAAGCCTGACATATAATCATTCCTTTTGCTTTCGACAGGTGAATCAGATCCAAAAGACAGTTATAGAGCCTTTGAAAAAGTAAGTACCAACATTGTCTTATGAGCCATATCGAGTGTTTGTCATAATTGTGTACTGCAGGGCTGTGTATCATGGAAAGAGTGGTTGTGGGGTTAGAAACCAACCCTTCTAAAGAGGTGATAGTTCACATCCCTGTGACAAAATCACATCCTCCTTGCTTTACAGCTGGGGCATGGAAAGGTGGGATGGTCTGGCTGAGTCCATACTCCCATTCTGTGACAAGGGTGAAGCCCTTTTGTGTCTCACCCTGCCAGATGCCTTCCTCTGGACTTTCAAGAACACCAGAGATAAGTAATGTGGAATGCATTAAAACCTTCAACTTCCCTCCACTCATGTGTTGGTTACTACCAACACATTGCTACAGCTGGAGAAAAATCAGCTGGGGAGCTGGGGAGCTCTGCAGCAGGCACGGACAGTGCCATCCAGCCCAGGGCGGTGAGCGTTCGCTTGTTTGAACAAAAGCTTGCTTTCAGTGAAAGTTCTTTCATGTTTATAAATCATACATCTGTGCAGGAAAGAAAGAGACGTTGCAGAGCTGTCTTAGCTGGGCAGTGAGCAGGTGCAAAGTACGGGCAGAAAAAGACCCGTAACTGATAACTGACCCAGGATGGGATGTCTCAGGTTCTGGGGAAAGGCTTGCAAACCTCTGCAGGAAAAGCTTCAGACCACGCGTGGCCTGAAGGGCCAGCCTGGGGTGCACGTGGAGGGGAGCCCGCTGCCGAGTCACACCGAGAGCCACCCTGTCACCAGGAGGGGAGGTTTGGAGCCGGACCTGGCTCTGAACTGTGCCCGTCCACAGATTGCACAGCTTGGAATGAAATCCTTATCAGAGAGCGAGAGCTGGAGCTGTTGACAGTGCTGTTCTGGTAGCAGATTTCTGGTTCCCCCCCCCCCCCCCCCTCCCCGTTCCTTGCTAACTGGTGCCGTACGGTGCATCAGTACCAGTCATGCCTCGGCACCGCGGCAATTTTGTCCCCTGGGTCTCACCTGGTGCAAGTCCCCTCCGTCTGCACCCTTCCCACCAGCATTAGCAGCCGTAACCAGTGTCGCAGGCTGTACCCCCGAAACATTTAAGGAGTGCTTCAGTTGCGATACCAAATGTCTTCTGAAATCCTGAGATTTGCTGTTTTCTTACAAGAACAGAGCAAGCGAGCGAAAATAAAATAAAATTACTTTAATATGACAGTAAGTGTTGCAAATTGCTGAATAACAATTTTAGTTTAGGTTTGACACAGGGTGGTTTGGGTTTTTTTAAGTTGTTGTTTTCTGCCCAAATCTGAAAGTAAAATCTCATATACCGCTTAGCACATGAGGTTACAGTGTGTTTCTATTCGGGGGATGTTTGGTGACTCAAGTTTCACCTTGGTCATCTATCTACAACCAGAAATTCTTGATTATTTAGGGGAAAAAAAAAAAAGAGAGAGAAAGAAAAAGAAAGAAAGAAAGAAAGAAAAAAATCCCAGGCTTGTTCTGTGGAATTGTGTTGCTTATTATCTAGATTGTCCTCATGAAAGATACATTAACTTTTTCTTCCAGCATTCTGTTAAAATTGGAAGAAGGGCTTGTGTCTCTGAAATCTTCGTGGTGGTTTTTTTCCTCCCCAACTTGTGCTAGTTGATGAAGGATAATACCTTTCCCGGCAAACCCTGCTTCGTGTTTTAAACCCCGGGCAGTGTATGGGGCTGTTAATTTGAGATCATAAAACCATTTCCACTTTGCTGATGCTTTATTCTGCATTCGTGCAGCGTTTGGCTCAGGGTGCTCTAGATGCTGCCGTAGCACGAATGGTGCAGAAGGGGAAAGTCCCCTTTCCTCTTGCTTCAGGTTGGAGGCAGCTGGGCGAGATCCCGTTGTATTATTCCTGCCGTAGGGAAATATTGGGGGAATAGTGGAGTCTTACAGGACACAGGGGCCGTTGGTTTGTTCCTCCCTGGTGCAGGTGCGGTGCCCGGGAGCACTTTCGCCAAGAGGTTTCAGCTCACAAGGTGTAACGCTGAACTCGCCGGTTATCTGTCTGGTCCTTAGCTAAATGTAAGGGTGTTTACTTCAGCATCCTGGCTGCTTTCCAGTCTTGGCAATTCTCTCCAACTTCCTAAATTTCCATTGGACTTGAATATGGTATTTTTTTTTTTCCCCTTCCTGCCCTTTGGCACCTGCAAACAGTTGCTGCGTGCTCTTAAACAGCTTATGTTTCATGCTCGGAGAGGCTGCATCTCCATGCTGAGCGAAAAAATGTTCCTTTCGTTCTCTCCGACTCTCCGCGAACGTAGGTACGTGCATGGCCGAGTCGTGCAGCCAGGAACATTTCTAAGGAGCCCAAGGGTCCATTTTGAAGCTGATGAGATGCAGGAGAGAAATGCAGAGCTTGCACCTCCCCTTGTCCTGCTGGCAGATAAACCCCAGCAACATTTCTAGGATAAAAGTTTCAGATTAATGAAAGCTGCCTTGAGGAGCTCTTCTTATTTCCAGTTAGGTATTGCTTCCCCTCGCAGAGACAGTCCTCCCTAGCCTCTCCCAAACTTGCTTTGACCTAGAAAAAGGCTTTTGCTACAACAGCTGCACTTTATTACATCTTCACTGGTGGTCTTTTATGGTTTATTAGCCAAAGAAACAGATAAGTATAATCCAGGCAATTATCATTAGTGGTAATATATTGTAATCAGAGGCACATGTGCAGTAAAATCTCCATTCAGTTGTCCAGGGATAGTAGGTTTCCGACAAATACTGTAGAATTTGTTGAACCATGGAGAAGAAAGCAGTAGTAGATTTAGAGGGGGGTGGAGGCTCGTATTGTTTAAATCCTTCTGCTTCTGGGGATGTAGGGTTATTCAGAGTTTTGCTTTTTGAGCCCCAAGAAGCCCTTGGCTGGGAATCACTCATTTAACTTCAGGGAAGGAGCAAAGCTCTGGTGAGAATATTGCATATTTCAGCGTTTGGGTTGGGCAGGGAACTGGGGTGGCTGGGAAAGGTCGGGAGGGATCTGCTCTCCTCTTTGGGAGATGCCTGCATAAATTCACACCACATCAGTGAATTTGGGGCAAGGGGGAAGTAAAACAGCTGGTTTTTACTTCACTCTTCCAGTTCTTCACTCTGGCTTGGGTGAGCAGCGAGGTGTATTGGCTGGATTGGGGATCGGTGATAGACTCTGTACTGTCATCTTAGTATTAACGTATTGCGTGTCAGTATTTAAGGAAGGAAGCAGCTTAAATTAGCCAGGTGGTTTGGAGATTCACGGGCTTTAATGCTTTTTACGTTTGGAACCGATTTTCAGTGCCGCAGGGTCTCAGTTTAACAAACTCCAGCTGTCTGAACCTCCCTGGGCATCGGGCTGTCGTGCTCACCCCGGTACGGTACCATCCCCTTGGCTTGGAGCACGGTCCTGCTCCTGTAGCCGAAGCCGAGGAGCTGCTGCGGGATGGGGAGAGGCTGTGGCAGGGGGGACGCAGTGGGCATTGCCACCTGGGTGCCATCAACCCAGGCTGGGTGCCATCAGCCCGGGCTGGGTGTCAGCGCAACGGGAGGTCCCAGAGGTACAATCCCAAGAGCCGTTCGCAGCAGATTGATGTAGAAATTCAATTATAGCTGGATGTCTGCAAATATCTGCCAGCGATAGCAACCGGTGCTTGGCATCCACCGAGCATGGGAGGGGGGGTCGTCGTCGTCTTCTTCCCACACCCCTGCCATTAACATGAACCCTGGAGCTGCATTTCCTCGCTGGCAGCCGAAGCAGATAACCGGCCACCAGCAGCCCCAGGGGTACCCGGGACCGGAAGCAGGAAAAGCCGCTTTCATGTCCTTAACGAGCCCCTAATGAGGATTTCGTGCACAAAGCTAGCCACATGGCTGCCTGGCCCCCTCCCGCCGCGCGGGGCTCTCAGCCTAATCCCCAGCTCGCTGCTTTTTTGTACCGTCATCTTCATTTCTGTTCCTTTTCGCTCTGGTCGGAAGGGCTGGTTTTAATTTCCCCCTTCCTGGTGGGTGGACGGGCCCACGACGGACGTGTGGGCACGGGCTGAGGAATGGCAGGCATCCCCCAACATAGCCCAGATGCTTTGGCCTCGTGCTGAGCCATCCTCGGGCCTCTCCAAACTTCCTCCTCATCTCATCCACCGTCACTTTCTTTTGCGTCTGATGCTCCCCAGCTCTGTTCTTCCTTTTTCCCCTGTCCGGTGCCAGCTGTAGATCCTGTCCTCTTCCTTTTGCTTTCGTTATCCAACCGCTTGTCCTTAAAATACCATAGGGAAGAGCGCATGTGCATGCCAGCCTAGTCCAGCTCACGGGGCTGCCAATGAGAGCGGTCAAGACACTGGCAAACAGGGAGAAATAAAGGTTTTACTATTATTTTTCCCTGAGCTGAAGCCCTAGCACCTCTTTCACGTTGCTGACGCTAAAAATGGGGACTGGAGGAAGCCGCAGGGTGAGCACTGGGGATACATCGGGGATGGAGAGGGAGAGGAAGAGGTGGGATGCTCGGGGACCTTGCTGCAGGCAGGGAAGTGATGGGATGGTCCCACTCTTTGTGCATCCCTGCCACAAGCTGCTCACCGGGTTTGCCGGCAGCCTCCCACTGGAGAGGGAGAGAAGTTTTCAATCTTCAAGGCACCAGACTTGTCAGCTGGGCTGACTAGCGAATGAATCCGGCGGCGGCGGGAATCCTGGTGGCACTTTTATCCTCCGTGGCAGTGTCTCTCCAGCTCTGTCCTTTAATTACGGGAAGCTGAAGGGAGGCTGGAGCGGAGACGAGGTGGCAACATGATTTATAATTCAGAGAATCCAGCGATTTATGGGTTTTTTCCAAGGCTAAACTGTCATCCTAAGAGGAGTTCACCAGTACATTCCCCCTCTCCCCCGCCCAGCAGCGGGGAGATAGTAATTTGTATTTTCTTTTAGTTATCCCTGTGTATCTCCCCTCACCTGCTCCTCTTAAGCCGCCTGTACTGTAATCCCCGCTCAGCAGCCTTGCCTAAAAAGTGACAGGGAACAACAGCAGCTTATTCTGCAAGCTGCTTTTGTGGCGGGGGCTCTAATGCCCTGTGCTGCTGTTTTACCTTCGCTCCCACTCTGTGTTTTTAGCACCGTACCCACCACGTTTTCTTTTAAGTCTGCTTCAGTTTTCTTTGCTTTGTATTAAAAAAAAAAAAAAAGTAAGTCTCGAGTAACAGAGGGCGGTCCTGGGGATTTGTGAGCGGTTACGGCTGTCAGACCCTCTCATCCCCTAGAAAATCAGGGTCTGGGTGGAGCGTATGAGGAAGGATGGTGCTGGCCTTATCAACAAATACCCGCACCAGCTACAGGGCTTTTCACCCGCACTTCTTGCAGCACTTTGTAGCAGGAGAGATCGTTGTCCCCGTTCCACCATGGGTAAAATGACCCAGGTTTGCTTGTGGGGCTTCCCTGGTCTTTCTAAAGTGCTGTCGTTCTGGGTTTCGTTGTTCAGACATCCAGAGTGCCTGATGTTCTTTGGATGTTGCTCGCCACCCGTGGCACTGATGATGGTCCTTGTCCCTTGTCTGCTGGCGCCGCGGCTGCCAGGAGGGTTTGCGATGCTTAGCCAAAGGCTTTGGAAAAGACTTGAGATCCTTGTGGGGTTGTTCTGGCAGGGCTTGGGAAGCTGAGGGATGTGTTTGTGGATGGCAGCAGCTTCTGGAGCCTCTGTAGACGGCCTTTCTGCCAGGCTTTCCATGAGGAGCATTTGTAAATAACATGCATGAGATATTTGCAAAGACACTGGGGTGACATGTGAAATGCAGCAATTTATTAAGTCATCAGAATAACTTGGCAGTGGCGGGAGCCCGTATCTCTCTATCACCCTTCATGAGTGTTTACCACCCCTGGCACTTGACTTGAGATCGTGTTTCCGTGTATACAGGGGAGAAAAAGCCGGGCAGGACTGCAGCATGGGCGAGAAACCCGCTTCTGAACTCCCGGGGAGTTTCAGAGCTGCTGGGTTAACAGGGAATTCAGGCGGAGTAATTCCTTCAGGTGCCAGAGGCAGCTTCGCCTCAATCCAGATCAGTCCAAGAAGGAAGGAGCATCCTTCCCTGCTTGAGCTGAGCTAATCCTGCATGAAAATTAAACCAGGTGACTCACGAGGAGAGCTCAGTCTGCATGGGGAGAGCTTGGTTGGCACTGGGAGAGCTGGGTTGGGCACGCTGGTGGCGTCTGGAGGAGCCACAGCTGGCCAAGTCTTTCCTGGTGGTGCCAGCGGTGAAGGACCACGGCACCAAAGCAACCTCAGCTGCCACGCGGGGTTTAGACTTAGAAATCCCCACGCCACCTCGCTACTCAGCTGTGGCTGCTCAGGAGAAACTCCAGCACTCAAGCAGGTTTCAACTTTGCTGCTCACAGCCCTTAAAACCCCCTCAAGCATTTCAGGAGGGTGGTTTGAGCCCCCTGGGCACATCCCTCAGCAACCCATCACTTAATGCTGATGTTCCTTTCCAGTTCCCCAGGCCAGCCCGGCTTTGGATCCAGGAGCGGGAGTGATGCGTTGTGTTAATGGCAGCTTGTGGAGCTGAGCCACCCCCCTTCCCCCTCTGAAATGCAGCGTATAATCTATGCATTAAAAGTCCTTGTGAGACAGTAGTTGCTGTGCCTACACAGTAACAGCCTCTTCAGATCCAGCGCTGTAGATATTTTTTTAAAGCACTGCTGGAGTACAGTGTCCTTCCATTATGGGCTGCGAAATTGCACTGAGTTGGTACTGGGAACAAAAAAAAAGGGGGGGGGGGGATAAAAATCCAGCCTTTTTTCCTTTTTAAAACCAGCTTTAACTTCAAAGTAAATGGAAACTGTCTCGCTGATCGTCTTCTGCATTCGCTCTTGCTATATTTCTGAGCTAAAGGGTTCGCTTTTCCCCTGCGGTAGCGAGTTTGTAAGATGTAAATGGCTGCGTGCTAATTCTCTGGTGTCTCGTGGCTCTTTTAATGTACGAGCACCGTGGAAGTGCCGAGCGTGAGGGAGTGTGTAAGAGAAAGGACTCGAAAGCCGGACCATCAGAAAAGCACCGTTTCAAAGCTGGTGTTGGGTACCGACACAAGGCTCGGCTTTTTTGAGGCATCTTCTTGATAAGCCTTTTCCAAGAGCTGATGGATGCGCGGGCAGTGCTGGCCACATCCAGGCCACGCTGGTGGCTTGGCAGCCCCGGAGGGATGGCCGCAGCTCAGCGTTTGGTGCACAGCCTCCCTGCAGACCAGGGGAAGGAGGATTTCCCAGCCCCAGGCCACCTCCTTGCATGTTTCCCAGGCTCGGAGGCAGGTTGTGGAGGAGCAGCGTGTTCGCCCCCATCAGCCCGAGTGAGCTGCAGCTCGCTTCTTGGATGCGATGCACAGAGGTATGAGGTTGTGTGCCATTGCCAAACCTCCCCCTGTCGGGGATATAGGACAAAGATAAAGCCGAGAGCCTCTGGCCTGGTGGGATCCATCCTTTCCATTGCCAACTCGTTAATAATTGGGAGAAATTTCTGCAGAAGCTGCAACCTCAAGCTGCTGCCGTTAAGCGTGCTCTGTTGCCAAAGAACGCTTGTGTTGTTACACCGAGGAGACCTCTCCACCCGGGTACCCCTTCCCCTCCTCCGTGCAGTCCTTACTGCCCATCCCTATTTCCCTAGCCCTCTCACAGCATATTTTTGGCCCTTATGGAGAGGGAGGAGATATTTTAGCAGCCAGCCATAGCCCAGGAGATGGTGAGTCCCTGCTTGGAGCCCAACGCGGCCAGGACGTGTAAGCCACCGCGGCATTTCAATATAACGGGGAGCCGTGTGTGAAGGTTACCATAAAAAGCAATGTCAGGGCAGCAGCATCTGATCCGCGCGCGGGCAGCTGGGCGGCAGGGTGACGCTGGGTGAGCTCCCTGATGACTTTTGCAGGTCGCTCCTCGTGCCACGGCCCCAGCTGCGACAGTCTCTCGCGATAGTCTGGGTCAGAGGGAGAATAGCATCGGGTGAGCCCATGAGAGCTTTGCTGGCCGCGCGCGGGCTGGCCCTGGTTATCCTCAGCCGGCGGCGTTGCAGGAACGCGTCACTGGTTCGGTGGGGGATGCTTGAACACAAACGCCTGAACATAAATTCGTACTAAAACAAACCCTTCTCCCTCGCTTCTGGCGTTTGCCCTTTGCAAACTGGTTGAAAAAAAGGCTCAGGGACAAAAGCTTTGCCTCTGCACCCGCCGGTCTGGCACATTAGCACCCTCCGGGGTGAGCGCAGCAGCGGAAAATGAGATTCTAATAGGGGATGGAGTGGCTGTGCAGGGCTGCAAACGCCCGTGGTTTTGTTTGAACCCCAATGGCTCTGCGTTAGCCCTGCATCTGATTACATCCAAAGCAAATTAGAGTCGTAAAGTGAGATTTCTGGTTTTCTTTTTGCTAATGTGCCCCCCAGCCTGGATTATAGGGTTAGGGTTGGGTTTTTTCTCTTCAATTTAAAGAGATCAGAAAGCTCTTCGCTTGCCTCTCAGAAGTAAAAATCATCACCAGGCTGTTTAGATACATCTTTTTCACGACTGGTTCCTGGCCTTGGCCCCCCAGAATGACCCTGTAATGTGTGGAGATTAAATTAATATATCCAGAGGTAGCATGACCCATTTCATATGAACCCACAGCCCAGCACCAGCGCAGTCCCTGCCAGTATAATTTGATTTACTGAAATTTGGGAGACGAGCAATGCTCCAGTTTCTGGCTCTCCCTCTTCTGTCATGTTCAAAAATATTCTCTCTTGTCTTCACCGTCAGATGTTCATGTTTCCTCAATTTGTAACACATTTTAATAATATGAATCTTCCCGTAGCCTGGCTAATTGTTGGCTGCTGTTAATCCTTCTGTGTGGGGTACAGAGCTCCTCTTCAGCTGGGCAAGCCTTGCTGTACAGCAGGCTGAGGTTTGTGACCCTAGGAATCGTTTGGAAAAGCAAAAGTCGCTGCAGTTAATATTTATTTTGCACTTCATATATATTTTTCCTGGACTTTTTGATTCAACTCCTGCCGGCTCATTCCGTTTCCAGACACGGTGTTGGGGAAATACCACATTAGCTGACTATATATGGGGGGAAATTGTTTATTTTTCTCTCTTTGCTTTGCACGGTGGAGTTAACAGCTTTGTTTTCTGCAGCAGCTTCCGTCCCCATCCCAGATAAGGCAGCTCTCCGTGTTCTTGAACACAGCAGCTGGAAGAGAGGGGGAAAACTGTTAAAAATAAAGAACTAATGGTAAAAGCATAAGGGCTGGAAGGAGAAGTCAGAAGCAGGTTGGGACCTTCAAAGTACTTTTAGCAGGCTTTGCAAAATTGGCTCATTTTTTATTACTATTATTATTATTTAAAAACACACCCTTCGACACATGAATTGACCTTCACAAAAAAACCCAACAAGCATGTGCTTCTCGCTGTCCTCTCAAACACTGTACCCTGGCAAGGCTTTGCAAATCTTTATATATAAACTTAATCATTTCTTCCAGTCTCCTGGAAGATTGCAGCAAAAGCTTTTCTCTTTGGAACGGGCTTTGTTTAAACCCCTGGGTGTTTTTGGTCTGAATCCTGAATTATCTGGGAACTTTTTGGCTGGGAAGTTGCCTTGGATGCTGCATCCGACCAAGATATCCCAATCTAATGTCCTTCCCATCCTTTCACCAGGTTCAGCAGTGTGTTCCCCAGCCTGAACATGGCAGTAAAGAGACGGGAGCAAACGCTGCAGGACTACAAGCGCCTGCAGTCCAAGGTGGAGAAATACGAGGAGAAGGAGAGGACTGGACCCGTCCTTGCCAAGCTGCACCAGGTACTGAGATGCTCGTGGCCCCAGAACTCAAGTAGGGTCACCAGGAAAACTTGGGAAGAGCTTTTCTCTTGGTGCTTGACATCCATGCCAAGCCCCCGTGGAATATAACATTTTGGGAGCATGACTTTTATTGATGCAAAATTGCCGCGTAGGGTGCTTGCTAACAGAAATGTGAGTTAGAGCACTCAGTGAAGGGAGAGAGCCAGTTTTCCAAAATAAAATGGAATAAAAGCCATGGGAGCTGGGGATGCTCGGAGGAGCGGCCAGCGCTGAAGTCGATGCGTAGGGGATTTCCCCCTGACCTCCGTGTCCGAGCAAGCAGCTGGGTGGGAAGAGGGGGAAGATCAGAGCGTTTTGAGGCTTTGTGTTTGCCACCTGTTACAAAAATTAGTCTTGGAAAATTGCAGTAATTGGTTAACAGGAAGCTTTGCCAGATTCTTTTCTCTCTCCCGAATTTTAGCAAAATCATGATTATTATTATTTTTTTTCTTACATTAAATCTTCACCAGCATTTCTCCCCCAAATCTGTCACTCCTGCAGAATGTTGCTTGATCCTCGAAGGAACAGTTGACTTTTTCGGCGTCAAAGAACATGTATTTTTCTGATGACTTTCCCCACAAAAATTAAGTTTTGTGTTAAAGAATAGCCCTATCAGCCTTAACAAAAGAGACCTCCGATTTAATAGTAAGCAGCTTACATTGCTTAGCCTCAGTAACTAAAGCTGTGGCTGGAAAAATGTGAATGCTTTTGTCGTGGTGATTAAGCCGGTTTTAGTTATTTAATTTTTCTTCCCTTAATGAACTTCTGTGTGATCTAAGTCCTCCCCCCCAAAAAAAAAAAGATCTTAACTAACTGAGCTTAAAACCTGCAGGAGCCTTAAGCAGTCCTGAACCTGGGGCGTCCGAGAGGTCCGCAGATTTGATGGGAAATAATAGCATAATCTCATCCAGGTATTTTTATTGAGCTGCAAATTTGCATCTTCCCTTCAGAGCTGTTTGCTCAAAGTATTCTGCTGTTTGGTGCCCCATGTGAGCTCCACCCCAGGAGTTTAAACGCTCCTTGTTTCGTGGCAGATGATGAATTTGCTCATTTGCCTCTCAGACCTACTTAAGCCTGATATGATTTAAGGCTCTGCCAGCCCGGAGCTTTGTCCATGCCATCCCTCCGGCGTGCTGTCCCAGGGAGCAGGACCGGCGCCGCGGCTGGGCTCGGCTCGACGGCTTTCTCCCGCACCCCCCTCCCATCGGAATGGCACCGGGATTAAGTGGCAGACTTGAACCGGTCTAATATTTCACAGCCCACCCCCTCCTGCCCTTTTCCACACCATCTCAGAGACATTTCCCTTTCTCCCCACGCTTCTGTTTAAAGAAGCCAGTTGGACACGCTGAGCTGAAGGTCACGGGCGACAACGACGGTGGGGGCAGGATCCTCTGGCGATGCTCTTGGGAATCGCAGGGCGAGGGGACATGGATGTGGCTGGGGATGTTCTCCAGCCTGACTGAGCTTTGGGGCTGATTTTTGTCCATGTTCTTCTGAAGGGGAGAAGAGTGGCTGGCTCATGATCTCTGCAGCAGCCTCTCTAGGTGCCCCATGGCTTACCAGGGTCAGAGCTTTGGTCCCACCAGGCTCCATTGGATGGTCACTTGGGTCCCACCAGGCTCTGTTAGTGGTCACTTGGGTCCCACCAGGCTCCGTTAGGTGGTCACTTGGGTCCCACCAGGCTCCATTGGATGATCACATGGGTCCCACCAGGTTCTATTAGTGGTCACTTGGGTCCCACCAGGCTCCGTTAGGTGGTCACTTGGGTCCCACCAGGCTCCGTTGGATGATCACATGGGTCCCACCAGGTTCTATTAGTGGTCACTTGGGTCCCACCAGGCTCCGTTAGGTGGTCACTTGGGTCCCACCAGGCTCTGTTAGCAGGTTGCTGGTTGTCCTTGGGTCAAAGCAGAGCAGCCTGCTGGCCTGGGGGGCCTCTCTGCAGGTCTGCCCAAAGGAAGGACATTTTCCCAGATGTCTGACTCCCCATCCTCTCTGTTTTCCCAGGCCCGTGAAGAGCTGAGGCCAGTGAAGGAGGACTTTGAAGCCAAAAACAAGCAGCTCCTGGAGGAAATGCCGAAGTTTTATAGCAGCCGCATCGATTACTTCAAACCCAGCTTTGAGTCGCTAGTCCGGGCGCAGGTGAGGTGCTGTCCCCTGTCAGCCAGGTGTCCCTTTGGTGGGACAGAAGGGCAGAAGGGAGCTTCTGGGGTCCCACCTGGGTATGGATTGCTCTTAGGGCAAGGTACCTCTCGAGCCAAGTGACAACACGCAGGTAACACACAGCAATCCTCCACCCAAATGCCATACCTCCAGCAGTTTTGTTACAGAGCGGTGAGAGGGCATGGGGAGCAGTGTGGGGGCGGGTGGGACGCTGGGCAGGACCTTGTCCTGGCAGAAGAGCAGGTTGGCACGTACTGGTACCTTCGGTGATGTGGTGCTGGCTGGCAGATAGAAAGGGCAACTGGCCGTGAGTTTTTGCTGGTTTATATGGGTCCGCCTCATATCAGGGACACTGCTGGTACATGTGTGATGTCCTGTCCCACAAGGTTGTGTGTGTAATGCAGCGCAAGCCCTGCTTATACCTTCGCCACTGGTATTTGATGGCTTTATTCCTCTGGGTACGTGGTCTCTTTGCGTCCTGAGCTCAGGGTTGGCTCTCGTTTGAGATGGTGAGATGCTCACGGCTCCTCTGAAGGGGCTTTTCTGGCTCTTGGTAACCAGAACCCGTGTGCTCTGGCAGAGATAGAGGAGGCTGCTGTGTGATCTCCACACCAAGGATTTGCAGGAAGGGGTGGCCTAAATAAACCACAGCCTGCTTTAATTTCCATCCTCCAGCTTCCTTCCGTGGCTTGCTGCCGCTCCTCCTCCATCTTCCTTCTCTCGCCCTTTTCTTTAGGCTGGAGAAGAGCGTTATTGGGATCTAATCTAGCTTTGAACTTCTGGCATCTCAGGCATACTTCGTGCCCTGGATCACGGGGTGGTCCAGTGCCAGGAGGTGGGCGAAACCACGTGCTGCTCCTGGTGTGGGCGTTTTCCTATGGTGTTTTTTGGAAGGGAGCTGCTGCAGTGACACAGGTGCGGCAGGGTGGCTGCAAGGAGGTGCAAAGAGCACGTGTTTCATCTCACCTCCGACTTGGGGTGGTGTTCGGGGGGGGGGTGGGGGGGGTTCTCCGCAGAGCTGCCAGCAAGTTGTCTGCAGGCTGATTCACCTACCAGATGGTGCTGATGCACCCTGCCGCCGGCTGGGTGGGTGCTGGGGATGCTGTTCTTGCTGTTCCCTTAGCAATCGGGCGCGCGGGGCTCCCTGTTCCAGCCGAAATAAGCAGACTCTCTGGAGCCACCACAAAAATCTCGCTTGCCCTTCCCCCTGCAAACCCTCTCCGGCCGCTCGCTGTGGGTGGGTGGGTTGTTTGGATGAGACCTTGAAACCCAAATGCCGCCTGCCCTGTCTGGGCGTTTGTGATCCGCTGGCAGTTTCCTTAGAGAGTGGCTTTGCCCCTCTGTCCTTGGCCACGATGTCCCTCGCCTCGCTCGTGCTGGCTCCCGGCTGCCAGCTGGCTCCCGAGCTCGGGGGGAGCGATGTGCTCGGGAGATGCGAGCAGGGAGCGGCAGGGCGCTGTTGCTGGGC
The DNA here is from genome assembly GCF_023634085.1 of Falco cherrug. Lineage (NCBI taxonomy): Eukaryota > Metazoa > Chordata > Aves > Falconiformes > Falconidae > Falco > Falco cherrug. The sequence continues at coordinate 3,561,416 of NC_073714.1, read as the reverse complement.
CTGTTTGCAAGGCTCCCCGTTTGTACCCTCTTCTTCCTTGGGGAATCCTCTATTTTGTTCCTTGGCCGTCTGCCCTTCAGGTGAGGTGAGGATTTTTGTTAGGAAAAGCGAGCAAAATCTCGTGTTTAATACCCAAGAGGCAGCGTCATAACAAAGCTGATGCATCTCTCGTAGGCTAGACTAAAGCTGGTCCCAGATGGATGCTAAAGCATGTCACATCCCGCCCTCCCCGCCAACCTTAGATGGGAGCCGCATCCCTCTTTCCCAGCACTGGCTGCATCCTTCCACCCCCGGGGAGGGATGCACCGGTACAGCAGCATCTCCGCTGCTGGGAGGAGAGCTCGGCACTCCCCTAACGACTCATTTGTGCCAAGGCTGGGCTCAGGCCATGTTCCCCCCTTTCAGGAGCTCTCGTCTGGGGGCTGTGCAGTGTTTCCCCCATCGCAGGTGGCTGAAATAAAAAAGGGAAGGGAAGCGACTTGCCCAAGGTAACTTAATGAGTCAGTGGCAAGCCAGGAATAGCACCCAGGAGCCCTGACTCACCACCGCAGCGGCTGCTCACCTGCAGGGACCTGGGCAAGGGCGGGGGGGCAGCCGGGGGGCTGCTGCGGTGATGCCGGGAGCATCCCCATCCCCACATCCCAGGTCTGAGCCGGAGATGGGAGGCATGTGAACAGTGACGGGCTCTGCTGACGCCCCCAGCCAGCCCCATTCATCCCGACGCTGCTTCCCGGGTTATCTCTCCCTCCGTGCCTCATTGAGCTTATTTAACATCTCAGGGGTTTCGTGTTACTCAATGGAATTTCTATTTTCAGCCCCTTCTGCGGGTACCTCTAGGAGCGATGGTTGGCTGATGGGGCTCCAGCCTGCATCCCTCAAGGCAAGAGGCAGACTGGGAGGCTGGGGTTGGCTCTGTCCTTGCCAGCAGCTGGCACCATGGCTGGGGCTTTGACTCTGCTGTTGCTTGTCTCCGGGTCGAACCTGCCATTTGAAGGTGGCCCTGGGTGCAAAACTATATAGTTTTCCCTTTTGGGGGGCCTGGAGAAAGCAGGGGGTTTAAAAGTGAGACAAGTGTGTGACAAGTGGCACCAGCCAGCATGAGAAGCTGTGAATGGACCGTCCGCCTCTCTGGGAACAAGCCGTGCCATGGCAAAGGAAGGACCCTGCTTCAAACCAGCTCTGGAGCAGCAGGTTTATGGCTTTGACCCAACGAGACCCTCCAAGACCTTCTCGCCGGGTGGCTGGGTTCCCATGGCACAGCTTGGCCGCGGGCCCTGGTGCCGGGTGTCTCCTGACAGCATGACATGCCCCGAGCTCGCAGGGGCTGTAACATTCAACACCAAATACTTCTGTCCACCCACGTGCCTGGGCCAAGCCAACGGAGGCAAATATTTCCCTGGCTGGGGACTTTGAAGTGGTCACATGAAGATGAAAGGGGGAGATTTGGAGCTCTGTTGCCGGTGCGAGCACGTGAACAACACTTCCTTCCCGCCTTGCGCTTTATTTTGCAGCTAGAAAACATGATACTTTTGTGGTTTGTTTGTTTGGTTTTTTTTTAATGAAATGGGCAAAAAGATGGGGCTTGCCAGGTGGGACTGCGTGGGGCAGCACTGTGGGCTGGGGTGAGGCTCTGCAGTCTGGCCCTGGCAGCGACCCCGGGCTTTTGTTTTGTGTAGGGCTGACACAAACACAAACTGCCGCTGCCCGGCTGTGGCATTGTAAACGCGACCTATAGAAAATCAGGAGAACACGGTGTCCCGAAACAAAATTAGTTCAAGACAGGTGGACCCGGGGCCCTTGGCTCGATCTCAAAGGCAAGTTGGAGATGGGATTTGATGGGATGGGGATGGAGCATATGGTATCCATAGCTGGAAAAGTACTGAGCTGCAGGCAGGCACAGGGCTGCCGGCAGCAGGTACCGCGGTGGCAGCCTCAGGGCGAGCTGCCTGCTGTGTGGCAGGGTCCCCCGCTGCTGGAGCTGTCAATGCCCAGAGGTTTGGGGTGCCTCCCCTCCCCAGAGACCCCCTCCTCTCTCCATAGAGGCGGTGATGGTTTTCACCCGTATTTCAACGGGAGAAAAACATCAGGGGATCAGTGCCTGTGGGATCACATTGATCAAGCACAGGAGGCTCGGATGGCGACGCATGCTGACGGCCGGGATGACTGCCTACTGGTTAGGCACTGGGTCCTACTGGGGGAGAAGAGCATCCCCAAGGAGACCTGCTGGGCCCCAGGGACCTGGTGTCTCCCGCAGGAAGGGCTCACTGGCTGTGGCACGTGGGCGGTAGCGGGGAGGGGGGGGGCAGCGACCAAAACGTTTGCTATGCTTTGCCTGTTCAATACGAGGTGGATGCTGGCGTGGCCAGGGCTTGGGGGGCAATCTCCGGGGGGGGCAGCAGCTCTCCCGGCTGCATGCAGCTGCCTCCGGCCCTGCCACCCCGGGGAGATTCGTTTCAACGTGCCGGCGCCTTTTCTGTGCCGGAATTGGCAATGCTGCATGGCCATATGTGACTGAACCGAGCCCATCTGATGCTGGGCTGGGGATGAGGGACACGGAGGGCTGTTCCAGAGCTGCGGCGCCCAGCTTTGCAGCCCTCCGGCCGGGATCCATGCTCACCCAAGGCATTGCCGAGGGACTACGGTGGCGGCGGGTGTTTTCAGCTCGGGGCAGCATCTCTTGCTTGCGTGGGACTGGGGGCTGCAACCGGTGGGGGTGGATGCTTTGGGGTGACCTGGCTGCAGGGCTGTGATTTGTTGAGGCGGGGGCTGCAGCAGGGCCGGGGTGGGGGCTCTTGCCCGCATATCTGCCTGCTCGGCCCCGCCGCCATGGAGTGAGTTTTGTTAGTCACTGTGTAAATGAGCACTGATGCTGAATCACCCAGCGCCCACTGCGTGGGGAGACCCGGCTGTGGAGCAGCCCCCGCCGCACCCTGGTACAGATGGACCCAGGGAAGGGTGGCAGGGTGGGGGGGATGCAGGCAGCTGACAAAGGCATGTGGGTCCCCAGCATCTCCCCTCAGCCCTGCCCAAAATAAGCATCATTTTGAGCAGGATTAGGGGAGCCGGTCTCCATGGAGACTGTGCATATCTCTGCACTGGCGCTGCTGGAGATGCTGGGGCCGGCCCCGGGTGCCCACCGGGCCTCGCCTGTGCCCCTCTGCGAAATGGGGGCAGCGCTGGCACCGGCAGCCAGCGCTTCCCCATCCCTCCCCCCCAGAGCTGGGGGCTGCCCAGGCCAGGCATCCCCGTCGGGCTACTCCTGCAGGGCCCAGCAGCCCTTCGATGTGGGGGTCTGCCTCTGCCACCCTGCCGGCAGCGCCGGGGGGCTCCCGCAGGCAGGGGCTCGCTGCCAGTGCCCACCGGGCACCGCGGCTTTCCTTCGGCAAGGGCCTGTGCCCGAGCAGGCAGCTCGGTGCCATCTGCCTGCGCTGACCCACTGGCTCCCGCTCCGGGGGAAGCGCTGCTCGCTGCGGAGTTAATTGGCGGTGCTAATTAGCACATTATTAAAACACCCCTCCCCCTGCTTCATGCAGGGTATGGTGCTGCCAGGCGTGATGCCCGCCATGCTCGCCCTGCCCCTGCCCGGCGAGCAGGGACCTGTTGCAGAGCCAGGCAGCGTGGGCAGGCGGCTCGTCCCGGTGCCGCTGGGACGGGTGACAGGCAGGGGACAGCCCGGCTGTGGCACAGGGCTGGCGGCTGCACGGCGGTGCTGGGTGCTGGTGGCAGCCCCGTGTGTGCAGCTCCCCAGATGGGAAGCGAGCAGAGAAGGGCAGCATGTTATTAAAATGTGTTGAGTTGTAATAATCCAAGGGGGTGGTATTAACACATGGGAGGAAGCTATTTTAGAAACAGAAATGCTAAGGCAAGGGGCTGGCTCGGGCAGTGCCGCACCTCTTGGCTCCCACAGCGGAATGGGGAGGAGACCCCCTCCCCCAGCCCCTGCCCCACTTGCCCCCCTATCTTTCTTCACCCCACCCCCCAACAGGTTGTCTACTACACGGAGATGCACAAGATCTTCGGGGACCTGACGGCGCAGATCGACCGGCCCGGCTTGAGTGATGAGCAGCGGGAGAGGGAGAACGATGCCAAGCTGAGCGAGCTGCGGGCTTTGTCCATCGTGGCCGATGACTGAGCAGATGCTGGTGATGGGGAAGGGACTGGGAAATTCCACCACCACCCCCCCGCCCCCAGCTCGGCTGCTCCCCACCTCCTCCCTCCCAGGGATGGACTTGGGGGAAGGGCAGGGGGGGGGGCTTTAACTGCTGGCTGCTCCCTTTGCCCCCGTGGCTTTGCCCTGCTGCTGGGACAAGGTGTTGCCTGGGGCCAGGGGGAGGGAGCCCTCCTGTGCCCCCCCCCCTGCAGCCAGGTATTGCCTTAAATAGGGGCTTGCAGCAGAGCCGGGAAGGGAGCCGTCCCGCTCGGCTGGAATGGGGAGTGGGCTGGATGCTGCTGGCCCTTCCCAGGCCCCAGCTCGATGCCACACCATCAGAGGTGTGTTGGCTCAGCACTCCCCCTCCCCACCTCAGCTCCGGATCAGGCCCTGGCTCCTTACCTTTCCAGCAGGAGGATGGGGCCGCTCCTGCTGGGCTGTTCATTTTGTGCCTTAGGAGCCAGTAGCCCCCCGGGGGGAGGGTAAAAGCATTCGAATTCCATTTTTTGAGGCATGTGGAGAGGATGATGAAAGGGCTGCGCTTGCCGTGCTGAGCATTGAGTGATGCCGTGCTCTGGATCCACTCCATTTTAAGCAGGAACAGTGCAAAGTCCCCCTAACCCTAACCCCAGGGGGATGCGAAAGGGAAATGCAACCCAGGCTGGAGCAAACCCAGGGAAAAGCGGGGTCTGGGGGCTGTACTATGCCTTTGCCGGGAGGGGGTGGGGCAGGGGGCTCCACTGTTCTTCTGTAATAAAAGTTTTTGGCAGAGCAGGGCCGGGGGTGCGTGTCCCGGGGTCCGCGGTGCCAGCACCGAGCTGCTGCCGCCCTCTGCCGCCGCCTGCCAGCCACTGCCACCGGGGGGGGGGGGGGGGGGGGGGAGCGACCCGGGGCTGCCCCCCCCGTGGGCTGCCTGGCCTCCCGCTGCAGCGGAACCGGGGTGGTTTTAAGAAAGGTATTACAGGGCTGGAGAGGGTGGGAAAGAGAAGAAAAAAAAAAAAAAAAAAAAAAAAAAAAGAGGGATTGAACAGCCCCCGAGGAGAGGCAGAAAGGAAGCGGCTGCAGCAAAGCACAAGAAGTAACAGTTTTACAGTCAAAGACAGGGAATTTGATCCCGAGCTGGTGGCTTTCGGTACATGGTGAGGCTGCAGGAGCTCACGCTGCTGCCCTCCGTGTCCTGGGATGAGTCGCTGCTGCGTGGGATAAAGGGCTGGAGAGCGGTTACAGGGCTGGCACAGCCTGGAGCCAGTAACTGCGGCAAAGGGACCTGCTACAGGCGTGGCAGCATCCAGGGACCACTCTGAGCCGCTGGGCAGCCTGTGGCACAGCGAGCCCCCCCGTTTGGGACCCTCCATCCTAAACAAGACTATCTGTCCCTTGCCTGTGTGTCCAGCTCCGAGCAGCGAGGTGGCCCGTGCCCTGTCACCGACATGCACGAGACTCGCTACGTAAGAGCTTTGCGTCGAACACAGGCAACCGATCGATCAGAGCAAACCCTGCGCATCCCTACGGCTGCCGTGGCTCTGCCTGTCCACCTCCACAAGGAGAGGGCTGGGACAGAAGAGGCTTGAGGGGACCCTGCCACCATCTACCACCCCACTTTGTGACATCCAGGCAGGCGAAGGCTTTACTGTCTCCTGCTGGAGGCCTGTTCCTCATCTAAGAGTCATTAGCCTAGAAGAGAGGAGAGGGGGTCAGCAGCAGATTGCAAAGATGGCACCCTGCATCCCTGCACATCCCACCCCGGCTTACCCAGCTTCACCTCCAGCATGTGGATTTTGCTCTCCAGATACGAGTTGGCTGCTCTGCTTTCTCCAGCAGCTTCCCCAGGTTCAGCACCGTGACAGTGCGGGAGATGTGGGCCAGGGCAGGAAGCAACAGAGAGGTTTCCTGGAACAAGAACGATTTGTCACCCACCGCAGGATCTCCAGCGGCACAAGCTTCACCCTGAGGGCATCATCCCCACGCTTACCAAAGAGCTCCTCTTCCCTTTGGTGCAAGCAGCCACAGAAATTTAAAATCGAAGTACATGAAGGCCAGGAGAGCATCCAGGGGCAGGACAGCGCTTGGGTCCGGAGCCTTGGCTGCTGAAACACGGACGTGCGCATTAGGGATAGGAGAAGCCAACCTCCCCAAGGCACCAGCACCGTGGAGCAGGATGCAGGCTATGCTTAAGAGTTCCCAGGACGAGCGGGATCGCACCAGGGACATTGGGTTCCCCCCAGCTACGTACCTACATCTGCTCAGCCTTTTCTTTCACCATCCTGGCAGCCCTTTCTTGGCTCCAGGTTCCTGATCTCCAGCAGCTCTTCTCCAGAAAGACCAGGAGCCCCTTGTAGTGCTTGCAGCATCTCCTGGAAGAACTCGGCCACCATCACAGCCACATCGGGGAGGGAGAGGGGCACCAGGGACCTGCCTGCCCGTGCTGTGCCAAGCCTACCTCAGAGGAGAGCTGCTCCACCGCCTCCTGCACTCCAGCAGGGTAAAGGGGGAGATGTTGGAGCAGACAGCCTGCCTGGCTCCATGGAGATGGGCCGCAGGGGCTTCAGGCTCCGGCAGTAGCTTGGTGGTGCCTGGGGCAGCTCTGTGCTGCTCCGGGGCCTCCACCACCTGCTAAAAACTGCCTGGTTTACGTGGGAGCAGGAAGAGAAAGTGCTGGGAGCGGTCACCCAGAGCAGGACCTCACCTTCTCCAAAACACAGCCCTGTCCAAGCACCTGCAGAAATGAAAGGCACCTTTTGGGATATCCGAGCTGGACGGCACCCGGCATCGCCACGCTCAGCACCACAGCAAGGCCTCACCATCATGGGCATTGCTGCTGGTGATGGAGGCAACGAGGGTCCCTCCTCTGCCTTGGGCTGGCACAAGGCTTCCCACTCCTCCAGGGAAGGGCACGCAGCCCCAGGTGCCTGGCAGGAAAACCACCACCACCTCCCACTGGTGCCTGAACTGGCAAATTGGACCCCCAGCACGGAACAGTCAGGCATGCCCCAGGTTGTCCAGCAGAAAGCAAGGAGCTGGACCCCCATAACACCTTCCTGCTGCTGGCTGCGAAGACAGGAGTGAAGGGAGCAGGACCAGAGCCCCGACAGGTCCTGGAAAGGCTGGTGACTGTCCTCAGTGGGACCATTTGCAGGGACACAGTGTGAGACCCCAGCCTGAGAGCATCCCCTGCCCAGCCCACACCCAGATCCCATGCAGTCACTGCTGGGACCGAGCCAAGCCTTCTCCCCCAGCACCCGGCATGGAGAACTTCATCTCCCCTCAGCTGTTCCTTCCCAACCGCATCACATGCCGGGCCAGGTTTAAGCAAAATAAAATCAGTTGCCACGGTTACCCAGAGCAGGGATGCTATATATAACTGCCATGCAAGGAGCCCGAGCGAGGGCCACGCTCTTCCATGGGCGACGTGTGGGGAGCTGAGCCCTGGCAGACCCTGCGCCGGCTCCTGAGTGGGCAGAGGTCCTTGGCAGCCTCGCAGGGGTGGTCTGCAGTGCCCTGGGGGGGGCAGTTGGCTGGATTAAACCCCACCTCAGCTCTCCAAAATCCACCTGGCTTCCCTCGTGGCCTCATCTGCATCGCTGTGTCACCCTGCGCAGGGCTGCCAGCCCTCCCCTGCCACCTCATCCCCAACAACCTGCCTCCTGCATCCAGTGCATCCTTACGCCCTGCAGCCCCAGAGCTGCTCAAAGCCTGGCTCCTGCTCTGTGCCATCAGCTCCTCCTGCTGTCCCTGCACTCAAGAGCTGGGTTTTACCGATGGAAACTTAACCTGAGCGTTCCTGGTGGTGCAAACTCTGCTGTCATCCAGAAACCTGCTCCTGAACAAGCAGCCCTTTGCCAGGGCTGGGTCTGCACGCCGGCAGGGACGCACGCTGCGTGCTCTCCGCACCGGGCTGGGGAGGAGGACTCCATCTTACATAGCAGAAGTGGATAATTACTGGTTGCTCGCACCACCCACAAGGTCCCAACGTTAATAGGGAGAGCTCGCAGAAAGGCAAAATTAACTCTACAATGTGGCGTGCTCTCAGCCTGGATTTCTGAAACGGTACCGAGGGAAGTGCATCAGCGCTCAGAGCTCCAAGAAGCAGAGGGGAGGGATGCCACCGCTCAGAGGTGCCCCAGCTGGTGGCACTTGCCTCCTGGTGCGGCTCAGCCTGTGCCACATGAGTGGCCTTGCACGCCAGGACCGTGGGGTCAGCGTCGGGGTGTCACAGGCTGTCCCGTGATGGGGACCATGCCCCACTGAGAAGCACAGCTTCATCCTCTTCCACCCCCAGGAGGGACCAGGCGGAGGCAGGCGGTCAGCCCGGTCGCAGCATCCCGGCTGTCCCCTTTCCTCCCTAAAGTCCCTTTTGCCTTTGGGGACAAGAAACAGCCAGGTGTGGCAGATGCCATCCCACACCAGTCCAGCAGTAAGCGCAGATAACAGCATACTGCCAAACGGAAGGGCTTTCCCCCAAAATGGGGTGAATTAACCCTTGCTGGGAATGCCAAGACCAGCACACACCTGGGTCCGCACCTCTGTTTCCTTTGGCGGGTGCTCGGGAGCCTTCCCTTGCGCCAGGTGATCTGGGGGCGCTGAGAGCAGACCTCCCTCCTCCTCACCTCGGCCCCAAAAGCAGAATCGGCATCATCCAGAGCGGCCTCAGCATCCTCTTCGGGGCCAGCCACCAGGAAGCGGTTGAGGTGCCACCGGTGAAGGGGACAGCAGCCAGCCAGCCCAGGCAGAGGTGGGAGAAGCTGCGGGGCAGCCAGATGCTGCTGTACCATCTTCCTGGTGTTGCCGAAGGGGCTGAAGGCAGGGAACTGCACCGAGAGCACTGGGGCTCACCCAAAAGCAGTCCCCACACATGTGGTGTGGGAGCACCGCGCTGGCTGCCCCCAGACTTCCAGAAACCAGGGGGATCCTGTCCAACCATAAATATCCCCCTCCCCCCCCCCCAAAAAAAAAAAAAAATCACTGTGTGGCCAGAGCACCTGCAAAAGGCACAGGTGGTACAGGGCAGCAGGGGAGGGGGCTGCCCAGATGCCCACATCATCTGAGGGACACATCCCCGTCATTGCCATCCACCCGAGTCACTGGGTCCTCGCCCCGGGTGGCTCAGGTGAGTGGCCAGGGGTGGTGGGGAGAGGTTCCATCCTTCCCTGGGGTCACCGCCAGAGACCCCCTGCCACCCCTCCAGCCCCGCATTATGGATGAGCACTCGCGTCCCCCGGGAAGGAGCAGTGGGATGCAGGAGGGTGGCGCAGCCGGGCTCCAAGGATGCTGACAGGGATGGCCCGGGCTGGGGAGGGAAAAATCCAACAAGTCACGGTAGGAAATGACCAGGAAAAAGGGGGGGGACAGAGGGGATAATGGGGTACCTGGTGGGAGGGCACCTGGCAGCTTTCACCAGCATCTTCCCCACCTGCGGTACATGGGCCTTCGCCGCACAGACCCGACGGCACGATGAGGGGCTCCACCAGCACCACAGCACACCATCCCCCGGCCTGGCCCCCTCCTCACCAGAGCTGGAAGACCACCCCCGAGCTCCGTGTCGTGTGTGTCCCGTCCCCCCCCCCCCCCCAACACCCTCACCAGCTGCTGCCCACCCCAAGGAGCACTCCGCTGCTCCTTCCCCACCTGCCATGCAACTGGGAGCATCCCCCAGCTCCGGTGGGGATCCCTGGTGCCCCCTCCCCACCCACCCGCGGTGGCAGCTCTGTGGGGAGCAGGGGGGTCTGGACAAGCCTTATCACCCCCCACCCCACTCCCTGAAGCAGTAGGATCCCCCTGGAGCCCGTCCCACCCCCCCCCCCGGAGGGCCAACATCACTGTGCAACGGCACATCACCTCGCACAGAGCCACCTCTTTGGCAGTGAAAAGGTTTTATTTGAGGGGGGGGAAATTAAAAATAAAGAAGAGTGGGGGGGTGCCGGGCCGGGGACCGGCCCCGGGTGGGCGTGACGTCATACAGTGGGGTGTGATGCAGTAGGTGTGATGCAGCTCCTCCATCCAGGGGCGGCCGGAGCAGAACCCCCCCTCCCCCGCCAGCCCTACCTGCATCGACCGCCCCGCAGCGAGCGGCGGGTCAGGCGGGTGAGCAGCACCTTCACCCGGCCCCAGTGCGAGCGGCCGTCCTGCTGGGGAGACAGTCAGTGAGGGGGGGGTGTCCGTGGGTGGCCCCCCACCTCACCCCACCGCCCCCCAGCCCATACCTTGTCAGGTGCCGGGGCGCACGCCCTGCTCTCGGGGGGGTCCAGCAGGCTGGGGGAGCTGGCAGAGTGCCCCCACGTCCTCCGGCACAGCCCGGCGTCGGGTGCTGTGTGGGGAGGGGGACACAAAGGCAGTGTGGGGGTCTGGCTGGGCACAGCCCCCTCCCCCCACCTCCCACCCCACTCACCTGGCGCTTGGCTGTCCGAGCAGGAGCGCGGCCGGAACCCCTCACCCCTCCACGCAGCCGCATCCCGCCCTGGCAGCTCCTGGGTGGGCTGTGGGTGAGGAGAGGCACGGTTTGAGCTGGGACCCCCACCACCACCTTCCCCGTGTCCGTATCCCGCCCCCCCCCCCATCCTCCCGGCCCTCACCGTGGTGTCAGGGCGGGCGTGCCGGCCATCGGTCGCCTGCTGCCGGAGGAGCCGGTTGTCCTGCTGCAGCCGGGCCAGGCGCTCCAGCATCTGGCAGACGTGCTCCAGGTACCGCAGCCCCTGCCCCGGCACGGCCTGCGGGCAAACGGCTGTTTGAAGGCTACCAGCCAACGAGCCCCCCCAGCCGCTCGCTCCCCGCCACGCACCGCTCCCTCAGGGTCTTCCATGGTGGGTTTCTCTGGCTCCCGGGGGTCCCGCGCCGGTTCTATCCCTAGGTCCATCCCACGCCGGCCGAGCTGGCGTGGGCAGCGGCCGGGTGCCCGCTGCCTCCTGCTGCGCTGCACCGCCTGCACCAGCTTCTTGCTGGCCGAGCGGCTGCGGGGGGGGCGGGGGGGCTCGGTGCCCCGCTCCTCTCCAAGGGGGGTCTTCTCCCGGGGGAAGCCGTCAAGGGAGAAGCTGCTCTCAGAGCCCAGGGGAGTGGAGGGCGAGTGGTCATTGCTGGCCATCTCCACGCCGGAGTCCTCCGACTCCAGGAGACGCCCGCCCGCCGGGGGTCTGCCGGGGGACTGGGGGGGCGGCACGGGAGGTCCCCAGGCGCTCATCCCCACCGGGGGCTGCCGGGGGCTCTCCTGCAGCCGGCGGTACACGCTGGCGGAGGTGCGCACCACGCAGCTCTCCGCTGTCTCCCAGGGACCATCTGTGGGGCAAAGGAGAGCCGGGGGGGTGTCGGGTGGGGGTCCCCAGGCAAAGGCAGGACGGGGTGCTCACCACCCCTGCATGCCCAGGACCACCACCCCTCCCAGCCTCTCCAGCCCCCCAAAAGGCTGCCCTCCCTGCTGCCATGAGGGGTTACAGCGCCCCTTGCCCAGGACCCCTCTCCGGAGGGTCCCCGCAGCAGGGGATGCTCGTAGGACAGCAGCGTGTGTCACTGCGCCCCAGAAGCACGCCCCGCCCCCAGCCCCCCCCCCCCGCTCCCAGGTGGCCCAGGGGGAGCAACAACGACCCTCACCCCAACCTGGGGCTCACTAGCGCTGCCCTCCCCTCGCCACACTCCGGCTGGGTGCCAGCCCACCCAGGACACGGCAGCGTGTCACCCGTCCTCCCCCCGCCATGGGATGGCTGCAGGATGGGACCACCAGCTCCTCACGCTCATCCCTGCAGCCAGGGGAGCGTCACCACCAGGATGGGACCACCATCACCCTGCAGCTCCTGGTGGGATCGCAGCCCATGGGCGGGGGTCTTGGCCCTCCTTGTGCAGACCACTCGCCCCCGCTTCCCAGCCAGGGCTCAGCGAGGCGCGAAGCTTCGGCACCTCCGGGACACCCAGCTCAGGGTGCAGAGCTGCCCACCCGCCCCCAGCGAGCCCCTACTTGGGGGTCCCCCCTGCCACATGCACTCACAGCAGCTGAACCTCCTTTTCCAGACGGCTCGGGAGCCACCCCACATCGCCGAAAGCTGGAGCCGACTGCCGGGCGCGCGTCCCAGCGCTCCCTTTTATAGCCACCCCAGCCGGCGACGGGCCCCGTATCCAGAGGCACCTCATTACCGGACTGGTTCCCAACTGGTTCCTTTCAGGATTTGGGATCGGCGATACTGGCTGGACCGGTGGTTAAGGGCTCCCTTCCCGCCCCAACTGGGAAGGCGAGAGGGTTATTTGGGTGCCAGCAGGCAACCAGGTGCTGGATGAATCCCACCGCTTTCGGGAAAGCCCGCTCAGGGGTGGGATTCACCAGCCAAGGGTCCCCGGTGGTCCCACATTCCTACCCCTGCGCATCCGCACATCCTGCAGCCGCTCGCCGCGCATCCCTCGTGGGCTGGTGACACCGGTGCCCACGCGGCACAGCGGCCAGCACCAGGAGGTCGTGGCCAGCTGGCGGACAATCCAGCCGTTCAGCGGCCACATGAATGCCAGCAATGCCGTGGGGCAGCCCCTCCGCCCCAGCACGGCCGGCTGCCGCAGCCCGCAGCCCACGCGCCCCATGGCCACGGGAGCCCACGTGCCCCACGGCCACCGGCTGCACTGGGTGGCCCCACGTGCCGTGCTGAGGGGCTGCTTGCCCCCGGGCCACCACGCTTGCCTCGCCACCGCAGGGATTTCACCAAGGCTCAGAGCCCCACTGGGTGACAAAGGGCAGGGCAGGGGGGTCCCCATCACCGTGAGAACTCAAACCGCCTCCGTGGGAGTCCCCCCCTGAGCCTGCAGCTCCAGCTCAGGCCCCCCAGCACCCCCCACACCCCCCAGCTTTGCTGCTGGAGGGGGCTCCCAGCACAGCCTGGGCGGGGGGCACATAGCACTGGGGAATGGGTTCCTGGGACCCCCGCACAGCACACGGGTCCCAGGGGGCTCAGCCCTGCTGCAGGCTCAGCCCCACCAGCCCAAACACTAGAAGGCAAAACCTAGTTTGAATTCCCAGCACAGCCAGCACCCTGGGCCCCTCCCAGCAAGAGGGGCAAAAACTATGGGCACCAGGGACCCCCAGGGTCCCCCTCCAGCACAGACAGCATGAAGTGGAGGATACCAGGAACTCCCAGGGCTCCCCTCCAGCACATACAGCGTGAATTCGGGGGTGCCAGGGACCCCCCCTGCAGCACAGACACCACCAACAGGGGTAGCAGGGTCCCCCTCCAGCACAGACAACACAAACTGGGGGGTGCCAGGGCTCCCCCTCCAGCACAGACGCCACAAACTGGGGTACCAGGGACCCCCAGGGTCCCCCTCCAGCACAGACAGCATGAAGTGGAGGATACCAGGAACTCCCAGGGCTCCCCTCCAGCACATACAGCGTGAATTCGGGGGTGCCAGGGACCCCCCCTGCAGCACAGACACCACCAACAGGGGTAGCAGGGTCCCCCTCCAGCACAGACAACACAAACTGGGGGGTGCCAGGGCTCCCCCTCCAGCACAGACGCCACAAACTGGGGTACCAGGGACCCCCAGGGTCCCCCTCCAGCACAGACAACACAAACTGGGGGGTGCCAGGGCTCCCCCTCCAGCACAGACGCCACAAACTGGGGTACCAGGGACCCCCAGGGTCCCCCTCCAGCACAGACAACACAAACTGGGGGGTGCCAGGGCTCCCCCTCCAGCACAGACAACACAAACTGGGGTACCAGGGACCCCCAGGGTCCCCCTCCAGCACAGACAACACAAATTGGGGGGTGCCAGGGCTCCCCCTCCAGCACAGACACCACCAACAGGGGTAGCAGGGTCCCCCTCCAGCACAGACACCACCAACAGGGGTAGCAGGGTCCCCCTCCAGCACAGACACCACCAACAGGGGTACCAGGGACCCCCAGGGTCCCCCTCCAGCACATACAACACAAACTGGGGGGTGCCAGGGCTCCCCCTCCAGCACAGACAACACAAATCAGGGAATCCCTGAGGATCTCCTCCAGCACGAGCATCACAGGCTGGGGGCACCAGAGGACCCCAAATCCAGCCCAGACCCCAGGGACAACGCCCCCCCCCCCCCAGCTACATGGTGGGGGGTCCCCCATAGCCCCGGGGACCACCGACTCACCGCGGCCGCAGAGCGGCTCCACGCTGAAGACTCCCCGGCGGCGCAGCATCCCCGGGCAGGACGCCCCGGGGGCGGGCAGGGCTGCACCGGGGGGGAGCTGAACGGGGGGTGGCTGACCCGGGGAGGGAGGCAGGGCTGCACCAGGGGCAGGGCAGGGCGACGGCAGCGGCCCCGCTGCTCCTCCGCCGCTTTATAGGGCAGCTCCGAGGGGCGGCTCAGCCCCGGGGCGGGGCGGGGGGGGGGGCCGCCCCCTACCCAGGCAACACCTTTGCCCCCAAGCCCAGCCCGGGGCTGTGTTAGCCCAGGGTGGTGGCTCCCGCCCCCCATTCTCGAGGGAGAAGCATTTATTATTCTTTTTTTTTTTTTTTTTTTTTTCCCCTGCGGGCACGCTGCCAGGCTGGACCACCTCCATCCCTCCTGCCCTGGGGATGCTTCAGTCCAGCCACCGTGTGCCGACAGCGCGGAGGGATTGCAGGCCGGGGGCTCTCGGCCTGCCTGACCCCTACCTGATAGGGGCTGGGGGCTGAGGGACCCCCTGGTGGGTGCCTGGGCCGGGGGCTGAGCCCTCCCGGGGGATTCGGTGCCTGGATGGTGAGAGCTCAGGGTACACGGGGGCTGCGGCGCACCCCGAGCACCCATGGGGCAGCAGAGCAGGGATGCCACCGTGCCCAGTGTGGACAGCGAGGGGAGCAGGGATGCTGCCTGACCCTGCTGCCGGGGGGACGTGGGAAGGGGCTGGTTCTCCCCCAGACTCGGCGAGGAGTTGCCGATAACTGCAAAGCCCAGATAACCGCAAAGCCCTTCTCCGTGCAGGCAGGCACGCAGGGTGGGGAGCGGTGATAAGAGCCCACCTGGGCCTCAGCAGGACAAAGGCCCTGGCCAACAACCTGCAATAAATCCCTGACACCTCCCAGGGACACCCGGAGCAGGGAGGGGACATTCCAGCCCCACGGGGAACCTCGGGAGCAGCTGGCACCCATCCCTGTGCATCACCAGGGCACCGGACCCCTGCGTGGGGTCCTTTGCACCCTGCCCTTTTGCACCTTTTGCAGCCCCTTTGCACCCTGCCAAGCCCTGGAGCCTCCCCCCGGGCTGGGGGGGTTGCTTCCAGCTCCCCACTGCTGCTAGGGGCGCATGCAGGAGGGCTGGGGGGTCCTGCACCCTGGGGCTGGGGGGGAAGCCCACTTGCCCCCAGCCCCCAGGGAGGGCACGGGCTGCCTGCCCTCCCCCAGCCCCGCACAGACCAGACATGGGAGCGGAGCAAATATATATTATATTTATATAGAGATCTGGTTTAATATCTCAGAGAAGCTCTTTGCAGTCAGTGTACAAAGCGGTGCCAGCCCCCTCTCCGGTACCTAAGTGCGATGGCGTCCCTGTGCCCCCCCCCCCACCCGCCCCGTGTCCCTGCTGTGTCCCCAGGCATGTGCAACCGCTGCAGCGCAGGCTGAGAACCAACCCAGCTCATCACACACACTGACACAGCAAGGGCAAAGGTGGGCGGCTGCAGTGTGTGTGTCCCCCCCCCCATCCATCCACAGCCTGGTGATGCCCACAGCCCCAGCCCAATGCCTCCCCTCCCACAGACCCCCACGCTACCAAAGCAGCGGGGCTGGGGGGGCATTCTGGGGAGGGGGACGGGGTGCATGCTGCCCCCCTGGGACATGGGGGGATGCGGGCGGCGAGGTCCCCATTGCAATGTGCCAGTGCCTGGGGTTCAGGAGTGGGGGGATACAGGGGGGGTGGCGGGCCCCCCCAGAGTGCCCTGGTAGCGCAGGCGGGCGTGCTTCTCGCAGTACAGCTCATCGCCCACCCAGAAGTGACCCCGCATCTTCAAGTTGAGACCACAGTCGGCACAGGCGTAGCAGGATGGGTGCCGGTAGCGGCCGTCCTGGATCCGCACTGCCTGCGTCCTGGGCAAGACAGGGAGGGGGGCATCAGCGGGGCACCCCGTGTCCCCCCCAGGGTCCACAGGGATGGGGGCATCAGCGGGGCACCCCGTGTCCCCCTCAAGATCCACAGGGAGGGGGGCATCAGCGGGGCACCCTGTGTCCCATCCAGGATCCACAGGGTGGGGGGCACCCCGTGTCCCCCCCTGAGATCCACAGGGAGGGGGACATCAGCGGGGCACCCTGTGTCCCCCCAGGATCAGGCCCGTTTACTCCCTGCTGGGCGTGATGGCAGGGACCAATCCTGCCCAGGCCCCCCCCAGCCCCCAGCCCCACTCACGCGATGGTGCTGCCGCACTTCTCGCAGACGTGCAGCTTCTGGACACCGGCCACGGGCTTGCGGGTGCTGGGTGAGAGCCGGCTGGGAAAAGGGGCTGTAAGTCCAGCTGCGGGGAGACGAGGCCATCAGGATCCCGCCACCCCCCTGGCCAGACCCCCCCCCATGTCCCCCAGTACCCCCCTCACCTCCGCCCTCGTCCTCCAGGGCCTCCTGCAGCATGAGGAAGGTGCTGGACTGCCGTGGGGCCGCCCGCAGCTCCCGGTTCTCCTGCAGCATCTTGTAGACCTCGGAATCCTCCTCCAAGCGCCGCATGGCCGGCTCCGAACCCAGGCTGGGGGACAGCACCCCGGGGTGGGGGGATGCAAGGGAGGGGGGGGGGATCCCAGCCCCCAGACGCTTGGGTTCGTGGGGCTGCACCCCACCACCTGCTCTCTCCACCCTGGGGAGCTGCCCCAGCCTGCCCGGCCCTCCCACGCCTCGCGGGTGGGTTAACCCTTTGCACGGCAAAACAGCACCCAGCGTGCACCCTTGGGTGCGGGGCTGCCACACCAGGATGGGTGCACGGGGCTGGGGGCTTCCCTGCTTCTGTGTCCCCCCACCCCGAGCCCTGAGCCCGCTCCATACCTGTTGCAGGGGCTGGGAGAGGGCCCAGAGCGGTGCTGCTCCCTGCATGTCTCCCAGGGGGTCGGGGGGACCCCAAGCCCCGGTGAGAGTGGGCAGGGGGGTACAGGCAGGACCGACCCCGGGGGGCTGTTCTGGTGGCTCAGGCTTCCTCGCTTCTGGCAAGGGGAGAGAGATGCTGGAGGGGTGCGGGGGGCTGGGGCTGGGTGGGGGGATGCCACAGCAGCCCCCCAGCACGTCCCAAGGCCGGGGGGCAAGCATGGCGGCTCGAAGGGAAGGGTGCCTGCAGACCCTCCCGCTCCTCCCCGGCACCCTGGGGACACCCGGACCTGGCGTGGGGGCTTTTTTCAAGAGGGGTGGGCCCCCCACCTTGCTCCCAGGAGGGATGCAGGGATGCTCCACGGCTCGGCACGGGGGCCGCTGCTTCTCCTCCCAAGCTGGGACCAGCGGGACCCCGCGGAGGGGCAGGGGCAGCACCCCCACTGCTCCCCACCCCAGTAACCCTGCGCCTGCGCCCGTCCCCTCTCCAGCATCTGCTCCTGCTTAGCAGCCCTGGCGAGGCAGGAAGGGCGAAACCCGGCTAAGTGGAAGCCGATGTTCCCGGGAGCAGCAGCCACGCAGATGCAAACCGGGGACGGGGACGAGGACCCCCCTGCCCAGACCCCGCGGAGAGGGAGCAAGTACAGCAGCGGGGTCCTGCGGGGCCACGAGCAGGCGAGGGACGAGCTAAAATTAGGCACGGGTGGAGCCAGGCGCCTTGGCCTTGGCCTTGGCCCCGCCGGCACCCAGCGCCAGCCCGCCTGGGGTGGGATGGAAAGCGCCGGTCAAGGGCAGCCCACCCCCCCGCCGCCCCCTGGGGCAGGGGGCTTTGGGCACGGCATCCCGCACAGCCCCAGCCCCGCGGCGGAGGTCTTTGGGGCAGGGAGGGACCCCCCCTGGGGCTGGCACCGAAGCAAAGAATTGGGCTGGGGAGGAAGGAGGGAGCGGGCGGCCGGAGGAGCCAAGGGGTGGCCGGGGCCGCGGCCAAAGGCAGCTGGGAAGGGCCTTGCTCCCACCGCGCTTCCCAATTTGGGCTTGAAAAACACGAAAAAAGAAAAAAGAAAGCGGGGAGGGAGGAGAGGAGGGAGACATCAACCCCGGAGCCAGCGGCTGCCCTGCGGGGGGGGGCAGCAGCCGCCCAAAACCGCAGCGGGGAGGGATGGGGTGGCCATAGGCATCCCAGGACCCCTCCGGGTGGTGGGGGAGACATCCCACCTCCCAAGCATCCCGGTCCCGCTCCTCGGGCATCTCAGCGCGGTGGGTGCTGCTGGGGGTGCACCGAGCCGTGGGTCCCAGCCCTGCCAACACCCCAGTGCCGCGGGCTCGCGGGCGCAGGGCCTTGCCTCCCCAAACTGGTTTGGCCTCCCCAGGCTGGCGCCGTTGCCAAAAGGCGCCGGGTAGGAGCGAGCAAAACCATCCCCGGCCAGGTGTGCCGGTGCCCGCGGGGTGCAGGGGTGCCTGCCAGCGCGGCGGGGGGGTCCCGGCGGCACCGGCACTGACGCGGTCCCCCAGGCAGAGTGGGGCTGGGTGATGATGTGGCAATGGGGCTGCAAAGGGTGACGGTTTGGGTTGCAAAGGGTGACTCTGGGGGGTGCAAAGGTGACGGTTTGGGTTGCAGAGGGTGACAGTGCACCCCCCAGCATCTCTGCCTGACCCCACACAGCCCCCCAGCTCCCTGCTCACCTGGCAGAGGCTGGGACAGGCGAACTCCTCCTCCAGGGGCTGTGAGCTGGAGGGAGAGGATGGAGCCCATCAGCAGAGTCCCTGGCCATGCCCAGACCCCTGCCCACCCCCTCAGCCCCACACGCAGCTGGGTCCGGCCTTACCTGCTGCGTCTGAGCGGGCGGCTGAGGGATGCTGGGCTGGAGTAGGAGGCTCTCAGGGTGCCCTGGCTCTCCTCCTGCATCCGCAGCCCATCCTGGGGAGGGAGGGAGATGCCAGCGGCTGAAACCAGCCCTGGGTGGGGGTCCAGGGTGTGCGGGGGCTGCCCGGGGCTCACCTGAAAGCGTGCGGCCAGCCTCTCCGGTGAGGTGTCCCCGTTCGTGTGGCTGGGAGGTGGCATCGGGGACCTGGGAACCAAGGGAGGTTGGGGGTCCTGCGTCAGCCCCAGGAACACGCAGCCCCCGTGCACCCAGGCGTGACCGTTCCCTGCAGCCCCCCGGGGAGGCGGCAAGAGGCAGCAGCTCCAGGCCCCCAACTGGGACCAGTCAGCCAGGTAACGGCTGCCAGGGCTGCCTGGCCTCGTTACCGCCTGACTCTCTAATTACAGAGCCAAGACATGCTCCTGGGGGGATGGCACAACCCCAAGAGTTGCTGGAAGGGAAAAACAACCGGCACAGGCCTGGCTGGGGACCCCAGCCCGCATGGGGACAGTGGGGCTGCCACCCCGGCCGTCACAGCACCCACCTCTCCACCTGCAGCTGGAGCTGCCCAGGGCTCTGCTTGATCTTATTCTGCGCCTCCACGTTGAGCATCTCGGCTGCGCTCTCCCCGTTGATGCTGACGATGATGTCCCCCAGCCGGAGGCCACCCGCAGCCGCCTTCCCGTGCTCCGTCACCTCCACAGAGAAGGGGACATGGGGACAGCCCCGGTGTTATTTGGGAGGTACTGGAGCAGTGAGCCCCCTCCCCAGCCACCCCTCCACCCCGTGCACACCAGAGGGAAGCGGTGCAGCATCCCCTCATGCAGCCCTCGTGCATCACCATGGCCAAGGTCCCGGCACACGGTTGGGCGCAGCCAGCTCCATGCCAGTCCCCAGATCCCACCCCACGGGATGCTCCCACCCACCGGGGTCCTCACGGCCCTGCCAAAACAATGCCAGACCCTCTGTTGGGGCGTGCACCAGCAAGGGGGGGACCATGGCCACGGTAACAACAGTCGGAAACCCAGCCCAGCCCTGCCCAGCCCAGGGGCAGCGTGAGCCCCCGCGCAGGCACCGTCGCCTGCCGTGGGGCCGTTCCCACGGAGCAGGATCCCTCAAGGACAGTAAACAGGATTGGCTCCCTGAAGCAGGCTACGGCGCCCGCCTGGCATCCCGCAGCCCTCCCTGGGGCCAGGGGGCATGTGGGGGGCTCTTACCTTGGAGAGGGTGATGGGCTTCCCAAAGTGCGTGGGGGGCTCTTACCTTGGAGACGGCGATGGGCTTCCCAAAGTCTCTTCCCCCGGTGATGCGGAAGCCCCAAGGGGCCGGGCCGGCCAAGGTCACCGTCACTGGCATGGCAGCGGGTGGCTCTGGGCGGGCAGGCAGCCGTGGTGTCAGCAAACCTCAGGGGGACGAGGGGACGAGGCGGAGGAGAGCCCTCTCCTTCCTCCACCCACCGGCGGCCTCCCCCCGTCCCCACTGCACCCCCCCAGCCCCCAGCCCTGCACCCCGAGGGTCCCCAGCACGGGACTGATGGAGACCGGCAGCGCCTTCCTTCCGGGGAGGGGACCCGCGTCCTCGTGCCGTCGCAGGGTGCTGGCAGCCACCGCCGCTTCCTCTTGCTGCCCCTGGTGCCCCCGGCGAAGGCTGGTGGCTTCCTCCCCTGCTGCCCCCCCACCAGGGATGAGGTGGTCCCGGCTGCGGCGGGATGGGGCAGACGAGGTCACCCCGCTGCCCCCCGGCCTTGTGCAAGGCAGGAAAGCGGCTCAGCCCTGGCAGCGAGGCCGGCACCGCGGCGCGGCGTGGCAAGGCCAAGCCAGTGGGGTTTGGAGAGGCCGCGGCTGTGGGGGCAGCCAGTGGCCGGCGAGGGACGGATCCTGCTGCTCACCGCGGCGGGGGTCCGGGCACGCGGCACGGCTGCAAGAGCCCCCACCCCAAGCCCCTTGTCCTGCGGCAAAGCCATGCGGGTGAAGGATGCTGAGGGTCCCCGGGGTAGCACGGGGTCCCCGTGGCACCCCGGTGAGCGCGGCAGCCCTTGGCTTCGATGGGATCTATAGGAAGGGGCAGCCCCCTCCCCTAAATGTCACGTCTTGCATCCCTGCCCCCTGCCCAGCTGCTCTGCACCACTCCAGCCCCATCCAGTCCCGCCGCAGCCGGGCCAGATGCTGCCGGCTCAGCCCCAGGGTGGCTGCAGGAGCTCAGCACCCTGCCCGCAACCGCCGGGGAAGGCATTTTAAAAATCCCAAGCGCACAAAGAGGGGCTTGAGAGGCTGCCTGGAAGAATTTCCTGGGCTGGGCTTCACCGCACCCGGCGCAAACCCCAAACCCCCTCCCCACCGCCAGCCCGCTCAGCATCCCTGGGCAGCGAGCTCTGCCATGCTGAGGACCCCGACAGCCGGCTGAACACGACCCCCAGAGCCCCCCCAACAGCCCTCCCCCTCCTGCAGCCCCTGCCCCCCGCCTCGCTCCCTGCACCCCACCTCGGTCCCTGCTCCGCCTGGCACGCAGCGATGCTGTTGTGGCAGTGGCGGCTGGCAGTGCCGCCTGGCACCCCACGAGGCGTGACGGCGGGTGACAGGCGATGCCAGGGGACACGGGGCCATGGGGGGCCATGGGGACACACTCGCGGGACACGCTGCCCGCTCCCTCCCGTTCCCCTGCCCGGTGGAGCAGTACTGGGACCCCCGGGGTTGCATCCCCGAGGGATGCCCCCCCCGCACCGGCGGCATCCCGGGTCAGCCCCCCCCCCCCGGCCCGCTCCGTGCCCCCCGCACCCCCCCCGGGCGCACTCACCGGCGGGCGGCCGAGCCGGGCGGCCCCGTGGGGCGGCGGAGCCGAGCGTGGCCCCGGCCCCGGCGCCTCCCCCTCGGAAGGGGCCGGCGGAGCCCGACGGGGCCGGGCCGGGCCGGGCGGCAGCTCCGCAGCGCCGTCTGCGGGCACGGCCGCCCCGACGGGGCGCACGGAGCGGGGCAGGCTCGGCACGGCACGGCCCGGGGCGGCGGGAGGGCCGGGAAACGGGGCCGGGCCGGGGGGATGCCCCACGGCACCACGTAGCCCCCCCGGGACATCACACCCCGCACAGCATCGCTGCCCCGCACAGTATCAGACCCCGCACAGCATCACACCCCGCACAGCATCGCTGCCCCGCACAGTATCAGACCCCGCACAGCATCACACCCCGCACAGCATCACTGCCCCGCACAGTATCAGACCCCGCACAGTATCACTGCCCCGCACAGCATCACACCCCGCACAGCATCACTGCCCCGCACAGCATCACTGCCCCGCACAGTATCAGACCCCGCACAGTATCACTGCCCCGCACAGCATCGCTGCCCCGCACAGCATCACTGCCCCACACAGCATCACTGCCCTGCACAGCATCACACCCCGCACAGCATCACACCCTGCACAGCATCACTGCCCTGCACAGCATCACACCCCGCACAGCATCACACCCTGCACAGCATCACTGCCCCACACAGCATCACTGCCCCACACAGCATCACTGCCCCGCACAGCATCACTGCCCCGCACAGCATCACTGCCCTGCACAGCATCACACCCCGCACAGCATCACTGCCCCGCACAGCATCACTGCCCTGCACAGCATCACTGCCCTGCACAGCATCACACCCCGCACAGCATCACACCCCGCACAGCATCACGCCCTGCACAGCATTGCTGTGTGTGCAGCTTTGGCCCCATGCGCCCTGGTAGCCCTGTGCAGTCCTGCATGCCCCCTTGCAACCTCCCATGGGCACTGCTGTGGCCCCACATGTCCCATTACAACCTCACCTGCAGCACTGCAAACCCCTACATGCCCCGCTGCAGCCCCACATGCCCCCTTGCACCCCTTGCAGCCCCCCACAGGCACCGCTGCAGCCCCACACCCCACTTTGCACCCACCCCCCCCATTGGCACTGTTGCAGCCCCACATGCTCCCTTGCAGCCCCACGTGTCCCTTTGCAACCTCACATGCACCACTGCAAATCCCCACATGTCCCCATGCAGCCCCCCGGCACCATTGCTGCCCCACATGTCCCCATGCAGCCCCCCACCCCTGCAGCCCCCCGCAGCGCTGTAACCCTGCACGGCACTGCAGCCCCACAGTGTCACCACCACGCAGCATCCCAACACCAGCAGGGCCACCCCAGCCCCACTGTGCCGCCCCACGCCATGTCCTGTGCCCCCCACCCCATATCTCCCCATGGGCACCGTCCCACCAGCTGCCCCCCACCCCGGCACTACCAGGCTGGGCTTTGGCTCGGGCTGAGCTGAACTTTAATGATGGACAAGAAGCAAACGTGGGTCCTGCACCAGCATCTCGGGACACGGCACCGGCCAGGACCCCCCCAGCACCACCTGGAGACCATGGCAGAGGGGTGGCCACCAGCGTGGTGGGTGACAAGGCACCGGGCAGCCGTGAGGAGGGGTCGGGTTAAGGCACTGGGTTGGGGGAGACCCCCACGCAGGGGGGATTGGTCCCTGTTAGAGGCAGCCCCATAGGGGCGGGAGGGAGCTGGAGGCACTTTGTCCCCATAGGGGGACGTGGAGGGGACACGGCAGGGATGCAGGGTGGCCGAGGTGGGACAGGGGGCAGCCCCCCGCCCCACACCTCCCTCCGGGCTCCTCTTCTCAGCGCCGTGGGTCACACTGGTGCCACGTAATTGCCAGGGAAAGTGCCAAATTTTTGCGTCCTCCTGGACACACCTGGGGGGATAAAGGCAAGGAGAGGTGGTGAGGGGCCATGGTGGCAACCTGTCCCCATTCTTGTCCCCAGCCTGGTGGCCACGTACCTACGAACCAGCCATCGTCGCACTGCTGCATGACATCCACCCGGTCCCCCTCCAGCAGCTCCAGCTCGTCAGCGTTTTGGGGCCGGTACTGGTAGAGCGCCCGGTACCTGCAGGACACAGCGTGGGCAGAGCCCATGTCACCATGGGTCCCGCGTGGGGACACCGTGCCACGGTGCCGCTCCTGGCCATACTTACGGGGTCCACTGGATTTCAGAGCCGTTGTAGGACGGGGCGGGCTCAGGGCGGATGCTGGTGGGTGCCCTCGGGGCTGCGCACTGCAGGGGGGAGAGGATGGGTGCAGCGTTATAGGGCAGCACCCACATCCCCAGAGGTGCTGGGACACGGTGCTGAGGCTGGGGGCTGTGGGGGGGGTCACTCACCTGCTCGGGGGACCAGGCTGAGCACCAGGGCTCCTGGGGATGGGTGGCCGCAGGGTGCAGGGGACCGGTGGGGGCCGGTGAGGGGCTCAGGGTGCCGGTGCGGGGCAGCTTTGGGGAAGGGGGGAAGGCAAAGCCAAGGTAGCGGGGTGAGGACGGGCACCCACCAGCCTCACCGGGACCCCGTTCTGCTGCCCGGGGGGAGCCGGTGGAAAGTGGGGGGCCCCGGGGACCGGGCGAGCGCTGCAGGGATGGGGAGCCAGCCGGGGGCCGGGGGCTGGGGGAGGCAGACGAGGGTGGGAAGTCCTCGGTGGTGGCTTTCACCCGTGGCTCCTTCAGCACCTGCACGTAGGTGGCGGGGAAGATGCCCTGACGGCTGGTGCCGGAGATACGCCCCTCGTACCAGTTCTCATCCACCCGCCGCACCAGGCAGATCCGCTCGGCCTGCCGATGGGATGAGAGGATGTGTTAGCACGGCACGGCTCGGCACGGCACGGCATGGCACGGCACGGCACGGCACAGCACGGCATGGCATGGCACGGCATGGCACGGCATGGCACGGCACGGCACGGCATGGCATGGCACGGCACGGCACGGCACGGCACGGCACGGCACGGCACAGCACGGCATGGCAGGGCACAGCATGGCATGGCACGGCATGGCACGGCACGGCACGGCACAGCACGGCACGGCACAGCACGGCATGGCATGGCACGGCATGGCATGGCACGGCACGGCACGGCTCGGCACGGCACGGCACAGCACGGCATGGCATGGCACGGCATGGCATGGCATGGCACGGCACGGCTCGGCACGGCACGGCACAGCACGGCATGGCATGGCATGGCACGGCACGGTGGTTACCTTGCGGAATGAGAGCTCGACGGGCAGCTCCCCTCGGAAGTTGTAGAGCGCCAGGGCCTCGCCGTACTCCAACACCTGGATGGTGGGTGCCTTGATGGGCTTGGGCACCTCCGTGGGGGGCAGGATCTGGTGGGGGGATATGGGTGAGGGTCAGCACCAGGCTCTCCGAGCCCGGCTGCCCCTTCTCCATCCCTCAGGCTCACCTCCACGTAGTTGGAGGGGAAGATGCCCACGCGGCCGTGGTGCTCGCCCTCCAGCCAGTTCCTGTCCACCTCCTTATGGATGTACACGATGTCCCCCTTCTGCAGCGTCAGCTCCCTGCAAGCACTGGTGCTCAGGGACACTGCTCGCACCGGTCCTGGGGGGCACCGACCCCCCCCCCCCCCAGCCTGGCTGCCATGGCCACCCCACATCCCAGGGCTCCTGGGACCGGTGGCATGGCAGGGACCCCCAGAAGTCCCACCACTTACTTGGGTGACTCAGCCTGGAAGTTGAACTTGAGGCGAGCGGCTTTCATCTGGGGAGGGAGAGGAGGGTCACAGGGGGGCTCCCCCAGCCCAGCCATCCCCCAGCCCATATGGGATGGCACCGTCCCAGCCTCACCTTCTTCTCCTCCCTCCTGACAGCTTCGGGGGGGTCCCCCATGTCGGACAGGCTGGGGAGGGTCCCTGGCCTCAGGGTGTCTGCAAAGAGGGGGGTGTCACCGGCCGGCGGGTGCACGGGGTGCCCCATGGCACGGCACGGCTCGGGTGTGGGGGCTCACCTCTGCCGGGGGCGGCACGGCTCCGGTCACTGGCCAGCCCCAGGCCACCCCGCTCCATGCCGGGGCTGGCGGGCAGGCAGTGGGTGCCGGGGGGGCTCTGCAGCCGGTGGGGTGACAGGGGGCTCCTGCGGGGTGACGGTGGCTCAGGGCAGGGCTGAGCCCCACATCCAGCCCCGCTGCCATGCACCCTCCATGCTCCCGACCCCGCTGCCCTTGGGGGGCAGGACCCCGGGGTCCCCCAGGAGCAGGGTGTGGGGGTCCCCCAGGAGCAGGATGTGGGGGGCCCCCGCGGTGCCTCTCTAGCGTCTCGTCTCAGAGGCAGCCAGGCAAGACGGGTCCAAAGTTTGCCAGCGGCACGTCCCGGCTGCTGCGGAGCAGGAAGCGAGGAGCAGGCGAGCACCGAGGAGGGCCGCCTGGCTAATGGATAACTCCGCTCCTGGGGGCACTTAAAGAGCCCAAATTCCGCCCCCCCAGCCCGGAGAGGGGGGCAGGCAGGGGGGCAGCCAGCCCTCCATCCCCCATGTGCACCCCTGGGGGGTTACGGTAGGTCCTACAAGAAGCGGAGCCCTTGTTTGTTTGGTTTCCACCCGCTGCCGGGGCAGGACACGGGGCCGTGGGGATGTCCTGGGGTGCCCACCCCATCCTGGGGTCACCCGCCGGCACAGGTATCCCCTCCCTGTGCCGGTGACAGCGGGGACATAGGGACACAGCGCTGAGAATCCAAGTGCCGTCACCTCCCCTGGGACCGAGCCAAACCCTGGGACACGGTGTCCCGGCACGGGCTGGACGGGGGAAAGGGTCAGTCCCAGTTTGTCCCCGTCCCACCCACTGGGCAGCCAGCCCGGCGCCAGGGTCCCCCACCCGTGGCAGGACGTGGAGGGGGCCAGCAGTGCCACGGGGGCCTCCGTGGGGGACGCGTGGGGACCCCCACCCCGCCATGGGAGCCGGGACGCTGGAGGGACGATCCCTCCCACCATCCCCCTGCCGTGGGGCTCCGTCTCGCCGCTGTCCCTCGCCTCGAGTGGGGTGCCGGGGCAGTGGGATTTGGGGGGCTGGGGTGCAGGGAGCAGCCGGCTCTACTCACCGAGCCGCCGGGGAGGCCGGAGCAGGGGAGCGAGCGGTGGGAGCAGCCGCCGAGCTCTGCCGGAGAGGAGCGGGAGGGGGTGGGAGAGAAAAATTAATCATCCAAGAGGCTGAGCCTCGGCGGGAAGCGAGGGAGTCCAGCTCCCGGCTGTGCAGGCCAATAACCGCTGGATGGACGGCGAGGCCAGACAGGGTCCTAGCGTCCCACGGCCACGGTCACGGTCATGGCCACGCCACGGCCACGGCCACACGCCACCGGCCAGCTGGGCACGCATCCAGCCCTGCGTGCATCCAGATGTGCAGCATCCAGCCAGCCGTGCACATATCCAGCCGTGGATGCACCCAGATGTGCAGCATCCAGCCAGCCGTGCACGCATCCAGATGTGCAGCATCCAGCCAGCCATGCACACATCCAGCCATGCACACATCCAGCTGTGCGTGCATCCAGCCGTGCACTCATCCAGCCGTGCATGCATCCAGATGTGCAGCATCCAGCCAGCCGTGCACACATCCAGCCGTGCATGAATCCAGCCCTGCCTGCAACCAGCCCTGCGTGCATCCAGATGTGCACCCATCCAGCTATGCATGCATCCAGCCACCAATGCACACATCCAGCCGTGCACGCATCCAGCCCTGCATGCGTCCTGCCCCGCGCACGTTCAAGCCGTGCCCAAAGGCCGCGCCCGCAGCTGGATGTGTGCCCAGCTGGATGTGTGCACAGCTGGATGCACACACCGTCAGCCCTGTAGGTCCCTTCAGGGTCACCCAGCCCAGGGAGGCATGAGGGGTGCAGGCTGGCGGGGGCGGGCAGGGGCCGCGGGGTACCTGGCGGGGGTGCCGGCGTGTCTCCATGGCCTTCATGTCCTTCTCCAGCTCCTCGCTGAGCTGCTCCAGCTCCCGCTCCAGCAGCACCTGCGCGGGCAGGACGCGGCTGTGGCAGCAAGGCTGGCACTGCCCACCCCCCCCATCCCAGCGGCGCGGGCACAGGGACCCCCGCTGCCACCCCCCTTGCCCCCCACCCGCCGCGGGCAGCTTACCTCGATGGACTGAGCCCGCGCCGGTGGCACCGCTGCCGGGGGCTGGGAAGGGCAAGGGGCTGGTTAGGGGCGCACACACCGCGGTGCCCCCCAGCCCCCTCCGCGCCGGGGCTGCTGGGGGTGCCTACCTGCCACGGCTGCTCCAGCACTGAGGATTTCCCCGGTTCGTAGTCAAAAATGCTGCCGGGCTCTGCGATGGCACCGGTGTCACCCCAGCTGGTCCTGTGGGGAGCAGGAGGAGCTCAGCCCCCTGCAGCCCCCCACCCCACGGGCACCCCACTGGGCACCACTGAAGTGCTGCACTCACCAGTCCACCCCGTTGGGCATGCTGGGGGGCTCAACTGGTGACGGCCCTTTCCTCCGCAGCTCTGGGAGGGATGGAGGCACCCTGGTGGGGGAGGGACTGAGCCTACCTGTGGGGCAGCGATGGGTGTCCCAGTCCAGCTCTGTGGGGATGGAGGAGGAGGTGAGTGGGTGCCGTGCCACGCCGTGCCGTGTCGTGGCAGCGGGACTCACCTGGCAGCTTGCGGTGGATCTGCCGGAACATGCTGCGGTACCAGTCGCGGGGTCGGTCAACGCTCTGCAGGGACACGGTGGGGTGGTGAGGGGGTGACACGGTGGGGAGGGGGGGGGACACCCAGCCCTGTGCCCTCGACTCACAGAGCGCGAGGCGATGGGCATCCCTGTCTCATCCACCGGCCCGATGCCGTCATACTTCACCCAGCGC
This sequence comes from Falco cherrug, assembly GCF_023634085.1. Lineage (NCBI taxonomy): Eukaryota > Metazoa > Chordata > Aves > Falconiformes > Falconidae > Falco > Falco cherrug. The sequence goes on along the minus strand of NC_073714.1, from coordinate 3,532,775 downwards.
CTCTCCCGCCGCTTGCTGTCCTTGGTCCAGGTGGCCGACCAGCCTGGTGGCCGGGCACAGGCAGGGGCAGCTCCAGGGCCGGGCGTGGGGCTGGTGGGCACGGAGGTGCTGGGTGCCTTCGCCTCCTTGGCCGGCCAGGTCTGGTACCAGTCGCTCGCTGGGGGTGAGGCGGGCGAGGGTGAGCCCTTGCCCTCTGCCCAGCGCCGTGGGGATGCCCCCCGGGGATGCCCCCTGGGGATGTCCCCAGGGGATGCTCGGGGCAGGTACCTGAGCTCCTGGGGGCTGGCTGCCCACGCTCGGCCGTGCCACGGGTCTCCGGGTCGTGGAAGTCGAAATTCAGTGTGTTGGAGCCACGGTGGCGGATGACGGGCACCTGCGGCACAAGGAGGGGGCTGGCGCGGGGACGATGTGGCGGCGGCCAAGGGATGGAGGTGGAGCAGCTCCCCAGACCCCCCCGGCACACGGCAGCAGCCCCTGGGCCCACTCACCCGTGTTGCCGTCGGCTGTGGGGGCACCTGCAGTGGTGGGTGGAAGGGGGGCACGTCCTCCGTGCCCAGAGCCTGGCCAGCATCGGGGGGCAGGAGCTGGCCCGCCATGGCCGTGGGTTGCCCGGACGGTGCTCAGGGGCTGCCCGTGCCCTGCGGGGAAAGGGGCTGCGCTCACGGTGGGTCCCATCCCCATCTGCGGGATGCACCTTCATCTCACCGGGCTTCGCCAGAGAGCTGGGGGGCTCCGGGGCACCCCCATCCCCACCGCCAGGGACTGTCCTCTGTTACTTAGAGGCGCAGGGGACACTGTGGCAGGGTGACAGCCACCGTGGCACCGTCCCCAGCTGTAGGATCCTGGTGGGGCAGGGGGGATATGGCTGTTCCTGGCCAGAAACAGCCCTGGCACGGCTTCTCCACGCAGCCTCAACCCCGCCACGGCCTAATCCGGACCACCCGGCCCCTTTCCCCATTCCAGGTGGATCCAGCCCCCCTGGGTGGGACAGGGCGATGGCTGAGCCATCTGCCCATCGTCCCAGCATCCCGGCCCGGCATGGTGGGATGCAGCCGGTGCCCTCCTGCCCGGGCACATGGCAGCGCTGGGCAGTGCCACACCGGGAGAGCCGCCAGGGCCGAGCTCCCCGGGGCTGAGCAACACGAAGAGGCAGAAGTATTTCCCCACCCTGCAGCGCAAACAGGGAGGGAGAGGGAAGGAGGGAAGAGGGAATGTGCGGCCGAGCCCAGCACCACCCCGCCGGCAGCGTGATGAGCCATGACTCACCACTGCACCCCATGCCAGGGCTGCAGCTGGGGGCAGGGGGCAGCTGGGGGGCACGGGACCCCCGTAACGGCCCCCGACACCGTTGCGGGGAGATGGGGGGGCTGCATCAGTGGGGGAGGAGCAGCCCTGGGAACCTTTGGGGGACACCGGTGTCCGTGCTTATCCCCCAGCATCTCCAGCCCCGCCGGGCATTGCCCATGGGACTTGCACGACTTGCTGCCAGAGCCCAGCACGGCGCAGACCCCTCCTCAAATTGGGCCAACAGTGCTGCTGGGGGGCTGCTAGCCCGGCACGGTGCTCTGCGTGCCACATGCATGGGGCAGATGGGGCTGGGGACCCCTCAGCTCCTTGGTCCTGACAGTGCCAGGCTGTAATTAACGGTTATCACCACCCTGAGGAAACTGAGGCCCTGGGAACAGCTTGCCCCAGGGCACAGAAAGGGGGGTGCAGGCTTCCCACCCCCCCCCGGGCACCCCAACCACAGCCGCTCCATTCCCAGCACACCGCCGTCCCGCGGCCCCCCAGGGCTCAGCCCCATCCTGCTCCCACGGACTGTCCCCCAAAGCCTGCCCCCCCGGGAGCAGGTCCCCATCGGTCACCCCCCTCCTCGCTGGCCCCCCGAGCCAGCTCTTACCTCCTGGGTGCTGCCAGCCGGGGGGGGGGGCGGGGGAGCCCCTCGGCGAGCAGGACGGAGCTGTGGTAGCAGCAGGGAGGAGAAATGCACGGCGCAAACTTTGCCGGGGGAAGGAGAAGGGGGGGGGGGGGGGGGGCTCAGCGCATTATGGGCGGCCGGTGGCCAGAACCCCCCAAGAGCATCCCCCAGTTGGGTCAGCAGCCGCCACCCACCCGGCAGTGGGTCCCCACGTGCCCCAGCCCCCCTGGGGTGCGCTCGCCCCCCCCAGTGCTCCCCGCTCTGGAGCGGGGCCGGCCCATTCAGAGTTTCCAGTGACATTTCCAGGGCTGGGATCCAGGGAGGGAAGCCAAGAGGCTGAACTCATCCCACGCCCCGCGCACGCGTTCCCGCACACCCGGCCCCCGCTTACGGAATGGGGCGAGCCCCACGCCAGCCCCCCGCCGGGATGGAGCCGGGGGCTTGGAGGGGGGTTTTGGGGGAGGATGGGAAGCACCCGGTGGAGATGAGGAGCGGGGGTCTGTGCTCCCGCAGCCCCCCCGAGTCCCAGCGGGGGGGACACGGTGAAAGCGGAGTCCCCATCCCCGCTGCCACCCGCTTTCCCAGGGGTGACCCTCCGACCCCCAGAGATCTGGGCATTGGGGACCCCCATCTGACAGCGCCATGCCCCGCTCTGCGGGTGCCCGTAGCCCACCTTATCCCCTCCGGCAGCGCCCGCGTTTCAGCCTCCACCAGCAGCTTCCTACTTGCTGCTCCCCAAAACTGCTGACAGCCCCGGAACCGGGCAGCCCCGGCCCTTCCTCTGTCCCACACGCTCCCACGTGAGCTCAGGCCTCTGTCCCCACGGGAGCTCACGTGGGAGGATGCTGACTTTGCCACCAGCCACCCCTTGGTCCCCATCGAGCCACCCAGTCCCCTGCCAGAAGCCGCTGCTGGGATTGAAGGGGCCGGTGGCACCAAGCCCTGGCTGCCCGAATGCTGTGCCCAGGGGACAAAGGGGACAAGGGCAGGGGTGCTGCCCGCTGCCACGGCCCCCGAGGACGCGGCTCCCATCACTGAGAGCCGTGGGGATGCGGCCGCTCCTCCCGTCACTGGTGCAAGCCGGGGATACCGCAGGGAGGAAGCAACTTGGGGACCGGAGCTGGTTCCACCGGGGTGACAAGGGCAAAGAGGGCAGCGGGGGCACAGCCACGGGCACCCAGGGAAAGGGTTAAACCCTGCGAGGGGAGCCCAGACCCCATCCCTGCCCTCCAAGGGGGTGACAGTCCCCTCCAGCCCACCACACCCCCAGTGACAGCTCTGAAGGTCATGGCACCCACTGGCAAGGAACCCTGCGGGCTGGGAGCCCCAGCCACCCCACACCGCTGCAGCCCACCCTGGGGGGCCAGGTCCCCCCCGGCAGTGACCCCACTCACCGTCCCCTCGGTGGGTGAGCGGCCTCGGGCGCCGTCGCTGCCTCCCCCCGCCCAGCTCCCAGCACCAGCCTCCTCCGCTCAATGATAAATATTTAACGCGCAGCTCGGGCCGGGATTAACAAAGGGCGAGTGTTTCCTGTTTGCTCAGCGCGGCGATGCCAGCCGGGAGCGCGCAGCCGGGCCCAGCGATGCTCCCGGGATCAGCGGGCACAGCCCCTCGCTCACGCCAAGGGTCCCGGAGCCTAGGGCTGGGCAGCGACGCTGGGTGCCAGGCTGGTGGCTCCCCACCGTTTGGGGGGAACACTCAGGGAAGGGATGGGAGAGCCGGAGCATCCCTTCACCGTCACACCCTGGGCTGCTTTCTGCCAGCTGGGAGCGGAGATGGCCACCACACCAGGCCTGCGGGGCAGCGGCGAGGGCAGGAGATGGCAAAGGTGTCGCACATGGTGAGCTGAACTCGACGGCAGAGGTGCCACAAGGGAGAAGGTAGACATGGCAGCCACAGCTGGGAGCCGGGTCACCACAGCTCCGCGGCCGGGCAGGGAGCGGTGCCGGAGCCATCTCCTGCCCTGGCACCCGGGGAGGCAGGGGGAGGAGGGTTATTTACTCAGGCAGCGGCTGGAAGGATGGAGAGGCGAAGAGAGGGAGCCGAGAGCTCTCCAACAAAAGTGCCTGGGAGCGACTTCACAAGTGCCAACGTGCCGGGGAGGCTGGGAGACGCCGTCCCGGCGCTGCCCTGGCCCTGGCGAGGGGCCCCGAGCGAGGCGGTGGCTGTAAACCAGACCCTGAAACCCTAAAACCAAGCAGCAGACATGGGGGGCACCTTGCCCTGCCCTTCGCCCCGGGAGCCAGGCACCCCTGTGCGCCCCAAAATAAACCACAGCAGAGCCGAGTGACTGTGTCAATTTTTAACTTTTTTTTTGTTTTTTTTCCGCCTTAAAGATGACTTCCAATTTACATTAAGACAGTTCTAACAAATTCATTCCTTGTTCACAAAAAAAAAGAAATTATATTAAATAATTTCTGCCAATAAATAACATTTTCACCATTTTTTTTCTCCTTTAAACATAACTAAAAAAAAAAGCAAGGAAAAAAAAAAAAAAAAAAAAAAGGAGGCAGTCTCCAGGCAACGGGCGTATGATCCTTCAGCATCGAGAACCCTAAAATCACCATCACTGCACCCAGCACGTGTCCCGTGGGGCTTCAGGTCCTCCCTGGCAGAGGCCGGTGGGCCTCCACGCATCCCTGCCCCCGCACCTAGCTAGGTGGGATCCGCACCCGAGTGCCGCCACCGGCTCCCGGGCTGGCACGGGCAGCAAGAGGTTCTCCCAACGCCAAAAAAAAAAAAAAAAAATAAAAATATTAAAAATAAAGCTCGAACTCAACCCACCACCCGACCCATTGCTGACTCCCCTCCTTGTTACATGCACCTTGCTATAACATGCAAAAAAACCCAGGCTGCGAGGCCAGCCTGCGGGCTTTCCCCGGGGCCGGCCGTGCTCCTTGGCTTGTGATCCCGGAGTCCCGTTTGCCAAGCTCCAGGGAGCAGCCGGGGAGAGGGAAAGGGACGGGTGGGAGCTCTGAGATGAGGGGTCTTGAGACATGCATAGCTCCGAGGCGCTGGCTTTGCAAGGGGAGAGGGGGGAAGGAGGAGGAAGAGGGGGGGGGGGAAAAAAAATCTGTGTATTTCTGGCATTTTTTGTTTTGCCGCGGTGGGGATCGGGGTAGGGCGCTCGGCCGGGATGAGTGAGGGACCTCGGCAGCGGCTGGTGGCCTCTGCTCCAAACTCGTCATCACTCTCTTCCCCAAAAGCTGGGGAAAAGGGGATGGGGTCTCTCGGCTCAGCGCCGGGGAAAGCTCTGCCTTCCCCACAGCTCCTGCGCCAGCCGGGGGGCTGCGCTTGGCAGGGCTGCCAGCGCGGAGGGGGTTTGCACGGATGCGCGTTAGTTAATCGAGGGGGTAATTAGCACCCACGAGCCCCATCGCTGCCCCTCACCCCCTCGGGAACTCGTGTATCAAGGGAAGGGGGGGACCAGCACCTGCGTTGCTACAGCAAGGGGAGCCTGCGCCTCGGATCCCCGGCAGCACGGATCCCCGGCAGCACGGAATCCATACGTGCCGGCTGCCACACGCCTCCTGGGCAAGGCTCCCCGCCGGGGGACACCAACATCCAGCCATGAACCGCCCTCCCCGACGGGCACCAGCCCCTCCTGGGCCAGGATGCTGCAAAGCTGCGGTCCCACCACCCACGGGGACATTTTCGGCAACACCCAGCTCCAGGGATGGGTGGGAAGGGGGGGTGGGTGTCCCGGCTCCTCACCCCATCAGCCCCCCCGTGCTCTGCGAGGGTGGCAAACCACAAAGCACAAGGGCCAGACGGGTTTGGAGCGCAAGAGGGTTGGGGGACAAACCGCAAGCAAAGCAAAACCCCCTCGGCAAAGGGACGGTCCCTGCTGAATCCCCCCCACCCCTGGCTGCCAGGCTCGGGGTACGAGCATCCCCCCACGGCACCCGTCCCAAAGCTCCCGACTAAAACTGCTGCTCGGGTGAGATTCCCAGCCTGGGTCAGAACAATATGCCCAAACATGCACGGGCAGCACCTTTGCACGGTTTGCGCTCTCAGAGGAAGATACCACACATCGGCTCACTGTGTTTCAGAAAGGATGCCGTTAAAAAACAGAAGAAATACTCACAGACAAAGGCAATTGGCCCCACGCCTCATATGGGGTTAGAGAAGCTTGCTCAAAACATCTCGCACTTTTTGCAAAGCAGTGGGCGTGTAAAAAAGGGAAAAAAAAAAAAAAAGGGGGAAAAAAAAAAGTGGAGGCATGTGACTCAAAAGTCTCTTGTGAAAACCCAGTGGTCTGCTCACAGATACGGTTTCCTAAATAGCTGGCATGGAATTAAGTGACGTATGATTATAAGACAATTTGAAAGCTTCCTGCAAAGTTGCTGTTTTCCTCTGTCGCTGGAATCGCAGCTTCGGGCCGGAGCACAAAGGGAAGACAGCAAGATCCAGAGAAGGGGTTGGCAAATATCCCTTATTAGAGGCTAAGCCCGCTCACCTGCTGCCCTTGCTCAGAAAAAGCACAATAGTTAGTTGGAAAAGCAGCAAAAACTGGCAAGGGATCTGCTTCTGAAAGCTGCTGCTTCTACTCTGTGCAGTCGCTGGCAGAAGAGGACACGGCTCAAGCGACACGTGGGGAAGGGAAGCGACCAAACAGGAATCTCACAAAATCCTTTTTCAACGCTCGCTTCAGGTCAAAGTTTAAGCAAAAGAACGTGCCCCTGCTAAACAGATCCAAGCCTCAAACCCCTCGACTCCGCGAAAAGGGTGTCCTCTGGCAACCCTCCTGTCACCCGGGACATCCCCCATCCTCTCCAGCACTGCGCACCCTTCCAAAATTACTGCCAGATCCGCTCGGTTCTTCTACCTGCCAACCTACGGGGAAACCATGCTCCCTCCCCTGCCGTCGAGGGAGGGACGCGCTTCCAAAACCTGGGGCTTTTTAGCAAAGCCGCCTCGCCACCGGCCACATCTCTACAAAAACAAGCAGCACCGTCACCCCATCCTTCCCCAAATCCTTTATCACAAGCTGGCAAACCCCCTCCAGCTGCCGGGAAAGGCTGACGTGCCCACGGCTCCTCTGGAGTCGGAGGAATAGCCACCGCTGTAACAAGGTAACCAGCAGCGGGATAAGCCCAAGTTGTCTGCAGTAGGTGGAAGACCCCCCCGAAAGACGCATGCTGGATGACCGAGGGGCGATGCTGGCTTAGGGGAGACCACCTTGCACGCCCACCACTCAAATACTGATCAGCAAGGGCCGAATCCAGAGCCGGGCGCAGGGGAACGTGCCACGGGCTCTGCAGTATGCGATGGCGGTGGCGAAGGGGGGGGTGGTGGTGTGCGTGCCTTTCTGCCCGCTCGTTTTATGTCACCCCCCCCTTTTCCTTTAAAATTCAGGCCCTGCAAATTTCCCAAAGACCTGCTAATCGCTAGGGACCGGAGAGAATTCCTCTGCTCTGAATCCGAGGGACTCCCAGAGGGATTTCTGCTGCACGGGCAGCCCCGGCGTCCAGCTGGCTGCAGCAAGTCTGAACGGCCGAAGCTTCGGGAAGAGCCACGACAAGGGGCAGCGCTTCCCCACCCCCCTTTCCCGTCCTTATTAAAGGGCTATTTTTTTTGCTCGGGGCTCCGCTGGAATAAAAACTACAGAAGGAAAAGGTGCCGTGATTGGTATAACACACTGGAGTCCTTTCGAGCTCATTGCGAATATCTGGATGTCACCTTGGAAGAGGGACGGATCCCGGCCAGCTGCACCACGCAACGTGCCTTCCACGGAATCGGTTGCTAAAGCAGCAGATGCGGGGAGGCAAGAAGACGAAGAAAAACCAACAGCAAACTCTGGGAAGAAGACAGTCGTGAAAAGAAAAACCAACCCAACCCCATCTTCAACGAAAGGACCTGCTTTTGAAAGCACAGGCTAACTTAGAATTGTACCAAAGTCAACGACCCAAGTTGCCTGGAACTGGTTTTGTTTCTTTTAATCCCCCCGCAGAGGTTTGGCTCTCGCGGAGGAGAGGTCAGCTGTACAGCACAACACTTCATATATGCGCTAGCAGTTAGATTGGTTTCTAAATTAAAAAAAGATGGACTTTTTTATATATTGAACATAAATAAAAAAATTACAAAATGGTCACCTTTCTTACAGAATGGATGCAAACTGGATTATGAACGTGCCTCCAGGTGAAGTTGGTTTCTCCCCTGCCCCCACCCCACCCCAATAATAAATAAATAAAATTCATTAAGTTTTGGATCCTTTAGTGGTGCAGATTGGGCGCTCGGACCGTTACTGGGCTTTCTTCCCCGTGCCGTTCTTGTCTGCAGAGTTTGTTGAGGTTACCAAGTTCACCGGCCCGTCTGAGTGCATTGAATCCTTGCGCGGCGGCATGCGTTCGTTAATGCGATCCAGCCCTCGGGCTTCCTCGAAGCTGCGGATCTTGTGCTGCGGCGAAAATCCACGAATGGCTGCAGAGAGAAGGGCCGAGAAAGAAAAGAGTCAGGCCGAGCCGCGGACCCCCGGGCAGGAGCCCCTTAGCACACACCAGACACGTACAGGACAGAGTCGGGGCGACAGAAAGCACGTGTCTGGCTACGGGAAGCCCGAGCTGGGTCTGCGGGGGAGGGGGTTCGGCATCGCCAGCTCATGTGGGTACCACAGTGTAGCTGGGGAGTTGAACTGCGCCAGGTCCTGGTGGCAAAGTCTAGGATCCCGACCGCAGCGACCTGCTCTGCTCCCTAACGGTTCCCCTTTGAACACGGTTTAGCAGCAGGAACGCGCAGACCAGACAAGTGCTCAGTGTCGTGTTCCCCCACCCCCCCAACAGGGAAATCTCAGGAAACTTTCAAAGCTGAAAAACACGAAACTAAAAATAAAATAAAAATAGTAATAATAATTAAAAAAAAAAAAAAAAAGAAGGCAAAACCAAACCAACACGACAAAGACACCACCACAAGGCTTTTAACTCCAACACAAACCACAGACTGCAACGCCAGGAGAGGGAAACGGCTAGTCCTCGGATCACAAACGCAACGGCTTCTTGCATGACCAGGAGACACACAGGCAGTCTCAGGAGTGATGAAATCCCACCAAGGACAGTGTTTCATCACTACGAGGCCGAGTACATCATCCTTGCGGTGATGATACGGAGCGAATGTTTAACTTTTTTGTATTACAGATAATTTAAGGGGAAAAAAAAAAAAAGACAAGGAAAAAAAAAAAGGGGGGGGTGTTTGTGCCAAATCTTTTTACCAGGACTTGGCTGGTTTACAAACAAACTTCCCTTGGTAATCAAAACGTTCTCTACACAAACGTACAGCCCCATTCATCAGGAGTTGAATGGAGCCATCGAGGAGAAAAGCTTCCCAGCCAGTAACCTCAGAAATCTGTCATTTCTACACAAACTACGGGGAGAAAATTGCTTCTCTGCACCAGGACCACCTCGGCCCACCTGTGGGGAAGGCAAGGATTACATCAGAGCCACGCAATCCGCGACTTCCTAGATGATTTTGACCAAGCGTGCTGGCAGCCTTCACTGGACTGAGTCACCCAGGGGATGAACTCGGCCACGTGGCATCCCAGATCAGATCGCAAGACCCCAACACCAAGGTCTTGAGACACCAGAGCACAAACCGCCCCGGAGACGGGGCGCTCTCAGAATGAAGGTCTTGCACTCAGCCATAGCCTCGTTAAGGCTAAAATAAGACTTGAACCAGCCCACTGTATTTTTTTGGTTCCCAGCAGGGGCCCATCCTCCCCCACTTCTGGTGATGCAAGAGTAAAAAGCTTCCATAAGGCCGATAAAGCTCTTTAAAATTAGCGCACGAACACACAGAGATGATTTGAGTCTCTCGCCGGATTCTAGCCATACCTTCCCGTGCCTCTACCGCTTCTACTGTGGCTGCAATACAGAAGAACAGTGGCATGCAAAAATGAAGACAGAAAAAAAAAAAGAAAAAAAAAAGAGTGACAGTGAGTGATCTAACATCATCGCTGCGAACGCAGAGCCCACAGCCTCCCAGCCCCAGTGGAGACAACCGTAATCAATCAAAACAGCGGGCAAGAAGGGGAGGGGGGGGGGAGGGAAAGGTGACAGGAGCTTGAGAGGAAGGCTGAAAGGGGACTCCCTCGGGCTTCGCGTCTGCTGAGCGCTGACACGGGGAAGTCTCCTTTCCTCATGTTTCGCTGGACTCATCACACAGATCGATCCGATGGAAAGAAAGAGAGAAGCAGAGACGGCTTTCTGCTGCATGCACCGGAGGGCTCGGGCACGCAGGCACCCCACGGCAAGGACGGTGACAGTCTCAGACCGAGCCATGGGTCTCCACCCGCACGTACGGCCCCTTTGGCTCCCAGTTCGGGGGTTCTAGGGTACCCTGGCCACCTCCAGAAGGTAAATTGTGTGGAATTCACCCCAGGCAAAGCCTCAACCACCAGAGTCAAGCAAGGGAAGTGACCCTGAGGGGTGTGATGACATTTTGGAGCAGGGGGGAACGGAGGGGCAGGCAGTTTGCTCTCTGGGCGAGGGCAGGTAGCAGCAGATACTAGGCTGCTCCACTCCCAATGCCTTGAATTCTAAGAAATAAAAATAAAAATATATAGGCTGAGGCTTCAAATCCAGTTTGGTTTCAGCTCCACCTCCTAAAAGCGTTACCAAGCAACAAGGCACCATAAAGCTGAGCAGCGTCCCCCTTCCTAAATCTGCTGCAGCAGCTGGCCAAGTTTTGGTAGTCCCTGCCTCAACATCTGGGAGGAGGCCCTTCCCTAGAACAGATCCCCTGCTTTCAGCCTCAAAATGCCTTCCCCCCCCCCCCCCCCCCCCCCCCCCCGGCTTTGGACACAATACAAAGGCCACGGAGAAGGAATGGAGTTGTGGCTGAACATCTTTGCTCCAGATTCGGTGACTTTCTTCAGCTGATTTTGCCAAGCCATGCTGCCAAAGGTTGGCAGGAGGCTCAGGGAGGGAAGAGGCCCCGCCACCCGGCTACCTGCGGCCCTCTGTCTCCTCTTTCAGGGTGCAGGGGACCCCAAAAGGGGGGCAGCCCCTCTTCTCCCCGCCGAGCAGAGCGGCTCCCAGCACGGCTGCTGAGGGAGAGCCTGTATGTTCGCCAGGAGGCTGCTGTGAGCAGACGGCGTGGTGCGACGGGACGTGCAAAACGGGAAGGGGTGAGAGAAGGGGGCACGACAGGGAAAGGAGCGTGAGAAGGGCACGAAAAGCGGGGTGCGGCCGAGGGGAGCACGGGGTGCCAGGGGCAGGGGGGTGGGAAGCCTGCGGTCACGGGAGGAGGCGGCAGCAAAGGTCCGGCTTGTTTGTCCTGTCTCAGGGAGCCAAACAAATCTCGGCTTCTTTACTGGGGGGAGCTGGCTGGTAGCCCCTCGGGGGAAGCCCCTGGAGAGGGGAAGGTGCAGCACAGCCCGCTCCCACGCCGTCAGCTAGAGGGGCAGAGCTGCGGCACCGTGAGCGAGCCGGCTGCTCGAGCCGAGCTGTACCAGCCACCTTCCCACTCAGGCTCTGTTCCCATGCCTGCAGCAGAACTGGGGTGACAGAAACCATTATGGTTGCTATAAAAAAAAAAAGGAAATAAATAAATAAAAAAAGTATTCCTACTCCTCTACGTGCAGAGAAACCCATGGGTTCGGGAGCGACACTGCACACGCTCCCCCCTGCAAGGAGCGGGCAGCAATATTTACACGTTTCTCACTTGTGAACTATTTAATCAAGGCAAGGCAACCCCAGAACATGCCCTCTTCTGAGCCTGCAGGAAATTACCCAGCGCTGATAGGAAGGGGAAAGCAGGCTGGTGAGATGCCAGCATTCAAAGGCTGGCGTCAGGAAAGGATTAAAACACTAGATTACAGGATTCCCTCTGGGGACACATGTTACTATGATAACTCATTCCCTGACCATCAGCCAATCTCCCTGCCCTGCGAGTTTCAAGCACACAGATCGCTAGCTCAGCCCTGCTCTCAGCACACTAATAAGACGGACCAGTTGGCTGCTGAGGGAGGGAGCAAAGTATCTGCCAGCAAGCACAGAAAAGAAACCTCCAAACCCAGATCAAAACCAGGGGGCCGAGAGAAGTCTTAATATGAAACATACAGGCCTGGAAGAATGTCCCTCCTTCACCCAAACCTGCGTGTCCCTCCTTCACCCAAACCTAAGCTTCCTGTTTGGGATTCACAGGGTCAGAATTGGAAGGGTTTTGTTTAACGAAGAACAAGCAAGCAGGCGTGTTTACCGTTATGCTAGCACACAGCAGCAGGTAGGTGAAGCAGAGGATGCTCATCATGCAGAGTTACAGGGAAATAAACGATAAAAAGCATTGCAGAAACATACAATAAAGCAATACACATGCTTTAGGCAAGGGTGCTGTTTGTTGTCCTTTTTTTTTTTTTTTCCTCGTGTTCCCCTCCTCGAGGCTATACGGGGACATCTTGGAAGGCTCTCCACATCCCCACCTACATTTCTGCTTTCTCCTATTTCTGAATCCTTCCTCCCTGCGAGCCTGAACCATCTCTCGGGTCCCCCTGGCACCCTGAAGTACGCCTGTGGGGACCGACTGAATGGTTTTCGGGGGAGCTGAGGACCAGGTATAGAAGAGCAGAGGACAGGACCATCCATACTCACCGGTCTGTAAGGTCTGCCTCCCCCCTGAGAGCACCCCCAGGGGCAGTGTACCTGTGGGAGTCAGGCCCTTGAGAGTCAGCACGCTCTCGCTCTCCTCCCTGCAAAGAAGAGGCAACACAATTAGTTACCGAGAGATTAACGCAATGGTCATTTAGGTCCACGCCGGACTGTTAGCGGCATGAACACCGGCCGCCTGCCCTGTGCTGACCGCAGGCAGCACGCAGCCGACCTGCCGGGCGCCGAGCACAGCCCTGCCTCCTAAACACAGGAGCTCTGCTTACTCAGCCACGACGCATCAGAGCCGCGGCACCAGCAAATGCATCCCGAAAGGGCTCAATATACCTCAGCAGCAGCACTTCTGCTGGCAAAGGGGCCAGGGCTCGAGATGAAGGTTTCTGAAGACGGCCAAGCACACAGAAAGCACCACCTCGAGCCTCTGGAGCAAGTTTTGTAAGACTCCTGCTCCCCAGCGGGACTCTGCCTGCCTGGTGCACCCTGGCCACCGCCTCTTTACCTAGCGAGGACGTATCAAGCTGTAGCCCTATATACAGCACCAAATTTACCTTCATCAGCCAGACCCCAAATGAAACTCAAGACCCCAAACCGTACGCTGCTTCCTTACCGAAGAACGGAGAAGACACGTGCCATCTTCCCAATGGCTCTAATCTTATTCCTGATGATCTCTTTACGGACTGTTGTCCCACCTTAGGGAGAGAAAAAAAACCACAAACGCCAGCATGTTTAAGGTTTCCTGCTTTCCAGGCACAAGTAATGTCAATATGAAGCACCTGCCTGACTCCAGGAAAAGAAATCATGATTTACAGATTCACAGCTACACTCTTGAGAGAAACAGTGCTGAGAGGATGGCGGTCAGGATGGCAGTGAGAAGGGCAACACCAACGAGATGACACATGGGCTTAAAGGTCTAAAGAGAGTAGAACCACCAAAAGAAACGGATCGGGTAGGTCTTGTTCGAAGCTCACCAGGTTTGATCACACTACACAGGATGTAACACAAATGACTCAGCCATGTAGACACAGTTTTGCAAGGCAGAACACTGACGAATCTGACTGCTGATGAACACTGCAGAACACCGGGCTGTGCTCGCCGCGGGGAGGAGTGTCACGCAAGCATCAGCTTTGGCATCCAACACGCACAGTGAACGGCTGGCCGGAGCCTTGCAACTCTGCTTTGACCCCACACAAACACAAAGTGAGATACGTGAACTCCCCTTCCGCTATACAGACCGAACGTGAGAGAAAAAAGCATGGAGGGTAACTGAAAACAAACAAAAATCAAAATCAAAGAGGTAACAAATACATCTCCTCTCAGCTGAGATTCCTCACATGGCCCAACTACACATTAGGACAGTACAAGCCAAACCGGAGGTCTAACATGCACCGATGGCTCAGCCATGCACTAAGTGGCTGCATTCAAAAGTCAGATAGAAACGTGACCCCGTTTCTCAAGTTCCTGGAGGAACGCAGAAGGGTTAAAAAACACATGGCGCTTATGTTAAAACTGAAAGGGGATGAAGAGACTGCCCAACTAGTCAGCTATTCAAATCCACTCCAAGGAAATCTGGTGGCACAGGCAGTGAAAATTAAGCTTGTAGCAAATTCTAGCTGGGTACCTTTCTGATAGCTTGAAATGTAGTGATCTTCAGGGAGAGGAGACACCAAGAAACAAGTAGATGAAGACAGAGATAGAAGAAACAAATTTAATTTTCATGGGAGGGAGAAAGAAAAAAAAAAAAAAAAAAAAAAACCAACCAAAAACGAAATGCAATGGGAGAAGCGGGTTAAAGTCTCAACCTGTTGACCGAAGCAGCGGCACCTTGTTGTGCCGCAACGGTGACTGACTGTCCTCCACCCTACGCTGATCTGCGCAGGCAGGCAGCCCCCCCGGACCCCCCCACGCATGCTCAGAGCCCCACTTCTCGCTGCATGCCCCACGGCTGCCCCCGAGCTGCCTCTAGGTCACACCGGCTCGCTCTCAGGCGATTCCCCCCCCCCCCCCCCCCCCGTATAGAAACTGCAGATCAGCTCAGCAATTCTTTCGTCCCTTTTGTGCATAGCTTAAAACCAGGGCCAAAAAAACGCATTCTGCTTTTTCTTTTTTTTTTTTTTTTTTTTTTTTTTGGGGGGGGGGGAGATGTGTGACATGAGAAGCCACCTTACAGAGGAGTTCACTGCAACAGATGAGAAGAACTGGGTAGGCATTTTGGTGCAGAAAAATTCTGAACTGGGGGGGGGGGGGGGGGGGCGGAAAATAACCATTTGGGAAGCAGTCTCTGTAAGGAGCAGGAAACCATTCTCCAGAGTAGCTGGCAAGAAGCGTCTGTCGCAGTGAATGTAATTTAATTTCTCTGTGACTGAATAGCAAAGGGGGAGAAAAAAAAAAAAGAAAAAAAAAAAAAGGAAAAGAAAACCCAAAAAAGCAACCATGTTTCCTACCCACAACTGCACAAGGGTTGGCCAAAAAGGAACTGGAGACCCCGGGCTGGGCATCCAGCTATAAATCAAGTGCTGATCACTCTGGAGCTAGCATCACACACCTTCCCCACCTTCACCACCACCCCCCTCCCCCCCAACTGTTACCAGCTCGGTCGTAACAGCTTTTTTTTACCTTCCAATGTCTCATCACCATCTGAAATCAACTCATCATCGGAGCATATGTTGAGGATGTTAACGAGCATTTCTGTGACTGTAAGAAGTACAGACAGGAAGATTAGAGAGGCCTGGTGCACACACTTGGCAGGCAGAGGTATTTGGAGGACGAGCTGGACAAGCAAACGATTTCAAGGTCATTTATACTCTGGAAGTGGAAGCCCAAAGACAATTTTAGCTGCATACTGCTGGTACCTCACAGCAGTACCCAGAGCAGACGACATATTTTACACCTTCTGCCAAGGAGGTGGATGCAGTCCAAGCACATCACAGATGAAACAGACGTGGGGAGTGGGGTGCCAACATTCAGGCAGAACAGCCTGAGCTTGCTGAAGGTCCCACCTCCCCACCCTGACCCACACCAGAGGCCACCTGGCTCCGAGAACGTCAAATCCGGGGAGAAATTCAACCTTTGGTTCCTCAAAGTCAAAAAACCCCTTTGGCACTTCAGACCTTGATGCCACACTCCGAACATACAACACTGGGGTGAAATTTCAACTCACCAGGAGATGTAAAAAACCTTTTGCTGAAAAGTTGTGTCAAAGCCTTGGCCATATTTTAAGCTGCCTCGCCTCCTTCAGAAGGAAGTAAGACTTTAAACTGAAGTGAATGCTTCCCTTTTGGGTGGGCCACAAGCCAACAGGAGAATTTAATTCCTCTGTCGCAAACCCAGAGCAAGAGAAATGTCTCCAGATTCTGAGGTGGGGCTACACCACCCATGATCAGCTCCATCAGCAATGCAGAAGCAGCAAGAAAGGATCGTTTTATGGGTAACAGCTTTCTAAAAGAAGTATCCACAATTGTTTTCAAAAAAACTTTACCCAGTAATACGAATACGCAGATCTCCTTGAACCTGAACTGCTTTTACCTGGTGTTAATGAGTTACAACACTCTCCCAACACATTTAATAGCCTGTGGGACAGGTTTCTAACACACAGGGTACTGTGACCAGCCACTGGGCAACCCGTAACAGAAATCCAAATATCTCTTACCCTTCTCCCCTACAAAAGGCAAAGACCATGTGAAGACATCCATGAAGTTTGGAAGCCAGTACGGATGAGGGGAACAGTTGAACTGCCTGATGTTCATGACATTGTTTTCATATTTCAGTACAGCAGCTAGGAAAGAAAAAGAGAAGATGACACGTCCATAGGTGCTATCAATTTCTGGGAGTTGTACCCGCGCTAATGAGGCCTCGTCACCAACAAGGGGTTGCACTCATGCAGAATCAAACTATGAGCTCTCCAAAAATCAGAAGGCTTAAGCAGTATTTTTTCAGTTTACCCATTACGTTGTTTCACTAAAGCTTGTTAACAGTGAAGGTCAATTGAACAAAGCCGTTAAAATTTATCCAAATCAGAAGCGATGAACACAGAGCCGAGACCCAAAGTGAGGGGTAAAAAAAAAAAAAAAAAAAAAAAAATATCCCCCACAGCCGAGGAAAGTTCCCCATCATACTCCTATGGTTTTAGGGGCACGGGGAAATTAAAAGCTTGCCTATACTTGCAGCTTTTTTTTTTTTTTAACAGCAGCATTCATCAATAGTGCTCAGCTGTCACGTGGCTGGAAATGAAGGCATTATTCTAGGCTTTATAACTTGACAGCTAATTGCCAGAGTAATACATTAAGTCTCCCAAGTCAGAGAACCCAGCCTCTCCCAGCTCCCCAGCTGCCATCAGTTTAGCACACAAAGCTCTTTTTCATTTCATGCGTGAGAATGCAGCTCGAGGAGAGGGCAGAGTGGGCAAGGGAAGATGGAGAGGGATTTCCTAAGCACGTGAAGACAGCGCTGACATCCAAACAGCAGCAGAGCCCTGGCCTTGCCAGCCTTACCCTTGTTGTTATAGACATCTAGGTAATTTGGTGCAGAGAAGATCGTGATTAATGAAGGAAAGCCTGTTGTCTGGCTCTTCCTGTACATTCGGTACCTGAAAAACAGGTCAAGTGTTCAACACACCCGTCTTGCTAAGGAGAGCAGGAACACAGACGGAGCCTGCTCAGCTGCCAGGCTGCAGCACTTACCCAGCGTCCTGGGCTTCGTGAGCTCGGATTACAGATAACAAACTATTGTTCTGCAAAAATTCACAAACTGCAGGATAACTGGAAAATAAAAAGCAAGCGTACATCAGGACAGAGCAAAGGAGAACAGACAGCACGCACGGTCTTGGTTTCAGGAACCAGCCACTTGCAGCACCCATTTGGTTTGTGTCCAGCATCCCCAAACAAGGCCAGTATATATTACATCATTCCAAAATTAATTGCAAAGCATTCTGTTAAACAGACCTCTGGTGCCAAATCTTCCCTACCAGCCGGGCTACAAGTGGTCTGTTAGCACAAATGCTTCTCTTTGAGACAGGAAAAGATTATTTCCTAGAGCTTCTGGTACTGTCCAATGCCTGAAAACCACTCAAAAGGCACCCTGCCAGCTAAAAGAAGCATCTCTGCTGTCTGATACCACAATTTCATAAAGCAACGTATCCAAAGAGAGCTCAACATTACAGGACAAGAAAAAACAAACAAGCTTTTGTGCATTAGAGCCAAGTGAAGACTTGTTTTTCAGAGCCAGGGACACTGTAAAGTCCCACAGAGCGCAACGTGAAGAATCTCCCCCCACACCTTAGCGCAAGGGGAGACAAGAAGCTCTGCTCCATCACAGCCCCCTGAAACACCACTATACCTGTAGAAATAGGAGCAGCCTCGAACAGTGTTGTGGGCGAAATGCTCCAGTGTTTTTTCATTGCCGTAATCCTCTGATGGATCGGACCAGAGCAGGTCACACATTGGACCAAAGGCTGGAGGTTCCTTAAACCTGTCTAACTGAAAAAGGTACAGAAAATCAGGACAACGCTGGTGAAAGCTGCAGCAGCGTACGCACACCTACGGTGTGGACACGCGGAGCACAGGAGCCTCACCCTGGAACCCCGTGCAGGCATCAAGCAAGCCATTAACGACATGATTAATTGTAAGCTACGTGAAAAGACCACGGAGATTACTTACTTTCCTAATGTCGTCTAGACACGTGATTTCTGGAGACAGTCCTCCATGAACACACAGGAATTGCTGGTTTAAGAGGGCAGCAAGAGGAAGACAGTCAAATGTATCCATGCACGCATCATACACTCGCTCCGAATACTTGATTCGACCTGGAAAGATGGGGGCAGGGGGAGGAAAAGAGGGAAGAACTGAATTAATTTACTCATTTACACAACAAAGACTGCTCAGGATGTTAAGAGGAGCTTTTTTAGTATTATTCTTTTTTTTTTTTTTTTTTTTTTTTTTAAACGGGGAGTCATGCATCCAAACCTACTTGGTGTAAGAAGCATTAAGCAAAGCTTTGATCAGCCAGAGTGCTGATAGGGAAGTTCAAGGCACCCAGCTCCTAAGCTGTTATGGAAACTCTACATCCATGGCCCACCAATTTCAACTTTGCACCATTACGACTGGAAATGCTGACTTAAGACGATGCTTGTGGGACGGGAAGACAAAAAGGCTTCACAGTAATCTGGACATGGCCAAGAATATTAATCTCCCTTCAAGCTATTTTCTAGAACACCTGCAGTAAGATTAACATAGCAAAGAGGCTAGGTGCTTGCCACTGCAATAGAGAACCTGCAATAGGAATAAAGCCAGCCCATCACTCTCCTGCGTTCATACCGCACCTCTGGACTCCAGAGAGTCTTACCAGCCTCAGCTGCTAGGCACATTATACACTAGGAAATGCAGCAGCTGTTTAATTTGGCACAGCAATATTGCACAATCATTTAAGATAGGAACTGCCTTTTCAGCTGGACGCTGAGTGCTTTGACTCAGAATTTGACCGAGATGCCTGCAGCGAAATGAATCTTCACACAGGACCTTCTCAGGGCTACCAGTGATCGCAATCTCCGCTGGATGCCCCATCTTAACAGAGGCGAGGAGGATGTTTCAATACGTTAAACAGAGATACCGTGGCCTTTCCAAAAGCAGCTTAGCTTTTACAGCAAGCCTCCAAGTATGCTCAGAAATATTCCTCAACGCTTCCCGTTAGAACAGAGAGCAGGAGCAGAGACCACCGCATGCCAAGCACGTCTGCTTGCATCCGCAGCCCCTTCGCAGGGCAGCGATATGTTAATGTAGCCATTAATGTAACGTATGTAATGTAACGCAGCCTTCCAGAAAGCTGCATTACTGCTATAAAACCTGCCTCTGCCTAAAGCAAAAAAAAAAAAAAAAAAAAAAAAAGCACATGGATGGAAAGTTTACCTTTCCTCCAACTTTGTTTCAGAGATACTAACAGGTTTTTTTCAGCTGCAGGCTACGATACGGGAAGTGGAAAGGCAGTATCTTCTGTTTTCCAGAGGGGAAAAAACCCATCACCTCTGGCTCTCAGGTTCAGACTGAGCCCAGCTCAACAGGAGCTCTTCTACCACCACCTGATGACTACAGTATCCAGCAGAGCACTGGCTGGTGTTTTCCAACTCAATTCTGAGTAAACAGATGTCATTATGCCAGGTACCTATCAGCCTTACCCCGGTCCAACAGCATCCAGAGCTGAAGGACTACAGGTTGGACTTGTGTCTTGCCTGTAACTATTTCTTGAGGTCGGGTCCCTGAGCAACTATCCCCTAACAGAGCGCTGCATGCTGCTGATGGATACCTTTTTTATTGCTCCGAGGAGTGACCGTCACCCTCTGGGGAGAGCGGTCATTCCCCGACCTTTCACCATCCTTGGTTTAAAAATATGGAAACGCTGCACAAAAACATCTTTAACTCAACAAAAAAAAAAAAAAAAAAAAAAAAAAAGAAATTATCTTAAAGGTAATGATTCTCCCTAGTGCAAACGCTGAGGAACAAATCCTTTATTTGTTTCCAATTGTAATCACTGATCCCAGCTGCACAATCTGGAGCTGAAAGTCATTTGGCAGTAATTATATGTTGCTGGGTCTGAAAGTCAGGGAGGGGTGGGTGCGTGCAACGGGCTCATCAGCGAGACAGGGAAGATGCGTTTGCGTTTCTTCCATCCATGCTCACCCTTCCTAACCAGAGGGCCACATCTACATGCGCTCAGTACTTCACAGGACTTATATATCTGGGGTTTTTTGGTGGTATTTTTTGGTTTTGTGGTTTTTGGGGTGTTTTTCTTTTTTTTTTTTTTAGCAGGAGCTGAAATAGATGAGCTACATACAAAGGAAAAAAAAAAAAAAAGACAGTAGGTTTTTACAGCTCCGGAGCTAACCAGTATCACTCCTAGCAGGCACAAAAATTAAGACCCACACCTGGCCACAACACGTTAATATCTTTAAATCCTTCTTATGCTGCTGATACTTACATTCCTGCTTAAAGGTGAAGTATTCTGTGAGGTGCCTGCACTCATGGTTCCCTCGAAGGAGGAACAATGTTTTGGGATGATTTATCTTTAAACTCCATAAATACAGCACGCACTGCAAGAAAGGGAAGGAGGAGATGGCATGTAATAAAAACCTTTTATAGGGCACTAATCATCTGTAGACTTCACTAAGTGTTTCTGGGAAGACACCCAACAAGCTGAATTCAAAGTGGAACCCTGATAGAAACCCAGCTCCATAATCGGCAGTAGATCTTATCTTGGCCAAGTGGGGGAAAGCCACACCGAGCATTTCTCTATATTAGGCCTGAGTTGGAGAAGTGACAAATGAGATCGCATTCAACTGAAACCGGCTCTGGGCTGGGTGGGGGCAGCTTTTCCTTCCAGCAGAAACCGAAGCAAAAAAGCACCCATTTTCAGAGCAGCAAAGCAAAACCAGCTGCGCGGCGAGATGTGCGCTCCAGATGTCCCGCTGCAATCAAAACCAGAGACCGGCAAGTACAACAGACAACCATCTTGCTAGCCATTTTATCAAGTACATTAAACATCAGAAAAAATTAAACTTGATCTTCCCCACTGACTTCCCCCGCCCCGTTTTTCTGCTTACGCTACAGTCATGTGAAGTTCAAGTTCAAAACAGGAAAAGCCCAGCCAAAAAAATAAGCTTAGTAAAGCCTTCTGGCTTTGAAGAGGGCTTTCCACATCCCCTATCTGAGCAGCAACACCTGTAAGAAGATCATCTTTGAGGAGGCGCAGAGCAAAGTCAAACTGAAACAATCATTTCTGCCCAAGTCCCAGAAATATTTCACGGTGTCTTTCCAAAAAAACCCTACGTGAAGAAGGGAAGGGCTGGAAAGCAAGCGTGCTTACCCTTCTGCGCTATAGGTTGTCAAGCTGACAGCTAAATCGGCTGGTATCTAGTTTGGGGAAATGTTATCACATTTCCCCTGTTGATTTTGAGTGCTGGAAGGACAACCCATAATGACAGCAAGCTCGAAGATCTGGATTAAAGTCTCTAATAAGAGCTTACCCTTTAGGCTGACATGCTACAGAAACAGCACACCCTTTAAGAACGTGAGCCATGAAGTCTGTCAGCAGTTTTGCACTTAAAACTTTGCTGATCTGGTGCACAGATTTCTGGGAACCAGCTGCTGTGGCATGGAAACAACTTCCAGAACCAAAATAAACCAGTTTCAAGTTAGTTTCCAGTACAGACACCTTAGATACCACAGTATTTAAGCACTGAACCTGCAAGGTAAGCTCTGCATTAGTCATTCCAGCTGCATGCAGGGAGATCCCTAAAACCCCAAGGAGCTGTAAAGCACCCGTCTGCATCTAATTAAGAACCTGACCCCACAGAGAAAAGACTCGATTGCAAATTCCGAGTTCTAAAACTGAACAGAATCAGGGCCAGTGGTAGGTAATTCAAGGTTAGGGCTAGCAAAAAGATCGTTTTATTGCCTCTGTTAACAGGATGAATGCTCCCAACCAAACGATTTATAATTTATTCTGTGATTTAAAGCTTTAACCTCCTGTGTTCACAAACTAAATGTCACTCTTCTGGGCTAGCGTGAGAACTGAAAAGTGAAAGCCACTCTAAATGAACCGAATGACTTGCTAAGGACTGGAGAAAGCAACCAGCCCTGGCAAAGCAAGGAAGCAGAGATGCACACCAGTAACGAGGAGGATCTTGGATGTGTAGAAGGCCAGCGACTTGCAAGAAGAGATATTTAAAAACACATTCAAAGTCTTTGAAAAGTGAAAGGCAAGTGAACGGAGTTCATTCCACACCACAATTCTTCCTGGGCACGCGGCCTCTGGAATCGCTGCAGTTCCCTGTGGCTTGCGGCTATTTCACAAGGGCAGGGGGGCTGCCAGGTACGAGTGGGGTAACGGCGAGTAACGGGCGTTCAGCAGCCCTCGCCAGCTCCGGAGGGGCTGGAACGAGGAGCAAGGGAGGTTTCTACACTCGCATGCCTCAGATGCTTCCTGGCGTTCTGTGCAGATCCCTTTCCCAGACTTCCAAGGCACTGTGCCCAGGAATTGATTACCGCGTGTTTACAATAGCCTAGCAGCAACTTCAAGACCATTACGGCTTACTAGGCTTAAATAATCTACTTCTCTCCTTATTCTGCCTATCAGCGTGAAGCCCAAAGCCAAGCACTGAGGCCTGCGCCCCCATTTGATCCCCCCCCTTTCACTCACAAGGGGAAAGCTCAGCAGTCACAGCAGAACTGCAAGAGGAATCGCTAACTGCAACCCCAACGCAAGCGCAGGAGGGGCTGCTGCCGAACCCGCCGCACCGTAACCTCTCGGACCTTTGACAAAACGCAGCATTTACGAGAAAAAGTTTTAACACCGAGCCCGCCAGCTCTTCCTGGAGCGGGCACGGAAGGGGCAGCGCAACAGAATTCCTGCATCCCGGTGCTGCCTTTGGCCCGTGAACCTACACCTCGCAACACCGACTGGGTCTCTTTAACAGCATTCTGGATAAAAGAGTGCATTCAACCCTGGCGAGCTTACCGTACATACAAATCTGTAATGAGGCAGCAATCGCGTCCCATTTTAATTGGATTTGAAAAACTAGCCTGGAAAAGGTGCATGCCATCACCACACCATTTTTACTGATAAATCTAGTCTTTCCATAGATCCTGTTTTCGGTCGTAATAACTGTTTCACTTTATCATTTAACCAAACAATTCTATTCGTGTTCTGGCTTCACGGACCAGGATGGCCTCTCGTTGACTAACACAGGCAGACCTCTCTTGCGCAAGGGCTTGGAGATGTTAACTCAGAAGCTTAAAGCACTTTGAAGGAAGCATCTTTCCCCGTGCAGACTGACAAGAAAACCCTTCACCAGGATGCCACCTCACCAGCAGCCCCAGACGGAGGTGTTCAGCCTGATTTCCGTGCTGCCTGTCAGCCCTTTCACTGCCACGTCCCAGCCCGTGGCCAGTTCGTCTTGCTGTCGCAGCGGGCTTTGTGGCACGGACTGAAAGCAAAGGCGTCGCAGCATCCTCTTCCACTCGACATCAGCCCTCTCAGCTTTCACACGGTTGCTTCCCTCCCTTCTCCCCCCCCCCCCCCCCCAACTCTTTTCTTTAAAAAAACCAAAACCAAAAGCCAACACAAAACCAACCAAACCACGCTTCATGGCCTCATTATACTTACTGGGAACGAATGTTTTTAAATGAGAATTTCCCTAAGCCAGAGGCCCAGAAATAATTTGTTGAAGACATCCAGCTGAGCTGATGAACAAGAGGCTTTTGGGGTTTTTTTTAAAGGTTTTGTCTGAGCCACAAACTGCTCCTTTTACCTTGACAACCAAATAGAGCAATGGGGAAAGCTCACAAGGGTTATCTGGGCTGCTAACAAGCAGCAGGGTTTGTCTTAACACCTCCTTGGCCCCCAGTTTTGCATCTTGTTTCCTGATTGCCTGCATCAGGATGCAATTATACAATTACCTCCTATTTCATTCAGTTAAAAGGTCATGATTATCAGCTGCTCTGGGCAGGCACTCGATAATATCCCCACCCAGCACATGGATGCACAAGTTTGTGCAGTGATTCATGAAAGTCTGATGATGCTGGTGCTCCTCACCTTCCCAGTGGTGAAAGCACAGGGAAACCTGCGTGCCTCTCCATCACCTGAGCCTCTGGGATAAAGCAAATCAAAACTCCAAACCCCAAATGTTCACAGATCAGCCACCTCTGCACTTCAGAGGCCAGCTGCTACAGCTTTGCATTTTACAGTAGTCTGCAAAAATAAAGAAATAATGCAAAGACAACCATTCAGCGCCATGAACTCTTTGCTTGTAGCGATCCTCCACGCCAGCAGCAAACCTCCTGTTTCACTATAGAAACCCGTTTCTGCACACCCAGGTGGGAATTTCTTAAAACACATTGGCTGCACTTTGCAGTAGGTGGAAAGAAGAGGCACACATCAATAGGAACAAGAGAATCAAGCCTTTGAGATTCTGCTTTATCAGTGACATTTGGATCAGCCCCCGCACGTACTAATCAAAGCCCACCCTGCTTCGTGAAAGATCAATGCTAGCTCTGTGGGGTAACGGAGCGCGCCGTGGCTTTCCCTCTGCAGATGTGGGGGGCAAGGGGAAGGAGGAGAGTTGAGAGCAGCATGGAATAAAAGCTTCTTGCTCAGAGCTGGCGGAGACCGAGTGCCCCAGGCTCTCGAGCCTGAAAACACCGGGCTGCCTGGCACAGGCCCTGGCTCAGAGTATTGGGTCACAACAGAGACCTGATGAAGTTTACCTGTAATTTTCAGGCCTTTCGCCTCAAAAAACAAAACCAAAAAAACCAACAATGCCTCTTCCCACTACCTCCGTTCTCCAAAGTGGACTCATCATCCATCCATGCCCCTGGAATTCTCCCATACTATCACAGCACAGAGAGACGAGGGCACTGATGCCCAACACAGGCACGCACTTCTGCAGATCTGGGAGTAAAATCTCCGTGTTGGATCAATCGCAGGGTAAAAGTAGAGAGCAGGAGAAGCACTTTGCCACCCAGGATCCGTAAAATTTGTGCGTAGGCTCAGGGTACCAAAACTCTCCTTTGAAGGTTTCTTGGTTAACGCTAAAACAAATCCACATCTAGTCTCAGAAAGAACTGCTGTGCTAGAATATAATCTCTTTTCCAGGTAAATCCACAACTGCAAACCCAATTTGTGCAAGCCAAGCCATCAGAACAAGCGGTCAGATGTCTGTCCTTCCCCTTCCTCCCCAGGGGGTTATACAGGACTCCTCCTGCCAGCACCACCAGAAATCCCAACAGCTGCAACCCCACCTTTCCAGCATCCGTCCCCGCTACCCCCGGAAACTGCTCATCGTCACACCTTGGCTCGCTGTCAGTATTTAGGAACACACGAAGCGCAAGGCTGGAAGTAAGCCAGAACGCTGCTAAAGCACAAGCTGTCAGCGGTACTCTCCCCTAAATCCTCTGCAGAATCCTTCAAAGAAACGCTTGCATTAACCGCCGCCTTCGCTGTCCAGGAGAGTTCCTCCCCAAAATTTAACCAAGAAAGACTCCTCTGCAGACCCAACAGCTCAGCTATTCCTGTGCTGTGGTATCCACGCTCCCTCTTTGAAGGGAAAGCACTTACTCTGTTTTTCCAGGGTAGTTTTGCCACTTTTTGTGCCTCCGTTTCCCCAAATGCCTCCCTCTCCATCCCCGCATCCATTCCATTTATCTCCAACCGGAACAAACACCCCTTTTCCACTCTGCTCTGCCTCTGTGAAACCAGAAAGCTGCAATCCCTTGGGGTCTGCAGCATTTGCTGACAGCTCTCTCATCCTGCCGGCTCTGTCGCTCACAGGTCTTCAGCGAAGCAGCAGCGGCCACAGGGACCCATCGATTACTTCGCCCTTTAAGACCAACACCTCGCAGTGTTACCCACTCCTTGGTCGGTGACATCCCACAGAGCTGCAAAATCCTAACACAGCGCCAGATGTTCGGCTGATGTCTGTAAGGCGACAGCGTTATCGTGACAAGGCAGGTTGTCACACGGGCACAGCATGGCTAGATAAACAATTAAATGCCCTGGCACTAAGCCGGTGGGTCACAGCAAGATGTACAACAGCCCCGGTGATTTATTGCTCCTTTTTCCTGACCCTGACTCTGGAATTGCGAGGTTGATGCTTTCAGGGGGACGGTAGGGAAGCAGTGACTCAGTAGCGTTGCGCCTTCTTTTCCCTGCAAAGCCGAATCCTGTAAGTTTTTAAACATTTGCTTCCCACTGCCTGGTAGGATCCTGTTGCCCGCAACATACAATCAACTCTCCCTCTTGTTTCCCTGACTGACAGCTACAAGTGATATTCAAACTTGAGTTCAGAAGCCAGAATTTAGTCATTAACCCCACCACTGCTGTTTCGCTGTCACTGGGCGAGGATCCAATTCCCAACCATGACATTGGGACATGGCTGTTCTGCCAAAATCATACTGTGAGTTACCTACAACACGATTTTCATTCCAT
Organism: Falco cherrug; assembly: GCF_023634085.1. Taxonomy (NCBI): domain Eukaryota; kingdom Metazoa; phylum Chordata; class Aves; order Falconiformes; family Falconidae; genus Falco; species Falco cherrug. The sequence continues at coordinate 3,506,291 of NC_073714.1, read as the reverse complement.
GCAAAACAAGAGTGTAAAATCCAGCATAAGAGATCTGTATCTGCTAGCTTAGTTCAACACTTTCGGTTAGTTTACTACCAGCACCCCCAGGCTCAACTTTATTTGTCACCTCTATACTGAAGTAGCCTCTGTCCACGTAGTCTCCCAGGAAGAGGTAGCGGGTGTTATTGGGTGATCCTCCAACTTCAAACAACTTCATCAGGTCAAAAAACTGCCCATGAATGTCACCGCACACTAGGGGAGGAAGAACAGCACGGAAGAGGGACAGAATTACATGCTAAGAAAAGAAAGGTCATGACATCAACAAGGAGCATCGCATGGCTGTGCTCTGACCCAAGCCACCCCTGCTTTACACTGAGCTTCTGCAAAGATGTACTCAACCTACACCAGCAAAATCCTCTCTTCTGAGAGCTCAGGCAATTTAAAAAACCTTGCTGATGGAAGGAACACGGCAGCAAACCTGCTCCTTTGAGTGGTTCGTGTTTCCTAGATGGACTATTTAGGACTCCAGCTGCAGAAAGCTCTCTGACCTGTGATTGGAGCCTCCACTTCAATCATTGTCTTCTCGTGTCTAAGGATGGCAGCCCCATCATTGATGATCTTCAGCGCCGCATCCTCTTCCAGGCGCCCTTCCTTTACCAAGTGGCTCTTCAAGACGTCAAGCCTAGGCTTCCCATCCTCAAACACCTCCTTCAGAGTGAGCCGCTGCGTGGGAGGAAATGGGACAGCTGGAAATGGAAGTGAAGAAGTTAGCAACACGTCTCTTTTTTCGGGGGAGAGGGGAAGGGGGGGGGGGGGGGGGGGAAAGAATTACAGTCTTTTCAGCAGGAGGCTTTCGTTCCAAGCCTCAAGACGAGCATACACTCAGGAACATACTTCCACCGAAATTATGCTCTCAAATAGCGAAAGAAGAAAAGCTGTGCTGCCAGAGCAGTTGAATACACCCCTCAGCATGTTTAAAAAGCTACCGTATGCAGACTAAATGCCATATGCATCCGCAGAAAACACAGGCACCAAAGCTGTCTCCTAATTTGGTGGGGATAGTTGTCACTGTAACGTTGCATTAAAACAGGACTGCATGCAAATATCAGCAAAAGCAGGAGAAAAACACACCAGTTCCCAGGAACTGGCAATTAAGGTAGGAGGACCCATATGTAAAGTCCTCAGTTATCAGGAAACCGCACACACACCCGCAAAACAGAAGCTGCTTTCACCAAGCAACAGCCTCGCACCTCTCCGTACGGGCCTCTTCAAAAAGCTTAACCCCAAGCTTCGTAATTGGTAAATCCTGACAGAATCCAACATTTAAGGCAAAGTTAAGGCCTCACCTATCTGCAACATATTCCCTGGGTTTTAACTCTAGGTAGAAAAACACCCCATCAAAGGCTGCCGTTATTATGTTCATGCAAGGCAACTGTATTATTTGTGAGAAGGTGACCTCTAGCAGAAAGAAAGCATATGAAATTAAAAATAAGTTACGAGTCAAAACCATCTAACTTCCTCATCTGCCGTCTCCTGGGCCTGGCTAGTTTTAAAAAAAAAAAAAAGATGGAGCACACATCACCCCTACATAATATTTAAAGGCTGCATAGTGTCTTGTTTTAAAATAAATTCCAGGAGGCCTGGATGTTTGGGAAAAAGAGAAAAAACTGGAAGTCAAATGCTGTTAAACAGCCCCAAACGTGTGGCCCAGCTGCTGGCGGCTCCCGCGCACCACAGAGCAATTTGCATCTTATCACAGTGATGCAGCACAGAGATCATCTCAGGTCCCGGAGTCCATTTCCTTCTCAAAACATCTCAACCAACCAGCATCTCCCCAGCCCTCCGGGTTCAGCCTTTTCAACACTCCCAGGTCACAGCAGGACCAAAACGCTTACAACCAAGCCCTGCCAAGGGAGGGATGCTGCAAGTCTGGATGAGGAGGAGATGCTGGGATGGGTTTTGGTGCTCCCTGGGGTGCTGCACGCCGACGTGGCATGCACAGCCCCAGGAAAAGCTTCTTACCCCAGCATGGGTACCACAGGGAGCTGCTGCTCACCCTCCCAGCCTTAGGGACACAGGTCCCGGAGGCAGGGCTGTCCGTCAGAGCGCAGGCAGCCGGACAGACTGCCGGCTCTCCTGTGCAAACAGCCCGGGAGAGCTGAGGGTGTTCAGCCCGGAGAAGGCTCCGGGGAGAGCTTACAGCAGCCCCCCAGTACCTAAAGGGGGCTGCAAGAGAGGCAGAGATGGACTCGTTACAAGGGCATGCAGCAACAGGACAAGGGGTAATTGTTTTAGGCTGAAAGAGGAGAGATTTAAATTAGATATTAGGAAGAAATTCTTTGCTTGAGGGCGGCGAGGCGCTGGCACGGGCTGCCCAGAGCAGCTGTGGGTGCCCCATCCCTGGCAGTGCCCAGGGCCCGGCTGCCGGGAGGTGTCCCTGCCCGTGGCGGGGGGTGGCACTGGTTGATCTTTACGGTCCCTTCCAACCCAAACCATTTTAAGATCTTTGCTGGGCATCCCCCAGCCTACCCTGAAGTCGGGACAGCAAACGAGCCTTTTACAGCCGTTGTAATGATCACGGTGCCAGCCTGCTTCTGAGTAAGCGGTACCTCCAACACACCCCACGTGTAACGAAACCCACTCACTAGATAATGTACCACTGCTTCCACATCTCCCGCTTCTGATGCGATCATGTCATGTGGTGAAAGACAGATTTGCACTTCACTGTAATCCAGCTAGAGAAGAAAAATATCTGATATGCTAATGAAGTTGACGTCCTTACCCACCACCCGGTAAAGACATCCCATATGCCAAAGTGTGTTGAATCTAACAGGCGAAGCAATAGCGCTGGTCAAACAGTACAGTGTCTAGCAGAGATGCAACCCATCTCTTTTAAATGCAAATAGAGCAGCTATTTAGCTTAGAAACGCAGGGGGCAGACGGAAAAAGCAAAGAGATTCTTTGCAGCTGAACATCAATTTTCAAATAATGCGAACTGCAGGACAGAGGAGAACAAGAGCGGGTATAATGAAAGGGGAGCCGGTGCCTGCAATAAGGTGGCCCTCTTTCATCAGTCGCTTTGGAAATTTTGCTCCGCTGCTTGTGTATTTGCCAAGTGCCCCACGTGCCTCGAACGGTCCAGAGCACACGCAGTGCTTTCCCCACGGAGCCACCAATTAAAGAGGTTTAAGCAAGACCCCTGCTTATACCAACACAGGTCAGACAACATTTTTTTACTGCATATACAGCTCATCTCTACAGCCAAAAGGGGAAGAAGAAGAAAAAAAAAAAAAAAAAAAAAGAGACCCCTCTGGTTACCAATGAAAAACCTGACATTTTGCAGAACTTCATATATCCTGCCACCACCGCCACCCCGGATCTGTGCAGGGATGGCAGCGCTGGAGGAGGACACAAAAGTTCAGCTGGAAGAAGGGAGGCCAAAAGGAGCAGGGTGGACACGTAGGCATGGGACTCAGAGCGAGGGGCAAGGGAGGCTCTGGCACTCGCTGCCATTAAGCGACTGGAAAATTATTCGTAAGTACTTCTACAAACTGGGCAGTTGTCCTAGCATCTGCCATCTGACTCCAAAGGAAGCGAGCAAGCACTTGGAGGTCAAATGATTTATAAGGAAGAAAACAGAGAAATAGGAACCACTCGGCTCCATATTCCCCATCGCTCCAGGCCTTCAAATGCAGCCACGGACTCCGGAGCCACCCTAACAAAGTAAAAAGCCCACAGAAGTGGGGACAGAGAGCTTAATGGAGACGGCATGTGACCACAAGAGCAGTACTGCCCATCACACAATTCAGAAGAGATCCATGAAAAGCTCCTGGCATGGTCTGCTTTTGCCTTTTCTTGGTAGCCCTAGTGAGAGGAGTTATGCAAGATAAAATACGAGGCTCTGCCAATGCGAGCAGCCAAGAACTTTTATGTAGGTTCCCTCGCTGGCTTTGCATGGCTCCACTCCCACAAGGAGCTGGGCACGATAAGGAACCGGCTTCTCCTCGGCTGTGCCTGTCTGCCAGCCAAGCTGCAGGGAGAAAAACTTGCTCCAGAAATGCCAAAGAGACCAGCCCCGTCCTGGGGGTGCAGACACACAGCAAAGACCTCATGTAGGCAAGGGATTACTCCACATCGCCTGTCTTCTGCTTGCTATGCCTCCTGCTAACCCACCCCCCCCAAAAAAAAAAAAAAAAAATTAAAAAAAAAAAATACTTCTCAATTCCCCGAGCCAGTCGTGCTGTGCTGGAGCAGGCACCCGTGCCACGGTGCACCCAGAGCTGTCGAGCACTTCAAAAGCTTCGTGGGGGCTGCATGAAAAAATCCTCCACGCACCAGAGAGTCACGAGAAGCATGCACTGGAGCCCGAGCGCTGGGAAAACCGAAACCCAGCGATGCCGCTTTCCCCCATGCGGCAGGGGATGAGGACGAGTACTTAAGTAATTAGTGTTGTCAAAGTAAGTAATCCTGTTAGCCAGCATCACCTGTCTAAGGGCTGTAGTCAGTTTGGTGCAAGCGGTTATGTGATGCACAAATATCCACTTTTTTTTTTTTTTTTTTTTTGAAAGATCTGAATTCTATCCTTATTAACGCCCAATTCTGCTGGAGTGACCGGCACGGCGGGAGGGTGCGGAGGAAGGGGGCTCCTCCAGCAGCCAGCCTGGCAAAAGCTGCCCTGAAATCTCACACCCCCAGGGCAGCGAGAAGGCTGGAGGAGTCTCGCCCACTTTCTGCACCTATTTGCAAAACAGGGAAATAACTCCTTACCTCACCAAAAAAATGCCGTGGCTAGTCGCAGAGCACCCAGGCAGCCCGATGACCCAGGGTGCTAAGCTCCTCCTCGGAGCCAGCTCCTTCCATACGCTGCCTACAGACCATAATTCATGAAAACGACGGATAAAACATCCGCAACACTGAGCAGCCGACGCTGTGATCTTCGTGCCATCTTCCCTTTGTATACAAAACCATGTGTTGCACCCAGTCTAGTTCCAATTGTGAAATCTTTAGGTCTGGGACTTAAAATTTCACAAGGGCATCAAAACACACTCTGTAGGCTACTCCTGAGAGGAGACTACAGCTCCCACTCTACTAACAGGCCACATGCCAAAAAAAAAAAAAAAAAAAAAGGACACAAATGCAAGTAAACTTTTGAGGTGTAAAATGGATTAAAAGGTCAGCTGTGCTCAGGGGACTTAAGTAAAATTAAGAGGATAGGGATATTTTTGCTAGACTGCCACGCAAGGCTCCATTGGCTGCAGAGTTAACACAGATTTTATTCGCTGGTCCAGGAGCAAGGGGGTACTCGCAGCACTCTGAGAGGGCATGGATAGTTAAGGATGGGGAGAATTTGACAAAAAGCTGCTTCTCTACCACCAGCTCTACAAAATTGGAGCATCACAGCCCATTTATTCACCCCTCAGTGCAAAACGACTCTACTCCTCCAGGAGAAAAGCATGCGTTGCATTTCCACATCCACACTTAAGCTGTGCCCCAATTAAGCTTCATCACGGCTCTTCCAGCACGGACTGGGTCGGACCACGTAACCTATCACCCATCTTTGTAAGAGAGCGCTTGAAACAAAGCAAAGATCCTCTCCTCCCCGGACTGGAGGCAGCAGCAGCAGACAGAGCAGGGCTGACCCATCCACGTCTCCAGAAAGAGCCAGTACCACGGAAGAGAAAATAAAGTGATCCTCAAGTTATTGTTTATATTATCTGAGAGTCCCTTGGATGACTGTACAAAGCAGCACAGCGAGATTCATTACTGAAAAAGGAGCAAGTGCTATTTGCCTGAAGTGGCAGCTACAGCAAAACTCCGTCTGTTCCCCGAGTGGTTGGGGCTCAGATGAAAAGGCGTCAACCCCTCACACTGGGGCGTGTGGGGCTTCAAGTCCAAAAAATCCCCCAGGAATATTAAACATCCTCATTAACAAACTTGAGAGATTTCTCTGCAACTCCTGACACCCATCTGGAAGTGAATGTGAAGGGCACTGAATGCAACAGCCCCTTTCCCTGCTTGCTCCTCATCAAAGGAATGATATTACAGATAAATAGTTGAACAGATGGTTACAGATGCACTTTGGGGAGGGAAAGAAAAAAAAAAAAAGTACATTTTGGGCATTCTGAAGCAGCCAGTACAGCTCAGACAAAACTAAGCACAAGAAAGCCATCTTTTCTTAGACACAAGGTACTAACAGCTTCCAATTACTGCACCCTCTTCCACCCAGTGCTTGGAAGGCATCTGAAATATTTGACTGACGTTCAGCTAAGAGTTTGACGACTGGGGATGACAGATGTCCATCTGCCACAACGGAGATCTGACCGCTGAGGAAGCCGGACCTGGCTGTCAAAGGTAGAAATGTTCACAGGGAAAAGTCTGCAAGGGAGCCGTCCGTACCTTGCTTTGAAAGGCGGAGAGAAAGCTGCCTCCTGTGTTGAGCTGTGCATAGCATGAGCAGCAGGTCAGGGGGTTGGTGTGGTTTTTTTGGTTGTTTTTTTTTTTTTTCCCCCCAATTTCCAAATAGCCCAATGTTATTTTTATCAGACGTTTCTATTCCCATTCACACCTAACCTACATTCGTCTATTCAGAGTTGAGTCCAGGGCTCAAAGGGAGCCAGCTAAAGGTAATAATCTGGAGAAGTTCAGCAACGAAAGGCAACAGCCGTGCCATTTTGTGCTTGCAAAAAGCTTAAGTTTCAGGATCGTGCAGAGCTTTCACAGTCATTAATGGGGAACAAAACCCTGGAGGCAAGTGATGGATGTCACTGTTACCTACAGCAACGCTCCAGCCACCTTGCTCCAGTGCTTCTCTATCAGGGGGTCCAGACCAAAAAGCAAGGATGGGTTGAACCCCAGCAGCTTGTGTAAGCTTGGCAAATTTAAACTTGCTGTTAGTCCTAATATTTATTAGCAATTACCCAATTTCCCATGGAATAATCTTTATTTTCTCAAAATTATGAACCATACAAATTCCTGGTCGCAAAATGCCGAGATGTCTTTGCTTTAAGAATCCCTTTGCCGGTTTGCATGACATTTTCTCTCCCCTGGGGTGCCTCAGGGCAAGTTTACATGAGAGTCTGCAAAAACAGATGTATGCTCAATACCAATTTTTCAAAGCCTAGACCATGCCCTGACAAATAATCTGTGTCATTTTTCAGTCCGAAGCAGTGCTGGCACAGGCACCCTGACCCTGCTATGTCAGAGAACTGCTGCTCTCTCCAGCTACAAGAAGCTACGTGGAAACAAAGTGATCTCGAAGTGGAGCAATACCTCCTACCACCTGAGAAAATAAGTAACTTCTCCACTTTCCACTGGACTGTGCTAACATAACACTAGTATCTCAATAGGGTCACCAAGTAAAGCAAACACCTTCCTTGCATAAATGCAGCAAGAGCCAGAAATAATTACTATTGCCATTTCTCGTCTGCCCTCCTCCAAATTTCTGCATGTCCTTTTTACCCTTCCGAGGGCAGCAATTTTCCTTTCTTGCTACGAGTAAGAAATCCCAGATTTCAGAAGCTCCAAAGACGCGCAAATGGAGCAACAAAACCCCCAAACAAACAACAACAAAGTTTTGTTTCTCAGCCCTCGAAGAACTGCAGAAGGACCCAGCCTTATGCCCAGCTCCTGCACTGAGCATCGACCAAAACCACCACACATCCCATCCCCGTTAGCAGAGATTATCTGGCACACGAGACTTTGGGTATCTTTCTCATCCATTTTGCAAGTCTGAACTCCTACTGAATGGCAGCTCCTTCAAATATACAGGAGCATTAAATGCAGTTCTTAACGCCCCAGTTTTATCCAAAACTAGCCAGAGCTGTGCTGCCGGAGTTGAAGCCGGCCTCCCAGTGTGCAACTGGTTCAGAGAGCTCGGTCTGACCCTTACCTTGAGCCAGATTCCTTTTTGTAGGACAGTCAGACTATCTCCTCACAATAACCCTAAAAATACTTGTATTGTACATTGAATTCTATCAAGCTGAATGATTTCTTCGAAGGGGGAGAGACACCGTCATCGCAATACTAGGCTCGAGCAAAACTGAGAAAGACGAATCAACTGAACCGTTCCCCTCAGCAAATCTGCCTTTACCTGATTAACTACTTTTCAGTCATTCAAGGAGTAACACCCAAATTTTTCAGGCCACGCTGACTTTTGGTTACTAGAATCTGGCACACGCAGCCTTTGCAGAAGCCAGGTGCATTTAATTCCAAAAAAAGCAAGCGACAGCCTTCTGCATCAAAATGCAAGTACAAATATCACGTGTGCCAAACGAGCGTAACCCGGGCCACGCTTAAAGCTCCCCCAGACCAGCAGAAATATTTAGCGCAAAGCCAAGAGGCTAGAAAACCATAAAACTACCTAAATCAAAATCCCTCTGTGCATTTTGGAAGCCATAAAGCTTCCGAAACCTTACAGCTACCTGAACTATGCTGCTCACAGACTCCTAAAAACTTCACTTGCAACTGAATTGAAATCCTTAAAGTGTTCTGCTGGCAAAACATCTAGCATGGCCAGTAAATAGTGTTATCAGGCTAGGAAAAAAGAAAAGGTGCCTTTGTCAAAGTAAACCACGGCTACTCAAGGAGGGTTCACCAACAGAGCTGCGTGCCAAGTTGGCCACGGTGGGCAAGCCCAGAGGCAGATATGGTGGCCCCTTGCCGAGCTGCTGTCTCCTAAGGTGGAGCCGGCACCCTGCTCCCTCTCCGCGCTCCTCAAGGAGCCGGGCGAGATTAAAACAGTGAGTATTTAATTAGAACAGAGGCGACTTAAGACTGTCACCGCACATCAGCTGCCCAGCTCAGCCAGGAGAGCTGCTGCAAAGCTTTCGCAGCACCATTCAGCTCTTCACACCGGGGTTTCTGCCCCCCACCAAAACCGAAGCCAAACCTCAGCTGCAGCCGAGACCCAGATCCATGCTGCAGTGTTGGTCTTGCTCCTGTCAAAGCACTCTGCAGCTCAGAGATGGTCTCAAAATGCACTTGGTGGGCAATGAACTTCCTCAACCTCTTCGGGAGGGATGCAGATGTTAAAATCAGACTTGCTTGCAAGGTCTGCTGAGCTTCCAGCACCTGCATTGCTATGTGTAGGTTTGTCTCTTAATGACCAGCACTGATGCGGATTTGCCTGGGATTGTCATTGAGACAATCTGCCCAGAGCCAAGTCTTCTGCTGGGAACACGGGTTCCTTACATCACCGAGTGCCGGCTCACCAGCCACTGTCAAGGAGAGCACATAAGCCCTCAATACCAGCCTGGGAAAAAAAAAAATTTAAAAAAAAAATCTCTTTTGAGACCCTCACGCTCTATAGGCTTTGCAGCAGTTAAAAATCTATGTATTCCTACAAAAGAATCGCTCAACAGCACACCGACCCACAGCAAACCTGGCACCTTCCTCTCCTCAGGTCCCTCAGTGGGATGGTCTCTTGGCCAACTCGAGGGAGTCACTGCTAAGCTTGAGCGAAAAAAAAGAAAAGGAAAAGAAAAAGGCCGAGGTCTACAGCAAACAGCTGCAGCTACTTAAAAAAAAGTGAGCTCACCAAAGGAGACGGGAGGGGATTCCTAGATGTCAGCACGCAGGGAAATTCACCACCTGTTTCACAAGGTTAGCAAGCTGCCAGCGGGTCCACTAATAGATCATTAATACAAGAACAGCGGGGTCTTTGTGTCAAAGGCAAATCCCCCACCTGCTGGTAAATGTAAACCTGACCCCACGGCCGGCAGCGCAGGCGAGGGGGTGCTGGCTCCAGTTTTAAAGCCACTTTACGCAGACACAATTTTGCACATTGCGTACTTTCAAGATCTTGCTTGGGATGACGTTGCAGGCAGCAATCGGCAGCTCCACGTGGGAAACCTTAACAAAACAGGGTTGATTTAGATGAAATATAAGGAAGAAATTCTGTGCTCTGAGGGTGGCACGATGCTGGCCCGGGCTGCCCAGAGCAGCTGTGGGTGCCCCATCCCTGGCAGTGCCCAGGGCCCTGCTGGACGGGGCTGGGGGATGCTGGGAGGGGTCCCTGCCTGTGGCAGGGGGTTGGAACCGATGGTCTTTAAGGTCCCTTCTGACCCAAACCATTATGATTCTATGAAATAACACCCAGAAGCACTCACACTGGAGCCCAAGCACACTATGGTGGAAGCACACTGAGCCCAGCCTGCAGGGCCCTTGGAGAAGCGACTGTTTCATCGTGTGCAGCACAAGGCGGTCACACCATCGACAAACGAGAATTTGAGCGCTTCGAACCACCACGGCGGCAAAGCCCCCCGACCAATTCACACACAACCGGGGGTCTCAGCCTCTCTTCTCTTCCCATCTCGTGCCCCAACCTGAGGCTTCATTCACACCAAGGCTTTGTGCTTCAACCCGAGCTGCATTTGCACCGGATCAAAACAGCACTGGTTAAAACATTTCTTGCAACGCACTGACTCCAGCGTTTGACATTTATACCCACACATCACCTTCTAACCACGCAGAGGTGCAGACAGTCTGAAGGGAGCTGCAAACTAATTAAAATCTTCCCAGTGGCCACACTGGAGATGAGCCAGAGCAGTTTTCTTGCAAACCAAAGAGTAAGGAGCCTGATAAATGGGCTAAATAAGTTCCAGCCATGCAGACCTTCACGTGCCAGCGATGGAGCTCGATGGCAGGAGCCCCCAGTTATCGCTCAACCAGCAAAACTAGTCCTCTGTGCTTCTGTTCAGGGTCTTTCCCCAGGGAAACCTTTGAGATATCTATCTAAAACATCACCATTGGGATAATATTCTTACTACTGCTTGAGAAGCCATTTTACCGTGTCTGCTATACCTCAGCAGCTGGCAAAAGGGAGTATTTTCGAGAGCAGGCTAGGAAACCAAAGACTCTCAGTTGACACCACTTCTCCCTGTCCTCCTGAAATTCACCCCAAACCACTTGTCTTACAGAGGGGAGGTCCTTGCACGCTCTCTCATCAGATCCGGCTTGGAGCAGGGAAAGTGCTTTACACTCACATACAGCCACGACCACTGCAAAGGTATTTATTCACTGGAGCAGGTGGAAGCACTCAGAAGCCAGGAGATTGATGTAGACTTCTGGAGAGATAAAGCCCACAAGCCCTCTCACGGTGGCATACCCAGGCTCCCAGCTGGAGGAGGTCACATTACTCAACACGCTCACATCCACCTCTGCTCCTAATGGAAATGCAGCGAGATCCTATTAAGGCTTCATAGCTGGAGATGCTGCAGCTAGAGACAGCAGCGAGGTTTTGCTTTGGAGGTCTGAAGTCAGAGCGCAGCCCAGAGAGCCTGACGCTCCTCCTCCCTGCCAGTGAAATCCTTAAAAGTTGCACTGAGATTTCTTTTCCCTACTGCTTTTGAGCACCCTCTGCACACAGGAGCACCCACCCTTCATCCTCCATCTCACCTCTGCTCCGTGCCACCCTAACCAGAGATGGCCTGGGTGCAGAGCTGCTCCTCATCCCTCCCTCTTCCCTTCCACCAAGCTCCCTGTCCTGAAGGGTTTTCCCAGTACACTTGACCCGGCTCTCAAGTGTCATCGGTATATGCCTCTTCGGCACCGCAAGCCTGCCAGACCGGCCTCCAAGAGCCATTCAGAGCCAAGCCTTGCATTATAGGATAATGCTGATACCTTTACGTAGCCTGTTTCCTTGCTCCTGCTTCTTAATGATGTCTAATTCCATTACCATCCAAGACATGAACGCACCGTGCATCTAGTAAAAACACCTGCCAGCCCAACGCAATCTGCAGAGGAGCGCAAGGGATCAAACAGGGAACACCTGGAAAACCAGCCAAGCCAGGAAGGATCCCGGACAAATATAGGTCTCCAAGGAGTATCTTTAGATTAGCAGGCCGCTCTGCCCCCACCGAGACCCCAGGATTTACCTAAATAGCTCCCTTCATCACAAGCAGCCCAGGGTTCATCGCTATTTTAAGCCAGCACCCTGCCCTACTTCCTAAGGAACAGCCTGCCTTCTCCTGCCCATGCAACCGAACGAGCACCAAACACGTTACAGCTAGAGGAGACAGATTCTTCTCAACTCTTCCCTCTTTTATGAAATGAAAAATAGCGTTTCGGCACGGTACCTAGCTAACCCAGGCTTAACTGCTATAGAACGGGCTTTCCAAGCAGCCGGCACGACCTCAAACAGGGAAACTGGGATTAACCTTTCAGAGGCTGACGGCTGGATAGCAGGGAAACAGAAAAAACCCCACCACATTTAAAACAGGGGGCTCCAGAGGGGCACGACCTTCCCTCCCCTCCGCCCCACCTCCAGCACCGACCCGAAGCCCCTGGTGTGATTCCTAGAGAGAAATAAATAAATAAACAAATAAAAAAGACAGCCCACTGTGCTCTCCCTGGTGCCTTAATGCAGTTTTCTAACCAGGTTTTAGTAGCCAAGGCTAGCACTGGGGTCTAGGTTTTGCCACCAGCAGTGGCATTTCTGTGAATCAGCCTGGCAGCAGAGCATCGCCGTTACAGGCTGCAGAGAGAGCTAGCTCCGGGAAGTTTCACGCACAAAACCAGGGGGCCGCCGGCCCTGTCTGTGGCAGACAAGGGCTACATGAAGCCTATTAGAGCTGAACAGCTTGCACCACCCTAAGATGTTTGCAGAAGTGCCGCTTCGCACTGCATTTGACTTCTGATTCATTTTTGGATGAAGTGCCGCATGATCTGGCAAAATCAGCACCGATTCCGTAACACCCGGTCTCAGCGCAGCCAGAAACCTGCCCCTTTTGCTAGCACACCCCACTTACAAATAACAAAGCATCTTTTCTGCAAGAAAGACCCCCAAAATACCAGGTTCCCACGTAATTCGGAGAGATCTTAAGGGGCTCATGCCTTAAGGGCTGTCTACACTCAGGACCTTCTTGAGCTCTGTCCAGACAAGTGGCTGTATTATGACACAACTTGCTTTTTAGAGATCCCACCACCACATCTTGACTCTGGTGGTATTTGCACTTTTCCTCTGGCACGCCTGAGGTCTGAGAGCATGCACCTTGGCCTTTACCTCCATTTGTAGCCATTTTCACAGCTCCTTCCTCCCTCCATCCCTCCCCCCACCCCTCCAAGTACTCTTTATTAGCTACAAAATCGCAACACTAAACAAACCCAACCAACTAAAACATTACCAAAGACAAGCATGAAACAGGCGGCAACCACAGCGATGGTACTACGCATTTCTTTTCAACAGCCACCATTTCCCTTGTATTGCAGATTTGCCCAAGCCTTCCTTTGCTTTGCAGGCCATCATAAAGCTATTTTGACTTTTATATCAGTGCATGCTCTGTTATAAAAATTCTCTGCAGCTCCCAACCTGCCATGACTGGAGGAAGCCCAATGCTCTAACCACCCAACTGCATTTCAAGAGCAGGAGTTTTCTATTAAAAACAAGGTAGGAAGAAAGCCACCACGCACTTCTCATACACCGAAAGCATCTTCAGCCAGTGAGACGAACTAGCACACCCTCTGAACCCTATCCACCCGGCAGCAGCGCAGGGGAAGCTCTCCAAAGCCTCTGAAGATGGCATTTATTGATCTGATGCTGGTTTTTTGGCTCCCCAGAGGCACGGCTTCTGTTGAAGGCACCGGGAGCCTCGCTGAACAAATCCCATGGGATTGGGCTCCATGCGTCTAGCAGCAACTCTGCCACGCTACAAAGGCAGGGGTTGACCACGTGGAGAGAAGGGGAGCAGCTCACTGGGCATTTTCTGCTCCAGCATGACTTCACCCAAGCTGAACAGGCAGGTGGTGTGAGGCACTGCTGCGGTAAGCGTGCTCAGATTGCCCTGCCACTCCGTCATTCCCAAAACCCTCGGTTCAAGTATTGAACAGACGATCTACAACGTATCTGGGAGGTTCACGCCACTAATCAGCCAGCCAAGATGTAAGAGAGCATCACGTCAGGGGTCCCACATCCCCCCATACACACCTTAAACGTCTTCCAGCTGGAAAAATACAAACAAGAAATGCAGAAAGGTGCCTGAAGAAGCCAAAGGGCTTATGAGAGGGCAGCAAAGCACAAACTTGATAAACCCACTTGCTTACAGGACACCTTTAGCTACACCGTCTCAGCACTGGTTCCAGCTTTACCACCACTGCACAATTCCCCAGTATCAACACACTGATGGTGGCTCAGTCTGCCTAACTGGAGAAAAGCAGAAACCTAACGGTCCTTCATAAAACACAGCACAGGCACTATTGAACAGCACGTGAATTAGGCACGTCACCGGCTAGCAACAGACACACAACGGCTGCCAAAAAAAAAAAGAGGGCACCAGATCCTAGCTGCTCCTTGTTCACCAGCTTTCTCACACTGCAACGCTTTAATAACACACACGTATAGAAAAATCGCTCTCGGTTGGCTGCTCAGGCTCAGCCAGATGTTGAAATACCGATACCCTGGGGTTTTTTTAAAAGAATTTTTCACCAATGCCAACTGCAAACACGGTGAGCTGGGTTGCCTTCCACCATTCAGCCATCCTCACGTGTCTTTGGAAAGGATCCTCACAGCACGCAGCCGCGCTCACCGCTGCCGTCGCGTCCCCGAGGATGTCACACCTTGCGGGCGTGACTCGCTGGAGGCGGAATGAAGCAGGATCACTTCTGTGCAGCAAAAAGCTCTGCAGGTTTGTGTGCACGGGGTCCGGGAGGGGGAAAGCACCCACCACGCCTGGGTCCTGAGCTCCAACACCCAACCTACATGCATCAGGGGGACTGCAGCAGCCCAAGGCGTCGCACACACCTGCCTGCATCATGTGTGTTTCCACCAGTTTCCATCAGGATCCACCAGTTAATTCCAGCCTGTCCTTCGGGCTAACGCAGGTAACCGGACCCAGCTAACCACTCAGATTTCCAGCATAACCACCCCAAGCGCTCTCAGGAGAGCGCCAAGTTTGAACGTTAATGATCTCGGTTAGCATCAGTTTGCTGCTACAACTGGGCTACTAAAAAGCAATTCTTGACGTACCCCAGAATTAGAGATTTTAATAATGAAGCTACCCGAGCACAAGCTTAAGCACAAAACCGAGGCAAATGGAAACACTGTACTTCTCCTGACTAAACATAATTATAGTTAACATTTCTGCAGGGCTCTAGAGATGTAAATATATAGGTTAAACATAGTTAAAATTCTCCATCCTACTTAATTGTAGGCACTATTGAACAAAATTAGCTTTTATCTTCAGGTTTAAATTATTAATAACCACGAACAATGTCACCACCTTTAAACAATAACCACAGCCACAGAATCAAATACTCCTCCCCAGACTTCCAGAGGCACTCAAATGAGCATCCCCAGCGTACCTGGGGGAAATCAAATGCTCTCCGTGACAAGTTCCCCTGGCTCTCGGAGCACGAGAGCGCGCGGAGCGAGCAGGCTGCAGCCAACGCCACCAGCCTCCACCCCACCTGGCTACGGACTAATTACCAAAATTAACGGCGGCCACCCGGATACGGCAGGGTTGTCAAGCCCCCGAGCGGCGTTGGTAAGGTTGGCAGGATTGCTGGTAGGGTTTTCCCAGGATCTGGAAGCCCCAGCAGCAGGGACAGCGCGTCGGTACGGACGGCTCAGCTGAATCATAATGGCTGCATTGACATTACCTTCCCCGAACAAGGCCAACCTAAACACACGCAGCTGCCTGGGATTTAGCAGGAGATTTACGGTTTGCACCGGCCACGCGGGCTGCCTGCAGACCTATAAATCACCAAGCCACACGCGCCCGCTCTGGGGAAGACCCCGGGTCCCCCAAATCCATGAGCTTTCCAGCCTTACGCCGAAAGCAACCCATAAAAAGCACCCGCGGGCAGCACAGAGCTAACCAAGCCCGGGGGGCCTCAAAGTCCAGGCTGCCACCCTAGTCCACTTTCCCTTCATTTGAGGCCACGGTTATTAACATCGAAACATGTGACCGGCCACATGACAGGCTAAAAAAAAAAAAATAAAAATAAAAAAATAAATAAATCATCACTTGGATCCATCCAGAGGAGACGGTAGAGATGGCAGCATGCATCTATCTGGTGGGGGCACCTCTGTATCCGTATTTTGTAATCGTTCCTGGGAAACCGCTGCTTTCATCAGCCGGCTCGGGGCAGCGCGACTGCCTGCAAGGCTCCAAGCCATCCGGGCAAGAAGCTTTAATAACCGGGCGATTGTATAACTTTGACAGCCGGGTGCCCCTCGGCTACAGCGGTGGGTGCCGAGCAAAAGTTTAAGCAAGCGAAGGCGCGCAGTGGATGTCCCCCGCTGCGTGGGGATGATAATGGCACTAGATCAATTAGGGCAGCGAAATGTACATCACACGAGCCTCCTCCTAATCCAGGAGTTTCTCAGCTAACGTATTTCTCTCCTCGTTAGCTGCTTGGGTGTCTTCTGCTCTTTCAAAAATAGTACCTACTATAACGGGTCCTGAAGAGGGGGCCAGCTGGCACCCGCCTCGGGGCATCGAAAGAGCGAACAGGGCTTTGGGGGAGGCAAGACACAGGCAGGGAGCTGCTGGGAGAAGGGCAGGGTGGGCTCCCCCCCCGCCCCAAAATAAACCCTCACGGATACATGCAAAGCAAAGCCAGGCTCCCCCCCCGCCCCCCGACTCCTTCCACCCAAAGCACCCCAGGCTGGGGGGTGAGGACCTCATGGGTGTGAGGGAGCAGCATCCCTGCCTCTGTCGCCCCCCTCTCCCCCCCAAGCCCACCGCCCCCGCCCTCCTGCAGGTGCTGGGCTCTCCGCAGGATGGGTTCCCCCCCCCCCCCCCCATGGCGGGGATGCCCCCCCCCCCCAGCCCCGCCATCACCTGCAGGCTGCAGCCTCCTGCTCCCTGCGTGTCCGCAGCCCCGTGGGGCCGGGGGTGGGGGGCTGGGGTGGGGGGCTGGGGTGGAGGGGGTCCCCCAGCGCATCACCCCCCTCTCAGCAGGATTCCCCCTCCCCTCCCTGCACCCCCCCCACCCTTGCTCTGCACCTGCCTGAGGACCTGCAGCACAGAAAGGAGGAGGCTGGCAGGATTGCTCAGCCTCACAAAGCAGGGGTGCACCCCCCCCCCCCCAAAAACCCTGCCCCCCCCACCTGCCCTCACAGCAGGTGCCACCCCCGGCTCCCCTTAAAACACAGCCATGCCCCCCAAGGCAAAAGATGCCCCCCAACCCCTCCTACCACACAAGGGGCGCCCCCCCCCAAGGCTCCCCCCAAGGCGCGGCGCCCCCTCAGCACAGCCCCCCCCCGCCGGTCCAGCCCCCCCCCAAGGGCTCCCTCAGCCCGGGGAACCCCCCCGCGGGGTGTGTCCCCCCAGCGCGCCCCCCGCGCAGACAGGGGGCGCCCTCGCCGCCCCCGGCCCCTCACCCTTGACGATGCGCTCGGTGGTCGGCAGCTTGTTGTGGCCGCGCCCGGACATGGTGCCGGCCGCCGCAGCCGGGCCCGGCTCCCGGCCTCCCCCTCAAGGCGAGGGGGCGCAGCGGGGTGCTCCCGGCGTACGGAGCGGGCCCCGCTGGACGGGCTGGGTGATCCGCTGGCTGCCCCGGTGGCGGCGGCGGCTCCGCTGCCGCACCCCCCCCCCCCCCGGCCCGCCGCCACCACCACCACCACCACCACCGCCACCACCACACCGCCCTCCTCCCTCTCTGTGTGTGTCCGTCCGTCTGTGTGTGTGTGTGTGTGTCTGTGCGTGTGCGTCCCCCGCGCGCGCGGCCACCGCGCACGCGCCGCCCCGCCCCGCCCCGCCGCGCACGCGCCTCAGCCCGCCGGGGGAGCGGGGCGGCGTCACGTGGGCGCCCGGCGTCACGTGGGCGCTCCCAGCCCCTTCCTGCCGCCATCTTGGCAGGGGCAGAGGTTGTTGCTAGGAGACGCGGGGGGGGGGGGCGGGGGCAACATGGCGGGAGGCCTGTGTGGAGAAGGGTGCTATGCGCATCACCCTCTGCCTTCCCGGTCTGGTTCAGGGCCAGAAGAGGAAGCGGGGGAAGCCATACCACATAGCAATAAACCTCCGCTGCGCCCTTCTGCTAGAATGTGGTTGGGAAAAGCGTGCGCCCGGCATGCAGCTCGCGGTGCGTTGGGGTGTGGAGGCGTGCGTTAACGCTCCCACTGCAAAGAGCACTGATACGGAGAAATAGTGCAAAACAGGGACAATAAACATCGATTGTGGTGGTATACGTCCGCTCAAGGAGTGTAGGTATGGTGATTGGTCACACAACCATACAGTTTTAAGGAAATACCTACTCTTCTTCCTCTAACAAAGGGGCTATTTATAAAAAGGATGAGAAACATTCCAATGTTGTCTAGAGATCTCCTCGCTAAAGAAAACCAGATGATCGACAGGGACATGAATTAGCCGCAAACTAGAGTAGATGGGTTTAGGTAACAAATATGTATAGGCGTTAATTGAATATTCATTTGTTTTATTGTATAAATATGAGATGGTTCGTCACTTCAGGCACGCACGCTTGTGGTGGAGCGATCCCCCGTGAATCTGCGTGCAATAAACATACCTACTTTGTAACTTTCGAGTTACAGAGTTTAATTCCATACGTCAGCACGAAGGGCTTGAGCTTGCCTGAGGGTGACCCCAGCCAGCACGGCCTGCTGGGTTTAGCCTTTTCACTGAGGTGGGTAACAAACTTTGCAGGTATTCACCAAAACATGCAGATGTTGCAGCAAAATCAAGAGGCCACCCGAAGCCAAGATGCACAGGCCGGTAGCACTGCTGCCTGACAGCCGGCCTGGAAGCGCCGAGGAGAGAAAGCATGTCAGATGCATGCTGCGACCTTTCTTCCTTAATAGAGCATTTATTTTTAAAAAATGCCGCAGACTTTCAAGATTTGTTTTCTCGAGCCACAACAGGGTTTCTAAAAATTGTGCTTGCTGCTTGGAGCTGGAAGCTTGACGGTAATCGTATATAAAAAGGCAAAGAAAGCAAAGCAGAAAAGCAAAGTATGCTTTTCCTTTTTTTTTTTTTTTTTTTTTTGGCATGCAGGGTGGAGATGCAAGGACACAAATAACGCTGCTCTGAGTGAGGCTCCCTCGTGTGATCTGGAGAGGAATACAGCATCCCACAGCCTCGGTCTAAAACCTCAGCTTCCCTCCAGCCAAACGTCAATGCTTGGAAATACATTTTAAAAAAAAAAAAAAAAAATTAACAAGGGTTTTTCGACTCTTAAAGGCGACTCCTGGAGCTCTGTGCAAGGCGGGCAGGCGGGGGAGGGAGGGGGGGGCTGTCAGTACCGTCTTCTGTCAGGCGCGCCGCACTGCACAGCCCTGGAAATTGGGGCTGGAAAAACGGGATTGCATCACCCAGCCCTTCCAGCCTGGCTCAAACCCTTCCCCTTGGAAAAATCCTGAAGCAGCAGAGCTCCCACCCCTTCACACCCCAACCAGCTCTGGCCACGGGGAGGTTTCTGCTGCTGGAGCACGCCTGCGACCCTCCGTCATTACAGAATATATTTTATTTATGGAATTTTACAAATAACTTTACAATTCACATGACATAAGTTATGTTCTTTGTTTCAACGCGTATCTCTTACAACACCTGAGTTACTGAAATACTGAGATGGAACTTGAGCTTTGAACTGGACACAGGAGGGGAAACATGGATGAAAATCCGTAACAAGCTCAATTTGGGTTGCTTTCCCTCCTCGTCCTCCTGCCTGCCCCATCCCTTCCCCGAAGGCGGGTACCAGCCTGCCCGAGCCAGGGACAGCAGCTCTCTCCCACTGCTCCTTCAGCAGAGGGAGGGTCCCTCTCTGCGAGGAGCCTTGTTTCTCCGAGGGGCTTCACCCCCAAATTTCTGGGTTGCAGATTTCTCAAAGTCAACTCAGTTAGCAAGAAACAGGGTTAAACTCGAAACGAGAAGACAACGGACTCATGATACCCACCATGTGCTGGGGGGGCCTGTACCGGCTCCCAGGAAGCCAAGAGTTGGTCCTTGCCACACTTCCAGCTCTTGGGGACGCAGAGGACCTCCCAGGCACAGCCTGCAAATGCCTCACGGTCCCCAGGGGACAAATGACATGATTTCCCCTGCCCTTCACCTCCAACGCAGAGGCTTTTCCATCCGCCTGCACCGCTGAACTGCTCCTGCCAGCCCCGACTTGGCCCTGGCAGCGCTACGGCTGCCCTCTGCCCCGTGGACAGCCGCCAGCGACACGGTGTTTTCCAAATGCTTCCTTGAGAGAGAAGAGAGAGGGCACATATGCCATTCAAAGGACTCAATTTTTCCACATCAAGTCGGACGGGGCTGGCTGCAGCTCTCTCAAGCGGGGGAAGAGCGTTTCTGATACCACTCTCCTCCCAACTACTGAGAAATTAGCAGCAACCTAAAGCACGGGTAATGACTGCGAGGTGCTGCAGAGGTGGCTGGGTGCCCGAGCCAGGACAGACCATGCTGCTCCGAGGCGGCTCTGTCCCAGGGAGCAGCCGCAGAAGGAAAAGTGATTTACAACGACTGTCCGCACGAACAAGAGACGCTGCACGGGAAAAAGCAGAGCCCCGCTCTCCTTGAAGGCATCACCAACGGCAGCAAGCGGCCCGAAGACCATGTGGTACCTCTGGGTTGGAGAGTGCTCCCAAGAAGGCTCCCTGCTCCTCGACATGCTGAGATTTAACTTTCTGGGTGCAGGACAAAGCCAACAGCCTCCTGGGTGCCAAGGGGACAATGCCTGCCCTAGCCAAAGCCACCGAGAGCAGAAGTGCCAATCCAGGAGGATACCGGCAGTGCCACATCTCAACAGGCAGAGACCGAGGGACCCAGTGACAACTGTCAGGAGCCTAAGAGGAACATCATCCAGCTGGTACCTAAGGCAAATTAGGAACTACAGTGAGGTACTAGCAGCCAGCAATCAAACCAGGGTACAACGCTGCCGGATGGTGCTGAGCCTGCCCCAGGCTGTGCCGAGGACTGAGGTCCCTCGTTTCTCTTGCGATGGGCAGGAAGAACACCCAGCACACCCTCTGCTTTGCTTTCCAACAAGGGTGGAAGGCGTGGGGAGCCTCAGCTTCAGCCCCCAGTGGCGAGCAGCACCGAGCCGAGGTGGCAGGATGGCTGTCACCCCGTCACACACCGTCACGGCCACCTGCACAGGCAGGGAGTGAAGGAAAACACCCAGCGACAAGCCATCCCTGGCACGCACGCCAAAGCACTTCCCAAAGCCACCGGCACCCACTGCTTCATCCCAATCCAGCGCCAGCGCCACCAGGGTAAGCTGCCTGAATTGGCTCCCGTTTACCAGCATGGCCACAAACCCCCCCACCGCCAGGTGCAGGATAAGGCTTGGGGGGAGAAGAGGTGCAAGGGAACCTCAAGCAACACAGGTGGGGCGGGCAACATTATCAATATGATAATAAGTCAATTCACCTAGTGAATCTGGGGAAAGCCAGCCCAGAAGCAGAGCCGTGAAGTGCCTGTAACACCCTTCTCTGACTACTCCCTAAGGCTGGAAACACACAACCTAAAGAGGTTCACAGTCTATTATTTTTTTTTCTTTAAAAAAAACCAAAAAACAACCCACACCCCACCACCACCCTACCCTAAACCTCAGCAACTCAGCAGCATCAGTGTTTAAAAACCGGCGTCCCTTCTCAGGTGCCCAGGGTGAGCTTGGTCACAGCCTAAGGGCCGATCCCCTGGGCTGGGGAGCCTGTGGGTGGGCAGGGGCTCACCGTCCGGCTCTGCCCTTGCCCCACGTTGCCCTCATGCCCTTCTCGCCAGCGTTGCCATGTGGCTGCCCTCACAGGAGAAGGTTGGGGGCTTTTCCCCCCACCATACAGCAGCAGGGACCTAAGGGAGGTAAGGGCATCCTGCTAGCCTTCTCCCAGCCACTGCCCCACGCCAGCCTGTGTGTCAGTCCGACCCGCATGAGGCGTGGTTTGGTGTCCTCTGCTCCAAGCGCTGACACCCAGAATGTGCTTTTTAGAAAAAAAATAAACCAAAACCCTCTTCACCCTGCTGCTTCTCCCAGGGCATCGTTCAGGCTGACAAGGCAGAACAGGAGCAAAACCAGACGTGGCTCCAGAGACACGCTTCTGAAGTCAGCAGGGGTGATGCTCAAATCGTGAGTTGTGCTCCCCGAGCCTCCTCTTCCTCAGCAGCCCTCCATGCTTGGAGAGCACAGCTCTGAGGACTGGCTGGTAGGTAACTCTCCGAGAAGGGTCTGTCCCAGTCTGTCCCCATCACGCACCCCCTGCAAAGGGGTCAGGAGAGCGTCACATCCCATCGCACCGCTCCGAGCGCAAGGAGGGGAGCAACACGGCTAGAGGAGCTCCTGTCTCCTAACTCCATCCTTCCCAGGAGATGTGAGGAGGGAAGGGATATGACACTGGAAAAAGATCCTCTGGTCAGTTCGGTCCTACGGGAAAGGGGATTAAGTTCCCCTCAGCCTTAAACCAAAATAAAATTAAGTCTGTGGAATAGCTTTAAAAGCAATGCCTCTTCTGTAGTGTGATGTCAGTGCCCGCGAAGGTACCGTCATATGCTTGCAGCAGAAAAAGAAAAGAAAAAAGAAAAAAAAAAATGCCCCTTCCCCCCAAAAAAAAAGAATGGAAAAACGGGAACATGGCTGCGAGCTGGGCTGGTCCTACCCTATCTGGATCTGGCCAGAGTACATGGTGAGCAGCACCATGATGGTGAACCCTGTCAGCAGCCCTGCGTTCTGGATGGCGAAGGTGATCAGCGTGCTGCCGTTCTGCTCGTCCTCCTGGCTGACCTCATTCATTTCGGGGAACTGCGGGGGAAGAGAAAGCGATGGCAGGGCTCAGCAACAGGAGCGGCTCTGTCCTTCCCCGCTACTTCCCACCTTGTGCCACTATCCCGGCAAATATTCACCACCCATCCCAGGGCTCTCAGCCAGGTCACCGCGCCACCAGCCCAGGAGGCAAAGCAAAGCGGAGATGAACACCGGCCACTACAGACAGCACTCGCATCTGCCAGGGGGACAGAGCAAACGTCCCCCTGCGCTCTCCATGCCTGCCTTGCCTCCAAGCTGAGGGCAAGCCAGAGCTCTTCCTAGCCAGGCCAAAAAAAAAAAAAAAAAAAAAAAAAAAAACCAACAAAACAAAAACCTGGCAAGGTCCTGACCGCACACCCGGCAGCCCCCTGGGCTCAGCACTTACCATGTCAGCCAGCGCTATGTACAGAAACATCCCTCCAGCCAGAGCGAAGATCCAGTTGGCAGAGAAGTGGCTGCCAGCCACGATGCCAAAGGCCAAGCCCACGTAGCAGCAGCAGGCGGAGATGAAGTTGAAGAAGAGCGCTTGGCGGATGGTCATCCCGGCGTTCAGCAGGATAACGAAGTCCCCTGGGGGAGAAGAGGATGGGGAGGATGAGGAGGGAGGGGGCTGTCACTGGGCAGGCAGCAGCATCGGGCCAGCGCCGAGGTGCTTGTGTTCAGCGCTTGTTTTTGCCCAAGGTCAAGCGTGGGCTCCCCGTGCCCGCTGGAGCCGGGCGCTGACCACACCAGCTGCCTGCCAGCGCCTGGCCCTGCCTGCGCATAAATTTCAGACATTCAAACCCAAACCGCTGCCTGCCTCCCCCCTCCCAAACCAACGAGGTGTTGGGTTTTTTCTTCAGATGTCTCCATCTAAATTTAAATCTCAGACATCATATTACCTCGTTATTTTTAGAGCGGCGATTACTCAGTGTAGCTTACAGCCTTGCCTTGCCTTCCCCCCGCCCCCCCCCCCGCATCATTACTTTGTTTATTCCACCCCACATTTGCCTTTCTCTTGAGAAAAAACAGATAGGACGAGGAAAGCGGCAGGGTTAGCATTAAAGAGAGACAAGTTCTTTCTTGCTTTCCCCGAGGACTCACGTACCCAGCTCGTGTGGGAACTCCTCACAGAGGATGGCCACAGAGGTGCTGATCCCTTGGAAGACGGAGACGGTAAAGGAAGCCCCGATGGCCAACCCGTCGATGAAGTTGTGGAGGCCGTCGCTGAGGGTGATCATCCACGCCAGCGTGCCGATGTCGGAGTACCGCACCTCCTTCAGCCAGTAACACGCGCTCTGGGAGGCCTGCAGGTCCTGCCACAGCACCCCAGCTCAGCACCCAGACAGTCTGGGGGCATCACTGCTTCTTCCGCCGGTCAGGGGAACCCACCCTTCCACGCATTAAATCCACAGAAGGCTTGACCCGAGCCGTTCGCTTCCCACCACCCACAGAGGACAGAGGAGGGAGGTGAAATGGGCTTCAAAACTGCTCTTCTTCACTGACAGGCAAGTCAGTTTTTGTTTTCCCACGTGCCCGCCCGCAACCCCACAGGACGAGGTACTAACCTGGACAGACAGGGAGCCCACCACAACCTTCTCATCACCAGACGGGGTCTTGCACTCCAGCTCGCTGGTTATGTGTGGGATCATGTGGTCCAGGTCCCCGTTCTGCAGCTTCTCAGTGATGCCCTCCTCCTGGTCCTTCTTGGATGGCAGAGCCTCAGGGCCGTAGTGGCTGTGCCCATGGTGATGCTGCAGGACAGGGGGATTCACGGGTGTCAGCTGCCCCGCCATTTCTGCCATTCGCCCCCCGGCCCCCCAGCAGCCCCAGCTCAGCCTCACCTGGTCCTTCTGCTTTAGGAGCATCTTCAGGACCTTCTCTGTGAAGAAGAAGAGGTAGAAGCCTCCAAACACCACAGCGGATTTGGAAACGTAATAATCTTCTTGAGGGTTGAACCCAAACGCCTGCAGGCAACAGGGGACAAGTGACAGGCCTGAGGAGCAGTCTCTGGTAGCATGCCTGTCTGCCTCTGCCCTGGCACCTCTGGGGCAACATCGGTGCTTTCTAACCTCTCTCTAAGCAGCAGCTGCTTTGGGGACAAGCTCAGAAGATGCCTTCATGCACCTTTAATCTCCCTCAGTCCCCCAGCTGAGCCAGCTGTGCCCCAAGGCATTGGATCCACCACCCTGCACTGGAGCAGGGATGCTAAAAGCAGGCTTAGAAAGCCTTCGCTGTCTCAGCACAAAGGCCATCTGCCCTTAGGGCTGGAAAAGGCAATAAAATAGCGCTCCTCTGCTTGAAGCAGACCGGAGGTCTCCCTGGAGCAATTCCCTTCCAAAGAGGGGTGAAATGCCAGCTCCAACTGCAGCCCCGATGGGCTTCCAGCCTCCCTACCTCGCTCTCGGCTCCCCTCCGACGCCGCCTTCCCCTTCTCCAGCCAGCGAGCGCCCAGAGAGAAACAGCCCCCGAGAGAGAGAAAAGGACAGACCCAACGGTCCTCACCCTACCTCGGGAATGAGCTGGAAGAGGGCGTTGGAGTAGAGAGTTCCAATCGCCAGAGCTATGAAGTAGAGGAGCAGCCGCTTGTAAAAGGTCTTCTTCATGAAGGGCACCACACTGGCTCCCACCAGCGAGCAGAGGGAGATGACGGTGACGCAGAGGAAACCGTAACCCCAGACTGTGGCGTGCGTGCCAAACCCACCCCGGGGGAATCGGACGAGGGGAGGTTGTCGGAGGGAAAGGAGATCAACGTGGGGAAGCAGAGGGAGGGGAAGAAATCCACACCAAAAGGAAAGAGAGAGGAGGGAGGGAGAAGGGGGGAGAGAAGAGGACATTCATTAGTGATTTCTTGTTCATCTGGCAGTGGTTCAAGAGCGGTGAACCTGGTGCTGAGTGGCTCTGGATATGGCTCTTTGGGAAGGGTTGGAGGGACAGCCCGCTGCGGGGCTCACACAAACTGGGAGAGCAGCCCTCCCTGGGAGCAGGCAGCTCTCTTGGTGCTGGGCTGGAGCTCAGTTTTGGCAGCCAGGCTGTTTCAGAGCCAGCACCCCAGCTCTGCTCCCTGAGCCCCGCAGGACATCAGGCTGCCATTCCAGTGCCACAGAGCGCCGAGGTCCCCCGAGCATCTCTCATACGCTCCATCCTCGTCCTGCAGCCCGGAGAGATGCGGCCGGTCCCCGCAAGCCATGCTGGGATGCTCCGACTGACGGCGAGGGTGGAGCGTACGTAAGGCATTTCAATTCCTGGCAGATCAGGAAATATAGGCGCTTGGTTTTTACGTTTGGCAAATAAAAGTCACAGTTCTGGAGCTGAAAAGGAGCCTGGAAAAAAAACATCCCTCCCCCACCACGGATGAGGTGTTTGCTGCCTGATGGCAAAGCAGGCAACACCGGAGAGGGGCAAAACTCAGAGGGAAGGTTGCACCTTAAACACTGGATTTTAAGGCTGGATGCGCCGGAGCTGGGATCCAGCTCATCATCTACCCAGGAGCCACAAGCGTTCTGCAAAGCCACCTGGACCAGGGAACCGAGGAGGCACACGTGTTTTGAAAACGTCCAATCTGAGAGCGTGTGGGTGTATTTATTCAACTCCGGAACTGTGCAATTACAACACAATTAATTTGCGATATATCGGTCGGTCCCATCAGAGCACCAGGAAACCTCGCGTAAGCCTAGACCCTTGCAGGAACATCAGCCTTGTAAATCAGGGGGGGAAATAAAAGGCAATTAAAACATTTGTAAAAGGTGGATGACTCAAGAGGAAACTGGTGCTTCTCTGGGCTGTTACACCGATACTTCCTCTGCCTCGCAGTTCTTTCCATCCAGCTCATGCCAGTGCCACATCTCAGCGGCCTCAGAGCACATCCCTCCAAGGGATAAACGCCCTTGCAAAGCAGACACAGCCCCCAGGGCAGGAGCAAACAGCTTCTCCCAGCACCTTCCCAGACTTCAGACCTAACCAGCAGCACTGCAAGGACCCAGCAGGGCTGGAGGACACCTCCTCCCCGCACTGCCTGTGCACTCGAGAGGGTTTCCTGGTGCTCAAGAGGGGCGAGAAAAGCCCTGCAGAGCCCCTGAGACAAGCCCTCAGCCTCGGGTGGTGGAGGGGTCGGTACGATTCGGCAGGGTGGAGGCAGAGAGGGTGCCTGGAGAGCTGCCCTCGGAGATGGAAGAGAGGCAGGGACTTTCTACCGCACCTCTGGGATGAGCTGGAAGAGCGCGTTAGAGAGCAGCGTGCCGATGGAGAGCGCGATGAAAAACGTGAGGACCCGGCTGAAAAAGGCCTTCTCGGTACACGGTACGATGAAGACTCCGAGCAGGGAGGCCACGTTAATCATTGACACACTGAGAAAACCAAAGCCCCACACTGCGGAACGAGAAGAAACGAGGGCCAGACATTACCGAGGCTCTCGGCGCGGGGAGACAGGGAGGACCCCGAGACCCTGGATTCGGGCAGGTGGAAGAGGCTGGCTCCGGGTCTATGCCCCCACGCCGGGGCCGGCCTCGCGGCACCGGAGTGTCTCTCCCAGCGCTCTGGATGCTTCAACTACAACAAAAACCGTCATTTTTGTTGCAGGGCAGGTGGAAACGAAACCACCAGGTTCCTTGGAAGAGCCAGCCCCAGCCCCACGGCCTGGGAGAAGCCAGTGCTGTGCTCAGGACAGCTGATCCAAGACCTTGGGCATCGTCAGGACCTGGATGCATGGAAGCTCATTTAGCATCCGCTGGTGGCTGGAGGCCTGCAGGTCCCTAAACGTGCCAAGTCACCCTCTCCCACCCACGAGGGCTCGCAGGAAGGTGCCCCCTTTACCCAGCTATCCCGGCGAGCCGTGCCAGGCACAGCCCTGACCCACAGTATGTGTAACCGGGGGGCAAAACCATGCTGCGAGCCCACAGCACAAAGTACGCCGAGGAAAACCCGTCAGGACTCCCTGCCGCTGCAGGCAAGCTGCCTCCTTTTGTCTCTGCCAGACCGCCTGTGTCCCAGAGCGGAGAACGGGAACTGGCTGTCCCGCAGGTCCCGGGGTGCCTCATGCCCCGAGCTCCGTGCCCAGGGACGGGCAGCGCTCATGCCCCCCCAGTTCCCCACTTACCTTCGGCCGAGCTGGGTCTGCTCTCCTCCGTCTGCTCATTTTCCTCATTTTCCAGGTTCTCAGAGGCGCATGCCCTCGACTCCAGCTGCTGCAGGATGGTGGGGCAAAACTCCTTGAACTCGCTGTGCCCCACGGCGGAGCCCTCGCTCAGGTTGTGGATGGCAAAAAGCTCGACGGAGCTGAAGCACTGCGGAAGGGAAGACACAGGCACGTGCCTTGAGACTCCCGCAGCAACATGAGGAGGCTCTGGGGGTCTGCAGAGCCCCTGCCTTACCCGGGAGAGGTTCACATGCTGCTGCGGCGGCTGGGAGACGTTGGCGTGCCCCACTCCCACGTCCAGGCGGTTCAGCAGGGCCTTGAGCTGCTTCAGGCTCAGGGTTTCGCTCTCACCGTACCGCTGGAGGAGATCCTGCAGGAAGGAGGCTGCGGAGAGCGCCGGTCCCACGGCATCCCTGCCTGCCCAGACCCGTGGGCAGGGGAGAAGGCAGAGCAGCACGAGCAGGCAGCAGCCCCGGGAGTCTGTGCTGGGGGTCATGGTGTCTCAGGGATGCTGGAAGAGAAGCCAGGCGCTGCCGTTAGCTTCAGCATCCACAGCAGCTCTGACCACCGCTCTTCCACCCACGTCTCCATCAGGAGAGGGCAGGTTTCTTCCCCAGAGAGCCCCAGGCCCAGGAGGGACACAGCTTTGCGCAGAGCTGGGAGCACCCAGATCCCGAGGGGGGGACTCGGCACCTTCCCACAAGATCAGCTCCTTCTCCACCCTGAGCCAAACACCCGGCACCACCTCCCCAAGCGCCCCGCTCCCCCGGCTCACCCTAGCCGTGTGCCGAGGGGTGGGGGGCTGCCGGAACGCGGCTCCCGGGGGCTCTCCAGCTCTGCAGCGCCTCGGGATCCCTGGGGAAGAGCAGCCAGTGGTCGGAAAGCAGGCAGCAGTGTGCAGGCAGGGCTGCAACGGGGATCCCAACGCGTGCCTCTGCCAGCGGCACAGCCGGCAAACCCCAGCAGCAAATACCAGCGCCAGCACCGAACCCAGCTCTCCGCGGGGCGAGGGAGTCACGCACCAGCCCCCCCCCCCCCGCTAATGCCACGTTGGGTCCCCCTCATACCACGGAGGCTGGGACACGCACCCCTCAGGGACCTCTACCCACCCACGCTGGCGTTCGGAGAACACGGGAGCCCAGGGGCCAGAGGTGGCATTTTCATTAGGTTATATTTTAACTACGATAATTACAACGAACCGGTCCTTCCCAGCCACAACTGTAGATGCCTTTAGAGTATTTGCCTAGAATCAATCCTTGCCCTCTCCGCTCCTTTCATATAAGCCGAGAATCAATAAAAGTGGGGTGGTGGAGACCGGGGGAGCTGGGGTTCACCTGCCAGCACATGTTGGGGGCAAAGGAAGGGGCTCAGAGAGAGGGCGGGTGGCCAGGCACGACCTGCACGTCCACCCTGGGCACCACCCAAGAGGCTGGAGCGGGGCCCAGGCTGCCTTCCTGGAAAAGCTTCACGGAAAGGTGGATGGTGAATTTGGGATTCACAAGGACAAGCAGAAGATAAGTCGCTACCCACTGCTTCCATGCACCCGGCTGCCATCCTGTTCCCAGCCCGGGGCTCCGCTTCTCTCCCAGGGGTTTGGGCACACGCTGCCTCGTGGTTTCCTCTTCCCAGAGGCTCCTTCGGGGTTTGCAGCCCCGGGATGGTTCCTGTCCCATTGCGCACGGGGCCCCATCCAGCCCAGTCTGCCCTGGCACAGGACCTGCCACCCCAGCCAAGCCATGCTCCCGCCGGCCACTCCGGCATCGCGCCACAATCAGCCTGTGCTGACGGTTTGCAGATTTCGGTCTCCTCCAAAAACAAGCCCAAGACATTTTTGAAGCCCGGCCAAACAATTGTTCTGAAAATAACCTGGGGCCGGGTTTGCAAGGCACGGGGCAGCAAGGCCAAGCACGGCGGGACCCCGTTTCCCCTCCAGGACACCCACATTCCCGCAGGTTTTACAAGCTTACCACCACTTTGCGAGCTTTGTTCTCCAGGAGAGCTCGCAGGCCTGGGAGGTTTTAGCTACCTCCTGCCAGAGCTTAGCTCGGATGCTTTGGCTTAACCCCTCTCCTCCCAAAATGGGGGGGGGGGGGACACACCTCATCTGGGGAGGTGCTGGCAACACCCTGCTCGGTGGGGGTACCCAAAGGACCTCTGCCTCTTCAGCACCCCCACAGCGAGAGCTGGACACCTTCCCCTGCCTCCCCCCTACCAGACCAGTCCTCCCTGGGCAGTGCCCCGTGGTCGCAGCCACCAGCCCAGGTGGCCACGTGGGACATCTGGGTGGCTGGTGACTCCCACAAGGTACACAAGCGCTGGCACACAGCCTACGGTGGCAAAGGCCTGTCCCGGTGGCAACCGTACCCCAGGATGGGGATGTTGGGTGCCTTTCCCTCTCCGTGCCGGCTGAGCGCTCCCCATGTCCCTCGCCTTGTTGGGAGCCACCCTGCCCAGAACACACCGATTATCACCGACCCGTGCCACGGCACGCAGCCCTCTCCAGTGCCGAAATCGCCCCTGGGGTTTCTCCCAAAAACCGGGCTGAGCCAGGTGCACCCAGGGTGGAAAACCGGACCTCAACTTTTACCCAGCTGCCAAACAAAAGGCAGGAAGCGGTTTGCAGGCAGAGCCGGGCAGGGGTTGGAATTGTACGGGCTCGCTGAGGGTTTAGGGCAGAAACAAGGTGGAGGAGCTGCCCCTTGGGAAAAGAAGGGCTCCAAGTGGAAAAATCCCGGGGGTTTCTGACCCCCTGAACATCACAGGGAGCCCAAGGCAAGGCAGGAGGGTGCCAAACACACCCAAACGCCCGCAACCGGGGGGCAAAGGGGAGCTGCAGCAAACACCCCGGGCACACAAAGCCCTGCTGTGGTCTCTCCATCACTGCTGCCAGCCGAGCGTGACCCCGCACCCCCGCCAAAGCCCCCCGGCCTCCTGCCCACTACCTTCAAGGGCGTCCTCTTGCCGGCCACGGGACCTGCTCCTGGGGCCCCGAGAGCCGTGGTGCCGCGCACAGCCCAGCGCCTGACCTACTTTATCGCTCGCTGCCGCGCTGGGACAGGGCACAGGGAACAGACCTCTGCCACAGGAAGGGGATGCCCGGGCGGGCATCCCACGGGACGTGCCCTGGAGCGATGCCCAGCCGTATCGAGCGCGTAAAGGAGCTGCCCCGGCCAGGCAAAGCCCCCCTTCTTTCCCATCTTCCTTGGGTTGACTTCCCAGAGCTCATCGATCCCGGCTGCAAACCACCCCCCACCCCCCTCCAACCGGGAAGGTGACACCGGGAACAAGGAATGCTGGCAAAGCTGAGCACACGACCTCGGCGACGTCAGCCCCGCGCCAGACGCTTCCCGAAATCCCATGCATGGACAGCTCGGTGTCGCAAACCTGGAGGGGGGAGGAAAAACCCCAAAACCTCACCGGTCTGCCCCCCACCTCCTCCCGGGCGGTTTGCAGCCAGAGATCCCGACCTCCTGCCCGAGCAAAAGCCGCTCCACGTGTCTGGCAGCGCAGGCAGGAGCTGCCCGCTGGCAGGGAGAGTTTCCATGCCCTGGGGCACGTTGGCACCCGGGGGGACAACGACTACGACGACGACGACACAGCAGCATCCCCGCTCCCCCTGCCTGGCTCCAGTTCCTTGTCCTTTAATTTCCCCGACCCCCCTGCCCACAGGCCCTGGTGCAGGCAGGTGGGCAGCAAAACCAGCTACCAGGAGCTTCCCCGGCTATTCCACCCCACACAGCCCCCCAAGTCCTGTCCTGGGACCCCCTGCGTGACCTGCCTGCTGCTGCTCCCCCCAGCCCTGCCCCATCCAGACACCAGTCCCCATCCCACGGCTGCTCCCCAGCCCCTTTGCCACCTGCCCCAGCCCTGCCTGGACCCACAGCGAGTCCTGGTGGTGCCAGACCCCACAGCTAGGTCTCCCACCCCACAGTCCACCGTTGCCTGCACCCTCACTTGGTCCCAGGCCCCACAGGCAGGCCCAAAGCGAGCCCCATAGCTGCCCTCAGGCCTTAGGACCGGTCCTAGACGCCGTCCTGGACCCCAGAAGCCGGTCCCGGGCCCCACAGCCGGTCCCTGCATCCTTCCCTGCATCCCTCCCTGCATCCGCATCCCAGAGCTCGGGGCCCGCCCCGGCCCGGTCCCCCGCGGTGCCCCGGCCCCGTAGCCGGTTCCCGGCCCGCTCCCCACCCCGGCCCATCCCGGCCCATCCCGGCCCTACCTCCCGCTCCCGCTCCCGCCGCCGCCCGGGCCGCCCGGTCCCGGCCGCGCAGGGCGCACGCTCGGCCGGCGGCACGGGGAGCGCTCCCATTGGCCGGCGGCACCCCTGGCCCCGCCCCCGCCTTGGCCCCGCCCCCACGCTGTGCAGCGCCGGGCACCGCGTCCGCCGCGTGGCACGGCCGGGGGGGCACCGGGCACCCCACGGACCCCCCACACCCCCTGGGGGCATCGGGCACCCCACGGACACCCCACCCCTGGGGGCACCGGGCACCCCACGGACACCCCCCACCCCCTGGGGGCATCGGGCACCCCACGGACCCCCCACCCCTGGGGGCACCGGGCACCCCACGGACACCCCCCACCCCCTGGGGGCATCGGGCACCCCACGGACCCCCCACACCCCCTGGGGGCATCGGGCACCCCACGGACCCCCCACCCCTGGGGTCACCGGGCACCCCACGGACACCCCTTGGGGACATGGGACACCCCACGGACTCACACACACACACCCCGGGGGCACAGGGCACCCCACAGACCCCCCAGATCCCTCGAGGGGACACAGGGCACCCCACAGACACCCCCCAAGCACCCCCTGGGGGCATAGGGTACACCACGGACCCCCCAAACACCAACTGGGGGCATGGAGCACCCCACAGACCCCCCCAGGGGACATGGGATACCCCACAGAGTCCCCCAAGCACCCCCTGGGGGCATAGGGTACACCACAGACGCCCCCAAACACCCTCTGGGGGCACAAGGTACCCCATGAACCCCCCCAAACACCCCTTGGGGGCACCCCCCAGACCTCTCCCAGGTGGACCCCGTGGCCACTTCTCATGGGGTACAGGGTGCTGCACAGCCAGCCCCCCCCCCCCCGCCAAGGACCCTGTGTGGGCATGGGGCACCCCAGAGACCCCACCCGAGGGGACACCCACGCCGGGAACCCTCCTGGAAGGGACCCAAGGGGCTCCAGGGGTGGGGGGCTGAGCCCGCCAGCCAAGGGCTGTCCCACTTCTCGTGGTGCCAAGGAGCTAGGAAGGACAAGGCAGCCTTTCTCCGCGCTGGCAGCAGCGATGGCGCGATATAAAACGCCGGCTGGTGGGAGGCCAGGCACACCGGGAGCCCAGCCGGGTGCCCCAAGCCCCCCCACTTTGGCCCCAGCACCCCTCCAGCCGCTTGGGGCCAAACACCCATCGGGGCTGGGCCAAGGCTGCCAAAGTCCGCTGGGATCGGCAAATAGAAGGGGATAAAAGGTGCTGGTGGCGTGGGGTGATGGTGAATGATTAACCCGCTGGGCAGCATCGTGGCACTGCCGTGTGTCCCCCCCCATCCTGGGACTCCCTCCAGGAAAGGGGGGGGGGGTCTGGACATCTTCGCGAACACCCAGCCCCATCACGCCCCTCCCCGTGCCCAGAGGCAGCAGCTGCCAGCAACAATTTTATAGAAGTTAACTGAAAACTGCAGTTACAGAAAAAAAAAAAAAATCTTTAACTTTTCTGCATTAAAAGGGAGGGAAAAGGCTGGAAGTGGGGGGGGGGGTCCTCCCCTACCCCCACCCCTGCTGGTGCTTGCATTATGAGCGGGCTGGGGGCATGCTGAGGTGAAATCTTGGCGATTTTGGGGATGCTCTTGTGGCCCCTCCGCAGCCCCCTGCCAGCGGCTCAAACAGCTCTTGCCCACAGCGAAGAAATGCCTGAAAACTTCCCCGCTTCCAACCCGACAGAATAAAAAAAAAAAAACAAAACCCAATAACAATAAAGGGCTTCTCCTTGAAAAACCAGTGACTTTTCAAGGATGTGCCAAGCAGCCAAACTGGAGCTGGCTCTCTTGAACAGGAGCTCGAAAAAACAAAGTAAAAATTTAAACCGGTAGTTGCCCCGCTGGCGATGTGAGAGATTGAAGGGGTAAAAATACCAGGAATCTTCGGGATTTGCATCCAGCACCTGCCCGGGGACAGGCAGGCACAAGCAGCAGCCTGGGCAGTGGCAGCAGCATCACCGTTGGGGCTCGTTTACTCAAACCCCTTTGCTGGGAGGACTGGAAACCAGTGGGCAGAGACTGGCAGCCCTGCCGCAGCGGGGTTTTGCTCTGGGTTCATTCTCATGGTGATAAATTCTGAAAGCCCACTGATGCGGGGCCATGCTGGCACGTTTCCGAGCATCCTTTAAAAACAACAATAAAAATGAACCCAAGAAACCATGCACCCACTTAAATGTTTTTAAAAATAATTACCAAAAAAAAAAAAAAAAAAAAGATACTTGGGGAAAGACAAATTGCCCTTGCAGGAGACTGAACAGCAGCGGCCGGGGGAGGGGGACACCACCGGGACCCCCTTCTCCCCCTGTCACCAGCACACCGGTTACAGGAAGAAGAGCTTGTCGCAGAGCTGGGTGCTGGGCTCGTGGTGCAGGATGTGTCCCGAGAGGAAGGCCAGCTTGTGTGCGTACTTGCAGGGCGCTGGGACCCGGATGGTGCCCGGCCAGTTCCAGTACAAGTGACAGAGCTTGAAAGTTAACCTGGGGACAGTGAGAGGAGCGGGTGTCAGCGCTCCCTGGCACCCTGGGCCTTGCGGGATGGTGGCTTCGGGGACGGATCCTGCTCCCTAAGGCAGCGCCGTGCTCCGGCAGCAGGAGCTGCAAAGGCTGTAAGGCCAAAGCTGCTTGCACAGGGTTGTTTTCTTCCCGATTGCACGAGCTAAAGGTCAGGCTCTGCCTGGGCACTGATAGCGGCTGATTGCACGAGTTACCCGGGTGCTGAGCCCTGCTCGAACCTGCAACAGCTCTCCCGCAAGGCCACCCAGGCCAGCACCCGGTGACACATTTTCCTTTATCACCTTTGCAATTAAATCTTGCCCAGGGAGGAGGTAAGACAGGCGCAACCCGCCTCCTCTCCCCCATCCCCCAACCGAGCCCTCCCAGTACGAAGAGCAGGCTCAGCCCCATGCGTGCGCGAGTACCTGCTGCCCTCCCCGCAGACTGTTATGCAAAAAAAAAAAAAAAACCCCCAAAAAAACCCACCACAGATTTGGGTCTGGGGTGTGGCCCCCACACTGCAGGATGCTGTGGGGAGCTGCTCTTACCTCTGCAGGTGCTCGAAGCTGAGGTTGGCCGTGTTCAACACGCAGATGTAACGCGTGGGGATGCTGCAGCCTTGGCGAGAGCGATGGGCCACCAAAAAGAAATCCTGCCTGAGAGGGAGGGAAGGACAAAGGGGGCATTTGCCTGCCGGTATTTTGGCACACCACGGGTTTTTGGCACACCAGGTTTGGGCTTTTTGTTGGTTTTTGGTTTGGTTTTTTTTTTTTGGCACACTAGGTTTGGGGTTGGTTTTTTTTTGGCACACCAGGTTTAGGAGGAGGGGGTTGGCACCCCACGTTTGGGGTTTTTTTTGGCACACCAGGTTTAGGCTTTTTTTTTTTTTTTTTTTTTTTT
The DNA here is from genome assembly GCF_023634085.1 of Falco cherrug. NCBI lineage: Eukaryota > Metazoa > Chordata > Aves > Falconiformes > Falconidae > Falco > Falco cherrug. Next base: position 3,470,855 of record NC_073714.1, on the reverse strand, counting down.
GGCACACTAGGTTTGGGCTTGGGTTTTTTTTGAACGCCAGGTTTGGGGTTGGATATTTTTTTGGCACACCAGGTGCTTTTTGGGGCACCCCACGCAGCTTTCCCAAACGACTGCCACTCACCAGTCCAAGCTGGTGACTGTGTGGTCAATGACGGTCCCTGGAGGAGGGGACACGAACTGCTCCTCCTCCACGGTGTAAAAGTTGGTGCTGATTTGCTTCTGCACCACCACGACCACCATGCTGGGCTGGTAATTCTCAAAGGTCTTGAAGCACTTCTGCATCTGCGGGATCTCGTACTTGAGCACGGTGTCGAGCTGGCTGTCGGACACGCCGTCCCTGTATATGACAATCTTCTTGGGCAAGCAGTGGTTCATCTGGGGAAGCAGAAATCGGAAAAGCTCACTGTTTTTCCCCCCTGCACGAGGCACAGGGCTGGCTGGCAGGGGAAGATGCATGTCCCGGCAAGAAGCCGGGCGCTAGGTGCCCACCAGATCTCCAGGGCTCACAGTTTGGTGATTTTGCAGCCTGTGAGTTCAACCCATCACCCCTGAGCTTTGCAGAAAGCCCCCGACTATATTCAGCCCCAGCAAATGCATTTCACCCCAGTCTCAGAAGTGCTGGCAGGGCACAGAGCAGCAATGTTTGCACTAATCCGTTCGGTGACCAGCAAACTTCCCATTTTTCACGGATGTTTCTCCAGCACCCACTGATGGGAAAATCTCAAGAGCGAGCCCCAGCCCCCACCCTGTCACACGCTGCTTTTCTCATGCTGGGGACATGGGACAAGGGGACAGGGCTCAGCAGTTCGATGCCGATACAAGCAGAAGTGTAACATGGCACTTCCCCCAGTGCAAACTAATTTTCCAGGCAGGTTCGCACGTTCCCAAGATAAGGGTGAGCCTCCCCAGGCACGCGTGGCTGCGGGCGCCACATCCAGTCCAAAGGCTGCCGAGGTGTTTGCTTGCTCGCACGCACTTGGGCTGAGAGTTTTTGGGTGTTTTCCTCTTGCTTCGAGGGGATATTAAACCATGGCAGGGTGTTTTGTTTGGTTTTTTTTTTTTGATAACACTGGGCTGAAGGGTCTGGCCTCACCTCGTGAAACTGCCGGAGGGCATTGGCCAGGCAGAGCTGCAGGCTGTCGGCGATCTCTTGATGCGGCATCTGGAAGACCACCCTGGAGTACCACCTGGTGAGGATGCTGGGGACAGAGCGGGGATGAGCGTCAGGAATGCCCCTCACCAGCCAAAGTCCACCCAGCCGTTGCGCAACCGAAACCGAGCCCGGCTGGGCGCTCGCAGCACCTTTCCCAGCAATACGGCGTCGAGGGCGCACCAAAGGCCACTGCTGTGTGGGCCGGCGGCCAGCGACACCCCCATAAACACACCGGCAGAGACCTTGCTGAGCACAGCAGCTGGGGAAGGCATCAACCCCCTCCTTTCCCAGCAAAGGGGAGGCAGCAGCGATGCCGGCGTGGGACCCCCAAGCCCGCACCCCCAGGGTGCCACGTACTGGTTCATGCTGGCCACGAAGCCGATGACGGAGCGCATCCCTTTGCTGCGGCTGTGGTAGATGTCCATGCCGATCACCATCAGCTGTTTCTTGGGGAAGGGAGGAAGGGGAAGGGAGGTGGGAGTTAGGGATAAGCCAGACACCTCCAGGCTGCCCTGCCTGGATCCCTCAAGCTGCGAGGGACGTCACACAGGCAAAACGGAGACGCCAACCCCGATTCTGCAGGTGGTTCATCCGCACCCCTGGAGGGAAGCTCATGACCACAACAGTTTACATCCCAGAGCTTGCAAACTCATCGCACACATGTGCCAAGTGGTTTCGCCCGCCTTACCAGGGGGATGTCGACCCCCCAGAGCTCGCCTCCCAGCTTGCAGTTCATCTGCAGCAGAACTTTCTGGACCACGGTCCTCAGCTTGCCCGGCTGGCCTGAAAGGGACTGCACGTTGATGACCTGCAAAGGGAAAAAAAAAAAAAACAAATGGGAAAAGTGAGGCTGGAGATGCCCACAGCTTCCCTGCACTGGTGGTCCCCTTCTGCCAAGCCCCTCGCCCACCTGGGAGGGTACCGGGGACTGCACACAGCACAGCTTCTTGATGGCCCTGTACAAATCCTCCCGGCTGCTGGAGATTATGCACAGGAGCAGCTGCACCTTGTCCTGCAGGGAAGCACAGCAGGGGAGGGTGATGCATGGGGAGCAGAGAAGACCCCCAGCCCTCCCTAGAAGACACATTAACCTCATGCTAAGCTGCACTATCCCCCCCACCCCACCCCTGAGCCCGTCTCCTCACCTCGCTACTCAAAACGCTTTGGATAGTCTTGGCATAGGTCTCGATGCGGTCATCCTTCAGCTCCACCACGGTGGGATGGCTGACACGCATGCCGATGGGGCCGCAGATGCTCTCCATGGTGGCCACCAAAGTCTTTGCCACGTCCTGCAAGCGCTTCGGGTAAACCAGCAGCCAGTAATTCATGGCAATCTAGGAGAGAGGACAGTCCTCGCCTCAGAGCTGCGGCTGCCAAGCCATGCAGCTCCCAGCCCTGCAGCACAGGGGGAAAGGTGGGAGAGGGAAAAAGGCCCAAGAGGAGCCTAAAGGGCACACAGCATCCAATTCTGGCAGTCCAAAAGCCTTCAGCCACGCCAGGAGGAGGTGGGAAAGCAGACACTGTGGCTACGTACCTCTAACATCCTTTGGAAAAACAGGCTGAAGCATAAAGCCAACATAAATAAGGGAAAAATTTTAGCTTGAACAAGCTCAGATGGGAGTGGGGCAGATGGGATGCCAGCACTAAGAAAACCCATCCCAGTTTTCAAACAAGGGGATGTTGTTGCAACAGCCGAGCCGCAGGCCCACCGCTGAGATGGAGGCTTCTCTCGTGACTTCCTTGCTCCACCTCAGGTCCTCGACGGGGATGAAGGAGCTGTGCCGCAGGTTGATCCTCTCCGCGGGCAAGATTCGGCCTTGGGTCTGAACAGAGCAGAAATCCATGGCAGTTCCGATGCCACACGTGCGGGTGTGGCCGTTGCTTGCGTTTCCTGGCACGCCACAGCCCCTACCCTGTGGATGTCTGGGTCCAGGCTGAGCCCCCAGCGCATCAGCTCCAGCGAGGCCTCTGGGTTGTCCTTGATCCTGCGCAGGAGGCTGGCGAGACACGTGTAGTGCCTGCTTGGGGCTCTGCAGCATCTCCTTCATCAAGTCCTGCAGCGGGCGGGTACAAGAGGAGGTGGGTTGGGGAACTCCTGGGTGTGATGGGGGACTCTGAGCTCCTCCCAGCAGTGGCTGGCCAAGGCCCAGCTCTCCAAACCGGGCAACACTGGCTCGAGTGAGTAGGGACCCTCAGATGCAAACATGCTCTGACCTTCACCATTCGACTGTCCTTCCTCATCTCGCGGACCCCGGTCATGAAGGTGAGCTCTGGCACGAGCAGCACCAGGTCCAGCTGACGCTGCAGGGAGGGGGGACAGCACCATCAGCACCCCAAGGGGGCTGCAAGCTCCTGCCCTCCTAGCGATGGGCAGGGCAGGGCAGGGCTGGAAGAGCCAAGAAAAAACCATGGGACTCAATGTCCCCTCCCCCAGCTCACTGTGCCCTGGCTCACCTTCCCATCCCGACGTCTGTTTTTCCCTGGGCCTGTGGACAAGCAGCGGCTGGTCCAGCTCCCTGATGGTGATCCCATAAGCTTTGCTGGAAAAACAGCAGGGAGATGGCATCAGGTGAGCGTGTTCCTGCTCAGGCACCTCAGGTCAAGAGCCAGGCATCAAGCCCTTCCCCACAGAGAGACGCTCATCCCAAGGGATGCCTCCACCAGTCCCCTACCTGTAGTAGTCCACAAAGGTGATCTCCTCACCGCTGAACAGGGTGAAACTGTCCCTTGGGGTCTTGTTCCAGTCGATGTCGTTGATGTGGTAGGTGCGGTTGTTGTAGCGGGTGATGACCACGCTGCCCACCAGCTGCTTGAAGCACTCCTCCTGAAAGCTGTTGAGGACTTTGCCTGTAGATGGTATGCCTGCGGCAGGGAGAGAGGGAGGAGAAGCAGCTCACGGCAATGCTCTCTGCGTGTGCTACCCCAAAAATAAAACACCTTTTGCCAAACAGCACCAGTGGCCTGCAGCCTGGCCAGTGCCAGTGGCACAGCCTCGCCAAGAGCCAGCCCTGGGCACGTGGCTGCTGGAAAAACCACCCTCGTGCCTAATGCCCCGCGGGGCTCCCCTGGGTTTTCTCCCTTCTCTTACATGACGTTCAGGATGGAATCACTGTGGATAAACTTTGTGGATGGTATCGACCAAGAGGAAGAGGCCACCGTCCTTCTTTCGGATGCTGACAGAGTATCCCGGCCAAATCTGCAGCCTGTGCCCCGAGGAGAAGATGCCCAACGGCACCTGGGTTAAAACTGGAAGCTGCCCACATGGTGCTGCCAGAGGAGCCAGCAGCTGCCTCCCTCACCAAGGAGGGCTCGAAACCCATGGGGATTTATTTCCCAGCTGGCTGCCAGCTCTCAGCTAATAACCCCTGAACTGCACTGCAGAAAACAGGCACTCTGAGGTCAGGCTAACCAGAGCTGGCTGAGAGAGCTGATCTGGCAAAGACTTCTGAATTTCCAGCCTCACACCACTGCCAAGGGGAGAGGAACAACCCCACCTCACGCCCACGTGCCTGGGCGGCAGCAGGGGAAAAACTGTGACCAGCGCCCACCTGTAATGCTGTAACACGGTGGCCTGGTCAGGTTCAAAGAAATTTCTCCCAATGGGCTTCATATCCAAGATTCTCATCACCCTAGGGAAGGAAAAGCAGGACTCGCTCAGGCTCGGTGGGCAGGAGGAGGAGGGTCTCTTCCTTGGAGGGTCAGCGGAGGCCTGGGGTGGGTCTCGGCCGTCCCTCACCTTCGGAAAACCACATTGTAAAAGGGGACGCAGAGATCCGAGCTGGGCTCGAGGACCTTGGTTATCTGGATGGTGATGGTGATCTCCTCACTGTCGCTCCCCCTCTGAGCCTTCAGGCTGACAGGCTGCAGGGTGAGGTGGTGCATCAGCCGGGGCAGGAGAGATGCTCTCCCACCCAGCACGTGGGCCAGAGGCCCCAGGGGGGGCACCCCTGTGCCCCCCAGTTGGGTAGAACAACCTCACCCTGGCACAGATCGCATAGCCCCTTACCTGGGGGAGCAGTTTGGGCAGGTAGAGGATGGAGCCATCAAAACGCAGTCACATCCCCTGTCACCGCCTGGTGCTCCTTCAGCATGGCGAAGCGTGTGCTCCTGCACTCCACCTCTGGGCTGCCGGAGACAGGGATGCATCACCTCCATCACCGGCTGCTGCTGGCAAGTCTTTTAACCCTCCTCCACCCTCAGCAAGACCCCACTCCGGACTCCAAAAAACCCACGGGGAGGAAAAGCCAGAGATCATTTACTTTGCTGCCCTGCAGGTGCTCAGCCCGCAGGCACCGTGGCTGCCGCCGGCCGCTCCATCTAGCGGCTACCATGACAGAGAGAGGGAGGGAGAGACACAGACAGCTCTACCCAGGGCACCCACCCTTCTGCGAGGGGCTGGGGGGGAGCCTGACCCCCCAGGCCCCCACCAATACCTGAAGGTAACGTGGTACTGGTAGACAGCTTCGTTCTGGCAGGAGATTTTAAACTGAGTTCAGCCCCACGGCTATGGCAGTTCCCTTCACCGTCGGCTTCAGCTCTGGTGCCCTAGGAGAAATGGGGCTGAGGCAGGGGGGGTCAGCTGCAACCCCCACCAGCAACCCGGACCCTAGAACGGGGGGCTGAGGCTCGCAAGCCCTTCACTTACGGTGTGCCCGCAGACGAGGGGGTCCGTGGGGCAGACACAGGCAGCAGAGTGGGCTGATGTCCCGGTGGGCGCAGGGTGGGCACAGCAGTGGTACCGGGCTTTCCACGGAACGGCACAGTGGGGGTGTCTCATGGGGGGGGCCGGGCAGCGTGTTCCCTCTGCCTTTGAACAGCATCCTGCATCCCCGGTGGGAGGTAAGGTAGGGGGGGGTGGGGGCAGAGGTGAGCCCTGGCACGCTGAGAACACACCAGCGGCATCCTGGCTGCAAACCTCCAGTGATGGCCCCTCCCCACCACCCCCCCTCGGTGCAGCCCCCCTGGACCCCCCCTCCACACCCCCCCCACACAGCTGAGACTTAGACACGCAAAACACCAAGTTTTGGTGGTGAGGGACCAAGCTGGCCAGGGCACTGACAAGCGGAGCAGGAGGTGGTGCAAGCAGTGGCTCGGTGAAGCCAGTGGTGTCACCTGCAGCAGTGTCACCCCCCTGCCCGCTGCCACTGGGGCTGGCAATTAGCCACGGGGAGGACTCGTGGCCAAGGCGGGCACAGGGACAGAGGTACAGTGGGGACTCACCGCCCGCCGCGTGGGGCCTGCTGCCCCCCCAGGCATCCTCGACCACCGGGCTGTGCCGTGCCAGCACCTCTGCCGTGCCAGCGCTGCAGCGGCCTGCGGGAAGGAGAGGGCACGGTGGGCAGCAGCAGGGGGGCCGGCTGGGCAGCCCCTACCCCCAGCACAACCACCTACCGACGGGCCAGTCCGCCGGCTCCAAGGGTGGGGGGGCAAGGCCCCTCGCCGAGGCCTAGGCACACAGCAGGGCCGACAGCGGCACCAGGGAAGGCTGGGGCTGGGGCGGGCCGGGTGGGGGCAGGCGCTGAGCAAGGGCCCACAGCCCCCCCAGCCGGCCCGGGGCAGCGGGAGAGGCAGCGGGGCGCGGGGCCGGGGCCAGGGCCGGGGCCGGGCCGCCGTGGCTCCCATGTAGGCCCCGTCGAGGCCGCGGCCCTACCAGCTGCGAGCACGCCGCCGCCGCCGCCCGCACTGCGCAGGCGCGGCCACACCCACCCACCGCCCTCCGCTCTTATTGGGCAGCGCGATGGCCACGCCCCTCACCGCCCAGCCCTGTACTGGGGGGCGGGGCTCAGCACCGCGGACAGCGCCCGCCGCGGGGCGGCGCCGGGGGCAGATGGGGGGGGTGTAAGGTGGGCCGGGGGGGGGGGGCAAGGCGGGATATGGGGGTTAATATGGGATACAGGGGGTAGGCAGGATATGGGGGGTGAGGTGGGATTGGGGGGGCAGCGCGGGATAAGGGGGCTAAGATGGGATGCAGGGGGTAAAGTTGGAAATGGGGGGGGGGGCTAAGATGGGATGGGGTAAGGTGGGATACAGGGGCCAAGATGGGATAAGTGGGTCTAAGATGGGATACAGGGGGGAGTAACATGGGATGTGGGGGGGCAAGATGGGTTATGGGCTGGGAAGCAGCCCCCTGCCTGTGGGGGGTCTGAGGGGGGGTCTGGTTCCATGATGGCAGACAGTTGGGGCAATGCAGTCATCCCCCGCAAAAGACACGCAGCCTCCCACCACCACAGCAGGGACAGGGGTGTGGCCACTCACTGCCCACCCCCCCAAGGAGTCCTGGTGGTCCCTGCAGCCATGCCCAGGGCCAATGATGGTCCCTGGGGGGTGGTCCCACCCACCTTGCCCCCTCCACGCTGCTTCCTTAGCCCAGAGCAGGGCAATGCCTCCCCCCCCCCCCGCCAGCCCCTGGGATGCTCAGCCCCCTGGCACAGCCCAGGAGAGGGTGGGGGGCTCATCCCAGTGGGCCCCAGCGCTGTGCAAGGTGCCCCCCTGGCTCTCCCCAGGGAGCGGTGGGAGATTAAGTGTCTAAGGACACGGTGCCACATGCCAGCACCGAGTTTGCCACACCAGCCTGGTGGCAACCGCAGAGGGGACAGAGCAGCCTCACATGGTGGATGGGGGGGACACGCAGAAAAAAAAAAAAGATGTTTTTATTGTGCATTTCTCCCTGCAGGCACGCGTCCTGCTCACCCCAGCGTGTGCGCGGCTGCCAGAGAGCCGAGGGGACACTGCGGCCGTGCACGCCCAGAACTCTGGGAAGCAGGTAGCCACGGGCCCTGCCTGTCTTGCACCAGGGGGGAGGGTGCAGTGGGGCTGGGGGTCAGAGAAGGAGCCCCCAGCCCCAGTGCTGCCCCACCGCATGGCGGGGTGGGCAGTAGGAGCTGGCCCTGCACCCACGCCTGCAGAAGCCACCGCTGCGCATCCCTAAGGCTGAGAGGGCTGAGGGCAGAGCCGGGGGGGGGGGCTGTGGGCTCTCCGTGTGCTGTGGGCATGGGGCTGGGCCCCCCCACTGGCCCCCCCTCCACCGGCTACGGTGCCGGTGCTCCAGCAGAGCCTCGAAGTCTGGGGAGCACACCAGCTTCTGCTTCACGTGGCCCAGAACGATCATCTCGCCGGTCCGGTTGTCCCCAATGCCGACAGACACCAGCTCCTTTTCCAGAGGGGAGAAACACCTGTGAGCAGCCCACTCCCACGGAAAACCCTTTAAATAGGGGGGGAGAAGGGCTGGGAGTCCCTGCCTGCTGCAGGGGCGGGGGGCTAAGCCTGGAGGAGATGTCCCCAGGGTGTGGGTAGCAGGGGGGCACAAGGGCAGGATCCTTCCCCACCGCTGTCAGAGGGATGGGCTGCCCGAGAACCAGCTCGCCACCCCACCAGCGACCCCCCCCCAAGGGGCTATTTTGGGCTGCATCCCCCCCAGATTAAGGTCCCCAGTGCTCCCCCTCCTCCCAGCCCCATACCTGTAAGAAGGAGCAGGGGGTCCCCATGGTCACATCCAGCGTCACCTTGCCCAGCACCAGCTGCACCTTCCCCGACTTGCGGATGAGCAGTTTCCCCACCTGCCCCCTCGGGGAGGTCGGCCAGGGTGCAGGTGTTCTCCGCCTGCTTCGCCCTCCTGCGAGGGACACCGTGGATGAGGGGGGGGCCACAGGCATCACCACGCAGCCCCCTGACCCCGACTTCCCCCCCCCCTCCCCAGCCTTTACCCTGGGTTTTCTCCTGCTTCACCACGACCACTTGGCCTTCTTCGTTTTGCAGCTCCGTCTTGATGGGTTTGGTGTCCTGGGTGGGGGGGCTGGCCGGGCAGCGTGTCGGGCAGCTGGAGGAAGAGCAGCTCCTCCTCGGCCCGACAGGGTCAGCTGCTGCAGCAGCTCGGCCACCCGAGACGTCCCGGGGGAAACCGGGGGGGCCCTTGCTCTGCGTTGGCGTGGGTAGGGGGTCCTCATCGCACGGCTCTTCTTTCACTGGCACCACAGCGGGGAGAGGCGGCGGGTGGGCACGAGAAGGGGGGCAGCTCCCCCCCCACCCCCTCCCAACCCTTGTGCTTGCCCCCCCCCACCCCAGCCCACCTTTCACCGCCGGGGGGTCCAGCTCCATCTTCTCATCCTTGGGGCCCGGGCAGCCAGGGCTGGGGGTCCTCCTGCTCCGCCGCCTCCTCCTTGAAGAGCCAGCCCGAGTGGGCCAGCGGCAGCTGCACCGGCTTGTTACGGATGTCGGTTCTTCAGCCCCGGATCATCGAGGAACTGTGGGGGTGGGAGAGGGGACACTCAGCACCAGTGGCACCGAAGCTGCCACCGCCACTCCCTCCCCGGCTTCACTCACATCGTCCTTCTGCAGCATCCGCAGGATCTGCTTCGTCTCCTCGTCCGTCTCCCTCTTCTCCTTCTTGATGTTGATGATGTGGGAAGGGCCGAAGTCCGACATGTCCACCGTCTTGTCCCAGGAGCCGGCTGGGGAAGGGGGGAGCAGCCTGGGGTGAGCCCCCAGCCAGGTGGGACAGCCCCGAGACCCACCGTGGGATGGGGGCAGCTCCCGTTACCTTTCTTCTTCATCATTTCAGCGGGGCCCTGCTCGAAGATGGAGTGGGACTGGATAACCTCGGGCCGGCCCCCGGCCCCCGGCTGTGCCCATCGCGCTGCCGCTCCCGCTCCCTTCTTCTCCTTCTTGACGGAGACATCCTCCCTGGGCCTGATGGGGGGGTGGGGGTGTGTGTGGGGTGGGGAGGAAGGGGGTCCATCACCCCCCAGCACTGGGTTCACAGCTGGGGGACGTTTCGCCCAGCGGTGTGGGCAAAAACCGCCTCCGCGCCCCAGGGAAACGCTTACCGAGGCCACTTACTCTTCCTTGATCTTCCTGCTAATTATGTTGGGGGTGAAGGTTTTCTGCGAACGAGAGCAGAGGGACAAGTCGCTGC